>NC_052025.1:9795705-11029140 GCF_015832195.1 Motacilla alba alba
CTAATTAAAGGTAATCACCTATGTCTCAAGAACAAAATATCCTAGGCTGAAGTCAGATACTGAGATGTCAAGGGGCACACACTAAGCAGAAACTCAATATGCCAAAGGCAGTAGCTCCTGTCATTACTGATTGTGTGTGGGCCATGGACTTTATTGTGTGTGTCACAGAGGTAAAAGTAAAGAGTTTGATCATCTTTCTTCTAACCTAGGATAAGAGTCTACCCTCTTGCTGGATAGGAATGCCATGTGGTAAGGCTTTATTTCAGAATTCATTCAGATACAAATTTGCAAG
This sequence comes from Motacilla alba alba, assembly GCF_015832195.1. Taxonomy (NCBI): domain Eukaryota; kingdom Metazoa; phylum Chordata; class Aves; order Passeriformes; family Motacillidae; genus Motacilla; species Motacilla alba. Next base: position 9,795,998 of record NC_052025.1, read on the forward strand.
CAGTTTGTTTACCTTTCTATTCTTAGTAATTACTGGTATTAACTATTTTCTGAGCACCCTCCCTATCTTATCCAAGGATAATGTCTGTCTGATCCCTTACAACTGTTTCACTGTCACCCAAATGAGGCAGGGTTCTGGCTCCTGAGTCAGTGTTAGGCTGGACAGCTGCTGAGCTGTGACAGCCCAAGGAGCTACCTCAGGCTTGCCCAAGGGGGATTCAGACTGTACTAAATTACATTCTTAGAGACTTATTTAAGGCCTTAATCCATGGAGTTATATTTGGTGGGACAGTGAAGGAGCAAGGTTTATGTGTGTCTGTGTGGGTCTGTCTGCACATGAACACATGCCCAATTACTTGTGTTCTGTAATACTAAAACCTCCATGACTGTAAAATGTCATGAGCTGCTACCTGTGGGCTCACCTTTGTGTAGGATGTGTTTGTTTGTGTACGAAGTCAAGCCGATTCATGTTGGATTTTATGGACTCTGGAATGAGTAACATGATACAGATCTATAGATAAACTAATCTGCTGGTATTTATAACCAGTGAGCAATTGCTTCATCCCTTTGCAAGTTTTGAGATGTGACAGTTACAGTAGAAAGTAGCTTTACTGTAGCTCTGAGCTGTTTGAGAACGTGTATGATTGGCTACATTTCTGTGGGAATATTTGATTTACCTTAAAGACAACATCAGTCATGTCTTTGGTCATTCTTACTGATTGGGAGTAATTCTTCTTCTTCTTCTTGGTCAAGTCATAAAACACTTTAAATTCTGAGCCCAGTGAAGTAACTGACAGATAAAATCATCTCGCTCATCCTACATTATCTTGTAATTTACACATTAAAAAAAACAGTTAAATAATGGAATGTTTTCAGGCCTGTTCCTGTTCTGAAGGACAGTGGGTCTCCACAGGACAACAGGGACTCATCACACAGAATCAATTACAGGATTAGGTAATCCCCTAAAATGGGACTGAAGAGTGATTTTGTGTAACAGAAGTTGCTATACATAATATATAAATAGATAACATTAAGTGTCTTGTCATCTTGTGATTATATGCCATGAACACAGATTTGTTACTAATACATCTTTTCATCTGTCTATGCCTGGAAAAGGCAGCACATTCTACTACTAGTGAGGAAAAGTGTAGGTAAACACTGTGATGGTGAATCTGTACTGAGTAGCAGTATGACAAATGAAATTTTGGAAATTAAAATTGTAGGCTGTGAGGAAGATCACCTATTAATCTTGGAAGTGTGCCATTCAATCTAATTACAGTATTTTGATGATATTACCTTAGATGTCTTGAATTAATTCCCCATCAAAAGATGGGTGCTGAATAAACACCAAACTGAAAAGCTAATAATTGTACAGAAAACGGAGTTTGTTTTGCTTTCAATCATTCCTGCAGACATTTAAAGTGCTGAGGGGAGTGAGCAATACCACAGCTCTGTACCTGGACCCAAAGAGCACCACGGCAATGCCTTCAGCTTGGCTTTGGTGTTGCCAGCTCTCTGCCCTGTACAGCTGCCCCTCACTGGGATTCTTTTACAGGATGAATCTTTTGCAAGGACCAGGAATTAATCACGTTTTACTATTGCAGTGATCTTTGCGAGAACTGCTGGCCTTAAAGAGTTGGTTTTTCAAAGTTAAGCCTGATGGGGAGCTTACGGGCAGGAAAGACCAGTTCTACAGGACTGTGCCCAGTTATGTTTATTGCTTGAATCCCTTTTATTGGCTTTGACATACAGTCATCCAGATTTCACTCCAAGCACATTTCATCCAGATTTCACCCTAGGCACATTTCAAGTTGTAAAATACACAGGACAACACATTGCAAACATTGTGTCTATGTCTCTTCTGTCTTTGCTGACATGGGGTTCTCTCCACAGCCTCAGCAGAGGAGGAATTTCTGGCTTTCCACTTTCTCAGGTTCATCTGCACAGGATCCTGCAGGATCCCTGCTGGCTGACCCATGCAGTATACTGACAAAGCTTAACAAAAATAATTTGTTTTCCAATTATTTTTATTCATTACTGGCACATCTCCCCTGCCTCCCCAGAGTACAGATGGGGGAATTGGAGAGCCAACACATTGAATTTCGGCCGGACCTTTGCCTGAGAGCAGCTTTATCACTTAAATATTCAATATAGAGGTGGTTCTGTGGGCTTCTCAAGGCAAACTGATGTCAGATGATGGTGGGTGGTCATGAATAACAGTGTGAGCCCATTTCTTCCACCAGCCAGAAAGCTAAATCACAGGACTGAAAGCACATGCACATGCTGGTCCTTTACAGAGACAGGACAAAGTTGCCAAGTTGGGTGCACAGCCCAGCATCAGTCCTGGCAAAAAAATTATCACTACACCTTCAAGTGACAGGCATACAGCCTGAGCTTTCTGCACATCCCTCTAAATGAGGAGGAAGATTAGAAAAATATTAAAAAGGGAACAATGATGTTGCTAGTGGTTGGACTCAATGATCTTAAAGGTCTTTTCTAACCTAAATGATTCTATGTTAAAGTGAATTCTTGACAGTCAGAAATACTTTAAACACAGCTCTCAATACAGCACCCAAGAAGATGCTGTAAAAATGTGTTGGAATTGTTTTCTCTCCTCCCCATATTTTACAAAATGATAATTGCTTAAAAGCACCTCCTATAATTTTCTCACAGCTGTCAAGGGTGAAAAGAGGGGTCTCCCATCATTTGGAAAATATGAGAAAATTATCTTCTCTCTTTTAAGCAGTATAAAGAACTACCCTCATGTGATACCTTGGATACTATTTACGGGGATAAATTTACTTCATCTTTTCTTAAACTTACCCCTCCTTAAATAATACTTGATTTATGAACAATTATTTGTCTGTATCAACACAGCACAGGCTTTTTATATTAGCAATTTGCTATTTTTAGCCTCTTGGTGTAAATCATGAACAACAATGTTCTGAAATGTCTCACTTCTGACTCGCATTGATACTGCTACAAGCTCAGGACTCAAAGAAGGAATCTTGTTGGCTCAGCTTTATTGTTTTGCCAGCCAAACACTGGGATTTTTACCAATATTCCCCCCACCCCCGGCAACAAGGTTTAGGGTGATTGAACAGGGGGTTATGATTTAAATGCACTCGAGGCAGATTAAAGACCCATCTTCTCAGGATCTAAACCATGGGGAACGAGTGGCTAAAGAAGGGCAACACCTACAGGAAGGGTTCATGGAGATGGGGTGCTAAAGCCAGGAATGGTCGGCATCCCTCTAACAGAGGTGAGCAATAGGAAACATGGAATTCTGCATTGTGCAGGCTGACACCATAATGAGTTATCAGTTTAAGCTTATGTGGCTTTAACCCTGTTCTGGTCATGAGCTGTGAGGCATTACAGCTTGATCTTCCTATTTTCTACATTTATGTTCTTAAAAGTCCAAAGGAGATAATTCTCCACCAATCAATAGAGATAAAAAGCCTGTTTTGCTTGGAAATTGTCCTACATGTATTCACATATTATACATGCCTGCTCTGCCCTGCCCTGTGCAGTGGCTCCCAGGATATTGAGAAGACAGGAAGACACATAAAACCAGAGCTGCATGAAAATAACTTTTCTAGGTTGTTAATATGAACAACTATTATCAGGCAGACAAATGTTTACCCTTTCTATGGGAGCATTACTCATTGAATAACACCTTAAATTGTCCAACTAATTTTATTCACTCACAATAAATAAATTCTATTCTCTTTTACTATCAAACTTAATTACAGTAAAGGTAAGTCATAACATCGCACTTTGCAATTTAGATTTAAGGATAGTGAATATAAAAACTGCATGTCTACTTCATCAGGAATTATGTATCGATCCATATTAAATTACCTACCAGTTCCTCTATGCAATGCCTTGCAGTAGGCAGATGTCTGCATGCACTGGCAAAAAGAAGGGAGGAAGAAAATATTTAGCTGGAACAAAATGGCTCTTAGGGTATAACATCATCACTTCTTGGCACCGCTGTGATTTGACCATCCCCCTGTAAATGACATTTGCTGTTTTTATTGGAAATTACACAGCTTAAATGAACACGTCCTCAAAATATAAGTTTGATCTTTCATTCAAAAACCATTGTGTCTGTGCATTTGCCTGCTGAGTCACTGATGGAGCTCTGGCTCAGCCAGGGGTAAATTGTCCATTCCATTTCCCTCAGTACTTGGTATTTCCTAGGATTGTGACATTTGAGCTAACTTTTCCTGAGCTACCATGATCTGAAGGTGGTTTCCCAAACTTGCAAACTGCCCTGCACTGTGCACTGGCACTTCCTCACCAAATCACCATGTGGCTGAAGTGGTGATGTCAATCAACACACCTACTTGCTGAAATCAGTTCAGCTTTGGTTATAAACCCAGTAGAGGCATTCAAACAGCATGGAATGTCTGATTTAAAACCAGTTTAATATTATCCATCTTTTAATGAATAAAAAATCAGTATGTTGTTCTAACAGAGGGTGCTTCTGTTACCCGTATGTAAATTTTTAACACTTTGCTTATATTTTCAAATTCATGAACAAGTGTTGCTCAAACCTGTAAAGCACTTAGAGGGTGAAAAGTCCTTTGGGCAGCAGGAATCACCTGTACACTCTACCCATGAGACTGAGTGGGTAAGTGCTCTCTTACCACCTGGGACACCGGGACAGTCTCATTGAAGCCAAAGCTGGTCTTCGGGTATTCCAGGCTCCATTTTATTCTGCCTCTCTACTTTCAGATTCTGCTGATGTGTTTCTTTTGCAAATCAATCATTCTATGGGTAATTAACATTTAAAAGCCAGGTTTCTTTTAATTCCATTAGTATATTTGTGACAAGAAATGTGTTGGCAGAATCCAAAGGTTAAGAGTTACAATGAAGAACAAGTTTTAGGATAAATGAAAGTTAAGGCCTAAAATAGCCTGACAATACCCCATTAATCTGCACACTATTGACACAATAGTGGTCTGTTGTGTCAATGAGGATTTAAGAAGCTTTGCAGCACATGTTACTGATAGTTTATCATATCAATAGGAGCCTGCATATATTTGTGTTTAAAAACCTGTGGCTGTGTAATTCCCTGACTGCACACATATTGTAAATGCACATACTTTAAATCCTTACATAAAGTGGTTTCTAGCCATGCAGCAAATTTTGAAATGATAATAAACTACCATATTTAAGTTTAGACACAAGGTATTAGTCTTGGCTATACCAAAATCCTCTAAAATGCTGTACTTCTAGCTGAAACCCTTTGCCCGACAGGAATGCGGTCTGATTCTCAACGTTGTGTCACCTGCCTAATCGAAGGAGAAGGAGATTTAAACCATATTAATCTTTCATCCTGATATACGGAAACCTTGAGTCAGCTTGTGGCTCGGAGGTATGGCAGGGAAGGAAGGTCCCTTCCCACAGGCTGCCCTTCTCAGAGCAGAGGGGAGCACACAGCCACAGGCCAAGCAGTGCCAAAGGCTGGGAGTAAATCCCACATTTTTAACGCCCTGGTGTGGGTAGCCTGCACCTAGGCACCCATCCATACCCACCATAAATCCCCACCACAGCAGGTCTGCTCCGGGTGTCTCACTTCCAGTGCAAAGGCCACAAAGCTATTCTGTGAAACAAATCCTTCTTTTGGAAGCACTTTCAGCTTTGCTCTCCTGAGGTTGCGATTCAATTCCTAACCAAGCGAGTAGTCTCTGTCGTGGCATTTTCATGCACTGTGCAAATTTTGATGCTTTTCAGATTAGAGCTGTTCATGAGAAAGAGAAAGTAATGTCCTTACACCTTTAACCAGGCAGCAGCTCCTGGGGTGCCACATAGCTGTGCTGTGTTCACTGTGAGGAAGCCCATAATGATCTTGCCTTTAGCCTGTCACCACTAGGAAACATCAGAGTGAGACAGCCAAGGGGGACTGAGCTGCCAAAAACGTCCTATTCCCATGGCTGGGAGATTTTGTTGGCACCACCTCTAAAGAGAATTTACTATGGGCCAAATCCTGGCGCCCTTACTTAGATGAATCAGTTCTCAAGAGGCAACGCTCCCACTGTGAGTGGTGCGTGCGTAAAAACCTGCCAGATCAGCCCAAAATGCTGCTTGGGAGTATCGAGGGCTTGTCTTCCAGAGGGGTAGGAGCGCTGTGGGAAGCAACCAGCCCAGGGCTTTGCTGAGGAGACAGTGCTCAGCTAAGGGACAGGAATTTGGGAACTGCGCATGAATGAAGGATATATTCCCCAGCAAAAATCTCTGAATTACTTTTGCTTGGAATTTTTCTTATTTCCCATAAAAAAACCACAGATGAAACAGTTTGGCAAGTATTTTTTTTTTTCCCTTGCAGGGGCTTCCAAAATACTCCATGGTACTTTAAGCCTTAATTAATTTATCTTTCATGTGAAGAAAAATGAATTAGTGACAGCTATTTCCTGGACTTCATTTCTGGGATTAAACCCTTTGTTTCTGGAATATCTGAGGGGATTTTGGACAGGCATTTAAAAAGATGTCATTTCAAGGACATTCCCCCCAGCAGCACACGCAAAGTACTCGTCTGCAAAATCGAGTCTCATTAGCCCGCAAAATTGCATTGCTCGCAATGACTTTTTCTTCCCAAACAGAAATGAACATTTCTGTCTTAAGAAGCGAAGGTGGCGTCGACGATGAACAAAACAAATTCTCGATGGCTTCGCCCCAGCTGTTTACCTCCGCGGCCTCGGGGCGGGGGCAGGTTTGCTGAGGTGGGCTGGGAGGGGTAAAACTACGGGCGAAGTTTGCCGGAGCTCCGCGCCGCCGGCCGGGCCGGTGTCGGTGTCGGGGCGGCGCCCGGCGCTGCCCGCGGCGGGGGAGGCGGAGGCGGGGGGGCAGCGGCCGGGGCGGTGCCGGTCCGCCCCCGCCCCGCCATGGCGCGACTCGCCGAGCTCCGCCGGCGGCCGCGGGCCGCGCTCCCGCTGCGGTGAGACCGAAAAGTTGTCCGCGGCAGCGGCGGGGCGCGGGCCGGGGCCGCCGCGGTGCTGGCTGCCGGACGCGCGGCGAGGCACGGGCGAGAATAAATCCATTCGCGGGAGGTGGAGGCAGGGGTGGGCTCTGCCGGGCGCGCCTCCCCCGCGCCGCCCCGGCTCCCAGCGCTGCGCCGGGATGGGGCGCCCGGCGGGGGACGGCGGGCGGAGCGGGCCCCGCCGGCGGGCGGCGGCCGCGGGCAGCGGCGCGGGGGCTGCAGGTACCGGGGAGAGCGGCGGCAGCGCGGCGGCGCTGCCGAGCGGAGCGGGCGGGAGCCGGCGCCGGCCGCAGACGGGGCAGCCGAAGCGGAGCTGTCGGGTTTATCCCCGGCGAAGTCGCCCCGGGGCGCTTGGGGTGAGTTGGGGCTGGCGCCGCGTCGGGGGCTGAGCCGGGCCGGCCCGGGGCTCGACGCTGCCGGCGGGGCGGGGAGCTCGGTTGCCGTGATTTACGGGCTCCCCGGCAGCAGCCGGGCGCTGGGAGGTAGAGGGAGCCGCGTTACCAGCTCCCCATCAATAATGGATGGAAACAAATACTGGAGTCGGTTCTGAATTATCCCCGTGCCGTGGCAGGGGCAGCTCCGCGCCCGCCCTCCTGTCGAAAACAATGCTCAGGTGCAGAGCGGGGAAACTTTTTTTTTTTCTACGGGGTGGGGGCGTTTCATCACTGCAGAAACCGATACAGCTGCTTTCAAGGAGTAATTAGAAAGGGTTTAAAGCCTTCTTTATTATTTATAAGGATGAATGGAAATGAAAGGTCACACAGATATATCTGGGTGGCTATTACGCCTGTATTTTAAAGGGCTGTGGGGTGGTCGTGAAGGGTTGTTTTTGGTTTTTTTTAATGGTTGTTGTGTTTTGTCTTGTGAGTTGAAAAACGCGATTAACTGCTTTAGGTTGATGTGTTGAAAAAAATTGTAGTTCCGGTGGAAATCCCACTTGTTAGCATGAATATAGCTAGTCTTAAATTAGTGGGCTTCTGCCAATCTCTCAGTTGTTTCTTACTTCTGGTCAAGATTATGTTTGTAGCACAGGCGTGTGAGTAATTTGAGCAAAATTCAGCCCTCAGTGTATAAAGTCATTTGTATTTGTGTGTGGTTTAGAATACATTTACTTTTGAGCATAGCAGCAGCAATGATGGTTCATAATGCTCACATATGTGGCACTTGCTGTGCAGATGGTATTGTAGCTTATCCATGTACACACACACACGCACGCTTCACACATAATGTGCAGGAATTACAGCAAACTTCCTCCAGAATACTGTTCAGTGCTCTGTAAATGTGTGGCGTTTTTTCCCCCTGGTTATTTCCTTTGGGGAAAAAAAGCATGCATCTTTATTGAAATACCTTTGTGTTTCAAGTTGTTGGTCTTACTAATGTTCCCTAAATATTATTGGAAGAAACAGCTTCCTACTGTCTTAGAGGCGTTTACTGCTGGTCTGTTGCTCTCACATACAAATACTTCCACAGAGAATTTTCTGAGGTTCTCTCCTTTTTCCAAGTCCAACAGGAAGCTCATTGTAAAGCTTTGCAATTACTTTTGTGGCAAAAGAGAATAGACGTTTTTTCCTGCTTTATTCACACTATAAAATCCTGTGCACCTCTGAAGTCTACTTGAGTTCCTTTCAGAAAATTAAGCTGTATGGAATCATGTTTAATGTTGTAAGTGACGGGCATATTTTGTTATGTTGGCAGATATTGTATAAACATTTACTCTGGCTTAGATAAAAACAAATTGCCAGCTTAGTGCTCTGATTCCTTCTCTATATAATTATGAACTTCAGCAGTTTTTGTGTTAACTAATATAAAGCTCGGGGTTTTTTTAAATCGGGAAGGAAAAGTTTGTAGTAAGAATTTATTAGGATTCTGAATTATGTAGCTCAGATTTGTTTTCAGAAAGGCAGCCAAAAAAGTATAACCCAGAGGCTCTACATTGGTTTATTTAACCAGCTTCTCACTTTCATCTGCACCTTTAGTTAGTGAACCTTCCTCCCCCATATCCTGCAGTCTGTCACTACCTGCTCTCCTTTATGGTGAGATGCAACAGAGATAACATCATTTTCTAAATGTGCTTTGTGTGATGCAGGAGTGTGTGCCAGGAATACAGTGATGGCCCTGTCAAAGCTCCACGAACCAGCTGCGTGGCTGCGGGTTTTCCCCCCAGCCTCTCGCGCCCTTTGAGCTGGACCATCTGAACGTTTCTGGGAATGGCTGAGCTGACTGTTAGAGCAGATATTTTAGCCCTTGGAACCACTACAACTTTGCTGTCTATTTATGAAGAGCACATTTAGATGGAATGCTTAATTATAGATGGAATTCACTCGATGTTGATCTTTGATCCAGTCGGTCCTGTCATGAGAGGTGTGTGAAGGAAAAGTCCACCTTGGAAGTTCAGTTCAAAGTGTATGTTAGGCATTTGTAATAATGTATCTTCTGGTCTTACTGCAGTTGATCACATTCAGATTTCAGTTCTGAATTCTTATGGGGTTTTAATTCTTTCAAAACATTAGTGCACTTAACGCAGGACTCGGTATCCCCTGAAGTCAGGTGTAGCCAGTTAGATGGACAGAACCTGCATGGAAATGTTGAAATGCTATGTTTGTTTGTCCTTCTGAAAAATAAAAAGCAATTTGAAATATTAAATCAGGTGGAGATTGGGGATGGATATGGTCAGTTTTCATCAGGTGTAGAAAAGTGGTATGACTGAGACTGTTTCAGTTCCAGTCTTTTTTGGTAAGATAAAGGAAACAGGTACTTCAACAGCTTCTGTGCCTGTATAAGCTTATGTGGAGCCTACTTATGTTTCAGTCTCTGATATTTTTCAAGGCTTAGACTGTGTGTTTGCTAACTGAAGAGAGGAGATGATGGCTGATTGCATACTCATATGTTAAACATACCTCTAATTCCAGATTGATAAAATCAGATACCTTTCCACTTGATAAAGTAACAATTTGCTCCACAAGTAATTAAGAAAAGATGGAATAAGGCATATTACTGGCATTGGGTAGTACAAGTTATTTTCAGTCGTAGCAACTCTGTATGTAATTAAAACAGTTCAAATGTTGCTTTCGTCAAAACTGCTGCTCGAACAGATGATCCCTTCTTATGCATCTGATAAGCTACTGCAGTTACTGTTAAAATCCATCTAAGCCATTTTATTAAGCTGTTATTTGTTCTGTGAATAGCTGCCAGCCTTGAGTTCAAAAGAAAGTGGGTTCTGATTTGTTCCCGTGTCACATGGAAGAGGTGTGCAGTGAGAATAGTGTTACTGCCCTTCCGATGCTGTTCGTGGAGCTCTGTGTGTTGTCTGCCATAGGCTGCTTTCCCTCGTCGTGGCTTGACTGTAATTACAGTACAGCTAATATCAGAAGTTGGTTCAGTTTATTCAGACAGGAAGACTGTTGAATTGTCCCACTTCCAAAGTCAAATGTTTGTGTTAACCACAGAGATCAAATCTGTCGTGCATATATACAACATATGAGTAGTATTGATTTCCCTAACTTTTCTTTTCCATTCGGCTTTTGTTAACTAACCCAGATTAGCATTTTAACAACCCTGAAGTGAACTTCTGCCATTCTCCCTGCTTGGACAGTGTGTGTAGACCATCCATCATCCTGTCCTTGGCCACAACAGGCTACTGGCTCCATAACCATTTGGAGCTACACAGAAACCACCCGACTGTGAACAGCACAGCTGGCTACAGCAATTTTTTCTTCCACACCACTGGCAGCATTGTCTGGCTATGGTAACTAAAGTTAACATCCAGAACGTGAAGTTTCTTTCATTCTGGTGCCCCTGCCCAGCCCCACTGCAGCTCGGTGTGCACACCTGCAGAAGGAAGGGCTGCAAAATAGCTGGGAGGAGTGAGGCAACTGCCGGACTCTTGCTTTTCAAGGCTCCAGTTTGGAGACAGCAACCTGTTGTTTGGAGTGGGATGACATTAACTCTGTCCATACTCAAGAGGCAGCTTGCTGGCTGCATCCTGTGTGTGCTCAGTGTGTAGACCAGGGTGAGCTTGGGAAGTGCCAGCTACAGAAACAGAACTTGCCACTTTAACTTAGCCACACAAACTGCCAAGGAGCACAGAAAGAAATGGAGAATTTCGGCTGTGTATTTCACACATTCTTGTAGAAGCCTTTTTAGTTCCACAACGGAAACCATGTGATTTCACAGGATCTGTGCCCAGACTCTAATACTTGCTACAGATGCTTTCCTTGGTTTGTTTTGCAGATCTATGAATGCAGTAAGAAAGAAGTTGTTACAGGATTTGTTGTTTTAATTCTGACGTGTGCTTTGAATGGCAGGTAACCAGCAGGTGAATGTACTTGTGACTCTATGCTAATTTTACTTGTTGAGATTTTTGCATAATTTAAATAAATTGGCCTAGCATGGCTGTCTGTCATGTGTGAGCCACTGCTTTCTTGCTAGAAGAGAACTTTTGCTTTCAAGAGCAAAGGAGGTCAAGAGGTATTAGTGGGAGGGGAGGGGCTTGGTGGGAGTGGAGGAGGAAAGAAGTGGTGGTGGAAGAGGAGGAGCAAGGAGCTCAGGCAAGCAAGTGACATTTGTTCTGTCCAGAATGGTTACAAACCTTGTAAACGAAATCAGTCCCTGGACAGCTTTGATTTATATTCTCACACAGCAGATTGGCCTTGGTCTGCCTGACCTTGGTAACATAACAGAGGTCGTATTTGCACACAGAGACTCTCCCTGCAAAACGGTTTGTTGTTGCCGTTACTTTTTTTTTTTAACCGTTACATCTAAAGAGCCAAATTGCAGCTCAGTTTCTGAGTGGATGGGCACTGGGAAAACACAGAATGAAAGGGATGGGTCCTGTTCCACAGTGGATGGTTTAAAAGAAGAGATGGCACATGGATACAGTCGGGCAGTGGCCTCTAGAAGCAGGAGAGCCGTGTTGACCTGCATAATCAGAGGCTGTGCTGCTGCACAAGCCACCTAAACATCGCCGAGCTGCGTGTGTCGGGGAAAGGGGGCACCAGGGGGCACGCACGCTTTGGCATCAGAGGCAAAGGGGAGCTTTGAAGAGGGCCCGAGATGAGAATGAGGAGTTAATTGGCAGATGCCTGCTAGGGGGCTCTTCAAGTGTGTGAGGGACAGCAGGGAGGCAAACACAGAGTTGCTCATCTAGAAAGGTAACGAGTGAGTGGTGGGGAGCAGCATCACAGACTGGCTGCCCACCAGCGGCGGGAGTGAAGCCTCAGAAGAGATGAGAGCTGATCAGGCGGTCACTCAGCTCAGCTATTACTGCAACAATAGGCTTTTCTTAATGTGAGCTACACAGTTCATCTTTATTTTTCCAAATGGTCATGGCAGCTGGGACTCAGCTTTCTCGAGCAGTGGTAAGGTACCAGCTCACGCCTATGTTGGGTAGGGCCTTCCTCAGAGCTTTGTTGTGGTGTGAAACAAAAGGTATTTCCCTCAAGTGCTGCTGCCGGGCAGGGACTGCAGCACCAGCACAAAGTGTTGCTGCTATTTCTGTGTCGGTCTGTCATGACAGATGCACTTGGGGGTTTAAAAGAAAATCTTCATGCTTGTATGTCAAGCCCTTGTTTATGCTGTGCCTCTGTTTAGGTATTCCCTTCCCATGTTGTGTGAACCCCTACGTGTCCCATCGGGCTGTGTAACCATTGTGTTTTGGGAGACCACAGAGAAGAAAAATGTGTATTTAATTTTAAAAAATCCTCCATGTATAGGTAAGGCGAAGTATTGAAATTTTAGATGGCACTTGAATGTAGCCCAGCGTGAGGGAGCGTGGCTCTGCCTGTTGGTGTGATGGTAGCCAAAGCAAGAAGGGGCTGTGTAGGCAGCGTGTGTGTTCCCTGAGCAGTGCAGAGGAGTGAAATACTGGTGGGTCAGGGCCCTGTGGAAACAACTTGAACCAGCCAACCTGGAAGGCAGGAGAGGCCCTCTGGCTCTTCAATAGTTGTCCAAGAGCCAGCTTTGGCACCCCTTGCAAATATAGCTCTTTTGTGTATTGCCACCTGGGGACGAGTGCTGAAGAGAAGGGAGCAGATAACAGAGGAAAAGCAGTAGTGGGAAAGCTGTCAACAGTGAGTGAACAATGTCCCCAGGTGTCTCATGAAAGGAGTAATAAGGGAGGGGGGAAATAATCTTGCAGAGTTGAATGGTTTCCTTCAATTTGCAAACTTCTCTCTGTGACAGTTTCTTTAACCCAGCACGTGTTTATCAAAGATTAACACCGAAAAGCCAGTAATTTGTTTTTGCTCAGTAAATCATATTTTCTTCATAAAGTAAAAGCTGTGTGGATATTTTTAGCATTATGTAGGTTTTTTTTATTGATGATAACCTCAGACAAAAATAATCAAATCTCATGCTTTGGGGATTAATCTGATTTCCTGCAAGGGTATGGATAGAATTTTTTATTTTTTTTTGTCTTGCATACCACTATACAAGTTTTACTGTGAGAGTGGATTATGGCTTTTCCTCCCCCTAAAGCATCACGTTTTCATCCTGACCAAAAACATAACAAACACTGCTCATGGCTGTACAGTGGTCTTCAGCAGCAAGCCGTGCCAGCAGAAACCTAAATGTTTGGTGCAGATGGGTAAGAAAAATTGACCTGCAGACGTCAATAGTGTAGGGGGTAGGTATGATTATCTTGTCATGTTGTTACACTGGCTAATATTCTTAGTGACAACCCAAGGATTTAAGGAAACATTGTAATTGTATTGGAGATCTGGGGAGGCCAATGTGGAAGAGAGAATGGAACAGGCTGTAACAGAAAGCTTTAAAGCTCTAAGTCTCATTCCCTGATTTGGCACAGATTTTCTTCTGACCTTGATTCAAGTGCTTGCAGTCCATGTGTTACTGATTTGAATATGTATTTTTTTTTAAATTTTACTCTGAAAGGTCTGATCTGTGACTTCTCTGTGGCTCACAAGTCAAAATGCCAAAGTATTGTGATGCAAATATTTCCCTGTCTTGGAGAGTGAATGTTATCCTGAGGTGATGGAGCCCAAGTAAAGCAGAGAGGAGGGAGAGCTGGTGCCCAGCGTGGCTACATCCAGTTGCAAACACTGCCTTGGATGGGCTCTGCAGGTTGTGTTTGCTCTGTGGAAAGTGGGCAGTTCTGTGGTGCAGAGTTCCTCAAATCCACTCAGGGATATGCCCAAGCTTGGGACCCAGAGCAGAGAGAGCCATGGCTACACATTTTACCAGTCCTGTCTCCAGCCCCAAACTGGCAACAAATAGGCTTGGTTTACCTTAGTGCATTTATATCAGTGTAATAACTTCAGCAGACTGCAGGGCCAGGAGTCAGCCAGATCAAATGCTGCACTAATACATCTGATTTCTAATACATAAAATACATAACAATAAGTTTTTCACCACTGCTCCATGTTTCTGGTAAGCCAGGTCCCCCGAGAGACCCTCAGCACAGGCACCTCTCAAGGTGTGTCCCTGGCCCTCTGACCATCCCCAGGGTCTCACAGCATGAGCACGGTGTTCCCCCCTCCCCTGTGAATATGTATATACATATTTTACAAATACACACTTGGAGACTACAAAGGCAGCAAATGTGATAATGTGATCCAACTGTTCGGTGCTAGGCTAGAAAGAAGTATTTTTCTGCCATTATGTGAAAATTTAGCGTGACTGGAACAGAGTCTGCATTTGATTAGGCAATTTAAGAAATGGAAGAGACTTCATACTGTAGGGCAGTGCTGCAAAACAATTGCTCGGAACATGTTCTAAAATTGGTTTGCCTTCACCAGATTTCCATGTGTTTCTGCACGACATCTCAAATGAAAGTATGAGCAGTCACGTGGCAAGTGACAACATTTTGGTATTATGGTAAATAAAAGCAGCAGTTTAAACAATTACTCCAAATCCTGAGAGGACTTCGAGATAAAGGGAAAAAAAAAAAAAAAACTAAAACCAAGAAAACAAAACTCTCTATTTACTGTAAGCCTGGGAAAGACATTTCATAACACATCCTTTTACTGGCATAGTTAATCTTTAATCCTAACAAGATAATAGTAATTGTTAACTTCGAGCTCAAGGTTCCTCCAGGTTTTCATGCCTGTGTTTTGTACATGTAATTGATGGTGCCCAGGAAAGGGGCACAGCACATGCTTTGCATATACAAATAGGTAACTGGGTGGCCAGCTACCAGATTTGTCCGTGCAGAAAAGGCAAGGCTAGTTAAAAGCACGTTGTTGCCCAGTCTCTGTAGGCAGTATTCCTGCAGGCAAGGCTGGCTGACTGTTCCAGCCCTGAGAATGGCATACAGAGAATACCAGCACAGTGTTTAAGATCTCTCACGTGCCTCTTGCCAGTTGAGTCCTTGCCTGTCTCTCCCTTTGCATTTTCTGCAGCCATTTACCTTCTCTCTGAAGTGAGAGCAGTGACATGCAGCAGCCTTCTCCCCAGCAGCAGCAACTCAAGCCAGCAATGCTCCAGCAAGGCACAGTGATGAGATGCTGGAGGGATGTTTGTAGCAGAGAGTGGTGGGTGGAAAGAAGTGATGCTTTCTGGAGTGAGGTTGACAGCAACATTGTCTGAGGCGCAGCCTGTTGAACAGCAGATGTGCCCTTTCCACAGTGCAAATCCCTTTTTTCTCCATCTGCCCTGCTTGTTGGTGCATATTCCTTCCCCCAAACCTCCCTTCCATTTCAAAACATCCCATTCACTTCATGCAGTAGGCAAACCCTGACCTCCTGGGCTCCAGCCAGGACTCCAGTGGGCAGCACTTATCTCAGGATCAGGCTGCAGCCCTGCTCAGGGGGAAGGCTGCTTAGACTGCTTTCTGCAGGGCTGGGAGACAGCGGGGCTGGCAGACAGCAGGCCCGGGGTGCTGCCAGCAACTCCCTTGGCTGTGGCGTCAGCTGAACTTGTGCAAGTTGTGCCTGAGACCTTCATTATGTCCTCACCTGCAAGTACTGGTTTATTCCTGTCTTAGAGTTACCTTATCAGATGATGCCTAATCATGCTGAAATGAGTGGCAGTTTTGCTATGTAAATCATGTTCTGCAGGCTTCCAGGAAGAACACTGACTTCCTTCACTTACAGCACTGACCCACGCTTGTAGCCAACCCTCCTAGAGGGAGGAAAAGTGATACTTTGGTCTAGGTTTTAGGCTTTTGTTTCAGGCCGAGGGGGGCAGTTTGGGTGTTACTGAACCTACATCCAAGCTTCTGTGTTCTTGGGGACATAATTAGGTCTTTGCCATTATGGTTTAAGGGTTCTCCCTAGTTTTCAGAATAAAAGTATTTTGGTCTAAAACACATTAATCAAAAGCATCAGACACCTCTGACACAATTGGGAGCTGGAGGTGCTCAGGACTTCATCCTGATGAGCCACAGCTGCTCGCCCCAGCAGGGTGGCTTTGCTTTTCTGGGGTTGGGGTCAGGGCATGGGTAGGAGTTCCTGCTACCAGAGCTGCCCAGGGCCAGGAATTAATGGAGGATCAGTGCCCAGAGTATGGAACAAAGGTCACTGTACTGACATTCTCTGCAT
This sequence comes from Motacilla alba alba, assembly GCF_015832195.1. Taxonomy (NCBI): domain Eukaryota; kingdom Metazoa; phylum Chordata; class Aves; order Passeriformes; family Motacillidae; genus Motacilla; species Motacilla alba. The sequence continues at coordinate 9,812,476 of NC_052025.1, forward strand.
CAGTCCGTGGACACCTCCAGAAATAAATTTAGTATATCCTAGGGCAGTCCCAGTTGGGGATGAGCAGTTTGAATTAATGAAATGCAGGTCTGCTAAAATGGTGGATCCAGAGCACTGCTGAAGTTAAAGCACCTTACACTCCATCACTGATAGCCCAGCCCTGGCAAGCTTGCAAGGAAAGCATGTCCTGCAGGAGCTTTGCAAAACAGAACAGATTTGGCCATAGATGTGAGCTGAAATCCAAGGTTGGTTTCAGGTGCAGGACTCTCATGTCACCCTTGTAAGAGAAGGTAGTTAACATTCAGTCTCAAAAATTAACTTAAAATAACCATAATTGAGGCAATCATTTACAGTTTGCTTAGCATTTTATTTCCTTTCCTGCTGAAACTATCTGGTGTTCAAGTAAATTTCTGATCACAGGAGAATTTAGCCCTCAAAGTGCTTCTAATCAACCACTAAACACTTGCATCATTAAAAGTCACCCCAGCCATTTTGCAAGTTCTGTCAACTCGTTCTAGAGTAAGAGGGGTGCGCTTGCTGCAACGTTCAAAGCCTGCAAACAACTGAAGTGTAGCTGGCAGTGCCATAAGCCAATTAAGATGAAAGCTGTGATACTCACTGGTAGGGTTTCATCACTTTAATATTAAACTATCTTTTTTTACTTAGGCATAGATCAAGAGGTGTTAATGCAGAATCCTTAAAAGAAGTCAAGTATTATCTTAAAATAACAGACCTGTTATTTGCACTTTCATGCTCAATTAATATCTCAGCTCTAAATATCCTAATTTTTTTTTCTCAGAGCTGCAGACTTTAAAGTTGTTATAAAAAGTAGGGATGGCTGCATACTGCAAGTTTACATTTGGGTGTACATTTATAGGACAGAAAGAGTTGGTATTACCTATTCATTCATACAAAATCATGCCTCGTGTTCCTGAAAGGGACTACAAGAATTAAGTACCTTTCTTTCCTTATAGCCACAAATATTTTCCTGTGTTATTTGATAATTAGCTGAAACAATCTGTCATCAAATTTCACAACATGGAGTTATCACATCACAGAGAATCTCTAAGATTTGAATGTACTGTAAACCTCTGTGTCAGGCATTGCCTTCAGGAACATTATTGAAGTCAGCCTTCATTAGAAGAAACACATACTAGAATGACATTAAAAAGAACTATAAAGAAAATCACACTTGCATTGATGCTGGCTGTTGTATCCCTGTTTTGGGAGGACTTACCACACTATGATGCAATTGCATCATTGGAAAACCTATGTATAGATATGACCTAAAATGGGAATCTAATCCCCTGGCTTTCGTATCAGAAATACTGATGCAGATTTTTAAGGCAAATGTTGCATTCTGTGTGGAATACTTTCTGGCTTGTAAGCAAATGATTCATCATACACATTTCACACAGTAAGACTTTGAAAAAAAAAGACCAAGACCAAAAAATAGAGATAGGAAAAAGAATTATTGGCTCCCGCTCTAGAATTTGAAGACCCTGGGCCATGCTGGTCTTATATTTTGACTCAGATGGTACAAAAAGGCTCCATTTTCATATTTTGATTACTAAAACACACTTTTGCTTGGTTCTCCCAGTGTGTGGCTCTGCTCTGGAGTTATTTTATTCCAGTCACAGCAGGGATTAGGTGCTATTCTGGGTGAATGTTCTGGTGCGTCTGTGGTTGCCAATGTGTACATTTCTACAACTCTAGGGTGCCCCTGAAGGCAGGCTGTAGCACCTTCATGTATTTTCTTCTGAAAGGATTGAGCTGGTTGACAAACTGAAATTGAGCACCACTCCCTTTCTGCATTCTGCACTCTCTGGTGAGCTGTGTTCTCTGCAGCTGGCTCAAGAAGTTGAACTTCTCCCACCTGGCAGCAGTTACCATCAGCAAGTAGACTCAGGTGCGAATCCTTAGCCACCTTAAGCAGAGTCACTGCCAGCAGGCTTTTACCTTCATGAAGCCCAGAACTTGAACCATACCCTTTTTTCAGGTAGTGTTTTTTAACTACAGTTAAAACTGCTGTAGACCATAAGTGATTTGTACATCAAAAGATAATCCCTGAGGCTGCAGTAAACAAGATTTTTAACCTTTCTACACTAGTCCTTGGCATCCAAAAAAAGGGGGAGAGGTGCTAAACACAAGTAAGTTCCCATTCAGCCTTTATTTGGGTGCAGGTGGAATCTGTGACTTGCTCTAGCCTGGCCAATAGATCTTTGTTGCTTGAGTGTTCTTCTGGTTGAAGAGCTTCAAGGCGCTGCTTTGGCCATGGGCTCAGTGCCTGAAGCCACTGTCCAAGGGTGCCCTGTGCCCCTCAGCAGGGCTTGTCTCAGGGGCTCAGTGGAAGCTGCTGGGTTTTGCACAAGATCAGCTTCGCTCTGCTTCAGGGACTGAAGTCTCAGCTGTAGGCCCTGAGAAACTTGTTGAACATCTGTGAACAAGCAGCAGTAAAAAAATTTTTGTTTTGGCTTAACTTTTATTATTAGAGTGGTTTCATGCTCAAAATTTCAGAAGGTACCATCTGAGAAAGACACTAGTCAGTGCCTTTGCACTAATTAGTGCCCTGAGGGAGCCACTTGCATGCAGGAAGAAACAGGACAGCAGGGATTTCCTGATTTGTCCAAGTCCAGCCAGCTGGGATTGTGGGAAACCACATCAACATAAATTGACTAGGCTCAGCATATTATTAATCAATTCTGCCTGTCCCCCCACAGCATTATGGCCAACTTGTGCTTGAAGCACAGAGGGGATCCTTGGTCTCACCTAACAGCCTGGGTCTGGTGGAGCAGGAAGGTGATGTAGTCATTTAGTCAGCTTTTATCCTTGCCAAACTCTCCACAAGTGAGATAACTTTTAGGATGCATCTTTTGTTCTGACCTGTCTTGAACTCGAGCCTGGATTTGCTGTACTGCACTCCTGTCTGTGCTTAGCATTTTGGGAAGTGTTTATTGTGTTAAGAAGATTTTTAAGATTTTTTTTTTCAGTAAGTAGAAGATATTGCATCAGTCTGGTTTGGAGCCATTTTATATGTTGCTTCTCCCCAGCTGGCTGAATGCCCTTTCCCTTCCCCCTTCTCTTTTACGTGGCAGTGCACGGAAAGATGATTGATGGAGCGTCACCAGCACCTTGTCAAAGGCTGGAATAGATTAATGGGCAAGAAACACCAGCCTGTTCCCCTTCGTGTGTGATTGTTTGAAGGCAGGCTCATATTTTAACAGGAATTATATCCTGCTTCTCTGGATTCCCCCAATCAGGAATTGAAGGATGGGATTTCTATCTGAGATTGAAAGGTGGCAGCCACAAAGAGCCAGTTTATTACTTGGGACAACTGCCTGCCTCCCATCTGACCAACAGCATCTCCCTGAGGCCTGTTTCAGGCAGGTTGCTTGCCTCCTTAACAAGGTGGATTTTTGCCACCAGTTAACATTTACACCTCTAGTCCTTTCTCCTTGCAGACACAACTCATTATGGCACAGGCCACGTGGCCAGAGGAGCTCTGATCTGTAACCCGATTTTCACCTGAGGGACGCTGCTCAGTGTGCCCCTGCTGCAGGGAAGGAGCACATCTGACCCCAAGCAGCTCAGAACCTTTGAAAAAGCTTTTTTGGTGGTTGGCCTGGGCCACAAAGTCAGCCTTGATCTGTGCCTCAATTCCCCAGCTGCAAAACAAGGATAGCAATATGGTAATTTCCAAACATTGCACTTGCCATGGATTGTTTTCTAGCAGAAATGCTAGGAATGCAATTTATAAGAGAAATTCATCAAAGACTGGGCTGAATCCTGGCAAGGAAAAATAATCAAACCCAGAGTATGAATGTTTTCTGCATTTTCTTGAAGGTAGACATTGCCAGCATTTTGTAATCAGCTATTTCAGGCCTAACAGATATTTCAGCATTGTTATTTGTAGTCCCCAGTAGTGGCCTCCACTAAAAGGTTTGAATGTGGCAGGAATTACGTCTTTCACACCAGTCTATCTGTGTCTACCAGAAGGCTACACCTGGCTGTCATAAACCCCTGCTCCAAGGGCTAGATGGAGCCCATTTTTCTGATTATCCAGGAAACAGCTGTTCGTCCCAGTTTATTCTCTCTTCAGTGCTTCTGATCTCAAGCCTGTGTCCAACCAGATAAAAGCTGCATTTAAGAGCCTCTTGAAGCAGGTGCATTTTCTTTTCGTAGGTGGCTGGAAAGCAGAGCTACTGTTAATATTCTTTTAGTAATTTTACAAGCAAAATAATAAAGAAATCTGTACTTGTTGCCTGGCTGGTGAGAAGTGATTACCTGTGGTTTGCTGATCCAGTGGAGCTCTCTGTCTGCTTTTCTGCCTTGTGACAAAGGTCTGTGCTTCATGTCAGTATTTTCTTTGATAGAGATTAGCAACAGATGATGTTTAGTTAGAAAAGATTGCTAAACATAACTATTCATGCCCTGCGTGTTCTCGGGGTATCCTGATTTGTTTGAGGGTTTTGGGGGAATCTGAGTTTGTTTCTGCTCTGGATGCAGCCTCTGGGGAAACACATCCTCTGGATTTACATTTACAAAATTTGGCATTCTTTTACGGAGTTTGATACCCTGCCTGAAATTTGAATCTGTTTGAGAGAACTGATACTTTGTTTACCTGGCATTTCAGTTGCTTCCTGTTTGCTTTTGTGACAGTTTGCTGCTTATTGCCCATGATAATCATGACCTGAAAACAAGTTGCCCTTTGACAATTGTGACCTAAAAACAAAAATAAATTGCCCTTTTTTCTGCAGCCATTTCCTGGAGTGCAGAAGTCAGTATCTGCCTCTGTAAGGCAGGTTACATGGAAGATTTGTAATTGTCACCCCAGTCCATTCTTCCCAGGCAGAACACTGGAAGGAAAAGGAAACTTCCTGTTACATGCCCCTGCTTGGTACAGGTGGAACTCGTACAGTTGTGTGCACTTTGAAGCCGGGCCAGGGTCTCTTTGAGTCATGCTGTGGGCCACAAGCAGCCTCATCTTCTATGCTGACTGCAGCCCACATGTCTGGGAGAGCTTCTTGCTCTTTGGCAATTTGTATTCATTTGTTCTCCAGGAAAACAAGGCTTCAAGGGAAGACTTTTACTAAGCACCTTATAGATGTTACTGTGCACCAACTCAACGTGCAGTTTATGTGTCTCCCCTTTCTCTTTCACTGGAAAAGGAGTGGGCTGGATATTTGGAGCCTGCTTTTCCTTACAAAAAGCCCAAAAAAAAGAGATTGTGTAAGCATTAATGATTTGTTATTGTGTCTGGGAGCCACAGTGCTGCAGGACTTTGCTCTAATGGTGCTTTCACAAGAAAGAACTAATTTGACTAACTTTATTAATTCCAGTTTGTTTTAAGTTTGCTCATTAGTAATTTAACGCAAGATGCTTCAGCTGAAGAGGCCATGTCAGGACAAGGAAGAGCAGAGGGAAAGTGCCAGGAATCATTAGTGTTTATTAACCACTGCACTCATCAATCTTGACTAAGAGCACAGCCCATTCGTTCTGGACTGGTGGACTGAGATACAGAAATATCATTAACAGTGAAAATGCTTCTTTCCAGGTCAGTCTGTAATGGGCAGGCATCCAGACAACACCCCCACCCCATCCCCAAATGGTCCCAGCCATTCAGCTGGGCTCCTCACAGTCCAGCCCAAACTGACAGCTCAGCAGCCTCTGGAAGGAGGAAGCCCTGCCTCTAGCCAGCCATAGTATCAATTAACAAATACAGCATTTTCGTCCCTCATACACATTACTGAAAGGTTAAGTGTTGTTATGAAGGGGTTTTTAATTGCTTTTCAAATTATTAAATGATTAATACTTTTGTGCTTTGCTGGATCAGGTCTGGCACTTTGTGTTGGCAACATATTCTGCTCACTCAAAGTCTTGAAACATTCAAATGGAAAGGTTTCTCTTTTTTTTTTCTGTTTAGACAAAGCATTTAATAACCAATTTCAGCAACTGAGCTGATGACTCAGAGCTCTGACCTGTGAGTCGGGGCTGAATGAATGCCTCCAAAAGGTTGGAGGAGGGAATAATACTACATTTGCCAGGTTTCTAATGAGAAATGTGACCCCTGCCCAGTCCACTTGCAGTCATTAAAGATCACATTTCACTTTGAGATGTGTTTTCTTGCATCCTACCCAAATTGCAACTTGAGTAGTTACATTCTGCTCACTAAAATATCCCTGTGGTTGAATTGAAGAAGTTATGTTTTCCTTCCCATCTTAAAAGCTTTGTTGTATCATGTTGTGGTGCTGTCACGATCTGTGCTGTCTGATCTGCAGAGCACACACACGCAACCCCAGGTGAAAGCCTCCGAAGCCTTTGACAGTAGGAGATAGAATGAGGGGGAAAGTGGCATCTTGGGAAGGTGGTTCAGCATTGCATCCCCAGTTGAGTCTCTTGCCACCCTTGTGAAGTGTGTGACAGCACTGTCACACTGCAGGGGCAGCATTTTGCATTTGCTTTGCATGTGTGTAAGTCACTGCACAAGGCAGAGCATCAGGTGCCTGCTCCTGGGCATCAGGTCTGTGACAACGGGCACGTTGGACTGAGCGCCGAGATGGCACAGCCTGGAAACAAGCACTGACATTAAAACACAGAATGGATGTTCAGACACATTGTGTGTGTCGTGACGTTTTGTGGATGAGATTTAGGTACTTTATGGGAGAAGGGTTTGTGTTGGATGACATTCAGTGATTGAGGGGATGGAAAGAGATTGCAGTTTAATTAAAATTCTAATCCCAAGTTTGACAATTTTTCTTGCCAGGTCAGCAGCCTGTATGTTCTATTTCCAATTCTGTGAATCAAATGGGCTGACAGTCATCATTTCTTTGGAAATGCCCGTAAATCCAGCTAAAAGTTAGCAACCATCAACGTGTTTCAGAGCAGCTTCGAGCGGGGCTGTGTCACGCGGCAGTTTCCCATCAGTGTCCCCTGCTGCCAGCACTCAAATGCAAGCGCATTTTTGCACTCTTGTGCAGCAGGAAGTGGCGCCGGTGTCCCGTGCTGCTGCAGCTCACCGCTGTGTCCCTGTCCGCAGGTAGTTGAGCAGTGCTGTCACCTGTCCCCAGCCATGAGGCGCCCGGTGCTCTGTGCCTTGGTGACGCTGCTGAGCCTGTCCCGCTGCCGGGCCGTCAGTTTCCCCGAAGACGAGGACCCCATCAATGTCGTGGACTACCACTGTAAGGAATCTGCGTAAAGTGCTGATAAACACCAGGGAAAAAGTTCTAATGTTAATTTTTTTTTTTCCTTGCCCCCACCCCCCACCACGGGAAATTTTAAAAAAATCTGATTCCTTTCAAATTGAAATGTGTTTACTGGCTTTGTATCTTTAATAGAACACTTAATCATTTTCCTAAAAAAGCAATCAGAAATACAGCAATAACTTCAGGAAAAAGAACATTTGCTGACATTAGCCATCTTTTCCTCATTTATATTCAAGACATTACTCAAGGAATTTAGTTTAAACCCTTCTACACCTAGTATATACAGCTAATCAATGCCATATATTGATTCTTTAGCTCTATAATCCTGAGTGATGGTGTAGCCCATTTTTACTTGCAGATTCAAGGCAATATCCAGTATTTAGAGGACGCCCTTCAGGCAATGAATCTCAGCACAGACTGGACTTCCAACTAATGTTGAAAATTCGAGACACACTTTATATCACTGGCAGGTAATTTTCCTTCACTCAGTTCATTAGATTAAAATTCTTTTCTCTTCTGGTTTTGCATTTATGTGTAAAATTCATTTAGAAAAATGTGCAGAATATGATAAAAATTAGAATTGGGGCAGAATTTCCCAGAGAAATATACCATATCTATGGCCAGTGCATGAAAATTGGATTTGAAGGCTGCAGTTTCTGTAGTTTAGCTTAAACCAACGATCAAATGCTCTTTTCCCTCTTTTATATTACTGCCCTGCCTGATAAAAACCTCTCCTGATCATTTTAAACTTGGACTGACACGTCAGGGCTGTAGGAAGTGAGGATAACACGCTTACATATTTACAGCCCAGGTTAGTCCTCAGCAGAATGGGCAGACAGGGATGGACAGCCGGACACTGCAGGTGCTATCTCAAGACCACACCAATAAAAATCAAAGCCACCCCATGTTACACATGAGCAACCTTCTCCCATTTACATTAAACACAGGAAATCCATAAGCATATCATAGAAGTTGCTGGTCTAACATAACATTCTGAAAAAAAATTTAGTTCATCAAGTAAAGAGGCACAGAATTAAGGAATTTACTGCTGTCTTTTTGCTCTGCAAACAGGGACCAGGTTTACACTGTAAATTTAAATGAAGTTCCAAAATCAGAAGTTGTCCCAAGCAAGGTGAGTAGATGTCTGCTGGAAAGGGAGAGGTGTTTTCTTTCGTTTTAATGAGTTGTTTTAAGAATTTGCTGTGGCAAGGAATTCAAATGTTCCTTTTTTGGTTTGCTTTAACAGAAATTAACATGGAGATCAAAGCAGCAGGACAGAGAGAACTGTGCTATGAAAGGCAAACATAAAGTAAGTTTAGCACATTATAGAAAAATGACACTAGTATTTATTATATACATGGAGTTTGTGATTAATACATCTTACTCTCTTTTCAGGATGAATGCCATAACTTCATTAAAGTCTTTGTTCCAAGAAACGATGAGATGGTGTTTGTCTGTGGAACAAATGCATTTAACCCTATGTGCAGATACTATCGGGTAAGAGGACTGAAGTTGTCATTGATCTGTTTCTGGTTTTGCTTGCATTGGTTGTGCCATAGCCAATACATCCAGTGTGCCTGGAGAGTCCTTCAAGGTGAAATAAAAACAGACAGAAGACAATGTGCTGAATTAAGTTTTGTGGAAAGACAATGTTTTGCTTTTGTGCCAGTGCACAAAATAGAAATGACACTATCACCCATTTATTTTTCTTCTCTAGTTGAATACATTAGAGTATGATGGGGAGGAAATTAGTGGTTTGGCAAGATGCCCATTTGATGCCAGACAAACCAATGTCGCCCTCTTTGCTGGTAAGAACTTCTACTTGTAATGAGTCTAAATGATTAATGACACCAAAGGAGACAGAGAGCTTTTAAAGCAAGCACAGGAAAGCTAAAGGTGTCATGGTGCTCCTGCTCTTAAATTTTTTAAAGGGTCTCCAAAGGATTAGAAGCTGACCTGTTAATAAATAGGTTACAGCAGTCTGGGGAAGTGTGACAGTAAAGAACTGGGGAAAAATACAGGCTAGTCAGAATTCTCTAGATTATTAAAGGCCTCTTAATACCATGTTTTCAACTTCCATTGTAGATGGAAAATTGTATTCAGCAACAGTAGCAGATTTCCTGGCAAGTGATGCTGTTATTTATCGCAGCATGGGGGATGGATCTGCCTTAAGAACAATAAAGTATGACTCCAAATGGATAAAAGGTAATTTGGGGAGTATTTTCCCATACACATGGCAAATGTAATTTCAGTGGCACAGAAGGTCAGGTTATTCACAGTCAGCCTGGTTTACACATATGCTACAATGTCAGCATGTATGATGCTTTCAGAATATTAAAAAGGTGCATAATGAAAAAAAAAACAAGACAAATTTTTTGTTAAATCCTTCAACAATTGAATTTGCAGTAACAAAATACCTTAGTTGCAATAAAATTTTGTGGGGCCTTGTTACCATCCATCAGCCAATCCTAAAGACTTCAAGTTCCTTTAAACTCCAGTGCTTGTATTTGGACATCCTAAAGTATGTGGAAGACTGGAGCTCACCTTGGCTGATGTAGACCTGGGCCGGAGCTGCCAGGTCTCACAGTGTCACTGTTGTGTGCCCATTGAGCAGTTCTTTGAAGTAACTTCTCCTTGCTCTTTCTTACAGAACCACACTTCCTCCATGCCATAGAATATGGGAATTATGTTTATTTCTTCTTCCGAGAAATTGCTGTAGAGCACAACACTTTAGGCAAGGTCAGTATCGTCACTGTGAGCGTTGAGTCATAGCAGAAGGAGCTCATCCTAAAACAGCATCACGGACAAGCACAGTTCATTATATGGAGAAGGAACTAGGACAAAGCTTGCACAGTTTTACCACGGTTATAATTTACAGGGAGGGGAGAAAAAGAGAACTAGAGCAGTGCATTCTTCAACCAAAAAGCTGTTTCTGTTCTCGGGGCCTCGCTGTTAGTGAGCTCCCTACAGGTGTCTTTCAATGTGCTGTTGCCTTAATGCTGCTCTTTCTTAACTCTTGTGCCAAGTACTGGAAAAGCTGAGGGTGTTTTCATGCTTATTAAAGAAACAAAAGAAAACAACACAAAAGGAGAGCTTCAAAGAAGTTCCTCTAATGTCCCTGGATATTGAATAATTCAGTCATGCCAGTAGAGAGTATAATACTCATGCCTCACCATGGAAGGATATTCTACAATAAATTATTAAATCCCTTACACATGGTTAATTAAAGTCTTTAAATCTCACTAACAATATGATTTTGAAGGTGAAAAGGGTGGGAGCAAACTGTGGAGATGCATTTTCTTGGTGATACATTAGGATGCCTGTACACCACGAGCTGAACACCATTTGCTTTCATCTTCTCTGTGCAGATAAATGGCAGCTTCCTGTTAACAACATTATCATAGTGTTTTATTAAGAGCTCAGAAACAAGCACTGTTTCCCTTGCATCTCTCAAGCCTCTCTCCCTTTTTCCTTCTTTTTTCCTTTCACAGGCTGTGTATTCCCGTGTGGCACGCATCTGCAAAAATGACATGGGGGGCTCCCAAAGGGTCCTGGAGAAGCATTGGACATCCTTTCTGAAAGCTCGGCTCAACTGCTCAGTTCCTGGGGATTCATTCTTCTACTTTGATGTTCTGCAGTCTATCACAGACATAATAGAAATCAATGGAGTGCCCACTGTTGTGGGTGTATTCACCACACAGCTCAACAGGTAAGAGATGAGCAACCTTTCATCAAAGGCAGATCTCGGGTTCTCTCTTACACTGAGAGTGGTGCCATTGTAGTCTGATTTCTTGAAACTACTTTTCAAATTTTACAGCATCCCTGGTTCAGCAGTGTGTGCTTTCAGCATGGATGACATAGAGAAAGTCTTCAAAGGGAGATTTAAAGAACAAAAGACTCCTGACTCTGTTTGGACAGCTGTACCTGAAGACAAAGTACCAAAGCCAAGGTAAAAGGTTCTTACTCATGATGTCATAACATTGTCCCTGTAAAGAGCTACCTTAAATCAGCTGCACTCTTGAGTGCCTTGCTGGGTAAAACCCAAAGCAGAGCTTGGTGCTTCAGCCATAAGGATGCTCATTAACCGGCTGCCTTCTCTCATTAACTAAAATATCAAGAGGAAAACAATATTGTTCTCATTTCAGACCTGGCTGCTGTGCAAAGCATGGCCTAGCAGAGGCTTACAAAACCTCCATTGATTTCCCAGACGAAACGCTCTCCTTCATCAAATCTCATCCGTTGATGGACTCAGCTGTTCCCTCAGTCACTGAGGAGCCCTGGTTTACCAAAACACGTGTCAGGTATGACAGGTCAAAAGTAACACCTGTGAAAAGGAAAACAAGACAACTTGCTGTTAATGATGTGCCTTCTGGTCTTGCTAGATACAGATTGACAGCAATTGCTGTAGACCACGCTGCTGGACCCTACCAGAACTACACAGTCATATTTGTTGGCTCCGAAGCAGGAGTAGTACTTAAAATCTTGGCAAAGACCAGGCCTTTTTCTTTGAACAACAGCATATTACTGGAAGAGATTGAAGCATATAATCATGCAAAGTGAGTATTACCAGAACATCTAAGCTCTTCATCTAGTCCTTGGTACCTAGCTAAAAAAGATTATGGTAAACTAGCTCATTATCACCAACATCACCACTTGTTTGTCATTTCATCGTGTTCCTCATGTTGAATAACCTGAAAGTATTTGGTCACTTGCCATTTTGCATGGGTTGAATGAACAACCTAATTCCACTCCAGTGACGTCAGTGACATGGTCTAATTCTCCTGAAATGCTTCTGAAACGTCAGAAGTCCTTGATGATGTTAAAATGAAATGATCTGTGCTTATCTTGAGGGTTGCTCAAGAGTGGCTGATAGTGTATAACCTATATCTGATCATTTTAAACTTGTTTATTTTTTGGCACAAAGAATTTGGGAGTGGAAGCATTCCAATTAGACTCTACTGCCATCCAATACAGGACTCCTCTTCTGCTCTCTCATGATACTTACGCTGACTGAGGGAACAAAGAAAATGGATTTGGATTTTTTTTTTCCTGCATAGTTCAGAAAACTTCTCACCAAGCTTTTAGCAGGAGCCAGAAGGCAGCATTTGATAACTCAGAGGTTTGTTTAGCAATGTCTCAGCAAAGAGTCATAGGTTACATTCATGTATGTGAGAAGTTTCTATTCAATAGCTACACAGACAATAAATAAAATATTTACTGCACAAAGTACTACAGTCACTAAAGCAGTGGCCTGCTCTCGTTTTTGCTGCCCAGGTGTAATGCAGAAAGCGAGGAGGACAGAAGAGTCATTTCCCTCCAGTTGGACAGAGACCACCATGCTCTGTTCGTGGCATTCTCCAGCTGCGTCGTTAGAATTCCCCTGAGTCGCTGTGAGCGTCACGGGTCATGTAAAAAGTACGGCTCCATTCCTGAACCCCCCTTAAAGCAAGGGCACCAACGTGTCTTTAAAAGGAAGTAAAAAATGCATGATTTTTTGGGTTTTTCTCTTGCAAGGGCCTGTATTGCTTCACGGGACCCGTACTGTGGCTGGTTAGACCATGAGACATGTGGCAGAGTGACACCAGGCATGCTGTAAGTACTCCTCTTCAAGTTAGCCCAGCATCTCTAAATATGCTTTACACAAGCTTGTGCCCCTTGCACACAGTTACTAAATCTCTGGTTTTATTAATATTTTTTTTCCAGTGGACTGTATCTGTAAATGAACAGAATAGTCTGTCTGTCCTAATTCTGGAAACTCTGGGTGAAGACTTGCATTCAGTGGGAGTTCTAGATGTGTAGGAGGACAGGCAGACCTGTAGGAAGAGCAGTTGGAAGCAGGAAGGCAAGAAATTGCAGCATGCAAACCTGAGCAGCTCCAAGAGGACAGGACACAGTATCCCCTCCCAGGCATGCTCATGGTCAGGGCACAGGCAACTGCAAATATGAAAGCACAGGATTCACAGTGGGAAGAGCAAGGTTGTGCCTCCGCAGTGGAGATGGAGTGTTATATATGCATACCAAAGGCATTTTGCACAAATCAAGTCTGTAATATATGGTGCACTAGCAGCTGTATCTTAAAAAGAGGCCTTTGTAGCAGGCCAGTGCAAACTTTAACTGGTATAATTGGATGGTTGTATCTAAACCCAAGAGCGTGCCCAATGGAGAAGACATGATGTAGTTGTTAAAAAATGGGATTGTTTTTCTTCTATTTCCTGGCATAAGCACACAGAGATAGTTTTAAAGCCCGACTATCCTGTACATTTTGTACAATCCTCTGGGCCATACACTGGCTGTTCTGTATGTTTCCATCTGCTGTTTCCAGGAAAAAAAAAATCTCCATTTGTATCCTTACTAATACTGTTAATTGCAGGTTCTCTTTGTTTGTTTCATACAACCACAGCACTGGAGGATACGTACAAGATGTCGAGTATGGCAACACGGCACAGCTTGGGGACTGCCATGGTAAGGCACAGTCACTGCTGCTCCTTTGGAATGTCTCACCATAGTCTGTGGCCACACCTCACTGTGGATGTTAAATTTCTGATGAGCTTTTCAGTAACATGATGAACACATCACCTGGTGTTACTGTGAATGTTCACAAAGCTGAGCTTTTTAGTCCTGGGTGGCAGAGTTTTTCTCTTTCCTTCACCAGTTTACAGCTATTTGGGGTCTACAGCAAAGTATTGAAGAATTTAATTTTTGTAACCAGTGATATTTTAGTTTTTATTTTCCATTACTCAGGTTTGAGATCTTTTGCTTTCTTTTTGTTACTTTTTACTGATTACTTGTTCCTTTAATTCTTTTAGAAATTTTGCCTACTACAGCTACACCAGATTACAAAATATTTGGCGACCCAACATCTGGTTAGTTTTTTTTAATTTTTTTGAATTAATGACCTTTACTTTCCTTCAGTTCAGCATTTTCAGCCCTTTTTTCCTTCCTTTTGCACAGTTGGCAATCCTCCATTTTTGTGCTTTTACTCATGTTCCCACTGATGGTAAAGATAGTCAGACTCTTCTCACTCAGCACTTCACCCTGTGTAGCCGCATGTTAACAGCTCATTATTTATTGAGACATCTTTTATTAAAGAGCCTGATTAACATAGATGACATCTTCACTGCACGAAGTCCACTAAGCTTTACTCTTGATCCCCAGCCATGCGTTTGTGAATGCCCCTCTTGGTCATCTCTAGTAGATGAATGGCAGAACTTCATCATCTTCCTCCTTACCTCTCCTTTTCTCTTTTCCTTCTTTCCCAGCAAGCTTTTTTGCACAAATACACATTTTCTAAAATGTGTATTTCTTTATTTTTGAAATGCTTTAAGTAGTTTATGCTAATGGAAAAAAATTTAACATCACGAACTGTGTAGCTGAATGAGAAATTGTGTAGACAAAAGTGGCTTAGAAAAAATGTTGTGCATTGTTGTCAGATGGATTTGTGCATCCTTTTCTCCTCCAGTGATTTTTCCAATAAGGTGTTCACCACCAGCCCCTGGTGTTCAGGGACACCCAGTGCTCCTCTGTTGAACTCAAGAGCAGAACCTGTGTTGATTTCAACAGGAGCAAGACCCAGGCCTTACTTTCCAGTCTTTGCTTTTGGAACTTGGGTCTTTGCTTTCAAACCAAGGGCACATTTCTGACTGACAAATAGGACAATAATCTATTTGTATGTTAAATTTGTAAGAGTGCAACAAGAACATTATTGGTGGTTTGATTTCTGACATTTTCACTTCTGTAACTTGACAAGAAATAACGTTTGAGACAAATATTTTCCAGATCTATTTACCCACAATGCAAGTTAGAGACTCGCTTAAGGAAACAAAACTAAACTAAACTGTCACACAGAAATGCTGCCTGGCTTTATGAGTGTTTATCAACTGAATTTTCAAAGTGGTATTTTATGACACAGATACAATTGAACCTTATTTTTAAGTCCTGAATGAGTGTGCTTTTGAAGTACATTTCTCAAGTCTGATCTCCTGCCTAAACCTACTGGGACAGTGAACACAAAATACTCAAGGGTGCAAATGAGACTGGACTGTAAACCCAATTTTATGAGTTTCCCACTCTGTGCATTTTCACATAGGCTGTGGTGGGTCTGTTCAGCAAACATATTACAGAGGAGCCAGAATCTCTGCAGGATTGTTCCTTAGGAACCATTACAAAATAGGGGTTAAAAACATTCCTTTTATCCCCACCTGCAGAAATGGCTCATTCAGCAGTTCCTGGTATACCATAATAGCAGTAATGGAGCTGATCTGGTTTCTCAGGCATAACCTGTCATGAGTGTGCATCGTTCCAAGTAACTTCTTTTTTTATAAGATGTTTAAAAGGCAGCCAAGTATGTTGTCTCCAGTGAAGAATATAGCAATTAAGTCAACTAAGTTGTGCTTTTCACCCCCACAGTTGCTTACTTTAACTTTTGCACTGCTTTCACAGTTGACTTGTCTGGCTTTTTGGCTAGCAGCTGTTAAAGTCTAAATGTACTATTTTTGTACTTCCAGTTTTGAAGTAATTGATTTTAATCAGCCATCTGTACTTCTGCAGATTGTAGGGGGGGGGGGTCACATTTTGCTCTGACATGTAACTCCCATAAAATACTGTGTCCAGCTATAGCTTAGACGTGCCATGAAACACATTAATAAAAATCTGTTTGCCACCACAGACATGGAGTTCTCCTCAGCTTCCATTACCACAATGGCAAGTATCCCAGTTATATCACCTAAAGTGATTGGTTCCTGGAAACCTAAAGTGACTGGCTCTCGGAAATTTGTAGTTCAAGATGACCCAAACACTTCTGATTATTCTGATCCATTATCAGGTGTCCCAAAGGGTAAGGCCTTACCAGGGAATACATTGCAGCTGAATGGAAACCTGATAGTCTCAACATGGTCTAAGGCTTAAGTTCAATGTAATAGCTATGATTGTTGGGCTCTATTTTATACCCATTTCCTGTGAATATGCAGACAGTGCAATCATGTTTTTCATACCTACTTAGCCCATTGACAAAGTGCTGCTTAGAGCTTATAATGGGAAACACAGATACTAAGTTCAGCTTTTTAATCCTGGAGTGGTCCAAAACTCCCATTGTAATCAATGGCAGTTCTGGATACATTAAAAAATTACCTTCTGCACCTCTGTTTGTTGTTTTCAATCTTAAACTGTTTAAGCAGTAACTCAAACACTGGCTTAGACTGTTAGTCCTCATGAATGGTTGCTTATGTTTAGGGTTTTTTTCATTTGGGTTGGGGGTGGTGGCAAAACAGAACACAAAGCAGAGCTCCATAAGACATCTGTGTGTTTAATGGGGCATATCCCAACCTCTGCTTGCCTGGAATATGGTCTTGAACAAGGGTCAGAGTAAGAAAGTGCTGAATTTTTATCCTCTGGATATGAGCATCAGTTTAGAGATGATCTCAGTACGTACTGAGACATCCAGAGGTTTTAAGCTGAACACAAGAAATCTAATCTGCCTGTAGTTCATCTTTCTCTAGCCATTCTTTCAGCTAAGTGAGCCTTTGATTAGGTTCTTATGGCAACTGAGACTTTAATTCAATAGGACTACTGCAGTCAACCACAGGATCAAGAAGCTTCCGATCCCCTAACCAAAATTTAACACAAGTCTCTCTCAGTGCATAGCACAGCAAGGTGACAGACATGTTTGCACAATTCTGTACTTACTGAAAATATCTCACCAGCCAAAAACCATTTCTGTTTTATTACCATTCACAAAACATATCAGGTTTCCTATCAGCCATTATGGCCGTGCATTTGTCATTTTAATTTGTTGCAGTTATTTTCTGTTTTGCTTTAAGTTTTTATTATCATCTCTTGGTTCTGAATCACATTTTGTGTCATAGCTATTAGTGAACTTTACTCATGTTTTCCTTCTGCTTCTGCACAGTGCCATTAAAACCTGTAACCCTGAACATTAACAATATTCAAAGGCCTTGCCTCTAACAAAAAGTGGCTCTGTTCCTTCCCTCTTGCTTTTTCATTTTAACATCTCTTGGGATAGCAACAGAATTACTTTCATTAAAAACTAACATTGTCTGAGCTGCAAGATGTCTGTGGTTGCTTTAAAAAATCTAAAATAAAATCAAAGGGAGCTTGTTAATACCCAAATAAAAACATTAATCAAATATTCAATTTCTGGGTCTAAGCTAAAAGTTTCTAAGTTTTAACATTCTCTAATAATTTAACCTAAGTTGTTTTTATAATATTATGCAAGTATTATGTTTGTTATTGGTAAAAAATAAAAATCAGTGCTCTGACAGAATCACATTATCTTCAAACTCGGACATGTATAAGGAGTGCAGGTGTGCCACTCCAGCACCAGCAGCCTGGGAGTGGAGCAGTTCACAAGTTTCCTACTGTATTCCATTAGCGTGGCTGTAACAATGCAGTATGTATGTTATACATTTTTACACAACATTTGCATAATCCTGTCTCTCCTTTGATACTGATTTATGAGTTGGGCAGGAAAGTGAGAGAGAAATCCATCCATGAGTTATTAATTGCTGTCTGGCCCAGTAGGACCTTCTAACCTCAATTTTCCAGCAGAAATCATTAATGTTAATAACATAAGGCCCCTATTTGTGAGCCTTAAAGGAAATTTGGGGACAGGCTAAACAAAACATAATATAAGGAGAGAAGCTGCGACAAGCATTGCTCATTATCAGAGAAAATGGACAGTCTTCATTTAGCCTCGTCAGTGCACACACAGTTATTTCATAATTTTTATAAAATTATTTGCATTCACCAGTGGAGTAGATTGCAGGATCCAACTGAGTTACACCAACACCACATCCAGAGCATTTAAAAACACTTTATAGACACTTCCTTGAGGAAGGGTACCTTCTTCTGAAATGTGTCAGTATGAAATACCTGTGGATTTATGATATCCTGCCTGTCTTTTGCAGGTGTGAGGTGGGAAGTACAATCAGGAGAGTCCAACCAAATGGTACATATGAATGTCCTAATCACTTGTGTCTTTGCTGCTTTTGTCCTGGGAGCCTTTATTGCGGGAGTGGCCGTTTACTGTTACCGGGATATATTTGTACGGAAATCCAGGAAAATACACAAAGATGCTGAATCGGCTCAGTCCTGCACTGACTCCAGCGGGAGCTTTGCCAAACTGAATGGGCTGTTTGACAGCCCCGTCAAGGAGTATCAGCAGAACATTGATTCACCCAAACTGTACACAAACCTGCTGACCAGCAGAAAGGAGCTGCCTCCAAACGGCGATACCAAGTCCATGATGATGGACCACAGGGGACAGCCTCCAGAATTAGCTGCACTTCCAACTCCTGAATCTACCCCGGTCCTTCAACAAAAGACTCTGCAGGCTATGAAAAGTCAGTCGGACAAAGCGCACGGTAACCTCAATGCTTCACGAAAGGAAACCCCGCTAAAAAGCCCTCAGTTTTTTCCTTCTAGTCCTCCACCCCACTCTCCTCTAAGTCACGGACATATTCCCAGTGCTATTGTTCTTCCCAATGCTACCCATGACTACAACACATCTTTCTCAAATTCTAATGCGCACAAGGCGGACAAAAAGATGCAACATATTGATCATCCGCTTACAAAATCATCCAGCAAAAGAGACCACAGGAGATCTGTTGATTCCAGGAACACCCTGAATGATTTTCTGAAACACTTAAATGAAACTACTAATAATCCCAAAGCAATTATGGGAGATATTCAAGTGGCCCACCAGACATTAATGCTGGATCCGATGGGCAATATGTCTGAGATCCCACCTAAGGTTCCCAACAGGGAGGCGTCTTTATACTCTCCTCCATCGACTCTGCCGAGAAACAGTCCCACAAAACGAGTGGATGTTCCCACCACTCCTGCAGTACCAATGACCTCTTTGGAAAGGCAGAGGGGTTATCACAAAAATTCTTCACAGAGGCACTCAATATCTGCCCTTCCTAAAAACTTGAACTCACCAAATGGTGTTTTGTTATCCAGACAGCCAAGTATTAATCGTGGGGGGTACATGGCTCCCACGGCAGGCACTAAGATGGACTACATGCAAGGGACGCCTGTCAGCGTTCACCTCCAGCCTTCCTTGTCCAGGCAAAGCAGCTACACGAGCAATGGCACCCTGCCTCGCACAGGAATAAAGAGGACACCCTCCCTAAAACCTGACGTGCCACCAAAACCCTCATTCGTCCCTCAGACGACACCAGTCAGACCACTGAACAAATACAGCTACTAGGACACGTCTGTGCTAAAATGAGTGGGGCACTGACCTGTACAGGTTGTGAAATGATGTTGTGGTAGACACATAAGACAGAGACTTGCTTGTTACTGAGGAGAACAAAGTGGCCAAAGAAACTGTCTTTACTTGAGCAACATCTGTGTCTTGCCACATGTAGCCGTAGCAAGACTTCATGTACTTGCTACAGGCAAACACAAAAAAAAACAAAGGAAAGTGCTGGTCATTACATTTCTTTTGTTTGGAGCTAAGGAGACATGTAGCACAACGGGGTGGGGGCTACGTTACTGTTCTTAATAGCTAAACAACGGTTGTTGGGAAAAAATCAGTAAGCAAATACTTGAAAAATGGGTTCCATTTTAGACTGCCATTTAGTGTGGTCATTCCCATTAAATGTGAACATTTTACTATGTATGCATTCACCTTGCCTCTTGCACAAATGTCAGAAAATGGTAATGTCTCAATGAATAGCTGGGTTAATAATCAATTTGCTGGAATTAAGTCTCTGGCCCAACTGTAGCATTATTTTTTTCTCTCCATGTGTGTGGCATTTTGTTTTTGCCACAGATAAAGCTGTGCGTGTGTGTGGATGTGTGTGTGTACTGTACACACTAGGATGTACTTAGATTCCCATTGCATCTTTTATGCTATGGAATTGTTTACATTGAGCATGACTGAACAAACAGATGACTCTGCCTTCTGCAGCCCGCTGGGCTCAGCCGGAGCCAGCTACGGATGAACTGCGCATCTCTGACAGCCTTCTGAGGGGAACGCCTGCATGAAAGAGTCACCCAGTCAAAGAGTGCAGATATGGTTAATTCTTCATAACTCTGTTATGCTGCTATTGATTCAGAGCTGTGCATTTCAAATCTAGTGTTTTGGGCTGGAACGGGGGAGTTTTACTGTGTTTCCACAGTGCCTCCATCCAATACCTGGCCACTGTGAACTTGAGCCCCTGTACTTCTCACCGAGGGCAGCTAATAGTCAGTTCACTTGGCAAACGCCTGTGTAACTGGAGAAGGTCTCACGTTTTTGTTGCATTTAATAACGCCCTACACGCTGATAGACTCTTGTCAGTAAAAAAGGAGAAACATTAATTGGCCTGGCAGAAGCAGTCTGTGAAAACTCAACAGTAGTGCAATCAATTTGTTTTTGTTGTGTAAAGTAAGGTTTGTTTTTTTCCAAAGTCATGCAGGTAATGACAATATTCTGTAAATATTATGTGTGAGTTTACCTGAATCTGTGCATTTTGTGCCTTATTCATGCAAATGATAAAAGTACTAAAAAAAAATTAAATCTGTCAAGTGTTCTCACTATAGCACATATCTCCCGAGTGCCAGTTGTAAAACCTCTCAACAGCACCCAAAAAAAAAAGATATAAAATACAAGAATAATTAATGGTAACTAAAGGCAGCCTACAATCCAAGAAGACAGCAGCATTAAATCACCTTACCATGATAAACATTCCACTCCAGCTCTCTGAAGGATCAAACAGTTATAATGTGAAATCAAATGAGGTTTCTAGGGTAATGGAACACCTGCTAAAGTTGTGTAAGCTATTTAGTAGGGTTTACAGTATCCACTTGCAGCTGATGTTCAACACAGATGGCTATTTTAGCTTGCAAACTACACACTACCACATTGTTTATTGAACATAACTATAGAAATAACCATGGCAGAGGAATATTCATGAATTAGTGGGACAAATAACTGCAACGGGTTTCAGAGACGGTGGAGATTTATATTATGTGTTTAAAGGGGAGAAAAGGTTAGTCACTAAAAACTGGATCTCTGTTACAGAACAAAGAATAAAGGATAGAAGTAGTCATTTTTTTCTTGGAAGGCTGTAAGGGACATTTATTTCCTGAGACCTCTGGATCCAAAAATCAATGATCTTTCTTCCTAAACACTTCTGTCTTGCAACTAAAACACTACAGATTAATAACTATTAAAATGTACTCAGTTGTCAGAAGACACAAACTGATCCGAATTCACTTCACAAATATTAATACAGACTTGTGTGACCCGGAAGATAAATGTATGTGAACCCTGATAACCTCCTGTAACATTGTGCTGCCTTGTAGATGGTAATGTGAGTTCTCTCAGTATTTATGTTGAAATTTCTAACATTCAACCTAGTCCTTATTCTGTTAATTTAATAATAAAAGATGCTTTATCCATTTGTGCAAAGGTAAACGCAGATTGTATCTTTTTTAATGGTACGGCATAAAAAAAGTAACCCTTAAATGAAGCTGCTCTATTACTATAGAGTACTTTAACATGTATAGATATCTTGTAAACTTGTATTGTGGATGTGTAAATAATACGTTCTTTGGGTTTTTAACACCGCATGTAAAGTCAAAATAAAATATTCCCATGTAGTGAGTGTGAGATTTCATTATTGGTGCAGGTGCGTTGTGGGATTACTGTAGGGGAAATCTGTGCCTGCAGCAGCTCTGCCAGGAGGGCGCGGAGCCCTCGGCCGCTCCCTGGCCTGCGGGACTCGGGGAGGTTGGGGTGACACTCCAGGGTCCTGTGTGTCCTCTTCAGCCACTCTGAGCCCTGTGTCCATGGGGCAGAGTCGGGGTCTGTCGGTGACTTTTGGCCTTCTGAGGTAAATACAAAAATCAGAGTAACCAGCGTGTGGTGGCAGAGCTCAGTACAGGGTCAGGGCTGCCCACACAACACCAACGCCATGCACCGAAGTGGATCCCTGGAGCTCCAGCCAGGTGTCAGCTGGGCTCTAGTTCCAGCAAACCTTTCTTATTAAGGTCAAAAAATACCAATTTTGTGCAAATACAGTACAGTTCTGAAAGAAGGTAGTGTGTTCCTTCTACGACATAGATTACAAAAGACAGAGCTAATTCCTGGCCAAATTAATTGCTGACTCACATAGCAGGACATTCCTAAATTCTTATTAATGCTCAATAATTGAAACTCACATTTCAGGCAGACAGTTAAAGCCCAACAGAAAAATGGATGCTGTATATTTAGTATGTGCCAACATCCCACACGATTTTAAAATAATCAAGGTAATTTAGTATCAGAAAACAAATATAACATTCTTTTAATGAAAAGTTAATTTTAGATAGGGGATAAAAATGACTTTTTACAAGATTATGCTGTCAAGGTATTAATCATTTGAAATTGCTATGCATGTTATAACACAACAATGGCACCTAGTTGTATCTTACCAAAAAAAAAAATCTGAAGGAAAAAGAAATATGGTGCTTAAAACGTTCCAAAACTATAATGGCTCAATATTTATATTTTCTAGTACCAAGGAAAAATTTCTATATTTTTTTATTGTATGGGGTTTTCTTCATTGGATATCTTCATATATGAAATGAAGCATCAAACACCTACAGCTCTCACAACATGCTGCTTTCCCACTTTAAAATTAACTATGCCTTTGACAGCAGTGTCAGCCAGTGTGGCTAAAGGCTTTCCCTCTGTGGAGGGGCTGTACCACCCGAGTCATCTTCAGCCAGGCATTTAAGGTCATCCTGAGAAAATTACAAATAGCTGTTTTAGTGCATCTGCAGCACAAATCCCGCGATACTTTTTGTTCAGAAAATGTCTCTATTTTATCTAAAATATGTCACGTGACCATTTTCTAGGCTTCCATGGTTTGGTCTGTATTAACCTTAATGTGGTGGCTGGATGGATGTAGCCAGACTGTCATCTCCCAGCATGCTCTGTTGGGCTACATGGTGCGTGCAAACACCACAGAAATGTGTGCAAATAAATATTAAGAATTTGTTAGAAAAATAAGTACAAGAAAACTCTCCCTTTACTAACAGAGATGGCTTGTATCCAATGACAATGCCAAAGCAGCCACCCACAGCAGCCCCTTTCTAAAAGGGAACTTCAGCAATAAGAAAAAGCCTAGCAAGAAAACAGAGTTTTTCTCCTCCAATGCTTTCCTGGGTCAGCCAGTTGGTTTTACGCATCCTAAGGTCTCTCTTGAAGAAAATCCGTAGCCACGGGTGATAAAGGAGCACATGAAGGGTGCTTGATGTGCCTGGGGTCACCCCAGCAAAGGGAGGTCCCAGCACTGTGGGATGTGGGGCAGGGCAGCTGTGGACTCCGGGGGGAAGAGGAGAGGCTCCTGCTCAGCTCTGGCTTGCTTTGGGTTTTGTAGAAAAAAATAGTTTTGAACAGAACATAGACAAAACACCAAAGGGCTGCAGGCCTGTGCTAGTGAGATGATTGCAAGAAAACCAATTTTTAAAGCCGTGAGTAGTTATCTCTATGACTGCACTGCCAGAACAAACCTATGGCCTTTTAAATTGGGGTCTTAAAGTAATCACAGTAGTTAGAAAAATCAGGATGCCTCTGTCTTAGTGCTGTCTTGCTAATGACTCACTCTGTGACCCTGGGAAGATTATGCAGGGTTTATGCAGTAAATGGCTCCTCAGAATGCAGTGGGTTTAGTGCAGCTGGTGTGTGCTGCACTGTTTTCTTCTTAATGCTTCCTTCTCTCTCTGTGATTCTGAGCACTAGCAAGGACATCTTGCAGGTAAATAAAGGGAAAGAGAAATACCTTCCCATCTGGGAAAGGTTAGTATTTGCAGGAATAGGGAAGAGTTGGCTGGTATTTCCCCAGGTGCCTATTAATTTCATGGCATGGAAAAATATTTTTTAAAAATTGATCACGACAAAATACCTCATAAATGCAGCATCTGGACTTCAGCTGGGATGTGCAAGCTTTTCATATAAAAAGTACTACCAGGAGACCAACATACCAAGACTGCATTTGTTGTTCAAATGTCATCATATCACAGTATGAAAGAGCAAAAAAGCAAAGGATTTGGGAGGGGGGAAAAAAACCACATTAAATATTTAATTAGATTCAGCTTTGCTCAGAGAAGTAGAGATTCTCGCCTTTTTATTCAACCCTGCTAAAGTTCAGCTGGTGTGAGGGCCTGACTCTGGTCCAGCCATTGCTGCCTGCTTGCAAACTCTTTCACAGGCATATTGCACTGGCCTGACACACGTCTGAAATTATAATCTGTCCCGAACTCTCAACTGAGAAACTGTTTCTACTCTGCCTGAAATGAAATTTATTGGAAGCTCTGATTTTATTAGTGCATTCTGAATTCATTGGAGGGCCTGATGTATGGTCTCCTCACTTGCTTTTCTCCTACAGTGACTGATAACTTTTCTGAGCTCTTCTCACTAAAATTGTAGCTAGATCCCAGCCTGTGTCCTACAGAGAAGGCTGCTGACCAGAGCAGGGGTGTTAGAGGGTCCCCATGTTTGGGTAAGGATTGAGAATTCCTTGGGCTGCAATGGTGGCAACTGCTTCCTCCCAACCAGGCTGGTACCTCTGCCCTTCATGTCAGCCAGAAAGAGTGTTGCTTAAGCTCCTGTAATGCTTTAAGGGTAGGGGAGGAGAAGAAAATCCACCACATAGACAAGCTGTCCTAACCATTTTTAGGAATGATCCCCATTTGTCAACATAAAAGGAGTTTTATGACAAAACTTAATGGCCAAAAAAATAAATCCCAGCCCCCAAACCGACCTGCACACATCTTGCTGTCCTTGTTTTGAGAATGAGAAGCTGTTTTCCAGGGCAGAGTCTCACTGAACTGCACAAAAATTAGCAAAGAATACCAGTCCTCAGTGAAGGCCCTTCTGCAGGATCATACCTGGCTGTAATAGCTGGTTTGTAACTTTTTCCAGTAGCTGACCTTAGCCATTGGCAGAGGCAGCCCATGAGCTCAGTGGTTTGCTTCTGCAGCAGTATTGACAGCCTCTAACATATGTCTGCTCCTTCTCAGAAATGGACAGCTGCCTAGTCAGAGAAGAAAGGTGGCAACTGGCTTTTAATTTGGGTCACTTCAAGCCCAGAGTTATTTCTAAAATCTTTGATTTACAATACTGGCCTCACATGAGGAAAAAATAATCAGAAGCAGATCAGAGCAGATGAATCATAAAAACAATACATAAGCTAGCTGCACCTTCCTTTTCTGTGCACTGAATATCCATGTGATTACTCTGATTTCCTCAGGAATACATGTTGGTCAATTAACAGCCTGAGATTTTTTTTTTCCTTTTTTTTTGTCAGAGACTAATGGCAAATTTTTATGATCAGGCCATGCTGTATAACTATGAACGGCCATTAGTCACAGGTTATCGTGCCTGGCCAACAATTAGGTGAGAGAGAAGCACTTCCAATATTAATGTGGCGTGTGAGAATTGATTTCTGTGAAAGCCTGTGCATGCAGCTCTAACATTCAGTCTCTGTCACTGCTGCTCAGGTGAAATACTGCCTCCATTGAGGGAGATGGCAGAGCTGCATGGGCCAGGCCTTCTCCCTCACTCACTCAGATGTCCCCAGAAAGCAAGTGTTAAGGAGATGTGAGCAAGGCCAAAGCAAAATAGGATGCCCATCTGCAGGAGAGCTTTTGCAGCCTCCAACATCATCTCTGGCCACAAGTGTTTGATAGGGATCAAGGCTTCAGGGAAGAAAAAGGTCTCTGTAGGAATTACCTGCTTTTTCCGGTCATTGGAGAGTTTTCCAGCAGGTGCTGTCAAGGGAACTGAACAGGCCTGCTTGGGCCAGCTGACATTTTGTGTGTGGAGTCCTCTCGCCATCCCTGGACTGCAGTGTGTGTGGCTGCAAGTCTGCTTTTAAATTTCCTAGCAAATCCCATCAAATATTGGACTCAACTGAGACATAAGGTGTCAACTGGGACATAATGCTGAGCTCCCAGGCACAAGAGAAAAGCCAGGTGAAGGTACCCAGAGAGCTCATTGAGACTGCTGGGAGGGCACTCCTGGCGCTAACAGAAGCAGAAGAAGGTGTCTTGAGTTTGTTTCACTTCTACTGGTAAGTCAGACCCATCTAAATATCAAAATCACAAAATCACAGAATGATTGAGGTTGGATTGGACCTTTGAGATCATCTGTTTCAACACCCTCTGCTTAAGCAGGGCCACCTGGAGCTCCTCAAGCACTCGGGAAGTCACTGACCTGAGCTAGGACCCTGGACTGAATGACAGTAAAAATGATTATTCATCCTTAAAACCCTTTCTAAAAGAACTTCCAGATTAGGCGGGTCTTCTAGCAGACAGGTGAAGTCTTCCTTCTACCCAGACTGAGGGGAGTTTAGATATCCAACTACTCTTTTTATTGCAGCACTTACTTCTCTTTGACAAGCATAGAGCGCGGATCTCAAACAGTCCTTCTCTGTTCAGATCCCAGAGGATATCTGCCGATCCTAATGCGCAGCGTACCGTTCTCCGCGCAAGCCTTTCATCTGAAATGACATCACGATCAAAGGCAAGGTTATACAGAGTGCAACACACTGAGAAAGTCATGTGATATTTCAGAGCTGCTTCATTACTGGGACAAGAGCTCAGAAAGTACTTGAAAATGACATTTTACTATACATGATATGTTCCATATTACAAGCATTCCTTGCTAGTCCCTGCTGCTTCAGTTAAACTACAGTACTTGGTAAAAGACTGGATTTGCTCTTCCACAGGAACCAAGCTCCAGGTAGAATTGCTCCCCATGCTCTGAGGGAGGGGATACGTCTCAAAAGGCTCTAACTACAAAAGGTATTCTAGACCAGGAGGAACAAAATATCACATAGGACACAAAGCAAGATCAGTTGTCAAAAATATACTTTTTGTCACATTTCAGATGAAAACCATTTAGAAACCTGTCATCTCAACTCGATAGCAGGAGGGAGGAGAAAATGTTTCTGTCCTGAAACTGGCTGACAGAACGGACAGCTTTATGATGTTGGCTTCTAATAAAATCTTGCATGAATGCCACCCAGGTAACAATGTCAGCAGTTTCTACCTAAACTCAGTACTGAAGCTTTTACACTCTTCCTTGTGTTCTCTGAAACATAGTCTAACTTGCTTTGCACAGAACAATAACTAACCTGCCATGAAGCTGCGCTTTACTATTTTAGTAGTTGCTTGTTTTTTCATAAAGTCCTTCCAATGAAGGCGTTTCTCCTGAACTGCTCCTTTGTAGGATACTGCAGCCCCACTCCCCTCTGCTTCAGATACAAAGTGAAGTCAAGATCAGAGGAGCTCAGCTTCAAAATGGCAGGCTTCACCTTTGTTATGCCACCCAGTCTCACCCCCAAGCTTGTCACAGCATGAATGACAAGGCAGAACCTTCTCCGGGATGGTTCCCTATTAAGTCCTTCCTATCAGGCATGGGCTCCTCCATCTCATCAGCGTAACTCAGGTATTGGCATTTGTCTCTCTGAAAATTTCTCCAGATCTCCATCAAACACCCATAAGTAGCTTGTCCATGGTATGGTCAGGGAGAGCAGTGGGGCAACAGACCCCAACCAGGGGTCTGAAAGCAAGTTTATAAAACTGACAGAAACCAGCCGAGGATACATGTCTAAATGCCACTCGTGCCTTTGAAAATCCCCTCAGCTGTTAGGCCTATTTAATCCTTGCTCTCTGTTCAGACATTAACAAAGACGCCAGCTCTAATGTGTAACAGTCACCCTGTAGACATGGGGAAGACCCATGGCATCACTGGACAACACACCAAATCCCCTAATCCCAGCCCTACAGACACCAACTAGCTAATGCCTCCTGATGACAACAGAATTTCAACCAATAACCACAGACTTACAAAGTCCCTAATGCCTTTTTAAAGAATTTCTCTACTATCCAAGGTTACAGAATCTGTTTCCATTTTGGGGGCTACTTTCCTTGTTGGGTTTTTCTGCTGTTATGGCTCTTGTTTTAAAATAA
The DNA here is from genome assembly GCF_015832195.1 of Motacilla alba alba. NCBI lineage: Eukaryota > Metazoa > Chordata > Aves > Passeriformes > Motacillidae > Motacilla > Motacilla alba. The sequence goes on from NC_052025.1 coordinate 9,840,645, forward strand.
AGCAATTCTGGAATACTAGTAAGTCTATGTGAATTCTTTTCCCCCTAAAATTATTACAAACGTTGACATTAAATGTACTAGCCTGAACTCAGTTTCTGTCTGATTTAACAAATTTATGCCAGCCAACCAGCAATTTTTTTTAATTAACCCTGGAGGTTAAATGGAAGTTTACTAAAATGAGAATATGCTAAATGAATAATTTCTCTTGCCTTCTTTCAAGAAGTCTCTCTCTTACCCCAATAATCAGTTCAGCTGCAAAGAGATCAATAAGGTCTTTCAATTCAATGAGTAGAAGGCATACATTAAAAGGTTGGTAACAAACCTGATATATTGGAGAAGATATTTCAGCTTTTATGGGTTTTTTTGACACTAAATCTATCTGCTAAAAATTCTTGAGAAAAGGTTACTGCCCATATACTAATATTGCCAAATGGCATAATTTGTTAGCACTGCTTGGGAAGATATCCTGGCATTTATCCGCAAACACAAGTCTTGTCTGTTAAATCCTCATTACAGAAGAAAGCACACTTTTAATCTTAAAGAAAAAAACAGCTTCAGAAGCCAACTATTGTTGGCAGGTTATCCTTTCCTAGACAGTAAAATCCCAGTTGAATTCTGCCCTTCCCATGAAGGAGACTCCCACCTAACAGCTCACCAGGCACAGTATGTGCAGCCCAGTACCCTGCTGTTAGGGACCTGTCTCTACCCAGGAACCAGGCATTGCTCATCCCAGGAGTGGTCACTCACAACAGTTCAGTGCAGGTCATGCTTGTGAGCTAAGATTAAATTCACCATGCTTTAGTGTCAGTCTCACTGAAGGACATGGAACAGTATAAAACCCTTCAATTGTATCCTCTTTTGGGTTGTAATTATACCAATAGCTTTAGATCATTAAATGTACCCATCATCATACTTCTATCGATCTCAAGCCAAATGTGTAGGCTCCCAGGGAGAAGGAGTGAGTTTTTAAGAGAGTTGACTGGAACAAGAACTCAATGACAGCATCCATGCAGAGCAGCAGAGCTGAGCTGTGCAGCTCTCAGCAGAGCAGCCAGCGTGTTTACATCCACTGCAGGAGAATTTCCTGAATTTCATGTCACAGAATCCTCTGCGTGGATTTAAATCCTCAGAGACACAGAAGTCTTGGTTTATTCCTGTGATACTTCAGCAAAATAGAAATCACCTGGCAGATGCTTCTAGTCATATTTGGCAGGAATTTACTAACACTGGTTCAGTTCTCATCACAGTCTTGAGTTCTCCTCAGTGGCCCCATTTAGTTTTTGTTAAGTAAACACAACTAGCACTCAGGAAAGTGCTCAAAGTAAAGCGCTTTATATGAGGTGCCTGACTGAAATAAGCATTTCAATTAGATTCATTAAGTAAGTTATTACTTGCTAATTGAATACCAACAGACTGCTAAGGATCACTTACTGAGGTCTAATAAGTATGTAAGAGTGAAATCTACTCTTCATGTAATTCCATCAGCAATAAACTAGTATAATTAGCTTCTTACTAACAAACTTAAATTGTGGGGAATGTTGAGGCAGATAATTGGCACTTAGGAAGATACCTATGGCAAGTTAGTGGGGTATCAATTAACACACTTATGAAATGTCAGTTTAAACTCTGAACAAATAATTTATACCAATGGGCTTGGGTACTTACTTGAAAGCTATTTAACTACTTAAACTTTCATATTCAGAAAAAGAAAATTAAAACAAGTCCTCTCACTACTCTTTCTAAAAAATTGCTACATATACTTCATTTCCAGGCGCATAACCTATGAATTATCTTCAATAACCATCAGTAAGGACTCTGGGGGTGCTGGCTATAATTCCTGACATGTGAGTGGTTCAAGGACCTGTTTTCCCAGGCTGCTGTCTGCTCGGGAGCATGCCTGCCTTTCACCCCTCACTCTCTCACATCATCTGAAGCCCATTTAGCAACCTATTTTCACAAAATTGTTCTTCCAAAGGAGAGGAAAGAGCAAAGAGCAAATCCCTGCTCCCTGCGCTTTCAGACTGAACCATCTCAGGACCTCACCCTAGTTTGATCAAATTAGGGTTCATACCCCATGACTGGGAAGTCTCATTTTATTACATGGAGAATCTGAGGCACCAAAGCAGCAGCTTTTGTCCAGAGATGACATGGAAAGACCTCATGGGATCTACTCCTTCCCCAGGAGCTAGTAGATAAAACACCTTTCCATGTCATTTGGACCAACCAACCTGAGTGAGGGAGCAACGTAAACATAGTACTTGTCTGATCAGGAGAAGCAGCAACAGATTTTCTAAAGATATTCTCCAGATGTTCTGGAAATTCTTTGTCTTCATGGTAGAAAATGAAATCTCTCTGCTCTGACTCAATATGCAGCTTGGCTGAAGGAAATTATGCATTTTGCAATGGCACAGTGTGTACGGAGCACTTCTCTTTGTATGCAAAGCTTGAGCCCTCAAAGCCAACAGACGCCTTGGGAGGAAGGCAAGGAACTCCCACTTCAGGGAGCAAGGGCAGCCGGTGGTGGCAGAGGTGTTGGACTGGAGCCTCAGGGCAGGTGTTTGCCTGCAGTGGAGGTGGAGGCAGAGACACGGAGGTGGGAGGATGCCAGGGCAGAAACCAGGCAGGAGAGCTGAGGACAGCAGGCAAGAGCCCCCAGCTGGGCACACCGGGGTGTGGAGCAGACAAGGTGCAAGGGAAGGGCTTGAGCCTGAGCCTGGGTGAGGAGGACAGGAGGGCCAGGAAGCAGGAAGTTATTGGCAAGGGTAGTAGCACTTGCCATTTAAAGGGTATCTGTGCAAACCAATTTTAGAAACTTCTATTTAAAATTGGGTTCACCCCTCCCCCTTCCCCACACACAGAAACACACACTGATCCATCATCTATTTAAAAAAATTGTCAGCATATCCCTGTCAGCTAGCTGTTATTTTTTTTCAGCTATGCCAGCAAAAGCCCTAATGTAGACACAGATCTAATATGAGAAAAAGAGGTAAAAAAACTTTATTTTTGCCAATACAGCTTCTTTTGCTCAGGCAACTGATACAAGGTATATTTTTGCAGGTTTTTTTTTTTTTGTTTGTTTCTAGTGTAAGCTTCTGCACTCTGAGTGATTGCACTGTCAGTGCAGCTGCGCACTAGGTTCAAAAAAGGTGTCCACAAGACCTTAAATTGTGTTGTGGAAAGGACAGGACCCAGCACTGTGGAATCCTGCCAGTGCCTGGAGCTCATAGGCATGGATGCAATAAAAATACAAAATAAGACAGAATTGCAAGCCCTCCGTTCCCAAGCTCCAGAGTAATGACAGCCAAATTTTCCTCATTTCCCAACCTTCCCAAGAAGCAGCTTCAGCCCAGTGCAGCACTGCTGGTAATCAATGCCTTCTTAGAGTAAATTATATCCTAAAACTTAGAGCTGGTTCAGTGTCCAGAAGCTGAGAAGTATGAGAAGGACTTTTCTGTTCTGTTTCAATGAAACAAAACTTAAGCATCTAGGGGGGAAGGCAATCTCAAATTATAAATAATGCAGAAACTCCACCATACCTTTTAAAGCCTCAGTCCCCTTATAATTTAATGTTTGAAATGCTATGCTATTCCTTTGGAAGCTTTTCTCTCTCCACTGCTGATGATGGTCCATCTTCTTAGACACTTGAATAATGTCTCTCTTCCTCTTGTAACACCTTTTTTGACTGGTGCTCATGCATAGTAATGCTAATAATCTTGCAGCTTTCAGCTACATTTTTCTTCCTTTAAATGAAAGCCTCGTTTTATGCAGGGCTGTTTTGTTCAGTACCTTGTCTCCTGCATGCCCCTTTCACTGCACAGGGTACCTGTGTACATACAAATGTCTATTTACTGCTGCCCATTATGAGCTGTTCATGTTCCATTTAGCAGCACGCAGGAGAATGGGACTAATTGATTACCTATATTGTATAAATTTTAGCAAAGCATAAATGATACAGTCAAGATTAGCTTGCCATTATATTCACTATTTTACAAATCTATATGTAAGCATAATCCCTCCCAAAAGAACTTATACCATCATTAACCAGGGACCTTGTGCATGTGAAATGGACTTGATACCCAGCAAATTATACAGCAGATAATACCATGTGCAGTCAAGTAGAAGGATATATTTCATACTACCTGACAACCACAGAGTTTTACAGTTCTTTCCTTAGAGAAGATGAATTCAGATCCTATCACCGCCTAAATGTAATAACGTAAATATAGACAATAGATAAGTATTAAGCTCATTTGTCAAGGGAAACTAGGCAATTCACCTCAGGTCATGAAGCAAGAAAGGACAAAAAAAGCAAACAGAATCCAAAATTTAACTGTTAGTGCGGTCCTATAACTGGTGGGACCATACTAATGTGCTTTGTGCTTCTAAGTTATTTTTAAGCACCTTCTCAGTCATCATTAAATGTTAAAAGGATCTTGTATCTTTTGGAAAGGGTGCAGTTGAAGATCCTGGCTATTTCCAAAGCGTCCTGAAATAGAAATCCTCACGTGTAAATGGCCAGTGTAGAATTACAACTGCATTTTATATAAATAATTCTGGTAGGAAACCTGGACTAAAATCATTCTAATGACTTTGATACAAGTGCACAGTTGGTCTGTGAACTTGCAGCCACTGCAAAGAGTAATCACGTTAATCTGAACACTATTCCAATGGCAGCTGACAACGAAATGAACACCAAAGTAGTCAGCTCTGGCCTCTCCTGCTTATTTAACCAATGTTCCTGCTGCACTTAATATTATCACTGTAAAAATCCTGAGGGAACCCTTCTCCTTAAATATAGTCTGGAAACAAAGTTGTAGGCTGCATTCTCAGAAGCAGTCACACACTATTAAAACAGAAGAAGCAAATTATAAACAAGAGCTTAGAATAAAGGTGAAAAACACAGACACCTTCAGAACATTGAACATGATTACAGCAAGTGTCATCATTCGCTTTCCCTTTGAGTTGGTGTTAACAAGTAAAGCATTTTACTTGTCTTTGTTTACCAGGAGAACATAAATACTGCATAAACTACATCTTCTTGCCAACTAAGCTTTGTCTGCAGGATGGCAGTTTGTTCTAACTATGCTTACACTTTCAAAGAGTTGAAAGCTCAGTGGCTGAGCAGGAACAATGTGGAATGCTATATACATGTGAAATGCATTCTTCATTAATAAGTACTTGAGAAACCTTAAATATCTCAGCTGGAGATTGCCCAAAGGTCTGCACTGCTCATCAGGATCTATCTCCAACAAGTATTTCATGAAACACCTGAATTTGGAGCCTAGATCCTAGTCTAAATACAGGCTTCCTAAGGGATTTAGAGCCACCCTTCCTAGGAAGAGGAGCATAAAAACTCTCAGGTCTTTCTGAGGTGCCAATGCACTACTAGACAAACCAGCAGTGCCCCTGCCTAGGCCTTCTGTGTGTTCTGGCTTCCCTAATTTTTCCCAGAGAAGCCACTCTTCCTCGTGTACAGAGTGGCTGCCCAGAGCTCTGCAGGCTCCCTTCAAGGAGCCAGCTGCCCCATGCCTTGATGCACCAACACCAAAGCAGCTGGGATCCTGGTGAAGCCTTCCTGTCCTGGGTACAGCATTGCCAGGCAGGGCTGTATCAACACCTACAGTGCCTAGGAGCTTCACAGGGCCACCCAGCTAGCATGGAATAATTTTATACACAAGAGCTTCAAGATGGCTCTGAATGCAGAGCCCCAGCACTGAGTGGGCTCCTCATGGATATTCTGGCAGAGCAAACAGCGAGTGATGACAGGGAAGGCTCTTGCACTATTGTGTGCTATTCCATGGGGAGAGAAAAAAAGCCCCATCTGTCCTTAGCTTCCCACCAGAGAGGCACAGGGGTTTCAGCCAATTCAGCATGAGCTGATACTGTTTCAGCCTGCCTATGATGGGCTGGTTCTGCCTCCAGAGCTGCAAGCTGGCCAGAGACCTGTTGTTAGGACCTATGGATTGGGAGGAAGGAGGAATAGTTTCTATTGGGTTTGTGCAAAGATGAAGCTGGGCTTATGAAAGAAATTACATAAAAATTTGTCCTTCAATCAACCCAAGGATGAAATGCCCTTAGTGTATTTGCCTTGCTTGAACAACCTAATTCTGATTTCCCATTGAAGAAAAACAAAAGAAATTATATGCCTAAGCATGGCTCCTCTACCTAATACAAACTGGGCTGTACTCCACAGATTGCTGGATGAAAAATTACCATCAAGTACCAGCATGGAGTGTGTAACATCTGGAAAAAAAAATAAAGAGTCATCTTCATTATATTTTAGAAGAGAAGAGAAACCTGTAAATTGCAGAAGGTATAAGAAAAAAATCTAACAGATTGTACATTGTCGGAGACTCTATTTCCAGCTGTGGAAACCTGATAATAAAGCACACTATCACCTCAAAGTTCAGGCATCAGCAGAAACAAGGCAGCCCCCATGGAGAGCTTCCATGCAATATGGGCGTTCAAAATGGCAGTTCCCCACAGGTAAGAAGAAGTCTGGATGCTTTGGAGAAAGTCTGAAAATGTTTAAAGGATCAAGGTATAGCCTTGAGTAAGATAGTCCTTTTATTGTATCTTTGGGGGACATTTTCCTTGTTTTGTGCATTACATAAAAGAGACTGAGGACACTTTACTTATAATAATATTCTCGATAAGCATATATTCTTAGGAGAATAAAGCGAGGATGATTAGAAAGCAAAAACAAAGGAGACAGGAGGAATTCTAGGGACAAAATGTTCTTGACTGGCTGTGGAGGAAAAAAAAAATCAAGAGCTGCAAAACAGCAGCCCCTGTTATTTGCAAACACGTACCAAGGAGGCTGAGAATAGATCCAATGACAGCTGCAGCCTAATTGATAGGAGACTCGCCTAACAGGTTGTCAGACTGCTGCGTGGCTTCAGTCCAGGCCACGTTGCTGGAGGCGCAATGTTAGAAATACTGACAAACGTTTACTAAAAATAAATAAAAAATATTCCAGGGCAAAGGGAAATATGGCTCCAAGTGACTACTTGCAAAATTGTGTTAGATCTCTAGGAAAGAGGAAAGTAAGCGGCAAAACGTGTGAGAGTCCCCCCAGGGCCTGCAGGACAGACGCAGGCAGCCTGCCAAGGCACTCCAGGATTGTGCTGCCTGTCAGGAACGTTGGCCCTGGGTGTGCTGAGAGCAGCTCTCCACAGAGGCAACAAAAATAACCACCAGATCAGCAAAGAGCACAATCAGGAGAGTTGACTAGCTGCAAAAGAAAATTATGTTAGATGCATAGAGATGGATCTCTTTAATGGTAGGAAGGAAACCACAGGGCAAGTCTTTGAGCTCTTTTCTTACTTGCCAGGAAAAGGATGTATGGTTTCCTTGGCCAGTAGGGATGGGAAAAACTATGAGAAAGTAGAAAGTGGCTTAGGTAGAGCCCTCAGCCCATCTCATGCAAAACGCTCACAGCCAGCCACATTTGGGAGTCTTTGAATGCATTCAGCTGCATGCTAGGACAGAAAGCTTGAAAGAATCCTTGGTCTTGAGCTCCCAAGGCAGCAAGGCATCCACGCAAGCTGCAGAGCAGAGAGGTGAACAAGAGAAAGCTAAAGCAGAAGGAGGAGGGGGAAAGCGAGAAGCCACATGGATGAAAGCCTGTTAGGACTGTGAAGGCTGCTCTCTTTGAAGGAGATCCAGCCTTGGTAAAGCTCAGACTATGTGGGAGGAAAACTATCTTCTGAAGGTAACACCTAACATTTTAGGGCAGGAATATTACTGTGCATGTGTGCACAGAGGAACTGTGGGACATGAGTACACAATCCCTCTGGATTTACTAGGACTACTGATCAGACAAGTAAAGTCAATGTCTGAAGAGAGCTGAGAAAAACAGCAGTGGCTGAGTTCTCCATCTCTCCTTGTCTTGCGATTACTGCACTTGACACTTCTCTGTTAATCTCTGGTGATAATCAGCAAATTAACACATTCAAAATTCATTCCCAAAAATATACTTCATTAATTTCCATAGACAGGAACTTGGGAACAAGCACTTTCTTTACTTGGTCATACCCTAATATTAATTTCTGTCTCTGGGAATATCCAAAGACACTGTGAAATACCCATAAACAACGTTAGGCAGAACTAACCAAGTAATTTGAAAAAACAATAAACTTATAAACCTCCCTGTCTTCATACACTGCAAAAGAAAGGCAAAATGCAGACAGGAAACATTTGCTGCTCTCTCCTTTATGGAAATTGACATTAGGTCTTTATGATCCCTGAATTAAAACTCAGAGGGCACTGAGTTTTTCCACAGCAACATAGAGAGATCTAACAGAGGGCCACCATGAAAATCAGTGGAGAAGCCATATGGCTAATAACTCTCCAGGGTACATTCAATATATGCTCCTCAGCACAGAGCGAATCTCTTGGTAGCTAAGGAGAGCACAAAAATTACTCACAAGTCAGGGCAGTCTGGATGAGTGGAGCTCACTGCAGCCAAGGGTGCTGCTACATGACAGTGAGGCATTGTCAGAAATGGGTTTCAGAGGTAGATTTCTGCAGAAATCTGAAATCCCAGCCTCCTCATCACAATCTCTCCCTGAACAGCAACTGCTAGGAGACACTTCTCCTTTACTTGGTAAGTTCAGCAACTGTTTCCAGTATGGAAAATAGGGAATAACAAACAAGAAACTTAGACCAAGAATCATGAAACAAAAAGTTACTAATAAATGGAGCCAAAATTCTCAAAAGAAATCCTGGGCTTGGTGGATGCCTGTGTACATACAAATACCCAGTTTATGCATGCTGACAGATCAGAAGACTGATCTGATAATTATAGGAGGAGGTGAGCCTATTTACAAGCTTCACAACCAAATCACCTCTGGATTGTGCACATTCTGAGAGTATCAAATTAAGAAAATTAAATCACACAAAACTTTGCTACACATTCACAGCCCCAGATCAGACTTAATCTATTAGTTACCCCTCTGCTGTTAACTGTAATGAAAACCCAGTCCCTCAGCCATGGGAAATATAAAGTCCTTTGAAGGGTTCACCTTCTGCTTCACAAGGCCCAGCACTCAGCACAGTCCAAGGTGCTGTGTGGGAGAGAAGACTGTAGACAGAACCAGTATTTCTGTATTGTTTATGAAAAAGGCTCCCTGAAGAGTATCCTTGCATCACATTACTGCACGAATGGTATTACAGCTTTTGCTGGAAAACAAGCATCTCAATTTTTATCATGAAGTTTTGTTCCCCCCTTATAAAAGCCTCCAGCTTGGACTGGGTGAAATTTAGAAGCATGATCCCCTTATTGACCTTAATAGAAACAAGACTGAGCTCTATAATAAGCTTTTATTTAAGGCAGACAGGCTCTTTTGTACTGTGTCTTTGTAACTTCACTAGACCTTAGAAAGCATTAACCTGTTTTGAATTCGCAACACTACTCCTTAAATACTGGACTCTCACCCCAGAGAGTAAGGATGCTGGAACACTGACCTCCTGCATCCAGGGACTTTGATCATGAGTTTGCATCCCAGAACTGAAGGTCAGGTTTAGATCTCAGCTCAGTATATGAGCACATAGTGGGAGTGAGGAGTTATTTTCTAGGGCACATGAGTCAAATGCTCCATGCTGATAGAGAAAATGGTATGGTTACTGAATGTAAAGGAGTTGCTGCTTCTTTACAGCCAGCCCACTTCAACAGAAACCTCTGCAGAAAATAATGTGGAACACTTTTTTACTGAGCAAACTACTGAAAGATCTTGTTTATTGACAGGGAGCAAGAGATGTGAGATAGCAGAGCACAGGAATATGCAAATACAGTTTGGGGTTTTACCATAAAAACATCTTTCTGCTTTTAAATGGAGCAAACTGTAGTTAGTCCATTTCCCCAGACAGCACAATCAGAATTTTTGAAATGCCATTAATTATTCATAAATTGCGTCTGTGTCATCCCAAGAAGCCCATCTAGCCACAGTGCTCAAAATTCAAAAAAGGGCTGCACATGTCAGAAAGGGATCCAAAGCCCCATACACCAAACTGCCAGAGCACAGATATGCACATTTGAGGCTCCATCCATTATTGGAGCATAAATCCTGGCAAAGCTGCAGGAATCTTCAGCAGGGCTTCAACACTCAAAGTGACACAGCCATCTTCTGTATGGTTTTTTTGAGCTTTCAGGCACGCACCTGGGCTCCTGCTATGCCACAACCAACCAGCATTTGATTCACCTTTCACATAAAGTGTTTCCTACTCTGCTTTCAGTAGTGTAGTTTATAATTAATTTATAACTCAAGTGATTTGAGTTTCAGTTACCATTATTCAAGGCTGACATACAGCAGGCATTGGCACCACAGGTCAAGGCTATTCATTGACCATTCCTGATGCTCTCCAACATAGCTACAGAACTGCTCAAGAACATCCTCTCTGCAATTTGAGAACTGCAATCTCCAACTGTGTTCCTTCAGCAGGTTCACACTTTCCTTTGGCTATGACAGTAAAACTCATCTCTGTGGGATACTACCCAGGACAAAACTGCAAAGAGCTCCCCAGAGCCACAGTGCCTTACAGCCTCGCTGTCCAGGCTAAACGTATTTCTAGCATTAAATCCAAATCCCAGCATAGATGACAAGAACAACAAAAAACCCAGCTCCCTACTACAAGCACCCTAAACAGCCCCTTGTAGCCCAAGTGACTGCTGTTGGGATGCAATAGATGATACAATTAACTATTCACAACAGACAATGAGTTCAGGTACTATTTGGAGGTACATGGAGGAAGGGCAAAAACATTATACAGCAGAGCACTGCTGCCATATCCTACAAGAGCATTAACACAACATTCTACCTTTGTCCTTTAGCACTTTTAGGATCAATTCCTCAGGTTTTACTAAAGCGAACAGACTGTAGAATGAAGCCCACATCAAGTCCTTACTATCATAAACATTCCCAGGTATACACACTTTCTTCCACCAGAAAGGAAGAAGCCCTGCACTACCAAGGACACCCCAACCAGCAAACCACCCTCTCTGCACATCAATATTTTGACACTAACTGCAGGGCTGGAGTCGAACAGCTTTTGTTTGGCTGCTGTTCACCACCCCCCAGTTAGTGGTTTTCTTAATCATGTGAATAACAGTTGTTTTGTCAAGGAGCATTTTTTAATCACTATCAATTCAAATCAAGACTTCGCTAATCCTTCAAGCCATGCAAAACCGGCAGGTCACAACAGTTTCTGGGCAATCTTTTATACTTACTGCTATCAGAAAGGATGCTTTACCTGAATTGTTGGTATTGGAGCTCTTACTGTCTAAAATGTTCAGCAAGAAACTGTCTTCTTCACAGGTGCTGCAACACCAGAGATTACATGTTGGTAAATAAACTTCAAGCGCCACACGGGAAGATTAAGCATATGTGCTAAACATAATTTGTACAGCTTTGGTCTTATAAGGCACACCTAACAGCCCATTAATGATCAAGTTGTCACTATTATTATTTACTGATGGCAAACACTGTGTCATGGTACAAAGGGAAATAAGATCTACTCCTTGCCCCAGTAAGTTAGAAAGATTCAATCACTCGGCTTCAATGAAGAACTCAAAAGGGCTAATGAACAGGTGAGTGACACTTGCCGTAGACCATGCATGAAAACATTCAGTGGCACAGAGGTGCCTTGGAAAGCTGTAAGGCTATAAAAACAGAGGTGAAACCTTCAATGCACATTAATCCTAACCAGCTCAACTTAACCTGACAGTAAGCACCAAGCACTAACAATACAAGAAGCCTGAAACTGAGAAGACAGACAAGCCCTTACCAATCTGCCTGGTCGAGCTTCCTAGCTTTTAAACTCCACCCCTGTAAGCCTTTGTGATGGCCTAAGTTGACTGACTTTGAGAGGAGTGCTCGTGGCTTAGGCAGATATTAGATTGCAGGTGAAGAGCAGTAATGGCCACAACCACCTAGGTGCCAACAGGATCACCAGCTACTGCTTTTTCTTGGCCCTGTTTCATCAGGATTATTGTGTAAAGGAACAGCACAGAGGGTTAGCAAAGGAAAGATAACCAAGAAATTCAGGTCCTTTCTGCATGACCTCGGCAACATTCTCTGCCCTGCATGTGTTTCGGTCCTTCACTGGTAAACAAGGGCCAACCTGAAAGACAAAGTGCTGTGTGATAACCCAGTGAGCAATCTGTTATTTTGAAGGTGTCCCACAGATTGTATGTTACACATGGTAACATACCCATTTTAACATGCTAAGTTTAATTTTCTTTCAAATGACTACTTTTTTACTGTCTAGTGTAACAAATGATTATGGGTCACCCCTTTACCACATGGCTATATTCCATCATTCTATACTACAGCAGTAACTTACTTACTGGGTATAGTATGACAATTATGACTATGTTTCCCAGAAAAATTCCTGAAGAACAAAAACTTGTTAATTATTGAAATTGTTTTCTCCATGTGTGTCAATTCACTTAATCCTGTGTACAACTCAGCAAGCTTTAATCCTTCTGCTTATTTCCAATTCAGTTATATCACCCTTTTAGCTACTGCATTTGCTCTTAATAGAAATTTTCCCTTGTGGCTCATTTATATTCAAGAGACTATGCAGGTCACCCAGTGCAAATATTTTTGGATCATTGGCGATGTCATTGTCCAGAATCATATTCACTCTATTTCCTCCATTCCCAGAATGAATTTACTAGGTATGGGATGCTGGAAAAAAAGCTCTTGTTCTCATTTCATATTTAACTGAAGAAGCAAAAGAGAAAATAAATGAAGTCTGATTTGCATGAAATCATGCATTCTGTACCTTAGAGTTGAACAAGAACACAGGCATTCTTTAAGTTCTTTCATGTCTGTTTTCTATATTTAATTCATCTCCTTGTCACCTTCTGTTGAATTAGGGGAATGATTCATTAAGTTATCAATAACTTAACATCTTCCACTTCATCTGGCTACTATCCCCACCCTAACAAGACTGCCTTTTCTTCGAGCTGGAGATGCAGCATTTATCTCTCAGTACTCACAGTACTCCTTAACAACCAAATGCCATTTAACCTGTTGAAAAATCCCCAAAAAGAGGGACAACAGGGAAGCTCATCCTCCCTGTTGGCTTCCCAGCGGAGAGCAGCAATGCATTTATATTCTGCAGCTCCTGCCTCAGAGGACATTGTGCTCCCTTGCTCTCTGGTGCACTTTGATCCCCCAGGCTGAGCAGTGCCTTCTCAGCCACCTCCAAACTCTGCTGCAGAGATAGCCCCAGACAAGCCTGTCTCCTGGAACTGCCAAGCGACAGATCAAAGCCAGAAAATTGCCCTTGTTTCCAGTGCTGCTTCTGCAGTTAACACTTTGTGCTCTCCCCGCCAGGCACTCGAGAGGCCTGTCTGGCTCTTCCAAGTAAAACCTGGAGCCTGAAATCCTGTGGGTGGGAGAGACAGCCCCAAACATACCCCTAAAGGCCCAACAATCAGATGATGTGCCAAGTTACATGAAATTAGCTCCCTTTTTCTCTTAAAAGAGACAAAGGAAATGAGAGCCGAGCTGGAAGCAAGGCTGCATGTACCCCTTATTCCTTACCCGGCCCCTTCTAGACATTATTTACAGCAGCACTGGAAGTGCTGGAGTCTGCCTTTTAGAGCTCACTGAAGAAGGCAGTGGGAACCTTTCCAACGACTCTGTGGCCTTGCTGAAAATTGCTGAGGTTTGGTCTGTGCTCCTTTAAGGCTGCAGTGAGAGTATGAGCTGTGGGACACAAGCTAAACTGAAACTGCTGTTGAAGGAAGGGGTAGGGGGAGGAGACACAACACCAAACTATTCTCAAAGTTGAGAAAATAATAATTAAAAAACAAAAACAAACACCTTCCAAGCATTTTTTTTTCCAACTTTAAAGAGCAGCTGCAGCTGGAGTGGTGCCCAAACTGTGCAGACTCACTCAGCAGACGCAGGCTGAACATCACAATAACTTTGGCTATTGATGGTTTTAAGACCTGAGCTGGAAGATAGTCAGTGTTGCCTTTTCCAGCCCCTTAACCCTCAAGCTGCTGCAGAGGCCAAGGAATACCTGCTGCCAAAAGAGGCACAGGTTTAACCCTTGCACAGCCAGCTTGGCCCTTCATCTTGCACAGACAGATAAATTCAAAATCCCACAATTCATTGAGCATAGGCTGTCATGACACAGCATTAAAAATGGACTGAAATGGCCTTATAGCATTTTTTCTAAGTGTGTCAATTTGCAATAGCACTCCCTGTCTCTCCATTCTTCTGTAACATGCTGAATGAGATGGCTGCCATTACTGCCATGTGGCAAATTTCTGTGACCTATCAGAATTAAAACAGCTGCATAAACACAAAATGACAGATAATCACAAATGCCTGCAATCTTCAGATAAAAGCAACACACAGAATAACAGAACATTTTTAAATAATATGATTTTGATTTTAAAATGCAGCTTCTTTTCCCCTGATGCTGCTACTCAGATGGACAAACTTTACTCAAAGGCAATCTGTTTATTGTGGGTACATATCTGTCCATGCTTTTATTTAAAGAATACTTTGCTGCACTTGAGTATCATGATTTCACATCTCCCATATTAAGAGGGGTTGCCTGGTGCCTCTCTTGTGTGAGGGAGAATCCTCAAAACTGGCCATGCAGGAGGAGCAGCACTGCAAGACTCCAGCTAGCACAACCTTCTGCAGCAGATGGATTTGAGGGGCATGTTAATTAAATCACTTCAAGCAAGGATAGAATGATATGATGCAGTGCTGTCACCCAAAGCCTCTCACACCCTAGTGAACCAGGTATCACTAGCACAAGTGTTGCTTGTGTGGGCTTCAGTGAAGAGTTTGATGTATGTTTTCCTACTGCAGCCAGAGAACACAAACAGCATTTTCTGTATTACTTCCTCTGCTTGGAAGATGGTGTGGAAACTTCATCTTCTTTTTCTAGATATGTAGGGAGAGAAACAAGGAGGTGAATATCTAGAGAGCTGGCAGAAGTGCAGTAAGAGGAAAAAAAAAGCAAGCCTAGAGAAAGAAAGCAAGAGTAGACTGAATGTCCCAAACTTGCACAGACAGTGGTCAGTAAACTGAATCAGATTGTGTGAGAGGAGGGGAGTTAAAACAGCTTTGTGTGGTAAGCACATGCAATGCAAGTCCCCAAAAGAAGAAAATCTTTTATGGGTGGCTTTATTTCCTGATTTCAAGGGAACCAGCAGAGCTCAGCAGGATAGGGCAGCAAGGAAGCAAAGAGATTAGTAGAAATTGAACAAAGCAAAAGGACAGGGGGTGAGGCGGTGGAAGAGAAAGATACAAATGAGGAAAGGAATATTATTTTGTAGAGTAATACAGTACTTTGCTGGGTCACAGCCAGTCTGAATGTACCTTAAACTCCTTTTTCCCATTCTCTCTCAGCTGGAGAGATAATTGCCTGACTCTAGAAATATATTAATCATTTTTATGTCTATGATCTCCAATGCCAGCACAAGGAGTGCTGTTAGACAAAGCCATGTCTCACCATAGGCTACAAGTACAGAACAGGACCCCCTTCCCCTCCTGTATCTGAGATCAGTGTCTAAGAAAAGCACAGGAAACATCAGGAATTCCCAAGGATCAATGGGATAAGATCTTCCAGTGGTTTCAGGCATATATATTGTATTCCTTCCCCAAGACTTTCATTCGCAGCCTGATTTATTAGCCTTAGTCAGCATTCTGTCTTGTACACCTGCCAGAAAAGCACAGTAGGATGAAACATCTGGTAAATTTGCTCAAATTCTATTATGAAATATCTGCAATTCAAGTTTCAGTGAAAAGTAAACAAGTCATTGTCTTTACAAAGTGCTTTGCTTTGCTGTCAGAAAACCCTAGCAATCAGCAGTAGGCATTAGTCCTCTTTTCAGGGCTGTCAAGGGAGAACAGCTCCCATTGTGAACTACTCTGGACCAGGCAGAAGATCATGTGTATCACTGCTAGTTCAGTGACATTTGACTTGTTCACCAGTGTCTACTGCGGCGCTGCCATGCAGTGACATTTGCTTACACTTTAGCAGCACCTGGGGATGCACAGAGCACATGGAACACAGCAGGCTTGTCCTCCCTGCAAGGCAGAGTGCTGAGCAGCCTCCCAGCTCAGCCAGCTCTGAACTCACTCCAGGTCTGGTGCAGTTTGACATTGTGCAGGTTCAAGCCTCCCCAGAGCCAGCTTGGGGGTTTCTGACAGTACAGCACGGTGCCTTGCAGATGTCACAAGGTGGGGACTGTGGTGATAAACAGGTACAGCCTCTCGAGCTCCAGGCGAGAAAAGGAGGTACTTAACAAATGCTTCTCCATTCCTCCATGCTGGCTCCACGTGTACGCAAATCCATTGGTCCCACATTATCCTTCCATATAGGGCAGAGGCCAGAGGCCATTTTTTCAGTCTCTAAATTGGAACAACACCTATAGAGAGCCTGCTCTTCGTTTCTGCAGGCGAGTTCCAGCCCTCCTCAGTCACTTGGGCTGTTTGTGGAGAGAGGTGAATGTCCCCCACCAAAGGACTTTTTGGTGGTAGTTTAATTCCTATAGAGAATCATTCCTCTCTTATGGTCAGCAACTTTAATAAGTGGCCGTGCTGCAGGAAACAAATGTATTGGTGGATCAAACTACAGCACTTGACTGTATTGATCCACAGGGGATATTTTTTAATTGGTGAGGAGCCCTTACAGAGCCACCTGACTTTCCTACATACCTATGGTGCATGGTATATTTGAGACAGATTTAGCTACAAAAGACCAAATCAAAAAGACAGTGAACACATTAGAGATCATTACAGAAAACAGAACTGCATTAAGAACTAGTCCATCTGTATAGGAGCAGATACATACACTCATGGCAGGTTGTGCACTGAATGATGGTATAGCAGAGAATATGCTTATCTGTGCAATCCGCACAACACGCTGTCTGCAGTCAACACATTCCTACATGCGCTGGCATGAGCCATTTGAAACTGATTTTCCATTTACGCCAATTCTCATGTTACACCATGCCAGGGTACTGGAGCTCGGACACTGAACTGAATGAGGCAAATCCCTGCCACCCTCTTTGGCGCAGGGTAACTTCAGGACAACACAAAGTACTTGAAGTAAAACAAGATAAGACATACAGTGAAAAAACAAACCAATTAGAAGTGCCGTCAGAGCTGGAATTTCTCTGGGAATGTGTGATACAACTGGAGAAGGTTTAAAAGTGCTGCAGACGGTAATGTGGCTGCCAAAAAGAAAGCAGCTGTCAGAGCAGGGAACTTTTTTGGGTCAGGGCTAGTCATAAAGAAGATGACATTTTTCGCAGTTCTCATTTAATCTGGGCAAAGAAGGCTGAGTGGGGAGAGGTGACAGAGACAGGAGCAGAGCTGCAACCGCAGAAGATTAAAACATTTCAGAGTTGTGTTTAGAGACAGTCTGCAAAAGAGGCTTCTGGCAACAGAGAGAAATTTTGGGCCAATCCAATAATGGCACCAGTAAGGGGTGCTTCTGAGAAATCCTCTTGAACCTGTCAAGAAGAGGAAACCAGTCAGTCCAGACCAGAACTGATGGAGAGAGGACAGTCCTCTTCTGTTGCAGGCAGGAAAGAGAATGTAAACTACCATGAAGAACAGGACTGGAAACGGAAAGGTGCAAGGAACCCATAGCAGGAGCTGAGTGAAAAAACAACACATGAAGCTACAGACAACGCCTATCATTTGGAGAAGAGGCACAAGAATGTGAAGGAGCTCATTTGAATGGGATCACAGCATGGATATCGCAGGAGTGCCAGAAACAGTGACTTCAGCAATGAAAGAACCACCGCAGATACAAAGCAAATGGGTAAAAAACCCTCCCACTTACCAAGCAGGACCCCTCACTAATCCCCACTGTGGGAGGATGTGAGTTGTATGCTTGAATAAATAACGAACTGGGAAAGAAAGAATATGTGATAAATAGTACCATGGAGAAAAGTACAGACCCCAGGGTAAAACACATGCCAAGGTACTGGTCTCAACAGAGTGAACCAAATGTGGACAGAGGGGAGCAGAGCAGCTGGGGATGCAGTGTGGGGCAGGCTAACTGCTGGGCTGGCAGAGCTCTGCCGGAAACCAGGGACAAAAGCTGGGAGGAGGAGGAGGAGGAGGGATGAGACAGATAACAAAGCTATTGCAGACTGTCTCCATGGGGAAGAGCCAGGACTGGAGGAACCTTGGTCAGCCAGTACACTAAATAGATGTGAAAAGTTTTACTTCTCCAGTGAAGTGTGTAACTAAAGTCACCACAATGATAACATAAGGTAGGATTAAAATACTGTCTATTTCACGTTCTGGTGAATTGTGTTTTGAATAAAGCTTTTCTCCCTATCACAAAAAAAAAAATCTTTTTCTATAAGAAAGTAATGTAGCGTCTGCTGCATCTGCCATCACACCGCACTCAAATAATGCGTCCTGATCATCATGTTTAGAGGAGGCAGATAGTAGCTCCCTGCAAATCTGCAACATGGATAGAGAGCACTTTCAAAATGTTAGAATTACACAAAGGGTTATTGCCTTGTTCAAGACAGCATAATTCTGCTCTGCCGAGCAGTGCTAACAGAGCAGATCAGGCCTGTCACCTACTTGCCCATTCTGATATGGCAAGGGACAGCTGCAATCACACTGCCCCAGGCACACTGCAGGAGCCTCCCTCTCCGTGTACCTCTTCCTCACCTTTCTGCCCTGGTAGGAAGAAAAGGCCATGAAGTAAACTAGAAGAAAGTACAAGCTGTGAGAAGTCTTCCTGCCAGGACTGCCAGAATAGAATTCACCCTGATCCAATGGATCAGCAGAAATCCAACTTATTCCAGGCTCAGAGACTCTGGGGAAGAGCAGCAGGGGTAAGGACATGGACACAGAATGGGTAGTGAATAACTGTGAGAGGTTTGTGTACAGTGATGTGGAACAGCTTTTTTTCTGAGAAACCCATCAATGTGGGAGCCACCTCCACACTCCAGTTGTCAGACTGGGCTCCTGCAAGCCCCTTTTTTTGTTGCTTTCTTTAGCTGCTATCTCAACAGAACATTATTTTCATTACTTTCCCTGTAATTACAGTTTATTCGAATCAATAAAGTTAATGATGACTGATCAAGAAAATACAGCAGAGAAAAGAAGAGAAAGCTGGATTGTGCTCTGAGTGGGCTCTGATCATCATTGGCAAACTGTTTATGAGCCCAGTCCCAGCTATCAGAAAGCAACCCCTCAGTCACCAGACATCCCTCTCCACCCTCCAGTTCCCCTTGCCATCCTCATCTTGGGCAAGCCTCTGGTATTGGGCTGCAAGGGTAGTGACAAGGTAAGTGGGAGGCAGGGTAGACAATGGAAGGGATGGACAAGCTCCATATTTCATCTCCTCTGTTTCTTGTAAAGCTACCATTGCCTTGCTCTTCATCATTTTCCCCCTCTTCTCCATGTCTTAGAAACAGCAAGATCTGAATAACACAGAAAAAAAATTATAATGCTTTAGGGATATAAATTAATTGATTTTTTTTTTCCCAGGGAAGCATGGGCTCTGTACTTCCTTCTGTCTTTTCTTGCAGCCCCCAGGCCTTTTGTCCTCTGGCAAAAACTCCCCATTGAAGTGCATGGCATTTTCTGGGCTCTGTATCTTCGGTATATTCTTTTCAGCAGTGTAATTTTTTTGATAGTCACTTGAATAATCAGTAGTCAGTGTTAGAATACAGCATTGTATATTGACACCCCTAAGCCCCAGGAAGTACCAGAAGATGAAGAGGGAAGCCTGCAGCTCTTCCTGGCCTTATTTTCTTCCCTTGAGAACTGGCTCTTTCTTTTCTACATACAGCTACCCCACACAGTTAAGGCCAGCCCTAGTTATCTATATCCAGCTCTTCTTCCCATCCCTAATATCATACAACTGGACCATGGGGACTGTTTAGGCCAGTAAGGGAATAACATGAGCTTCTAAAATTGTCCCAAAATGAGTTGTTTGTACAACAGCACTCTGTATTCCAAACCTGAACCTCTCTTTAGATGTGGCAGTACTTAAAAAGGCATGTGGAAATTTTTCTTTTGTAGGCCTATGTTGATTTTTTAAATGTTACCACAGAGCTAGTCAAGAATCTGGCTGCTTTAGGTCCTACCCTTTCAATACCAGGATGCATTTTGTAAATAATTTAACATGACAGAAGAAATTAAGGAAGGAAACGCAGAGCCAAGTCTGAAGGAAGGAAAGACTGTTCTTTTATCACAGCTGAAACCATTTACTTTTGTTACATGTACTTATATTATTTCTTAAGTATTCAGCTCTTTTAATGTTAATTCAAGCTCGCTGTTTCTTGCTGACAGCTAGCCATATGCGACCCCCTGTTCTTTATAAACATTACACACCGTGCAAGATGATTATGTGGTTACAGACAATGGGGTTGTTCCTCTCCTGCAAGACTAAATTCTATCAGCCTGAACCATTGGCTTTCTGCCTCTTCTCCTCTCGTGCTCTGAATTTGCATCATCAGAGGCTGAGATGTAAAAGATTTTTCAGTGAGGAGCGCATCTTACTGGAGGCTTCTTCTGCTTCCCTGTAGCTTTATCCTGTCCTCTTCCAAGAGTACAGCTGTTTAACCAAAAGTTAAATTGAAAACAAGGAGAGGGGATAGTCCCACCTGAGACAATGACTTTCAGAGGGTTTGTGGAAGTACCATCATCCTCCTTTAATCTTCCTTATCTGGTAAGCAAGAGAACTGTTGAAGTCCTCAAAACTTGCTCAATTAGCTGCATTTTTGGAAATTCTGCTTGTGGCCCACTGTGGCAGGGTTGAAGGGAATAGAGTCACAAAAAGAAGCCATATTGGCATTTTTAACTCAGGAATTTCTGGTTTTGCAATTGAGCTCTGCAAACACATACAGAGGCCTGATCAGGAGAGAGACAAATACTTCAGGCTAGACACTGCACACATACCAAGCAGAAACTGACCCAGAAATCACAGGGATGGGGTTAAGGCTGAAACAGAGTGAAACAAGGCCAAGTGGAAGCCCTGTCTTACCATAGTCAACAGGGGCACTCAAGCAGAGCATCTCAGGAAAGAGAGGGAGAAGGAGAACAAGCAGGCTTTTTTAGGGGGGGAAGAAAGTTCTGAAAGCAAATTGTGAGTTTTCCATGAAGGAATCTGGGGGAGTAACCCTGATATTTACATTGCTCCTGTTTCATAGGGAAACCAACCTCTCAGAACATTTACCCCTAAAAGCAAGTGCTGGAGTTTAGCTTTAAACATGATCACGGTTTCACTGAGGACAAGCATCACCAAGGGTCTACTGCTTGCTGAAACTCTACCAACCCTTCTGAAGCTGATCCTTTTAGATACACGATGCACATCAAGCCGTCACTATTTCCTTTCTTGTTGGTTTTTTTCCTGGCCTTGGAAAAGCCAAAAATGGACTGGAGCGTTGTGTCAGCAGATTTAGAAGAATAAAGGCCATCCAGTGAAGTAAAATACAGGAAAAATAGACACAAAAATAAAAATGAATGCATGTGTAAGTAAAAGATATGAAAGGTGTATGAGACGAGGGACATGCTATCGATAAGTGAGCAAGTGCTGGAATAAAACTAAAAGAATAAAATCTGGCTAGGAAAGGCTGAAAGGAAGAGTAGAAAATATTTTCAAGGAATAAAGACAAATAAGAATTTTTCAAGTATATAAGAAGCAAAATGTCAGCAGGGCTCTAAGAGAGTGCTAGGGTTATTTAGTAAGAGATGAAAAAGATTGCAGAAAAATGAAATCTTTACCAAGTGTTCATAAGAAAGGATGTAGGACTGAAGTAGGAGAGAGAATTACTTTTTCCATGAGAGGGGGAAAATGCTCAAAGAACTCCAGGTCACAAATAGAAGGAATAAATAAATTACAGCTCTGCATAGAACAGACAGTCCCCCTGCCAATCATGGATGAGGAGAGAAGGTCTCCTAAGACTGAATTTTAAATATCTTCTGTGAGAGCCAAGAACAGAAGAAAAATGGATTCCTATTATATTCATCCATTGCAGTCATTTGTCCAACATGAAACAGAAATCTATACAACCTTCCAATCTTAGGTACTTTGAGAGCACAGATCACCCTCAAGAAACTATAGTTATGCTATTTTAGTCCCTCTGCTGCTGCAAGGGCCAGACAAGGAAAAACTGGTTTTGTGTGTGCACACAACAGGTCACATCTGGCCCTTCTTCATACCCCGAAGCTGCTGGGGGAACAGCAACCCTCTGAATCCCTCCTCCATGTTCATAGCTCAGGAAGGGATTTCTGGATGTTGCAAGGTGGATGGACCAAGCTTACCTGTGAGTCCAGTCAATGGCTTGCACTGGAAGCATTCACCAGATGAATAACGAGCAGGGTTAAGCTGCATACAGAAAACCATAAGTACAAAGTGAAAACAGAGTAGCATCTCTGACATTGGAAAGCTTCAGGAAAAAAGTTGCCAGGACCTCATAATCCAACTCTATCCACTGTTCTGATTCTTTTAAATAAAAAAATTAAAAAGTCATTTGCTTGGGGGTTTTAATTTTTTTTTAATTTATTTAAGGACATGATATTGACAAGGCACATAAGCAAATGGCAAGAGAAGGACCTCCTCATGTGGCCTCTTCTTGGGAATTACAAGGCGCCACGGCTGATGTGCTTTGAACAAACCTCATCTGGATGTATGTCCCAAAGGACAAACACTGCCAAATGACTGTCACCAGTGTGCACTCTTTGAGCTGCCTAGCCCTTAACTTGTATTCAATTTCATACTTTATATTTAGAATTTGAAAACTAAGTGTATAGGCATAGGGTTGCTGTATTATAGCATCTTAGGGAACACTAAAGAAGTAATAAATATTGTCAGAGGTTGATCCTTTCTCTTTAAAATGTTTTTTGCTCAAACTTGGCTTTTCTCTCTGCCATATCTCTATGCTTTCTGTTAGAACACAAGGTGACCTTTCCATGCTTAATTATCTGAACAAAATACACAGAACAATACTGCCAAAAATGCCCCTTGTGCGTTCTACTACATTAGCAGATCTTTGAAATAATCTAACCTAATCTCTTCATTTTCAGGTTATGGTGAATGTAGTGTGAAATAACCAAATGAGTAGACAAGAGAAGGGAGGATGCACAAACACACGTTGACAAATACAGGCCAAGCAATAGAGTCTGTGTGCATGCACAGGAAACTGCTCCCCTGCAGCGTTTGACTCTGTTCTGAAACAGACACTTAATAGTGCTTTGCCTTTATATAGAAATGTTCATGCAAGCATCTCAAGGCATCTTTCAAACAGTCACATGCAGCACAGTGTGGCAATCAGAAACTACCAAGAATAATCTTTTTACAGAAGAGTGAATTGATTTATATGGTCTGGATGATTTACCCTCCTTCATCACAAAAAAAAAATAAAAAAAAATCAGTGAAGAAGCTGGGAGTACAACATGGAAATCACTACTCACAAGGCTCTAATTATTATCTTTGCTCTGTGCTCTTCAGCCTTGCAGACTGACAACACTGCACAGTGTGAATTCCCCACTGTGCACTTGGTGAGGATGTGCTTCCTTCACAGGAGCACACCTCTACCTGAACACTGCTTGGAGCACACATTGATGTATTTTTGCTAGCAGGAACTGAAGCCCCACACACTCACCTTGCTACCTGTAATTTGTGGCACATCCAGCTGACCTCTGGTACTTGAACTTCTCACCTACTGTTTCATGTGATGAGGCTATTTCACATGACTGGCAGCATAGCTGCACTGGCACAGGCAAAAATGGGGCTGCAAACCCATTCTTGCAGAAAGAAGTGAAATTGCAGGTACCCTGAAGCCCAGTCAGGCACAACCATGCCACACTAGAATAGGAGAAACAGGAGCTATTACCATGTCTTATCCATGGACTACTTCCAGAGCTCCCCCAAGATCAGGTTCTGAGGGAGGTGTGTGCCTCGGGGCTCTCAGCTAGATGAAGTGTTAGGAAACAGCTCAACATATGCAGATCTCCAGGCAGAGGCCTTGGAAAACTCTTGAGTAGGCTGGAAGCACAGTAAAGCTCAGGCATACTTCAGAGGAACTAAAGTGACACCAAAATGTTAAAACCCGTTTCTATATGAAGAGGCACTCAGGTAGTTCAGCCAATTAGACTACTTGATTGGCTGACATCCCAAACACTTCCACTTTGTACACAGGGTGGCTCATGCATGAATGAACTGATCATGGCGTTTGAAGGCTTTGCTTTTTGTCAGTACTTGTATGTTTCTTTGTGAAATAAGCAAGTTCATATTAATTTCCCTAACATCTTTCTATAAATTCTCAGGGCATCTAATAAATTAAGTTACTGTTTATTTAGTTACTGCTTGGTTATTCAAGAACTTAAACATGCGTGGTGACCTGAACTTGAATTACAGAATTCCTCATTGGCAGTTCAGCTATCAAGATAGAACAGCTCAGCTTCTCTTCACAGTCCTCTGGCCTGTCCAAGTGGACACAGAAGCAATAGAGATCATTCAAATGGAGACACCCCCAGGGTGTCACATGCCTTTAGAGAGAACTGAGAAATAAGAGGAACCTTTAATCCAGGAGAAAAATGTCCCTTGGGCAAAAATTTCACTAGGCACTAGAGACTTGTGGGATAATCCCTTTCCTCCACAAATGACGCAGTTCAGTCTTCAGCTCCTTGCTGTACAAGCAACCCTAAAAGCTTTTGCAAACCTGCTCTCTTTCCTGCATGCTAGAATTAGGATGCTGTTAATTATACAAATAATTTCTCTTGTCTGTCACTAGAATACTGCTAAGCATTTATACAAAATCCTTCACTAAACTTACTCGTGACACATTCAAAGGTTGGCACTCACCATCTCTCTTTCCTGGAGAGAGAGGAATGGAAAGGACAGACCTAGATTAGGAATTACTCCTTGAGTTTTCATGCTGAAATCAAAATAAGAAAGGTGGTCTTCTCACTTTTAAGGCAAGTGAAGGCATCTGGATTCACACAAACCTTTGCCATCTCACAGGGGAAGGTAATTTAGCCTGAGGTACCCAAATTTCTAGGAGAGTCCTTGTGTACATTTCTGCACACACAGGTGTACACAGTCCTCTATTTCTGCTCCACGGCGTCTGGGTAAGAGCCTGACACAATTTGAACACCAGTTCACAGCAGTTTGATCTAGTACACCTCACCCTACCACAGCAGTAGTTCTGTGAACTTCTGAGTGATGTCCCAAGCTAATGGCTGAGAAACCCATATGAACTCTTGCATTCCTCTCTGATTGGAATAACAGTCTTGAAAAAAATTAATTATTTCAGGAGAACATAATCATACTCATTGACATATTTACTGGAGTAATACAGGTCTTAAAGGTGATGATAAATCTCTTCGATCAACCAATTTCAGATTATCTACAGAGGTTTAAGAATAATTAGTCTGATTCACCTTTAATTTGCTTCATTTCTAAGCTGATTTTTAAAAATGGCTTCATTGCCACTACAATCCCAGAGCTGGAACAAAGTTGAACTCTACTCTGCAATAAATCTGGAATAATATAGCATTTTGGGAGGACAGGCAAGGAAAAACATCCACTCAGTGGGGCCAGGATTTAAGTGGTCCTTATTTGGGTCTCATGCTTTTTGAAGGGTCAGAATCTCACAGAATTGCAGAGGACCTCCAGAAACCACCTCCTGCCCTCTTGCATGGTGGGACCAGTGCACCTCTGACTCTCTAGACAGATGTTTGTTCAATCTGTTCAACAGTGCTCTAAGCTAGCCAAGGACTTGGTCCTTGACTTAATCTCAATCCCCAAGATAAGTGAGAAATCAGGCTTGTTTTCTGTATGTGTCAGAGAAATTAAAAACGCAATGGATTTTCATATCAGACTGTTGAGGACTAATTACAACAGTGTTTTCCAGCAAGCCAGTGATTGTAGGCTAATTTTCTGTTATGAAACAGAAAGCAGGGTTAATGAGGCTAATTGTGTCTACCAGTGTTTCGAACAAAAAGGAAGCCAACTCAATTTTGAAGCAAGTTCTTTGTCAGGAACAAATTGAGGAAAATTGCTACAGTTGTACCAGCATTTCCTAAAATTGCTTAGTACCATGCTTGGGAAACCAACACTATAGAACACAAGCTAGTGGCACAGAAAATGAAGTTTATTAGACAGTCAGTATGTTGAGTTTCAAATGCATGGCTGTGTGACATACTGTGATGGTTGAGCTGTTGAAAGCAATGCAACAGGGAGTCAATAATAGAGTGAGTGACCCTCATTCCAGCTCTACTGAGGTACTACAAAGAGAAATCAAGGTATGTAGTAATATAAGTCAGAAAAACAAAATCTTCAAGTTCTATATCTCATCTGAGACCAATTAGTTAATTACACAAGCTGGACTGGTAAAAAAATGAATGCATTGCCCTGAAAAGCAAAATTTACCAGCAGAAGTCCTTTAAAAAAATAATCAGTTTAGCCTCTCTTGCTATAAGCTGATAATTGTATTAACTACTCAGAAGAACTGACTGACTTTAATGACAAAAGACATAAACAATATATACAGCATAGTACCAGCAGGTGCTGCTGGGGAAACCTCATCAAATGTACCTCAGTATTAGTGCCCCTGCTATTCCCTTCCCGGTCATTGTTGAATTCCCAGCCAGGCCAACCAGCAAAGCTTTGAGTTTGTGATGTAACCAGCTGGAACTAAAATGATGCAGCCACAGTCATTTGCACTCCAGACTGGTGCCCAAATCAAGCCAGTGTGTGCTAGAAAGAATATGAAGGCTTTCAGCTACAAAACACGCAGGCACAATGCCTGCAATTTGACCTTACTGCAAAATTCAGGCTGTCTTGCTCCTCTGTGTGCTGAAGACAGAAGCATCCTGGGATTTACAGGAAAGCCTTACTCTACAGCAGGGGAGCTTCTATGGGGGAGATCTAAAGAAAATCCACATCTATACATATGGCTGTGCAAAGAGGAGCTCCTTAGGATGACAGTGCATAATAAAAATTACAGCATGCCAGACAGCAAGGACAAGAAACAGGAAAATAGGCAAGTGGAAGAGGTCCTGTGGGGAAAAATGTGGCACTAAGGAAGGAAAAGAATTAATGTTACAACACATCAACATAAGAGAGAATAAAAAACATATGGAAGAAAGGGAGAATCTTAAAGATTAAGCACAAATAAGGATATAGTAGTTAAAAAAGGAAGCAAAAATGGGCATAATATTAAGGTCAGATCTTTGACCTACATTTCCTATCTGAAAATCAGTTCTGGGGAAAGGTGGCAAGAGGAAGCAAAGAAAGTCTTGAGATAGCAGTGGGAAGCACCTGGCTGAGATCTCAACTTTTATAGTGCAAGGCCCATTTGATGTCGTTCAGTTTGAAGTTACAGCCAGCGGCTACCCAGCTCCAGTGGCTTCCTGATCTGGGGCACTCTGCAGTCTGTAAGGTGTTCCCTGGAACTGAAGCTTCCCTTTAGAAAAACGATGTCTGCAACCCTTCTTGTTTGCCGAGATATAGCTTTCACTATGTAAATCAGTGCTGTGCTGTTTTGTTGAATCTGCAGCCTGAGGTATGAACATCTCCCATTCATCTTAGTGGGATATTAACCTCAAAGCTTCACTGTAGCTCTCCAAATGTTAATACTATATTAAACAAGTTAATATACAAATGCTGGGTTTAATTCATTCACATTTGTACAGTATTTGGGAAGAACTGGATTTTACTTTGATTTTGCATCTTAAAAATAGAAAAAAAACCACCTGAATTTCCAGTCATTGGTCATTCTGCAAATCAGCTTTACTTTGGTTTAGAGATGCAGGGAGGGGCTTAGGCTAAATGACTGATGGCATTCCTATTTATCATCTCCAGGTGATGAGTGATTCTTCTGTTTGCTTCCAGAACTTCAATTCCTTCTCCTAAAGCTGGTGTTCATACCACTTGGGTTTACAGACCTTTCAATTCACTTTTCTGCACCAGCTTCAACACCCTTCCTTCATGCTTTTGGCTCTTCAGAAGACCTCAGCAAGGAAATGGAAAGACAAGCTCAATGATGAGGCACCATGGGACCGTCAGGAGGTACCAGTTGCCCTTTGCTCTCACTGTGCAGCTGCATGGGCAGACAGATCCAGCACTGGAGCAAGGCAAACGCTCCATCTTGCAGGGTCCACAAGGGGTGAAAACCAGGTTTCTAGAAATGGCAGGCAGCTACAAATGCTGTGTATTCGGGTGTCAAGCAGAATCACTTCAAATTTTGGAAATTGCCAATATTGACCCTGAAAAACCTCTGAAAGCCTTGCAGAGTAAGCAGCCAACACCTCTGGTTTCTGGGTTCCCCATTAGCTCTAGGAAATCGTAGGTAAGAGCCTTAACCAGAAACCACTATCAAGCCCCCACACTTTGGCCTTGAATAAAGACTTCAGTACTGGGCTTACTACCAGAAGTGAATGCACATCCATCAAAAAACAGATCAAAAGACAAATGAAACTGCCTGCTCAGATAAAGCCCTTTTCAAAAAGTTACAAGGGGGAGGGGAGGGCCATGCGAGAGGATGTAAAGAAATGTCTGTTGAAAGATAAAATAAGCAAGATACTGTGATGAAGAAAGTGAACAATGAAACAGAATCCAGTACAGAGAGATCAAGTGAAAGAAAACCACATTACTATTTACAGTAAAGATCACTCGTCTAACATGTATAATTAGAAATTCACACACTAAGATAAAAGTGACCAGTGAAGCTGTTGTAATCAAAAATAATACAGTATTGTACATATTTTAAAAAAACCCCAACACTCTCCAAAAATAGGAATAATGGGACTCATTAATAGAGTCTTCATCCGAACTGAACAAGTTCCCTTTATTCACATCGCAATTTTTCCTAGCTGCCAAAAGAAACCCTCACGAGAAGTCGTCACAGTGCAGCCCCCCCGCCCCACACATCTGTGCCCCGCTGAAGTTCAGTTGCAGACAGGGCAATGATACCCAAAGAAACCCATTCACATTTCAAAGACTTTCATTTTCACATGAGTTTGCATTGCTTGGGCTATATCTGAAAGTACAGGACAGCACTTGGATTTTTCTCTTTGTACCAAACAATGGCTCACAACACTTCAGCACTCCACTCAGTGCACACACATATCTTTGGCTGAAATGAAAATGTTCAGTGAATATATGGGACAACACACTACAGTGGAAAATCCTGAAGGGCAAGGAGTACTGAGAGAAGGTAATAATTTATCAGGACAATTTGGAAGGCTTAAAATATATGCTTAGCAAAGTGTCTGTTTTTCTTTAAAAATAAAACAAAACAAAAGTTAAAACCAACCAACCAAAACCACAAACAAAAACCCAAAAGAAAACAAAAAACACACACAAAAACCACCACAAATAGCCCAAAAGAAACAACAAATAAAACCCCAAACATCTTCTAGCAATGGAAGCAAGTGCTTTTCTCTTGGTTTCTCGGAATTTTAATGATAGTCTGTTATTACCAGCATGCCAGTATCCCAAGCAGACACAAGTCAGAGACAGTTGCTATTTGGAACTTGTGATTGAGTAGAGAATCAGACTTCCATGCAGGTGACAAGCAAGAGGGTTTGTAACCAGAATCCCATGAGATTCACTAAAAGTTCAGCCATGAAAGCGAGCAAATCTGTGAAAAGGGACATGATCAGGTTGCAGCTAAATTATCATAACACTAGAAAATTACAAATGACTATGTTATTTACTATTCTTCCCAAATCTGATAATATGCTAACAGTACCTTGTACTTAACAAGGTACTCCCAAGGGCCTCCACGACTGCTGACATTGCACCATTCAATCTCTGTCCAGTGAAATTATGCTGGAAAGGCCATAACCTACTGAGCCGGGTTGCTTCTGGTCTCCCTGGGCTGTAAGTCTACTAGAAACAGTGTGTTCTGGAAAGCTGTCACTGAGCAGCTGCCAACTCTTCCTGTTGTGTTACAAAGGACAATAAACATTGTTACATGGCCTGAGATTTATCCTCATTATGTCTCTTAGGTGCCATTTTATGCTCCACGGAAAAACACTTGTTGAGAAAAAGGATGGAAAAAGAAGATGACATAAAATACCTCATCTGTGGATTTTAGTTTGACTTTACTCCCTATGCAGCGTTTGCATGTTTGGGGTTTTTTTAACATAAGCAGCCAAGCGTTCTGCAGATTCATCTGTAGGGCAAAGAGAGACCTCACTGGTCAGCACCTCTGAAAAGCTAAGTTAATAAGCTAGGTCATGTCCTACAGGTTTAATACTTTAGGCTTATTAGCAAAGATGAGTGTCAATAAATCTCTTCATTGTTGTCATCTACATCTTTATATTTTTCTTAAGTCAGCAGTACTTTTAATCTAAACCTTTTTTTCTATTCTCCTGAAGTGGTAAGTAATAATTACATAACTAATGCAAATCAGAGGCAAACATAAGACAGGAACAGATGTCTAAAACTTTCAAAATATTATATTTTTTTATATAATCTAATTAAATATATAGTATACCCCAGGCACTCTTATTATTATTATTATTCAGCAGCAGCCACCTCAGCAAATATTCACTGAATTCACACCTTTAAAAAAGAGAGAGAGGAGAGACACAGACAGATGGAATACATCAGTAAGTCAGGAAAACAGCTATCTAACCTTGAGTCAAACTTTTTTTACAGGAAACAAAAAACAGGTTTTTTACTTTCTGAAACAGTTTACAACATACTAGCAATTATGAGAAACCTTCCTGTGCAATAAGCCTTTATAAACATTTTCCTCACCTCTGAAAATCTTCAAGAAACCTGTGGTAGAGAAATGGCAAGGATGGAGAATGATAAACAATATATGAAGAAGGGCATGGCAGTTTTATGTGCTCTCCTAATGAAAGCATGCTGCAGAATTGAGTAGCAAACACCTGAAGTTGCATATATGCTCCAAGAAATATCACAAAATCCAGATAGTAACATCGGAAGATAATGGAACTGTCTTACTGAAGTCAACAATACTTATACCATTGACATCACCAGGAAGACTGGGGCCCATAAATTACCATGGATGCTCCTGAGGGAAGCAGTCCTAACACTTGGCAGTAGTGGTCTGGATGAGCATTCTAAAAGAAGACCTTATTCTTCCAAACAATCTGCCCTAAAAATTTCAAAACAGGGTTTCATAGGACAGGAAAGAAAACTCTAAGATATTAAAATACCTGTCTTCAAAGGACAAAAATAAGATCCTCCTTATGTTCTTCAGAATAGAAAAAAACCATTCATTTTAACAGAAAAATATTGAAGTTGCATTCACTGGTTTAAGTTTTTTGCCATCCTGCTGAAACATCTTTCAATTTTTTTCTGAATTTGCGTATACAATATGACTTTAAATTAGCATATGATCACTCACCAAAGACATCAAGTGCATTATCGAGACAAGCCAAGTATGAAATACTATGGAGGGAAAAAATATTTCAAAGAAGACACAAACTGACCTAGTTTCACAGCCCGTTGTTCCATATTATCAGGATTTCACTAATGATTGCATTTGTTTCATCTTGTCAGAATGAGTTGCAGCTTATGAAGTGCATTGATCTACTGGTGAGAATTAATCGTAGAACCCAGTGACTTCTGTCAAAGTAATATACTTCGTTAAAACCTTCCTGTTGTATATCTTTGTTGGTGTCTCCAAAATTAAAATTCAAAGTTAGCAAAAGCCGAACTCCCTAGGAATCTCAAAGCATCAACTGAATGCAACAATTCTTTCTCATTTTGTATTC
Source organism: Motacilla alba alba (assembly GCF_015832195.1). Classification (NCBI taxonomy): domain Eukaryota; kingdom Metazoa; phylum Chordata; class Aves; order Passeriformes; family Motacillidae; genus Motacilla; species Motacilla alba. The sequence continues at coordinate 9,872,369 of NC_052025.1, forward strand.
CACTCTAAACCCAAGGTCAGTTAACAAAATATATTCTGTGAATAAAAGCATAATTATTGGTGTAATTTGCAGTGCAAATGAAAGAAAATCATTACTGCCTAATTAACAGTACATATGTCAAGAAATCAGTAAGAAAAATACTTAGAAATAAAATAATAATATTTTTTAATTATAGAAGCTTTTTATCTTCTGCTCTGAACAGAAACCTCAAGCCCTGTTTGTTGCCTAATTTCTTTTATAAATCATTCACTCCAAATTGTGGACATTTTCCGTAGCAGACACTTAAATCTCAAGAAGGATTAGTGCACTAAAGAAGAGGAGCTTCATTAATCATTCTCTATTCCTTGAAGCCAATTTTTAACTATGGCTTCTTGATAAAGAAAACATTTTTTTTACTTCCAAGTTTTGCATGAGAGCTTTCAATAAAAACTCCTCTAGGATACCTGAGACACTTCTAGATTTTTTTTAAAGTAGTACTTTTTAACAGAACTCTTTAAAATGGAGCTATTCCATGAGCCTGAAGCTCTTGATGAAGGCAGAACTACACTCAACTGTCAACAAACCACACAGTCATTGAGGGGGTCAACTTCCCAAATTAAGGCAAATCCAATCACTGGCTTTTTCAAAACAAAAATAACAATAAACACAGCTGTAAAATTATGACACAAAAAGGATTACAGGATGTGGCCCTGTAGGCTCTCAGGTAGAGAAATATGGTTTGCCAATAATTTTGTAGCAAAGATAGTATACTCAGGGTAAAACAAATTTTGGACCTACCTCAGAAGTGAGAAAATTCAAAGAAGAATTTTCAAGTAAAGAAATATAGTTATGCAGCTGATTTGAGAATTTTTTTTAAATAGTATTCTCAGCAATTGTTTTAAGTATCAGAGAAGTTGTTTATATGTAGTGACATATGACTTTAAAATGAAGATTTCCCAAACACAAAGTTCTAGACTAAGCTGATCTAATAAAAGCCATAACTTAGAGAAAGATATCACAATGATTAAGTTACAGTAGAATTGTATCAGCAAACAGGTGTTATTGAAGATAATTTATCCCCATCAGTGTACAAGTCAGTAAAGGCTTGATTTCCTATTTCATGTCCTAGTGACTCCACCAAGACTGAGCACCATGGTAACCTCAAACACTATTTCCATTCCCCCATGTAGGTAAATGTTTGGGTTTGGTTTTTTTTAAGGTTCCCCAATCAACAATATCAAAAGCTTATAGGCAATTTCTATTGTCTAGAGACAATAGAAAGCACAATATAACGGTTCTGTAAGTAAACAAAGCCTGTTAAAAACCACCCACCCAACCTCACCATCACAGATGTGACATGCCACAAAGCAAGGGGAGAGCACAGACTGAAGGACAGCAGATTGCAAACCAGTCTGAAGAGGCAATATTCCCTGGGTGAAACCACAGGGTGGCTGTGGATTGTTAAAGCCTTGTCTAGAGATATTGAACTCTTCAGAGGACAGACACGGCATTAGGAATAATTAACTGCATTAACATTCACTACACTGCCAAGCATTGTTCATCCTCTAGTAGAATGAACTTTGGATTTTGCCTTGATTAGCCGCCACAATCAAGGAAAACATGTCTGAAATTTGCAGACAATTTTCATGCTTGAGGAGAGAGCACTGTCTTATTCTGCAGCACAAGTGCTGTATTATCCTTCACTTCTACAGAAGAAGATGTCAGTATGAGACACACTATATGTGACAATTTAAATGCATGCCCTAAGGCTTAAATCAGCACAGTGCCAAAGTCTAGAGATACTCGCAATCACAGACTGACTGACCTCAACTGCAAGCCGCAAAAAATAGACTACATTTCCCAAATTCTGAGCTGGACAAGGCCTCTTTATAAAAGGTCCTGGGAAGAAGCTCATTTCTCTTTTTAAATTGCATTGTCTGTCAACAACTACTCTCAAGCCTGAAAGTAAACAGAAAATTTCCTTGCCTAATTCCACTGGTTTTCTTTTAATCAAAATTATGTTGTTTAACAATTTTTCAATTGTCTCCATTCAAACAAGGTAAAATATGTGATAATGTACATTATGGTATCTGAGTCGAGCAAGCACAAGAAGGGAATTAAAGCTTCTCCAAAAGACTTTGAGGAGTGGGGATGGATGGAGATGTGTATTTTTCCACAAAAAAATTGGAACTACAATTACAGCATTGGAGTGGAGTGGGATGGAGCTCGCTGAGAAGCAGCAGCCCACCCCAGTGACTGATGCTCACCCCTGCTGCAGTGCAGACCACTTTTCATGCTGGCTGTTTGCTTGGGCTGCAGACTGCTTCTCTACCAGCATTGCTATTGCAGTTAGGTATGCAGTCTGGAGCAGCACCACGATGTCTCCCGACAGAGAAACAGCACTATACTGACAGAAAAAAATGGCCTTAAAGCGTCATCACAGCTTATTCTCCTCACATGAGCTCCTTAAGGGTGGGATCACTACACAAATGCACAGTGTTATTAAGGGGTTACGAGCCTCTTCACACACTCACAGCTATGTAGTTACTGCAATATGCTCCAGCTATTCTTGCTGAAGAACCAGGTGGTGTCTTTCCAAAGCAAAGCTTTCTGAACTCAGTCAGCCATCCATCTCACACTCTCAGATGGCTGTAATCAAACACTGCTCATTTTGATTTGCATTTAGAAGGAGCTCAGATAAACTCTTTACTGCGTTCTCTTCACGTTTGCACTTGCCTGGACCTCAAAGAGCAGATCCATACCTCCCATGTTATTTCTGTCAGAGGCGTCACATCACTTCCAACGTGCCAGTGAATGTGTTGATATCTGAATTCCATGGCTATTCCCACTGTGGGCTCTCCCTTTGCTGCCATTTAACGTGTAGTTCCAGTGCCTGCTAAGGAACATGGTCTGGGGCCAGCAGAAGAAAACTTCTCATCATTAATCTGCTATTGTCAGCTCTTCATGTATGAAATAAGCACAACGCAGGGAACTACTCTGGAGAAGAGCTCTTTGCCTTAGAAACAACAAACAGCTCTGGATATAAAACATATAAACATGCACAAATCTGTGCACATTTTTCAACACAGATGAAATCCATTTAGAACTAATCATCAACCATGGACTGGCGGGAGGGGTCTGTAGATCAGACCTCATAGAGCCTTCTTGGCAGCATTTTGCTTTCACAAACCCTCAAAGCTGGTTCTCACACATGTGCCCATCCCACCAAGCATTGCCAGGACTGCATGAAATTCTGCATTCTACAGGTTCCTCCCAAAACACTTCCACAATGGACCACGTTGTCTTTGGCTGTACAGCTATGTGAACTGTTGGGGGCTGTGTTCTACACACAGTGATGCTACAAAGCCAAAGTGCTCAGCACCTTCCAGAAGAGAGGCATTACTATTCCATCATTTTGTGGCAGTGCCGACAGACTTGGCCAGTTCCACGGGCAGGCACAGCAGCTACTCCGAGACAAACGGGCTGCCTGCACTGCATTCCTTCTGTTCTCGCCAGCCTCTGTCTATCATCTGTTTTCCATTTCAGCCCTCTACCTCCCATTCTTTTAACATATCTGGAGGGTTGAAAAGTATCTGCTGGCTTCCTGGTCTCTGCTGCTGGAACCAGAGTCCTTTTTGTTACTTGTTCCAGGGAGCAGGCCAGAAGCCGGCAGCCAAGGAGAGCATCAAGCCAAGAGGTGGAGTTTTAAGGGGTTCATGGGTTGTTTTTTAACTTCTTGTAATCTCTGCCTTATGCCTTGAGATTTTCCAAGCATACGCAGAGCCACTAGGCCTGGCCATGACATGCACTTAAGGTTAGGCCACACAGTCATGATCACAGGCTGCTGTGAATCACTGAGCTGGGAATGACTCCCTCCTTCCTGCACTCACTGCTGCCCTGATTCAGTTGAAAAATTAATTGATTTTAATTAAAATAATGCAAATTCCTACATGATGTTCTTAATTTAGTCTAATTTAGTCTAAGATGTTTACTTAGATTTAAGTTTACTTAGACTTAATCCACTAGCACCTAACCAATTAAATCAAAAATAAGCCATTTTTGTGCTAAAATCAGTGCTTAGTTTTAACTAACCCAGAGCTGGTTTGTCTTTCCAAAAGTGTGGAATAACAAAGAGCATATGGAGGCATGCAGAGAGTATTAGCTCGGACTGTGAAACACAACATTAATCTGTCACCCCCCCCGACCCTGTGCTGCATTGCCAATATGTCAAACATTTTCACTCTGCTTAGCTCAAGCACATTTTTTGCACTGTGTTCTTTGTCAATACCATTCAAATAGTTCTCTGCCAGTAAAAGTCACATTTTCCTGCCCCAACATTGCTCCCTCCACACTTTTCTCCTTGGCACCAGCCAATAAGGAAAATTTAAATGAAAAATATCGACAAGATTTTGTTGTTTTTAAGCGCACGCGAAAAGCAACTCCATCTGCTTTTTCCCTTCTTCGAGAGGGAATGTAGTGCCTGCAGATTTGTAATTCCAACTTCGTCTTCAAGTCACACCTGAAAAACTGAAAACTTGCTTTTATGTGGGTTTTAAGAGAACAACTTCAGAGCTTCTCAAGAACAGTTTAACTGAATTTCGGCAGTCCTACAAGTGAACAATTTTGTGAAGAGCTTTGGGATCCTTCAGCAGAGGAAGTGCTCTGCAAATGGACAGCATTTATCATTTGCGCAATGCACACACAAACACAAAACCGACAGAAAATATCTCTTATCTCCAAGGCAGGGCAATATCCACTTCTGAAGCACAGCTTGTCACAGCTGCTCCTCAGCCCACTCTACTGCCTCCTACCACAGTAAAAGAGGTAGCCTGGGCAGGAGGGGTGAGTTTAAGCTTCATCTTTTGGCTGGAAAGTACTTCTTTTAAAATCAGTGAGCACAAGAGGCACAAGAAAAAGGAACCTGTTCAGTGTGAGGAATGGCAGCAATGCCCTGAAGGGATCACGCCTGGATCCTTGCATATGAAAAACACCTCAGCAAGTTATGGGGTGAAGAGGCAAGAACCTCTGGGCAGCCTATGAATATCAGACATTTTAAATGGCAAATAAAGGAAGGGAAGTGTGAAAATATGATCAGTTATTTGGGAAGAGGGTTTTTAATGGGTCTTTTGAGAATTTGATGTTTTGGATAAAGAGGGAACATGTTTAACCCTATGTGGAAGTGCAATGAAAATCGTCATTCTCCATGCCTCTTCCATATGTAGTCCCGTGTTATTCCTGGAACATTTTCCCAGAAATATTTGTGTTTATTCCTCTTCTAGACTCAGTTCTATGACACATGTCTGCAAAGTTGTGCTGACTTCAATGGGACATTACAAAAGTGGGGGAAACATGCTATTAGTCTTTGCTGTGGCACAAAGGTTCTAGTGAATTATTTGCTCTACTGACACTCTATATAGTAATTTCCAAATTCACCATTCTGTTGCACAAAGAATTTACAATTGCAGAGACATTAATTTCTTTAGACCTTTAACACTCTGCTTTGTAGAGGGACAGTTTCTCAAACTCTCTCGATACTTCCTGTTCTCAGAGTACATGGTATCAGTAACTTCAAAAAGAAGGGAATAAAGTAATGAGGGAAAAGCTGTAAGAAATATTTCCCTGTTCACCCCCCCCCCCCCCCCCAAGTTTTTATTTTGGCTCTCTTAACTGAAACATCTTGTTTCTCTCTGGAAGTTTTTTTTGCCTTTTTGTACCATTTTCCCCAAATCGAAAGCATCTCACAGCAGCTCAAGTGGCTCTGCCTTGCATGCTGCCCTAGAGCTTCTGGCCTTGGAATAACTTCCAGCTGGCTATGATTTATCTGGCTGGTCAGAGGTTACTGTACACAGAAATGCAATTCCTTCCTCATACTTCCTCTAGCCTTCTTTGGCAACTCCAGGTGTCATCAACAATCTGCTGTATGCCATTTTGTGGCCTTTCCTCCAGTGTTTTATTCAACTGATAGCCCTTTTGCTGAGCTACACTGCCTAGAAAGAACTAGAGTCCTTTTCTCTGTATCTATTTAATTAAACTGCTGATTTATGTGCTAAAGAATTGAAAATTCATTTATAATAGTTCTGTCCTTGCAATGCTGCCAGTGCCTTGCTTCATCTTGACATTTGAAAAAATTTCTTTTTATTCCTGACTGCATTCAGGTCTGGGTTGATGCTCCTCTCCAGAAACTAGTGTTCAGAATTACCTGGCTACTCCATGGTTTCCCACTTTTGAGCTACATTAAATACCATTAAGGTTTTACATTGACCTTTCTGAGTTGTGTGTTTTGATGACCCTCTTAAGCCTGGCCACTGACAATCTCAAAACCTCCTTGATTCCAGCAAAATAAATTAATTTTCCCATGCTCCTGATAATGTTTTAAACAGAAAGCAGGAAAACGGCATCAAAAAAGCCTTTACTTTCTTTGCAAGTCTGTTGCTATGCTGCTTTATCTCTTTTTCTGTTTTTAGATCAGCCCCACAATGATCCACAGTGACCCAGATCAGATTATTGCTGACATCCACTTCATGCTAGTTAAACCTGGGGGAAAGTCTGCACCACAGCTGGTCTAGCCTAGCATCAGAGAAAATACATGTAATTTTCTTTCTTTTTAGTTAATTTTTTAGAATATTGGCAGTGACTAGGACAAATTATCATCCTTTACTTCATCTTATTAGGTAATGGCAATGCTACTCTTTCTGCTATAAATTTTTGCAAATACTTCCATCAGCAGCCCACAATTTTAATTTAACAGCAATAGATAAAACCAAAAGGACATAAGAGACAAAGTAGCTTTCATTAAATAGGTTTAATTACTAAAGTCTTGAGGATTTGCAGATTATAGAAAATAAAGTTTTAGCCACAAACACTGCTACTGCTCGAACTATAACCTGTGCTCCTGGAGAGAATGGCAGTTTTTAGTTATCTTCAATGTAAACACAATCAAACTCAGGAAAGCCAAGAATGCAGCACTAATCTATGATCAGAAGGGCAATTCAGAGTAAGGAAAGGCACATCCTGTAAAGGAAGAAGATATACCTTCCATTTTTCTTACTAGGTTGTCTAAGGTGCTCCAAAGCCTGACTTATGGCACTCAAGATTTACAGCACTCGAAAATCCTGTGTACCCAGATACTTTCTTATTTTCTTAATCTGAGTCTTTTTTGCCTCTATTTAAAATAAAACTGTTTGATTATAATCTGCAGCAAATCCGCAATGCCAACATTCATCAAATTATTGCTAGCTCATTTTAAAAATGTTTCCAGCTTGGGCTGCCTGAGGTTTTCACCAAAGCAGATACACAATTACAGCTTTATAAGGCTAATTTTTAAGCACCAAAGATTGAAAACATTGGCCTAACAAAAAGTCAAGAATAATAACCCCTGTCAGTTAGAGCTGGCTGATTAAGAATGAAGGTGGCACTAAGAAGTCAGCCTGTGATCACATTAAAGAACATGATCCTGTTATAGGAGCACATGACAAGAGAAACAGAAAGCAGGCTCTGAGCACTGCTAAACCATTGAAGGAACAAGACAATTCTAGCTCTGAATATTTTTTTTAGTATTTAAATTTAAGCAAATAATTTTAGGCATATTTTAATATGACATGTAATTTACAAAATATCTCCCAAGAAAACAAGAAGAGTTTTCTCAGTCTCATAGGAAAACAACAGAGATAACCCACACAGTTTTGGGCACAGCTTTGCAGAGGGTCAAAGGATCAAGCAAGAAGATGAACAAATGAAATGTTATAAAATTGATTGATTTCATAACGCCAAACATTTATATTAACTGCTTTGCCAAAAGTTACATCAATAAGTATATCGAGCAATACCTTCAGCAACAAATCTGCTCTGAATTGTGTATGAACAGCTCTCTACACACCAACTCCCACAGGTGAATCACTGATAGCCAGTGCCCACATCGCATGGTCACACTTCTGTGGTCATTGAGGGCCAAGGGGGCTGCAATGCCTTTCAGCAGATTAGCTGCAGACCAATGCTAAACTGGTTGGTACCTTCATTACTGACTCTCACAGAGACGCTGGCTCTGTTTGTGCCCCTCTTCTTTCTCTCTGTTGGCTTTGGTTGTTAGCTTGAACACTCACAGCTCAGGCCACCTGAGGCAGTTCCACGCAACACACGATCGAAAGCTTTTGCTGTGTTCAGTGATAATAACTTTAGATTAACATTAAGCACATGATACATTGGCTCACATTACATTAGTTCTACTGTAGCATGTCATGTTATGTCAGCCAAGGTCAACATTCAGTGTGACATGATACGATCTAACACGGTGCAGGGTTATTGCCTCCTGAGTTAGGAATCTCAGGCTAAGGATCAGAAATAGAACGAGCAGATGCATATAACAGATCACTTTATAATACTCCTGGGAAAAAAGAATCATTTGATGCATTGCAAATTTTGCCAGTATCCTCCCTCTTGGGTTCATCTGAACCTCCAAACTACCATGATACGTCTCTTTCTTTTCTCTTCTTTTTTCTTTCTTTTTTAAAGTAAGACATGAAGCTTCTTGAGTCAATCAGACTGACACTTGGACCTCACCACAGGAAGAATTCCAAATAATTCAGTGAACTTCATAAGCTCAGATCACTCTGCTAATACTTTCTGCTCTCGTAGACTTCAGTGACCTCCGTTTCATGAATAATGTGAGTGGTAGTGCAGCAAGTCCCAGAGGATTCTGACTCCACTGAGCAACGTGGGGTTTTGGCCTGCAGGGTGACAAGCCGTAGGAAGGAAATGTTCAGCTGTATCCAAAAAGGGGAAAATTTTAAAAGAACTGCTAAGTCTTCTGGAGTTTTAACTTGTTTTCACACACTGTGGAGCTTCCAAGTCGCAATCTCTGCTCCCTCCTCTGTTACACCCACAAAACTGCATCTGTACTTCAAAGACAGAGAGATACTGAACTTAAACTCAGCCATATGAGTCAAAGGGCTGGTTAGATTCAATTCTGCTACATGGCAATAACCTCCCTGATTTTATTCCTGCACCCATTATAAGCACAGCCAATATGTGCAGTGTAAGAATGGTAATTTTCAGCTTTACACATGCAAAAGCTATCCAGATTGCAAGAGACTAAAGACAGGAAATTCTCATGTTAGGGAATGTTTCAATTAGACATAATAAACTTGCAAAAACTACAATAGAGTTATCAATGGCCACTGAGATAATTTCATATCTGGCAAAACAAAAAAGCAGAGCTTCAAGAGCCCATCCTGTCTATGATAGAACACAAGGATGTCTCATTTTCAGAACAAAGGCTAAGCTAATCACAGCTGACTTCACATTTCTCTGGTTTTGTTCACCTTTGTAAACACAAAGGTAATGTTTTTCTTTTTAGTATTCTGTGACAACAGAAAACACAAGCATTATTTTATTAACCTTTAAATGCAATTTGGTTGCTCTTTCCATTTCAGCTCTGGAGCTTTGATGTCTGAGTGACATTGGATATACCTTAAGGGCTCAAAAAAAAGTTCAATAGTCTTCATAGCCTCAGCATAAAATACAGAATAAGAAGAGAAAATAAATAAATAAGTGCATACACACATATTTCCCTCTTTTATGACTTTGAAAAGCTGCAGCTGTCATTTGGTTCCTCGCTCTTTCCTCAGGCTAGAGATCATCTGATCAGATAGGAATAAGCATAGTAGAGTCCTTAGATTGAATACGGAGAAGCTGATATTTTTACCTAGTCAGCTATCTCAGGGTAAAAAAAAAAATCAAAAAAATAGACAACTCCTCAGATATTCCCTCCAGGGAACAGCTCCCCAAACTCATCAGCACTTACCAGCACCAGTTGACTCCCATTTCTGTGTAGTCTCCAGAATCCAGGAAAAAAAATCTTGAACTTTAAACTTCAAAACTTTTGTACCAAGGTTTAAAAAACTCAACCCTTGAACCATCACCATGGAATCCTGAACCACATTTTTCCAAGACTGAGTCAATTTGGGTAAAAAATTGACCTAAAATCAATGAAAACATTAATTCAGGCCAGAAAAATTAATCCTTGGAGTAAAACATAAGGCATTCTTCATTATTTTGAGACACCTTCAGCACCACGGTTCCAAACCTTCAAAACAACCTACTAGTACACAAAACAAGGTTTAGAGCCCTATTGACAACAGACTATTCTAGCACTGCAAGAAATAACCTGGATTCTTGACCCTTTCAATATCTAAGCCCCTAACAGAAATGAAAAAAAAAAAAAATTCCAAAATTTTCAATTTAGAAGTGGGGTTGACCATGCAATAGTCAAGAGGAAACACTGGTTTCTGCTAATATCAGTTTTGCTGAATTCTGTGACCTGTGCCTTGATAGATAACATGATCTCTGCCACCCTAAGCCTCAGCATAACTCCTCATATGGGTGACAGACCCATTGCTTTTACAAAATACAGTATCAGCCATACCAACACTTTCCCTTCCAGCACATCACTCTCTTCTACAAAAGCTCTCTCTGAAGGGCTCTTTACACAGTCCAGTAAAGATAAAAATGTCTAAATTTTTTCTCAACTAATAATCTTATGTTTTGAACACTGTTCAAACAATCTTATTGTTGTGTTATTGTTGTGACTTAAGGCTTAATTAGGACTGTGAAGATGCCTCTTGGATCTTACAGTGTCTTGGAACTCTGTTTTATTGCCTGTATTTCTGATATTCAAAACAGAGCTTACATTTAGAACATACTATTGCATGCAGCTCTACAGAAAATAAGTAAATAAAAACCTGATCATGCCCTGACAATGGTGACTCAGTTCGTTTTCACAAATAGCTCAAGCTCCTGAAATGGGAACAGAAGAGCAGCATAAGCCAGGATGGCAGGTGTCACTACTGAAGTGACAAATCATCTCTACTTGATCTTTAAAACAAAGTTGCATCACATGAAACTGAACTCTGATTCAGAAATAAGCAGGTGAGCTTGTACCAGATTACCTGATTGCACTGACCCTCCTTTTGTTTGCATTGTACTGAAATAAAAATAAAAATCACACCCTTATCAAAACAAATGGAGCCCAGTTACATATTACTTGTACTACTCTGTCATTTGTCAGTGAGCAAAGGCAGAAAGCAAAGCAGCAGGGTGATGTAGTGACTATAACTAATGTTGCTAAATATCACAACATTTTTAGCAAGTCTGGCTTCTCTCCTCAGTAAACAAGAGACAGTCACTGAGCTTGGTGACAATGAAGAAAAATCTGCTTCTTTGTGGAGGTGGGTGTATTTCATTGCCAGAATTAAGGAAGATCCAGTATCAGTGAGATATTCTGATTGAAGCTAAAGGCAATCCTGTCCTAAAAGCTGATAAATTCCCAAGCATATACCCAGGCAAAAGTTAACGTAAAGGACAGTTCAATTTCTTGCAAGGGATTATAGGGAAGAAATGGGCATTTATATTTCAATCCCACAATAATATTCACAGCAAGTCTTTGCTCTTCTGAAAATAAACCTGACAAACACTTTTTTTTTTTTTTTCCCCCAAGGCTTCCACCAGACCTAAGCAGGATGTGATTTTTAAAGATTCTGAACCTCTAGAATAAGTTTGTAAAAATCTGGACTAAAAATTACTCTTCAGGAAAACCATAGAGCTACAAGAACTCAGATTAAAATAAAAATGGGAGAAGATCCAGTAAAGGAAAACTGCAACAAAGACGTAAAAGAGCCAAAACCACTGACCATCCAGCAGGGAGAAAGCACAGTGGTCCTATTACCTGCACTGTTAATTAGATAGGGCAGTTGTCAGTACAGGAACATTACTGTTAAGCACCTACCTAAACAACTTAGCATGCTTAAAATATTCAAAATCCATTTCAGTTTGAATTAAGAGCATTTTTTAACCTACAGTAGGTTTTAAGATGGAATGAATAACCATGGTACACTTCACCTGCAAATAGAATTTTTTGGCTCTTATATCGCATACCCTAAATCTCTGTATTTTCTCATCTGTCAATCTTCATTATAAAAATTCCCATTCAAGCTGAATAACTGTCTTCTAAGACCTCATCTGCTCATGGCATTGATTCCCCAATTGAAGCCAGGCCTCTGCTGGAGATGTCATCTGCACACCCAGCTGCAATGTCATATGCAAGGGATTACAACTTTAGGTAGGGGACTGGAAGATGATATAAATGCAGTTAAGGAACTGAAAATTTCTTTCCATGTAAATGCCCCAAGCACATGGACAGTAAGCATAGAGAAACACAGATCATAGAAGCTAGTATATGCAGAAGGATTTTAAAATAGATTTGGGGGTTCAAAACTGCCATGGAAATGAGCAACCTCTAAATAGAATGTTTGGTATAACATACCTCACTGCTGGCAAAATTTAAATTTGGTTTTTAGGCTACAGAGAGAGAAAATACAAGAAAAAGAGATTGTGCATTATTCAGATGGAGCTACTCTTGATGTCAGCTTGGATGAGGTTATTGACAAATACATGAAGATATTTTAGTCTTGGGGAAGTTGGGGTGCTGTGCTGTCTTTCCAGTCGAAAATCATACTAAGAAATTTTTATATTGATTTGACTGATATTTAGTATAATGATCTTCAAAGCAGTAAACCCATTCTTAATCAAGTCTGCTTAAGTAAAGGATGTGTTGTCAGAGGATGCTGCAAGGCAGCAACAACCTCTGGGTTATTTCACCTAACGAGGACCGTCCCACAGCAGGGCTGAGCCTTACAGCGTTGCAGCGTTCTGATCCACTGGGAGAGCCATCCTGCTGGCCTTGAAGCGGAAAGGCTGAAGCAGTGCCGTGAACAAGCCTGAGCTTGGGGAAGGGGGGAGAGATGGGGGATTCCAAGAATTGGATTAGCTTTTACTAGGATCCTTTCATATCACCAGGATAGATGTATAAGCAGAAAAACAGAAATAGGGTAAACTCTGCCAAAAAGCATCATGTCCTAGTAGCAATCTGCACAGTAAACTTGACACCCCTGCTTCATCATATGTTTTCCAATTCCAGGATCATTAAATAGTAATTGTTCTGCTCTGCTTCCTGTTTTGAAAAAGGCTGCTTTTTGCTCTGCCTTTGTAACATCTTAAGTCATTTAAGTTTTAATACTCTCACAATGAATGGCTGTGAGACGAACCTTGCTGAACTGTATAAATTTATTTCAGGGCTTGAAGATGCCATTATTTATATTAGTTCATAATTATTGTAGCAGTCACTTCCAGATGCTTCAAAATGCCCTCATGAAAAAGGGAAGTACTAAAAGGAAAATTTTCAAAGGATTTAAAGCTTCTGTTGTGGTTGTTGGAAACAGAAAGCTACCACATTTAAGTGGCTAAAGAAAAAGCAGAGAGCTCTTTCAAGAATGTGACCATGAATGACTTGTTCTCATGAATGTCTGTGTCAAACTGAGAACAGGCCATGCATCCACAGCAGTGAAAGTACTACCTTTAAAATTCAGCTTACAATTCATGTAAGGCAAAGAACAGCAATAACAATTTTCAGCATCCCAGTATTTTACCTTTGCAGGATACAAGTTGCTTTTCCAAGTTCAAAAATATCAAGCAAGGGCATGCGTATTCAGGTGAGGGGAACACTTTAGTTCACCAAAAAAAAAAAAAGTGAAGCAGGAAAAGGAAAGATAGGAGATTGTAAGAAAATGACACAATAGAATTAAACCTGAGCAAGCAAGATATAATTCTGATAAGACAGGGAGGCAAACGAAAGCGTAAGTATCCTGATGAGGAAAGTATCTTTCTCAGCCACTTCACTATTCAAATATTCTCTACGTCACATGTTTTGCATGTTCTGGTGCTATAAAGCAGGGTACCTGATCTGTGGTACTCTTTCCTACTGAACTCCACAGTGGAAATAAAGGTGTGTACTTCTGCTGCACTTGACAAAACAAGGCTTTTGATAAACACAAGGCAGCAAAAAAAAATCAAATAATCAGGCACAGAAACAGGAGGGCAATGACTGCATTATGCCCTCAGTACCCCGTGGGTTGCTGAGCCAGTGTTTCAGAAACACCACCAGAGCAGAAACCAGCAAACTAAGACATTCTTCACTGTCATCACATGCAGGAAGTTTATAACCACCTTGCAGCATTCATAACTGTGCTGCTTTGTAGCTGTTTTCCCCAAGCAATATTGGGCAATGAGCACACGTCAGCATGCCTCACCTCCAGCCAGGGAGTGACCATCAGTCCACCCAGAGCAAGCCGTATGCCTACTGACACATTTATTGCTGACTTTGGCAGGGGTTTGAGCCCCCATTCACAAGCTCAACAAAGTCAAGCTGCACTTGCTGCCAAGAGGGCTGTTTCACCAGTGTCAGTGGTGACATCTGATTGCTGGACTAACGTCCCACATTGACAGAAAGATGCCTGCTGATCTGCTGCTCACTCCAACCTTCCGCTTCTGACTGAAGATTTTGCTGCATCCCAACCTGCAAGTTTTTATTAAAAAGGCAGAAATTACCAAAGCCCTCTTTGGTGTGCTTCCTCAGAGTCTCTGGTTTCTCAGTGGTGGGTCTATAGCAAGAAGGGGTTCACAAACTGCAGAGGGAAGTATAAAATCTGCTAACACAGCTGCCCTGCCCTCAGCAGTGGGGTTGAAATCTGTAAAAGAGTGCCCAGGAGTAGGACCTAAGGCTGAACAGCCTGGAATAAGATGTATTTGAAAGAACCTATACAGCAAAGGAAAATGTATGGTCAGATCACTCCAGGTATTGCTTCAAATCTCAAAAAAGGTATCTGCAGTGCCTGTGCAGAACCTCTTAGAACAGCCATAAACCCCTCAGGAGCTTCCAGAACAGGGTAATTACCTCAAAATTTGGAAATCCTGTCTTTCAGCATGAAGGTCACTGACATTGTGCCACCTTATTTTCTGCAGAGCGTGTTTAAGAGCCTTTAGTATGACAAAAAAGCTGGGTCATATATTCTCACATCAGCGTGTTCACACTCACAGAGACAAGGAAGACTTGCTAAAAGCCTGCTCAGTGAGAACCTCTCTGCCAAAAGGATATTCCCCCAGAGGCTGGGCATGTCACACCTGGAGTCTCTGCAGCTGCCCTACAACCCTTTGATCAGCCCAGTCTTCCCTTAGCTCCCAGTACAGCATTCAGCTGGCTACCAGTAATGCCATGAGGACCAGATGTGAGCAGGAATCCCCAGAGCAAACCTAGTTAACAACCTTGTACCTCTAGAATGTGGCATTCAGCAATTCTGGCCACATTTCTCCAGAATTTTTGGGTGTCCTTCTCCCAGTTCCAACAGGAGGGGGACTGCAGGGACCCCTGTGAGGGAAGGGTGGGGCTGCCCTGGCTGGGCACAACCAGTTCCAGCCTGTCCTCACTGTGGGGTACAGCCAAGTCCCCAGAGATGCTGGTGCAGCCTCTGTGGAATGTGTTTAAGAGCAGGTAGAGCCCCACAGGCAGTGGGTATACCCACTTTGGGGACAAGGGAAAACAGAGCAGAAGATGCTCCAGGTACGGGAGCAGGGATTCCCCTGTGCCCCTGAGGAGCAGGGGGACCCTGAGAGACTGCAGCCCATTGGGGTTAGTTTCTCACCAACCAACTCTGTTTTAATTGGTGACGGATTGAATTAATTTTCCCCAAGTCAAGCATGTTCTGCCTGTGAGGGTAAGTGGAAGTGACCTCCCTGGGTTTATCTCACCACAATAAGATTTTACATTTTGTTATTGAGGAGGTAAGTGAGGGTGTGGGGGACATGTTAACCCACCACCATGTTTAGTAATTCCCAGAGAGATAGTTAATATATTGCTAAGAGCAAAATGTGAAAGTGCCATTATCCCCACTCAGAAATAAAATTAATTCTAAGCTTGTATTCCTGGAAACTCCAGTTTTGTCAGTGGTGTAACAGCAAACATGACCTCCCTACCTCTGTACAGTTCTTGCTACATGTAAAATATCCAGAAGAATGAAAGCAAAATGAACTATTTAAGCAGAGAATTCAACTAAAAATTGTGAGAAGATACAGATGCAAGAAAATCCCCTTGCTTTGGTATTAAGGCTTGTAAAATTAAGTCAATGCCTCTTATTCTAATTGCTAATTGCCAATAGTGTGCTTTTTCACCAGTATGTCTAGTTGTTTAAAATACAGTCTCAGTCCTGGTCTAATGACAGAAGACTGTCCTAGTAAGCAATTTCACTCAGAGTGACTAGGACACTGGACATTCATTTGTAATTACAAGTCAAAGTTAACTGCTAGAGATGAGCCAGCAGAAAACACCTTCTAAAGGAACAGCAAAACTGTGAAACAACGTTTTTGTGCAGAAGACACTCTGTCTTGATAAGTGTTCTCAGACAGGCAAGACTTCCATACCTTCCCCACCTCCTTTGGGTCACGCATCCCACTGGGGGTGAGAGGAGGCAATGAGGCACCTCACCTTCCAGGGGAGAAAAGTGGAAGAGGAAGGACCAGGGGCTGCAGAACAGCCCTGAAGGGAAGCTGAGGTACAAGGTGATTGGAACTGCTACACAGAGAAGCAGTTCTTGGTGTGGTAAAACTGCTCCACACCTCCCATCCTCCACTCCTTCCATCCCCTCCCCACACAGGTAGGAAGGACTGCACAAGCCAAAACAGCCTCCCCATCCCCGGGCAGACTTAATAGGCAGCTGCAGGCAGATGAATTAGGCAGTGGCCTGTTCTTCCAAGGCCCAGAGCTGACGCTGGTGATGGCCTCTTGGAAAGCAAGTACAGACACCTGAGTATGAGCAATTAAAATGATGCAATACATGACACGTATCTGTCAGAAAGAGCCTAGCAATTGGGTTGCTGGCACACCATGCTGCAGATAAGGCAGTGCTGATAATGCCTGAACTTCCATGTCTCTCACTGAGAAGATGTTTGCCACAATGCTATTTGTTCTTTGCTCTTAAATCTGTATGCTCACTTAGCTTTGCCAACTGATTGCAGGATAAGACTCTGATTTTCCAAATCCAGAAATAATGCAGCTTGTGTTTGAAGATGCATTTTACTGGGGTTTTTTTCTCATTGATCTTGGAAGTTATGCAATAATATTGAAAACTGAACCACCACAAAGAGCACAGCAAGGTACACCAGAGAAACCAGAACAACCTGGATAGTCCTATTCACAAGTTGTTTCAACAACTTATCTTGGACACAAAGAATATTCACATATTTAAACACCATTCCAGGTTCTGACAGAAGGCAAGAAGTTTGGTGGAGGGCTCGCCCCGTGTTGGTTGTGCAGTGAGGTACTGATGGAGACAAGAGGCTGAGCAAGTGCAGCACCTGGCTGAGCAGGACAGGCAGGTGCTGCTGCAGGTACAGCCACGCACGCTGTGTGATGTGCGGCAGCTCTTCCTCTGCCAGGCGTGTCGGCACAGCACAAGGTGGGGCCAAGCAGAGAAATATGACTCAGTCTCTACATAACTCATTCACAGCTATCTTAGATCCTAAAAACAAGTCATGTTGACATGGTGCTCCTGCCTGGCATGGCTAACCGGTCTTCCTAAATATTGCACAAGGTAGCTGTTCCTCTGTTCCTCAAAACCCAGTCATATGAACAGATCTTCTCACTCCCTTACTGTGCCTTGTCAGTTTGGGTCTGAAGCACCTTCAGAGAAGGTCCACTGGACTGGCTAAGTGCACTACATCCCAGCCTCAGGACTGTCAGCTGGAAGAGGCTGCATGAGGATCTCTCAGACTAAGTATGGTTAAAGTAACATGACCCAGAAATTTAAAAAAAGTTGAAAATCATGCAATTGTATAAAAGACAGACAATTAAAAGCTCAGATCTACACATGAATGGACAATTATGCATCAAACAAGCAGGTAGCTGTAGATGTTCCTATATGCCATATAACAAGTGCTTGATTTCTGCTACAGCAATCCCTGTAAAAATAGATATCAGTTCCCTGAGGTCATATTTACTAGTGTTCCCTTCAACTAAAACACCCACAACAGTTATTTTTGGAAACAAGTTATCTGTATGTATTTGGTGTCCTACTAGTATTCCACTCTTGAAATCTTGGCAATACCTCCCAGTAAAACACAGCTACAGGTCTTACCCAGAAAAATTTTCCTTATGCACATAAGGCTTACTCATGTTCAGTAGTCACATGGATTGGAACAACATATGTACATGAGTTAGGATTTGCAAGAAAGGATCTTGAATGGCGATGGAGCAGTCACTACATACATAGCTAACTAAATTAATTTGAAAAGGTATATTTATGGTTAGGTTTAGACTGTTCATACAATAGATTTGCAATGGAAGCATATATTTTAATTATCAAAGAGATTTTGGATAGGATATAGTAATTATAGAAATTCTGTACTTTGATATATCACATGCTGTCAGAGTGGTTTTTTCCTTTTTCTTTGCCTAGGTCAACTGACTACATACCATGCCTTGAGCAAGAAGTAGCCATTGAACTGATCACTCCTTAAATTTCAATTCCTAGTCACACTTAATAACTGTCTATCCCCAAATCCCTGCAAGGGACAGGAGAGTATCACAATGATACAGAGCTCACATCAATTTCTATGACACTGACTTGGGTACTGCTAGCACTAGAAACACTCCACTTTCAGATTGTGAGCCTACAAGCCAGAGTACAGTTTAGGGAACAGAAGAAATATTAAGGAAAAACTAGGGAACTGGGACTCTGCTCCTTATTCAAGTATTTTTTGATGGGAATTTTTTGTTTTTTGTTTTTTTTTAATCTGACTTCAAACACAACTATCCAATATTTTTAAAGGTATAGATAACAAGAAACTGAGAAAGAAGCATCATTGCTAGATGCACTCAAATACTTACACTTCAAGTCTTTCCTCAAATTCTGCAGATTTTAGTCCATCTAGTCACATGCATGCACAACTGAGTTTTGGCTCTTTCCAAAAGGAAGCAAATCTAACACTGCACAGCTTGGTATTTTATCAAAAGCATTTTATCAAAACTGTTTATTGGAAAAACTGATTGATCCTTCCATATTCCTGAGCAGTGGACTCTTTGGTCAGGAGAAAGGGGTGACTTCCAATAGAATTTTCTCCCTACTAGTTTATAAAGAAAACACTAGTTAATTATGAAAAAAAACTATCAATTAAAGTAGAAACTACTCCTCTAACATCATAACTGTGACTTTGCTGCAAAAAGGAACAGTGAGTCAAGTGTGTCCAGAGAGCGCTGGACTGTCTTCAAACAAGTTTGTTGGCAGCTTAAAGGCTGCTGAACATTATGATTTTAATACAGCTGCATTATCTTGTTCACGTTAATAAACACATGTGTGGGAAGGTTCAACTCTCTGAGTGGCAAAGTAGTTCTACCTCTTTGGTTTCCAATGGGACATTGTTTTAGGCTTAGTTCTGAAAGGAGATCAAAGTTGGTGAAAGCCTTTGAGTGGGCGTTCAGTGCTGCTGCTGGGCTGTGCTTCCAGAGGCTGTTGCAGAGAAAAAGCATCTTGCAAAGAATTGACACTGTATTTCATCGATGTCATTCATAATCCTTTTTAACAGATAAAAATTATGGGCTGTCTGGTTCTCAAACACAACATCATCCAATTTGCATGGTCCAGGTCCTCTTCTGCAATGAATGATGGGCTTAGTAAGTGATATTTACCAGTCCATCATGCCACTGCACTGCATTTAATACACACTGAACCTTCAGAAAGGCAATGTGGAATTAATTCTCAGAAGCAATCAACATTCATTTGACTCTTTTCCTATTTCCTCTGCATCTCCAACTTCAGTGATTTCACATCAAGAGAAATAAGCAAACCCTTGAGCACTCTCAGCAAACATCAAAACGTGAACTGCTAGACATACATAGGGAGACTGCCAAAGGCGCCAAATGGCAGCTAGGAATTTAACTTTCACTGATGAACCATAATCCAGAAGTCAGCAAGCATGGGATAACTTTGCTGGCATTTTTATTTTTGGAAGTCTCCCCCTATGGCCACTTACATGTGTCTACGATTGTGCATTGTAAAACCAAATGCCATTCTAAAGCACACACTCCACACAGAGACACACGCACACACACAGACTCACAACACAGATCAAATGTTTGTTTTGCCCTCCAGGAGTCTCAAGGGCCTTCAACTACTGAAATTAACCCCTGTCCTTCAGTATGCTGAGCCTATGGCTTTACAGCATTCCACAGCATCTAAGACAACACAACTATTTATGTTGCTGCACATACTGAGGTTTTTAGGAAGACCACATCAGAATCCACATCATAACCATTCCTCTTGACAATAGGACTGTATCAGGAACACTTGCAATACATAACAAAGGAACCATCACAACTCTTCTGATGTTGACTTCTGCCTGAAGGATCTGCAGGCCCTTCAGGCAGAAGGGTCCCTATTGCTCTGAAAGTGACATTTATATAGATAAATATGTGTCTAACTTTTGCTTGTTTGTGCACACACAGGTAATATTTGCACTCTACTCCCACATAAAGACTTCCTTGCGAAACCAAAATATTATAATTGCCATTTTACTGTCAGTGGAGCGATATGTAATACACCGACTCTAGTCCAAGGCACTGCCTGCAGCTGCCCCGAGCAGCTTTTGCCCCAGGTACCTTCAGCAGAGCCCTGACACCACCTAAGCTCTGGGAGTCACAGGGTGGTTCCATCCTGTCCACAGGTCATTCCCCAAGTAGGTGGCAGGGAAGACAGGGAGTGCACTCCCCTGTGCAATACAGATACTGACCTCCCACAGAAGAGAACTTTTTAAACAATTTGTTAGAAATAATCAGCACTTCATTTACATAATTTCAGAGCACAGTTAAGTCTGAAAGCACAACTCCCCAGCTCGAAGAGTCCTGGCTCAGCAATGTCACCAAGTGCTCCTGGGTTCCCCCTGCCTCATCAGCCCAAATGAACCGACAAGGGGTTCAAAGCCCTGCGAGCCATAAGTGAGCAGGAAATCTCAGAGCTTGGGAATCATGGCTCCAACACTTCCAGTTGTATGGCATGCTGCCCAGAAGCCCTCAAAGTACCCATGGTATATGCCAGGTCTTTGGGGATCTCCAGAGGCAGCCAGCATGTCACGGCTATCCCAGAGCCACAGACCTCACAGCTTGCCAGGAGCCATGAAGTCAGGCATGCAGCCTGTCAGAACCCATCCCATGTCTTTGTAGAAAGTCACTAAAAAATGATGTTTCTGCAAAATATTTTGGTATCAATGAATCTGCCTTTTCTGATGGAAAATTGTTTTGGCAGAAAGTTTCCAGCTAGCTCCAGTCTGTCCCCTAGGCAGGTTAAAAAATTAGAGGAACTGCTCCACTGAAGCCCAAAGGTCTTGTCTAAAATTATTTAGAGCATTAACTTACACTTGTTCACAAATACCAAACTTTTGATGAAACACCCAAAAGACACTATTTCCTTGTAAATGAGGTAGCAGACTGGACCTGCATTTCCTTATCCATGACCACATTTGTGTTTTATCTGCAAGCCCTTGTGCTCTTACATTTTCCTTTTCTTTGTCCAAACTAGAAGTTCTTTGAGGCAGGGCCCTTTTCCTGAGAAGCAGCATGAGCCATCATGTAAGCAACACGTTCATATCAGTAACAACCCTGGCATTTTCTGTTTCAGAAGAATGACCTCAGCAATGCATTTCCAGAGTGACTTTGTCCTTCAGAACCAATCAGTTGCAAGAGTATAACGCTGCCAATAAATTTAAGAGCATTTTACATGGAAAATAATCTCTTTTAAGGGCCACACAGAAAATTCTCTTATGTAAGGATCTGGGCTCTTTTAAAGCAATCTTGGAACAGAGTGAAATATATAAAACAAATTTCACTAATATAATATTTCTCCCTAAAATAAGGTGTTGCTTATTAAACATGGAATTGATGGTTTCTTGGTCTCACTGTTGTACTGCCACTGACTAGATTTTTCATCTTTTCAATAAATGACACAGATGTTGAATCCCCACCGGGTAGGAAAACTCCCCCCTCAAATGTTTAAGAACAAATAGGGAAGGAAATTATCCTTTTATTCAAATGAAAATCTTAGAAAATATTCTAAGCCCTGATTTTTCCATATAAAAAAATCTAATGCATTAAGTAACATCACAGGATATTACTGCAAAACTTACATCACAAGCCTAAGCTACATAAACCAGCTGTAAAGCTTTTAATTTGTCTGAAGAGATAATTAGGCAGGATCAAGCACAGTCAGGTGTTACAACTCAACAAAGGAGTTGGGCAATTCTTCCTTTGACAAAAGAGCTGCACTAACCAGTATCACTTTCATCTCAAATGATCCAATATGCAATACCTACTGCAGCAATAATTAATTTTGCCCACATTTTTAAAATGCTTAGAATTTAAAAATAGAACAACTACATTTTTAGAATTTTATTATTATTTTATTTTAGAATTTCAGAAAACCATGTCATGCTTTACCTAAATTGCACACAACAAATATTTGCCATCAATGCAAGTCCATGTATATTTCTTTTGATGCAATTTGTTCATGCATATTACCTGAAATTTGACTTCTGATTCCAACTTTCTTCTAAATTGAACTGGAAAGCATAATTTGTTATGCTAAAAATATTCATAGTTCAAAAAGCTAGATTAGTAAGTATTTTATAGCCTCAGTAACCTCTTTCAAATACTTCATAAGCAGGAAGAACCTAACCTAATAAAAGCAGAGTTTGAAACCTAGTGCAGAGTCTGAGCTAAAATCCACTGAAGTAAGTTACAAAAAAATCATTTGACTCTCAGAATTTCAGGTGAGGACTCAGTAAATGACCTAGTAAAGATAGTGATCACAGCATCACAGCTTCCTATGCTTTTTAAATTTCTCGTTAGCGCTGCATAGTTTCACAAGGTTTATTTTGATGAAAATCTTTTTCAATCCACTGAGACTTTCAGTCCTTAAAGGGAATCTCACTGGGTCTGGAATAACAGGCTCCCAATAGTTTCAGATACTCCACGGCCTGAATTTAGCTGAAGTCTCCAGCAAGACCTGAAAAGCCGCATTCTTGCCACCATCTGACAGAAACTCCTGGCTTGCCATACACCTACAAGTGTTGTTCCTTGTTTTGCAGTTCAGAATAGGCTCTGTATATGTCCTATAAAGAAGTGACAGCATACTAGCAGATGTTCATTAAATTGCATGCACTGTGACTTTACCACGTACAGCAAAAGCTGGTTCAGGGTTCATCCTAAATGACTGGCAATTGGCATCTGCAGAAACCTCCCATCTCTATGTTTTTTGTCTTCTAGTCTGATAATGAATTTTGTTTCTACTTCATATTTCAATGCCTGATTTATGTATATTTGAAAGATGAGTACACCCATATATTACACACACAGGTATATCACTACCTATATATTTAAGAACTAACTCACTCCCATCCTTACCACCTTAGTAATGAAAGATGTGCAATTTTAACCATGGTTAAACAGCTGACAAGCTGCCATCACTGCTTGCTGCATAGCCTGATACAGTTTTCCCCAAGCCCTTCCATTCCCCACCTGTAGCATTTGCCTGCCTCTTGTCACATCCTTGCTTGAGCTTGTACACCACCTGACACTGAGGCCTCTAGTAAACCAACTCTTTGATACTGCTAGCCTCCAAAAAAATTAACTGCATAATATCACATTGATGCACAAGCTTCTTTAAAGGGAAATGAATTTACAGTTTGTTTCTATTTTCATTTAAAACTCTTTGGTAAAATTTTTGTCAAATGCAAAATTTTCTTAGGAAGCAGTTGGATGAAACGCTGAGTTGGCTATTCTTTACAAACCCCAAAATCCCATGGGGTATGAAACTTGGAATAATTTATTGCTACATATAAGGGGAACCTTCAAGCTCAGCCATAAAAAGAAACCTCACCTTTTTCTGAGCTATTTCAAAACAAAGTTTGTAAAGTACATAAGGATCACAGTCGTAATGCAAGTAAACACTTCACTGCCTCAAAGTCATAGTTTTCAAATACTCAAACTGACCTAGTATTCCAAAGAGTAAGACAAAACATGCAGCAACAATGTTATAAGAACAATAAATAAAACTCCACTCATTGAGGGTCAAGTCAAGAAAAATGCTGCTAGCTGTGGTACTGCATAATGAAAGCAAAGATACTGTGTTAGAAGAACTAGAGTTCGTAATGATTCTAAAATCTATACAGCAGCACAGGTCACTCAGAGCTTTTCACTGAATTTAGTGACTGAAAAATTTGATCCTCCATTTAATTTGATTTAAAGCTCTAGAAACAAAGCATTTGTGTGTCCAACTATGTCCACCCTTTTGTTTTGATCAGTTTTCAGCACTTGTTACAACAGTATCTACTTCACAATTGCAATTTAGTCACTGACTTGTAAAAAGGAGAAATTTAATTAAAAATGCCAATTTTATAAGAGTACGAGAATGGTCCATTGAAAGTTAGATTATATGGGTCATTGGTGCCATTACAGACACTTTCCTGTTGTTAAACAGGTTACATGGAGCAACTTTATGCCTATACATGAAAAACACTAATCGGACACTTTTACTGATTGATGAAACAGGAGCAGATGCTTTGAAGGCAGCAGAAAATACAAAGGTGCACATGGAAATTGAGTTATCTTAGTCTACTGAGATCTACTGCTGCACTGTGTGTTTGTTTTCTGAGAATTTGACAGCTCTTGTACTGGCCAATACATGCTCACTGCTGCAGTGTCCTGGATCTGTTTTCCTGGCTGAGAATTTGACAGCTGTACAATTATTTCTAGAGCAGAACAAGAAAACACACCGATTACTGCCATCATCTTGCTTTATGAAATTCAGTGTCAGTACAACGCAATATAGCTGCTATTCTTCCATGTCAGCTGCTTTCTGGAACTGCAATTTGGCAATGAAAACACAGAAGATAGGCCTTAAGTTAACACACAAGAAAAAGTCTTGATAATCATCTGAAAGACTTATTTATTCCATCCAGACAGAAGGAACTCGAGATGAGCTGTTTTTCTAGAAATGAGGCTGATGTGAAGACAACCCAGCAGATTTCTCAGTCATCTTAATGTTCCAATCAATTTTCTGATTCCCAGCTGATTAGTGGTGATGACCCTTCAAAGACTATTTGACCAAAAATAGTCTTTGAAGCCTCTTTCCTATTTCTCATTAATTGTTCTACATCAGTTCTTGGAAGAACTGCTACAAGTATCTCTCTCAATCTCACATACCTTCACCTCCTTCCATCCATTTTCCTCCATTTTCTTAATTGAAAAAAATAAAGACGTTTTGTGCATTGTCTTATTACTAGTTTTCTGTCCTCTGCAGTGATTACTCTCTCCCTCCCTGCCACATCCTTGGAGCCTCACTCCAACTCAAGAGGAGCTGCATGTTGCAACTGGTGAAACTCTGATGTGGTTAAATGCTGTGCCAAGGGCTCTGGAGAGAAGAATAGACGCTGAGACTGGCAGGAAGAGGGAAGCTGGATAATATTCAAGAAGCTGACTACTGTTTTGTTCGGAAGAGAGAAGAATTGATTTCAGAGTAATCATGAGCTATGTGGCTTTTCCCAGGTCCAACCCCCATCCCCCCTCCCGAAAAAAAAGGATATTTGCATAGTGTTTCTAATCCACAGGTCTCATAATGAATGTCATCACCCCTTCACCCAAGGAAGGAACAAAGCCCAAGTCACAGCAAGGTTGGGTGATTTTTCTACACAGAAAGGGAAGGGCAGAGTCCTGGCTAAGATCTTGTTCCCACTCATGCAGTGACTCCGCAAGGTCCCTACAAGTCTCCTCTGCTCATGACAGCCCAGAACAAAGATCTCTGCAGCATAACCAGGGTAGCACAAAGCTCCAGCACAAGCTGAGTGTCTCAGCCATCACCCCACTTCTCAGTAGCCTGGCAGCTCTTCCTGACAGGCAGCCTGTAACACCGCCCTGAAATGCCGAGCCAGCTCAGGCACCAGCAGCACAAACCAGCAGGGAAGAAGGCAAAGGCAGCCAGGCTGCTCACTGCATGATGCCAGCCCTCCAGCTGGGCTGCACCTCTTTGGTCTGAAATCTCCAGGAACACACACCTGAGCCCTGTGCTGCTGGGTGACACTGCTGCACACGTCAGCCTACCGATTTCAGACCAATCCTGGTGAACGCACTGGCTTTAATGTGGAAGTTTCCTACATATCCTGTAGGAAAAAGATAAGAAACTGCAACAAACAAACAGATTTTCCAACTCACCAGGGAAACTCTTTTATAAAGGATTATTCAGGAACTGTCACCAATTTACTGCCTGCCTCTATCAGTCTTAAATGTGCATGATTACTTTGTTTAGTTTTGCTGACATTTGTGTTTTGTTTAAGGGTCTCTTTGTGCAATCTTTTGTGTCTGTTTTAAATAAACACTCTTCCTGTGCTTGTTGCAGCACGCTTAGGTTCAGCAAGATGTCTATCACTTAATAACCAAATGAAAAGTTTAATCACCCAAAAGCTAGCTTTCAACCTGCAGTTAAGAAAACAGAAAAGCTCAGGGTGTTCCGTATGCATTTTTCTTTCTATTTCTTCTGTTATCACATTTGCTAGTCCAAGCAAGTTTGATGTTGTGTATTTAGGCCTGTAAATATCAGCTTAGCATGTGGAAACAAGAACATTTATTCTTATTTTGCAGTAAGAATCAGTGCAATTAAAAAAAAACCAAAAAAAACCTTACTGTATTCCTTAAAAAAAAAAAAAAAAGGGGGGAGATCTTTCATACTAATCACTGAGCCGTAAGAAACAGAAATATACTCCAATAGCTTGTTGAGCACACTGACTGCAGAAAATTGGGCAACCATGACATGGAAACCAGACAGGAAAACACAAGTCATGCCAAGGTGTCATTTTTACAAAGTGACTTTAAAAAAAAAAAAACAACAAAAAACCCAGAGACAACTTAATGTCCCAATATGGGACAATAAAGCTATGTTAAAAATACTTGCCATTAACAGCCATCTGTTCTCTGCAATATGGGGGTAATTTTTATGTACAGCTGACAGTTTTGCATCACCTTTCCTCACTTGTGAAAGATTGTCTCTGCCTCTAGTGTGCAAAACCTCTGAGAAGCTGGATCTGTCCACTGCATTGTGGCTCTCAATAAGCTTGTGCTTCTAAAAAACACATAGCATTCTGCCCTGGATTTCCAAACAGAAATCAAACCTAAGGTTGGGGAAAAAAAATAATATTTGTATATGGTAGTAATATTCCAGTTCTCTAATAATATTCTGCTCGTGTCAGCATTGCCTGTGAAAATCAAGAGGCAAAATGTGCTCGCTGCCCTTGACATATTGTGATGGTAAGAAAAATCAAGACTTCTTTCTCACTGTTCTCTGAGTACAAGGGTAAATCTCTGCTTAAGCCTATCTTTCTTAATCAGAACATCTCTGGTGTCCTTACGCCTTTTTTTCCTGTTTGAAATTGTCTCTTCATAATATTTAGTAAATACATTTCATGTTCACACCTAAAGTAAAGCTACCTTCTTTTGTTTTGTTATGTGTTAGAAGTCCTAAAATACACAAGCACAACAAATGGCAGGGTCACACCTCCCTCATCTGCAACCCTTGCAAAGAACAGTTATGCAAGAAAAGTGCAGAGAAAATGAAAATTCTATTAACATTCAAATCATACTCAACCATTTCCATTCTTCAGATCTGATATAATTTTAATATACATTAGGAATAAGACCAGGAAGAAAAAGAAACTGAAGCAGCTAAAAATGATTTTTCTATTGCTTTGTAGTGCTCCTTTCGATACACAAGAGATGGTCATAAGATTCTTCCACCAAACCCAAATCAATTCCATACCTACATCCCACCAACCAAACACCCTGTAAACAGTGGGCACACACAGAGAGTATCTAATGCTGAACTACACAAATTATTGAAAACCCCTGCAATGTCAAGAGTTGTTGATGGGACTGCACTCAACATGATTTTATTCCATGTTTCAAACATTCCAAAATTAAGGAGTTGGTTTTCATTCACTTGAGGAAAAAAAAAAAAAAAACCAAAACATTTTCACAGGTATCCTTCAGGGTCAAGTCACAAACATCTTCAGCTGAACTGAATTTTCTTCAACTTGTAGCAACCTACAGAAGAGAGCCAAATTATCATGCTGGTTTTGTTTCATGCCCTCAATTTCCTTACACTTGGGTCTGACTCAAACCCAGAAATATAACAAAGGAAAGATATGCAATTTTTACTTGATTTGGTTCCAAATCAGTATTATGATCTAGTATTTTTCTTCTGTGTCATACCTGAACCTTGGTGCAGATGATCTAAGAGGAAGTTTCAGGAAAGAATTCCCCACACAAACTGGGAGCCTGATGTTCAACAGTGAAGCAGACACGGCATTACTACCTGAAGAGATCCATCTTAACTGCAGAACACACCTTAGACCTGAACCTGTCTTCAGGTTGCTTTTGGTTTCACTATAAAAACAGCTATTCCTGTGGTACAATTCATCACACACCTCACCTCTGGACTGCATTGCCAAGGTATTGCAAATACTCCCAAGTCGTGAGAACACCACTCCATAAGATCCTTTTTGAGAATATTTTACCCTCCTAATTCTGCATTGTTCATAAGAATCAGCCTCACCAAGATTCAATCATTTCAGGTAAGCCCTTATTCCCTTACCCCATTTCTAGATGTTCTGCAGCAGCTGCTTTCATAGTCTGAGATTATCATCAGATAATCACACTTCTGCCTCTCAGCATGGCATTCTGCAGCTCCCAAGTGCTACTAAACCACATCCATCATTTAGTATCCATGCTGGATTTCCATAGTTCCTGCACTGTACATGATCACAGGACCTGCAGTACCCCTGCAGTCACTCTGCAGTTTGTCAGTGTTTTCCTCATATGGCTGAGCCACATGCAAGTAAATTCCAGTTAATGGGACTGAGCACCATCACAGTGGCTGCTCTGTGCTCTTGCATGTGCTCTTTCAGTTTAGATTTACAGGTGATTCCTGGGTGCTTTTCCCTACCTGATCAGTATGGCACAGGCCTCTGTTGGGCTATTCCCACAGTCGGTGCTCACCTCCTCGTCAAGGTGCTGAATGCTAACTGCTGAATCTCAATCTCTGCACTGTTGTGCTTGGGGTATCTTCCACAGGAATTAAAGCAAAAATAGCACAATTGATGTTACGTTTTTTTGCTGTCTCCTCCCCAGCTCTATTTTTTCAAACAGCTACTCACCTTCGGACCACCTTTCTGCCACTCATTTCCCTGCCTGTCCTGTCTTTCCTAAATGTTACAGCTCAGTTCCTATAGTTTTGTTTCCTTTGAAACAGTTGATTCAGAACAAAAGGAAATTTTTGCTTTGCATGTCTGTAGGCACAGAATCATGCATGTGCTTCTCATTATATTGCTATGAATATTTATTTAGTCATCCATTCTAGCAATCCATATACCTTACTTCCTTAAGTCTCTTATTAACAATCCACTAGAACTGAACAACACACTACTTTTCACTGATGAAAATTATGTATTGTGTTTTAGAGTATCATTCAATTCCTGTCTCCCACTCAAATCAGAAACATTAGAACCTATTTTTTACCAGATTTGCAGCACATGGAAAATTTCAAATGTCTTTGCAAAGCCCAAGATGAGAAGTACAGCTGGTACAGGCAAACCATTTGGAATTCGCAAAAATCTTATCAGCTAAGCTGTGATTCTGTAGACTAAAACAGATCTAAAGTCCATTGAACCCACACAAAATACCCTCTGCAGCTTCAGATAACCAAGTCCTATTTTACCCCTTTCTATATAGAACTATAAATCTATTAATGACTGAATTGGGTTTAAAAAAACTAGCCTCAACCCACGTCTTCCTCAGAATTCATCTCAGAGTTTACATGTCTATTTTTCCTGAGATTTTCCTACTGCTTCTTCCTGTGGGGCCTGTAAACACACTCCAGGAAAGAAGCTTGCCAGGATATAAGAGAAATCTCATGAGAAATTCTGTTGTTGGTTCATTTCCAGGAAAATTCTTTGAACTCAAGACATACAAGTAAATTTCTCCAAACTGGGGACACAATACCTACAATATCTCTAAGAGCAACAGTGATCACTTCCTGAAAGCTGCTCTTAATAGTCTCATTTCTCAAACCCCACTTGGATGTGGAAACTTCATTTCCAGACTGGATAGCACAGTCATAATCAACACTTAATCTAAAATAGTGAATTTAGGTTTTACAGAGGGCTGCCGATAGCTTTCTTGGAATTTAAGAAAATTAGAGGATGAAAAACCTGTACTGTTTCTCCTTCCCTTATTTTCTTGGGTTCAAGACCCAGGTGTTTGTGGGTGTAACAGAAACTGGTTGTTCTGCTTGGGCCCAAGTCTGTGATTCCACAAACATGTCTTTAGCAACACCATTAACCTAATTAGCTGCTGTTCAAGGAGGAAAGCAAATCTCCCAAGAATGTGTATGGGGACAAACAAGGGTCTCAGAAGAACCACCACACTAAAAAGGGAGCACCTCAGCATACTCAATGAGAAACTGTGTAGTACTAGCAAAAAGAGAAAGGAAGATGACAGGAAGGCACCTGAAATCCAGGAAACATTTCCTCAGAACTGAAACCAAAGTTAAATATCTCTGTCTGATTATGATCCACAGCTTAGAATGCTGTTGCAACACCAGAATGTCATCTTCCATCTCAACAAAACCTACCTAAAAAGAAAAAAAAATACTGCTAACATTGAAATGGATCGTTGCACAAAATCCCCAAGTAGTAACAACAACTCAAATTTCCCTAATCCTAATACCAACACACTATCCATTCCTGCATACTCTTATTTTGCCTAACAAATTAGACCATACACAGACTTTTTTTTCTGGATCTAGGCGCCTCCTAGAAGAGGTTACTGCCCTCCTCACCATCACCACTTTGGTATAGCTTACAGCACAGGTAATGCCTGAAGCCAATTAGAAAATATTCACACAGCCAGCTCTTCTATCCTGATCAGAAACACTGCTCTCTTCCCCAGAGCACAGACAGCCCAGAGCCCAGCACTGCCACGGGACATGCTACAAACATCAGCTAAATTAGGCTTCTCAGGGGAGTCCGGTGGAGGAATCCCACTGTCCATTTCTGATCATGTTTGGATACGTCCTGGGCAATGGACTGCTCTGATTTGGAGCTTTCTAGGTGTTCACAGTGCATTTCAAGCAGCTCATGAATGTTATTACTAAAAACATATTCATGAAACTGAGGCAACTCTAGGGCCAGGTAGTAACTGAGCTAGATCAGAATTTCTTTAACTAAAATCCAATTTTAGGTACATCTTGTGCTATGAAGTCTAGTTCCAAATGGCACACCTTATCTGCTGCATTTGTGTAAGTTAAGAGAAATGCTTCCTTGTTTAGTATTCTTAAGCCATTTGCATACAATAGATATTAAATAATTCAGGAGATTGATTTGTAAAAGATGAAGGCTTTACAAAAGGCTGGAAATAGAATTTCTGGAAAACACTTCAGAGTACGCTAGTTCTGCTATTGAGCCTCAAGTGCTTTTAGTTATTACTATGCAAGGATTTTCACTTCTTAGACATGTACTAATCTCTCAGAACACATCCCTCGGACACCTGCACACACCCATAGTACACCATTAGGCAAACAAACGCACATTTTCCCACCTATGAACCATTTCCCTGGAATTTTAATAGGCAATTTTTGCCCAGTTGCTAGCCGTAAGTAAAGTCCATCATCTTACTTTCATCAGTTGCAACAGAGCATTCTCATTCAGTAAAATTAGCATCTGACCTAATGCCCACTGAACACGCAAGGAAGAAATTCTCTGATTTCACTGGGTGGGGAAATGAGCAGATAGCAGAGTGGTGTGCAGCTATTTGTTGACTAAATCCTAGCAGCTTGAAATGCATAATGTTTACTTCGGGGGTTAATTTTATACTGAATTATAGAAGGTTACATTGTCGACACAATCAAAGAAAGGCAGCATATCCACATAAACAAAATCACCCAAGTTCTGATCTATGACCTATAAACTAGTGTGAACAAAGAGTTTCCTGATTGAAGACTAAAATGCCACCCTTTTACATTCTCTTTTAACTTTTTCAAAATGACTTTTTGTTGGTTTACAGTGAGGTAACTATTGAGTTCAGCAGGACAGAGAACCAAATGAAGTCACCAATCTAGCCCCGCATACTGCAGCCCACAGCCACAAAGATATCATTTCTTCAACTGAAAGCTGTTAGTGAGCAATTCAGCACAGCTTCACAGGACCCCTGCTCTTGGGTGTCTGTAACTTGCATCTTTGCAGTGCAGCAATCATATTTCCACAATAAAACTTGTAGGGGTAATTTGATTTTACGCTGCCAGCCAGCACTTCATTGCTAGTGCTTATGATGCATTACATATTTGTCTGAGAACATTAGCACTCAGATAATTAACTCTTCTGCTGGGTGTCCAGTTTATGCTCTTCACTCAAAATACTGCTCCCACAGAGACATGCCTTGCATGTAAGCAAATCTAATCCTAAATCTCTTATGTGGTCAGTCAATTAAAATCTAGGTTTGTAGCAGTTAAATGAATTCCTTTTTCCCTCGATTTTTTCTTCTTTTTTTGGCACTTTCTAGCAAAACAGTTCACATGCAATCACTCAAAGGCTGGAAAGAGGGCTTGGCAGGAGGAGCCAAGACTCAGCATGGCTCCAGTCAAGACAAATGGCTGAATTATTGTGACGTTAGTAAACAGGTAATTAGCTTTACATGTCATTGTTCACCACCTCAAGCTCATTACTGAAGTCTTACAACACTCTCTTTAAAAATTCAGACCTGTTTGACCTGCTACCAGCTATAGTGCATTTCAAGTACTCATGGATAAAGTGCAATCTTGTCAAACTGAAGACACCTGCTCCCAGCAGGAACACTACGTATGAACTGCCAAGTCTTTTGTTACAGTACCTTGAGAAGCAATGATCTTTCCATCTGGAATAACCAGCATCAACTTGGCTGCAACCACTGTAAAGCAATCTTTGAATATTTATTACCACATGAAGTACACAGAGCTCTAAAAGCAGAATATACACAAATACAAAAAAGGAGAAGACTACTCCTGATAAATTTTGCTGTTTGCCGCACAAGTGTTTGAAATTAATTTTCTTTCAAAACTGGCTGCTGGTAACAACTTTCAGTTCTTTTTTCTCTATCACCAGATCTACCAGGGTGAAGCTCAACCCAATAGAAATAACTTATTTTACAGCTGACATATTTAACTCAATGTATCTCCTCTTTCTTGTGCTCAATTTTTGTCAATGATTGTTTATCTCGGGGTGGATAATTCACACTAATAATTCATCAGGCTCTGTCCTTGTCTCCCCACCAAGGCCCCAGCATGGCACACTGCTTTAGGCTTCACTCCACCAATGTTGTTTCAAGCTGCCACTGCTCCCTTCCTTTTGCAAGTTTTGCAGGAGTTTACACTGAACTATTCCTCTTTGCTTAGTTTTTAGCTCAATCTCATTTCTTCAGCTATTCATCCTTCTGGATAGTGGACTATGTTCCTCAGTTTACTTCTGACTAATACCCATGATTAATCCATTCTGATACAAGAAAAGCCCTGGATCATTCTCCCCTTGTCATCTTTATTTTGTGAGAGTACAAGTGGTAATTAATTACATTTTAGCACTGTGGCCATTAAAAATCCAGTAAAAGCAGTCTGGAGCTTGGATGAAGGTACCATAGAATTTAGGTTTTTTCCCTGCATTTTCTTTGCTTCAGTGCTTTCCACAAGGGCAATGAAAAGCCTGATCAGAAGCTCAGTGCTCCTCAGACTTCCAAAGGCACTTTAATTTAACAGCACATTCCTTGCTATCTTCTCTGCCCTTAAGAGACCTCAATGAGCAAAGTCCATTCTGCAGCACTTAATCATATATATGTAAATGTTGCATTTAGAATTTGGAGCCTACTGTGAGCCTATTTTTCTTGAGCTGTTATTTTAAAATGCACTTTAAATCAATTTTGCAGTAAACATGGGGTTTGTTCCAATAACAACCATTTTTCTCCTGATTAGTAAATTACTGTTGTTTCCAATGTTTCATTCTAACTACTACTTGCTCAGAGTCATAGGAAAACAGAGCACTTAGTCAAGACAAACTTCCCTTTATTTCCATCTCAGCAAAGCAAGGTCTAGATTACTTTCAGAAAAACAGTTTTCAGCTGACAAAGTGAAAAATGTTGCATAACAGCAAACTTATAACATGGTAAGAAAGTTTTAATAGAAGGATTACCACTTGCTGTTGTAACTAGTTTAAAAGTCCTTTAAGACTCTCTGCTAAGAACAGACGATTATACTTGCAGTATTTATGTAATTTCTATTGGCTGGCTGTGTAATAATTTATGAAAGTTGTGACAGAACAGCGCTTTAATACAGATTAAACTATATTGAGAGAGGAAAAATACAACAAAATGCCAGTGTGCTGCACAGAATACCAATCCCAGGATCATCTAGAATTTTAAAGCAATTCTGTTAGAAAATACAAATTGTCTTTTTCCAACCACTGAACAACGTCCCTCAAGCTCATGTTTTTCTATGTGGATATGCCTTAAATGTGTCTCTTTGCATGAGGTTATCTGTATTATCAGACCCCCACTCTACAGACTTAGGAAAAGAAGCAAGGCATTCATGTCATCTTCATCCATGGACAACACATATCCTAAATGTTATATCCTGGTGCATTGAGCATTGGCCACATGTCTTGAAAATGTTATCAATGCTATTTGAACACATTTCTATTTGTTAAGCCGGGCAATCATAATGCAAGTATTGGAGGAAGTTGAAGGTTTTCACTTTTCAGTTCATGGCAGAACCGTCCAAAACAACTTCAAAAAGTCCATACAAAATGACTCTGATTGTAGCAGTGTATTGCAGTGGGGGAAAAAAAAAAGTGAGGTCTGTGAAAAGCTAGAGCAGATTTACACTGACACTGCTCCCATCCACAAGTCTGATAGTCACTGGCAATAGTTTTCTCATGAAGGATTTTTATTTAGGGTAGTAATTGGAGGATAAGTTAGATTTTACTTTGGTTTGAGGCTGGTCAAGAACTTTAATGTCCAGGAAATCCATTAGCAGATCAGTAAACTAGTAAGAAGTAAAACTTAAAAGCAGCTAACAACAAAGATTTCACATCTTTAGGCCTGTGGATGCACACAAAAATGTACCTGCAGGCCCTAGACCCTGTAGATCTGTCTTTTACATTTGCAAAGTTTCCATTTTAATTAATATCAACTGTAATCATATGGGAAACTAGGCATAATAACAGTAATTAAGGCCTTGGCCTCTTAAAACACATCAGACACACACACAAGGGCAAAATCCAATTTGGAGAAATATATGGAGCATTCAAGGGTCGATATGGAGATTCTGTCTAGGCTACCTAAATAAACAGGCAAATCAACCCTATTTAACAATGAAAGTGTTTTTCTCGAGATCTCAAGAGGATTTCCAATTATTCACAAATGACTAACCGTGCACTCCTTTCCCAGAATTATAAACAAGTCACCAGAAAACAGCAAGTTTGACAAAATTGTCTAAGAGCCCATTAACTGTACAACTGTACTAAATAGCCAGAGACAAGTCTAAATCTGCCAGAACCAGTGTCTCTCGAGTCTGCTGAAGGGATAGATGTTTCAGCTGCAGAGTATCCATGTGCAGCTTGCCACCATCTGGACCTTGGAAAATGAGAACTCAAGTGATGGGCTGGCACGATCCAGCTCAGGAGTGACCCTCTGGTTCTTAGGAAAGTCTTTAAAGTTAAGGATGGTGTTACTGAAAGGACATCAGGCTTGCTTGCTTGAGATGAATAGTTGAATTCGCAAAAAAAAACATTTTTACCTGTATTCCTTCAAAAGTCTGTTTAGCATTTAATTCTAAAGGTTTACTAAACATACCAACAGCTTTAGTTGTTGTGAGGCCCAGCAGCTAGAATTCTTCATATATTCAGATTTACACCTCACCTCAGCTGACTCTAAGTTTATTCACTCAAATTTCAAAACATGCAGATGCAAACAGATAATTGGAAGAATCCTGTCAACACTTATATGAAATTAGACTGGGCACATGGGGATCACCTGAATGCAATTAACAAGGATGTGGCACAGTGGTGCAGCAAACATTTATTTGAGTTTCAAACTTTTATAAAAAAGCATAACAAATTGGTAAAGTAGTCTCTTCCTCTTCAAGCTTTGCTTTCTGCAAGTGCAGAAGGGGAAAAAACACCCCACAGCCTTGATTTTTTGGAAGAAAGCATAGTACTGCGTGCTTTGAGTTGAAGAAATATATGGAAGTGAAAGATGGGGACACAATGACTACAGCCCACAGTAAGAAATATTACCATAAAGGAATTTTTGCCAAAAAAAATACACTATTTGGTTTTTTAGCAAATTACTTGTTTGTACTACCTTTATACAAACAGGTTTATGAGGCTGTGCTTGCCTCCTTTTTGGATTGGCTGAATACAAGTACTTCTTTAGATCAGGGCTGCACTCTTCAAGCACAGAACTCTGCGAAGCTTATCCCTTTTGTAATACCCCTAGAGAAAACTAACATACAGAATATTGTTTTGAGGTTATGTTTGAGCACACTCTAGCTTGTGAGCCTGCAAATTGTTTTTTGTTCATCTAATGTAAGATGATTCATAATCAATTACAGTTCTTATGTCAAAGGCTCCCAGTTGTCTTCAAATCATCAGATCCAGAGCCATCACCACCAGCAGCAGGCATGCTTAGAGTTGTACTTTTTAAGTCATATGAAATCAACCTGTGTCTATTGGTTATCTCCTGAAAAAGCTCTGTTCAGTCTTCTTTGAGGCTCATGCTTGACCCTGACACCAATGAAACAAGAATGGTTCTATTACACCAGAAGTTTCTTCCTAAACTATCAGACAAGTTGTACATAGCGTCCCTGATCTCTGCTCTGGAGGAAGCATACACAAATGTGGGTCAGACATGCAGATTCAGTTCCTAGTTATAGGAATATCATCCCAGGTTCAGTCCATTGAGCACTGCAGGTTTAAGAATTGCCTTTGGAGTTCTAGAGCTGTTTCTGTACTTGAATTGACTCAGTTACAAATTTTGACTATCTTTAACCACCTAATTTCATTAATCACTCTTCTGATGATGCCTTTCTACGCACTAAGAAAATCTTAAAATAAAGATTTTTAGGAACCAACAACAATTCCAAACTTTTGGAAGTGGGCCACAGCATTAAGAAGGGCTAAGCACAAGATCCTGAGCCAGATGATAGGCACTTGCACATCGATTGGCACATTTAGATTAAACCTTTTCCTGACTTTAAGAAGCAGTTCTTTATTTTTCGGCAAATGTTATGCAGTGATTGAAGAGAAAAGAAACTACCCTTTAGGGCCCTTTGGCCTTCCTCTACAGACACATTATCAATTTCTTTAATTATCACAGTGGTAGGAAAACTTGGTGAAATATTTAAAAGGTAGCGGGAGGAAAACATGTGTTACGCTCATTTAGGACCACTTGAAAACAGATTATTCTGAAGATTGAAAGAGAATCATTGGACATTTAAATAATTAATCTCAGCAAATACATTAAATGCAAAACAGTATAACATTTTGACTGATTCAGCACAATTAGCTTTCACTGCTTCAAAATTGCTATGGCTAAATTGCCATTTGCAGGAATTTCAGCATAGCACAGTGTAACTCACTAGTCAGTCATGTGCCCCAGGCACAGGCAGAACTAAGATACAAACAGCCTGGTGACAGCCTGGCTATGATGACTAGATAGAAATCATGCAAACAGTCACAGAACTTCTATCATGTCCATCTCTCTGAGCAGCTCCCCTGTTTATAAAATATTAAACTGTGGACATTTATTTTAGTTAAGATTTACAGCAAGTCATCTGTCATATTGTTGAGCACTAATAGGTTTCTATGGTTGAAAAGCAGAGAGCATAATTTCTCAAGCTTCACTGTTTGCTAGAAGATGAGAAAATTAGGAGCAATAGTTGGTTAAGACTGCTCCTGCCAGTGTCCTTATCAGAGCAGGAAGCCAGCATGAGAGGATGAGAAGTAGATTTTGCTGGTTTAGATGAGCTGCACCAATTCCCTGATGCATAGGCCATAAAGAACCCAAAGCAGGCAAATGCACAAGGTCAAAAGTAATAAAAGCAGCTTCTTAAAAGCTAGTCACCTCTCTATGCTTATTTTTTTTATGAAGTGTCTTTTAAAACATCTATTTTTGTTTCTTTACATGTAAGTGATACTGCAATCTCAGCTCAGCCAAGCTGAGTAAGGTTAAAGAAAGGAGCCTCTTCCAAAGACATTGCTGCTGCAAGAGCTCCACACAGTCTGGTAGCAGCACTTCTTTGTCAACAATATAACAGCTTAAAATGCATGGGTTTTGTGATGTTATTGCTGACAAACAGGCAGTTGCAATTCTTCTAAATGAAACATTATTTAACCTGCATCCCAGCAAATTGCCTGTCCCTGGAGCTGCAGTTTTTCACAGGAGCCATAAAAGGCATTTCTGAGCCTTTGAGTTCAGACCCCAATTCTCATGGTACATCATGTAGGAAAAGGAGCTATACCTCCCAGGACACAGCTGATGATTACTTTCTCTCTGACTACATTCCTCCAGTACTTTAACATTGTGCTTTCCCATTTAGATTTTTATAACATTTTGTTTTGTTTCACTGCTTTGCCAAACAGGGCTCTACCTTGACAGAGCTGCTATAATCTATATATAGTTTGCATATTGATTCCTGTAGCACTTGGAGATTCTTCAGGCAGAAGGTTACCACAATATAAGGTTCCTTCATCTGTCCTTTAAGGTAACCTTTAAAAAAGACAGAGCTCAGTTCAGTCCAGATGTTTATCCAAACTGTTCTAAATCTCTAATGTCTGAAAAAAAACCAGAAGGAACAGGTTTTTTGAGAGACTTCCAGTACCACTTAATACCAATTCAGACAAACTACCATATCATCCTGTCACTGTAATCACATGGGATGCTAATAACATCTACCATTTCTGTAGAACTTTATAAAGAGGAATCACCACAACAGCAATATTATCCCCATGTTATCATTGAGGAAAGAGTGTGTTTGCTTTTACATTACACCGTAAAGTGACCTGCTCTTTCAGTCTAAAAAGAACAACAATGAAAAATGCAGAAACTATTACTATAACTTCCCCTGCATTTGTTTGGTGAAATGCTGTTTAAATATTTAGATCCTGCAAATTCTTTTACCATCATAGAATGTTGTTAAAATGCAGGCCTCTGAATAATCAAAATGACACTCTCTTTTGACTCTACTCCGACTTAACAGCAATATTTCAATTTATTGCAATTTTGATCATGGTAGAAAAGTCAGCTGAATGAAAAAATAAAGACACCTGTCACTGCTCACTGTTTTCTCATGCAGCTTTGAATGTGCGATCCTATCATTTAGGTAAGGCATCAACTTCTTGAAATCAGAACAGCTCTCCATAGGAAAATAACAAGGTATGAATCCACCATGTACATATCACAGACTGCAATATAGTCCATTATCTACTGAAACACTTCCCAGTTCCTGCTTTCCATGAAAGGCCAGTGGGGTTGAAAAATCTGTAAGTTGTTTTTATTTTGGGCAGTTGTTTCAGGGAGTTTTGTGTTTTTGAAAAACCTCAGCTTTCATGACTAATGTCACAGGTACAAAAGAACCTTGGGGAAAGCATTGTATGAAAAATATTTTTGTATATCTATCAGAAATCTAAAGGACCTAAGCCCAAGAGATGCTGTGTTAACTTCACTAATCACAGAAGTCAGAAAAAAACAAACAAAAAATATGTTTAGCGACATTTTGGACTCACTTCCAAATTAATATTTATGTGGCATATAACTGTATACAACCTGAAAAAAGAATTCTACAGTAGAATAGTCTCTGCAGAATTAATTAAGTACCAGCTTGGCTCCGCTTCACATTTCAGCAAAGTCATCTAAGGAAAAGCTGTTGACAAAAAATCCGACACAGTTCCAACTTCCGACTCCCAGGGGTCACAACCTGGGAGTTATCCCAAAATATTGCAGCACAGATTTGATAGTAACTACACTCCAAATTGTACAAGACATAAATCTTTCCATCTTAACAAATCATGGCTTCCTGTCAAACACTGGTGGAACCATCATGGGTCTACAGTATCATTGTTGAGTTGGGATTTTCCAGTAAAAAGCCCTCCAGTTAAGACCATTTTGAGATTTGACCTTCTGGAAGAAAACAATTCACAGGAAATGGGTCACCACATCCAAATTCTGCCCTCTGCAGCAACTGGAGAGGGATCAAAGTAGATTTTCATTATACCAGTTCTGTAGCTGGATAGAGAAATTGGTGTCATGATATACCTAAGTGTAAGTGTAAAAGAAATCGCATCTTCACCTGTATTTTATCAAAAATTCATATTTCAGAATTAATTCACATGACACTTAGAAATTAAATTACTGAATATTGTTTCACATCATGTTAAAAAAATGAAGTGTAATTAGCACAGAAGCAAATAACATGAGGTTTTCCCCTTGATGCTTCTATTTTATTCACTAATTTTTTAGCAGCAATTTTGAGACCAAAACACAGCAAAAGTGTGGTCATCTCAGCTTCATCTAAGGGTCTGGCTCATTCTGACATCTCAATAATCATAGCAAGAATAGCTCTTTCCCCCTTTCCCTTGACTTTGCAGAAGACAGACCTTATCAAAATTGAGCACTCTCACACTAAAACATGTGGTTTGTGTATTCTTTGTTTTCATGTGCATAGATGTTTCTATGCCCAATTAGCAAAAGAAACTTAGGTGAATTCTAGACATTAAAAGAGATGCAGAAAAGTTAAAGCTGGCAGGATGGGAAAGACAGAATTCGATGGCTTCATTAGTAGAATTACATGATAGAGTGGCACAGGGCAGCAAAGGACTAGATTTCCTCAAGGAGTCTGGTGTAGTTCCTACTTTACATCCTTGTGATAAAACACCGACGCTGAATGGATAAAAAATTACAGATGGGGACTGAAAAGGGTTGGGAGAGGAAGACTGCAGGATACTGAAGTGTTATTCTCCCCAAACCTTTATTCTTTTGAAGCATTGCATCTTCTGCTCTATTCTGTGTTTGATATATAGGAACTATACATGAACAGTGATGTTCAAATAACCACAGCTAATAACTACATTCATCCTTCAAGGGTTATCTGAGTGCATACATATTACTTTTCCTGAAGGGTACTGCGATCTTTGAAGAGTCAAGATAGAGAAGTTGAAGATAAGCCTAGCAGATTTGCTAATTTTAGTAGACAAATAATGATTCTCCCTGTTAAGGATAACTAGGAATTAATCAATGGTATTGTTTGTTACTGCTTTCCAGCCTGAATCAGATCATGGCAAGCTGTAGCTAACCCCATGGAGTCCCACAATTGGTCATCTTCGTGGTGAACAGAAGCACCAATTGCGAGGAGACCAGGGTATGCAGTTCCATTTTCAATAGGGAGTCATTAAGGTACCTAGAGGAATCAGCTTTTTACAGCAGCACTGACATGACAGGAGAGTTTCATCTTGTCAAGCACCTTTGCACTCACCTCACCACCAAATAGGGATATTAGTACCTCTTAGTTTATTTTCTGTTCTAGAAGATATACCAATAATCAGTCTTTATAGAAAAAGAAAAATGCCTTGCAAACACAGAATTAAATAAGCCCTCAAAAACTGTATATAGTACCATGTTAACCTCTATGACAATTCTTAGTGGCAGGACACATCCTCATGCATAATGTACTTTCTAGGCATAACACTAAAACTGGCCAGGGGTATTACTTCAATTTCTAGAAAGGGGAGTTGATATAGATGAGAATCAGGGCTGTTTAGCAGAGAAGACAGCAGCACTGACCCACATATTTTGACAAGGAGGCATGCATGTGCAGGATAATTCCAGTAATTCACATCAAAGTTATATGCACAAGAGGTGTGGAACAGGGCAGATGATGGTAATTGAACATGAAGAGTACAGCAAAACATTTTTGTAGTGTGTTTGAAGATGTTAGAATAAGAGGCTTTAAACACATGGATGATGACTGAGCTCCTATTTTAATCACCCTCCAAAGGATTCTACAGTCCATGTCTGAAGCCAAATTCCAAATCTGTTACAGCCTAGACTGAATTGCATTAGACAAAAAAGCCTTCTATGCACAACCAGTGTTTTGTCGCGCTCCACTCAGCTTCCTAGAAGGCATGGCACTTGAATTCTGCTGGCTGAATCTGTCATTGTCACAAATGTACTGCTACTTCCTCAAAGCATGAACAATGTATTTTGATCTCATATGTTACTATGAAGGAAGATGAATCAGCATCCAAAATTGTGGCATTTCTTAGTTTCACCTTACAGAAGAAAAGCTGTAGAGTATTATGGGTCCTTTGCACAATAAAAGGGTACTGTTCACATTCCTTTAGAGAAAAGATTTAGTGTGTAGGATACAAACCCTGATAGAGGCATAGAGAACATACATGGGCCTCATTTTCCAGTGCGATGGACAAACCTAAAGAAGCAGTCTGATATTGCTGCCGAGATAAGCAGCGGTTACTGGGCAGCAGCCAACAGATAAAGCCACAGTTATTATCCAAAGCAATATTGCCAGTGTCATTCTGGAACAGTAACTTTACCTACCACCAGTAGAGAAACATAGTAGATTGAATACCTCTCTAGGTGCTTCATGCACTGCAAGGCTGCTCTAATTGTGTAGCTGTAAATCCTCCATGAAAGGGAAACCCTGGGCACAGAAAGCCAATACAAGAGACATTGGACATCTGCTCCCATTCCTGTCTTGGTTGATTTGACTTATTGTGAGTAGTCATCTGAGCATCTTTCCACCCTCTCTGTATCTGACCACTGCCTACACTCAGTCCTCTTCCAGATTTCAATTTAAACACCAAGGAACAGGGTACAGAAGCCACTGCCCTGTGTCTTTACTAGAAGATGATACTTATGAGAGTGCGTCCCAATGGCACAAGTGTTATGTACTCTTCCTTGAGACAAGCTACATATTTGATATTTTAGTGAAAAAGCAGCCAAATTTTATTAGTAGTTAATGTAGTTAAATTAAAAAAAAAAATCCTCAGTATTCTCGCTCTATTTTCTAGAATTAATTCTCTCACTATCCTGATTTATCCCACTGTTTTACTATTGCTCTATTGGCTTTTTTATCTTGCTGGAACAAATTTAAGACTCTTTTTATTTAATTGCTCCTATTAATATTCATATATTAATGCAACACATTTATTATTCAAGTTGATAACAATGTCTGTCTTCTAACAGCCTAAATTCAGAGAATGAAGATCCTAAGGAAATCAGAATGACATTGTTAAAAGTCAAAACATTACTTGTCTTGTTTCCAGCTATCTTGGAGCTTTTTCAGGTCCAGAAACATTACATGTATTTGAACAGGAGTAGAAATGATGCACAGTTTTCTCAATACACAATAATTGCTCTTTCTTGCCAAGTTGCCAGTACGACATTTCAGTGAGCCCTTCTTCAAGTCCCTGCTTGTACCTTCAAACAGACCTTAGACTTTGGATTAAAACACATGGAGGAAAACTGACCCAAAACCAAAGGAAAAAGCCATGTTTAAAGCAAATGCACAA
This sequence comes from Motacilla alba alba, assembly GCF_015832195.1. Lineage (NCBI taxonomy): Eukaryota > Metazoa > Chordata > Aves > Passeriformes > Motacillidae > Motacilla > Motacilla alba. Next base: position 9,915,920 of record NC_052025.1, read on the forward strand.
AGAACAAGCGAGTCTGCCAGAGATGTCAGAAAAGTCCTGCCTCACATTTACCCGTAGAAAAGCAGAATGTTGACCTTAAAAAAGGGGTGGGAAGCTCTTGGTTTTAATTCTCAGTTTTCCAATGAGGCTGGGATGCCGGGCACAGGCTCCACATCCCATAAAACAGGAAGATGCTGCCACCTGCAGGTGGGAGTCCCCGGAAAGCCCCAAATCGCCGCCCTGAGACCCCAGCACGGGCGTGGACCCCGCGGCTGCCATAGACCCACAGCTACGTGGTATCTGCCAGAGAGATGCTTCATCCTGTTTCTTAGTCTCGTGTTCAGAGAGCAATACAGGCACATTAATCAGCATCTTCTGCACAAAATAAGAGTTTTTGCTTTGTAGTCTTCAGAGAGCAAAGATCCACTGCAGGAAATACAAGACCTTTTCAAATCCTCACCGCATGACACTTCCACCCCCATGATGCAAAGATTAAAGTAAGCTGTTCTTGTAAATAAGTCCATGAATCCTCATCTAAGGTCATATCAACATTCATAGAGGCCCAAACACCTCTCATGGCTGCACTTTTAGCTTGCAAGTTATGGAAATTTGCAGGTTTTAGCTTTATGATCCTTATTCTTAGTCCTAAGGTGGGTCTATAAACTATAGTTCTTTATAGCAAGAGCTATAGTTCTATAGTTCTTTATAACAAGAGCTCAAGAAAGAGTAAACAGAGAAATTATTTAAGAAGAGGCTTAAAGCAATACAAAAATTGGCACTGTAGATGAAGAAAGTAGTCAATATAAAGATGGTTCACACAGAATTTGGTGTTTGGCATATAACTTCCATATTCAAAGAACATATTTAGAAGGCCTCTATTTTACAGAGGACTCAGTGAAACATGAAAAGTCTCACCTTTTGAGTCCAATAGCTTACAAGTTTATATTTCTATTACCGTGCAATACTACTAGTAAAAAAAAAAAAAAAAAAAACAAAAAAAAAAACCACAACAACAACAACAACAAAACAAAACAAGAAGTCTTAAGGGAAAAAAAATCCACAAAAAAACCAAACCAAACCAAACAAACAAAAAAAACCCCAGTTCATTTTATCAGAGCCTTTTTCTCTGAACAGTGTATTTGGCTTTTCTTTTTTTTTTTTTAATTAAAGTGTAAATATTGCATTATGTTTATTCAATAATACTCCCATCAGCATGCCAAACAGCACAACTTTTTGACTAGGGACACAGTAAACCTACAAAGTCTGCCAAAGTTTACTCCCTTAAGGCGTTAGGGAGTCTCTTGAAAGTAGCTGTGCTTTGAACTGCCCTGGCTCCTGTGGGTTGTGGCTGATTAACTGATATTTTACATAACACTAGCACCCATCACAACAGCGAAAGAAAATAAAACAAGTAATCTACAAATGCAGGGGGCACCTTCTTCCCACATTGTCTGTTGCAAACTAACACAGCAGATTATTCCCTCCTGTGTAAATAGCTATGGAGCTAGAACAGCCACTGGAACCTCGTCGGCTTCAACAGCAAAATCTGACATTCCAAGTGTTCATTTTAAGAAGGCAACAAACTTAGCCCTGGTCCTAAATTTTACAGAGAGACTCCTAAAGTTGAATGAGACCTACCTGTAAAGGCACACTGAACTTTACAAGCACTCCAGAAACTAACAGCATTAACAGCACTCCTGCACAGATGGGTGTGTAGAGTAGCTTGTTTGCCTGCGTGCTGAGCTGGGCGAGAGGCAGCCAGCTCTACCTCAAATCCTGCATTACAGCATCCTTCAGATGCTCTCCCTGGACAGCCTGCACAAACGCCAGGACATCAGTTGTGTATCAGATTGCAACGTGCTCCCTTTGTGTTCACATGTTTCAGTTCACAACTGCAAAAGCTGAAGTAACATGCAATAAAATACATTTTTTGTACTCTGCTTATGAAAATATCTGACACTAATAGTCAACTGCCACCCACACACAGAACACTAGGGATTCCCATAGCTAAAAGCGTGTCATGCACCAGCTTGAATAAAGCACTAAGGCTCGCTCCTAGTGGCTATAATAATTCACACCTTCTATATCAGACACAGATAACTGCCTAAGACATACCATGCCACTGGGCTACACATGCAAATTACACCTTGCTGGGCAACAAGATTAAGCCTAGAACAGTTGTGGGTGTTTTACACCCATGAACAATATCTGTATCTCTCTGCATATACCCAGATTCAGACAAATGCATCAGTGCTATTAGTACATTAGAAACATGAATGTATGCATTGCAGTAGGGTAAAAACAGACACTTTGCTGATTCTCACCAAACTGATTACTGGCAGGTAACCTGGATTAAGTAAAGGCAACAGTTATACTACTATGGAGTCAAAGACAAATCAGCCTTGATGCACAGAAATGCAAAACACTGAAATTTAGGATAACAAATTCTGCCTTTTAAATTTCATTGATAGCTTTCTTAATTTAAACCCACCTATACTGTGTTGGAACAAAACAGCAGCCTGCACAACAGGAATACTGAAAACAACTTACAGATTTAGGGAAGACCACTCCTACTTGGATGCCATTCTCTTGATCTTGTCCAGCTGAGCAGAGCTGGAAAGTGGCTCTGCAAATGTAATGCAAGAAAGTGAATCATTTCATCTCAGCGAATATAACAATACAACATTATTACATTGTTACATAATTACTATTGCTTTCCCCTATATGCAACAAGCAATGCATTCCATTTTCAATCTGGAGGATTTATTTCCAATTATTGGAAGACAAAATGAAAAAATACAGGTCTTGATATTGTTTGCAGCTCTATGCAGACGGACCACTGCATCGGCATGAGTCTCCTGCCAAAAATCACAGTCAAAAAGTCTGTCAAAAAGAGTAAAACCAGCTTTGACTTATTCTCAGTCTGAGCTGGGATGACTGGGACAAGTTCATCTCAAAAGACATCCCTGCATATTCACCTTGGTTTAGATCTGCAGCAGAACTAAACAACCCCCTCCCCCTCCCCCCCCCAAAAAAAGCACAGCCCTTCCCCACTCCCTCAAAGAAAGGTTGGGGGGGGTGAAAAGAAAGATATTTTCTTTGGCTCCCATTTCAACACACACCACATATTCAGACAGACAGAATTTCATCACTGTTCTAATTAATTACTGTACATCACTGAGAGCTTTCATCCTTCATGACAAATTGTAGAAAGAAAATATCTTTGCTTGCCTATTATGGCACCTGCTGTAGCCAGAAATCAATTCCTCTTGAACCACTAGCCAGCCAGTGTGTCATCTAAAGATCACACAAGCTTTGCCATTCCTTCTTTGTCACATCAGTGAGAGACTAAAATATCAAAACTTCTTTATTGTGTCTATCACTTATTACCATTTAATAGCATGAGACCATCCAAGTGCTGGTTTTGTACTAAAAGATGGCATCAGCATGACCCATCATTATAAGCTTACCCCTCATCCCCAGCTAAGCAGCAAACAGGGTGTTTGATCATGACTGTTCAAGATTCAGTCTCTTCCTTACAGATTGGCATCTTCTGAAGTATAAAATCAGAACAGCTCCATTCATCCAAGTCTAGTCAGTTAGAAAGTCTCAGCAAATAGCAAATTCACACTGAGAAGCAAAACCCACCTGACACTAAACTTTATGGCATCAGAGGCCTCTCAAATTGTGGAAGATCTGCACAAAGAGACAGCCCTGGACTTCACAAGCACTGCAGCAGCCCAGAACATGAACCAAGGCACAGCACTAACGTCACCCCTCTGGGGAGATGCCCAGGTGCTCACATGCCAAACTGGACGAGCAGGAGTTAGCTCCTCTGACATTTACCAAGATGCATTCAGAGATGCATCCGAGCTAAACAGCAGCAGCTTAGAGCTACTGGTGCTTTCGTTGGACAGTTTGCACAAATGCCAGTGGATCTGCTACTGCTGCTGAAGATCAGGTCTTGAGTAACTAGAAAGCAAAGGAAGTAATGCTATCCTGATATAGATTGCTTCAATATTTAATCAGTACTGATTGTCATTATAAGTCTCATAGATAAATAGCCAGAAACTGAGCACTCAGGATTTTAAACTGTGGATGAAGCTGGGGGTGGGTGAAGCATTCCTAGATTCTTTTTCTCCATACCATACTATCAGCTGCTAAATTGGAGAATTCCTTGTCACTCACATGCAACAGATTTCTGCTCATCCCTCCCCACTGTATAATGGGATCAAAGATGACTTATCTGAATTATCACATAATTGTAATTGAAAATCTCTCCGCTCTGTATATGCATTTAGCAACACAACTCCAAGTTTCAATAGATTTGTCCATAATGCCCATTTCAGCTGATAAATGATTCAGTGCCTGGGGAAGAGGCAGTGGCAAAAAGACTGAGACTTACTGCTTTAATACTGGGATCATGTCTTAAGGCTTAGATCGTCTTATATTTGGCAATATGAACAAAGTAAAAAACCTGATTTTGCCACATTTTTCAGTGATCAGAAGTAACGGAGTAGATGAAATCACAGCAATACAAAGTACCTCTGCAGTGGTGCAAGTGGAACTATTATTCACTTCATGGCAGTAAAATGGGGTAAAAAGCCCCTAATCTGCCCTTGGGTAAAAGGCAGGGAAGTGATACCAAGAAATCTCCTGCTAGATATAATAGGTCCCAAGGGGAAATTATATGGGTCTTATCTTTAACTCAGCTGAACCATAAAATGGGATGAAAGCAGACCTGAACAGAAGACAGATTCTGTAACTAAGCTTCTTCTTATGAAATTCTACTACGAAATTTCAATAGCAATTTCTGTGTCAATATTTTACAAAATAAAAGGAGCTAGAAAGAGGCAAAAAAAATGTAACTCAATTGGGATCAGAGAGAAACAGCTACTGAAATAAGGTACTCTTCACTCATTCCTTTCTAAAGCCCCATCTTTATTAAAGACTTTTTTATAAGTTTAGGATTTCAAAAATCAAGTTCAGGCATCTCATTATCAGTAGCTTTATACTGATTACATTCCTACTAATTCTGGGAAAGAAAAATAATTTTATACAGTTTTAAGGATCTCCTTGCACAAATCTGTTCAAGGGTCTCACATATATGGGCATCCCCTCGGGTACAATGTCCTGTTGGGGATCCTGTGGCAGGTGACATGGACTAATAATGTCCCATTTATTCTCCCATGGAAGCTAAATCTTGCAGGTTAGGTTTCAGCAGGTGGAATTTCTAGATCAAAGATATACTAGGTCTCCTTTCATGTAAAAAGTAGAGTTGGGGTTTTTTGATAAAAGCTTTATAGTGGCTTCCCTTCCTGCTGCCCTTATGCCATCCACCAAGCAATCTTATCTTCAAATGTGTTCAAGTGAAGAAAACTTTGCATAAAGAGCTTAAATTAAATGAAGCTCCCTACCCCAGAATATATATATATATATATATATATATGTGCACACACACACGTACACTATATGACCCACATTTCATTTTTTATTTTTGGTTCATACTGTTGAAAAGAAAAGCTCATCTGATGTACCCAAATGAGAAGCAGAAGAATAAGCTGGTACAAGCTCTGTCAATAAATATACACTTTGAGAAATGGTATCCTAGTTCATAGCAGATTTATAGTTCTTATCTCAAGTTTCCAAAGTTCATCTGAATCTCCAATACAGGGAATTTCAATGTATCAGTAAATCTTTTAAGCCATGAAGAAAACTCACTCAAAGAAGCAATGTCCCTTATCAGTGGAAGAAGTGATAAATCTGGAATAATATATAATTCATGATGACACATATCAAGACATTACAGCAAACACTGACACAAGACCTATTTATGGCATTGCTTTGCTAAGCATATTCCCTACAGAACTATCTCTTTTCTTATTCTGAGCCAAACAACTGCTTTGATAATGCACATTTTTTCAGAGCTGGGTAAAAAAAGCAAATCTAATTCAGCACCCATTTTTTATGATAGAAACTAGTGGCCCTCAGCCAGCAACATATAGAAGTAAATGAAAATTTAGGTGAAGATCAAAAAGAAATGTGACATGGTATGGCTACTTAAAAAAAATTCATTACCTCAGACATCAAACTATCCATTGTCTAAAACATGCTAATACAAGTGTTAAACTGTCCTTGGCTGGGGAACAAAGGTTTTTTTTAGTTCCTTTACATCTTTCCCAGTCTGTATTGTTTAATACATTTGTGGATTCACAAGCTCTGTAGAAATGTAGATTCTTCTCAAATCTCTCTGATATGGTTCATCGCCACCCTGAAATTCAGAATCTGGAAATACTCTGCAAATTTTAGCTAGAACTTGCAACAACCTCGGGAGCAAGGTCGCCACCAGACAATCTTGGGAAGTGCATTAAATTTAGTGACTACAGATGACATGACTGGCATAAAATATCACGAGTCAGTATCACAATCCTTGAACAGTAAAAATAGCTTTTAAATAGCTTAAATATCACTCAATAAAACTACCAGGGATAACGTAGAGTTTGAAAAGAGGCATAGGTATATATCTGGAAAACCAAGAGAAACCATTTCCCTGCCAAGGCCATCACTGAGGTTCACCTTCAAATTAAAAACCAAGTAATGGAAGAAATAAACAAAACAAAAAACCCCACAAAATCCCAAAGTATCTTTAGTAGCACAAATGTTTGCTTAAGAATCCCCACAGAGAGACAATCTCTCTAGACACAGAGCAGGGAGGTATATATTTCCCTAGCCACCTCCACACCATCAGGTATTAGCCAAACAATACACCTTCAGTGGCTGGCAAACCAGGGTTAAACTAAGAACCCAAAAACTGGCACAGATGTTGCACACAAGTTTCACACTATTTAGCTAATTATGGTTTGTTCCTCTCATCTTTTTAAGTGACTCATACAGCATAATATCATTTCAAATGTTAATATATTTGGTTTGAAGAGAGAAAATTATTCCAAACCTGGCTGTGCTGCAATCGAAGGAGCACCGTGCTCTGAACAGCAGCAGATGTGCTGTCTACAGAGTCTGTTCAGACCAACCTGTGAGATACCAGGACGTTAGAAGAACAGAAAGAACACTTACAGAGTGGAAAGGATTACAGTTTAATGATATGGTGTCCAATATATTTCTTTTAAAAGACAAAGAAGGTGCCAGAGTGGATGTAGACTGGTGGAACAAACACCACAGTAGTTATATTGAGGTGGTGGAAGTGCAATAATGTCTACAAATGGAAGTGGAACAATAACTTTATGCACGCAGACATTTGATAAATTCAGATTCACGCACATACATACTTGTTCAGCTTAGTTAGGTTAAGGGCTGATAGAATTTGACAATGCTTCTCATCTCTTCCTCCACTCTCCCCCCACCCCAGAAAAAGAAGTGTATAAAAAAATAAATCCCCAGAGCCATACTGCAAACCAGTACCTGAAGGGAGGGTGTCAAGAGATGGAATCGGGCTCTTCCTTGGTGCTGCCAAGCAATAGGACAAGAGGCAACAGGCAGAAACTGGTGGACAGTAAGTTCCACCTGAATATGAAGAGGAACTTCTTCACTGTGCAGTGACCATACACTGGAACAGATTGCTCAGGAAGATTGTGGAGTCTCCCTCAGAGGAGATATTCTAGAAGTGTCTGGAGACAATCCTGTGCCACGTGCTTTAGAACAACTCCACTTGATTAGGGAGGTTGGACCAGGTGACCCACAGTGGTCCCTTTCAACGTGTATTACTCTGTGATTCTGTAGCTTAATTCACCAGTCTGCATTCAACTGAACATCTCTGTTCCTTGATGGCCTGGGCTGCCTTGATTACCTCTGCAGTGAGGAAACTAAAGCTTTGCAGCAGCCACATTAATAAAATTGAAAAATCTTTGTCATCTCAATAGATCAACCTGCAGTTCTGGGGCACCATGAGAAGAGCCTCAGCACAAAGTTTTAATCACCAACTGACTTCCTGCATTTAAATTCAGTACACGTGAACTAGGCACAGCTTTTAGGTGCTCCAAACTTGGCCTTTAATCAGTCAAGTGATCCTGTTTTCCATCTTTATAGTGGCCTTCCAGACAAAAGGTAAAAACAGTCCATTAGTAAGTATGGATCGTTTAGGTTCTGTGATAATGGGGGTTGTATAAAAAAGCTGAGATAAGAAGAGGCTAAGACATATAGCAGTAATGAAATTGCTTACCTCATTCACAAACAGAAAAAGCTCTCAGTTAAGTATATCAGATAACTCCCACTAAAACCAATACATTTTGTGGTACAATGAGTACAACTCATCCCCTTCTATTCCCAGGTGTTCACAGTTTTAAACTCGAACAAAATGACCTGTATCAATATAACTACTCCACTGCTGCCCATGAAGCATGAATAAAGGGGAATGTTAAACTATAAAACCAAGAATCAGACTAGAAAAACTTGAGTAAATCAGCCCATAACCAACCCTAGACTAGAAGGGAAAGAATCTGCCACTTTCTCCAGCTAATCTTACTATGTGAAGGAGGAATTCACCTTACTTTCTTCTTTCTTAGCTGGACAATAAAAGAAAATAAAGTATTCCTGAATAAAATACTTTCTATATTCAAGCTGGTTTATATCATAGTAGGAATTTTAAATATGAAACTATGCATTGACATATTACAGAATAAAAGGAACCATAAAATAAGGAAGAAATATTCCTCTAGCGTCTATAGGAACAGAGGACCATGTAACAGGTGGAAAGGGGAATCTGCTCTAAATGCACTGAATAATCTTGTCTGTCACCAGATCCAGAAGAAAAACCTGCCATAATTAGAGGGTTTTGGACAGCAAAAAAACTTAGTGCACTACGAATGTTACTGGTAGCAATAATTTCAACGCAAGGACAACATCTGATTTTGCTGATTTTCTTTCTTGGAAGCATTATTCTATTCCTTTTCTTAGCGATTAGACACAGTCCAGAGAATCACTTCATAAATTACTCCTGTTCTTTGGAAAAAACAGCAAATACTCTCTTGACTTTGAGCCAATAGAGGAATGATTTCTTACATACATAGGTCTGTCTACTTTATTCAGTATGCATCTATGGATTGAAACTTTGGAGATCTTTATTTTATAAAGCAGTAAAATATCATTAGGAATGTTTACTTAATGTCTTGCTTTAAAATAAAACTTTTATAACTTTTAAGGTTATGACAGCTTTTCAGAAAGTCCTTGGAAAACTGGGAAGTGCTGGAAATTTCTGAGAGCTCTTATCACTGTTTATAACAAAAGATCATCAATCATCCTTTCATGCAAAGAATCAGGTAGAAATGGCTTGATGACAGGACATTTGTTGTGTTATCCACTAATGCTTTTTAAAAATACAGATAGGTTTTATATGACAATGATTTTCCTGAGTTTCAAACTGAATGTATTCCCCATCTCTTCTCTCTCTCTCTCAAAAAAAAAAAAAAAAAAAAGCCAACAGAACACATAAGAACTTCAGAATAATTTGCTTAAAATAAAAGAACATCACCACTGAAATTGCTATGACAGACTTGAAATACAATCCTCTAAACCAGCTTAATTTCCAGCAAACCTTGTGCAGATGCTACATAGATGACTCATTACTTACACTATCATAAAAATGATAAAAAGCCCACAATGGAGGCATTCAAAGTAACAATAACAAGAGATCACCTTCACTAAAGACTAGGAGAGACTTTTCATTTTTAGACAGTTATTTACATGCAAGGGAATGTAAATGAAACAAAACTAAGAACTAAACAAAAATGAAATACTAAAAATTGCCAGAAATTCAAGCCATTTTCCTCTAGCTTCCTCAACACGGGATGCTTCTCTTTTTGATTTTCTTGTCCCCCTGATACAGTAGGACTGCACTAATTCCAAGTACTAAGGACTGAGAGGCCAATTGCAAATTACCAGACCTTGCAAATTAGCAAGTAAGCAAACAAACCCTATTAAAAAGCCCAGTCAAGGGTATCACAGCACATCATTTACTTTGTTCATTTGTTTTTCCAAAGTGCAATTTAGCCTCCTAACATTCCACAGCATACCACTGAGAGTAGTGGCCAGAAAAAGCATAAAAGCCCCCACCATCATGTCTGTTTATTAGGTTTTTCAATCCTGTCCTCTCAGCCTGTTTGAAGAGCTAAGACTTTGCTCCTACACACAATTCAGAAGAACAAAAATCACTGCAGCACCACTACTGTGTGCTGGAATCTGCACATGTGTTGCAGCTACACTGAATGTCTACAGATGATTAAGGTGCCTTCCAGTCCACAAGCAGACATCACGTGCCCTGTTCAACCAACAGCAATCAGTATTTTTCACAAAAAAATAATTATTTATAAAGCAGAAGTAACCACAAAGAGTTTAGACTAAACTATGTCAGCATAACATATCTGTTGCTTAATCCTGATGGTGACTATTAAAAGGCTGGCTGCAGACAGTCTGTAGCAGAACAGACAGGGTAGAGGCACAGTATTAATGGTTTAGCTGCACCTCTTCTGATCTGATGGCAGCATAAACATAACTAGAAACACTTCTGCATGCAGTCATTAAAACTGCAGAGAGCTGGGGCAATGCTACAAGAGGGGTGGTGAGAACTATCAAGTTTAAACTTTTGCAAGGCTAGAGACATTTTCACAGTATGGATATTGCTTCAAGGATTTAATCTGTACATTTAATTCAGGTATTTTTGTTCTTATTTTTCCTGCCAGTTGTCTGCTGTTTTTTTTTATAGTAAGAAGCTCTGACATAGGGTACAATTTCCAGGTTGATATATGTGTCAGCAAAAGGGATTGTACTGCTCTGACTGCAGGCATGTATGTACCCACAGTGGGCTAAAGTTTTAGCTGCCTTAAAGCACAGCCATACTACCTCAAACTAAAGAGAACCTACCTCAGATCCAGCAGGAGATCCTCAGCCCTTGTGGCAGTTCATTTTCTGCAACTTCAAGTACACATGAAAACTGTATTTTTTTTAAATTCTTGAACCCTTAAATCTGCAAGCTTCTAGGCTTTCTTATTCCTCAGAAAGCCACAACATTTCAACAGATGAACAGTGTTTTCTTCTTAAAATGCACTCAGGAACTCTACCTGGACTTCAGTAAAGAAACAGTATTGTGCTAGCCTTCCCACGTTGCCACAGCCTTCTGAACTACGTTGTGTTTTCATGCAGCTGTAAGGGGAAAGTACAGCCTCTGGGAACTTTGATAATATAAATTGATATCACATCTATTTACTGTCCACAACATTTAAAATATATAAATACATATTTAAGTAAATCCAAACAGGGATTCCACTTCATAAGGGGGAAATTAAATTATAACCAGCAGCATATGAACTTTGCGATCAGTAATAAGCAATAAGGCATACATGCATTCCCGGAGAAAGTCTTAAAATTAACATGGTTTGTTATTTCAATTTAATTGGGTCAGATCCTTGGCTGGCATAAGGTAATATTGCTGTAATTACCTAAATTAGTCTATGGAAATGGGCATAGCTTCAGCTATTCCGGTGCCATAAGGGGTCCATTATATGGGTTAAGTCAGTTCTTTTTTATGACACCTGCCTGAGGAGGATATGTATTAATTCCTTCATTAAGCCCAAATCTTATCCTAGAGTCTGACTTGCATGTAAGGGGTACTGCAGTCTGGTAAAACAAAGCACTTACGCCGCTTGCCTGGTTTGAAGAGCACGCTGCTCGCAGCATTGAATGCTCATATCACAGAAAGCAAAAGAAGCAGCAAGGACTTCCAACCTAATCCTCTCTTTTCTCTCATCATGCTCCACATGTTATTCACACACCTTCTGCCAGTCAGTGCTGCAAAAAGAAGGCAGTCTGTCCCAAAAGGAGCCTGGACAGAAGGAAGATTGAGTTCCTCGCAGCCCACGAGCTGCCTGGCTGCGATTGCCCAGATCCTTCTCAGGGGCCACCTGCGACAGACACTCCTGTTTAGTCCCTTGTGCAAAGACCCCAGGCCTTGCTACACACCTGGGCTTGCTTTGAGAGCTGGCTATCAACACCTTGGAAGAAGCTGTGCTGCAAGGGGACATTCAGGATGTACAGCAGCTTTGAGCGCCTCAGCACCACAGCCAAGGCAGGACAAGTGGGGTGCAGAGAGCTCCATTTTGTTCAGCTTGTACAGAAAATTGAGTCAGGTTTAAGGACTGAGACATATTTTTGGAGCAGATGCCAGGGTGATAGTGCAGGTCCTGTCTCTATGCTAAAGCCTGACCTGTGGGTCTATCTCTGCAGCAGTATATTCATCCAACATGATAACAATACTGAAGTCAACCAGGGAAAGTTTTTAAAATATATATTGGATTCCTGATATCCTTGAGGAAATTATTTTGACCTTATATTGCTGAAAGTTCTCCTGCAGTCATACTGACAGAGCTCCTTTGTGGCATATAAGTTTATTAGAAAAAAATGCCTGTTGCAGATTTTCTGATCAGAACCTAGTAATGCAAGTCAGAGGCTCTGTTCAGCTGATTCAGTGATAGCTCTCTTCAGTAGGGAGAAATTACTTTTGTGTAAGAAGCAATACCCAGCTTGTTTCAAACCTCAGCCTCTGGCAAATCTGTCATAGCAGGAGACATTCCCTGTTTCTTTGACAGATTGGCCTGCGGCTGAAAGTTAATCTAACATGTCAGAAAAAGTATACAGAAGGTAAAGAAAAAAGCCAAAGCTAACCCTCTCAGCATTTTACATCAAGGCATATTTGAAATAAACACTCATTTAGAGACTGTAAAATATTGTTCTAAGTCTTCAAATTAAAAGAAAATGAAGGCATAAAAATATGCTAGCAATAAGAAATTAAGCTTACAGAATTAATGGAACATAATTTGTGACCTACACCAAGGATAAAAAAACACTACCACCAGCTGGTATCCAAGACTGGGTTTTTGCTAATACAGATCAATTTTCTTTCTCCTTATCACTCTAAGTGCCAAATTAATAACTGGTTTCAATTATCATGATGCATAAAACCATGAATTTTGGCTACTACAACAATTAAAAATCCCACTTGACAGTACTATCAATGTGCAATTTTGTTCTTGCCACTCTTTTATATATCCCTACAGTCAGCAGCCCAAGTTTGCTTCAGTTTATTCTTTCTCGCTGATAAGGTCCCTGAAGTTGCATAAAATAGCACTCTCAGAAATGCACAACATGTAAACACACTGAAGCTTTTGCTTTAAACTCAACCCCAGATCTTAAGCAAAGTTAATAGGATTGCTGCTGGCTAGCACTAATATTAGAAAGCCAAAGTAAGCCAGAACTACATTCTCTGTGGGAAATGTAGTTTTATCAGAAGTCTAAATATTCTGCAATAGTTCAATGATTTAACTCCTTGATGAATACTGAAGCAATAAATCTTTATGGTTTTTTTTCCCAGTGATATGATTTTCAGTTGTACCAAACTGTTAAGATTACATTTATGATTTTACATTCATAAGATGAAAATACTGAACATCTCAAAAATTCCTTTCCATTCAGTGAAAACCTAATAGATGAGGGAGAGGGTTGGAGAGAAGAGGGGTCTGACACCAAATGAAAACACATTTAGCAATGCAAGATTTTCCCAGGGGTTTGAATTTCCAGCCAGTCACATCCAAATCATTAAAACAGGATGAAATTCTGCTGCTTATTGCTATTCTAAACATGTAAGGAAAATTTCATTAAAACTTCACATGTTGCCAACTTTCTTAGGCAAAGTAACGCTCCTGGTTCATCTGTACAGTGTTTATATTAAATGGTGAACAGTGTGAGAAAAAAGTGTGATACAGTTTAATATCTGTAGCACTTTTACAAGCTGAAAAGAATACAAAGAATGAAGCAACTCATCAACCAGTCTAAAAGTTGTGTTAAGGCTCTGAATGTCCTTTGTCAGTCACCTGAAGCATCATTTCCCACTTTTCAGGTCTTTAACATCCTATTCCAATACTGTGACAGCTTTTTCCTGATCCAATAATGCCAAAATAAGGGCAATTGTTAAAGCAAAGCCTGTTTTGCACCACACATCATTTTATACTGATGGGTTATTTTCCATTTCCCTGTGCTCTGCGGTGGAAGGTGCAGTGGGAGGCCAGCCCACGTCTCCAGCCCTGCTCCCTGCTGGGCACAGCGCAGCTCAGGCGCGGCTCCCGCGCTCCGCACAAATCACCGCGCTGCAGCTACAGGAGCAGCAGAGCCAAGCCGAGAGAGGAAGCAGCCACAAATGCAAACGGCAGCAGGAAACACAGGGAGCATCGAGAGGGAAGTCACCATCCCACGGCCCTTTACTGCTCGGTCCACCCTAGTACCTCCTGGCTTGGTGGCTCTCCAGTTCATAGAGATCTCTCGCGATGGAATGGCGGTCTGCCCTGCCAGCTGGCCCTGCTCCCTAGTCCTAGGTTGAATTAAAACTGGAGAATGAAGGAAGTGATTGAGAGGCTCAGGCAAGACCCCCCTGAGACAGGGAATCAGAAGTGTGAACAACATTCTGCCGCAGGGCACCTTCTCTCCCAGCCAGTCCTATTGCCCACAGCAATCTCTGTCCTGCCACCATCTCCTAGAGGTTCTGCAACAGTGTATTGATAGGGCAGCTCCCTCTGTGTTTACAAGACCCAAATAAGTTAGGGCAAGGAGACAAGGACGGAAGTGAAAAAATGTTTGAGAACCAATCTTAATAATTTCTACAATTACTGAAAAAATCCTGAATTAAATGATTTACAAAGTCTGCTTTAGTACATCTTTTGTATCTCAAAGGATGACTTAATGGATGGCTGAAAACATTAAACACTAAGCATTGTTCTTTTTATAATGTATGTTTTGAAAAACTAACCAGGCTCATATTAATCTAACAGCAGCTTTCCAGCCTGATAGCTTCATAATGGACATCTTGGCCTTTCAAGAGTCCTCCTTTTAATCCCTCAGAGACTATAAATGTGCTATTGCAGGTGAACTACCAGCCTTGACAAGAAGGAGGTTCCATATCAAGTTGTCCTGCTAGCAAACTGATTCTCCTAACAAAGGCACCAATCTTCATCCTTCACATTATGATTTTTCAAGGGGTTATTTGTGACAGCAGGCATGAAGGATCACATTTGCCTTTGTGTGTATTTTGTTCCTCCACAATTTTGGAAGAAGCTACAACAAGAAAGAAAAACCCATGAGATTTCTTTTTCAGATAAAAAAATATAATTATGAGTATTAAGAGTTACCCACCAGCACAGTTCCCCTAATAGTCATGGAATGAGTTCCACCTGCATACAATATGAAACACCTTCCACAAGTTAAGTCCAAGCTTTAAGAGAGAAAATTTCAGACTTTAATAGTATGGAACATCAAGTTCAGTTCCTCTTTTAGGTGAGTTCTCCTGTGGTACATTTGAAACCCTGCTCTGACAGATTATTTGAATGAGCCTATATCATAACAGTTAGGGATGTCTCAAACTTCATTTCATACAATTGTTTAAAATAATCACTGAATGCTTCACATTCTGAGCATGACAGGCACAGAATTTGACAGTCATCAACAAGCAACAGAATCATATTGTCAGCTAATCATCACTGCCAAATTTCAGCATCACAGCAATGAAAATACAGGTGCCCATACGGAGAGGACCAGACACGCCATACCATGCTGAAGCCTTTGCTGCTCTGTGCATGTATCCTCACTGCAGTGTACTGCAGTCATCTAGGTGGAAACCACTGCAGGGACAGGCATGAAAGGCGTGTGAAGTACAGAGGATTGGTTTCATGAAAGCTTCTGAGCTTTCAACTCTTCAGCTTTCTGCCAAGTCTGAACGGAAATGGAAATTTATGAGACAACTTCCCATAAAAATATTACAACTCAATCTAAATGTCTGTGTTTCACTTTGGTTATAATGCACAAATGTATATGCACAAAAAGAGCTTTAAAATTAAAAGCTGCTTTCAATTTAGAAGAAGAAAAGAATTTTAAATGGAGGGAAAAAAAATTTAAAAGTAACTTTCTATCTATTCCGAAACAGTAAAATGGGAGTGATCTCACCAGAAGATCTCAATTTTTTCAAAACCAATATCCCTAATCAACCTAATTTGGCAAGGTATTCTGGTTCATATGAAGTACTTGCTAAAAAACATGCTTTTCTCTGAGTTGGGACAAGCATTGGCAGGCTTGCTGCTCCCCAGAAAGAAGGGTTGATGCACTACGCTCATGAACACTGAGGCTGTTGGTTACTGAAGAGATTACTTGAGCTACATAAGCCCAAGTGATCAAAATGTAACTGAAACAAAACACTTCATCTAAAAATTTGGTCCAGACAGGAGTGTTGACTGTGCAGCCCTCCTGGAAAAGGGAAGTTGTTGGGCAGGGAGCTACACAATATCCACAAAAGCAGTAACACAAGGGTGTCTCTCAAAGAAATAATCATTGAATAGAACCTCAAAAACCTAGTATTTTAAATGCTAATCTTCTACTTAGGAATGGACTAGAGCCTCTAGTACTTTACGAAACAGTTGTTATCATTTTACACATCAAACATACACACAATCTATTTACTGTCCCACTTCCCCATGTGAGCCAAAGGGACTAAAATAAACTTCACAAAAACCCTTGCCCTTTCATTCAGAAACAGCTTCATAGACTGCTTCCAGCTGCAAAAGTAAGTCAGACTGGCATCAACAGAAGAAAAAAACATTTTCCCTTGGGATATTGTTCCCAAGCACTCCCAGCAAAAATCTTTTTCTTCTAAAGGCTTCCTTTTGGGATGAAAAAAGTCCAAGGCTTTGTCCTCTGCAGGCTGGCATTTACAGCAAGAGCAGATGAGCTCATATGAGGAGTCCTTTGATTCTGGGAGAACAGTTGCCGTGCTGTCAGCACAGTACATGTGACTTTGCATGTGTCTGGATAAGAAGGGAGCAACAGATGAGAAGGAGAGATCAGTGCAATAGGGACAGGATCCAGTTTCTAGTCTGAATGCACAGAAGGTGTCAGAGTGCAGCTTGCCCTCTGTCTCAACACTTGATTTTGGTTTCTAACATCACAGGCTAAATCAATTTCCCCCTTCTGGACCAGAGCTGGAAGAAAAGCTTAAGTAAAATGTCTTTGTCATAAAGGATATAACTCCCCTGCAGTGCCAGATGGGTCTACAGACGTGCAATTCATCCAATATTGGGAGGTGAATATGGGGTTAGCAAAACCATTTTCTCACTACTCTCTTAAGCCTTTTTTGCTCTTGCTATCCCAAGCTGTGGTTCATGGTTTCAGGCTTTTCCCATACTGCAAGATTTAAAGTCCTGATCAAGGAATACAGGGCAGGAAGGAAGGAATAGCACATGCTAAATAATATTAATCTGAATTACCTTTCAAAATGAAATCATTAAACAGAGCCACTGTGCAAACACTCTCAATCAAAAGTAAAGTATTAACATACTCGTGAAGGGAACTTGACCAAATTATAACCACTTTAATTCTGAGTGAGTAATGAACTAGAGTTGCATGAGCTGAACAGTCCATAACAAGCAGCTGACAAGCTGGTGACAGAGCATCCAGAGGAAGTGGGGGAGATTTTGCAACACGGGGTGGGGCATTCAGGATGCGGTATGGATCCACATACGAGGGGTCTGCACCACACAGAATCTGCTCAGAGAACATGTCAGTTTTAGGGTCACAGCCTCTAGAGAGAACAGAGCAGGTGCTGACTGCAAACTGTCCCTAAGACTCTGGTAGGGGCTGAAACAGGGAGCAGGAATAATTTCATCCAGGTATGGGATGCAGGAGCAGGGTGGAATTGCATGGGTTAAATCAACCAACATTACTGATTTGTGACCCAATCTTCAAGGTACATAGCTTTTAGCCTCCACTTCAGGCAATTCAGAAAGAGAGAGGGAGTTTGCAGAACTTCACAACAGTTAGGAACAGGCATTTAAGACCACATCTCTGATTAATTGTGACCTTTTCCTTAGCTGCACAATTCCCTCACTATTGAGAGAGTAGACACCATTCCTTCACCTGAGTTTGTTTTGTCCAACTTAAGGGTTTTTTGTCATTACTGCATTACTGTCTGCAGAAGGCAGAATACCTCTAGCTGGGTAAGCATGAAATCTCAGAATTATCAAAGAACCTCCTCTGAACACATGAAGAAACTGTACTGCATACTTGATTATAACAAGGAGTATAGGGAAAAAGAGAAAAGACACTTTCCTTTGACTCACACTGCTGCAACAAGAATACATCGTTTGCACTCCAGCTCTCCATCCTAGCTTCTGAAAGCAAAGTAGCTTAACACCCTTCCCAGGGAGCAGCCTTCATTATCTACAAAGTCTAGAAAATTGAGGGGATAAATAAAGTAAATAAATAAAGTAAAACTATTCTTTGAGAACTGGCAGACCTAGGGAAATACCAACAGAGTTACTGTGGGAAGACAGCACTGGGTTAGGCTTAGATTCTGCCTGTACTGGAAGGTGTTTCTGCACGTCTGAGCAGATGTGCTGCTGTCAGAGAAAACACACATCCCTCACAGGTAATTGCACTCATCTGAATAAATTTCCTGCTCCTCTTTGGTAGACAAAATACATTTACCTTAGTTATATTTTCATTATTTTCTTGCAATTTTGAAAAACTGATGCACATCCTGTCAAAGCCTCATTGCTTGCAGTTGGACAGAAGATCAGAAAGCTCCCAACTAATCCACGCAGTTTTGCATAGCTGTAACATGGCACTCATGACATGCAGGGCCCCATCACAAACATGCCCTGCTCACACACAATACCATGACGAGGGGGAAGGACAGCACAACAGAGGTAGTTAGGAGCAGGCTACCCCAGCTAAAAGAGTCACTTCTTTTGCCTACAAACCTCTTCCAAGTTATCCCAGGAAGCCAGCCAGATTAATTACCCTGGTAGACCACACACAGCCCATGGGTAAGAAGCCTTTGCCTTGAAAAACCGAGTTGAGTTATGAAACTCTCTCTCTTGTCAAAGGTGCCAGGCTTGAAAAATAATGCTGCACAAGTTTACCTTCATTCAGCTGCTATGCTTTCAGTTGTACTAATTTAGGATGCAACCTATTGCACCCTGTTAGCAGACAGCTGTTGGAGGGCAAATGCACAGCTGTAGGAGGGGAATTACAAAACTCACCTAATCCTAGCCTTCTAGTTAGAGGACTCCAGAATATGGATACTGTTTTAAGCACAGATAATACATGCATTAGTCACCATCCTTCCAATTTTTCTGCCAGGTCCACTTTTTATGAATGACTGAAATATAGAAATCAGCCAGAATCCTGCTTTCAAAAGGTCCAAAGCTGGAGGAATTCTTGTGAATCTCAAATCTTACCAGGTAAAATAATCCAAGGGACCACACAGTGCACCCTGGATGGTGACTGAGGCTACTATTAAATCAACAAGCTTCTGGATAGGCAGAATTTTTTCAGTGACATAGTTCAGTGTTCATTTCTGGAAGCATTCTTTGAGTATTGAGCAGAAAGGACTGTAATTTCTCTACAATGCAAAAGCTGTGCTTTCTTTGGGTACCAAAGTGCTAAATAACCTTGCAAATATCTGAAGCAGCACAGCACCTCCCAAGTGACTTACCATGATAGCGATTGTTTCTCTGCAACTGCGCAGCACACGGGCAGGAACTAGAGATGCTTTAAGGTGGACCTCACTGTTCCAACCCTTTGTTCTAACACTAGAGTTCACAAAACACCACATACAGTGCTGTGTAAAACACATGGGTGTGGATTAGTGTGAACTCAAAGGGAATTGTTGTAAGGCGCTGGACTATGAAATGCAGTGGCTGTGTTCCCCTACACCAACTCTGTTGCAGGAGGGCAACCTCTAGCAGAGGGACAGGAAGGAATTACTGCAGGACAATGACATTGAGAATGCTGCAGCTGTTTGTGTGGGCACACAGAAGCCAAGGCAGTTGGCCTTGTTACAGCAAACAGCAGCAGATTTGATGAGACCTAGTAGTGAGCACTTCAGACCACAGAGGAAGATTGAATCCAACCACCCCAAGAAAGAGAAGTATTAAACAAAATCAGAGAAATTTAGGGTTTGAAAAGCAGCTTGGATGAGAGGAGGAGATTTACTTGAAGGCAGTAACCTGCAAGCCACTGGTAAAAGCACTAAACAGCTTCCAAGGTTGTCTTCCTAGACATGGAAGAGGATTGTTGCTGGGGACATACGGACCACTTCCCATGGTTATTTTCCACACCTTTTAGGAATGTTTTCCTTTGTGTCTCTGAATTCATTTTCACAAAGTACTTGACAGCTTGGCATAAGCTTGATACACTTAGTTTAGTCCTTGCTAATTACATAGCACCTCAGCAATTGATTGTACACTAGCCAAATAAATTCACAAAATAGTTATCTCAGTCATTGTTTGCAGCTACCCAATGAATAAAACTTTAAATCAATGTTTTAAAATAATAAAACTATACTTCTCTCACTGCTAGTGAAATTTCAGGCAACTTGATTAAGACTATCTTGTTAAAGGCTGAGCAAAATTCTCTGCCAGAAAGGAGGCTTAAAGGTGGGTGGAAGAATGAACATGATATACAAGAAAGGCAGTACTCATCTTCTGGCTACCTACAATAAAAGGTGGCTCCATGGAGTAACTTCCTAGGAAAAAGAAGTTGTCTTCTAAGGACAAAAAATTTTCCCATCAGAAACATCCTCCCAGGAAGTTCTGTTTAATAAAACTGCAAACGCAGTAAAATTCCCTACTGTCTTCCTGATGGGGCAATGAAAGTCTCATGTCATCAAGGACAGTCATCAGTAAACAGCCACCACACTGACTGTCAACTGTCAAGGCTTGAGTTAAAATAGCTCTCTATCTCAAAACTTGAGTCAATGTTGACAAAAGTTTAGCAAAAGACTCAGAAATACATATCCTCTCTGGAATAATAGGAATAAAAAAAAATTAAACCAACGAAAAGTCACCAGGCCAAGCCACAAGCCAATCACCACAAGAGAGGCCAAGCTAAGCACAATGAAGCCCAACTTCAACCCTGACAACAGTCAGGCCTGACCACTATCAATACTACACAGCTTCGACAAGAACTGAAACATTTGGCACCAACCCACCACACAAGGAGTCCACTGATCTTGTGTGAAAAATCCAGAAGCAGTGAAAATACGAGAAAGGCAAAGAAACTCATTAAATGCTTAACTAAGTACAACAGTTTAAAATAAAGCTATAGTTGTGGGATTACATGATTTGTTGTTTTTGAACACCCTTTTAAGAACATAGTAAACATTTATATTCACCAGCCACCATCAAATTTCTTTACAATTCTATACATTACACCTATATTTAGGCAAATCTCTCTCTTTTATGCGGGATAATTTAGAAATAAGGTAGGCATGTGCAACAAATCCTAATAGAAAATACACCTTAATATGACTAAGAATACACAAAATGTGGACCTGGCTGTACAACACACAGCTTCAGAATTCTTTAAAAAGCCTGAATAAGTTCTATCACCAACCCTCCTGCACCATATTACAGGATTGAGGCCCATTTAAAATTCTCTTAAGAAAACAGCCTGTAGCACAATCTTAATCAAAACCAAGTTGAAAACTGAATTAATGTTTGAATAACACAATTACTTTTTTAGGCAGAAAAAAGGCAAGGCTTAGTTACATATCACTACAGAATAATGGTGGAATGAAGCGAAATTATGACATCTATCACCCCTGAGCCATCTGAGCTGATTTCAGAAATGGATTCCAGCAGGAGAACAACTAGTTCTTTGAACTGTTTAGCCACTGATAGCTAATCTCTTGTTTACTGTCCTTTCTCCCCCTCATTCTCTTAAATCTGGACTTCAGAGAATGCACATTAAATTATTCAACAGACCTCAGTGCTTTTTCCCCCACACCACTGTAAAATAGTAGCATATCAAGAACTTAAAAAGAAATCTTGCATAGTAAAAAATGGCATTTATTCTCTATTAATACAAGAGTTTCTGTCCAATTCAGAATTACTTTTCAAATATTAAAACATTTGATATGGTATTAGAGATTATTTGAGAAAATAACACATATGTTTATGAAATGTTGCAGAGTCAGCTGGTGTTTTGAAACAAAACACAGTCACTGTTTCTAAGTAAATTATCATTTGTCTATAGTACTCAGTATGTAGAATTTCAGAGAGAAATCAAAGAGAAAACAGACTGCCATTTACAGTTACTAAGCTCAATACCAAGCAGCTTCCATTTAAAACAAACAAACCTCACCACATACAACACAAAAGCTTTAAAGCTGTTTTCCCCTGCTTGGATATCCAAGTCTCTCTGAGAGCAATTCAAGGTTTTCAGACTCAGGTGAAACCTTGTAACAGAGACTGTTTCCTCAAACATCCACAACTACCACGTAGGTACCAAGTGCACTGGCACCACTTGGCCTTTTGTCCAACCTTACAAAAGAAGAAACTTGTCCTTATTCTACTGTAAAAATTAATTCACATTCCACAGGCAACAGAAACCAAACAAGATAATTCTGTAATATGCAACTCACCACGGCTGCACATCCTTTCAAAGCCAGATTCTGAGAATATTATGGTTTTGATAGATTTAAAGATATCAACAGCCATTACAACTTTTATTGCAAGAGAAAACAAATAAAGCAAAAATAAAGCAAAACAGGTACTCACCAATACTAATGACTGCTTCTGCATAAACAAATTAATTACCTTTAGGACCAAGAAAGGGTATTAAGCAAGTTCTGGCACTGCATTGGTCAAATGGGAATTAGCAACACTTAGTCATCCCCATCCAAAGTAGAATTTTTTTTTTTTAAGGTAAAACCCACCATCTAAACAAACTATGGTCACATTTTAGGGAAGATTACTGGATTACTGCTGCTGCTATTTCTGCCACGAGTTTTTAATCAGTTCCTAGCCACTTCTATCACTGAGGAATCAATAAGATGATAGCAAGCAATGCTTTCCTGGACATGTAATTAACAAAGCCCTGGTCCGTCTAAGTCACAAATACAGATTGTACAGAACAGAATGTGTGTGAGAGAGAGGGAGGGAGAGAATTAATTATAAATGCATCTAATTTGGCTATGATACAAGCTGCACATGTGGACTGAGAAGAGTCCACGGCCCACGGTGTGTAAGCTGTCGCCAAATTGCATTTTGCTAATATTTCATATCTGTAGCCAGCAAATTAAGCCAGCCAAAGTGCCTCCTGCCCAGGTAGCTGTGCTGACTGTGTTTAGATATCAGTTAGACAGCTACAGCTTGGTTTTGCTTAATATGGTTTCTCTTAAAATTTCGACAGCTGGCTGAATGCTCTAGCAGCTTTTACTCAAATTGTGCAAGGTTTCAATTTTCATCTTAAACCCTGCAGAAAGGAATGTAATCATATTATGCTAATAAATAACCAATGCTTTCAAGGTCAACAGAGGAAAGAGATCATAAAATTGTACAAATCAAAAATATAAAGAAAAGTCTTAAGCAGGCACAAGTTCTAATTTATTTCACACTGATGCTTCACACTAGTGGTCAAATAAATGCTGTTTTGCTTTCATTTTTGCCATTCATTTTGATATTCTGAGGTATTGTAACCAGCAGGAGGAGAACATTAGCTGTGCTGGAACATTTGCTTTCTGAGAGCTCTTAAATTCACCAAATGTCCTCACGGCATATTTGGGTATGTAATGGTAGAGATATACCTGAAGCAGACAGAAACCTCAGAAACACATCACAACCTTACAGCCTACTCAACCAAGCTAATTTCCTGAGAAAAAAATATTTAAGAGTATCTAGCCATGACTGTTTCTATCTCAAACAAGGTATTATGGTAGCAAGTCTCATTTACACACAGAGGTAAATTGCTAGGTCCACAGTGACCTAGCAACTTAAGTATTTTATTATTAAAGTAGATTATGTTCCTTCTGAACTTGATACAAAATCAGCTGCAAACACACAGGACCTATCACATCAGTTAGAGGCAGAATAATTACAAATGTTGATAAGCACTGTGGCTGAATAATAGCCACTCGTCTTGCACCTGAGATTTGTCTGCATTTGGACATGACTCCAAAGCATCTGGATTTTTCTTGACAGCTTTGAGATTAGGAACTAGAAGGTCACCAGGATTTAGTTTGTAAAATTTTCTCTCATTCAATATTTTAATTATATTTCATATTCAGTGCAACAAGAGAAAATCAAAGTAAGGTACTCAAAGGCGTGAACGATCTGTTTGGTTTTTTTTTTTTGCTGTATCTGTATGGATACAGCTATCATCAGCACTGGTATGGAACTAAGAACATAAGTTTTTCCTTTAAAATGTTAACAATAATTAAGTATCATTTGCACACCATATTTGCATGTACTCCAATAGGGAACGCAGAATGAGGCAACATGTGACAGGAGCAAGCTCTAGGGAGACAGGGTCACTCCATTAATAAATCCACATGGGCTGCAACAGATGCCATCTCCTGTCTCAGCCATTAGAAAACACTTGATCATTGTTCCTGTTTTGTTTGCCATGTACAGCATAATCAAGAAAATGACTTCTCAAGTAACACTAATCTTTAGAATGTTATGATTTTTTTACTCCTACACAGAACACTGACACTGTCCTTGATTTAAAGGCTATAGATACGGGAGGAACTTGCTAAACTCATCCTGCCAGCACTAGCAGAGGCAGCAATGTGCATTTGTTTCTCACACTGCCCTCAGTGCTTTGCAGGGTCACTGTTTCCAGACAGCTGTGAAGCATCCACCTGCAGACAGACACGCACACAGCATGGATCCATGCAGCACTTGTGGAACAACACACACAAGGCAATGGCGGTGAGCTACTGAAAGGCAAGGGAGAAATCAAACTGCTCAGGAGTAAACACAATAACACACAGGTGCCTGGAGCAAATCCCGAGTGGCTACCACACAGCACTGCTCCAGAGACCCGCTTCACACCATTCAACTGCCAAGTGAAGGCCACTAATAGCACAAACCCTAGGAATCACAGTGGATGTCGAACAATCACAAAGAGCAGTAGGAATTAGTTTTCATCCCCCTCCAAGTTATCACAGATCTTCAATACAGAAAACTATTCCCATCTTACGAAAATCCAAGTACACGTAAGTAATAACAGTTACAGAAAAAGTCACCATACACTGTTGCTTTAGCTGTTGGAAGTCTCTACTCCCACCCCTGGATTTTAAAGACATGCTTGCCATGACTGCTCAACCAGATCTGGCTGGAGATCTTAACAGGCTCATTCTGCGTGAGTACCAGCTGAACAGAAATTGCAGCCACAGCGCTCAGCCAAGCATGTCGTACCCATCACACAGAGCTTGCTGCGTTAAACCAGACAAGATTATTGCAATAACCTTGGGCTTTTAAGACAACAAATACTAATCAGCAGCTGACACCAGCAAGTCCTGCTTTCTAGTGAAGAGTTTTCACTTTTGTACATGTCACCTCAAGAATCATCACATTTTTAATTGCTTCAAACACTGCAGTGATGGTGCCAAGCACCCTTATCTTGAACTTGTAAATCACTGGTCTTGCTATGAAATAACATCACAAGGAAATGTTGCTAACCATGGCTAAACACTACCCACAGTACACGTGTCAGGCAGAAAAATAATTTCATTCTTTATATGAGGTAAGAACCAATTTATTGAGGGGGAAAAAGTAAACTGTGGAGCTTTATTGCTACCATAATCATTTTCTGTTATCTGATTCTTTCCTGACTGACTGCACACACAACTGCCTATAAACATCAATGGGAAGTACATAATGACAACTTGGGGAGGGGAGAAACAACCTTCACCAATCTTCCCAACAGCTTTTAGAATTACTCTCTTCTCCCTCAGCTTTGGATAATATATGTGGACATAAGTTATCTGAAAAATAGCTGTAGCCTTTAAACTCTTAAGGTGTAAGCTGGTATATATTTCCTTATAGCAAATGATACTACCTCATTTAACTTGTTTTTAAACTAACACATATTGAAGCCAACAAATATTATGAAGAGGGCAGGTGATGTGGCTGGTGACATTAATGGGTGTTAGAGAATTGCACAACATAAGGAATGCAAAAGTGCTTTATTTTCAGCAGTTTTCACCCAACCACAAACACCTGGATAAAAGATTCTCTTAACTCTGGCAAAAAAAAAAAAAAACAACAACAAACAAAAACAAAACCCCAAAACAAACAAACAGAAAACCAACAACAAAAAATCAAACACCAACCTAACCAAAAAAAAAAACCCCAAACAATCAAAAAAATCCCAGTCCCCCAGTCCAAATGAAGCAAATAAGGTAGCATCAAAACATGTGTAAAAACACAGAAATGAAAGAGGGTTCGGCCTCTGTGGCACAGATCCTCAGGGTGTCAGGCACTAGCTATGCACGATAAAAACATGTATAGGAGACTGATTCTAACAGCTCAGAGATGATACACAAGGGCAACCACATCACTCAAAAATTATTGCCCAATAGGTACCATTGATTGATAACACAGCCACTATAAACCTCTTTCAAAATTAGACCTCTCTATTGTTTCTCAATTCCAATACAAATAAAAATGACACTGTTTTCTATCCCTATGCCTGATGTGGGTTTCACATGGGTCCAACGCTTCAAATGACATGACAAAGTGGGAAATGACTGAATCACTTTGTGAACATTTTGCATAGCTCAGCTTGACTGTTTGAGACAGACAGGTTTCTGTAGGCAAGATCAAAGAGGGTTGTAGGAGGAATCTGACAGGAAAGAAAAACTACCAGCTAGAGAAGGAGCAACCCAACAAACATTCAAACTACAAGAGAGAAGCTATTAGCTGTGAAGAGACAATCTGCCTGCAGCCAGCAGTTACGTGCTTTTCCCAGGGCTAGGGGAAGAGATACAAGATAAATAAGTAAACAAACACATTGGTCCACTGAAGAAAGGGAGGAGCAGGGCTAATACATTGATACTTTCAGAGGATGCAGCTGTCAGCAACCAATCCAACCTGTCAGACCTGGAGTCAGCTGGCAAGAAACACCACAAAGAATGGTCAAAGCAGCAGTAAATGCAGAAAGGCCCTTCTTTTTTATTATTGGGTGAAGAAATAAATTAACATTCTAGGCTTTGCATAGATAAATCCTACTGGGCAAAACTGCTCCAGCCACAAAAGGCAAAGCACCTAGGCAGAGGAGAGAGAGAGTCTGACACATGCAAGAGCTTATCAGCACTACAGGCAGAATCGTAACAGAACATCAGCGCCAGGCCTGAGAGCCAGAGGCAGCCATGCAGAGCAGAGCTCGGGTACAGCCAGCCCATGTGAAATATTGTCCTCATGCCAGCCCAAGCCATAGTACATCTCATGAGCTGGTCAGGAAACAAACCAGGGTCAGAGGCACACAGCTGTGTGACTCTCTCCATATGGCCCATCAGAAACAATTATCTCATTTCTCACTGATATCCAAGGAGATGAAAGAAGCATACAGGTGTAAACTACTCTCTTCCCTACCTGCTTGCCTTGAACAATGAAAATCACTTAATGCAATGACCACTTCATGCCTCCCTTGGCACAGAAGCAACATGATGATTTCTACCTTACCCACAGGATCAGCCAAACACATGCTAGAAACCCCTGGAGTCCTTCTCAGTGCAGTGCAGGTTGATGATGCTCAGGATGATCAAATATTTAGCCAATTTTATTTGTATTCAAGTTTTCATAACACATATTTTGTAAAATAAAGCTCTTTTTCACCAAAAAAAAGTTCTATTGGAATACACTTGCTTGCCATGTGCCTCGCTTACCATGTACCATGCTTTCTGCTACTGGGCTGAATGCCTGAACAGTTCTGTTTTCCAGATTCCAGTCTTGGTTTTCCCTGAATGAATACTGGAATGAGCAGACTGAGAAAGGACGATGCAGTTAAACCCTCTTTAGGAGAACCAAAGGTCAAAACATGGCATGGCAGCAGGTTTCCTGCTCCACATGCAGCAGTAGGAAGGCTATAACATGTTCTGCATGGGTAACACACACACGTTTGCAAGTGCTGTCCCAGAATACGATGAACAGGACAGGCAGTTCCTCTCAGTGAACCATGCTTTGAAAGTTGTCTCTGAACATCTGGAGGAATGCTGCTCTCCCAGTCCTCACACAGGCCACGAAACAAAAGACTTACTGACAGCCTGGAAGAAGCTCTCTTGCAGTACTACACAACAGAGCCAGTTTCTTACAAGCCATTTTCAGTTCCATGTTGCAGGAGATTTTTATGCTGTCAATTTAATAAAGCAATAAAAGGCAGAGGAGAGCTTTAGTTATAAGTATCAAAATATAAAATTCTACCACAGATAGTGCTGGGAAGATAAAGTCTCTTCTCACAGACTAGAAGTGACAGCTTTGCATTAGAAAGCAGCAATAGATATTCAAAAGCTCCAGGAAAACCTGTAGTAAAGGCACCAAAAATCAAAGTGCAGCTGCTCTTTTTACTGTTTAAATCATTATATATTAGCAACAAATCTTGTTGTTGGCCAACACTCAGAAATGGCATATGGCCAATAAAAGGTTCAGTGGAGTTTTCCATCTGTCACTGGAATCAGCTATGGCTGCAGCTCATACATAGTAAGTTTAGTGTCATAATTATTTGTGTACTAGATGTCAAGCACTCAGTCTAACATAATCATTTGACTACTCAGTTTGCTAAATATACTGCCCAAGCAAAACACGCCATAACCACAGAGCTGCAGCCCAAGAGAGGCATTTACAGGGTGTAAGACCAGCACCAACCAGAGATAAGCCTGCATGCAGAGGGGGCTGGCTTGCCACAACAGGCTATGCAAATCTAAACCAATGGATCCTCTTGTTGTGTATCAGGGACAGTAAGAGGCACCATTCTCTTACTAAAGTCAAAAGTCAAATACCAGAAAGATACCAAGTCAGTGAGTGGATGAGTGAAAGTGGACACAACACGTTTTTTTGTAGCTCTGCTTGCTCCTTACAGATTCTAAGCATATGGATTTACTTTGCTCTCTTCACAGTGCTGCCAGCACAAGAAGACTGACAGACTAAGCTTTAAACTATTTTGTTTCAGTGTAGGTTCAGGAAATACCTTAGTAACAGTATTGTCTGAGGTTTTTAAAATTCCTTCTACAGCATTTTCCATTCGTTTTTAACAGCTATGGAATGACATTTTTTCTCCCTCCCCCCATAGCACTCCAATGCTATGCATCCTGCACTGATAGGTCTTTAGGGCTGTATTTAGATCTGGATTTTCCAGACACAGGGATTTGTGTTTCCGTCAGCCAAGAGTCACAGTCTGCTTGGTCCCAGATCTGGGTGCAGGCACAGGCAGATTTCTATTTTTTTAGTTCACACAGAAAAATCTGTAGTACTCCCAAATGCAGACTTTAACAAAGTGGGGGACGTGGGAGCAAGGAGAGAGGGGGAAGTGTTCTAAGTTGTGCTGAAAGTCAAAGGCAAGAACATTTTTGTTTGTGCAAGTTTGCAACCGTACTCGCTCTTCCCTAAGCTCTACATCTGCTCCAAGAGGACTGCCAAAGTACTTTAGAGCTACTGGATCTGACCTGTGGCTGGCTTTTAACATTTAGAACCTGGGAAGCTGGGAGCATGGTAAAGAGGCATGTAGGAATTCACTGAAACCTTTTAGAATATTTAATAATCCCTTTGTGGTTTGGTCAGAATTGGCACAACTTCACAGCAGTAAGCAGATTTGCACAGAAATGGCCTCGTGGCTCTAACAGATGCTAACAGCTCACAAGAACAATTTTCTGCTGCAATCAAGGTCCTATCCATAGTGTTGTTTTGCTCCAAACAGGGTTGAGAGTAGAAGCAGATTATTAAAAAAAATATCAAAACACCTCAAATAATGAGAACAACTTAAATGCTCAACTCAACTGCTGAAACATTAGTTATCTTCATCAGAATTGGAACCTTAGAGTAACCAAGACACTCTGTGAGGCTAGCAGCCATAGCAGGACCTATTTCAGAGAAGCAGGGGGAAAGCTGAGGATTCTCTTAAGCATCCAAAGGTCAAATATTCACAATTATGGAACCAGGCATTTATAACATTTTTAAATTCTTGGACAGCAAAAAATCCCATTGAGCAGATTCAGTATTCAATATCTCAGGGATGAATAAATGGAATATTTTTAAAGTCTGTTTATGTTTGCATCATTTTCTTTACTGCTTCAACATTGAAAGAATATTTAAATTAGAAAGCACTTGGAAAAAAATGTTTTCAATAAGAGATTTTAAAAGCCTTAAGTTCTCTATTGCCAATTGTTTGTCCTGCCTTCAAGTTTACAGCTTGTGCTAGGTATCTCACCAAGAGCATCAACTCATTAGACAGGACATAAATATACACCTCTGCCACAGAATCAAAATAAGCATCCTACAGAATTCGAAAAAAAAAAGGAAAAAGAAAAAGAAAAATCAGTTTCCTCTAACTAGAAAATGACCAGCTCTGGTTCCAAGACCTGTTCACATGAAAATCCAAGAACCCATCTAAAGCCATTCTTATCCCAAGTAATTTTGACTTGGCTTCAGTGGGCATAAACGCCAGAAAAGTACAATGAGAGGCTTCACACAGTCTTAACCCAGCCTAAATTTGTCAAACACTAATAAAAAAAAAATCAAGATGCATTTCCAGCCAAAGTGTGGAGGCAGCTCACAAAGCTGAAGCTCGCATGACTGCTCCTCTTCAGAGGAATGGGAAGAAATGGGGGAAAAGGGTGGAGAAAAACCAGTCCATTTAACTACATATTTCTCAGAGTGGCAGGTGAAATCCAGCAGCAACAGATTTAAGAAAGCAAAATATTAGCTCAACAATCACAAAAACCTCTGAGCCAGCTGCTCTCATTCAAATTGAGAGTGAAGAGGGTCGAAGGTGGGCATAATGGATAAGAGCCAAAGCATCTGAAAGTAGGTCCACTGGATTCATTATTCTGCAGTTGTTACTAACAGTAACAACAGAGTATGCCATTTCTAGCTGATTTGCTTATATCCCCAGTATTTTTTAATCCCAGCTGGTGGCTTTCAGCCTGTTATGATGAATCAGCTATTAATTCAGGCAAACTCTAGCTGAGAAATCTTTGGCAATGGATGGGAACATCCAAAAATCATCCAGGAAAAAGGTAAGTCATAGTTGTTTGTAAAAACTTACTATGAGTAAACTAGTCAGTACTGAAACAGATTTCTTGGACAGCAGAAAGAGAACACCAGCGGGAGACCTGGCTGCCATTTCCATCTCCTGCTTACAAGAAAAATGGTCCATGAAAGAAGTTATATAAACTTGCATTAACTGTGCACAAGGTTTCCATGGTCGTTGATTATGTTTATCAGTGACAAATTACTACAATGAAATGATGTTTCTGGTGGCCAGGGAACAGATGCATAAGCTAGAAGCTTTTAGATTTCATGATATGTGAGAATATGAGATTTCCGCTCTAGCAACAGAAGGATATAATTGTTATATCCTGAGGGAAAAAGTTTCAGCTCTATCATATCAGTTCTTCTGTCAGCAGAACATGATTCTTGTGAAAGATACAGTATTATCTATATATTCTGCGCTAGCAATTAAGGCATCAATATGTTCATTTTTTAAGGTTTGATAGAAACTTAAAAGTTGCCTTACGATATTGAAAACATTATGTTCCAGCATATACAGCAATGACAGAATTACTATTAAATGCATGAGGTTTTAAATATTCTCCATTTCACAGTGGAGCTTTTTAAAGCTAGCATTGTGAAGGAATCAGTAGTAACTCTGCAGAAGTTTATGTCAGCTTTGGAGACACTCAGTCCTTTGACAAAACACAAACGGCATTGCGGGTGATATCTCATGAGGAAGCAGAGGGGGGCTGCACCAAAGCTCTCTAAAGAGACACACCCTCAAAGATTGCAACAATTCTATCTTTTAGTTGTCTGCACTGCTCAGTTCGAGCAGTAATAGCTCTGTCATCTCCTCTGCAGAAGCGCAGAATTGCTTTTGTCCCTTTGTCCTCGAGTAAAGATCGCAGTATTTCCAGAGGAAAGACAGGCATCTGCCCATATGCAGAACTTGTATATTAGTTGGGATATAATTTGCATGAACTCTACCCAAAATATATAAACTGAGAGAACTGATTTACCAAGAAGTTCCAGCTGAATTTCAGCCAGTTTTCATAAACTCCAGGTTTGCAGAGCTATCTATCTAGACCACATTTTTGGCATACAGCTGTTCGTTTATATTTTACCAGAAGGTTGTTCTCTTCAGTTTGATGCCCCAAACACCCCCTCTTCATTGCAGAACAGGATTATGCTCCGCTGTCCAGCCAGCTTGCAACAAAGGCCTCTGCCCTGAGAAAACTCTGCACTCTTATTTTCTCCTCCTCAGCAAAAGCACATCCAAAAAGCAACCAAACTGATTTTTTTCCTGTCAGCCTCACCCCTAAGGCTACACAGGAGTGAAGGGAGGAAGAAAGAATTTACATGAACGTCTCACAACACACACAAAGTAATAAAGGTTTAGCACCACAGTTACTGCACCAAAAACTGAAGGTGCTTTAAAATCAAAGAAGTGTCCTCTAGATTAATGCACAGTAACATAACCCAACACACAGCCTTGTAGCAATCCATTTCTGAAACAGAGAAACATCCTCAAATCAACAATGTCTATTACATTGTAAATAATGTTAGAACATGCTGATGTTACCTGGTGAAACAACTTGGTAGCCTAAAAGATAGAATTGAATGTGTCCCGTTCCTAGTATGTCAATAATAATTATTTTTCTAATGCTTGTTCAGTTATAGGAATACATGAAAAGAAGCCATTGCATAGCAGAAAACATGATTTGATGTTGTTTATACAGACACTTACATACTGAGAGTTTATTTTATCTCCTGAGATATCACTGAGATTAAAGAACTTGCAGGCAATAACCATAAGAATAATATTTTTAATCATAAGGATAATCATTTCCATTTTATATATGTAGAATATAAATTCCTAAGCACTTGCAAATTCAAGGGCAGCTGAAGGTTGCCAGAGCAGCTGGATTGTTTCATTAGAAATGCAATGAAAACCAGCAAAACTTCAACAAACCCAGCAGATGCACTGAGACCACAAAGGCTGTGAGACACAGCCTTCAGCACACATCTTGCTCTCCAAAATGCTGCAAGAGATTTACACTGAAAGGACAGCAGGTAGCAGATGAAGCCAAACCAGAGCACAAACTGACGTAAAAAAATTTCAGAGCAAACGTAGGCTTCAAAGAGGAAAAAACAAACTTATACTCCAGTGTATGTACAAGCACAACAATTGAAGTGTTTGTGTCAACAGGAAGAGGAAAACAAGCAGAAGCAAAAGTCACTGAGAAACCAGAACTCCTTGGTGCACAAAACTGGCAGAAAACAGCTTAGAAGTTGCAGGCAAGGAAGGAGCTTTCTGCTCTGTTTCTCTTTAGTCCACAGAAACGAGACTTTAAATAGTTGAGAGAAAGGAGGAGAGCAAAACACCAATCAAGAAAAAGCCCACCCAAGGTGTTAGCAAAAAAGTCCATGACTCACTCATTGCCAGTATCTACTCCCATTTATGTGTTGTGTATTTACCTGACCCGCTGGCATAACAGTGTAGAAATAGAAGTGAATGTGCATTTGGGCTATTCATAAACCCCTGGAGGGATGGAACAGAGCAACCTGAAATGATCATGGTGCAATATTACTGTTATCCGTAGGATGCCCCTCACAACCCTCATCATTTTGCTCCGTTCTTTGGCCATCCTGCATTCAAACACCTGACTTATGTGCTTGAAGCAGGCTGGCTCCATTCACAATCTTTTTAGGCTGTGTACAATCTTTTGAGGTTCACAGCCTTAAGATGTTCTAAAGGCACTATTGAGACACAAAACAAGAGCTATATAAAGAAGCTTCTCTATAGCATTATTACTGGCTAGCAATAGCCCGACTCTCTTGGTATACGTAGGTATTTATATATAAGTGCAGCAAGCCTTTGTGGCAACATTTTCTGTTGCGATCAAGCTAGTTAACCATCATCAGTTTCATGCTACCACAGACACTGACATTCACAATAGATTTCACTTGTCTTAATGAGAACTTGTAACCAAAGGAAAGCAGCTAACATGGAGGAGCACTCAAATAATACTGAACAAGTTCTAACTTAAATCTCAAAAACATTTAATCTGAGACATATTTCATTTTCAGTTTGAGAGATTCCTTCCATGTCCTAAATGGATGAACAAACCACCTAGTGAGCTGGCTGAGAACTGCTGTAGAACTTCACCGCATAGGCAGCAGATGAAGTGATGGAGGTCTTTGGGCCTCAAGATGGAAGGTGCAATTTTGTACACTTGAATTGCTGGGAAAATAGAAATACCCAGGCACCAAAATGAACAGATTCAATTTTCTTCAACTAAAAATAGTACACCCTCCTTTGAGCAGGCATTCCCTTGAACTTGAATTCACTTGAGAACCACCAAGCAAAAACATTCTGCTAAGGAGTTCTTAGCTTTTTTGACATTGTGGGTACCCATAAGATACACCTTTATCTGGCTATGAGCCACACTGTCACAGATGATGCCTGTACTCCACAGCATACACAAAAATATTCCACAACTGCAATCCCCACAGAAGCGCAGTCTCAACAGCTCCCCACCCTCACCTTGATTATGTCATCTGAATGCTTCCAGGGGCCACGTGCCAAAAATATCCATGTTCCTCACATTCTTCTGAAAGCAGGCAGACAGCACTACTGAAAAGCTAGAAGCTCCCTGCATTTAGCTCACATATAATTAACACAGTCGTCTAATTATGGACCACCTAAAAACACACAGTGTTCACAACTTCACGGCTTCAAGTCAACAAAAACTGTTTGTCATATGTGTAAGGTCTGAACACAAAGGCAAGGAGACCTAGAATAAATGTGACTCACATCAGCCTGCACCAGCTACCACAAAACATTCCTTAGCTCAGCAGCTTCCCTGGTTGTCACCAGGGATTGCAGTTGAGTTGTATCTTCCAGTGGTCTTCAGAGATACTCCCAGACAGAGCATTTGGATCTTGGGGCTAAGGGTCAGAAATCAAACCCTTCCCTTTGACGTTCTAGAACCATGAATGAACATATCACCCCTTTCTTAAGTCATGAGATTAGCTTGAAAATAGTATCGTCATGTGCTTATTTGCCTCCAGCATTAGATGCTCAGATTCCTCTTTTCAAGCTTTCTTTACAACTATTTATTTGAAAAAAAGAGAAAGCAAGCTCTGATTCTGGTGTGGCTAATGAACATCAAGCTGATGCTTTAAGAAAAACAGCAGCCATCATGAGAGTTGGCAACTCTCAAATTGGTGGTTATGAAGGAAAGAATATTAAACAGCTATCATCAATCTATCTAGGCCCAGGAAGTGAGCCATGAAACGCTGACAAAGGGGAATATCTGATCTGACAATGACGGTATATTTATCTTTTAAATGAAGAATAATGGAGTTACACTGAAAAGACTCATTTTAACTTTGCAACAGTATTTATCTCATCACCTTAGGGTGGTACCTGAGCACCTCAGGGTAAGAGAATTTATTCTATCAGCTCTTTTAAAGGCTACCATTTTACACTCCAGAGATGCCACAGGAACTACACAAACAGAAGAAAGGAGTGTGGAATCTGACCTTCTGAACAGCCCTAGTGCAGCCTCCCGTCGCAGTAGTAGGCCAGACAGTCAGTGCCCTGCTCACCCTCAACTTCTTTTCTGCCCAACGGGGTTACCACCAGGTTCTCACAACAGTATTGAGGTTTGGGGTATGTTTTGAGGATGAAAACATCTTCACTTATTTTGTTTCCCAGCACATTAGGCCTTGTGACTGGGAGCATAAGTGGTGTGTACATGCACAGGCTGTCACACAAGAAAAGCACAGCTGTGCACAGGCTCTACATCCAGAACACTGAGGGACAGATAACACCAAGCTGCCCTCATATCAGCCCTGGGGCTGTCTAAACACCCTCATCCAAACTCAGACCAGAATATTTGTATACACACCTCTACCAAAAACAAAACCCCAAAACCAAAACCACCAGGCAAGGATGATGCAGACACTAATCTGTTTTAATCACTGTGATTAAAACAGTAGCTTGCAGCTTAAGTTAAAAGAAAGATTGGAAGTATGTTTATAATTAAGGAAGCCAGAAAAATGCAGGATTCCTACACAGGTGTGATCACCTATACCTAAGTTAACCACAGATTCCTTACAAGGATCTACACCACCCTTTCTTTCTCCCAAAAAGACTGGACCCCACACCACACAATAATACTTTTTTGTTGTTATTTGAAGCTAGTCATGAATTCATCATGCCATCCCTGTATCTCTTTTATCTAAGGACTGATCCAATCAGCAAGGACTAACATTTCCCTTAAGTTCTGATAAACGAACCTGCTTTTTTCCCTCACTAGTCATGGTCTGTCTGCTCAAACTGTGGAAAAAGTAGAAGAAAAAAACTTTCAAACAATCCTAAGCAAACTCCCTGCTTATAGAAAAGCTCCTTGGTCTTGTGCTGAAGTCCCACTCTCCTCACAAGAAAATGATACCTGTTCTGTGAAGATACAATAGCAGATCCAAATTAACATGTTCTCTCCCACCCGTGCCCTAAATTGCACCGTAAGAATAACATTTGTGACTCAGCTGGAGTCACACCTCTAGACAGCCCAATCTCCTTTTGCTTGGTTGGGCAGCAAACCAACTCCCTGTCCTGAGCTGTGTGGGACTTTCAGATGCATTGTAGCCAGCTCACACCAGATTATGATCAGCGGGAAAGGAGCTGCAGCTGCTGTCGTTTGATGTTCCCTTACCCTTTCTGAGGCCTGTGCTCAGGCAGCCAGAGCAGCCTCAATCTGACTCGCCAACAGTCGCCCATCTCTCTCCTTCAGAAGCTCTAAAACATTTATTTATTCATTATTTTTACTACCAGAAAGTAGAAATTTACCTAACAGCAGCCAAAAAATGCAGAAGCATACATTGAATCTGCACTAATATTTGACCGACCTCTGCTTCACAGAATGCTCTCTGACACTGCAACAGCCCAGAGCTGGCAGGCAGCAATGCTGAGGCCAAACCCGTGTTTCTGTGCTGGGTTAAGCACGCAGACAGGCAGCGCGTGGTTCCTCATGCTGGGACACCAGGGGGGTTTCTGTTTGTTGCTCTCTCCAGGGGTGTTCTTGGCAAGGAGGGTGCGAGCGCAGCACCCTCACTCAATAACTTCTCAGCAAACGAAGTGGACTTAAGCCTTCAGTAAAATCAAAGCTCTGGCTTTGTTTCAGATATGCATGCAGAGGGGGTGCCTATAGAAAGGAATTAGAGCTTGAACACAGAGTAAAAGCAGAGCAGAGCAAAACCTTCAAATCCTGAAATCACATGACTGAGCTTTCCTAACCTCACAGCGAACACGCTGCTCTACCAGAGAGCTCGTTCCCCTCAGAATGGCAGGCTTATAAGTACTTTAAAGCAATTTTTTTTAAAAAAAGCACACCAGCAAAAAATAACTACTTTGAGATGAAGCAGCTGATATTAAAAAACTGTGCTGGAGTTCTAAGAGTAAGCCAATGATATGTTTCAAGGAAGAGAAGCAGTGGCAAGGAAGACACTTACCTTGATAACAAAACCCTTTCTGTTGGCTTGTGTAAGGAAAGTGCCACCAGTAATTTAGACAGGGAATTTTCTACTGTTTTCTCTGGTGGAAACTAGAATTCTGAAGAAAATCCTTAAATCTTTCCAGACCAAAATGATCTATTTTTTCCTGTAAAGCAGGAGAAGCAGCATCTTCTCTGCAGCAGTCTGATTTTCAGAGAGCACACCGAACTCATTTGTGAAAGCTAGTTGACACCCCTAAAAATCTTGACTATTAAAATCTTGCTCTAGTAAAAAGCATTCTGGGCCACAGGGGATCAGAAACGGGCAACAGCAATTGCTGCAGAATTTGTTGTTCCAGGCAATTTTTTTCATTGTTCATACTATAATAGTGGATATATGTATGTTTGATTCAATATAAAAGGAAAATACCCACTTTGTCACCTTATTTCCTTGTAGAGTGGGGTTGATCACATATTAGCCAAACACTACGGATGCAAGGAACCTGAGGACTTTAGAGGGATTATATGCAATGAAGCAAAACAATCTGTTCCTGTTTGCACTTCTTGCTCACAAATGTGAGCATCAGCACTGTACCTCACAAACAAGTGATAAAATAGACTCCCCAAAATTGCATTTGGTATCACAGGGTTGCAAATGTTTCTGGAGATGTGTCTGCAAGTGATACAAGGGAAACCACTCTTCCTGAGAAGCCAGTGACTGTGGAAGGGGCAGGGGTGATGACTTTACAAAGCTTAAAGACTGCATTTTACTCTTTAATCTTCGGTTATACACATGACTTCATTGTGGGAAGGTCACCAGACAAAGGAATTCAGTGAACTGGGTCTGAAGGGAGGAACTGTGTGTGGGTCTCAGCTTTGCTTTTGCAAACCATTCCCATAACTGGCATGGCCATCTGCCCTGGTGAAGGGCGAGCCCGGGGCTCACACAGCCTGGCACAGAAATCCTGGGAATTGGTGGGAATAAGCAGAAATTGTCACAGCAGAAAAAAGGTACTGAGGAGTAAGTTTAAATTCACCTTCTGCGTCCCGAGACATCACACAGCACCTGGGTACGGCGGTCAGCGCCTTGCACCAAGGCCGAACGCGCCATGGCCAAAACCTCCGCTCTCCCCCAAGCACAAGGCAGGACGGGGCGAGGGCCGGAGCGCGGCTCCCTGTGGGACGCGGCTCGGGCTGGGAGGCGCTGCCCGCACACCCCCGGCCCCTCGCTGCCGGCGGCGAGCGGCGGAGCGCTGAGAGGGGCGGTGGGATGGACCCCTGCGGGATGGGGCGAGCCGCTGAGGGGCGGTGGAATTTGGGGGCGGTGGAATTTGGGGGGCGGTGGGACTCCAGCGGGATGGGGCGAGCCCCTGAGGGGCGGTGGAATACGGGGGGCGGTGGAATTTGGGGGCGGTGGGACTCCTGCGGGATGGGGCGAGCCGCTGCGGGGCGGTGGAATACGGGGGGCGGTGGAATTTGGGGGGCGGTGGGACTCCTGCGGGATGGGGCGAGCCGCTGCGGGGCGGTGGAATATGGGGGGCGGTGGAATTTGGGGGGCGGTGGAATTTGGGGGCGGTGGGACTCCAGCGGGATGGGGCGAGCCGCTGAGGGGCGGGGGGGGGGCGCGGCCCCACGTGACGCTCGCGCCCGGGCCGCCGCTCGCGCCGGAGCCGCTCGCGCTGCTGCCGCTCGCGCAGTCCGGGCGATGCGGGCGGGCGCGCGGCGGCGCGCGGCGCTGGCGCTGCTGGCGGCGCTCGCGGCCTGGGGAGCGCGCGCCCAGCGCCCCGGGGACCCCGCGGGTACGGGGGGACGGGAGGGGACCGGGGACACCGGGAGGGCACCGGGGACACCGGGAGGGGATCGGGGGCACCGGGAGGGCACCGGGAGGGCACCGGGGCCCGCTCGAGCGCTGCGCAGCCCGTCCCGCGGGCGCCTCTGCCCCGCCGCAGGTGTGCGGCGCTCCGGTGGCGTCGCTGCAGCGGTCCTGGCCGTGCTAAAGAGCGAAATCCACCGGAGCTCGAATCCGCGGGCGTCCCGGGAGCTGAGGATGGGAAGGCGTCACGATGTGTAACATTTTGGCGCTCAATTTTCAGAAAATGGGACGCGCTGCATCCTCTCGTCTTCATCGGAGTTTCCTGAAGGATTTTTCACGCCGCAGGAGAGGAAGGATGGAGGAATCGTTATCTACTTCATAATTATACTGTACATGTTTTTGGCCGTGTCCATTGTGTGCGATGATTACTTCCTACCTTCCCTAGAGATCATCAGTGAATGTAAGTGACATCCTGATTGTTTTCCTGTAAAACTGAGAAGCTTGGCATAAAACTTTCTCTTTTAAAAAGCTTCAAAGCTTAAATGCTCTGAACAAGTTTCACTTTTTCCATACACAGATGTGTCCATACAATATTTAATTTGATACACAGGATCAATATTTTTTTAAAAAAACCTAGTGATTACATTGCACATGTATTCTTTTAATATTTTCTTTCTTTCTGCCTGGAGAAAAATCTTAAGATTCCTCAGTATTAACCAAACTGAAAATTTAACTTTGAGTTGCACAGTACTGTGTCCAGGTAACTACTCGTAAAAGAAAGAAATTAGGAGGGATGGTGATTTGTGAAACCAAAACTCTTCTGGGGTTTGCTGTTCTTTAAAAGTAGTGATGAGCTACTGCTAACATATTAAGGTATGACACAGGAGGGACAGGAATTCTATGGTTACCACGGTTCTAAAAAATCTAATCAACCTGCAACAATTCCCCCGGCATCAGCAGACCACTGAGGTAAGGAGATGGCCTTGGCAGGGAGTTCAGATTTGCGCTGCCAAGAATTAACAAAATTCCCTAGGGAAACTCATCCCTGAACTGGAAAACCCCCTCCAAATCAGAACACTTGCAGCGAATGTAAGCTTATACACTGCCATAAGATCTGGTGTTTTGTTTATTGATGATAAATGAGCATTTGTCAGACTTTTGCCATGGTCAACCAATACGTCCCTGTACTTGGTGTGCAGGACTTGATCCACAGAGTGAGTTACATTCCAGAAAGTCAATTTGCCAGAACAAAAATCTCATTTCTCTTAAGCAACACAAAGGCTCTTATACTGTCCATACAAAATGAAAATTTGATTTTAAGATCACAGCAGTGGTTTGGATTTAACTAATGTTTGTGGTATGTGAAGACACAGTAGTACAGATTTCCCTGGAAGATACATAGATAGATAGATAGAATTGATAGGGATCATACAGCAATATCACACTACAGTCCATGGAATTTCCCCACAATGACCACCAATAGGAAACACTGTTAAATCCTGCATACAAATGCTGATTTTCCAAGAGATTTAAACTAATTTCTGTAATGAAGTTAGAAATCAACTAGTCCAACAGATCAGGCTAATTTTCAATATATTACTTTATGAATCTCATATAAATGCATTGACTGTATGAAAGTAAACTTTAATCTGCTTAACTGTAGTAGTAGCTAACATTATATACTAGTGAGAGTAAAGGGTACAGGCTACTGCAGTATCAACTTTTTTTAAAGCAATTCTTTTTGTTCTGTCCTCAGGCCTTGGCCTCTCACAGGATGTAGCTGGAGCAACTTTTATGGCTGCTGGAAGCTCTGCTCCAGAGCTTGTCACTGCTTTTCTAGGTAAGAGATGTGTTTTGACTCCTTATAACTTAGAATTCTTTTCCTTGCGTGCCAAACTGAAACATACCATAGAGTCATTTTCCTTACAGGAGCTTTTGTGACAAAGGGAGATATCGGCGTCAGCACCATCCTTGGATCAGCAATATATAATCTTCTTGGTATTTCTGCAGCTTGTGGGCTGTTTTCCAGTGTGGTATGTATAACTTTGATAGTTCTGCTCCTAGGAGCCAGTTATCCTTTCTCATACATATCCTTTGCAAACAAAAGCCAAGAGAGACTTACTATGACAACTGCCAAGTTTATTATTTAGTAGCAAAACCAGCATGTAATCAGTTTTAAGATAACTTGCTATGAAAGTTTTTAAAAACACTAACTTGTTAAATATCATACTTAAGTCATTCCTAAGAATCTTTAATTTTTACATAATATAGAAACAACATATTGATGCAGCATTTACAGCACTTAGTGAAAGTATTACAGAGAGGTTTAAGAAAAGTACATGACTGATCTGCAGGTTTCGAGGCTATCCTGTTGGCCGCTGTTCAGAGACTGCCTGGCATATACCATCAGCGCAGCAGCGGTCCTTGCCATGATAGCTGACAACAGAATTTACTGGTAAGAGCACAAGTAGTGTTGAATTCCTGTTGACTGGAGATTTGTGAGACAGTGTTTTGAAAAACAAATGAAAATCCCCAAGCCCCAAACTTCAAGTAGCCTGAACTGCCGTTCACTAAGAGAAATAAACATCCTGTTGGCTTTAAAAAACTTAAAAAGTCACAATGCTTGTAAAGATTATTACCTAAACATTCAAACTCTGCATATTATGAAGTTTGACCTGCATAGGTTTGTCTGTACAGACTTCACAATTTCTATCACAACTGTTCTGACATAGGAATTAGTGTTCAGCATTTACTCCTTTTAAGCCTTTCCTTTCATAGCAGCATTGTTCAGAAAAACATTTGTCTGCCAGAAGGAGATCATGAGTTTCTCATGTTTTAACTCCTCCATCAACACTGAAACTCTTGTTACCTCAACAAGACAGTCAGGTCCAGCATTAAGTCTCTTGAAGTTTATAATTTAAGCATCACATGGGGACTCAATTTTCCAAACATCAGGAAAATGTTCAATCAGTAAGATCCCCTGAAAAAACATGCAGCTATACAATACACAAACAAGATTCTGCAGAGGAGGGGAGTTAATCAAACTGCTGAAAGACATGGGGACACTCACAAACTTCCATGACATTAGCCATACAACTGCAAATAGATGCTTTTGTGTGTTCTCCTTTTGCTATTCATGCAAATTTTCTCTCTCTCTTCTTATGCCAGCAATTGGGTTCTTTTATATTACATGTTATATAAAACTTGTTTTTCATTCTAGGTATGAAAGTGCATCTCTATTATTGATATATGGGTGTTATGTTCTGGTACTATGTTTTGACATTAAAATCAACCAATACCTCATGAAGAAGTTCAGTCCCTGCTGTACGTGTTTTACAAAAGCTATGGAAGAGAACGCAGAGCAGCAGCCACTGGTTGGATGGAGGGACGAGAGTGGACCTCTCATTCGTCAACAGTCAAGGACAGACAGCGGAATTTTTCAGGATGAGCTGGACTACTCTCAACTTTCAACAAGCTTACACGGGCTTGATGAAATCTCTGAAGGTACAGGTATTGTTACAGCTGTCTCTAGCACTCTGCATGCCTGTCTGCATCAATTCTGGTCAAGAGCAGATTCTCAGATAACATTAAGATTTTGCTCACAAAACAACTCCAGCCTAGTATTTAAGTAGATCATTATTCTAACTTGGAATATAATACTGAGCAAAATCAGAGTGATGGTTTTCATATGAAGTTAGTTGCTAGAGGAATGCAAGGATAGTTGCTCATTTGTG
Source organism: Motacilla alba alba (assembly GCF_015832195.1). Classification (NCBI taxonomy): domain Eukaryota; kingdom Metazoa; phylum Chordata; class Aves; order Passeriformes; family Motacillidae; genus Motacilla; species Motacilla alba. Next base: position 9,958,983 of record NC_052025.1, read on the forward strand.
TTGTAGTAGAACTTCTGTCTTTGTTGCGTGTATTTGAAACTTCTCAGCAACACTGCTTGTAAAATGCACTATCAGCTGAAAGCCACACAGGCACTCTAGTAACAGACACAGTTTCCTTATGGCAGTGGCAGGTTCATAGCCCAAAATATGCATAATATTAAAAGCAAAGGGATAGCTGTGATGTGGCCAAAAGTCATGTTTCCTCTTGGTACTTACTCCTGGTAAATGCTATGGGCAAACCCTCATCAAGAAATTAATTTTTCATCCACCTTAGTTCTCCCCTGGTGATGTAATAAAAAACATTTTAATCACAGAATATTAGGTTGGAAAGAGATCTGAAGGATCATCTAGTCCAACCTTTCCTGGCAAAAGCATGGTCCCAGATGGGCCAGCACCTGTTCAGCTGAATCTTAGAATTGTCCAACATTGAGGAATCACCACTTCCTGGGGAGATCATTTTACTGGTGATTATTCTCATTGTGAAAAAATGTTTTTCTTGTGTACAAGCAGAATCTCCCCAGAAGAAACTTGATTTCAGAATTTTGTCCAGACAGATGTAGGTACTGGGTAATACTACAGCTGAAACTTGAGGAAGAAGTATTTTTCACCTTTTTTCAGTATTCTCACAAGTAGAGGATAGTAAAATACCATATGCTATGGATTCAAACTTAATGCTACAATTTAAAAGTCACTTTTTCCTCAACAGATCATCCAAATGTTTTTACCATGCCTGAAGCAGATATGAAGAGAATTTTGTGGGTCTTATCCCTTCCTATTATCACACTACTCTATTTAACTATACCAGATTGCAGAAGACAGTTTTGGAGGAACTGGTTCATGGTGACATTTTTAATTTCAGCAGCATGGATTTCTGCAATAACTTATGTTCTTGTGTGGATGGTAACAATAGCAGGTAGGTACCTAAAGTGGTAGTCAAGAATCACTGAAGAAGTTGTGTGGTTTCCCTGTGAGGTCCCTGTGAGGTTTCCCTTTAAAAGTCAGTTTAGCAACTCAGACTGTGCTGTAAAAAACACAACAAAGAACAGAAACTTATGTTTGACTGCTTAGTTTGCCACCCTCTTCTATCCACTGATGGAACACTTTCTAGAGTTTAGCTGCTTCACACTGCTTACCATCACATTGATGAGATCTCGATGTAGCTACAAAAAACCCGGTCTATTTTTAAAAACAGAGTTTCACGAAACTGCTTCATTAAGCAAAACAATCAGACACACAGCAATAAACATGTCATGCTGAAGGCTGACAAACATGAAATCCCCTAAGACTGGACTCACAGGTCAAAGCTTTTGGAAAAAATCCGTAATTTCTATACCTGTGTTTTTCGCAAATGTTACAGTAAGAGATTTGGCATTAAATTCACTGTCAAAAAACTTCTCAAATGTGTTTATTCAACATTCTTGGAGTGTGTATATGTGGATCTCTTACAGATCTGCATCATAAAATGGGGCAGTAGAAGGATCGCATTTAAGTGAGAGAAGGGGTATGGACTTAATATGTAAAAACCTTTTCCTAAAAGTACTTTGAGGTATAAAAGGTCTCCTCATTTCATTGTTTCTCCAGTCAGCTTGAAAGACATCCAGTTTTTACATTTAAGAACAAGCAGAAAACAAAACTGAAACTCTACAGAAATTTTTCAAAGCTTGCCATTTTCACATTATAGCTCACTAATCCTACCCAAGCATTCTACTAGTTCAGATATGAATACCTCCTTGTTCAGTGCAGAAACAGACCCACATAGTCAGTAAACCTTTGAGAAATTACTAGTAGATCACTGGATATTATACCCACCATGTTAACCCCTTGGTTAAATAATTTCCCACTTGTAGCCAAAGAGCAAGGGTTCACTGTCTGGATGCTAGAAGCCTTTGAAACAGGATTCAAGTCAACATTATTGCTGTTCTACAAGACAAAGCATTAATTCATATGAAAGTAGGTACGGTGGAGATTCAGAGAGTGTATTAGTTCACTTTCAAGAGTCATCACAGGTAGTACTGGGGTCTTTGGCCCACTACTTCTAGGTAAATTATATTCTATTTACATGTTAAAACACTACAAGTTAAACACACAATATATTCAAGTCCAGGTTCTCATGAAGGTTGAGAACGCAAAGGTTCTATCATTGCATAATCAGTCTATCAGAATGTCACTAAAGTATCATAGCTGGGCACTAAACTGGGATGGTCAAGAACAAACTGGGATGGTCAAGAACAAACCTAATTTAGTACATCTTTCTGTTGCTGGCAAAGAAAATTCAACTACTTATAGCAACACATTGCTACTGATACACGAAATTAACAAAAGCCTAGAAAAATAAGACTTTTCTGTCTTAATGGTCAGTTGCTAGAAAATAAACCACTACACATTAAATAGAAGATAAATTTATATAATAAAATGAAAAATTAGCTTCTCCTGAGTTTATATTCTGTCTTATAACCTTCAGAGGGCTAGAAACTAATATTAAGTACATAAGGCTGGTTCATTCATATTTCACCTCGGTTTGAACCATTATTTTCCAGCCTGGATGATTTATAAAAACTGATTTGTTGGTCCCTCATCCTACAAATCTATTAGAAGTGATGGAAGGATAAAGAGAGTACAAATTCTGCAACAGGATTATGTTAGTACCTCTGAAATCAACAGTTTCAAACATAAATTTACTGAGCTGCTCTAGACTAAGCTGGTAAGTAATAGACAAACATTGCTGACCTAGCTTAGTGTACTGCCTCTTATTTAAATAAAATTGCTCTTATTAAATATGCCAAAATATTTCATGTAAGAACTCAGATTTCAACAATAAAAAATATTACGATACTTTTTAATGAACAAAAATGTTTAAGAAAAATTAATTACTTTTAGTTTGAGTAGAGGTATCAAATACTTCAGCACATCGATGCATCTGAATGGTACAACTGCTGAAACAGTTTTGCAGAATCCCTGTATTTTAAGTTAGAAATTAATATGGTTACAGGACATCTGAGGCTAAGAAAAACAGAGATTAGGGAAAAATAAGCCACCCTTCTAATAACAGTTAAAAACTTTTAATTTAAATGAGTATTTCCCTAAAGGAACTCACACTTCTAAGGGGTTACTTGTACTTAAAAGTCATATAAAAATTCTGCACTTTGATTCTTCCAAATCACTTTCTAATTGGAATGAAATGGTAAAGGCATGTAGTTGAGACAGTATTCTCATAATATCTTAATGACTGTCCTCCCAAAGAAAATTCATATGCTTTTTCCCCTCCCCTGAGGGGATTAAAAAGAATGATTATAAGAGTTATTGCTTCATGAGACTTTTGGACACTAAGAAGGAGATGCCCAAAAGAGACTATAGTACTTTCTAGAAGTTGAGTGGGGGAAAAAAAAGGGAGTAGTAATTTATTAGATATTTAAACTTCCACTTTATCTGCAAGAAAAAAAATCGTAACTGCTACTGCCTTGACCACTGCAGACTTGAAGTACAAGGAAAAGGTATTTGTTGTTACTTTTTGTTTTAACTGCTTTGTGGTTCAGTCACCTCACATGTAGTTAAGGTAGCTGATACATTCCATATGAAACTACTGTATGATTATTCATTCATTCTCCAGCAAACAAAGTCCAAAGCACTTTCTGTGGATGAGCCCTAACTAAAACCACACTTACATTTTCTACCCTTATTTCTCAACTGCAGGTGAAACGCTGGGAATCCCAGAGTCAGTCATGGGTCTCACGTTACTCGCAGCAGGAACGAGTGTACCAGATACAGTTGCAAGTGTGCTGGTGGCTCGAAAAGGTAAAGATTTTAGAATTTAGGCCCATGCCACTGGATGTGTTTTAAAAAGGTACTACAAAAAGAAAGAATTCTAGTCAACATTTTGATAAATTCAAGGAGTAACCTCAAAATCCATGCTTCAGATTCTAGAGCTGAAGTTTACTAAAAATAAATAAATAGCTTACCTGAAAAAGCTGTGGCTCAGACATTTAAAAACTTCTCAGAGTACCTCAGAGAAGTATTCTAGATTGGTTTATTTGTTGTTGATTATGCATTACAGTTTTACTGCAGAACACAAATGTAGGCCTCAGTATTTTAAACATAACTGGACTTTATAATAGCCTATCTTAATTTTAAGTGCCACTGTGCAGATGCTGGTGATTTAGGGAGACTTTTTATGGTTGTGGTACCCATGTTCTGTAGAATCGGGACTATAGTTCTTCCAATGCAAAATCTGAAAAGGGTCCTCTGTGACAAACTGAGGGCTGGCAGTCTGTTCCTCCAAAACAGTTTGGCAATTTCATGCAATACAATTAAGCCAACTTATTTGTATTTCTTCTTTTACAGGAAATGGAGATATGGCTATGTCTAACATTGTAGGATCCAATGTATTTGATATGCTCTGTTTGGGAATACCCTGGTTTATAAAAACTGCCTTCATAAATACAGCAGGACCCATAGAAGTGAACAGCAGTGGTCTGACATACACAGCCATTTCTCTTATTTGTTCTGTTGGTTTTATTTTTCTGGCAGTTCACCTGAATGGCTGGAAAATAGATAAAAAATTGGGAACAATTTGTCTTGTCCTGTACTTAGTATTTACTGTATTATCAATTTTATATGAACTTGGCATCATAGGAAACAATCCTACAAGGGTCTGTGGTAACTAGTTTTAATCAGTGATTATGCTGATGAAAAAAATAAAAGCAGGAGAAAAAGATCAGTTTCTTCATTTAGTCAAAATAAAATTTAAAAAACCCACTCCAAACTCCCATTGGGCTCTACATCTTATATACAGAACTAAGTCATGTCATTAAAGTAATATTAAGTAGAACAAAAACATCACAGCCTAATTGGAGCCCTTTCTTTTAGAGTCAAGAATTACAGTATGACTACAACGCACATATAAAACCAAAATTCTGAAAAAGACATCTACTTCTTACATTACAATGTTGATAACACACATTTGGCGGGGAAAAAAAAAAGATCAGAAAACACTAAATAAATCCCACTATGCAATCTGGAGATTAACAGAGAAAATGGCTTATTTTATTAAAAACAGTATAACCATTCATTTAAACTGAATGACTAGAGACACTTGGCCTAATTTTCCAAAGGCGCTGAGCATCCAAAGCATCCCCAGTCTATAGGGACCTGCAGGTGCTCAGTGCCTCTAAAAAAACAACAAAAATCAGGCGAATTGTCTTTAAAAACCAAACATAGTAAGATTCAGTTAACAAGTATCACAGTATATTAAACACTATACTGTTAAAGGCTGGTGGGATTTAAAAGTTCCTTTTTACAGCTTTTGTAAGCATACAATGTTACTAAAAATGACTTACTAAGACAGAGAAGCTAAACAGACATAGGAATGTTCCTGAACACACGGTTTTAAATTATGCATTGCGATCCAAGCGGACATCAATTTCTCTGCCACTGATTTTTATGCCGTTCATTATCCTACAGGCCTTTTCAGCAGATTCTGGTGAGTCAAATCTGACTGTTCCACAGCCCTTTGATTTTCCATTCTCCATTTTTATTTCTGCAAACATTACATGACCTGAATAAATAAGTTAAACAGCAGTTATTTCAAGTCCTCAGTTTACTAACAACTTAAAGAACTCAGAAGTAATAAAAAAACATTTTTAAGTATAATCTAGGGGAACATATGAAATTGGCACTTTCAGACTGATGGTACATTCACTCATTCAGGCAAGGTGACACGGGACAAAACAGCAGGAAAGAATCCAAATCCAGATCCGCTATCTCAAATCCTTCCTGATGTATGCCTGTATTTGCCCAAGTTTGAAACAAAGTGCCCTGTAAGACTCGGGGAAAGGTTTGTATTTCATACTGACAGAAGTATTGATAGGCATTAACCAAACTGTAGCTTAATCCAGTCCACCACGTTCATCACAAAACCTTAACAAGCAATAGTCACAACCAAGCAATTTGGGTAAGAAGCTGCAGAGCAAAATTAAAGCCTTTAAAACAATAAAGTTACCAGCCTGGGAGTGGTGGAAAAGTAGCATGCACTATCCAATTCCTGCTGAGCTTCCTTGAGCTTGGACACTCAACTTACAAGGAAATATTTTTATAAAGATGTACCTCTAAGAATGTTCAGTTCCCTGGAGCTAATGAGTTTTTGATTATGGCATGTTGTAGCACACCCCTCCTGAGCCCCTCAATGTCACTAGGAAGAAAAAACTTTTCCCTGAAATACAAAGCTTTTTATTTTTAAATATCATGTAAGACTGTCCTTTCACTGAAAGAAATGGAACACTGGGAAACAGTCTTGGTATTTCTTTATGATACTGACATGAACACAATCTGTTGCTTATAATTCTTAAAAACAACTGAACATAATTACTACATCTATTAGCTGACAGAGATAATGACAAAAAAAATTCTGAACTATCTGAAAGTTGCCCAGAAGGTTAAGACTTAAAAAAAAGGAAGAACCTGTTGTGCTATATCTTCCATCGATGACTGTCTTTGGCATCAGTAGTATGTTTTAGATTATTTATCTTTTCTGTCTATCCAAAATAAGAAGTCATCCTGTAATTCAGTTAAAGCTCTCCGTTCTGAAAATGTGTTTTTGAAACATGTAATGTATTTTGACACTCAAGCTTTATTTTGCACTTATTTCTGTGAAAAGACCAACTTTTCTGAATTAGATAAAACCAATTATTGAATATTTGTAGCAAACCTTTATTTCTTACGATAAAGGGGAACATTAAAGCCTGCAAATACCCTAATCAGGATCTTCTATATGTATAAAACCTGTAATGTTACACTGTCAAAATTACTAACTCTGATTTGATGCAGCACCATTTCTAAAGTAATGTATCACCTGAACAGATCCAGGCTCCTGCACATATTTAACTCATAGGAAACACTACATGATATACTTTTACTGGCCAGTGAATATGTCATAAAAAGAAAAAAAAATCGAAGAGTAATTTTATTAAAGGAATAGGTTTATAGCAAGTGAGCACTCAGAGCCAACATAGCCCACACTGTACCTTGGTCTTGTGTTCTGTCATGCCTAAAGATTATTTATAAAACTCTAGAAAGCTGGGTGAAACAAGAAAAATTAAGCTAGCCAGACTCTTCTTCAGAGTCAGACGACAGTCTTCCTGTTGTTATCTAATAAACATCACAAAACACATGAAGTCCATGGAGATGAACAGGGATAAGGTTCATATACATACCACATTGACTGAATTTCTCCTTTAGCTTCTGCCAGGTCAAGTCAAAAGGAAGCTAAAATAAAAAGGTATTATTGGTAACAAAATATTACAATGAGAATAAGAGCATGTAATCAAACATACACATAAAATAAGCTTGTGGTTCCTATATATTTCATTGCTTACATTTCTCACAAATATCTGGTTGCCTTTGGAGCCCAATCTCTCTCTCATGCCACCTCCCATCGGGCCAGGCACAAATCCTCGATCGATGTCCATGTTCCTGTCCAGGCCTCCACCCATGGCAGGTCCCATTCGATCAAAACCGGAACCCATCCGATCCATTCCCATTCCTCCAGCCATATTGTTCATACCACCCATGCCACCACCTACACAGAGAGAGAAATGGAGGATAAAATAAAATCTTCTTTTAGTAATAAACACACAAGTATTTGGTGTAAAATAAAGTTCTTGTGTCAGGAGAAGAATAACTTCATTAAAACTGCTGTAATATAAGCCATAACTTTTACACATGCACAGTGATTTATCAAGGAGCATGGCTAGTATTTTAAGACAAAGTATTATACAAGATATAGAGTGTCAGTTCTAAAATAGTAAAACCAAACTGCATCAAGCTATTAGTCATACCATCTAATGTAGCAAAATGTTGAACACAAGAATTCAAAGTCTGTCTTGTTTAATTTAAAAAAATATGACGCCCTTTACCAAAAAGATCAAATAAATAACTGTGGCAATACTTAGATACAGATAATTGGACCAGATATCCTCTTGTTTATTTGGCTTCCATCATTTATATTCAGCTTAACTTAATGCAGCCATACCCACACCTAATTACAAAATCTTCTAGAGAAGGCTTTTTTTTTACCTAGGACAGAAGTTACTGCAAGTACTGTAAAGAGCATGAACTTTCCTAGGTGTCATGGTTTAAACCCTGATAAAAGGTACATACATGGAATAAAATGTATTAATTTATTTACATAAGTAACTAAGAGCAATAACATTCAAACACTATATTATTTCTGGATTCATAAGTAAAAACTAATGTACAGTAAAACGACCAAGATCATTCATGAGGGACCCTCTCTTTAAGCCTTATGCCTTCTAAGATTGGCACTAGCAGGACTTATGTTTCTCATCTGCTCTAGCCTGAGGAACTCAGAGAGTTGCTGCTATACAAACACTGTACTGGAGCTTTGCACAAAATTAAACTGGGGATAATCTGAAATTCAAGGCTGATTTTTTATTTCAATGATGACGGATTACTGAGGTTCGGCTTCATGACGTTTACTCAAATAACTCTGCCTGTCTTTTCTTCTGAAACACAGGTTTATTTTAATCACTTCTCCCTCCAAACTAGAAGTTGAAACCATTCTAGGGAAAGACTGTATTAGCTAATTTTCCTCTGAACTTTTACCTCAACAAAACAGGTTTGAAAACTGTTAGGCTTATCACATGCAACAGAGTTCTACTTCCCTCAACAGCAAGACACTGCACTACACCAAGTTCCTCTGACACAAGTAGGTGTACACAGTATTGTTACATCGCCTATGCATTTATGTTCTATTGAAACAAGTCAACCTACTCATTCCAGATCTTACTGGGCCCATGCTAGGTGCTCCCATTCCTCCTGCAAAAACACCAATCATTGCACCACCTAAACAGAGAAAAATAATGAAGTGACATACACTGAAACCACTGGTTAGTGAAAAAAACAAAGCACACGCTAATGAAGTGCATTGTTCTCAATGTTACCTGGCAATATTCTCCTGTAAGGGCACTTTAGCGTGTGCCTTTCCTATACAAACTAGATAGGAACACCTTGTGAGAAAAGTTAGTGTCTCCTTTTCTACTACAGGATTTAAGCTACTCTGATTTCTTTCTAGCTTTTCTCCCCTCTGACAGCCTGAGAGCAGCATAAACATGGTAAAACTAAATGGACCATTTCCCACATTGGGAAAAACAACCTCAAAATTCAAGGCTTCATCTTATATGAACTTGATAGCATAAAAAGTCAACAATTCTGTTGCAAATCAAACATCCTCAATTCCACGCTGATACTATAGCCCAATCAAAGCCACATTCCTTGATTTCAAGGTTACTAAAACCAAATGCCTTCACAGTATTTCTTTTTAAGATACTATTAACCTAAATACTGTAACAGGAATACATCAGGGCCTTCCCTGATCAAACACAGTATCTATTAAAAGTCCCTACAATTTCCTTCCACTATTTAAGGTGAAGCTGGGAATCTTTAATCTTGCTTCTCAGGACACTATTCAAAATGGGCAGATCACTGATAGTTTGTAAATTGAAGCTTGCTGGATCTACTGAATGAAAGACACCCCCCATCAGTTTCTCACAGTGGCCATGTTCATGAATTTTTAAACCAACGTGTTACCAGAAGACTCAGAAGCCTACTGCCTGCAGAAACATTTATAACTTAAGTGGCCTTGCATTTTCACTCAGGAAACAGATGTTTATGCAAGTAGCCAGAGTGAAAGCATACACTTGATTACTAAGACATTCATTCCAATGCATCAAGACTAGCTCAAAGGACAAGCTTATTATGTTCTTAACACTTCTACACAATTATCAGTATTGAACAGAAGCACACAACAGTTACCCTTTGCTATGACTTGCTTCAACTAATAAAATTTTAAAAAAAGAAAATCAATTTTTAGACCAGATGAACCTTATGCTCTTAGCAGTTCTTCTCTTTCAAGGAGGTGAATTAAGGGAATGGAAAAGTACAAGAAACAGGGAAGAAGAACAGCTGTCTCCTATAATGCATTTTGTGCTCAGTTTCAGGCCCCTTACAACAGGAAAGACATAGAGGTGCTGGAGTGTGTCCAGAAAAGGGCAACACAGCTGATCAAGGCTCTGGAGCACAAGCCTTGAAGAATGGCTGAGGGAGCTGGGGTGCTCAGCCTGGAGAGGAAGAGACTCAGGGAGGACCCTTCTGCTCTCTGTAACTATCTGAAAGGAGGTTGCAGAAACGGGGTCAGTCTCTTCTACCGAGTACCAAGCAACAGAACAAGAGGAAACGGCCTCAAGTTAAACCAGGGAGGCTCAGATTGGATGTCAGAAAAAATGCTTCACAGGAAGAGTTGTCAATCATACGAACAGGCTGACCAATGAAGTGGTGCTGTCACCATCCCTGCAGGGATTTAAAAGATGTGTACACGCGGCTCTTGGTAACCTGGTTTAGTGGTGGACTCGTTAGTGTTGGGTTATAGGCTGGACTCAGTGATCTTTTCCAACCTAAGGGATTCTGTGATTCATCCAGGTAACAGCATAGTAACAAAGGGCAAGAAGGCTCTATTGTTCAGCTCTTCCACGCCTCTGAAAATGGAAGAGTAACTCATTCGAGGAACCCCACTGCCAGCAAGACCTCATCTATAAACAAAATAATCTTGGCTCAGTTACAGAAGAGGCCAATAAATACCATTCTGAGCTACAGGAGCTCAGAAGGCAGGACAAAAACTGAGGGCACCAAAATTCAACACTCCTGTCCAATGCTACCTGATCTGCAGTACAAACAATATTACACCATGCATTTGCAAAACAGGCTCATGGAAGTTACAAAGGCTGTACACGGACACTGTGTTCAGGATTATCAGAAGCATATAGTTCAACACCCCAAAGGTTTTATACCCCACAAAATATACAGTATGAAGGTAAATGCTTTCCTCAAACAGCTATTCCATTTATATTTTACAGAGTGAAAAAAAACCCTCCACACCTGAACCCCTGTCTTAAGTGATGACTGTAATGAACATTCAGATTACATCCTTACAGTAATGACTGGGGGAGAAGAGACAGAAGATGACCAAATGAAACCAGGTATCCTTCTGGCAAAATTATTCCAATACTATGTCACAGAAAATTTAACAGTTACCATACCCATCCTTCCAAAAGACTCTCCAAAACCACGGTTCAATGCCATGTCACCACGACCAAATTCTCTTTCCATGTTTGCTCCCATTCCACCACGGAACATTTCTGTAAAGAACAAAGAAAAAAAACGGGAATATTCTGTTATTTACATCCAAGTTGATGCTCCTACAACACTTGTTTCACAGCCGCTTGTTTAAATAGAAGTGAGTCTAATGCACAAGTCAGAGGGACCTGTTACACACACAACTCTCCTGCCAGTTCCTAGGCCTCCACTCATGCAACTTCTTCCTTTGAACTCATCTATACTACCCACCCCTAAATGGAGAGCTTTTCATAAATAAATATTAGCAAACTAGTAGGTGTACAGGAACGGTGTTCAACTACCTCCCATTCGGTTGACTCCAAATCCTCCCATGTTAGGCATTCCTTCCATTCCACGAAATCCAGGAAGTCCTGCAAAATAAGGAAAAGTGTTTTCTATACAGTATTAAAGAAACATTTAATGCAAAAAACTTCATTGCACGTACCGCCTCCCATTCTACTCATTCCACCAAATCCTGGGCCGTCTATTCCCATACCTTTAAACCAAAAAGATAAACAACACTTAGTACACCCTAATGGATTTTTAAAAAGTCAGACAGAGTTAAAATCTCAAAAGCACACTAGACAAAGGCTTGCTTTGTCAAAAGTCTGTCATTTTTGCAACAGAACATAACAGAACATGTCAAAAGAAATGACAATTTTAACCTTTAAAAGTTTTAAACTAGCTCTGAATAGCTTAAAAATGAAGAATATGGATTTACCTCCTGGACCCATGCTCCCCATTCCACCACCCATGCTCAGCTGTGTTGCACTGATGGGCTGTCCACCTGGTCCAAGTCCCATACCAATGCCACCAAGACCACCTCAAAAACAAAAAAATTTAGTATGATCAGAAGGGAGACCTTCCTCTGTATCACAGAGACCACAGTAAGCAAAAGTGTTACTAAACTGTGCAAACACATGGATCACCATGTACTAAGTGCAAGGAGTAGAAAACAGAGCAGGCACTCACGAGGTAATTGTGAGCTTTTGCTGTCCACAACACGGAAGTCTTCATGAGGAACTGATTTGTCATCCTGACAAAAAACAAGGATGTTATGCTATGATCCTTTCAATGTTTTGGCAGAGACATATAAAACAGAAAGAAATGAAAGCAACTTACCATTTTTACATGCATGGGTCTATCAAACAGGAATTGCCCATTGAACATAGCTGAAGAAATGCAAGTCAAGGAGTCTTAAGAAGGCAATTTAACTGTTTCTGAACAATCAATGCAATAACTTATTATATTTTTGTACAATTACTATGAGTCTATCTTTCCCTACCTTAGCTTTAGAAACCCAATTCAAGGGCCAGAAGATGCAATACAAGCTGTTAGGTACACTGTAGTTTCACAATTGTCACACTGCCAGGTATTTTAATTTTGTTCAACATCATGAGGAACTTTCAGAATTTAGTAGTAAATTCAGGCATTACAAATGTAATCTGCACAGTATTACTCTAGTATTACTCTAGTCCCTATATCATAGCTTCAAGGCAAATAAGCACCATTTGCAAAACTACGCTGCCTGAACTATTACAGACTAATCAATATATGATCAATTATTTTCCAAAACCAAGGATACATATTGCTTGAACAGCTTCAATTGCTTGTTCAAAGGTAACTGTCCCCATTCCTCGACTCTTGCCATCTTTATCTTCTTTGATGTCTGCACGCTTCACAGTTCCAGCAATGCTGAATACCTCCTTCAGTTTCTTCCAGCCAACTTTGAAGTCAAGCTTCAACACAGAAATACATTAGTGATTTCAGCGCACATCTCTGTTCTGCTATTACATTTGGAAGAGATTTTCTGCATTGCTGTTACCTCTTCCTTGACAAAATGGTTGAAAATTGTACACAGTTGAGATTATACACACACTGTGTGTGTATATCATACTTTGACACACTGTGTCAAAGTCCAAAAAAATCACCAGTTGTACATGTATGTACAATATGTAAATGTATTTTACTTTAATTAACATACTACCATTGGGTTGGTTCTTGAGAAGAGCAGCTGTAATTCCACAAGACCTCATATAAATAGTCTTGTGCTAATAAAGAACTTGAACCACTGTATTTGTTGGAACTTTATGGTGTTAGTCTAAAGAAACTAGCAAGACAAACTGAAATAAACTGACTTATATATTTAATAAAAAAGAAGTGCAACTGAACATAGTGAAAAGATGTATAAAATATTTTTGAATCAACAGACGACTGCAATACTTAGAAGTGCAAGTCAGTCTCAAGAATTTAATGAACTTTTCCGTGTCCAAAATCTGAATACATACCCAACATTTTCAATATCTAACTGTGAACTATTTCCAACCTCCTCTTTATATTAAATCTGAACTACACAGGTATAAGATGTCTTACAAAGATCAAACATTAAAGTTATAAAATACAGTTTGAAGCTTACATTGGCAACAAAAATCGTGGATCCAAGCCTGCCTGCTTGCAAATTACTGATAACCTCAGGAGGAATGTTTGGATTATTGAGAATAGAAGGTGGTAAATTCATCATTCCAGGTGCTGCATCAGGTCCATGTCCTCCTGGAAACTGCCCTCCTCCCCGCTGCAGTGCCCTACGAGCATGTTCCCCTTCAGGATCCTGAAATGTGGGCACAAACAAAACCACTTAACCATCAACAACTGGACTGCCAACAAACAAAATGGTACTATTCGAAACTCTGCATAAACCCATCAAAATTATCAACTAATAAATACGCTTGTCCATGTCAGAGGCATCATGAACTGAATTAGCATGGAGACCTAATTCCCTCACCTCTAGAGGTGGGTCCTTTCAGATGAGGGTTGAGGCATATTGGCAAAGCACTTGTTGAGGAAGCGTGCACTGCCACTTCACATGCTGTACCTAGCCTATGGACAAGTAGAAAAGATTTCAAGCTAAAGGACTGTCAGTCTAGCACTTTCTTCCAAGAACTGAATTAATTTAATTAGGTGGTGGTTTTGTATTATTTATTAATACCATTACTAAAATTGAAACAGGACAGGAAGAACTGCATCAGATACCATCATACTACAGCACTACAACAGAAATGTTGACATTATCTCACTTTCCAGACAGCACAACTCCTCAATTTCCAGCCCCATTTTTGCACATATGTAGTGGTCTAATAGTTAGCTCATTCTGTGTCATATTTTGAAGCAGGTAAGCAATATTAACAGAGATTACCTAGGCTGGAAAAACCCTAAGGTAAAACTATGACATAAAGTTGTTTTAACAAAAACCAGCATTAGATTATTTTGACTTTAGGACATGCTTTTTGTCACTTTACTCAGCATAGTATCCAACCTTCTGCAAACCAACAGGCAGTTCAGCCCATTAAGAAAATTTCACAAGAAATGAAACTGGAAATTGCACATCTAAGATTCTCAAAACCCTGTATGGTCATCTCAGCAGCTTTAGTATCTTCACTATTTCAAATTCAAAACAGCAGCAATAAACATACCTCTTTAATATTCAGGGGTCTTCCACTAAGATCATATTTGTTCATAGTGTCTAATGCCTTCTTAACAAATTCTTCATCTTTGAATTCAACCACACTTAGAAAGAGATCAAAACATTTAGAGTATTAAAATAAAGTTTAACATGCCAAATCTAATAGAATGTTTGGATAGCAGTGTGCTTCTACACACATAAAAAAAAGAAACTTACCCACAACCCTATATCCACGAGATTTGTCATCATATGTAAAGAGAAAACAAGCAAGAAAAAAAAGAAGTCAGTCAGCACATATGACAGAGCAATGAAGATTCCAGTTAAAGATCCCAGCTCACTGTTAAGTAACTATACAAGTTATTTTCAGCTTCAAAATCCATAATATATGCTCTTTAGTGGTAGCCAATCTGAATTTCTCCTACTTTCTCAGCATACATACCATTCAAATGCAAGAGAATACATTGTTTCTTATGCTCTTTGAGTCAAACCAGAATTGGAAAAATGCCACACAGATCCATGTAAGGACAACTGGGAAGAGGAGGTGGGAGGGAAAGGGTGGAAAGAAAATAACCCCAAAACATAATCAAAAACCAATCGAGACACTCATGTCATTAAAAGTTGTCCACTAACTACAGAATTAAAATCTACCTACATCAAGTATACCACTACAATGAAAAAGCAGTCTGCATACCTCTTCAGTACTACAACATAATTGAGAAGTTACCTTATAAGAAAATAACCTTATTGACTGCACCAGCATCCTTCTAATCAAGCAAAGAGTTGAGGATTTCTTAAAGCATAGCAAAGCTGACAGCATGTTTTAGTTTTAACATGTATTAAAGAAAGTAATTTACAACAATCGATACAACCTCAGTTAAGACTCAAACCTGCATTTCTCACATTCTTCACTGCAGGTTTGGAGCTGCTATTGGCCAGACTTTTGACTATTATTAAGAAGACATAGGAGCTTTAACAATCTTCACTATTAGTGCCTCATTGCAGGCACTCTGTTGGCTACCAACCATCTCCATCCATTTAGTTTTAAGAAAGTAAATACATTAAGCCAGTGTTTAAAAGCACCAATCCTGCAAAGCTGTGAAATCAGGCACTTCACCCAGTATATTCTTAGCTAACATTTTATATTTACTGGCCCCAAGAAGAGCACACTACACTAACAAAATTTAAATAAAATGATTGGTTTATTGAACATCCTTTATATGAAACAGATTTGTACCAAGACAAAGGTGTTGGCTAAAAAGAAGAATTAAGTAAAAGCCATTTGTTAACATTTACAGAAGTACTTGGTCCCTTACAACCAACTAGTGTGAGTAGCATAAAGGTGTCAGACTACTTCTAATACAGAATCCTCAAGGCTACCTTAATGAAAATCAGTGTAAAAATGAAACTTACTTTCCAATAACTGGTACAGGTATTATACAAAAATAAAACTGCTGAGGAACTTTTAAACCTCTAGCAGATTGTTGCCCACGGCACTTACCCTTGATTTTCCTTCAGCATCCTTAAACAGCTCCACGTATGTAACCTCACCAACTACATAAGACATACAAAGGGAAAATACCAAGAGACAATGCATTTAAACACCAGTATCTTTCTTTACTGTGCCCCTGTGCACAAGTCTACAGAGAATCACCTATTATTCACCAACAATCAAAACCAGACCAACCATACCTCCTGTCAATGGCTATATAATTTAGCTAGTTTTCAGAAATATGCAGCAGCCACATTCTCAAAAGCTAAAAACAAACAACTATATTTAACCTAATTCATACTACAGAACATATTTTGGCCAGTATGATATAGTTGGTGAACAAATTCAGATATACACAGTCCCTTAACCTAACGAAAGAAACGTCAACGTTCACTGAAAAGTGTTACATTTATCATCCTACTCACAACACCTGTTTTAAGGTGACTTTCTACCTGAATATCTTCAATCAAAAGTTTGCCTTCAATAATAACCAAATTTACACATCAAATATTTCACAGCAAGCGACTCACTTTCTAAAGTAGGAAGTTTAAGTAAATAAACCAATCAAATAGTCACGTCACCTTACAACAGATAAGCCAGCAGTTACAGAAGGGGGGTCTGGCATTTTTCACAGCCTAAAAGCCAAGTGTGCTTTGCATTACTTTTGAAGAATCAATTTTTCAAAGAAAACACAGAACTAACTTTTTACAAAATCCATGTATTATCATTATTTTACCCCAAATTTAAAATAAAATTTTTGGGGTAGTCAGGTTACTCTATCAGAACTGCAACAATAGGAACAAGCTTTTAATACAAAGCTCCAGACAAACAGTCATGGCAGTAGTGACAATGCAGACAAAGTTAATGCCACAGCCAGATTCCACCAAAGAAATACAAAACAACTTTTGAAAGACATCCCTTATTATTCAGGTTCACACACTTCATGTGTTGCTTAAATACAAAAGCCCTTAGAGAAAAAAAAAATCTACGAGAACTACAACTAGACAAAACACAATCTCTTTAAGAACTCATGAGGTCATGCATGTACTCTCTACTATCACACCAGAATGGCAGAAGATTGTGAGCACTTCATTTACCCAGCCTACCCTGCAATGCAATTGTCTCGGATGAAAGAGGGGGAAGGGAGATAGATGTACCAAGTACAGGCCAAAACAAAAACAGTCAAATCAAATCTGTGTGGCTCAAAGGACACATCGGTTGCATTTAAGCCCCACTGGTTTCTGTGTGAAGTGTATTACAAGGAGTAAGTTACCTTTCTCTCTCATCAGGTCTTTAATAGCTTGCCATTTCATGTCATACGGGATGTTGCTAATAAAAACTCTATTGCGATTAACAGCCTTCTTGTCTCCAGAGCCTGCATTCTTCTCCTTTGCATAGGGGTGGAATTTATTCTTGTTTCCAAGAGAAGGGATTGCCTTTGCTTTTGCAACGAACTTTTCTTTCACAGGTGCTTTCCCTTCTTTTGCTGTCTCATCATTATCCCTACATTAAAAAACAAAAATCCAAACAGAAACACTGTTAGTCTTGTGTTGGATCATTAGACTATCTCACTTCCTACCTATATAATTGAGTATTTCCTCTGCTATCGGAATTCTCAGGATGCCAAATGCTGCTTTTCAAATTAGGAAAAATAAATTTATGCTATCAGAGTAATTCCAAAATACAGTGCTTTATCAAGAACAAAAAAATGTTCCAATACTAAGTAAAGAAAGTACATCTTACTAACTCCCACTCCATTCCACAGAATCATAGAATCCTAGAATGGTTTGAGTTGGAAGGGACCTTAAAGATCATTTAATTCCAAGCCCCCTGCCATGGGCAGGGACACCTCTCACTGGATCACCTTACTCAGGGCTCCATCCAACTTTTAACACTTCCAGGGTTGGGGCATCCGCAACTCTGGGCAACCTGTGCCAGCACATCCTGTCTGTCAAGACTCAGAAAGATGGAACTATGAAACTACTACAAAGACCAAAACAGAAAGAGTAAAAAATGACCCACAGTACCCATGCCTTGGTGCTTTGGCAATTTGCACACCTCGCTTGGACAAGTTACAGGACATTCATCACAGAAGTAGGAGTAGAAACAGTCTAAGCTTGAGAGCTGAAACAGCTCACGATACTTAATTCAATGGAATAATAATATATCAAAATCAACTCCAATAGGTTTTATATCAAATTATGGGTTATCTACCCCATAAATTATTTTTATTCACAATTTGTGCGGGACTACTGTTAGACAGAAATGAAAATTCAACTGAGAACAACAAATTTTTTTCAGTTTCACTGCTTAACACTACTAGAATTTGAAAACTTGTTAAATGCATAGGAAACAGTTGTATTAAGCCATACTATGAATCTAAGACTATTTAGGTAACTAGGTGTATTATCCACTAAAAACAACAAAGTAGACACCTGGCCCTCGGTCTTTCAAAACTTCACCAATAGCACCAAAATCCTCATCTTAAAATATTTTTATTTTTTAGATGAAAATACAAGAAAATTGGCTGCTTTTCTTTTACAGCAGTCCAAATCTCAACTTCAGTAAGACCAAACATTTTCAACAGAATTAGAAGTATCTGTAACTCTTCAGCACTCCTGATAGTGTTATTATCACAAGGTCATTTAGCATGCCAACAGTGGCTCAGGGAGCCTGAATTGTTACTTTTTAAAAGGAGAACTGCTGAACTGAAAGAATCCACTGAATAAAGCCACACAAATGTGATCCACTAAACAGATGCTACTTAGCATCTTTAACTACACATCACTGTCTACTTAAAGAGAAACTTAAAAAGTACTTTTACAGAAACAGTATTTTAAAAAGCCAGAATTAGCATCTTGATTTAGAACAATTAGAAGGTGATGTCCTACAGGACTGACAGAAGTGAATGATTGTGAACCCTCCTTCTTAAACTACATCACTATCTTTACTGTATTTCCCACATTTCAGAAGGCTTAGTTTTCATCTCATTGAGACACTTTGGAAGGTTTCAGGCATTTCAGTTTTACAACCACAACATATGGCAAACCAGTGATTTTGATTAACTGACAAGTTTTCAGCTCTCTGCACAGTTAACAAAACAGTAAGTGGCAGTCCTGCACTCAAAAGCACATGCAAGGAGCTTTTCATGAAGCTAAATGCATTATCTACTCAAGTCTGGGCACTTCATAGGCAGGAGTACATTCAAATACATCCATATTTCTCCCCTGACTTTTTCCCCAATTTTGAAATACTCACATGGTATTAACTTCACAGTCCTTGTGTTTATATGTGGATTAAGAGTGGATTAGCAACTGGGAAATGCACGGATACTCCCCTGGGGCAAGTATTTGTAAAATTTAAAACATCTCAAGTCAACAACATGTTATCTGGTTGCAGCTTTCTCCAAGTCCTTCTGCATCATCCCTCCTCCACACCACCCTGTGTGCGTGACAACACAACTCTTGTGTGGCTGTGTAGTGAAGTGAAATGAAGGGAACAATGCAGAACTGGAGGGATTCACGGGAGGAGGCACAGAGCAGAGTATCAGGTCTTCCAGTCAGATCAGTTCCTTCCAATCCAACTCCATTTGCAAATGCAAAACTCCTGCCCAACCAGACTCCTAGTAAAAATCTGAGTTCTTCCTTAAGTTTTAGGATTAGAGCAATGGATTCTCTTCAGCCTTTTAAGCTCTTTCCTGCTTAAAGGATTATGAAACAGCCCCTTGGTGCTCAATGTCGTGCACAGGATGAGACAGGTCTCCAAATATGGAATCCAGAGGCTCTGCAAGACCTGGCTGTACAAATCAGTAGAGAGCACAGAGGATACAAGCCTGGCACAAACTCCTGCATCTGGGAAACAAAGCCACACTGCACTTGGTCTGGGAATCACAGCCAGGCTGCTGAAAACAGAGGATTAATTAAAGAAACAATCCTTCTTGCTAAACTCATCTGCCAAAACCAACACAGGCCAGTGACCAGGCCAGAGGCAGAAATCCTTTTACAACTCTTACCCTAGTCCTTGAATATTAACAATAATTTCAATCATAAATACATTCAAAGCAATGTCACATTACTCACCACAGAAAAGACAGGCTCAGAAATTATAAACTGACATTTTCATGGGGGAAAACAATAATAACTTCTAATCTTTACCTTTTGTATGAGCTACACATTTCATACATTAAATTAATATTTGCCTGTGAAATCACAGACCATCACCGTTCCTAGGACTGGAAAAAACATGTCTACAATTAGTTCTCAAAAAAACCTGCATATGCTCATTGATTTGAAAGACCAATTATAACTTTTGGGAAAAAAAAAAAAAAAAAAAAGCTTTTGAACTTTCCATGAAGTTTTGAAGACAAAAGACAAGCTCTTCACATGCAAAACTAGAAGCCTGTAAATAATAAGCACAAGATACATCAACATGAAAGCCCTAAAACTTGAATTTTTAGAAGAAACTTCTACTCCTCCTCACAAGTGTCCATAATAAGATAAGCAGACAGAAATGGAAGAAGTTCACAACATGTGATTTCAAAGCACATGGATCACTTTAGCTTTGTTGTGCTGAACAGTTCCACAGCAATACAAAAACCTTAGGGAAGTGCGCAAACTGAGTCAGGATTCCTCTCCAGTTTATTGAATGCTAAGCAAACCACGTTAATAATTTTTTTTTTTTTTTTTTAAGTAATACACTTCACCCACAGACTGACAGCTTAATCCTTTGTACACACGTTTGGGGGAAGATTAGAAACTGCATGTGAAAGAATAAGATTTGAATCTCTGTCACCAAGAACCCTCCGCTACTTTTAAACTTCAAGTTGCGACTTCTACCAGGCAGAGCAACTGTGATTTTTCATTTGCTTCTGAGGTTTTGGAGGCAAAAGAAGATACTGTTGACAGGAGGGATACAGAGAAAATACATCATTTCAACAGTAGCAACCTCAAAAGGCAATAAAATTTATATGCCTAAAAAGGACAAAAAGGGTTACAATCATCCTGTGAAAATTCAATTCTAATCTGAGCAGTATGGAAGCTGAGGGCCAGACTAGGGAAAAAGAAAACAAATCCACAAATTCCATTTTACAGTAAAGTTTACAGCTTGTAAACTCAACTAAATTTTACAGGGAGTCAAGTAAAGGCATGAAGTACATATTTATTCCTCCAGCTTTATGTTGAAGATGATCCCATATGCATTTTTTTAAACACAACAGTATCAGAGCAGGGCTGCTTAGAACATGTCAAAACTTCACAGACGCCAGCAGCTTTGATGTACTGTAATAGTACTTCTACTGTAAATGTATTTTCCCTCCAAGATCTGAATGAGATTGGAAGAGATATTGAAATTCCAACGATCTGAGGCCAAAATCTAGCTCATGTAAAGAGTGACAACCCTCCAAGCCTGACATCAAGAACAACCACGCACACAAAGTTATTCATGGTATTGTTCCAGAGAGCTGGTATTTCCAGCTCCCTTATACTAAGTTCCTTTTAGACCTACTATACCAGGCACAATTTTACATACTCTGTGTATGAAAATGTTGCAGTTTCCAAGAAAACTTCATGTATGCATGTGCGGGGTCTGTTTTTAGAAAGGAAATTACTACAGGGCTGTCTTACCATTCTCACGTAAACAAAGACTAGTTCAATGGCTTTACAAACAACATCGTTTCGGCAAGAAGTGGAAACTAAACGGCACCAGAAGCGATGCGGAACACTCCCGGAAAGGTATCCCGTGGGAACCGGTCCGCCAGGTACCAAAGCCCGGGGCTCGGAGCCCCGCGGGGCGGCCCCGCACGCCCAGCCCTCGGCGGCCGCAGACCAAGAGCCGCCACCTGCCCCGTGCCCAGGCCGCGGCCTCCCCGAGCTCCCGGGCCGGGAGAGCGCCCCCGGCCCCAGCCCCGGCCCCGCGGAGGAGGAGCCATGGGGCCGGGGGGGCCCGGCCACCTCCTCCCGCCGCCCCCCCGGCCGCGCTGCCCCCGCCGCCTCCCGGCCCTGCCTTCACACACATTTTGACGCCATTTGCGCTGCCCGCGCCGCTACCGGGTGCCGCGGCCGCCGCCGCCTCCTCATCCTGCGGCGGCTGTTGCGGCGTCTGTTGTTGCGGTGCCGGCTGCTGCTGCTGCTGCGGCGCCGGCTGTGGCGCCTGGCCGGCCGCCTCCTCGGCTCGGCGCGGCGCGGCCGCCTCCGCCCTGTCGCTCTCCGCCATCTCGAGCCGGGCCGCGGCCCAGCGACCGCCGGTTTGAAACGGGCCCCGACCGCCTCGGCCTCGCCGCGCCGCGCCGCGCGAGTCTCGCGAGAGCGCCGCTCGCGGCCGGGGGAAGGCACGCGCGCCGAGGCTTTGTGCGTTGCCATGGCGACGCGGGGCCGGGCACGGCGGGCGCTGCGCCTCGAGCCAGCCGCCCTCGCTGAGGCGCTGAATCGCCCAGGCGCAGGAACAATTCCGCTGGGAAAGACCCTGAGATTTCCAAGTCCACCCTTTAATATAGCACTGCTGAGTACACCACTAAGCCAAGTCCCCAGGTGGCACATCTTAACGTCTTTTAAATCCCTCCTGCAATCCCTCCACCATTTCCCCGTGCAGCCTGTGCCAGTGATGGACAGCCCGTTCCGTGAAAGAATTTTTCCTAATATCCAACCTAAACCTCCTCTGGTGCAAGTTCAGATCATGTCCTATCAGCCTATCACGTGTTTCATGGAAGAAGAGACCGACTCCCTCGTGGCTACATCCTCCTTTCAGGCAGTCAGAAGCGATAGTGTCCCTCCTGAGCCTCCTTTTCTCCAGGCTGAACACTCCCTCAGATGCTCCTTACAAGACTTATGCTCCAGACCCTTGATCAGCTGCCCTTCTGTGGACACACTTCTGCACCTCAACGTCCTTCTAGCTGTGAATGGCCCAAAACTGAACACAGGATTCATTGTGCAACCTCTCCAGTGTGAGTAGAGGGGGATGATCACTGCTCTAGCTCTGCTGGCCACACCATTTCTGATAAAAAAATCTTGTATGGTCTTTTTCCAAACTTTTCAGTACCCTTCTACATTAATAAGATCCCCACACTCATTGTGAACTGAAGGAGCCTGAATTCTGAAGGATTTAGACACAAAAACAACCCTTAACCTCTGTTGAGACAGCTCAGACCAAATATAGAATCATAGAATGTGCTGATTGGGAAGAGACTCATCAGGATAATCCAGTCCAACTCCTGGCCCTGCACAAAACACCCCAAGAGTCACACCATATGCCCAAGAGCATTGTCCAAACACTTCTGGAACTCTCTCAGGCTTGGTGCTGTGACCACTTCCCTGGGGAGGCTGTTCCAGTGCTCAGCCACCCTCTGGGTGAAAAACCTTCTCCTGATCTAACCTAAACCTCTCCTGACTCAGCTTCATGCTGTCTCCTTGAGTCTGTCACTGGTCACCAGAGAGAAGAGGTCAGTAGCTGCACTTCTGCTTCCCCTTGTGACAATGTCAAAGATCTCAATGAGGTCTCCCCTCTCTCCCCTCCAGGCTGACCTCAGTCGCTCCTCATAAGGCTTCCAGACACTCCACCATCTTTGTTGCCTCCTATGGACACTCTCTAATAAGCAATATTTTTAAAAGAAGAAAAAAGCATTTATCATTTGGACAAAGTTTAATCATTTTACTAACCACAAGTACAAAAGCATTTCTAAAGGGATAACCAAATATTATATAAATATCTATTATATAAGGAAAGCCATTCACTCCTCTGCAATGAATTTAGATTGGTGGCTTTTGGATAATGTGGCTTTTGGATGTAAACTCCTTATGAGCTGCTGGGACTCTCCTTTGTCTGTCCTCCTGACTGTCATAGCAGGTGTTGGTAACATGTGAGATTTGGGAGAAAGCACTCAAAGCCACTGTAAAACACCCCAGTGACCGCCATTCCAGATGAAGGTAGAAAGGCATGTCCAGAGGTCTGATAAGAGATGTAATTCTGTTCACATATTAACCATAATTAGATAAATATCTCGGTATTTGCGATAATAATCACTGCTGGAATAGTTAATGTTTACTTGATATTGCTGTCATTGCATTTTACAGCTCTCACTTCTTCAGGCTGAAGGGGAGTAACTCCCATGTTCAGGTTAGCAGACCCTCTGTTTGATTGTGCTTTGCACAGAGCACCTCAAGTGTTGGAATCCTCCCCTCCCTAAAGCAGTTTTATGGCACCGAGCAGCTGACACTGAATTCCTGTGCTGAGGGGCCTGTGGCAATAACACGAGCTGCTGACTGTCTTACACACAGTTTGCCCACTTGCTCCGAATAATCTACTGGCTGTTTCAGTTGCTGCCTCCCCACGTTTGTATGCTTCTTGGGCCCGTGGGTCCGGCTGAGGTGAAGTCAGTTTTCCCCACAGCAGCCCTCAGTGCTGTAATCTCTACTGGCAGCTGGAAAGGAGTTGATAACATGTTGGTGTTTGCTGGGACAGCATCACAGCTCTATCTCCAACATTCCCCTCTCACCAGTGGGCCGAGGGTGGGCAAGATCTTGGGACAGGACATAGCCAGGACAGCTGACCCAAACTATCCAAAGGGATATTCCACACCGTATGACATCTGCACAGTAACAAATGCCAAGAAAAAGGAGATGAAATGATGGGCACAGAGGGCATTTGTTATGACATTTGTCTTGCAGAGTAACTGCTATGTGTACTGCTTTCCAGGAAGTGGCTGGACTGATGGGAAACAGTAAATCTGTTTTCCTTAGCTTCCATACGCAGTCTTTGCTTTATTCAACTGCCTTTATGTTGATCCATGAGTTTTTTCCATCTTGTTTTCTCCCACCCCATCCTGCTGAAGAGTGCTAGAGCAACTTGGTCGGCACCTGTTGGCCAGCCAAGATCAACTCACCACAGCCCAGCATGCACGGTTTTGTACCAGTAAACTCCACTGTCACACAATGGGTTTGCAGTAAATACTCAGAACTGCACAATCCATACACATCCAAAGATGAAGAGGTGTTTTGTATTAAGGCTGCACTGGGGCATAGTCTGGCTAAAAGCCTGGAGGAGTTATGGTAGCTTTGCCCTGTCTCCCTCACACCACAAGTCCAATTTAGAACATTCTGTTCAGCTCAGTTGCCTGTGTCAGGATTTTTATGGGAGTCTTGTCTCCTATTCTACAAGTCTCACACACAATCACTCAGTATTTCTGTTCTCAAAGAACAATAATAAAAATGCCACAAAGAGCTGTTAGGGATCTGACAGGGGTGAACTGGAATTTAAAAGTAGAATTTCTTTGGTCTACAAAACTGTGTTGAAAAATGTTTAAGTTTTTCCCTAGCAAGACTCTTGAGTATAAAATGATTGAATTTTTTTTTTAATCTACTTACCATAGTTAAGTGAAAAAAAGGAAACCATCGTCTTTCCATGCCACTTCCTGTGCTGAGAAAGTCTCCTTTGTTACACACTACTGCTCCCTCCTGAGAATATTTTTAAATTGTCTTTTGATATATGGGCTTCCAACATCTCTTCTGCCTCTGTTCATGTTCTTACAGGAGACAGACAAGATTTCTGAAGAATGTTCCTATTAAAAGGGGATTTTTCATTTAGTGCAACACTGTTACAAGTGTTCTTGATCTGCTGTCCTAACAAATTCCTCTTGTCATTCCCTAACATAAATAGTGTTTCACAGTTATAGGTAGGGTGTATGGCATAATGGCTGTACAATCTTGGCAAGCACAGAGTTGACAGCACTAATTCACACACAGAGTTGAGGATAATGGAATATTATTAATGTTCTTGCATATATATGTAAATATAAGCAACTGTAAAGGAACTACTATTGAAAGTGTCTTGTACAAGTGGTTACTGAGGTAAAATAATTATGTGTATTTAAAGTATCAGCATTCTCTTCAAAACAGTAACTCTCCAGTAAATCTCAAGTCCTCAGTGACAAACAAGGCATAGCTCCCAATATGCTAATGAACAAATATGTATCATCATCCTTTTAGAAAGGACTGCTTTAATTCATCTTTTGTTTATCTCAATTTTTTTTTGTTGTTTCTGGTTAACTCATGATCAAAAGCCATTCATCAATACTTTTATCAGGTGGAACTTGTGAAAAAACTCAATGTTCCTGAAAGTCAGTTTGTACGGAACTTCATAAAATGGGACCTTTGAGCCTCATAGCTTTTAAATCCATTTGACTTTTTTTTGTAAATTACTGTTTTTCAGTTCTCACTTATATGAGAGAGAGCAGAGCAACCTACATGGTGGATATGTCACACATCATTTTTCTTCTTTTGTTTGCCATGGTACCTAAATGTGCTTAGCATTTTTTAGACCCTGTCCCTTCTCCAGAAAGCCCCAAGTACAGCTGGAGAAGGGTTCCTTTGGCAGTACATTTGCTTTGTAAATATTTTTTTTACTTTCATACCTTATTTAAAGATTCCTTTTTGTACAGACACAAGTATTTCCAGACCAGTCTGCACTGCCTAAGGCTGCACCCAACCTACACTGCTTTACTTTGTGCTAAAAAAAAATAAAATTAACCCTACTCTGCAACTGGCACCCTTTTTTGCATACTTATAGTGGACCTATAGTAAAGCAAATACTATTTCCCCCAAAGGCTCTCTTTGCATTTAAGCATTATCTTTCTGGGCTGAGAAACAACATGGTATCAGTCACACAGGAGACTTGCTCTACTTGATCTGCAGGGACCTAACTTCTTTGTCCCCCATGGCAGCCTTACATCTCCCTAAGTCTCATAAAATTTTTCTTCGGTGTTGTGCAACCCTTGACCACAGCTTGAGTCTCAATCTTAATCACCTATTTTTAGCCCTAAAAGAATGCATAAGACCAGAATTTTGGTAGCACTTTTACCGTTCCTACATGGAAACGATCCACGTTACCCCTCTTCCCCCAGACATTACCCTAGCTGCTGAGTTGCAAAGGAGACAACTGAGCAACCTGCTTGTTTGTTGGTCCTTCCACTGTCAGGCTGAGTGCCCCTAACATACCCACCACCTCTCCTTTCAAGTGAGGCAGCAAACACCTCCCTCCTGCAGGTCCAAAGGGAACTCATCCTTCCCCTTTGCCCTGTCCCTACCCGGCAGGGAGCTGGCCCCAATGCCGGGGTGGAAGAGCTGGAGATGCCTCGGGGGCCATTCACCTCCTCAGGGACGAACTCTCCCGTCCCACCCACACAAGGTGGCACTGTTGGTTTTCACTGTACTCTTGCACTCTTCCACCTTCCCCGACACTAACACTGGCTAAACTTAAAGGGGGTGATTTTCAACTTTCTTCTGAATCCCTACGCTTTTCCTAATTGAAGAGTGGACCTAGTCAGACATTTAACATGGGGAGACTGCTTTGTAGGACTTGTTTTTCAGCCCTATTCCCAGGAGTCACCAAAGCAGTGCCCTACAGACCCACAGAGCTGTAGACTCTATGTTGCTAGTCAGAGTATGGTAAAAGCACAGCCTTTGAACAAGCCCAAATAGAGATTCAGATCTTTTAAGACTACGTAAAAAAACCATGGTAGAATAGATGTTTATTCTTTTAAAAATGCTAAATACCTTCAATTACATTAAGTAATTCCAAGTTGCAACTGTGATCAATACATAAATTAATATATAATCCACCTGCTTTT
This sequence comes from Motacilla alba alba, assembly GCF_015832195.1. Classification (NCBI taxonomy): domain Eukaryota; kingdom Metazoa; phylum Chordata; class Aves; order Passeriformes; family Motacillidae; genus Motacilla; species Motacilla alba. The sequence continues at coordinate 9,986,727 of NC_052025.1, forward strand.
GGTGTGTGCCTCCATTACTGCTTTTATCTCCCCTATATATTATTGCTTTCTGATTATGCATATTCTCAAAAAACTTGCTTAAATTTGCCTGGGAGGGAAGTTTCAACTCGATCTGTTTTTTCTGTGCGCAATATTCTTCCCTGACTCTACCCACTTCAGCCCATTTAAAATTTCTAGAAATTGAAGGGAGAGCTTGCTTACAAAGGAACACGCTGTTCCTTTGTTAGCTGTTTAAAGCTAAGCTGAAAAGCAAGTTACAAGAGAATTGGTTATCCATCAAAACAGTTACATTTTCTTGACACCTACACCACTCAAGTGATCCTCAAACTTTAAAAGTATTGACCAGCTAATAGCTCTAAGACTTCCACATTGCCTTTCACCGACTGACACCCACTTGGCTTTAAGTGTCTTGCCCAACCTTAAATTAGGCCAGCTGAATTTGCCAACTCAACATAACAAATTACTAGATCATTATAAAATCTCTATTTGTGATCAAGGGCTCTCCTTTGAGGAAACACAGCACTCCCTAAAAAAGGATCAAATCAACAGCAAATATGATTGAAGTCAGATGAAAGTAATAATAACTGTCAGTTGAATACAAAAGATGGATCCTGATAAAGAAATTGAAAGCAAAGAGTAATGAACGCTCCCTTTGTCCTTATATCCAGAATTATTCACATACACTGCTACCATTTGCCTTACCAAAAATCACTTCTCCCATGCAAAAGAAAAACTTGTGAATTTCAAGTGAAAAAGAACCTAAATGTAGAAAAAGATTGTTATTCCACCACTTTTCCATTTTAAAATATACCATCTTGAACAGAAAAACAGTGCTACTTGTCTGCTGGTAACTGGTAGATGAAGGAGACTCATTCCCTGTTGCTGGCTGCCAGTTTCTTTTCCAGTTTCAATTCCAGAAAAGTGGATCTTCAGTACATAAAGTCAGAAGTCTTCAGAATAGAACATGAGTGTCAGATTCCTAGAAATAAACACACAATTTCAGCAACTTCTGCCAAGCCAGAGTACAAGAGGGACAATTATTTCAGTGTTAAAAAAAAAATACTTCAATCCTCTAAGAATAACAAGACAAAAGGACAATGTATCTATAAGGTGTAATATCCCACAAGTAAACCTTTTTCAGGAAAACAGTAGTGAAAGGCCAGCATCCATGCCTAAATTCTGGCAGAAGAGGCAAGAAGCACCCCCTCAGAATGTGTTTCTGTTGTCAATGCTGTCCCTCACTCCCAGCCACAGCAGTCAGAGTGGTCCTGGCTACTCCCCCAGTCATATCTCCAGTAAGGTTCTCCAAGCATAGCAATGCTCAGCAATTATTAGGAATCCCTGGATTTCTGTCACTCTCCCTTAACAATTATGTCAGGTTGAGGAGGCACTCTGAAATTCTGAGACCTTGTATTTGCTCCTCCCAAAATTTCAAACTACAGCTTTCAGTCTAGTGAGAGACCTTCATGGGGCCCCCAAGTAAATCAGGGACAGGGCTAAAAAAGAAAATTAGAGCTCCCTAGGAACCATAGGGGTTCTATATACATATTCTGAAAGCACAATCTTATACTATTTAAAACTATCTATTTATAAAGTCTTCATGGATCTTTAAATATGAGAGGCACTTCAAAAATTAGCTTGATTTACAGACATTGTTTGTCACATGACTAATCATGCAGCATTAGAAAATCAAACCAATAACCATTAGCAAGTACATAGTTAACCACCAGTTTAACCATTAGTTTTAACAGCAGGAGAAAGCTGTATTTTGACTCAGTGCTTGGTAGTTCACTGCAGTCACAGCAGAGGACCTGGGCATTAAAATGGCAGGCAAGGCAAAACCCTTTTTTTTCCCCAGATAATTTCAAGAAGAAGGTTTAACCTATCATACTGTTATTGCATGTAGCAAGAAACATGAGGAGTTTTAAAATTATTTTCCATAGAACAAAATCTTTTAGTAGGTCTACAGCAGTCTCATGATGCATGACAGTGTGATACAGTCCTGTTCCACTGACCCACGTGCATCCCTGCAAGGGTGTATTCACCCGGATGATTCACAAATATGGAATCACTATCATTTGAAACAGATTTATGATTTATTAATGCAATATATACAGATCCAGCTGTGGGAAAATGAATCTTCTTTCCTAATCCAACTTAAACACCTGCTGTTGTGGTAAATAGAAACCTCTCTAATATGCAACCAGCGTCAGCTAAACGCGGCTAATGAAAGGCTATAAAGCGAAGTCTATGTTTTAATCGTTATTACTGTTAGAGCTGCTGGGAGGACCCGAGGCCACACTGCGGGCACAGCCTAAGAGGCTTTCGGCTCAGCACGCCCCTCAGACGAGCGTGTGAAAGCCTGCCCGCTGTTTCTCGGCGAGCAGCGGCCCCGCCGCCCCCAGCGCGGCTCCACAGGTCCTGCTCAGCGCCGGCGGCGGGGCTGCGCCTCTCGGCGGTGCCGGGGCCGGGAGGATGCGGCCCCTCCTGCGGGTACCGCAGCCCCGCTCTCCGTCACTGCGGAGACCACCCGGCCTTCGAGGCCCCGGTACCCGGCCCGGGCGGCGGTACGGAGCGGAGGAGGGAGGGCTGCTCCCGCCCCGCTCCGCAGCGGCCCCGGGCCGGCCCTTACCGATGCACCGCACGTAGTGTTTTGCAGGAAGTTTCCACGCTCCTGGGTTAAATCCGTGAAAAGCGGGGCTGGAGAGGAGCGCGGCTGAATAGCGATGGAAAGGGGCGGGCGAAGAGGTGGAGGAGGAGGCGGTAGCAGCAGCGGCCGTGTTTAATTTTTTAATTAGGACGGTTTGAGCATCTCCCGGCGGGGTCGCACCGCCGGGCGGCGAGGGGAGCCCGGGCGAGCTGCCCCCGCCGCCCGGGACCACCCCGCGCCCCGAGGCGTCGGGACTCCAACCTGCACCTTGGACGGCCGGCGCGGCGGGCCGGAGGCGCGGAGGAACGCGCCCCGCCACCATGGGCAGCGCGGCAGCGGAGGACAGCGGTGCGTAGCGCGGGCGGGGCGCGGGGCGCGGGGCTGACCTTGCGGCGCCGCCCGGCCCGGCCCGGCCGCGCTCCGGCGGGGGCAGGGAGGGACGGAGGGAAGCACCCGGGGCGGCGGGGGAAGCAGGGCAGGGGAAGCGCCTGAATCTGCCTCCCTCGGGGTGGCGGGGCCGGTGAAAGCGAAGGCTGGGCGCGCCATCCTACAGCAACAATTGCTTTGCAGGTGCTCGGTCTCTCTCAGCCTCCATCCCCTGGGAAGCAGGCAACACTTTTCCACATTCCCAAGTTAAGGATGATGCTAGTAAACGTTTTGTTTTCCTGCATCTCTGAATTACTCAAATCTAGACCACGTATATGAATTCAGAGCACAGAAGCTCTCATCCAATGAAGACTCCAGGCTCCTGTATTTGCTACAGATAAAATCTTATTTTGGCAATTCGTTCCCTGTTGGAAGGCTGGAAGTGTCACAGCTCGGCTGCTCCTTCTTTGCAGGGAAATACTGTTTATGTGGAAAAGTGTTGCTTGCACCCTGAGTTACCGTGCTGCAAAACCACAGTGTGGGGCTCTCTTTGCAGAGCTGTAAGCCATGCCTTCATTTGCTGAGCATCCATGTCCTGGCCTTCCTACCTTCAGCTCCCTGAATGTCTTAGAACCCATACCCTGAAGATACAGTGTTCTCCCCAGCAATTTAGAAAATACAGGCATGCAGTGAGCACATGAGTATGACAAGTCGGCTGTGTGGTCACAGTGCTCCTTTTGCAGCATTTCTGGCCATGTGTTATTAACTCAGGTAGCTCAGACTCTTCAGAGAATTCCATATTCCTGCTGATTTCTATTTCTAGTCTATTTTATAGGATTTCTCCATTGTTAATCTTTTTTTCTTGCCACCTTCTATGACCAATTTCTGAAATAGCATTTCTGGAATACAGTTTTGTTTCCCTGAACAGATAGTTAAGGGCAAATGAGGTGCTTCCAAATGAGGTGCATTGCATTCCCAGAGAATGCCTGTTTATATGTCCCTTTCCAAGATAGGTTTGCTGTTACTCAAGCACAAGCTCGGGACTGAAGCTATTCAAAGTACTTTCAGAATAACCACATCCGTGAACCAGCAGTTGGGCTGTAGACGTCCAAGAAGAGAACAGATGGCCACTAATGTGATCAAGTTTGTTACAAACTGTCATTTAGGAAGTGAGATTTTAGGCACCTGAGGCTTAGTCATGCCAAGAGGATGAATGCTCCCAGCTTGAGATCGTGTAAAGATACTAGTTTCCTGAGTACTGAGCCACTAGAAAAAAATCCTGTAGGGGGTTCTGTGAGAGAAGGACTGAAACCCAGAACCCCAGGAAGATTATCCTGGTTATTTTCTTGATCTTCTTAAGTCTCGCTGTAAACCTGAGAGTAAAGGCTAGGTCCAAAAAAAAAATGACACCCTGTCACCCCAAACCACCAAATAACTGAGGCTGCGATCTTCACACCAAACACTGGCAGGGTTGGGCTGGTGATTCTGCTAGAATAAGAATTTCAACATCTTCCTTCCAGCTGCCTCACAATACCTAGTGCCCCTGTTGTTTCCCTTCATCCTTCATCCCCCCATAGGTGCAGCCAGCTCATACCTCAGTTTTTCTTAGCTCAGGATTAAGCTGTTTTCCTCATTCCTGTTTTCTTGAGGACTCTGTTTCTTCTGGCCTCAGAAGGACTTCCAGTGGCCTTTTATTTCACAGCAGGATGTTAAGGAGCCTTTCTTCTTGCCAGCATTTATATGGGTAACAAATCTAAGGAGGAGAAGAATCCTGACCTGTAAAAAAAAGATCAATATCTATCTAGGGTTAGCCCCCACAAAATGTTTCTGCAGATTATAAATGATACAACGCCTGTCCCCTTGATGCTGTCCTAAAGGCTATCTTTGAGGATTTTGGGATCCAGGCCAGGTTAGTTAGCATTCAGAGTCTTCTGACTCAGGACTTTGACAGATACACTGCAGCAAATGAAAAGGTATCTGACTAACTGGGAGAGGACATCTAACCTGTGTGCAGCACTAAAATGTGAAAGCAATAAAAGGTACGCAAGGTACCATGGGTTTGGGGACACATAATTAGAACAAAATTTCCTGTGAACTTAAGGGCTTCAATTACTGTTTCTGAAATTCAGGACAAGGAACAGAAGAACACAAAGCTGCACATTAGAGTTTCCCAGAACCAACTCCCCCCAGGCAAAATACAGAGTTTTCTCATGCAGCTTTTTCAGGCAAACTTTTGTTAAATAAGACTAAGATATCAGTTTCTCCACATTTCGGCATCAATCAAGCTTTGCACAGAGATTTGTCCCGTAATGTCTCCTGACAAGCACATAATGTACAAACAAATCTCATCTAATTCCAGTGTGTAAGATGTAAAATTACTAAGACTGAAAGTCATATTCTTGGAAAATTACTCTGTGGTGAAGAAATGTTATGTCAAACACAAACCTAATTGTCTGGACTCAGTTCAAATTCAGGGCTCTCCATGGCCAGCCTACTCCTAAAATTCTTCTCAATGTCTTTCAAGAGAGCAACTGGGATTTTTGAGTCTGGCTTTTCCAGCTAGTGACTACGTATAATTTTCCTGTATAAGCCTTGTTTTTAATTTTTATAACCCATTATCCTAGGGCTTTTGGAAAGTATTTCTTTTTCCTTGACTGGCTTTTGCTGAAATCAACTGACTTCTAACATAAATTTGTGATATTGAACTTTCTGTAATTTTTTTTTTCTGCAGAAGGTCAAACTTAATAGAAAAATTGGAAGTATGCCCAATGAAAATCCATTCAGCAGGTGGGCTTTACCTTTGAGTATTTTCAGAAAATAAATATTGGTTCTTGACATTCTGTCTAATTCCTATAGGCTGTATCTGGATTTTTCTTCCAGCTTGACAGGAATTAAAACAGCATGACCCAAAGAACAGAATATAATTCAAAACAAGGAAAGATCTCATACAAACGTCTACAGAATAAACAGAACATTGGTTGTTATGCTCTGGTAAATGTGTAAATACTAACAGGAAACATTTAATATCTATTATACTGAGCTTTAGTGCAAAAAAAAAAAAATACATACTTGTGTTTTTCCCTTTTGCTCTTTGTTCTAAAATTTTTGTTCTTTAGGATAACAGTCAAAAAACCCACAAATTTTGAAGTGAGAAAGGAGACACCAAACAAGATAAAAGCTCTGTCCATTTCTGTCTGCTTGGGAATACCAAAAGTTATTTTTACTTTTTCTGTTGTTTTTGTTTGTAGGCTGGCTCAGAGTATGGCTCCTCTCAGCCATGGCTGCAGCACAGAGCAGAGGTACTGGAACTCCCTTTAACCTGGCTGAGCAGTGCAGGTACCTGAAGCAGTGTAGCCATGGCAGCGCAGGGCTCTGAGTGGCCTAATTACTCTGCCAAGAAATAAATGGATACTGGCAATTCCCTGGGGAAAAAGAGGTTGAATTGTTAATAAAAAGAGTTTCCCCTGAGGCACATTCGTTAAATAGGTGTTAGCAAGAGCCAGAAAACCTCAAGTTCTAACCTTAGAATAAAAATGTCTTTGTCCTTTGGCGCTTTTGATGTCCCAGCCTTCCAATTCTCCCACTGTCTATAGATACAAAAGAAAGATGTGATTGCAATATCTGATGGAAAACCTAAAATAAAGCAAATGATCCCCACCCCCAACTAAAATCTATAGGTAGGATCTCCTTAAAAAGACAAATACAAGAAGTTTTTCCTTTCTGGAAGCATGCAGAGTTCTCCTGGTGGCAGCAGTGGGGTGGAGTTGCTTGAGCATCCTGCTTCTCTAGGACACACGTCAGGGTCAGCCCCTGAGGAGCAGGGGCACATCTGTTTACTGTGCCTGTGAAATTAGCAGGGTATGTATGGGGAAGACCAAGGAAAGAAACAAATGAGAGCAAGATTTAGGGAAAGGGAATTTAATTCTGTTTTCTCTTCTTTCACCAGTCTTTGCTCATACACAGGAGTAGATGTGTATAGGGATTTTAGCAATCTGCTCACTTTCTTACAAGCTCAAAATACACCCAACATTTTTTCTGAAACTGGAGCCCAAGATTGCAGTAAAATTGCACACACAGTCTTTTATTTTACAAGTTGGATCTATTTACGTAGACTCTGAGCTAAATCAAATGAGTAAAATCCACATTATTTAGCTGAAATTGCCTTTGAGGTCAATGCAAGTTTAACTAGTTTAAGCACAGAGATATAAAGCCATTTCAGGAAACATATCAGGTTCCTGCATGTAGAGACCTTAGAGAGTATTGCCAAATCACAATCTGTAGACTTGTGCCCAGTCTGACAAAATGCTGTTTGAAACAACTGAAATTTCTGTTTTGAGGAGACAGAAAGACAGAAAATTCTGAGTCTGCTGTCTCAAAACAGAGGCCAGTAAGTGAATGGTGTGTAGAGGCTAACAGTTGCAATTTTATCACAATAATTTAAATGTGAAAAGACAACAGGACACTTCTAAAATCCAAGCTGGTTTTCATTTTCAAATGTTGATATGTTACAGCTCAGATATATGCACCCCATTTAGAGCTAACCACACTGATTTGACATTTCTATGCAGGCAAAGAAGCAATAGAGGTGAAAATCCCACAGAGCCACCAGGATGTGATGCCCAATGATGAGCAGTAATTACTGCAGCAACACTTCAGCCAGTATGAGCGTCAACGAAATGTCTGCCTTCCCTTTGACTTTAGAACAAAAAACTGGCTTTGCCTTTGTGGGGATTTTGTGTGTTTTCTTGGGACTTCTAATTATCAGATGCTTCAAAATCTTGCTAGACCCCTACAGCAGTATGCCTTCTTCCACGTGGGAAGATGAAGTTGAGGGGTTGGATAAAGGAACATTTGAATATGCTCTTGCATGAAAACTCACAGAATATCCTGCCTTAAATTTGATGTTGATTTCATTTTGGAAACCAACTGTTGTTACATTTGTTATACATACCTGCATTTTGGAGATATGTTGGTGGCATCCATTTTGTTAAATAAATATTTGTTGCAAACTGAAAAGGTACTTCATGTTGCTTTTATTTGATGAACAGCGGAATGGTAGATAAAAAATGGCTAACAGCAAACAAGTACAAAAAAAATCACTAGACAGTTACCATGGCCAGTATTTTAAGGATGAGATGACATCTGGCTCTTCAGAGGAGGATCTCATGTCTACTGTGCGTCATGACAGGCTGAAGAAAAAGACAGGCTCGTGAATGGTGAATGTTTAAGTGGCAGCCCTCTGACCTCCTCATCCAACACAATTTTCTGAAACTCAGTGTCTGTACTTGTACACTGAGGATACAAAAGCGGAGGACAACAAACGGTTGTGGCTTAGAGGAGGCGCCTGCAGGAGGTATGTGTCCCTGTTTTTATTCCATTTGTTACAGAAGATGATTCACTTTAAAATGGAACTTAAACTCTCTGATTACCAGCCCCCAGCAGTAATTAGACCAGCCTGGCAAGGCCAAAGCAGACACAATCATGCTGCTTACCCATTTTTACCCAGCCCTCAAGGAGGGATGGGGTCCAGAGCTCTGTACACTGCAGCACTCTCCACAGCCGGTTGTTCTGCTAGTGCTCCAGCAGTTGTGCACAGTGTATGACCCAGACTGTCACTGATGAACGGGTCATGGGAGATCCTATCAAAGCAGAAGTGGAAGAGCAAAAGCAGAGATTCAAATCTGGATATTCAAGGTCACCCTCATACACACAGCTGTTTAGCAAGTGTGACAGTACTTGACAGAAATTCAATTCCGTTTTTAAGCAGGCTGGCATTAGAATTTTAGGCACTGTCACTTTTGCTAAACAGATCTGTTTGCAATGAGGAGCTAAGACAAGGAGATCAGTTACAGCAGTTGTTTTCTTTTCCCTGTATTCTGAAAAATACATGTTATTCCTTTTGCCCTATATACTAGGCAGAGGCAGACAGTGGAACAGCAGACCTCAAGTGCCATTTGGAACATAAAATACTTGATTGTACAGAGAAGGACATTAATCTCCTGTCTGAAAAATACAAGAGATGAACAGCCAATATTAATCTACACTGGTCCATTTAAATTATAAAACAAACAATTTCTTGAATGTAAGGGCTTTCAACTGCTTCAGATTATACATAAGAAAAAAATTCCAGACCCTCAGAGATTCAGTATATTGCATTTATTCTAGTTAATTTAGCCATAAAATCCAAGGTAGATATCAGTACAATAATTCATGTGATCTGTTATTGCTGGATAGGATTATCCACTGCAGAGACCTGACACTGCCATTCTTTTTATGTACATCTAATCAGCACAGCTGAGCTCTGGGCTGTCAGGTTAGAGTGCTGAAGGCACTTAGGTTATCTGGGTTAAATATAGTTCAGTTATTTCTAAACTACACAGCAAACATTGCAAACATATCCAAAGAACCCCAATATTGTCTTATTATTTTTATTCTTGACCCAATCTATTGCTGGAAGCAAATTATTTAATTCCCTTCTAATCACAAAGCTTCATAATTTCCTGCTTGCTCTTTTCTTCATTCCAAAAAGACCAGGAAGTCAGCCTTCCCAGAAACCATACAGTGAACATAATTTTTCAAAGGCTTATTAAACATACAGAGTAAAACTTCAAATAGGGTCAGGAGTAAATTATTTAAAACTGCATGTAGGAGGACCCCCCAAAGAATGATCCCACTGACTTCACTGAAGCTCCTGCATAAAATGCAGTGAGCAGATCCTGTCCTGACCTCTTGTTATCGGCATGACTATATATGCAGAACTGAAAGATAGAGAGAGTATGATCTGTGCAGAATCGGGCATAGCAGGGAGGGAAATGGAGATAACAAAAGTATTTTCAGGCCCCTTAGAAATTTCGCAATGCCATAAACCCAGTAATTGTAATGGATAGGTACATTTGCTGGTTAAAAGTTAACAAACTAGAATGCCTTTCTAAATCACCATCTAGAAATGTTTTGAAAGAGAGGGATTGGATGGTCTACTCAGTATATTAAACAGGAGAAAAATCTGGCCAATAAGGCAGAGTCTGTAATGCCTCAAAGAGAGTGTCACACTACATGCATGAATAAAAGAGGCAGATTGTCCTTCCCTAAAACCACAGGATTGAATGGTAAGTTAAATTACCCTGAATAAGGTAGACTTGATTATATATGCACAATGCTGGAAAACTAAACACAAAGTTAATGGCAAATAACAGTTCAGAGATCTCTGGAAATGCATTGTGAAAACCTAAGTATTACTTTCGAGAACAGCAGAAAGGTAAGAGACTTTACTTTTCCTAGCAAAACACTAATATGGGAATAAGACAGTGAAATGACAGAATCATTTTGCTTGGTAGCAAATGTTTCATTGTCATCAAAGAATCAGGATTTCATTCAGTCATGGAGATGGAAACAAACATATTTTCACTGACCTTGATGACAGAAGATTTGTCTTTGCTCCTTCATGCCTGAAGATGAAACACTTCCTTGCAGATTTAAAAGGCTGAATACTATGATCATAAATGTGTAATAATAATAACAATAATACAAAGCCAGTAGAAGTAAAATAAACTAAATAAATATAGTATGTTGCTGTGAGCCTTATACAACATTAAGCAGAAAAACTAACATAAATATGAGGAGTGACAAAGTGGTGTCTTGGCAGAGAGGTGACAGCAGAATATTACTTATAGCTGATGGAAGAAATAAGAAAATATGCTTTAGCTGTAACTCATATTGAAGATAGAAGATATCTGATTATCAGCTCTTCAAATTATAATTTGGATATGTGATTTTAGCGAAAATTTACAGTGCTGAGGTATAAATATTGATGTTGTATTTTATCCTTCCATGCCAAAGGGCCAAATCACTTAAAAATTTAAATTGAAAAATTCTTAGGGGTTCATCTAGTCCAACCTCTTGCAAAATATGGAACTTTAAAAAAAAGTCTGTAATGGGCTTATTTATCCAGATTTTCAGGTCATATGTTTGTTTATAAGATATATTTTGTTTCTAAAACTTTCTGCTTTTACACACGCTTTCAAAGTTTCAATGTCTAAGCATGCTCTGGTTTACTGCCTTTGAACAAGCTGGGCTCCTCCTAAATTATACAGGTCTATACAACCACACTCCCTAATCTCCTTAGAAATACATTTCAAGACAAATTATTGCCATCATTTCAATAGCTCATTTCAGGACTTTCTAAGCCATACTTTAAATTGCTGCAAAGGTACTTAACCCACTAAAGGCCTTAAATATACATACCCCTTCTTCTCTTGGAGTTTTTGTTTGCTTGTGTGTTTTCTTTGAGGAGAACTGTGTGGGAAAGAGGAGGTGAGAAGCAGATTATACAGCTGTGTGTTCACCTCTCCATGGGCTGCCACTCAGGGGGACCTAGACAGGCCAGAGGAATGGGCCAGCAGCAATCTCATGACATTCAACAAGGACAAATGCAAATCCTGTACCTCAAACAGATTTAACATCTGCACCATACAGGGAGCAACTCTCCTGGAAGGGATTGGGGGAGCAGACTACAGAGGAGTGAGCCCCATGCTATCCATGTGTTAACTGCTTGATCATGTTCCAAGCTTGTGTACATGGATGCTCACCATGTCACCCTGCTCTTTTGTGGGTTTTCATAAAACAGATTGAAGCTAGAGGAGTTCTTGGCCCATTTACAGCTCAGGCCTTTACATCCTCTGGAGCTTGTACCAAAATACTGCTGGCTTGGTGAGAAGGTCAAGTGCATCCATCACAGATGGAGCATCTCCACAAGCTCTGTCTTTGCTTCAACAATGTTTTTACTCAACAAGTCATAGGATGACAGTCTCATGGATACATGGTGAGGCAGGGGAGAGGGGAGAGCTTGTGGTGGAAAACTTACCTAACCATGCAAGATAATAGAAATAGTTTATTTATATCTTTTATAGCAGTAAACCGGCAGCCAACATCAGGAAGACTGCTTAGAGACTCAAAGAAAATTCTCAGCCCTTCATTATTTGAGAAGCGAAGGTCTGATATGCAACAACACTAAACCCTTTGCTGTATCTGCAGCTGTGTGGCTGCAGCCACAGAAGAGTGCACGGAGCAGTGACCTAAGTCTGTAGCATCCCTGAAGATGTCAATGAACAATGCACCAAACGTATTCTTGGATCCGAATGCAAATCGGTTTCAAGTTAATATAATTAATGAAGACCATGACAACAATGAAACAACCCAAGAGGATGTGGGCTCTGACCCACCACATTATGAAGAAACATCTTTTACCGATGAAACACATAACAGACTAAGAATCAGTTACAGACCAGGAAAAAGAGAATTATATGACAATTTCCGTCAAAATGGGGAGAAAACAGAAGCTAGCTTACATCCCTATGATACTCACAGTAAAATGTATTATCTACAAACCTTTGGCCATAACACAATGGACCCAGTTCCTAAAATTGATTATTATAGAAACACTGGCAGTGTCAGTGGGAATAAGATCAACAGACCAAGCTTATTAGAAATTCATGAACAACTGGCAAAGGTAAGTGAAAAGGATAGATATAATTTTTCTTTATTCCATTTCCAGACTGTTAATTCTGTTTATTAATAAGAGAAAGTCCTTAAATTCATGGACCTTGCCTAAGAGAAGAAGTACAAGTAACTACTTACCATATTTCCTTTGGCAGCTGCAGTTTGTTCTCTGCTCTGTACCCTGCTCAAAGATTTTTATTAAAAGGTAATTGTAATGTACTTGATAAGCAGAAACACATAGCTTAATCTCGTCTAAAAGTGTGGATCTACCAAATCTCTTCTGTTTCACGTAAGGGTTAGGATGGCAGATGGTGAATGTCAATTCATACTTTAACCAAGCTACACAATTCACACTTTTTCTAAACTTGAATTCTACATCAATGCATACTAATTTTGACACATTCCTCCATTTTACTCATGAACCAATATAAGCATTATAAAAAAAAATATGCGAAACAAATGCAATTTCAGTTAATCAGCTATCCAGAGCACTACCTGTTTGTTGCTGTGACAAACCCAAACAGCAAGAAGGAATCAAGAACAAAGGTGTTGAGGGATAGCAGACAACACTTCTCAGGTGCTGATTCAGTGAACAAATTTGAGGTTAATATGCACTTATCAGGGCAGGGCTGGAAAGAGAAATATCATTGGCTATAGTTAAACTGAGACTAAAAGTGTCAATATGCAGCAAAACCTCCTGTTCTATTTTTGAGTTAGACAATTGTGAAATGAGAAAACTTGAGAGAAAACAAGTTCTCATCCCCATTCTGCTCAGTTCTTCATACTTCTCTGAGGTCTGAATAATTTGGACAAGCTTCTGAGTTTTGAATGCTTGTCCACATCTTGTTAGACTTCTGTTCTCTGGCAATTCATCTTTCCTATGGAGGGTTAATATAAAGTAATGAAATCAAGAAAAAATATAGCCATTAGTAAATTAGGACCTGATTCTTTAGGACCTTATTAGGGCAGCTTCCTAGTTTTGGCCTGACTTACTCAAATTAAGCTGTCCATAGACCTGTGTAAAATGGCTTAACAGAACAAACATTTCCAAAGATGAAAACAAAGCAGATAGGAAAAGGGAAACATATTAATTTAGTATCCCTACTCATCTGCAGATGTACAAACTGCTACTGAAAGGACTAAACACATTTCCATGCTCAGAAGAAATATCCTCTTATAGAAATAATTTACTTCAGTAGTGGCCAGAAAGGAGTAAAACTGTATCTTGGCTTTGAACATAATGCTGAATGAACATGTACTGAACATCAGCACATTAAAGGATTTTCAGTTTTGATGGTAACCAGAAAATTCTGAGGTTTTTACTGTTGTATCTCAATGGTTAATATGTTTCAAACAAAACACAATTTTTTTAAGGCTTCCACTTAAAGATGATTAAAAATAAGGAGATTACATCACAGAGTAAAATGAATAGAAAATTGTTTCACGTTGGGACTGTTCGAAACAAGAGAAAAAAGCAAAATCTAACTTAAGAGATTTCCAGACTTTCTCTAGTATCCTGTATCCATCTTACAGAAAGACAATCTTACGCCTTTCAAAATAGGAAGGTGAATGTCATAGGTAATGGGATTTTGTTATGCTGGCAACCTGCTGTGCCCTTTTGTGGCTTGTGGCCCTGGTCTGGGAGCACAACCACGGCTCTGGAACAAACGATGCCCCATTAGCATGGCTGGAGCCCATTCCTGGCTGTCCCATGATCTCACTTGGTGACCTTGGAGAAATCACTTCTGTCTGCAGAGCTTCGCTGAAGAATAAACAAACACGAGGTCACCAAGGAGGAGCTTAGTAGGAGAGGGAATTGAGAGGTCTGAGAAGGCAGAGCTCCTCTCAGGAGGCACAGGCTGTGCATGCACTGGATGGGGCTCCAGCCCCCGGCAGGGAGGGAGGAGATGCCACACTGAGCACGGACAGGACTTACAGCAATAGCCCAAGGTGCACTTCTGAAGCAGATGCTTTATTCCTTTTTTACTTAACCACTAAGTATGGGTTTACCACACCATACCCCAAGGCAATCCCACCTCCCCTGCCCCCAATTTGAAACTCTAGTTTTTGAAGACAACTGTTCTGTCAGAGCCCATTGCAAGATTCTGATAAGAAGTGGCGTATGTTTGACTTCAGATTGCTAAACATCACATAAGCATTCCCATTGTGCTTTGATGCTGGGCTTAACATCAGAAGATAAATATTAATATTTAATACATTTTTTAAATATGTAATTTTTCAAATGTCAGCATGTAAGACAGGCTGAAAGGAACTTCAAATATCTAGTTTCCACACTACTGGAGTCAAATGTGTGTCATCTTTTAGCAAGATGTGTCAGTTTTTGCACACATTAAGCCAATTAAATCCCTAAAAAATAGTCTAAGTGCTATTTCACAGCTGATGTCTGGTGATAATTACTTGGGCTTAATATTTACCCTACATAAAAAATAATCTAACCTTTCTTCCTCTTGGCTATTCTCCACACTTGTTATGGAGATTTGATGAGCTCATCATCTTTAGCCCCAGGAGAGATGAAGACTAAGCCATTCTGAAACAAGGAAAGGAAAATGTTTGGGTTAGTTTTTTGGGGTTTTTTTTAAAGCAGTAAACTTTTTTTTTTAATAGCTTTTCAAAATGTTCTGTCACTTTTATTCCACATCCTTAATGCATGAGTAGCACAGGTACAGCTGCTTGGTAAATAACCAATCATTCACTAAAGCACACCAATTTAAAATGCATTTATGGAAGGTTTAAGGCCATAATTTATGATAATGGCATAGAGAGCACAAATTAATTCAAACTACAGAGGAAACAACTTGTTTCAAGTACAAAGACCAAGCCCTTTTAATTTTTTTGTCTTTGAAATTCTAACCACTGCAGCAAAAGCCTGTCATATTATTCTGCTAATCTTCCTTCATTGACTTCAATCATTTACTGTATTTTGAGCAAACACAGACATTATTATTTCAGGGTAAAAATTGTCAAAATTATCTAAGTATCTCAAAGGAGCTCAAAGTCACAGGCTTTTAACAGATCTTGTATTCCCACTTTTCTTTGGGCCAGCAGGGCAATAGGCAGCAAGTTTAGCCCATGTCAAAACATATTATCCAGTCACTTATTTTTCATTTGTGAGCACAGTCTGAGATTTACTGTGTCAAAGGCATTCTAAAACTTTACACCATTTTGTCTAGAGCCCCCATCCTTGAGGGGCAACTCCAAACATTAGTGTAAGAGGCGTATACACTTGGTCTTTATGTCTGTTTTGGGTTTATGTGCTGGCTATTTTTAAATTTATGGACAAAATATAGAAATAACCTCAAAATTAACCAAGAATCACAGATGTCTTTCCTCCTTGACCTGCTAAATTAATATGGAAATCTCTTCATTACCCTCCAAAGCCTAAAAGCATCTTGATTCCTCTCCAGCAGTGGTACTCACTCCTGACTCTCTGCCAGACTATGGCAACGTGCAGGGTCCTTCCTGCAGGCCTTTGAGGGGGACCCAGAAAAATCAGGCAATTGCTAACCTAATGCCAATTCCTCACAGAAACAGTAGGAGCTCTGAATAAAAAAAAAAATCAAATTAAATTAAAAGAGATAATTACAGTGAGTACAAATCTCAGCACCATGACTAATTCCTATTCAAGCCACAAGAAACATATCATATAACATATCAAAGACTGTGGGGCAAGAGAGCTGAATAGATAAAATACACATTTGTGTCTTTAACTGATGTGAACAATCTAAAATTCTGGGCTACTCACTCTGATTGCACCATAAATATGGCAATTCCTAATCCTATCTACTATGGTAACACCAATTGTGGCTAAGCCACAGAAAAGATTAATCCATTTCTAAATTTCACTGGCATTTCTCTAATTGTTTTCAGGAATATGTTACCCATCTGCTGCTGCAGTTATGTTTGTACTTCATTCAGTAGGAAACACTAGATTTCATCACAGAACTTAACCAAGCTGCACTCAGTTAGGTCTCTTCACTGCTTGCAATCATCCCCATTTCTACACTTAGCATTATTCATAAATTATTGCAAGAGCATGCAGAGACCAACCACAAGACCCTCATTACGTTAGACACTCTACTAACATGTCAACACAACATATATGTAGAATAGCTTACAATAATAACAGGTTAGTATCAGATCAGGTAATAATGTGTTTACTCTGCTTAAGTGATTCTTTCATCTCCTCCTCTTGTTAGCAAGCCCACCTGCTGATGCCCGGTGTGAGCAGAATATTGCTCCCTACTCCAGTGACTGTAAAACGTGATCTTTGGAATTCTTTTCTATTATGTCTCCCTTATGCAGCCAGGTGTCCTCTGCCTGGCCCAAAAAATGTATTTGTTTTCTGTGTGCTGCTCCAGAACATCGCCGTGAGCACCGGCTCCGTCGAGAGAGTGGCGAATGGAGAAAGCAGCGCAGGAGATGAGACAGCAGTCAGCAAGGAAGAAGAAAACAAAACAGGATTTGTCAAGTTCGGATGGGTGAAGGGTGTGCTGGTGAGAAACTTACCTGCATTTCTAAAAAAAAACAATTAAAAGAAAATAAAATCAGTTTTGTTACACTTTAGTCTTTGAAAAATTAAGAGAGGGAGGCCGACTTCAGGGATGTTTGGGGTGAAATGCACTTCATCACCCTTCTGGTTTTAACCATTACTTTCAACCTTGAACTAATACAGTAATTTTTCTTTAAAACCTAGGTAAGATGCATGCTTAATATTTGGGGTGTGATGCTCTTTATTCGACTTTCCTGGATTGTAGGTCAAGCAGGAATTGGTATGTATCTTATTTAATATCATTTTCAACAGTGAAAGGGATAAAGAGGATAAACTATACATGATCATGATTAATGTATAATCTGAGATGTGCATTTGCATGTTGAACTAAATAATGTTTTCAAATGCTTGCCAGGGTAAAAGACATTAATCCTCCAAACTATTGGAATTTTCCAGACTCACAGCCAAATTACTGCTTAGAGGCATAGATCTGTTAACTATGCATATGATCATCACATTTGAATATTTCTGAGCTTTAGTGAAATTTGTATTTAGATCCTGTAACAGATGTAAACTTTATGACTCGGGCCAATTTCTAATATGTGCGTACAGAGTTAACCTTTAAGAGTTCACACTTTGCTTATCTGTGAAACCCAAACCTTGTCATCTACATATTATAAACAAGACTTCTTCACACTTATCTGCCACGATGAAAACAGAACTGTAAGGAGGTCTCATCTCATCAGGATTTTGTTATTTTTAACTACAGAACAGCACTTGATACTAGAGTACTATGAAAGACTAAGTTTTAAAAACTCTGCTACAGCTTTTATATAAATGAAATAAGTACATTTCATTGTTATCTTTGCTTCTTCATTGTGCAATTTAATTAATCCAAATTCCAGATCCCTGGGAGACTGGGCCCTGAGGCCTCCATGCAGTATATTACAGTGTTCAGTGAAACCAGAGAGAGGGAAGCGCTCCCAACACTGCAAAGACAGCTCAGCGAGGTGCAATGTCCCTCAGCTGGGTGCTACAAGTCCCTTTTCAGAGTTACTGCTCTGGGGAAACACCGAAACCTGAGCTGCCATGGCAGTGTCCCTCTGTGATCCTGATCATACAATTAGAGCAACGGGACCCTGATCTTTGACTGGCACCCAGATGTTATAAAAAACAGCAAAGGCAGGATGGCAAGCAGTCCAGTTTGGATGATCACAGAATGGAAATATTCAGTTATATTAAGGGGTGTCAGCTCTGCTGGACCTGGATAAAACTCAGTGCTCAAAATCAGATTGACTATAACTATCATTTATGTCCTTGTCAATGGAAGTGAAATGAAACATTTCCAAAATTTTGCATGGTTGAAGTCTCATTTCCAATAAAAAAGCAGTAAATTCATACAAGTTTCACTTGAGCAAGACTGAGCTTTTCATTAAAAAATAACAATGAAACACTTATTGAGAAAAAAATCACAAACTTACAGAGACACAAATAGGAAAAGAAAAAACAACCCAACAATAAAAGATCCAGAACGAAGCGGAAGAACTTTACTACTTCTGCAGTGCTCCATGCATGGCTCCAGCACTGTGCCTGACAAAAGGGTGCTTTCTGATTTTATGATGCATACCAAATGAGCACATACAGCCCAGGGCACTCATAACTATATGCCTTGCCATGAAATTTCTGCATCTTAATATTGCCAAGACTTTGCTCTAGGGTTTCATGCAAAATTAGTTTTTAAGGGCAGTTTAGTAACTTATTGAGATCATCAAGAAGTATTACTTTGTTTTGAGGTGTGAGAATAGCCATAGGCAGGAGTAATTCATTTTGGAACAACTTACTTAGGAGCCATATGCCTGGTTTTCAATCTAAACTTTAATCAGATTTTAACATTAATTTGCACCAACATCAGTTACAACTTTCCTGCTTTCATTTTTAATTTTACCATTTTAACTCACTGATAAGCAGGCTCTTCTTTCTTACGGTTTAGTGCTCTGCTGTTGCTTTTTTAAATTGCATGTGTTATGCAAGGGGGTTACTTTTACTTTTGAAAATGAGACGTCAAATTCCATTTGAATAATTTCTCAATGCATTTTTGGAATGCCTTATAAGCAATAAGCTTTAAGTCCCCAGCCAAGCTGCTTAAGGAGAACAGTGATGGAAGCTCATCATCACCAAGGCTCAGGGATTTCACCGGGTACTGCTGCTAACATGGAAATTAAATGAGACAGTTCAACCACCATCTGGGCACCATTTACATCCCCACCATTAGAGAGCCAAAGAGAGACAACCCAATTATTTCCACACCCTGATAGGCTGTCTTGGGTAAAAGCTCTTACAGGGGAAAAAACAGGATTCTGCAAGGTTCTCTGGCTATCATCAGCTAGGAAAAAAAGGGGACAGAATAGTTCCAGCAAGATTCCAGGTCCAAAACTAGTCTGCTATTTCCACCTAATATCTGGGCACTCTCTGGAATCTTTATTTGTACCTGTACATGGAATGGTTAGACAAAGGCAGGGAAAATCAAGTTTATGCTACCTGCAAATCCGGCCCCAAATATTAAAATTATGTTACATTACATTATATGACAATGATGTTTTGGTTGAGTCACTTCATTTTATGCACTTTTCTTCTTAAATGCTAAAATATTTTTTTAAAAAAAATTATCATTAAAGCCTTCCCATGAAAACGTTACTATCAGATTAGCAATAATATCTGACCCTATATATCACATACATGTTAACAATATGAATTGGGAAATGCAACAGAACATCCTTGAAAAGTATCCATAGGATGCACATACGCTTAGCAAATAATTTTAAAACTGCTTTGAGAATTATGTGTCTAACTTACTCAATTCAAGAGTTTACAGCTCTTGAAGTCAGTCCACTTCTCAGACACAAAATTTGCATGGTTGAACAATATCCTTCAAGCACATCCTGCTCAATGGTAGCTGACCAAAAAGAATGACTATTTGGAATTTTTTTATACAGACCTGCACATAAAACACTTGCATGAATAGTTATAGTAAAAGCTCAGAAATCGTAAGATAAGCATGATTTATTAGAGGCTCAAATCACTTTAAATACCCTACACTATGTTATACATCACTTATGGCTCACACATTACATTGCTTTATCTCAAAGGATTGTGATAACATGGCTATAATTTAAGCAGCAAAGAACATTAATTCAGGGACTGCATGTCTATAACCATGCAGTATGAACTGAACTCAGGAATCTGATCTGTAAGTCAGATAGTAGAAATACAGCAGATAAATCAATAAGTTTGTAGCACTTCTAGCTCACTGTCAATTGTAGGATCTAAGTTTCAATTTGGATGAGCCCTGGCCAATAAATACAGCTACAAGCAATGTATATTCTCCAGTTCCACACTGAATGCCTATGTACCCTGTGGAAACAAGACAGATATTGCATAAGCCTTAGCAAGTTCAGATAAAACTAAGAATTGCTTCTATGCTTGGCACCAAACTGTAATTCTTTACTTTTTTGTCCTGGTTTTCTCCCTCCCTTCTCATAGATAGAAATGAGAATAAAAGCAATAAAGTTGAGAGAAAAGCATTACATTATTTCACCTGACTTGAAACAAAAAGGAGATCTGAACTACAAACTCCTCTAGGTAGTGCCAGAAATGTAACAGCAGTTGTGTTGGGGGTGCAATTGTACCTTGGGGGGTGCAGTTTGTACACTTTTTATTGGGCAGGTAGTCTAGCCCCAGAATATGTAATCCAAAGATGATCTTTTGTGGGATCTTTATTCATGGAGGTTTTCAAGAGCCAGCTAGCCAAGGTCATCACTGATTTCATCCTGTGTTGGCAGTTGGTCTGTATGACTGGGAGGCTGAGCTACAAACCTTCTGAAATCACTTCAAACCAAAGCTTCTATGACTCCAAATTACACAAAGCACATCCTGCTCATATAGTTTCTAGCAGTTTCACAAAGTTTAAAGAAACCCAGCCATATAGCCAAAGATTGGAAACATTATCAGATTTCAGTCTTACACTGAAACCCAGTTACCTATAACTAATCACCTATTGCTGATATTTAGATATTTGATTATCATTTGTTATCAGCTTAAAAATTCTAAGTTCTCTATGATTATACATTACAGGTCACCTGTTAAAGTAAATGGCATCTAAAAAGCAGTATTTCCATTTTCAAGTGTTTATTTTGTGTTAGAGTAAAACTACTTTTTGCAGGGAAAGAGGCAGAAAGCAGAGAGTGGGGAAGCCCAGTATTTGACAGCTTAGCAAGTGAGGATGTAGAATGCTCCCACTCTTGTCTTGTCCTCTGCCTGACAGACTCCTTGTCCTCATGCACTGTGAATCTATACAGTCAGTCTTCCTCTGATTCAACATTTCATTAACTGATGAAAGACAACAGCATGGTTACAAGAGCTCTGGTTCATGTGCCTCTCTCTTAATTTAAACAGCCAGCACATGTGTTAAAGGTAGATATAAGCATCCATGTCAAGGGATCCCTGTTTCTTTGTTCCCTCCATCCTTTGGAAATCATAAGAATTCCTGGACAGGGTACTCCTATCAGAAAGGATCACTGCTTGAAGACTGATGGGAATAATTCACTATGGTGACATGAACTTCATGAAAACATTCTGCGAGCGGTCCACAAACCATCTTTTCAGTTTACTGCTCTGATTCTGGCCTGAAAATGCAATTTAAAGAAAGAATGATTTGTAGGAAACATGGAACATGAGTAAAATATTTTATCTTCTTATTACTGACAGGTCTTGGAGTAATCATAATTCTTCTCGCCACGATGGTAACCTCAATTACTGGGTTGTCAACTTCTGCAATAGCAACTAATGGGTTTGTCCGTGGAGGTAAAAATCTTAGGGTTACTAATGCTTTCAAGCCCCAGAAGGTATTTATGTATTATTTTTGTATGAGACAAACCAGAGGGACCATAAACCAAAGGGCACAGCTAGTGGAACTGGAAGGTAACAATTCTAGCCACCTCTCATCACAATTTCAGGCATGTTTGAGCTGTCACTTCTAATAAAGCACGGCTTTCAGTTCAGTCTGAGAAGTACATTTCAGGTGTTCCTGCCAACTGCTGAGCAAGGGATGGTTCTGGCTTTTCATGGAATTCTTTCACCTTTCAGCTGGTCTTTCCTATTCAGAGCATTCCAGGTTGGACATTCTTCAACAAACTGAGCATGAGACATCTCTTCCTGTCATTTTGAAGACTGATGCAGATCAGTGGATATCTTCAGTTTAATGCCTTCTTTATAACACTCCTTAAATTTCAGCCCCTCCTTGGAAGACGGGTAAATAATTCGGCTGTAAAAGTCCACGTCAGGTATTGTGTGAAACAAAGTTTTGGTGCATTTCAGAGCCTTTAAGTTTTAACTGGTCTGGTCTGTGGAAATGGAAAGCTCTTACCACGTCCCTAAAGCAGAACAGGTACTGGAATACACTTGCATATGCTTTCTTTTTCGGATCTTTCAGGTCTTGGAATCATAGTTATTGCTCTGAGTGTAGTAGTAACAACATTGACAGGTATCTCCATGTCTGCCATTTGCACTAATGGAGTAGTAAGAGGAGGTAAGTGAATATGATCTCATGAATATAATCTTCTCTGCAAATTTGAATTAGAAAAATTAATGGAATTGAGATAACTCTGTTATAAGCAAGGAAAAATATGTATACTTGCAGTGATTCTCCCAGTGGATAAACAGCAAAATGGAAATGAGAATAGACTTAATGCAGAAAACATAAAAGATTCACTGCATCACTATGATGCAGAAACTTAAACAATGTACCACAGAATGTGACCTTCCATGTTAACATTGGGATGGACCCATGTAAATCAGAACTTACTTAACTTAGTGAAGTTAGTTAACTTCACTTTTTGGAAGTGAAGTTCTCTCTCCTTTATGTTACTATATCATGCATCATGAAAAACTATAACAAGCTTTGCATGCTAATACGCACTAAAAAGATTTCTGGAATAGAAAGGCATACTGAAAAGGCTGAAGGCAGAACCAGTATAAAGCACATTGCTTTTCTGCAGTGTCCCCTATTAACACAGGGCAAAGATTGATTATATTTGTAAGATAAAAAGCACAGATTTCTCCAGTAACAGTTATGTGGGGAGAAAAAAAGCACAAAAGCTGAGTGTTTCGTTGTGCTGAAATAACAATTTCTGTCTGCAGGTGGAGCATACTATCTCATCTCAAGAAGCCTGGGCCCAGAGTTTGGTGGATCTATAGGCCTTATCTTTGCATTTGCCAATGCGGTGGCAGTTGCCATGTATGTCGTTGGGTTTGCTGAAACAGTTGTAGAACTTCTTAAGGTAAATATAGATGTTTCATGTATATGATGAAATCGGCTCAGTTTTGTTTTCTGTGGCTTTTCTTTTTTTGGGGGGGTGGTGATGGTGGTGTTTATTTTACATAATATATTTGCATAAGTAGTGATATGTTTTAGTTAAGGCTTGAGGGGCATCTTTGGTAGCGAAGAAGCTGGTCTGTCTAAATATGCCACAGAGTGCTTCTTCATTATTTCTACCTTTTGAATATATTTCATACATTTCTTGACAAGAATCTCAAAATCAGAATAGGAACAGACATCCCATTAGCCAAACAACCCCAACTGCAAAAAGCCAGCTGGAACATGACATACCAACACTTGGTCTCACAAAGCTCTGAAACTTTGACAGCTCACTGCTTTCTATTTCACCTTGTTACTTGATCCCACCAGCTGGGAAGAGAAAGACTGCTTCTCATAACATTTCTAACCACTTCCAGGAGAGTGATACACTGATGGTAGATGAGTCCAACGACATCAGAATCATAGGGACCATCACTGTGGTGTGTCTTCTCGGCATCTCTGTTGCTGGCATGGAATGGGAAGCAAAGGTAAACTTTTAAAAGAACATAAAAGCAAGCAGTATATTAACCTGCTGTGCAGCAGTGGTGTGTGAGGAATGCTATTCAACAGATGGAATTTTCAAAAGCACTCGGTTTCAGTTTATGCTTAATCTTTCTAAAAGCAATAGCAGTTTAATCATTACATTCAATGAAAGCAAAATTACTCTAAACTCTTCCTTGAACATACATTCAAAAGCAAAGAGGAACTTTGGGTTTTGCAAAAAACTTGGTTATATTCATTTTTATAGTTCATGGCACCATTTAGAGCCTTGGCTACGTGCCCCTTGTCCTCATTTTTGATGCAGCTTGATAGAATAAACAGTAGCAAAAGCAATATATGGTTTTATCACTGTACTCTCTCAAGCCCTACTCAGCAGAAGAGCTCTATTTGTTACTCATTCTTTAATCTCTAATGATTTCTGCTATTCCTTCACAAAAGGTGAAAAAGTTGCAAAAAGGTCAGAATGCAAATTCAAATGGAAACACTTTAGAGAGTGGAATACAGCTATTGAAATCAGGTTCAGAAATCAGGTTCAACAGTACCCTTGTTTTTGCCGTGACAGAGACTAGAACAACTTGTAAAAGAGACCAGAAAACAATTTGATATTATCAGCTTTGAAGTGACAACCCCCTGCAACTAAAAAAAAAATTATAACAAAATCAAAATGTCTTGTACTTGATACTAATGCATTAGCTGTTCCATTTTGCCTTTTCTTGTAAGGAACCGAACTTAAAATTAAATTATAACTCTATATTTCGTTACCCCCTTAGTAAAAAGCATCTGCTGTTGGCATTAGCTGATTTAGCTATTTTTGACTTCTGGTATTTTCAAAAACCATAGAAATTAATAACCTGTTATAGGGAACAGATACAGATAGCTTACTATATAGCCATCTCCACAGCAACAAAGTTAAAAACAACAGGAGAATCTCTTTGTTTCTATTAATAGGCTCAAGTTATTCTTCTAATTGTTCTCCTTGTTGCCATTGCAAATTTCTTTATTGGGACAGTCATTCCTACCAACACTGAAAAGAAGGCAAGAGGCTTTTTTAATTACCAAGGTAAGCAACCTTGCTATCTATCATAAAATTATGTTTGCGTTCTTTTGACTTAATAGTAAGCTAAGGATTCCACTGGAAAATGTCACAAGATCAGAATCTTCTGCCCAAGTTTAAGTGAGCTTGCAAAGAAAGGGAATGGATTCAGTCTCTAATTCTGTCTCTGTTGCTGCAGCTGACAGCACAGTAAGATGCATCTTGAGTCATTTATACATCAGTAGAGCACAGACAAATTTTAACACAGAACTAAGAGCAAGTGCTGCAGTGACACTTCTGTCACTTCAGAATGGATCTGTAGCTCTGAGATGCAGACAAGCACATCCTTCTGGGGAGCAAACTAAGGAAATCAAATTCACTTTGCTTGTGATGCGAGACAGATTCAAACCCAGTTGCCCAGATGTGAAAGACCAGCTTACTCACCTCCATTAAGTAACTTTGGAATCAAATCTGTTGTATATTTCATTCTCACTATATTTGCAGCATCAATATTTGCAGAAAACTTTGGACCAGACTTCAGAAGTGGAGAAGGATTTTTTTCGGTGTTTGCCATATTTTTCCCAGCTGCCACTGGCATTCTTGCAGGAGCCAATATCTCAGGAGATCTGAAAGTATGTATTTCATGAACTTCATAATACTAGCCATAGAAACAAAACCAATCACAAATCAACACTCTATTCAGTTTTAAATCATGTCTTAATTTGGAAAGCAAAGCTCTCTCTTTTAAGTACCTTCTTTATTATTTAAAAACATCAATTCACAAATTCTCTCGTGATGCATTATGGGTATTTACAGAAATTACTGTAGCTAGATTTGGGTTGCTATATAATTTAAAAATACATTTCAATAACCTGTAATAATGTATCATTAACGGTCCATCAGCAGCACATGCTGTAAGAGAAATTACATGTGTATCTCTTGGAGCTCATCTTTTGTAAACATCAGTCCAAACAGTATCCCAAAAAGCATACCTGGAAAGCTCACGTTTGTACTCACAAGAATCAGTGGAGATCAGCTTTTCGTATTCAGGGTCATAGCAAGGGCAGAGCAAACAGAGCATTTAAAGAAAGCAAATACATCCCAGTCCCAAGTCGGTATTGCTGCTCAAAGGAAAAGCTGCAAGCTTGTGACCAAAAACAGACTCTGAAGAGAAAGGTAAAGGAGGTCCAAGGGTGCCCACTTGTCTTGCTGTGGCCAATTTGTCAGTTCCCCATTCTCCTCTTGCAGTTTACCAGTTACAGGAGATGGAATTTCCAGTATCTAAACATACACATAAATTAGAGACAGGAATTTAGTTTTGAGTGCTCTCTAGTTTTCATGACAAAAACACTCAAAAGCCAACCAAAATAAATAAAGAAAAATAAAAGTCACCAACAAAACATGGCTCACAGCTTGATAACCCCAGCATGTCAAATGAAGTTATTTGGCCTTATCCTATAAATCCATTGCCTTGCAGACCTTAAAGGATTCAACCAAAGGTCTTCTATTTCTGTACTGGCACAGCAGTCACAAGTTCACCAGATCCTGCTACCCCTGAGAGCCAATTCTCTTTCCTTTCCTCAACCTGAACTGCATGCCTCAGCTCCTTTGTTTTCAGAGGACTGCTTTTCAAGCCAAGCACAGAGAAAATGCGTAGAACCTGAGCCACTGATAGCGTCAATGAGATTCCATTTTTAATTAAAAAACCAAAAACCATTGTACTTCTGCCCAGTGAGACTGCACCAGCCTCACGCAATCTCCATCCTTTTATCAAACAAAAATAATTATTTTGCCATATATGGTGCTCTGTCTGCACGGCAGACTCCCAAAGCAGCAGCACTTCTTTCATCAGATGTTTGAAACAGCCTGAGCAGACCTAGGGAAGCAGTTCTCCCATCGGATCTCGGCAGTCGTTTCAGTCTCACAATAAGTGGACTTCTGTAACCAAGTCCTCCAGGCAGCAGATTCCCCACTGAGCATGTTTAGATGCATTAGACAACTCTAATTAAATTACCCAGCCTCTCCAGAATCTAAAATACAATCCAAGGAGTGTTTAAAAAGTGTAGAAATTTACCAATCAAACTTTCTTTAGAATTTGTTGCAAACACCTTTGTCCGTGCTCCTGCAGCCACTACACACTCAAGTTGTGTCCTACTCCAGAGCCTACTTATAGGGACAGCTTCCTAGTGACTTCCTACTGACTTCAGTGGGGCTCAGCCCCACTGTGCTAACGGCATAGTAAATATGGGTTTAAATTTTAAAAACATAAAAGTTGCTAAGTTGTAAGAAGCTTTAACCTTAAGATGTAATGTTACAGAGTTTAAGATAACCACAAGATTCCACAACAACAATTACCTAAAACATGCACATCAGAACCCCATAAAGTTACCACTGCCTGAGTGCAAAGGCTCTTATGCAGCAGAAGTAACTCCATTATTATTTTCCAGCTTGATAAATCCTTACCTCGCTTAAAAATTATATGAATTACTAATCCAGTTATGCAATTCCTGTATGCTTCATGAATAAACTCCGAATTTTGGTTTTTATTTTTTTTACCCTGAAATAAGTATAGTTAAAAAGAGTCTGTGACTTCAAATGCATTCAACAAATCTTTGATTTAAAAACACCATGCTAAAACAACTTAAGGAGAAAATTCATTAAAAAATTCTTCCTAGCGTAAACAAACACACCCTAAATTGTAAGGTTATCTCGGCTTAAAAATCCCTTTAAAATGTACAGTGCAGATCTTTGGACTCTTAGTTGCAGTTGCCTTATCAAAGCTGATGCTGTTGTAAGCCAGTCTATAAACGTTATAACCCAGCCTCATTAAATTATCTGAATTAAGTCAATACAGTGAATGAAAGCAGCTGTTTTGAAGAACCCACTAACAATTACTGGTTGCAAAGCACAGGAGTACTGTATTCTGTACAGGGTGACTACATCTATCTTACCAATTAACCAAAAATGGTCCCCTCTTGTCATCCACAAAGGTCTGATGGTTCAGTAACTGTTCACCCACTACACCATTAAACACTAAGATAAAGCCAATGTAAAGAGTTTGGAGTTCAAGAAATGCAGACCTCAGGACACTTCTGTTGCTATAAATGTGAGCTCTGCTCCTGCAGAATTTCCTTCCTATGTGCAGGGTAAGAGTGCTGCACCACAGGAGCTCTGCTGTGCTGGGACCAGAAACCTTAGCTCAGGTCAGGGTGATAAAAATCTGCTCTCTGGGGTATCTTCATACCACAGTGTGGCAGAACTCCCAGCATGCAAATGCAATCAGTGTTTCTCATGTCACTGCTTTGTTTAAGGACCCACAAAGTGCCATACCCCAGGGAACAATGCTGGCCATTGTGATCACCACAATTGCTTACATTGCTGTTGCAATATGTGCAGGTAAGTACAGAACCTCTGCTTCACTTGTACAGTTAAGTTTGAAAGCTTGGCATGCAAATGAATTAGTAGCCTCACTGCTTTTTCATGCCATGGATTTCTTATTTAGAGAGACAGTAGTTTTGATTTTACTGTATGTCAAAACAATGGTTTTAAAAACGCAGCAATCAGTGGAAACAAAGGTCCCCATTTGGCAGCTGGACCTTTGGGTCACTTGTATGGTTATTTCTGCATAAGTGACAAAGACCACCAGCATAAAGTATTCGTGAGCATAATAAATATCAAAGGAACCTCTGATCAATCTGCTGATCTTTTGTTCCTGGTTCACACTGAAATTCCATGTGGCTTCTGCTTGTCTTCTTACTGAACACTCACGAGAATCACAGGAGCAGGGTAACACACACATTTTGTACATTATATGTCCAAGACAGAAATCAGTTGCCTGTCTTAAAGGAACTACAAAACTCTATGTTCTACAGTAGTGGAATGTGAGGTAACAAAATAGGCATGAGTGAAAAGGAGGCCTGTACTGAAAGCCATGAAGTCTGTTGGAGGATTATGCAGTTAAATTCTCATTTTAAGCATACAATAGATCTCTGGTCAAAAAAAAAAAACAACTCTGTTTGTATTTAATAGTATTGTAAGAAAGAGTTGTAAGCAACACTCTTTCTTATGAACAAATACCTTAACACCACAAGAAAGCTCTGCAGAGAACTCCCTCTTCTGGGAGATGACTTTCAAGTCTTCTTAAGTTCTGTGGTTCTTGGACTTCATGCATAAGGCAGAATACTTGACTCAAGCCTCAGCTCAGGTCATTGCATTATTTGGATCAAATTCCCCCCTGCAATTAAAATTCAAGTAGGCATTCTTCACTTCCTCTTATAAATTCATTTTATATGATAAATTGTTATTTATTTGAGAACATTGCTCTGCTCTAAAAAGCAGTAGCTCTATTTCAGCTTCAGAGCTGTGCATTTTTTAGTGTAATACTTCCTTTTTTATTTCTTTTTTCCATGTTTGCATGTTAGTTTCCTAAATAGCCAATGGGTATTTTGGGACTCTTAACGTTTTGGACAAATTTGAAGATACCATATAAACTTACATTTTGGGCACTAAAGATACTGAGATCAACACTCCAACTTCACATGTTTCTTCTTATTCCTTCTGGTGTCCTGGCAAATTTGGGAGGAAGCTTCTAAAGGGGTCCCTCCAGAAAGCAGATTTAAGTGGTCCCTCTTCCAACTGGTTCAGGAGAAGATTTCTTTGGAGAAAAGTGCAAAAAAAGCCCTGTTTATTTAACAAGCAAAGTATTCACAAGCATTAAAAAAAAGAATAATAGTAAACAATAAAATTTCATGGGGTGTAGCTCAGCTCACTCAGTCTGTTATCAGTCCCTCCTGCAGTGTCCCAGGCCCCGGTGGGCCACAGGTGTGAGCTCCCGGTGTTTTTCTGGATTTTCAGTCCAGAGCAGGTTTGAACAGTTCCAAGAAAAACAAAATCCACAGTCTAGGGAACTTCTCTGCCTCAGCTAGCTCAAAACTAACTAAAAGCAAAGGAGAGCTCTGTCCTGCTGTCCATGCTCCAGACAACACAGTCTGTGAGAAGGAATGCAGGGCAGCAAGTGCAGCTTCTAAAAACAAACGCTGCGCTTCTTCTCTCCCCCTTCACTCTCGGAGCCAGTCTTGAAGGTGCAGAACTTAATGTCCAGCATAAACAGAGCAGATGACTGGGGACACAAGCATCATAAAGTCAGCCTAGGACATAAGCAAAAAAAAAGACAACATAAATATCAATAGACACAAAAAGAATATAGGTAATTTCTCCTGTTTGACGTTTTTCCTCATCATATTGGTATCAGTAGGGCTATGATAATCTGAACAGCTGACGATCTGGTCTCTCAAGTAATTTGGTGCCCTTGCTTCATAGAAAAAAGGGTATGTTTGGACATAAAAGCCTCACTGACCTGTTTGCTCTGAATACTGGCAGTTTTAAAAGTGGTAACAGGAAGACAAAAGACTTCTGAGTTAGTCAATTTACTGCTGATCTCTGTCTGGGTCTCTAATCTTAGAAATATGCTAATCCTTATTAATTAAGTGCTTGATTATTTTAAAAATAATAGAAGCAAATATTTTCTTATAGACACCGTGAGAAACTCAGTCATAGTACATGAAAGTAAATCCCTGCCCAACATGAAATATTGCTCTTTGGGATGAATCTAAGGCAGCAATTGTACAAGAAGTGTGCAGTTTAGGAGTCAAAGTGTGGCAAGAACATTCTTTCAACATCACAAAGAAGCAAAATAACAATATACCATTTTTTCCACAGCCTCCTGTGTTGTAAGAGATGCCACTGGGAACGTCAATGATACAATTGTACCTGGAATGAGCTGCAATGGATCATCTGCCTGTGGCCTAGGCTATGATTTTTCCAGATGTGCAAGTCAGCCATGTGATTATGGGCTGATGAATAATTTTCAGGTTTTAGTGAGATAATGTGTATTAGCATATACACATATATTAGCATAATAAGCAATACACGAATACATAAGTACAAACATGCAAAAGTGTTATTTGCAGACAACTACAACAGGACAACCACTTTTATCTAAAAAAGTGAACTATAGGAATGATGAAAGACAAAAATCCCCTGCATTGCACGTTTACCTTCACACTGCCCATCACTAGCCTTCCTAACACTCTGGTAAGGCCTTTATCTCCTCTTTTAACAAGTACCAGGCAGTAGTGTATGTTGTAACATCTTCAAACTGAAATCCCAGCCTTAACAGAGACCTCAGGAACTCCTGTTAGATGAGGAATTCACCTCACTGCTCTTGACAGATGGATGTCATTTTACCTCAGGGGTGCTGTGGTCACAGTTAAAGGGTTGTGTCACAGTACAAAAACCAGAGTTCTGACTTCTTTAAAAAAAAGTATCCAAAAATAGAGCAAAAAATCAAGTGAGAAGTAATGGAGTCCTTCTCCTAGGCCAGATACTGTCTGCCATTTTTATTCTTCAAAATAAAGCTTAGGCTAAGCATCAAAGTAAAGCAGTTCTGCAGCCTGACAAGCACAGGTCCCAGATCTCTGTTCAGCCCCAGTGCTTCATGGCCAGCGAGAGGAATTCACCACCCACCTGCACATGCTTTTCAACGAGTCATTTGTAGCTTTTAAAGTCACTCGCTTTTTTCCCAGCTGGCTCTGCTAAATGACAGGGCTGGGAAACCACCTTGAAAGGGATATGCTGTCCCTTTCATAGACTTTCCCTTCCTTCCTTGATCATTTACCACCCTTACTCCCACCTCAGTTCAGATGCCCACACTCAGGGCACCCCTTAAAATCAGTGCCCTCCCTACAGACAAACTTTCACTTCTTGCATTCACCCCTGCCAGACTAGAGTCACAAAATGGTAGGACTGCATCTGACAAATCTTCGGTGTTTCTTTCCTGAAGTACTGCCCACACACCACCAATCACATCCATCCATCTTTTAGTTTCCTTGTCTGCTGCTTCTCAACAGCCCTTTCAGTGCAGCAGTCACCAAGGCCAGCCCAGCGCTCCTGGGAGGGCTGACAGTGACCATCGTTACTGCCTGCAGCACTGCAGTTACATCAGCACCACCAGGCGTTTTCTCTCACTTTTAACCATATTGAATAAACAAGGGGGAAAAAAACCCCAAACAAAATAAAGTACCTCCAACCACATTTCTTACATTGGTGCTTTTCCCTGCCATTTCCATTTTCTTGTCTGCTACAAGCTGACTATTTACTCATCAAGTAGAGGCTGTTACTTACAGCAGTCAGTTAGTAAAGGCAGTGAGGAAATCTCAGAGTACTCATCTGCCCCAGCAGACAGCTGCATATTTGAATAAGAACTTGGCTTTGCCTCCATTGCTTTTTACTAAACCAGAAATAATAGTACAGTTTGTAGCAGATTAAATTTAGAACCATGAAAAGCAGACACACAGAGAGCACTTGAATAGGTTTGTCATTAAAAAGTGCATCCAAATGCAAGCCTATTCTTATCATCTTCATTTTTTTCCTAAAGGTGATGAGCATGGTGTCTGGCTTTGGTCCACTCATCACAGCTGGCATCTTCTCAGCTACTCTGTCATCAGCTCTAGCATCTCTTGTCAGCGCACCCAAAGTTTTCCAGGTAAAATTAAACCATCTATTTCCTTATACTTGGTTTTACTTCAGAGACAAAGCTGAACTCTGTGTGCCAAATGTAATGGATATTTAAGCAACACTTAAATGTGCTTAAATGACACATGTGGCAGGAAGAGGCAGGGAAAACAATATGTAGAATGCTTTTCAGCAGAAAAAAAGACAGGTCTTATCATCATATAAGGGAGAGATAATGTTCCTTTGGTCAGAGCTCAGCTTTGCTGCAGGAGCAGGGGATTCTCATGTGCCTGTCATAAATAGCTTCAAGGGTACTTTCAGGACCATTTCTGTCTTCTTACAAAAAGCTACCCTGTAAGCACAGGAGCAGCAGGAGCCCTTAGGTCCATAAGATTCAGGTGCTGTCAGGTGGGCTCTTTACAGGCTGTCCAGAAGCTGTCTGGGCTACAGCAATGTGGACACACTGGGAGCAGAGGGCATGGGAGAAATAAACTGTACAAATTACATCAAGCCACTGATTTATGGTTCAACTTCTCCCAGTTTAGACTCTATTTAGCTATTTAATTACCTTTTTCTTTTAAAGCACTGAATAAGCATTAAATGCCTGTGATTCCATTTCCCATGATACAATATCATAGTAGCACATTGTCTTATCACCTTGTTTAAATGTTCACATGCCACAGCAGTTGCTGTAGTTGAAGCACTGAGATTTAACTTTTGTTAAGCAAAAGCCTAGAAAACTGCCACTCACAAACAGTGACTTCTGGTGCAAGAAAGTGCTGCTTAATAGAGTTATGTGCTGATTTTCTTACCAGGCTCTTTGCAAGGACAATGTCTACAAAGGGCTAGAATTCTTTGCCAAAGGATATGGAAAAAACAACGAGCCGATCAGGGGATATGTCCTCACTTTTGTGATTGCCATGGCCTTCATTTTGATTGGTTTGTATAATGTTACACAGCTGCTATGGTGTCATTTTCTGAAATTACACAAACTCATACTATAATACAATTAGTAGCTACGGTTTGGAGAATTTCCAGTCGGGTAAGCTCTGACATAAGCGTACTCCAAGTCCTGGTAGCAGTTCCACTATTCCTAATGAAGGCAAAAAGAGAGCAGCAGGGATTCCAGTGACTTAGCACCACCACCACAGCCCCATTCTCCAAGATGTGGAGTAGCTGCAATTGCTGTTCACTCTG
The DNA here is from genome assembly GCF_015832195.1 of Motacilla alba alba. Taxonomy (NCBI): domain Eukaryota; kingdom Metazoa; phylum Chordata; class Aves; order Passeriformes; family Motacillidae; genus Motacilla; species Motacilla alba. Next base: position 10,020,403 of record NC_052025.1, read on the forward strand.
CTGGAAGTGGGCAGTGCTTAGAACTCTCAGATATGGCAAAGTCACAATCCTTGAAAATGGTTTCCCAGTTTATATTGCACATAGCTCTGAGGTAATTCTGAGACACTTGGGAAGCCTATTCTGCCCAAGCCTTTCCCACAGTCAGCTCCAAAGCAAATCCCAGTTTACCAGGACTGATGAAAGAAAATCCCAGCTACCACATATAGGGGTGCAGGGATTGCTAGCAGTTTTCCCAAGATTTGAAATTCTAACTGTCTTACACTAAGTAAATAGGATGTCTAGTAGAGAATTCAGATTCCCACTGAGTTGTAACTACAAGTATTTTTTTAAATGAACCCATCCTGTCAATTACGTATTTAAAATTCTGAACTTTACACCAGATCTACATCATTAAGAGATAGTATGCTGAATCACAGTATCAAGTATAACACTGCATAGCACATAACGTTATTAAAATCAGGATTAGCAGACATAATTCATATGAATGAAGGCAGATCAAGGCAGCCTTAAACCAGTAAGACACAAAAATACCCAAGCTCTCCCTGGATGATAAATGCAGACAATGTTCAGATTTAATGCATCATTAGGAAACAGCTAGCCAAAGTCCAGGAAACTGGTGCCTTTGTCTGACTTGTATATGTGTCTTGCAGCTGAACTGAATACCATTGCTCCCATCATCTCCAATTTCTTCCTGGCTTCATACGCTTTGATTAATTTCTCCTGCTTTCATGCCTCATATGCAAAATCTCCAGGTGAGTCTGCATTCAGCAGTGATTTAAATATGGGCTTTACAGTCTGATCTCTGGAAGGTTTAGACTGTATGTCAGAGAAAACTGCAGTATGTGTAAAGTATCTAAGTTATGTGATCTCATGTCTTATTGAAAATATTTTATTTATCTCCAAAATACAAAAATAATGGCTCTAAGTCCTTACAACACTTACAGTTGTACAGGATGAGAAAGGCTTTGATGCACCCCACTGGAGAAAAAAATTCTCCTCAGGGTGATATTTTTTTTCCCCTCACTATTAAAAAATGTGTGGGTAAAATGCCAACTCTGGCCAATAAAGCAAGCAAGGTACAGGGGGGAGTCATCACTTCCTTCTCCAAACCTACAGTGAAATGAGCAGGAAGATTCCTCAGCACAGTAACAGTGCTACAAGTGATGCTGCCTGGAGGGGAACACGCAGAGCAAGAGCAGGTCCATCAAACAGCAGCAGCACAGCTCTGCAGCGCCTAGAAGCAGAATTGCAAAGCACAATTGTGAAGCACAACGAGGTCCTGTTCAGGGGTAACTTGAGATCCTCCCTCTACATTTGCAGCAAAAGAACATTCTGGCTGTCAGACTTGTGCATTGTCACAGCAGAATGATTCTCACCATCTCATGAATGAAGGGGTGACACCTTCAGGAATAAAGTCAATCAGCTGAGCAACACTGGTTTGGCACACAGGAAAGACAATTTCCTGCTTTGTGAATTTGTTATTCAACTCAAGGAGCAAGGAATACATTTTTTACTTCCAGTGTGAAGAAAGTGCAGTAGCGACATAAATGCCTGCATCAACTTCCTTCCTATAGATCTGCACAGTGCCATTTGTTTAGAGGGCAGAGAAGATGAGCACTTCTGCTAATTACCTGCACAGCTGAACAAACGCAGATCTGCTCCATGCGGCCTTGGCGCTGAGTGACAATTACCTCTACAGATTTCATCTGCCTACATCTGACTCTACTCTGCCACTACTTAACATTTCAGACAGAACTGCAGCCATTCTTCTTTTCTCATTTCCTCCAGTTAATTTCTGCCAATTCACAATGATAGATTAGAATAATTGCAAGGCTGCAGGACAGAAAATTTCTTCCCAGCAGGTCCTTCCCATTCCCTCATTATAAAGATGATCCAAGACAGGGTTGCTCAGCCTCTTGTATCTTCTGTTTTTCCCTCTCCAAAGTCTGCTCTGTAGAACACCTGGCAGAGACCTGCAAACCATGAAGGTTTAGTGCTTGCCTCATCATTTTAATTGGTAGCAGGGGATGGAATCAGTACTGCAGCTGAAAAGCAGCAGGACTGATATCTTTTTAAAGTCAATTGCAGATGATTTTATTTTTCTGCCACAAGGCCAGGCAATTTCCAAGTTTAAGACAGGTGCATTTACAGTACTGGGATAAACACTCCTCTCAGCAAGTGTTTAGCTACCAATAATAAGTTCCGTGTATATGCATCAAAAGTACATAATCATCAATTACCTGGAGTAACAGGTAATCTCCTTCTGATGTTCTGAAATACTCTGATCCAATAAACTTCCATTTTGCAAAAATACATATAAACAGAATAGCTACTTCTGACAGAGCCTGAAACAAACTGTTCATGGGATTTTATCTACAAAAATCATAGACCACCATTTTATTAGTATATTTTATGCTCTTCCAATTTCCTCACTTCTCTTTAACAGGATGGAGACCTGCATTCAGATATTATAACATGTGGGTGTCACTGTTTGGAGCCCTGCTGTGCTGTGGGGTGATGTTTGTCATCAACTGGTGGGCAGCTCTCATCACTTATGCCATTGAGCTCTTCCTATATATTTATGTAACATATAAGAAGCCAGGTAAGGCAAAACCCCACTATTATTACATGTATATGTTGTGCTGCTAGACTGGATTTTAAAGGAATTAATTCTGCTGACAGAATTAGAAATTATTTTTCTGTGCTATCTTTATTTAGAGGGAAGTCTGAAGCATCCTGTTAAACTCCATATAATACAGATTAAGTTGATAGTCTGGTGACTGCCTGTTTAACAAGCAGCTCAAGGGTGGTTCAGGGTTTTCTGTAAACATTCCAGCAGACTGGTTTATTCCCACCACATCTTTATGCCATTTGGGCTTTTACTTGAGTAGCACTCAATTTTTTTTCCACCCACGCACAAAACCTTACCTGAATTTTGCAGTGCTCTTAAGCTGACTCATGCAGGGTCCTCACTGAAAATGTAAACCTGCTGCACATTATGCAACAAAAATGCAAGCTGAATTACTTATGAACTGATCATCCTCCAGCACCTCCCTACAATGCCCCCATAAATCAAGACAGATGGGCCCACTTTACTGCTGGAAAAATCCACTTAGTAGCTCAGCAAATCACAGGAGCTGTCCTCAAAAACCTGTGTGTTGTACAAGCCAGACAGTCTGGCTATTCATATCCAGGACAAAACTAACCCAGGTCCAGATTTAGGTGCTAAACACCTGAATTGCTTCTGCAGCAGAAAACATGAAACAAAACCAACAAATAAAAGAGGCAGGGTTCCCAGCAACAGATGTACTTTTATTGGAGTTATCTTGGGACAGCAACACCTGGTCTGAGACTGTGTTCTTGTTTCTGTTGCTGTTGTCTGTCCTCCCTAGCTGTGCCCTCTCACACCCACTGGGATGGTCTGTGCTTCTCTCCCAGTAAATGTATCAGCTGCAGGAAAGCACACCCATCTCCAGTCAGTTGTCAGAAACATTTCAAGGTTTCTATCCTTTTCTTGGATATTACCAGGGTCCCTAATGCAAAGTAGCACCTTAAAGCTTGGTTAAATTCCCTGAAGCTGCTGTACAAAAGCCCTCTGTGTCCTGCTAAGAGAGCGACTTTTGTTCAGCAGTAATTTACCAGCAAGTGGAGGGTTCAAAAAAAAACTAACATTCCTGAGAAAAGGTGACTACACAAACCTCCCCTTAGTTGCACTTAATATTGGCTTTGTATCTTGGCATAACAGGACTTGATCTGCATTCACGTGGATCTCAAAGCATAGAAAGACATTTCTTATATGTCTGCACTGACCAAACAGCCACACAATAATGAGGAAAGATGTAGATGCCAAAATAGGGTTCGGAGACCAATTTTTGGCCTATACAATAAAACAGAGCAAACTGGTACCAGCAATATTCCTTCCTCCTGGTTTAATTTGCACCTCCTGAAATTCCACATCACATGCATGACTCAGGGCTGTCCATTTTTTAATGGAAGAAGGCCACAAAGTTAATGTAACAAATAAGAAAACAGTTTTTAAGCAGGGGAAGAACATTCCCTACAATATTTAAATAAAGAATGAAACTATTTACTTGCATGGGGTTTTCTGCAACACACAAGCAAAACCAATTCCTCCTACTATGAAGCACAAAGAACAGACCTGTATCTATGAAGTACAAGAGAATATACTCTGCTCTTGATAGAGAACAACATTGCTCATTTTTGCAACAGAACGTAAGGAGAAGCCTGTGGTTTAACATGCATTATTTATCTTTATCATATGCAGAAGTAAACTGGGGCTCCTCTACCCAGGCTCTGTACTTTGTTAATGCCTTAGACAGCGCTCTGGCGTTAACGACAGTGGAAGACCATGTTAAAAACTTCAGGTAAGATTTCTAGTGAACAGTAGAATAGCGTGTCCTGAATCTGTACATCAGCCAATTACACACAACCTCTTTTTTCCCCACCAGACCCCAGTGCTTAGCATTAACAGGAGCTCCTATGGTCAGGCCTGCTCTGCTGGACATCACCCACGCCTTCACGAAGAACAACGGGCTGTGTATCTGCTGTGAGGTGTACACGGTAAGGGAACTCACCCCCATCTGCACACCCAGCACCAGCGGGGGCTGCGGGACTCTGTCCACACCCCATCTCACCCAGCACACGGTGCTCCCACTGGTGCTGACTGGCAGCTGTGCACACCAAAGAGATTCGCACTGAGAATTGATTTTTTGACACAGAAGCTATGAGCTGATACAAAGCCTGCTGGTAAATGCCTAACTGAGATGCATTTCAAAGTTCATAGCAGGTGAACCAAAAAATGGTTTGGAGGAAAAAAAACAACATTACAAGGAAAGATTTTAGGCTTAGAAAACAGAAAACCCCCAAACCACATACAAAACACTAAATTTGAAGGGTTATTGTGTGAGAGTCAAATTACCCAGGTTCTATTTTCAGCTTTGTCACTGATTTTCAGAGTTGGGTTTTGGCAAGTAATTCAGCTCTCTTTGCAGTGGTTCCTCCAAAACTGTTACAGTGCTGGTTTTGAGGATAAACACGCTCTTCTGAGATGTAAAGAGAGAATCAAAGTGTATTCCTAGATATAAATACACAGCACATGATGCATCTTAGACAATGAAGATCTAGTCTCTCATCAGAACAGAACAAAAATAGATAGTTTGTAGTGTAGGGAGAAAAATTATTTTAAATATTACAGTGCCCTTTTAATTTTGAGAGAGAAAAAAAAAAAAGCAGAACAGCTCATGGCATTAAATGAATCTGCAGAATCTAGATAATAGAATCAGTCCAGCCAAGATAATGTATTCCTCTATAGCAGTAAAGGAATAATTCATTTGATGCTGCCACATTGCAGAGAGAGAGTACAGAAGATCCACATGTGATTCTTCCCAAATCAAATGAATCTATAAAGAATGAATAGTCCTAATTCTTCCCTCCTATAATTATTGTTCGATTTCCCACTACATTCACTAAGCATAGAACCAATCCCAACAAGATCCTGAGACTATGCAGCTTCCTAAAGTTAAGTTTCAGCAAGTTTTCTGAATTCTTAGGCATGTTCCTCTAATATTAGAACTTTCTATGGATGACTGAGATTTCATTCCTGTCAATACAAAAAACCCCAAAGACTATTTTGTTACTATAAACTTTGTAATTATTTAGGGGGGGCTTTCTAATTATTTCTTCAGCAACTTGAGTGAAATTTCATTTCCTTGGTAATAAAAGTGTGACAAAATGAACCTTTATGAATGGCAAAATTGTGGTAAAAAACAGAAGATAAAATTCACAATTACACTGAAGAGCAGCCTGCAATAAATATCACAACAAATGCAGCAAGACTATTCAGCCATAAATGTAACACCCAGCACATTCTGCCTCAAAAGCTGGCATGCCTTTAGCAATGCATAAAGTTTTGAAACACCATGCCAGAGAGAACATCTTCCATTCTTTTCTTCCAAAAGGCAGCAAGAAACTTTCCAGGAACATGGTGATACATAGCTCAGAAATGGACAAAATAAAGATGATTTCAAGATTACTTGTCTCTGAGGTTATGGCTGCATGTTGGCTTGAACAGTCTGAGCTTTCATAAAAGGAACTATTTCTGCTTTTACTCCCTGCCTTCACGTAAAATACTTTTTCAGGGTTAGTCCTCAGTCTGCAAATTCACAGGACTCCTTGTACAATTGCACAAACGTTCCACAGGTGCAAAGGAGGAGCAGGGGAGGACTCAGACAGGCACCTGGGAGAGGGGTGGGTCTGGCCAGCAGAAACTTATTGTGCAAGCCAGTTACAAAACCACCCTCAGGTGCTTTCCTTTGAGAGACAGGGAAGAAGGGGAAGAAGGGCAAAACTTGTTTGTTTCCCCTCCTTACTCACAATGAAACTTCAAGCTTATTGTTCAAGTTATTATTCCCAGCTCTTCATACGTCCAGGATCAAATCCTTCTTAAGTTATACCGATGTTTTGTGACTTGGATATGGATTTCTTCCCATTAAATTACCAGATGACTACAGAAAGAAAACTGGCAACAAAGGCATTTGCATCTTTAACTGCATTGCATCAACTCTTTTCTCTTATGCCAGCAGACAGGAACTTAACCATGTATATTTAGATCTGCTGAGACTCTTTTACATAGTCAAGCCAGGGAGGGACTTTATTCACTGAGATGCTTTATCATACCTTAGATGTTTTTTTAAGATGTTACAATCCATAGTACTCCTTCCTTCAGTCAGAATCACTGCATTTAAGTAGCATTAACAGCCTCAGCCCCCTCAAACAGAATGTGAATAACGTTTGCAGCACAGATATTTTCAAAGGGCTGAATCTCTGTGGACCCTTTTTGGAAAGGTATTTTTCTGACTCTCTCCATTTGCTCCCACAGCAGACTAGGTAACTCCTTCAAAATCACTGTGTGATGTACAATACAAAGCCTTCATAATAATATTTTACTGTATCATGCAGGGACCACGCAAGCTGTGTGTTAAGGAGATGAACAGTGGCATGGAAAAAAAGCAGGCCTGGCTCACAAAGAACAAAAGAAAAGCCTTTTATGCAGCAGTGGCAGCTGACAGCTTCAGAGATGGAGTCAAAAGTCTACTTCAAGTAAGCTTTTTGTTTACAGAACACACAGGAGAGCGCACATCAAAGCATCCCTTTATGGGAGACATTACTGTTTGCTTGTGAAGAAGCTCTACATATATATGGGTAATGTTATAGACAGAAAGGGGGTACATGTATATTACATTACAGATTATTTCATAAAGACCTAGTTCTGGGCTACGGAATTATGAGACAAGGCATACTGATTCTCTCCTAAATGAACGAGACACTACCATGAAAAAAGAGAAGCATCTACAGGGCAACATATCAATGTCTATGCAGCTGACACTTGATACACTTCAAATCAATTCTATTGTTTGGTATTACACAGCATATTAAATACCTGAGAATGTTTTGGCAATAAATGAAAACTGAAAATGTGTAATATACATTTTCTGCAAATAGCGAGAAGGTCATTTAAATAAGTCTGCAATATTTTTCTATTACTCTAAGAAGGCAGGAGATAATTTCCAACAGTCCATTTAAAATGGCCATAATGAAGGCACAGAGACACTTTTTTCATTTTTCCCATCTCCTTTCCTCTCTCACATATATGAATATTTAAACATATAGGTACTGAGGCAAAATATAGAGAAAACTCATATCGCTTTCACAAAATACACTGCTGAAAAAACAACAGTGCCAAGTGAGACAGTAGGGAGCCAACTAAAATACTCTGGGTTAAGTCACTCACTGGTGTCCTACCAGGGCTCTTTGTACACTTGCTGAATGGACAGTACAATTGAGTGAGATGAAATGCTATTAATAAACATCCCTTTGTTCTGTAAAAGCCTCACAAAGACACTTCATCTTGGGCACATACATCGTCTCAGTAGAAGATCTTTCTGATGTTTTTGAGAACTGCTCCAGTCTGATGATCTCTTCCTTTCCATTACTACATGAGCACTATTGACAAAGTCAACTACTAGACCCCAAATAATTCTCTTCCAGCAAACAGAAGGATAACCATATCATCACTATTGCAACCTAAAGACATCAGCAACAATTCCCGATTTCAACATAAACTGGAATTTATGAGTGCTACTCAAAAAACCCACCAAGGTTCCAAAAGTTTTTACCTATTTCCTGTTTGCTAGTAGAAAAACTTGGCAAGTGTAACAACTTTACAAGCTGGTGTTTTGTGTGTCTCCACCTAAAGGTTCCCAATACACTGAATATTTAGATTTCTATAAACACTAGGCTAGCTGAATCTAGACTTTACTTCCCTTACTTGTCCAGGTTTTAGCATCCAGAACCAGTTTTGAAGGCAAACTAATATATTGCCAAGCCATTTATTTTTCCTGTTTATAAACCATCATTTTATCTACAAAGCATGCTCAGCTGATTTTGGATCATCTTTTGAAAAGAACACAGCAACTGAAACAACAACAGTTTCCAAATTCAAGGCAAAAAAATATTCTTAGGAGCCTATCCCTTCTCTGTGTCTCTGAGATGTTTTAAGACACTACAGACCCACTTCATCCACTGAGTATTCCAAAGCTGATAAAAGCTTTATGACATTATATCAGAATGAACATACAAACAGTTCTTGAACTCCCTCTTGATTCCAAGTTATTGAACCATTTTAATGAGAGCATGTCAGAAGAAATGCAAATGAATGCTAATTTAGCAAAACTACACTTCTGTCATCTAAAATAATTTATAGTTGGAATGATTTAAAGCTAATCTTTCTGCTTTATGCATGCATATGAGCATGAAGGGCATTTATGAAATGCAATCTAGTTGTGTCTCCAGAACATTACTTCAGTTATCTTTTGCCGTTACTTTTCATTTACAGTACAAGCATGTATGTGTACCTCTCTCAAGCAGTGTTTCAATATTGGCAGGCCTCAGGCTTGGGAAGAATGAAACCAAACACCCTGGTGATTGGATTTAAGAAGGACTGGAGAAGTGCACCTGCCACTCAAGTTGAGAACTATGTGGGCATTATACAGTAAGTCAGCTCAGTAGCTCCTTTTTCACTCCTCTTAGACTAGATTAATGTAGGATTTCCACAGAGAATTTCATGTGTAGAAACAATGCAAGGACATAGGTACAAACCTGGGCTCACACATCCTTGCTCTGTGGCTGAAGTTACTGCCCACCAAAAAAGGCTCGCTGGCTTCCCACACCTCGTAGGATCTGCTTGGCAAACACCTGGCACCATCAGAGCTGAGGTGGCTTGACAATGCTAAAGAAGCTGCACTGCTTTCAGCAGTGCTTTTGCAGAACTGTATTTTCCCATTTTTAGTGGTCAGGAGCTCAGAGAAAAACAATGCTAATGTACATACTGAGGGAATAAGAGAACATCATGGAATTCTTCTTATAAGCCTAAGAGACAGAGGAAGAGTTTTGCTTCAAATCTCATGTGTGCCTAAGGCTTAGCAGCTCTGTGGGTTGGGGTTTAGCTAGGAAACAGTCATTTTAGAACAGGCTTCTCATAGATGCTTGCTCAAAATTCACTTGTAAAGCTGAAACAAGTTACAGAGCAACAAAACCCACCTTGGCTTTGTTATTTCCTCACAGAAGGGAAAAAAAAACCCCTATAGCAACCTAGTTCCTAAAAAAGTGCAGTCTGAAAGACCCATTTCAGGAATAGCTGATCTGTTCCCATGCCCAATCAAACCTTTTTTTAAACAAGGGAAGAGGAGTACTACAAATTTATCTGGGACAATTCCTTCTGCAATTTTACCAAGTCTGTCTTCTCTGTGAGCACTTTCACTATCTTTTCAAAATAGCTTTCTTTCTCCATCAGCATGCACGATGTAAAACCATGTTTACTCTTCCTTTTCTTTCTTTCCAGTGATGCCTTTGATTTTGAGCTCGGTGTAATTATCATCAGAATTAGCCAAGGATTTGATATATCGCAGGTCCTTCAGGTTCAAGGTATGTAGCGACTCGACAGCTGAATATCTCTGCTGGTTAGATGCACAGCATAAGGAGGACTCTGACACTCAGAAGAGTCACCATCTGCTTTCTAGAATAGTTCCTACACTCACAACATCCACAGTTCGTCCTTGCTTGTGCAGTTCAAATCCCACCTGAAACCCTTGCTGATCACTGGCAGTGACAGAAGGAGTCCAAGCCTCACACATTAAGGGGCTCTGCACACCCGAGAACTCAACTCCCAAAGCAGCTGCAGCACGGGCACAGACTAAAGCAATGAAATCATCGTGCCACAGCAACCAGCTACCCTGCTGGTTACCCATATTTCCTTCCTGGTCATGGCACACCTTCCTCTGTCTGCCTACCTGCTACCCTGGGGACAGACAGCTGCGCTTTCGGTACCATCTCCGTGCAACTCTGAGTCCCACAGAGTTCGCCCCCCTGTTCGGGCTTCCTTAGGTTAGCAGTACATATCCCGAGGGGAAAGGGCAACCCTCCCGCCACGCCACCGCCATTCCGGGAGCCGTGCCTCGGTGTGGCAGAGGCGGAACGGCTCCCCGGGTTTCCGGCAGGCCGCTCGCCCCGAGGGCCCGCTGTGCCCCGGAGCGGCCGGGCCGGGCCCGCGGCTCTCTGCTGCCGCCCGCCGCCATCACGGCATCGGGTGAAGGCGCCAGCCCCCGGCGCAGACAGCAGAGGGAAAAGGCGCCAGAGACTCCTTCAAGGAACAAGGGTGGATGAACACTCCCACAGCACCGGCAGCTTGATGTGCCTGGAGACCCACGGGGCAAAACTACAGGGACTCAAAAAAGATTTCAAAATAATCAAGCTTTTCTTCACCCCCGGTGGTTTCTGAGAGGTATCTGCCTGTCTCTGCATGATGCCAGTCAGAAACGGAGTGCTCAAAATACAGTCATTGGAACACCTGTAAAAATACAATGAAAACAACTCTGCCATCTTAAAAAGCAGCAAATGTTCTCCAAGTGTTATGACACAAGGAGTGAGAAAGAATCAAGGAGGGGAGCCTTAAATACAAATAAATGTTTTGAAGCAGATTGACTACAGAGTCATTGTAGTGGAAATTGTGCTCTCTTATACTTGGTACAGCATTCTGTTCAATAGAAAAACTGAAATTTTAGTTTTGAGTAACCATTAAGTTTGTAGCTATCACCATGTCTAATAATCAGAAGTATGAGACTGTCATTGATTAAAAACTAAAAGTATGATCTTTCTGTTGGCAACTGAAAGTGCTAACAGAGCTAATAATGTCTAGCTAGCGAGGGTTTATTCGACTTTAACACAATGTCTTAAATGAACTTACCTCATATTTAGTTAACTTATTACTCAAATAGAAGATTTCCTTATGAAAAAAGTTTTCTGCAGGCAAATGCCTGGATCATATTTATTAGCGCCTCACCACAATATATTCCACAATAATACATAGTAGTTTTTTATCAGCAAAAGCATAAAAATGCTAAGATTAAATTGTTCTTCTATATTACTAAGTTTACAGAATTGATTGGCTAAATCTTACATGATTGCAACTAATGCTTAAAAAAAATCCCATGAAAAATATTTCTGCACGGAGAATGATGGTATATTCAGGATCCTTATGTATTTCTGAGAATCTCAAAGTACAAACCATGAGGCTTTGTTCTAAGAAGAGAGACCCACAGGCTAGAACTAAATACCTGAGCTTCCTCACTCTAGGAAAACAACTTTCCTAATGTCTTTTCAAATTCTTGGCTAAAGAAACCAACTAAACATCCACAAACACAACTCAATAAATAATATCTCATGCAACTGTAAAATGTCATAATACTGAATTTCATTTGGAAGAGACAACCTGAGAGCACCTGGCACACCACAGTGCTGTAGGCACAGGCACCCCAAGATAGGGCTTCCAGAGGTGAATTCAGCTTCCTTCTCCCTACTGGTTCACAAAGAAAAGGCATCTTAAAAGAAATTCATACCAGGAGCTTTACATTGTCTACAAAGTACCACAACATCAATTACATCATCACCATTAGCCCAATAAGGGATTTCATTTAAAAGACAGCAATGTCTTACCAGTTCTCTTACTTTTTCTAATATACAGAGGAATTAGAGAAGCTGGAGCAGGAGAGATTGGCACTCGAAGCCACCATTAAAGAAAATGATTTTGAAGAAGGAAAAAGGGGTATCTGTGGATTCTTCAAAAAAGCCAGCACACTGAATATCTCAAAACACGAAACAAAGAAAGGTAAGTCCCAAAATGACAACTTATCCCCAGTCCTTCAATGCATCACACTTTTACCAATATGCAAACTGGAATTTACTCCAAGCCAAAAACTCCTGAGCCACACAGAAGCCCCTGGAACAGAATCTCCCTTACGCCGTGGTGGCCAGAACCCTGTAACACAGCACAGCGACATCCTCTGCTGGCAGGACACGCTGTCTGCAGCACAACCATTTCCCCTCATTTGCTAGATAAACTTCCCAGCTTATCTTCACTGCTACTTGACAAAAACAGAACATGGTTATTAAAGTTTGAGGAATTCAGAACAAGTTGGTTGGGGGGTTTTGGGATTGTTTTTGTCTTTCCAATAGGGTGCTTTAAGCTTTTAAACAGAAAAAAAAGCTTTTTTTCCTCGTCTCTAAAGAAAATAGGAACATATGCAAAATATGCAGGGAACAAGCATTCTTACTTTACTTAACATACACACACACAAACTCAGTAAACAGCTGAAAAACAGGTAAAAATAGCACAACTGCTCTACAGTCTAAGCATAATTTCATAAGAATGCACAAGTGAAAGTGGTAAAAGTACTGGAAGTACATACACAGCATACTGTCAAATAACTAACATTGATGTGTAGGTGATGAAGTCAATATTACATTTCAGATATAGTGAAATGATACAGACCCAATTTAAGGTCTCATTTCACAACTGCTAGGCTGTAATGATAATGACCCACCTGAAGCCATGCTTGTACACAGACATGTATTTTGAGAGTTTTCACCTGCAGAGACAATTACATCTGGCTGTGCATGCAACTCCCCCAGGTGCCAGGAAGATCTACAGACTGGGAACATAAAATGCCATTATTCTTCAGCTGGCAGGCTTCAGTTGATTTTGTTTCAGTAGAACATATTTTTATGACAATTCCAAGAGTGTGTACCCCTGTTTCAACTTCCCTTTTTGATTTAGTTGAGAAATGCATAAATTAAATACATATTACACATTTTGGCTCTCTGTATTAGATAGATTATGTTAATAAATAGCCCCACCTCTCTGTTTTGTTTTGATGTACATACTCCCCAGAGCTGTTCCATCTCCCAGCAGAGATGCTAGAATTATAGAGGAAAGCCAGTAACTGCTTTGGAACTATCCTGTACACACTCCAGAAACACAGGAAATCCAGACAAAGCATTTTCAGAACCTAGCAGATCAGAGTAAAACCTGTAAAGAAGCCTGTTTGTTCCACTTAGAATACTGCTCTGACACCATCTCTGAAATCATCGAAAGAGAAGCAGTAATAAAGCCAGAGGCCTCAAAAGGTGGAATGAGAGAGGGTATTGTTAGTACAGAGTCAAGACCACATCTGTTCAAGCCATCCGAGCAAACAGCAAGAACCAAAATTTATTTCCAATCATCAGTGACCCAGTCAGCATAGGGAAACAGCCATGTGCTTGTATTTCCAAACTTCCAGCTTCACCTATGCTCCCCCTGCACCCCATCAGCTCCTTGCATCCACTCTGACTTTACCTTTCAGGGAGCTCTGTATTTTACAAGACAGCTGAGCTTGTAAATGATGCAAAATGACACATTTACTTCTAAAATCTATCAGATATTTCCCAGTTACTTTTTAAGGCCCCAGTGAATTTTACATTAATTAAAAAGAGACAGAGAACAAATAACCTATTTCAAAATGTTATAGTCTAGTGACAATGTGTTACACAAGCTTTGGTTTCTGTGTGTATGAGAAAATTAAAAGTCCAAACATCTACTCTGTACCTTTTTCTCAGATTTAAAGGATAGAAATTATGTCAGAAACAGTTCATTTTCCTGAAGCTTTCCTTCCATTTGGCTCCCTAAAGCTACTTATTGCCTCACTTATCAGACATCCTTCCACATTTTCTTCTTTCTCATTACAGAGAGCACCATTAACACCATGCAGTCAATGCACGTGGGTGAATTCAATCAGAGGCTGCTAGAAGCCAGCACTCAATTTAAAAAGAAGCAAGGAAAAGGTACAATTGACATTTGGTGGCTATTCGATGATGGAGGTAAGGAATTTGAGCAAGAATCACAGGGAGACTCCTCTGTTACCAAATATAAAAACAGACTTGGGAAGTTGCATAAAATTGGTTTTTATTAAGCTTACATAATCAATTTTCTGTCAGGCTTAAATGTTTTAAAATTAACTTGCATCCAACACTATTGAAGTGAAACATAGAATTTTTACCACACAATTCACTAATTTGATATTCCTCCAATTTTCTATGTTCTTCCAGGTCTAACAATCCTAATTCCTTACATTCTAACTATCAGGAAGAAGTGGAAGAATTGTAAATTAAGGATCTTCACTGGAGGAAAAGTCAATAGGATTGAAGAAGAAAAACTAGTGTAAATATAACTTTATTTGTCTCACTTGTTTAATGAATTAAAACTGATGCTGAATATAACGCATATCCAGCAGGAAGGTGGGGAATTTTCAGTACAACTGGTTTGTTGTACTGTGGGCAGCATGAAAAAAAATGTACTTGATTGAAAGGTGTTAAGCTTATGGCATAGCCCTTAAGGCTCTGCAAATGGTGATTACCAAAGGAAACCCATATCCAGCACCTTTTCCCATTAATAGCTCATATTCCCTTCTCTGAGATGAGCAATCTGCACTCTGTAATGAGAATATAATTACTTTTATGGGATTTACATGAGATTGTCCAGGTAACAGGAAGCAAAATTGCACATGAAGCTCTCACATGCAAATAGTATAGACAGATAACTCACATAAATGTGATTAACTGTGGTAAAATATAAAGAAGTTAAAGAGCAAGTTAATCAACTTTAAGGCCAAGTTGATTTTACTCCGTGTTTTAAAGAAAGTCTAGATTTCATAATCATCATTTCATAATCATTTGCCTTTGAGCAGATGAAAGGTACTAATACAAATTTATTTTTATCACCACTGCATGTAGGACTTTTCCTTCCTAAGCACTTCACACATTACAGCCACAACCATTTCACCACCAGTGGAAGCAGCTCAGTTTGGGATGAAAGTCAGTGACTGCTTAACAAAGAGCAGAAGCACCATGTTGAGAGTTAAAAACATCATCTCCAGCCAAAACTCCAGTGGCAAACACGTGTGAGGGCTGCAAGGACAGGAGTCAGAATCAGCAGCTTCACTAGGATGACAACACAGTGCCTCAGAAAGGCAGCTGCCACAGGATGTTCCCTTAAAGCAAAAGGGAACACAGAGCAAGCTGTACTCCACTGTGGCTCCATCAGTTTTAAACAGTACCCTAAAGTTAATCTACCTCTGCAGAAGAGATTACAAGTGTTTGTACAAACTATCCTTATAATTGGGTAAAAAAGCCCTAGAGCTTTTTTTTAAAAAAAAAAAAGCCTAGAGCTCAAGGACCTGCTGGGTAGTGTTCTCTGCCCCCTGCCCAGAGTCTGCCCAGTCTTGGCTGCTCAGGACTGCAAAGAGGCTCCTGAATCTAAACCCTCCAAGTCAACTGATTTGCTGGAAGTAGGAAGTTTTGACACCAAATGGGATTTGTCAAAACACGACAGTTTCCACAGAGGCAGTTCTGACACCTGCATGTCCCACAAAGGCCAAAAGTAAACCACATGATCAGGACAGCTGACAAAGACCCAGCTTGTCCCCAAGAAAACAGTTTGTCTCTGTATTGCTACCTAAACACCAGCATTCCTCAAAACATGGCCTACCTGCCACATGCAAAAGCCTCCAAAGAGACAAATCTGGGCTGGGTGATTCCTCCATTCCCTAGGTAGATCTAATACAAAATCATCCAAGTACAATTTCAGCCATGTATTTTGAATTCAGAAGTCAAATTTAACTGGACTTTTACTAGCATGTAGTTGCCCAAATATTAAAACCTTTTCACAGAAGCTGAGATTTTGCTCTTTATCGTGTTCAAAACAGGGATTGCCACCAGGGACATCAAGATTTATACAAGCTGTATGTTCTTTTTATACAAATACATTAAAAAGAAAGAGTAAACTCTCAGGTCATAAACAAATATGTATTTCTACCACGGTTTGCTCCTAGGAACTCTCTGACCTTTTCAAAATCCAAAGCTTACATACCAAAAATAGAAACAAAAAAGGAGGTGGGAGAAGGAGGTGTGGGGAAGAACCACAATATCCAAACGATGGTTCAAACAAGGGCAAAACTGACCTGATTAAACCTCTCTATCCTCAGAACAAACACACAAAAACCTATAAACTATTCCTTCTGCCAAGGAAGGGCAGAAAAGCAAATTATTTTTTTATGAACATGTATAAAGACAACATGTGAGTAGATCAATATAAATTCATAAATGAAAAAATATGAAGATTCTTTAAGTACTGGACCTTCTGGACCAAATTGTGACCAACACTTGCACTACCAGTATTGTAAAACTCCATCCACAGCATTCTGACAGTAAAAGAGTAACAGAAGCATTCTGTAAGTATTGGAGAATTCTCACCTACTGTATATTGAATATTCTTCCTTTATAACTAAAGCCTTTGGGAATACTTAAAGTACCATTTTTTCCCAAAATGTAAACACCCTGCCCTCTGTCTGCTATTAATTTCTTTTTTTTTTTGTGATTTTCATCAATCATCAGTTAAATGAATTATGCTACAGCAATCACATTAATCCAGTTCTGCAATAGAAATTGAAACTCTAAAGCATTTAAAGTAATTTGTCATATAGTTAAAGATATAAAATGCAGTTGCCTAACTCATTTACAAGTGTTCTTTGATATAAGGCACTCCAAAGTACAGTGATAAAACATTCTCTCTTTTGTTTTCAGGATGGCTTCACTCCTAAGCAAATTCAGAATAAAATTTGCTGATATTAATATCATTTGTGATATCAATATAAAGCCCAACAAAGAGAGGTAAGAAGCATTACCGAAAGCCACTATTTAGCAGCCAGCCTTTATCTAGAGCTTATTTCTTTTATGCTGAAAATTAAAAGGAAAGAAACCAAGAAAGCACAACACAGAAAATAACACTGTCACATCATTGTAATCATTGTCTAAGTACCAAGAGCAGGAAAAATAAAAGAACCTTTTCACAATCCCAGCTTAAAGGGTCAAAACCATGTTAGTCTTTTTCTTCATGTTGTAAAGACTAATTAGACACCACACTTATGAGCCACTAAATTTAACAGACATTTTATTATGATGTCTCATATTTATTTAGGTTACAACAGACTCCAGTCAGTCACAGTTCTCCTGTAAATTTGCCATCACTGTCAACTCAGCCTTCTGGGTTTTACAATAATTTCATAGCATTTTTCTGGTCAAACACAAGCATACTTCCTCTCTCCCATGAGGTCAATATTATAATGCTGCCCTATCACATAGAAATAATGAAGGCTTAATAGTTTTAAAAATTAACTTATCTACATAATTAGTGCTTTAAGCAGAGGTTAGGAAGTTGGTAAAACAATGCTCAAAAAGCTCCACCTCCAACTGTGTTAGCCAAATTTAAAAAAAAAAAATCCCAAAACTTAAAGTCCTTGCTTTCTAAAATATATCTCCATAGAAATCATCTATTTGTTCTACTTATGTAGAAAAAAGTACATAGCAGGCTGTTCAGGGGATAACTGAATTCTAAATTGAATTCACAGTATTGCTCTTAGTCTTAAAACTCCTCTGAAAATGTGTCCCCTTGCTATACTCTCTTCCATCCCATCCCTTACTCCAAGCAAAGCCTTTCCTCTGGGTTCAAGCGCAATCCCAGGTTAGGCTCTTCATCATCCTGTGTCCCATTTCTACACACACACAGAACTTTGCAAAAACAGTATAGGATTCACCAGAGTTTCTATGGACCATTGGAGATTTTGACTGAAGAAATGCAACTAAAGAATATAAAGGTGTTATAATGAGATACCGCAAGTCCCCTTTTAGTGCCCTCTTGATCTCTCAAGTAAAATCTTTTAATCATGTAAAGAACTGTGCAATACGTATCTTGTTTTTCCTCCAGTACAATGCAGTGATTTTACAAAACTAAAAGCCATCAAAAAGAATTAATATCTGGCATTAACATAAAAAGCCACACGCATTTGCTGCATCAGCACTATCTGAACCGAACAACTGAGTTCTATGCCAGGCACTTGCTAGGCAGACCACTGTATCTCTCTCCCAGCTGGCACCCCATCTATTTAATGAAGAATGAGAGGATTATCGCTATTTTACATACTGAAACAGACAGTGAGGATGTTGACAAATACTGACAACTTAGCAACAGCAACACTAAATGCTGCATATCACAGCCTTTAACCCATCTCTTGGCTTCCTGGCCATACAGCCAAGGCCAGCCTGTGCCCAGTCTCCCACTTCACAACAAGGCCTGTCAGCACCAAGTGCTCAGAGAAACACACTCACATCCATACAAAAGAAACTCCCTGAGGTCTCTGAATTTTCAACAAAGGGCAAGCAAGGAAGTACTGAAAGACAATAAGGTTCTCCAGATGAAAACATTCAAAAGTTCAAGAAACAACTTGAAATTTACAGAGAAAATCTGAACACAATTCTGAGTCCACATATAGCAAAAAAACCTACAGTGTTTCCTTCAGGCCCTTGTCACAGGCAATTTGTATCACCTGTTTATCCATTGCATTAAAACCGTATCAGTGAGGTGACTGGTCCAGCTAGTGCTGAAACAATAAAAAAATGTTCAATCCTCGTGAGGAGACCCATAGTCATTGTTAATATTAGCAACCAACATACTGCACTTTGCAGTTACAGTAAAAATCATTTCAGTATTTTTGCTAGAACCAGGACAACGCAGAAAATTCTCTGCTAAATGCAGTGTTTAATTATCCTCAAATAACCTTTTAATTATTCTCAAATAACCCAAACATACAGAAGTGGCACAGATATAACTTGGGGCACAATGTAGCAAAGAACAGTTAAAGATTTGGCATGTTTTTCAGCTATAATTATTATCAGCGAGGCCCGTCATACACAGTGACTGTGAAATAAGTTAGTGAGTTCATACCCTGCAGCAAGGCCTCCTTTGTAATTCCTGTTTCAGCTGGAAATTCTTTGAAGAGATGATTGAACCATATCGCCTCCATGAAAGCTGCAAAGATATGACAACTGCTGAGAAATTAAAGCGAGAGACTCCATGGAAAATTACAGATGCAGAGCTGGAAGCATTCAAGGAGAAGGTAAAGCCTCACCTACTTTCTTACATATGTACCTTTTCTTATCCTCCAGATGTTTGAAGTGATTAGTAAGAAAAAGTGAAATAGCAGAAATGGCATTAAAAACATGACATGTACAAACCTGTATTTGATATTTACAGATTGGATTTATACTGTAAACACTGCAGAGGTGGGTTATGATTGCATTATTGAGCTCTCTCTGACCTTGGCATGTTTACACAGTATTTTCCAGGCTGATGAGAAGCTCTGCCCACATCAAAGCCAGCCAGATGAGAACCACCTCTGAACCAGAAGCCACACAGTTACTGCACTGAGCCTGAGCTAATTGGGTCTGCTGAGGTTTATTAAATGTCTCCACTGTTTTGGAGCTTGAATCTCTTAAAGGGTGCAGTTCCAAACATTCACCACTTTGGGCAATTTAGAACTGAATCCAGACACTTCAACTAAACTAGAAATTTCTCCAAAGGCAGGGTTGAGCATGAATTCTTACCTCAATGGCAGAGTGAAGACTAAACCACTTTACCATGCAGAAGCTCTCCTGCAGTTCAGAGGAACTTCAAGGCTGATGCTGGCTGATCCACTGAGTGAATTACAGCCCAGTCTGCTCTTTACATTTGTTGGAAAAATACCTTTTTACCAATGAACCACCAGGATTCATCAGGCCAGTGACAATAAGATGCAAATTCTTTCACCCTTAAGAGACAAGTTCTCCTGTAACTCACAGAGAATTAATCTAGCAATTTTAGTTACTGTTCCTGTGGAATTAGCCTGAGTACATTGGGAGTTTAGTTATCCCCACTTTATAGTGCTGGTAACTTCCTCAGCAGAGCAAGCATTGCAACTCTGAGCTCAGAGCTGCCAGAAGTCACAGCCTGACATATTACCATAAGCAGAAATCAACGATGATTTAAGATAACACACTACACTACTGACTGCAGCAGCTGGGAAGCAGACTGACCGCTCACTGTGCCATCCTCATCGTGGAGCTGATAATCAGCATAAGGTTATGTAGTCAGCTATGGGCAGAAAACCTTAGAATTATTATCACCTTAAATTATCAAAAAGTGAGAGTCAGAGCCCTTAAAACACCTCAGTATAAAAGATAACAGGAATATAATCACAGATACTTGAGTGCAGGACTAGTGAGGATACAACAGGAAAAAAAAAACGTAATTAAGCCTGGTCTTGTCTAGGTCACTAATTAAGGAACCAGAAAAATTCCTCTGAAGTTGAAGAGAGTCAGCAATACAAAAATGCCAAATTACTCTGTAAAACAAGAACAGCAACAATAAGTTTAGCTTACACATCTGGAAAAACATACCCCTTATCTTCAGAAGTAGGGCAGTTCTGGGAATTTTACAGAGGACATTAGAACACATTTACAATTCCACAGATAAAAACCTGGCAGCACAGATAAAGGGTGATACTATAGGATGATTCTCATGAGGTAACAGCTGCCTACTTTATGAGGGTTCTTACCTATATAACATGTACAAGAACCGTGACATTTCTGTAGAAGGAAAATTTAAGATCTGAATGGAGAAAAATCTACTTTTTACTTTCTCCAGGGAAAGAGAAAATAATTTACAAAATCAGTTAAGATACATCTATCTTACATAAACCTGCCCTGGTCTCTTGTTCCCTGTGACTGGTGGTTAAGCCATAAAAATACTGAGGGCTTGAGCTTGATCATAAAGTAAGTTCAGCACAAAAATAATCCCTGTCCCCAGGAAACTTTACACAGGGGTGAACCATTAGAGTGGCCCTAATGTAACTACACCAGTCAAAAAGCGTGGCTTAGCCTCAAATTTTGCCATGGCTGAGACTCTGGACCCCAGAGCAGACCTGGCTTCCAGTGCTGCCAAAGCAACAGCAGAAAATCTTGCAGGCAAGGGGGCGTGTAGAAGTCCGTAAGTCACCAGAGCTGAGGAGCACTGACCTAACTGATATTTTTCTTTTCCTGTTGTGTTTTAATCAGAGTTACCGCCAAGTCCGTCTGAATGAACTCTTACAGGAGCACTCGAGAGCAGCCAACCTCATTGTCCTGTGAGTTGCAACATTTTTGATTCTAAGAATAATGTGTAATGGGATTCTGGACTAGAGCTACAGAAACCCTTGTGTTAATTCACTGAGCACAAAAGTAATCTTTTTAGTACCTTCTGGAGAACTTGCATCTGGACTGATGCTTCTCTGGGACTGCACTGAGTATGAATCTTTCCTGGTGATGAAGCAATTGCATAAAGGAAAAGAGGCCACCAATAAAATTACCCAAAAAGGCCCTTTCCAGAATAGATTTTTATTTACAGACACATTTTTTATACACAGCTTCAATAAATTAGCTTGCACTTGTGAGACACAGATAAACCTCTACAGTTCTATTAATTCAGTCTCAAAAAAAAGGGGTGGTCATAAAGTGCTTACCACAAATTGACCCGTGTTTTAAAACTCCCATCTCACAGTAACTGCAGATCAGAAAACAGACTGATGGACTGCAAAACTGTGCACGTGTTGCATTTTTATCCTTTTTAAAAAATCATACTATGTGTGAGTTTTATGACCCCAAAAATATTCCTTACCAGTTTAAGCTACTATCAAAAGCAGTTCATGTCCAGTACAATCACGTGAGCAAGGGTTTGCAAATTAAGGCCTTATGATATGAAAACAATCTTGTAGAGTAATAATATCAAATAATATCAGAGTTGTATATGAACAGGGATGTCTTCTGCTTAGTATTTAATGAGAAGCCTGGGCTACCCCTGCCTTCATAATGATAATTTCATTTTCCCTCTGCCCAAACAGGAGTCTCCCTGTGGCAAGAAAAGGAGCAGTGTCTGATTACCTGTACATGGCTTGGCTAGAAATTCTCTCCAAGAACCTTCCTCCAGTCTTAATGGTCAGAGGCAACCACAAAAATGTACTGACTTTCTATTCTTAGAAAAAACATCGGTGCCTGGAATATGCCTTGCTTGATTCCAGCAGCTACATTTTTAATGGAAATTGTTCAAAGACACACTCATTTAATACAAACCTAAAATTTTAATAATTGACAGATTTTTTTTTCTCAAAAATCCAAAGCAAAGAATTAGACAAAAAAATGTAGATGGTCCCTGCTGGTGTTACACCCCAGTACAGGCAAAAGAAGGAAAATCTACCTGCATGTCATATGAGACAGCAAATATTTTGAACACACAAAGGAGAAATTCTTCTGATTTTATAAAGTATTGAAGAAGTTGTTGATATTTACCATAGAAAGCAAAAATTACTTGTGATAAACCAAAAGATTAAATCTCTAATAATTTTTTCAAACTGCAGTATCATAGTTGCTAATGGGCACACAGTAGGATCCAAATGAAATGCACCAACTTATGAGACAAAAACCTGTATGGCATCCATCAGGTGTAAGTCATGAACGGATAGAATGCAAGTAGAATACATGCAATGATTTTTGATTGTAATATTACCAAATTAGGACCTATGCCTACAGCAGATGCTTTTACTTAAAATGTTCTGCTAATTTAAATTAATTCAAACACTTCTAATTCAGTCACAAAAAATTAGATATATAAAAATATGGACTTTGTTACAAGACTTGATAATGCATTTTCAAGTTCTGACATGCAATGGAATGTGTGATTGAAATAATTAAATGTTGTAAGTAAATTTCACCAAAAAATCAATAAAACACTAAATATTCTGACAATTTTTGCTATGAATGTTAGAGTTAATACAATCTGACATTATACATTGGGATAATATGTACAGTGATTTATGTGATTAGAAAACAAAAACTCGTTAGCTGAGTTGAATGCCTTACTTTTGATTTTTATAAAAGATTTCTCTGGTTTTTTGACTTTCTAAATAATATTAATTATACACTAACTTAAAATAAAGGCAATTCATTAAGTTGTGTAATTTTTCTATTTTCTACTCTGCAACATTATGGTACTTTATAATTTCAGCTGTCAAGAAAAGCAGCTTCTCTTTTTAATGGGTAAAGCTATATCCTGCGTGTAAGCAATATTTAAATTAAAGGCCATCAAGGAACATTTATTTATTTTCTGTAGTCCTGCAACTCCTTTGTGGAGATCAACCAACATGAAAGCCTCATGAAAGCCAGGGAACCCTGAATTTCACTAAATGTATATTTTAAAGCAGGCCTCAGCTTCCATCTTGCTTGAATTATTAGACTTTAACTTGTAGTGGATTTAGCCCTCCATCTCCAAAAATGACAAATATTTAATATTCATATTTTTTCTGAGTTCAACAGCAACAATTCAGCAGAACATGGCAATGTAGCCCTGTAAGCCATACTTTATTTTCTCTATCTAATAAAGGCAGGATATTAAATATTGATATTTTCTCATAATGTTCTTCCTTTACTTCTCACACATTTACAATCAGGCTGAAGGATCATTTTACAATCTAACTGCATTACACAGAAGTTTCCTCCACATACCAGACTTCCTGCACAATTCTGGGCAAACCAAAGCTCACATTCCGCACCTGAAAACAAGGAGATTATTCTCATCCGTCACAGGGATGTCAGCAGTGATACTGGAGCTTGTTACATGCTGCTAGGTCCTTGCAGTTCCTTGCAGAATTGTAATGGTCACCATCCTCTCCACCTCACAGACACAATCTGAATGGCACCCAGCCAAAACCAAGCTTTTAGGGAGGCTCCCCTTAGGCTTTGTGGGTTTCTTATCACACAAGGACCTGGAGGAATTCTACACCTCTGTTAAGCCCTTTCGTGATGTATATAACCGGGGATTGTTTCTTAAATAGTCCCAAATACTGTCATTCTCAACCTGCAGGGAACATTGACCCAACTGTTCTGGGGAACCCTAAGCAGGTCCAAAAAGAGAATGAGCACAAAAAGAACTAGCAATGGCACTTTCAATAGTACTCACACTTCTCTCTCACAAACACACTGCTGTGGGCATTGCAAAAATAAATCCCAAGAGATACCTTTCTAAATAAAGTCGTCAAAAACTAGGTACTGACATACACATCTCTATAAAATCACTTGCTTACACTACAGTGACTAATTAGAAGATGTACTCACACAACAGTGCAATGGGATAAGCTCAGGCTGCAACAGCACGCAACTACCTAAATGTGTTATTTCCACAAATTCACAAGTAATTTAAACAAGTATCTTCCTAGCAGCTTCTACTCTCTGTTCCTCACCATGATTTCTGAAAGTTTGTGGACCAATCTGGAGAGCGTATTAATTATGAACTGTCTTAAATTGCAACTTAGATGGCAAAGTTTTGTTAGTCCACCTACCTCATTTCCAACTCTGTAAGACAGTTCTGTTGCAGTTGAGACAGCCACAAGAGTAACACCACACCACTTCAGAAGGCTTCAAGCATCAGCCCTTCTTGTTCTTCAGCCCAACCTTTTACCCCCTCATGTTCATGCACTGCACTGTGTGCCCTCTGTTCCCTTGTGCTTGGTCAGGGCACCTGGGCACTCCATGGCTCATGGCTGTCAGTGCTGCTCACCTGCTCCTCACAGCTGCACCCACCGGGGCTGAGGCTGGGCCAGCCCCATCCCAATCACCACAAT
This sequence comes from Motacilla alba alba, assembly GCF_015832195.1. NCBI lineage: Eukaryota > Metazoa > Chordata > Aves > Passeriformes > Motacillidae > Motacilla > Motacilla alba. The sequence goes on from NC_052025.1 coordinate 10,045,368, forward strand.
CGGTGTGCCTACACAGTTCTTTATCCATAAAACAACTGCTGAATTTTTATCATCAAGTTAGTAACTAAACTAATTACATGTTTGACGTCTCTAGGAAAAAATACAGCTCTAATGCTGTCTAACAGATTTTTAGCTTATATCACACTACCAATTCCACACATTTATATAATTTAGGCTGGATTTGGTCAGTCACGACAAAAGCAAGCATGGGTAAAGTGACCAGGGACATTTAAGTCTGAAAATACCACTGCTATGAAGCAAGGACAAAGAATATTTTGAATTTTGTTCAAAAGCCTAGGCATCCTGCACAGCTAAGCTTGTGCCTGAGGGCCTGTTAAAATGATCCACCATTGTTCCTCTCATCAGTGAATCTTACCTTTCCCTCCTAATGTTAGTGCAGCTCCAACAGGTATCACAGAAGGCATTTCATCATAGTTCAGAGACTACACTTTCCTTAAATCTTTTTACAACCACTGGCAAGTTGCTCATCTTGATCACATACCCCTAAAGCACAGTCCAGATTATGCAGCATTCTTCCAATGTGGTTTTCATTAGATCCCAACAGAGATTCTTTTTGAAGGGATAGTTTCTTTATTTTATTTTTAAATCAGCTATCCAACAGTGCAAGTAGAAAAGCTACCTACCCAAAAAGGCACTGCATTGTGAGGATTAACAACTGTAACTACACTGCCAAAAGCATGCTGTTATCCTACTTCATACTCGAAGGAGTTTCCACTCAATCTTCATCATCACAAAGTACAAAGCTCCAGCCACCAGCATAGGAAATTCCATCAGTCTTAAACCTCAGCAATTTTCATTACATCTTTGAAAAGTCCTACCCAAAGCTTTCCTGACTAAGCAATACTAATCCTCAGAAAACCTAGACATTTCTCATTTTCTTCTCTCTTTTTCTCTAATTCCATGTGGGATTTCAAGATCTTTTTGGCAAAAGCAATTTCAGCACCTGATCTGTAGTTTACAAGCCACAGACGTCAACAGGTAACAGGAATCTGCACTGCAGTGGTACACATGGGGTAAACAGCTACAAGCAGTCTTAGCTACTACTGCCTCATTTAACTTCCCCTAGCTGTTTGTCACCTCCCCTCAGGCAGAGGTTCCCCCACTGTCAGCAAAGCTGGGGGAACAGAATGTGAGTAATCCTCAGTATTTTCAGCTTGAATTTCAGGGGTCTCCCTCAAACTTCTTCCTCTGGTGCTTTGCTGTCATTGGACTTCAAGGAAGTGATGTGTGGATCACTCCAAGATCCTGCTCTGTCTCCCTTGTTACCACTCCAACTCTTGGCAGCAGAGCAAAAAAACCTTCAGTGCTGCAGCTCTGTGCTAAATGAGTGACTCATCACTCAAGTTACAGATGAGGAAAGTCAAGGTTTTACAAGTGCTGTGCTTCAGCAGAGGTCAGGCCACTGCTCAAACATCTGTTGATGCTGGTACCTAGGGCACAGCCCCCTGGCAGCTGTGTCGGCCATCGAGACCCTGTGGGCAGCGCTGCTGAGGGAACACCTCACACTGGCCTTGACTCCGCAAGGAAAAACGGCAACAAACAAATACAGGGAGTTGCAGCTCACATTCTCCACAAACAAGCGCAATAACCCAAAATAATGCCATTGGCTGGAATTTCATCAGAGAAAATTAAGTTTCAAACAAAATCAAACACACTAAGGTTTGTCTGGAACAGAGTAAAAAGCAATGGCAAAATTCCACAACCCCCATGCTGTGCTGCAAACATGCAATCAAAAATAGAGTATCATTATAAACAGACAACATCATAACAGCCTGTTTAAATTACAAACCTTCATCACTGGGAAAGAGACAGCTGTGCTAAGGAAGAATGGGGTGGGAAGTTGCTGTTTTAAAGCCAGGGTTTTCTTCTAATAAAAATCCTCATTTTAACACCAAAACTTCAATGGGGAGAATTTTGTGGCTATTACCCCGAAAGAGGCTCTGTTTCTTTCTGTGTACAACAAAGCAGCCTCCACTCCTGCTCTCAGTCCAGGCAAAAAGGCAGATGATTTCAGTTTATCTCAGTATTGTTTTTCAAAGTCAGGAGGAAATGCCCAACGGAGAGCAGCACTAATCAGCAATGAGGAATGCAGGAAGGTTTACTGACTCTACAGAGCAAGCAACACGTTCCCAGAACCAAGGTAAACTTGGTTTTAGACTTCCAGCATAAGGTTGGGGGGGTTCCCCTTGTAAAGATCTGGAAAAAAACAATTGTCATTCAGCTGAGTCCTTAATAATCTTTTTGGATGAGTCCTCCTCTCTATTATTCATGGGCTTCCAGGCTACCTCAAGCACAGTTTAGAACCCAGCCTGCTTCACCAAGTCTGGCCACTCAGAAAATTGGTCCTTTTCTGTACTATAATGCAGGATGCAGTCATAAACTCCATAAAGTCCTGCTTGTATAAATAAACATTTACAATTAGATACTAGTCTGATACAACTTCAATTCCTATAAACTTCAATTTTGGATAGCTTACATCAGAAGCCATAAAATATTTTCAGTAATTTTTTCACATGGGTCTGTGTTACATATATATTCTCCTTCAAATGGTGCATACTATTTAGACTGAAAATACTGAACGGGAATAAAAGTAAGCCCAAATTAAGACATTCTTAAAAATACCTTTCACAGCTGAACTGCAATGTGTAGTAAAGGTTTCACTGCCATCTGGCTGCATTTAGAAAACATAACATAGCAAGACCATCACATACACCTAAGAGTTTAAAACAAAAATCACAAAAACTAGTTGTTTGACAAAATCTAGACCAGCAAAAAGAATCCAAAAGTCTGTAGCTATTATGCAGAGCCAAATACCACCATTAGCCTCACCAGAGACAACTTTAAAACTATGAATCCAATGGGTCGTCTTTTCAGGCCATAGCAGAGAGCCATGGGGGAATTCAGGAAATTCCCTATTCCTAGGGATATAGTTATATCCTGTAGAATATATCTATATATAGATAGATATATAGATAGAAAGACATAGATATGGGAAAAGCAGGGAGGAAATTACATCATAAATCGAATGGCAAGATGGCAGAGTGTATTAAAGACAATGAAATAAGTCTTCTGCTCCAAGACAGAAGAACAGGGCAGGCCTAGCACAGACAGGTTTTCCCATCCACCTCATCGTCAAGAACTGTTCTCCTCTCGTAAGGCAAACGCTTCTGCCGTGGCCTGACCATTTCTGAAGGAGTCTCTTTCTGCCTCTACTCTGTGCAACGTGCTCTAAGAAGATCTGCTTTAACAGCAGGATTAGACTGGATGCTCTCCAGAGCTCCCTCTCAGCCCCGAGCACCCCGTGACTGTGGAGGACAGCGGCTGTTCGCAGCCCGCTGTGCTCAGCCCCCCCGAGCTGTGCAGCGGAACAACGGCGGCCCCGGGGCTCCTCTGAGGGCGCCGCGACCGCCCGCGCCTGCCCCGGCCCAGCCCCGGCCCCGCCCGCCCGTGCAGCCGCAATCGCGTCCCCCGGCAACGCCGCGCGTCCCGCGGGGTCCGCCCGCCAGCCTGCGGCAGCGCCGCCGTCGCCTTCCGAGGGGCGCCGCGGGCCGGGCTGCTGCCCGAGGGGCTGCGCCGGCAGGTAGAGCCCGGGCAGAGGGAGAACGGGGCGCCGGCACCTCCGCCCGCCCCCCATGAGCCGTGCGGAGCGCGCCGGGGAGCGGTCCATGGCGCGCTTCCTACACGGCGGCGGCGGCGCTATGTTGGCCCGGAGCCTCCGGTGGCTCCGGCACCGCTGCGGGCGCTGTAAGGAGGAGTGGGGGAGTTGCGGGGCAGCATACACTGCCCAGCCCGCATCCCTCGGGGGCTTTGGGGGATACGCGCTCCCCAGCCGCACCACGGGCGTGCTCGGCGCCCCCCGAGGCCCGCCCGGCTGTGCCGCGGTGGCCGCGGTCCGGGGCGATGGGCGAGCCCCGCCTGACACACGGGGCGGGAGCCGGGGAGCGGGGGGCCAGGAGGAGCTGGGCGAGGCCATTCTCAGGGAGGGGGGAATGGGGTTGCGCCGCGCGCGGAGAGGCCGCGGACGGGCCGGTTTCCCCTCCTGTTCCCGCCCCCATGGGCCGCGCCGGGTTTTGGCGGGTTTTTGGCGGGCGGGTGCCGTCCCTCACAGCGTCTCTCCCGCTCCCTCAGCTATGCCCGCCTCTGAGGCCGTGCCGCAGCCGTCCCCCAGCAAGAGACAGAAGGGCTCAGGGCCTGGAGAGCCCTCCGCACGGCTGCGCTTCACCAAGCTGTCCGAGAATGCCTTCGCCCCCTCCCGGGGCTCCGCGCGGGCTGCGGGTTACGATCTGTACAGGTGAGGGAGAGTGCGGGTCCGGCACCGCGGCGGGAGCCCGCGCTCGATGCCGCCCGCTGGGCGAGCCCTGGGCACGGGGCTCCGGTAGCTGAGAGGGCCCGCGTGGCCACTGGCCGATCTGAGTCCCCAGACAGTCTCGCTGACCATGCAGGAGAGGAGGCCAGAGCTGATCTAATCAAAGCTGCCTTGCTCTATCCCTCACCATTTTCGGGTATCTGTGGTCCAGCCATGTTACAGCATAGATTTCATCAGGCTCACATGCAGTCCTTGGCTAAAAGTCAGTCTTGACAGGGCATCCAGAATTGCTCTTGGTGGTCACATTGGCCAGGTTGCGTTCCTGTTGAAAGGAAAAAATGGTAGCACACGTGGGCCCTCCTTGCCAGCGCTTGTGCTGTTCTGCTTTCCGCTTGGCTGCGGGGTTGCTGCCTGCCAAAGGGCCTTGTGGCAGTTCGATAGTGCTCCTAGCTGGAAACCACGTGGGTTGATGTACAGACATAGGTTTTGGTTTGAATTAATAATGGTCCTTATTCAATGGCTTTCACTGTGTTCAGGATACCCGTAGCTAGACTTGAGGTTGTTGGCATAGTGCTCCTGTGATCAAGTCACTAGTTTTGAACGAGTGAACTTTGCCGCTGCCACTTCTAACTTACCTTTTTTAGTATTACATAGAAGAACCAGCCTTTTTCTTCCTTCACCTCTCTGACTTATTTGCTGAAGATTAACTGCACCACACCTCACCCTTTTTTCTTTTTATCCCTTTCATCTCACCAGGTTTGTTTTTGTTCTTGTTCCAATGTTGCACTGTAGACCTGGAAAAAGTCTATTTTATAGAAAACCTTGCAGTGCTTCCCAGCATTTAAAAAGCAGTTCTTCATCAAGGTCAAGACATGACAAGTATTGTCACCACTGCTTTTCATTAGGCCTCCAGTTGGGTAACTTTCAGCAAGCTCTTAAAATCTGTAGTTCAATGTTTCCAGGAGAATCATGTGAATCATGAACTGCCAGACTGCTCAGAAAAAAAAGTTGCCTAAAAGATAACTTAATAGATTATTAATTTTGATTACAACTAGTTTGTCTGCTGTAGAAAGCTTAATCAGACTGTATTATTCGTAAAGTTTTTGCTATTGCACAAAAAATACACAACCCAGTTCACCTAATGGCTACTTTAAACTTGTACTTTTTTTATATCTTACTAATTAAAAAACATTTGAAACTGGCAATTGCAGGAGTATGCTGTTCAAATGACACTTCTGGAATCTTAAACCAGCGCCATCAGAATGGCAACATCTTGTGTTTTAGGATCTGCGTTCAATTTCGCAAATCTGTAAATATTTGTTATTTAAATTTCATGGTATAAATTCCCTGGCATATTAATTCTGGGTAACTTTGTACCTTAAGTTACAGTAAAGAAACTTTAAAAAATATCCTATATAAACTCATGTTTCTTTCTTTAATGTAGTGCCTATGACTGTGTGATACCACCCATGGAAAAGGCTGTGGTGAAAACAGACATTCAAATAGCACTTCCTTCTGGCTGCTATGGCCGAGTAGGTGAGTACACAGCTGTCAGAAGGCTGCAGAGTCATTCTAGAACAGGTTTTACAACATCTCCACATTTAGATTCTGCCTAAAGCTTTCGGAATTAGTCAGCACAAAAAAGGAATGCCACGTGGCTGTGTGATTTACTCAATCTTGTAGCGTTTTCCTGTTACCTGCTGTCAGCTACATTTGAGGTTTGGTGTATGTTGGGTGGCCAAAGGATGATCAGCAAAAATGCCTGTACTCTCCATACAACTTCACAGGCTCCACAGTAGTTCATTACTTGTATGCAGTTTCAGAATTCAAATCACAAAAACCAGTAAGTAATGGACATACAGAAAATGCATCCCTGGCTGTTTAAAAATTAACCCCAGAGTAGCAGTGTAGTAGAATTTGATGACATATTGTGATAGAGTAGTTGAGAGAAGCTGTGCCAGATATTCTGTTTATTTTATGCATCCTTTTATCTGAATTATGTATAAATTCTTAAAGTAAAAAAAGCAATAGCCACTCCAGTGGAAGAACATGAGTTTGCCATGTCCTTTTATGTAAAAGAACACATGCATTTCTCTTACCCAAAGAAAATTTTAAAGATCATATCATTTTTAGTTCCACATCCCAGTAGGCTAAGGTAAGTAAAAACCCAAATCCCCACACATAATTTATCTGTGTATAATACTGCCTAGGAAATTGCTTGCCAGGTATTGTTTTCCTTCATAACTTAAATGGATTGACCTAATATTCTTCTGAGATGATGCTGAAGCAGTGGTAGTCACCAAACATAAACCAAGATTAGACAGTCTGTCTGCTCCAGTTGCCTTCCTTGGAGAAACCTACTCTGCAATTGCATGTCAAATAAAGATTGCAATTTTATTGTTGCCTTTTGCAGCTGTTAATCTGTTTAATATATATGTAAACTCTTTAAGTAACTCCTGTAATATGTTTATTTTAAAAAGACTGGAAACAATTATCATTCCCAAGACTCTGTGCAAACACACTATATAACCTATACTGTCTTTTTAAAGAAATAAATTGTAAGACTTTAAAAAAATTTCTTTTCTAGCACCACGTTCTGGTTTAGCTGCAAAGCACTTCATAGATGTTGGAGGTGAGCTCTTTGTTCTTTTTATTAAGACTTGGTAAGTCCTGATCTCAGAAGTGCCTTAGTTTCACACTGTAATGTGCAAATAAATGATGGCTTCTTGAGGAGTCTGGCAAAAGGAGATACCTGGGTAACACCTGAGAGAGACAGGTCATCATAATTATGTTAACACTTTCTTAATCATAAAAAAGATTACTGATTTTTATTTTAATAATAACTGTGTCATATTTCTGTAGGCAGTGCCTGCCATAGAAGTTACTTTTTGGCTTAGGCATTAAAGATGACTTCTTACATGCTGGTTTCTCCTTTTTTTAAACCAGCAAGTTAACTTGAGAATTGCAAGTTTTTCTAAATTTTCAAAACTCAGGGGATATTCCCAGTGTTACTAGCACCTTAATTAAGAAGCTGTTCAGAAATGCCATTGGATTAACCCAAAACATTACATAAGAGAGCTGTGTCAATACCTTTTCCACGCTGGAGCTAGTGCAGAGATTGCATGGTAACTATGGATCATATGCACTACAATTTTTCAAAAGCTGAAGGAACTACTTTTAAAAGTAGGTTTTTATTCTTAAATGTGCATTTTGTGGTTCAGCATTAAAACTTCAAGGTACGCTCACGTACTGCAGTTTCCTCTGGTGTTAGTAATCTTTAGTGGTAGTACTTTGTATAAGCTAGGGAATGTCTTGGAATGACATTTAATTTTAGTATTTGAATTATTTCTGAAAGTAAACTTCAAAATACATACTTAGGACCACAGGGAGACCCAAACTCATATTTTCTACTGGAAATGCATTTCCTCTGAGAGAAAAACTCTAAAGAAGCAAAATATCATTATTTTAATGTGCACTGGTAGCTAGTCTTCTGAACTATGTAGTTAATACAGTCATACAAAATACAAGAGTAAGCTAGTTTTAAAGTCTTGGTACTAGAATGTAGCTGTATGACAGTCATTTCCTTACAGCTCTGATTTTGTTACCTTGCCAGAGGTACAGGATTTGGATCTGTGCAAATCCATAGCTCTCAAATGAAATGTTAGAGTTAAGAACAGATTCCTGCTTGACACTGAACGAGCTGGAGTTAGCAGAACAAATGGGGCCTGAATTTAGTCCAGCTGTCTTGGTTTCAGGTAGGGTGTTACTACTAAAATTAGTAGTACAGTGGTAAAGCACTTCTTGACATGTGATGGTGTTTTTCAGTTCCTTTTGCAAGACTGATAAGCATTTTTAGATCTCAGTATTTGCATATATATTGTTAGTTGTGCCTCAGAAGTATAAAGGATGTCATTATGAGATACTGTAATCATTTATTAATCTAAACCTTAATCTAATCTAGTTACCTCGTACACTGATATTTACTAACTGGGTACCTCTGAAAATTTCTCCTGACAGCTGGTGTTATTGATGAGGATTACAGGGGAAATGTTGGTGTGGTACTGTTCAACTTTGGCAAGGAGACATTTGAAGGTAAGTGTTAAGCCTGGCAGAGCCTATTTTCAGCCATCTGACTGGGAACGAGAAACAAATTTTTTCTTTAAAAGTTTATGCAGAGGTAGAACCAGCTGGGAACATTTTTCTTCTCTCAGTTAACAAAAACATAGATACTTAATAATGTCCTGTCAAGGGAACATGTAAAGATTCTACTCATAGCAAATTAAGCAGCATGCAAAAAAACTACCCCCAAAACCACCACACCACCACAAAAGCAAACCAAAACATCCCTACTTAGCTATGCTTTAGATTCACAAGCTGTAGTGAAATGCAACTTTGTATTAAGTTACTACCTTTCTCTGAAAAAAAAAAAAAACTAGCTGAGCAGTATTTGAGAAAAACCTTCTCCAGAATCCTGGGAAGCATGAGTAACAAAGACAGGATTTTCCATTTATTACACTGTCTTTCTGCAAAAAGTCAGTTTTAAGTTTCAGTGCCCAGTTGCAAGAGATGTGCTTTTGTGGCTTCTTCTGCATCTTCACATCACAAGCTGCTTAGGGAAGTTCTGTGAGCCAGATTGCTTATTAGTGAGAAACTCCATTTTCCTTTTACCAGTTTGCCTTTTTCCCCCCAAATTCCTGGGTCTAGTTCATAAAAGGAGCTACATTATCCATACAGCTGTCTCTCCCTCTCTGCAGTGTTTGTACGTAATGAACTTAAGATGCCAGAATTTGGCAGCAGGAATGAATGGAAAGGCTTTGAGCTGGTACAGCTGCTGACATTCACCACAGAAGGACCAAACAAAAGTTTATCTTAACCTGTATTTTTCTGGGTCTGTTAACATCTGTTTAGATAAGTTTCAAATAAGTGTTTTCACTTCTAGTATATTCTGATATTCTTGAAAGAAGATTGTCTAAAGTCTATAATCGTTGTTCACTTTTTTGAAGGAACTAATAATATTTTAACTTCTCTGCAGTTAAGAAAGGGGATAGAATTGCCCAGCTCATCTGTGAACGCATTTATTATCCTGAGCTAGAAGAAGTTGAGGTAAGTTGCCAAAAGAAAATATTTCTGCTTTTTCAATGATTATTAGTTTAAGATACTTGCATATAAGAGAAAATTTATTATATAGATAAATACTGGGCTAAAATTATTTTCAGGGGTAAAACTGCAGAGCAGCAGTACTACCTGAATGAAAGTCTTGATTCTTTGTACATACTTGCATAGATTTTATTTTTTTCTTTTTTGGTAAGTTTTCAGAGTTTTTGAGGAGTAGTTCAGTATATACTAGAAATGGTTGTCTGACAAGCATTTGTTTAAGCTTGTACAAAAGGTATTCTAAAGTGTCTTGCATACATTTTTTTTTTTGTTTCTTAATGATAGCTCTTGTTACAAGTAAATGATAGATAATATCTCTTGTGTAGAAACAAAAAGCAAGTTAAGGCACTAAACCATCTTATCATAATTGATGTCTTTCAGGCTCTGGATGATACTGAACGTGGTGAAGGTGGCTTTGGCTCTACTGGAAAGAACTGAAAATTACTTGAATATGCTTTCTATTTTTGTTTTTTGTTATACTATTCCTAAATTTTCATCTGAATTAGAAATATGATTTCTGGAGTACATGGAATATTTCAAGTTTTATTGAGACTTCTCTGTATCTATCCTCCAGTGAATTTGTCTGCATAATGAGGAAATATGCATGACTGGCTTGACCAGCTAGTTGATGTATTATTTTCTCTTTCAAGATGTTTAGTCCTCAGCAATAAGAACACATTGTTTATGTGGCAATTATACTGTAATAAATGAAAAAATAACTTGATGATATATTTTATTTTACTCACCTAAACTCCAACAGCCAATTGTTTCCTTGCCATTTTTGTTAGACTTCTGAAAGCTATCTTCCACATGGCTCAGGATTTCATGCTGAGAGCCTATATTGTACAGCATCAGTGACAGTATCAATAGGACTTCCCACTCTGACTCCAAAATCAGAATAAGACAAAGATATTCAATTTTGCATCCTCTGCAACCTGTCCAAATACTTGTGTTTCTGTTCAAAGCTAAAGTTCTGACTTTGATCCTTAGCTGATCTTCAAGTGGCCAATTTTTCAGCTCTCTTATATTAAAAGAAAAAGCAATACAGTGTTTGAGTTAAATAACACAACTCATCTTGAAATAACTTCTATGTAGTAAATAACAGCTATGAATTACACTTTTGGAATATTTGTTACAAATTTATCAATATGTTAATGTGGAAGTATAATTTTGAATTATTGAAGCAGTGCACAGTTGGCTTTTTTAAGTTCACTTTTGTCCAGTTAACAGAGATTTTTTTTTTAATCTGTCCTAAACCTGATCCAATAAGTGTGTGGAATTTCTTAAATGACTGTCTAATTTTAGTTGAAAGAGCATGCAGAGAAGAGACGAGAAGAAACAAAAAAGGAAAGAAATGTGACTATTTTCCCACTTTACATAAAGAATTAGAAAATGGTCTGAAGCTCTCAAATGCTTTCTTCTGCAGCTGTCTGTACTTTTAAGTTTTTCTTATCTGGAAGATCACAGGTAGGAAATACTGTGCTTTAAGTTTTAGCAGTGGAAAGGTGTGCCCTTTGTAGGCTGATGTTCATACTGCTCTTCTGCTGGGTAGTTTCAGCTCAGGATAATCCTGTGGGTATTAGTTTCATGTTCTTGTCTGGGACTGTTTTTAGTGAAGTAGGCCCAAAATACTACACGTTTTATACATTTTATCCTGCCCTGCCCCTGCAAGTAGAGATTGATCTTTAGTTGTTTCTTTCCCCCAGAGTGTTAACCTGGTGCTTAGTAGTTGAGAATTTAGGCACAGCTTCCTCAGCTCAGCTGTTATATTACTCTATGGCATGGTAGGAATTTTTTAAATGTATTTAATATTTTCTAGATCAGCCACTAGATGGCACTTAAAGTTTGCTTTCTTTTCCACTTCTTTTTCAGAGGTATTTTTCAAAGATCTGTTCATCTATAATTAAGAGTTGATGACTCCCACTGGGACTATGTTGGTGGAAAGAAAGATGCAGCAATATTTGAGTGAAAGCAGGCAAAAGTATGACCATTAAAGGGGGAACAATGGCAATAATTTAAATAAGATTTGGGTGGTTGCAGTGTTTGCATAATCCCTCCTGGCATGCAAGAGCAGTAGAGAAGCCTGTGGCTTTTCTCTCCTGCTGCGTTTCAACAAAAATGGAAAATTGTAATGAACAGCAACATTTTTCCTATCTTTCGTATTCGCTGTGTTCTTACTCTCTCTTCCTCCATTCCTTTAAGTGGAATGCAGACTACTTAAGGATTGCATTGTAATGAAAGTAGTGTATAACCTGGTAAACTCTGCATTGGATTTTCCAAATCAGATGCCTCTGGCTGCAAGTTCAGGATAAAAATTAAAACTTACTTACTACATCTTAACTCACTAAGGGTGGGTGATATTTAGTAACCTGAATTATGTAAATTAAGCTTCCCTAGTTTCTGTATTGCTTGCTGCTCCTGTAATAACGCAGTTTGGAGCTCTTGTATTTGTCTTCCTCCTAACTTTCTAATTTTTCTTTTTTCTTCTTTTTTTTTTTTTTTTTTTTTTGGTTAAATAACTATCATTGTATTTTGGCTTAAAGATGGTTAAGTAGGTTTTGGTATTAAGTAAACTTCTATGACCCTGCCTATTTCCTGTCCTGTCAAACCTTTCCTTGTAAGAATAACAGTGTCCTTTTATTTGGTGGAGTGTAGCATGATGTTTTTGGCAGGCACAACATTTTTGACTTGCATAAATTTGTGACCTCAAGTGCAAGAAAAGTGAATGCTTGCTTCAGTACCTCATGGTTTTTGCCTAAAAAGAAAAGTGTCCACATGGCTAACCATTACAATTTCTGAAGGAAAATTATCAGCACACTTATTCCACCTGATTGCACATGACTGCACTTCCAAAGAAAAGAACCAGAAATAAAAATAAGTATTTTGCATCTAGTTATGTAAGTTACCGAAAGCCTGAAAATATAGGGCAGACTGTACTGCCTTGCTGGTTTCTGGACTTGGCACACATGGCACTTCCCTCACTAACAGCTATTTGGCAGTCTCTACCTCAGAAAGGATGTGATTCTGCAAAGTGTAAATTCGGGTCTGCTGCTGGGCAAAGAATGTCATTGCATGGTTAAAGATTGCAGGATCAGGTCTGAAGTGAATTTACGTAATTATTTTCCTAAACTTTCCCTCCATTAGTTGTGTGGTTATTTAGCTCTTTACCACTGAAGTGATGCTTTTCCCCTACTCAGAACACAGCAAGAAGACCTTTTACCCTGCCAAGTCTGAAAACCTGACAGATTAATTTTATAATTTGAGAGCTTTCATCCAGAAAATAACTACTGTATTTTAACATGTAAAGTGTGTTCAAACAAACACATGTGAGCTGTGTACGCCTACTTTTCCCCTTAGATTTTGATGGGGTATTTTTCATTGTCACAAAAAAATTTATATTAACATTCTGCATTTTAGAGGCCATTTGAATAGTATAATTCATAACAAGAGTTTTGTATCCATCAATACTGCTCATAGCCTTGAACTGAAGAAAGTTATCTTTTGTCTATTATTGATTGTAGCAAAGGAATTAATTTGCTTTCATTTTGAAAAAGGAAAAAGGAAAAACAAACAGACATGAATGTAGCATCCTTGGCCAGATTCTTTTGACATGAGTATTTTTGTTTATGGATTCCTACTGTGAAAGGTTGTCTCCAAGTGTCCAAGACAAAATAACTATGTGTCCTTGTTGGAAGGAAACATCTTCCCTTTGCAGCTAAACTGATTGTGACATGTCTAGAAAGCATGGTAGTTATCCAGTGCTGTCTTGCTAATACACCTCAATCCTGAAGACAACCTTCCCACCTGCTTAGTTTACACTCTGTTCACTGCCAAATTCCTGGGACCCTTCCTTAGGGTGCAGGGGAGCATCAAGGAATCCCACTTGTCAGGTTTTCACAGCAGCAAACACAAAAACACCAGTCTCACTATTCCACATAGGAATGCTGCTGGCAGCAAGCCAAGCTGATCAGCATTACAGGTAATTCAAGCCATTTAAATACTGCAAGAGTATTTTTCTTCATCCTATATGTCATGCTGTATCTTAGCAACATGTATAGGCTAGAACAGTCAAAGAAAAGGTGCTGTTTTGTTAGGGGAGAGAGTATATTTCAGTCCTGTTCTTACTTCTCAACTTGCATTTAAGTCATTAGTAACGTGAGGAAACTGAAAAGGGCGCTGTGGCAACGACAGAAAATCATGGATTCAGCAACAGAGAACTCATTGCTCTCCCTGGACATGAAGAGGAGGTGACTGAGAGCTCCACTCATCTTGGTGAGGGTTATTTTGTTTGGGATGGGACTTTTTGTCTCGTTAGTTGGGTTTTAGTACTAATCATATCAATTAAGCTACTAAAAGTTCTCCAGAAAAAACTGGATAGAACTCACTGCCTGGAAGGCTGCCACCAGATGTAAAGCCAAACTGCTGCACCAGGGAGGCAGCAAGGTACTGGGTTTTTTTGTCGAAAATAATTTCTTATTGTACACTTTGTTATCAGTTTCTAGCCAAGAAAGGCTTTAAGAGTGGCTTTAAAGAGGGCCTCATATTTCTGGAAGCCTGACAGATGTTGTATCCCGCCCTAGGTCACCTGCAAAGAGCCCCCAGGCTGCTGTTCATAACTTTCCCAAATGGCAGTTGAGTAACACTGACTAATAGTCAAAACAGGCAAGCTTTCACTATTGTATCTTGAGCAGGCTGGAGGTCTGCTGTGTGGGAGAAAGAAGCCTCTGTTTGCATTTACTTTTTATTTGCATGACCTTTGAGATGCTTAGCATTTATGGGACAGCCTGGATTGCGCAGAAAAACACTCAGGCACTTCCAGGTAGTTTGGATCTGCAACAGGATTTTTCAATTCTGTCTGCTCCTGGCCACCTGCTTGCCAACATGACCTGCCTATTTATTTTTACATCATTATTTTCTGCTAATAAAGTTGATTTTAAAACTATGAGAACCTAAACTAATAACAATAATAACAAATTGGACTCCACCTCTGTCCCCTTCCTCCTGAAGTTTGCTATTCAAATGTACAGAACCAATGTTCAAAGCATGGCTGGATATTTATTACAGCATGCAAATGATCACTGATTCCAGAGCTGCATACAAGCTAAATGAGAAATTATTACTCATTTGCAATTATTCCAGGAAATCTTGAGTAGCTGCCAAAATAATAAAACAGCTGGATGAGAAGAGGGATAGGATCAGTTTAAGCTGGCACTCAGGCTAAAGAAACTCATGCAAAGTCACAGCCATGGGTGTCTGGAAGACTCAGCTTTATCCCACTGTGGAGCTGGTGCACAACATCGTGCATTGTTACATGCTAACAACATCTGCCCAGAAAATGAGTTACTGCTCCAGTCTCCATTGGAGAGCACCAAGTGCCTCTAGAGCCACAGATGAGCAAAAACAACTGCATCAAAATCAGAACCGTGATAGGTTTGTTAATCAAGACAGTCTTGTTGATGCTAACCCAGGTTAGAGATTATATAAGTGGAGTTTATTACAAATACTGTGACTGCACAAATAGAGTAGATGTGGAGAAAGCTAAGGCTAAAGTCATATTTTATGATGCATAGGATCTCCCTGCATAAATCCTTTTCTCCTCATGCCATTGCTCATTGATCTCTACTGTCTGGACCACCAAACTTTCATCTCCAGGTGTGCTATCAGCTAGCAGGCAATGGTAGGAGTGATTAAATAGGAGGTTGAAAAATTCATGTGAAACTTGCTCACTTCTAATGAACAATAGAGAAATAATTTGAGATGTATTTAACTGGAACAAAAGAAAAGTGCTTATAAGGTAGGCATTAGAATAAAAAATTACACGTAAGACCAAAGCTCCTGGCTTAGCACTATAAAGCACATGCCTTTAGTCCAGGGAAAACTCTTTTCTTAAAAAAGTTGCCTCTTCTGCTGATAAAAGTACATTCCATGGTCTCACTGGTCTGTGCATATTCCCAAAGTCTGGTGCTATAGCTGGCAAAGCTTTATTATATTCCTGCATTACATAGAGCACTGTGCAAATGCTAAACAAAAGAAAATGACATCCAACTGCAAACAAAGACTTACCCTTTCCCACAGCCAAAGTAGCAGTCAGACAAAGGCTTCCTCTGAATCCTTGCTCATTGTGTGAAGCACAATTCAAACAATCATCAAATGGTATTAATCATGGCATTCCATGGCTCTATAACTAATATTTTTAAAGTTATCCTGCATGGTAAATATAATTTTCAGCAGCTGAGGACTGTGAAACTGATACAGCCTTCATCAGAATGCTAAGGGTATTGGTGTTGCTTTAAAACTATCTCCATACTCAAACAGTTTCCATCCAGAGACGTCTTCAAGAAAAGTCAGAGTATTGCATGTTTTAGTACCTATGGAAGTATTTTATTCCCTCAGAAAAAATATTTGGGTTCATGTTTATTAATGCCCAATACTCAAGGTCAAAAAGAACATTCATATATTTGGCCAGAAGCATTGCTTTGCATGAGATCAAGATGCCAGAAGGTTATACTTGATTAACAGTAGGTGCCCAAGGGATTTGATTGAAAACATTTGGAAGTATTAAATCAATAGCTGTCAAGATTGCTCTATCTATAAATGCAGTTGGTTTTAGTAAACATGTGTTGAGTGGTTTTAATTTACCTAAGGAAAATGTGTTGGAATTATGGGGTTTTATGTGTTTCTGGGACATGAGCTCACAAATTGCCAAAGAACTTTGGCACAATTAAAAGGAGTGAGAGTCAGACAGACACTTCAAACACTAGTAAGGGCAAATTTTGAATGTTTGCCAAGTGAAATGCAATTAATCAGGGTCTCTGCACTGAGAGATGACAAAAATCTGTCTAAGGAATAATTACCAAAAGAGACAACTGTGGGGTGGGACACAGCATTGGCCTCATATGATCTGCATACAAGAAGTCATTAATATAGAATTACATCTGAGATACAGTTTAGTCATAAGACTGAAGAACCTTCTTTCAGAATTCCTTTTCTCCATCAAAATGAAACATAGAATGTTTCTATTATTCCAGAGGCTCAAAGTTATTCCTAAGGGCAATAACTAGTCAGCTATGTCATACTCTCCCTAGGGATGCTGTGGAAACCCCTCTGGCTTGATGCAGACAAAGAAAGGAAAAAGCATAGCACCAAGAACAGCCCAGCATTGCCTGGTAGGTTGAGTAGATGACCTGACAGGTCTTTCCCATCTATAATTTTCTTCTGTGGCTTCAGTACTGAAGGCCCTGTGGACATCCACAGTGCTCTTGCTTTCCTGGAAGCCTTAATAAAGATCTGGTTTGGAACTCAGAAATACAACTAATACCACTGAGCATACTATTCTAGTGTGGTGTGAGAGGCAAAAAGAATGCCAGTGGGAACATACCCCATCATGCTAGTTGGTTTTATTCTGGCTTTTAACACCAGGATCCCGTGAAACACTTGCATCAATGCATTCTAATTCCAATGGTTGTCAGCATGCTGCTTACTTCAGTGCAGAAAAACCCTGGTGCATAACCAGTTATTGTACCGTTTACCCAAGATAGTGTTTGGATTTATAAGCTCACATGTTTGACCTGACCCTGAGACTTTGGATCATTAGGAGATGCAGAAACTAATCTAGATATCCTCACTCAGCAACAAACGTGTCAGTATTTATTTTCTACTCTTCACCTAGTCTGTGCCTACCAGAAGCCTCTTCTCTATAGCACATCCACTTGTAAAGTTGGTACAAGGTCACAAAAGCCTCTTTATCAGGTTTATCCATCAGTCTGAAGACCAGACTTTCTACTGTACCCTGTTGCCACTGGAATTACTTAAGGGGCAAACACAGTTCCAATTCTACCTCAGAGTACAGCAGGAAGATTCACAATCTCTCTTGTCACCCAAAACTTGGTCACTTGCTTCTCCACAGCAGAGACACGAGAAGCCCCTAAGGCAGAACCAGTTTGTGAGCAGTTTCTGTTGGTCTTTGGAGCCGAGTTCCTCAGCCAGCGGTCAGATTTCCAACGGTTTGCAAAGCCCAAAGATATTTTGCCAATACCTTAACTAGATCAAATATGGTAGCATGTAGCCTACAGCAACCCAGATCTGAATCTGGAAATCTGGCCTTTGGAGGACTGGTGGAACCAGAGGAATATTCTGACTCAGCTGGAGCAGCTTCTCAGATCTGAAGGAAACTTTGCCCAGTGGGAACTCACAGCAGGTCGCAGCTCAGTTTCTCATGAGATTGGCCACATCTGTTCTCTTTTATGCAAGAGAAACACTTCATTAGAGCCCTATGTAACCTTCTGTTGGGCAATACTGGGCACTCCTGGTTTCATCAAAAGATGAATCAGTGGGTTCCATTATTGCTTCATACCTCAACAGTAAAGTTTTGGGTGGGTTCTTGGACAAGAATCTTGGCTCTGAGAGACATGTTTGATATAGTAGCCTTGGACACAACCATACAATAATTCAAGGACTTCTTACAAAGCACATGTGTTTACTTACATCAATAAGTGTAAAATGAAAGCCAACATTTTTGCTATTGTATAAAATAGAACACCTCAACACTATTATATCTCTTGGAGTTCAGGGGGACCTACAAAGACAAACGTACCCCTGCTATGTGACTTAGGAGAATATCTTAAAATCCAGACCTTTCCATGTGCTGCAGAATGCTCCTGTGGAAAAACCTCTTCCAGAAGTGAAAGCTGACTGTAAGGTCCACCACAGGTCAGTGTCCTTCATATTCAGTGAATCATGCTGCACACATATGGAAGGCAGAACAGAATCTGGCACTTAGTAACATTTAAGTTGCTCTTTTTAAAGGTCATGTTGGTATCTTTCTGAATGTTTCTTATGAATTTAGCAGTTTTATTTCTTGGCTTTATCACAATCCAGTTTACTCTCCAGAGTAAATTTGAAGGCTTAATGCAGCAGCATTCTATTACCAATCAGTCACCCACTACAGAGAAAAGTTCTTGGTGCTGAAACAGTTTTGTTTGTTCCCATTCTTACCCTAATGTAATATTGCTGCTATATGTTGTGCTCTAGAAAGCACCAGAGACTGTGGCTTCACGGCTCTCCCTTTCCGCTGAATGTCTCACACAGATGACACACCCTAGCAGGGCCTGAGCTTGGGAACATCTGTCTGTTCCAAAACCCAGAGTTCCCACATAACTACATAATTCGCTGCTATCGAGTTACTGGGCTAGCCACAAATTGACTAATGCAATAGTCATCAAGGATCAGGAGGTTGGAGCATGAGTGCTTAAATTTCAGGGGAGGGTGATTTGTCCTTTAGTATCACAAACACTATCAACACACAAATGAGGAAAATTCCCCATCTGCCAGCCATGAACAGTACAAAAAGAAAAGGGAATCTACGTACAGCCTTTAATTTGCAGTGATGTACCCTAGACAGGGCCTTTCAAAATCTCCAGCTGTGGGGAGAGCACCTGGGCCTTGGCACTGGAGAGCTTTACTTGCCTTACTGTAACTGAGGAATATCATTCTCACAATGGATATCACTCCCTCTCCCTTAGTGTTTTCAACATACAAACTAAACAGCAACAACAGTCAAGAGCAATTCCTTTTCCCCCACATACCTCACTGATAAAATAAAACTGTCCTGAAAAATCCTTTCAGTCTTAAGAAACCAAATTAGTCTTTCTCTAACCTAGAAGGATCTTCTGAGTTGCTCCTTAAACTTAAGCTTCACATGACTCTTTGGTTATTTCTCGTAGTCTTTTAGCAACCAAACCAGCCCATAACCCACAAAGAGAGACTGTGTTCCATCTATAACAACAGGTTAGATTAGAGGAAAACAGAACTTACTCCTTCAGTAGTTTAAAATCCTGAACACACTGATCATGTTCTCTTCACCAACCCAGTAATGCTACAAACACTCAGGAAGCAGGGCAATGAGAAGAGTCTGTAATTATTGGCTGCAGCTGTTTGCACCAGCCAGTCTCCTGCCTTTAACTGCCAGTGTCACAGAATCTAGAATGCTTTGGGTTGGAAAGAACCTAAATATTACCTAGTTCAAACCCCCTACCGTGGGCAAAGACACCTTCCACTAGACCAGGCTGTTCAGTGTGAGTAACTGCTGATGATCTGCAAATGACTGCAGAATAAAAGACAGTCTGAATTCATTGACAAGGAACTAGTAGGGAGAGTCTGCCCGTGCTCTACTAGAGCTGCTAATCTATTCTGTAGTAATCTGTTTTCTGAAAAGAGTTTTCTAAATGTTAAACCACAATATCTAAGCTAGAAAGGTATTTTACAATAGATCATCCTTCTCTGGATATCCCAATACCAGCAATCATTCATATTATTTGATTTGCATAGTAATCAGTGAGGAATGTAGTCCTAGAACTCTTTTTCTCCAGCTAGCTGTTGCATTCACTACATAATTTTATCTTTTTCATATGAAAATGCTTATGATTTCATCTAGAATGAATTTATTGAGTCTGCAACCAAAACTCATCTTAGTGGCATATGTTAAAAAATTAATTTTGGAAGAGGCAATTATTTAACACTGTTGGACTGCCGCTCTCTGGGACAGAGAGGTTTTTATTGCTTGAGGTGAGCAAATAAACACATTAAGCTTTCCAAATCAGGCAGAAACAACAAGACTACAAAGATTTCATGTACTTGCTGTGGACTTCATCAAATATGTTTCTTTCTTTTTAATCCTTCACTGTATTACAGTTTGCCATTACCTCTTCTGAGCTACCACCAAGACACATTTCACATGCATGTTTATAAACCATTTAGTTATTTGAGCTCCTCAAGCTCCCAGTGCCATGAGCACAGCTCACCTTTTCCCACCCATGTTAACTGGGTTTACCATGTTATCCACCAATGTTAACTGGTCTGTCTGAATGTCTTGAAGATAAGTTGAGACAAAAAAGTGAAACCAAGTCCTAGAATAGATTGTAGACACACAGTCTCCTTCTGTCAGCCCTGCAAAAGAGAATAACAAAGTGCTGTTTGTTTTGTGCTTATACCTGAACATGCAGTACAGAATTAACAGAGCAGTTTCCGTTCTTATAATTCCTGAAAAGAAATTTGTCTTCATGCCACCTGCTTCTTCTGACCTGAAGGGACCAAATCCTGGGGAAAAGTGTGAAGGAATTCACACGATAAGCTGATTGGCACAGTTTTGGGCACTGTTTCGTTCTTTAGAGCACTGGTTCTTATGCCATGTACTGTCAGCAGTCACTGAAATGACTGTAAAAATCAGAAGAAAACTCTGTACAGTCAAAGGAGCAGAAGGGGAAATAAAAATAATGGACTGATTTTCAGAATCCAACTTGATATGTATTTGGCTCTAAGTAAAAACCTCTATGGTATCACACCACAAAGTAGTTGAAGGATTTATTTTTTTAAAGGAACCTTTACAGCACTTTAGAAGGGGAAAATAAGTAAGAAACAATTTTTCTAATTAGCTTCTATAATGAAAAAGAGGAGTGGAAAGGAACCTCTTGTATTGCATTGAGATTGAAATTGTGTCAAGTCCTCTTCAGTGGAACTTTTTCCACAGTGACTATAAGCCATGAGCTAACCTTAACACTCACTGTCGCTTTCTCTGTATATGTACTTAAATGTCTTCTAGTAAAAGTGCAAAGCCCAGAGCCACTGGTCAGCATTAGGCAGACTGAAGCAAGAGCTAAATGTTAACCAGCTGCTGAACTCATAAATGCCTTTCAGGAAAGAAGGCAGAGAAGGAGAGGCTGGATTAGTTGCCACCCAAATGAAAACAAGCAGGATGAGCTTCACCTGTATTAGACTGCAGCAAATAGGAAGGGGCTGCTACTGAATGTCCTTGTGGGGACTAGACCTGACTGAACCTTGGCTCTTCCTAGACGTAAAAGTCTTGCCTTTAGGGTGCCAGACTGCTTTTATTTCAGATTTGAACTGCCACCCCAATATTAGTGTTGAAATAGCTCCATATATCAGAAATCACACAGCACAGTTTAGAGATGAGCTCACCTGTGATCAGTGGGAGAGCAACTCTAAAGTAGCTGTCAAAGAAAAGAATATTGTTTAAATTTTAAAAAAGGGGAAAACCTTTCAGTCAGCTTAGCAAAAAATAAGGTATGGAAGAGTTGGCAAAACCAGAAACCGGGGAATAGTTCTTACATAACAGCAAGTAACTTCTTTAGTTGATCTTGTTAATTTACACAGGTAGATGGTGAAATATTGTCACTAGAGGTTGTGTGCAGGGGTGATAGGAAAGTGTAAGAGCAGGAGGCAGTTAAATGGTTGTAAAACGGGTGGGCAAAATATGACACAGTGCCAAGTCCAGCTAATGACACTGCCTGAATTTATAGCTGGATAAAATATGTTAAGTTATGGGTCATTTGAGTTCTCAAGTAACAGGTCAGATCTGTGGAGTAGCAAGCACAGCATAATTATTGAAATAAGTATTGGCAAACTTGTCTGCCCTTATGTTTAATAACATTCAATTTTATAAGCAGTTCTGGATGATAGCAAGTGGCTGTTGAGTCAATTAAATGCACACAAAGTGACTCTGGAGGCTGGATTACTGGCACCAGGTTGAGGCATTACTGGGTGGGTGGGACATCATCTCCATACATAAAAATATTTGTGTGTTACTTATGCTCTGACCCTCTGGGAGCTCAGAGCAAAATTCCAGTGACCTATGAAATTCCGCTTCTGAGCCAAAGTATCTGCACAGCACCTATCTCACACCCAGGCCGTCAGTACTGCCAAAGTGATATTCTCATCTATCAGAGCACATCCATCTGAGCAGGACACAGGCTCAGCTAAGGAAGCACCAGGGCTCTTCTCTGCTCTTTGTTTTCCTTTCCTCTGCTGGAGCTGAGGATGGCTGTGTTGAACACGGATGGGATCCCAGGGGCACTTTGAGGATTCAGGGTGAAATCTTGCTCCAGAGAAATCAATGTGAGTTTTGCCATTGACTTTGGTGGGGCTGGACTTCATTCATAAAGTTGTTGACTGTTTTAATAGATTTACCAGCCCTGCAGGCAGCCCATGCAGAAGTGTAATAGATCTTGCACTCTTGCTTCTAGAAATGAATCCCCGGGCTCCGGCCAAGGTCTGCAGAGAGCAGCTTCCCTGTGCCAAGCCCTTCATCTGGGAAAGCTACCAAGCCAGTATTGCACTGTAAGTTTGCAGCTTAGTGGGACTGACTTGTGCCTCCACCACAGGAGCATAACCATACTGCTGCCCAGCTTTGGGAAAAGCCAAAAGTCCCATGGAGGTGTAGCCCAGGTGGTTCTGTCTCACGGTGGGCTGGGCCCTCAAGCAATAGCAGCAAGGATGGACTTTGCCAGTTTGCACCATGGCCAAGCTGGCCCTCAGCAGCCTCAGCACAAAGCTGGCTGAAGCCACCATCCAGGCCAGCAGCTGCACAAGCAAAGGGAGCCTGGCTCGTTATAGGGCCAGGCCCCTGCTGCAGTAGCCAGCAGTGACCCTGTGCTAGAGCTGCAGAGGGGACTGTGGTCTGAGTGCTGCCTGCCATTTGTACTGCCCTGGCATGATGGTCACTTTTTTAAAAAAGAAAAAAAGGAGAGAGGGAATCCTGCTCCATTGTCCTACTGCAAGTGGAAAAGGGCTGAACTAATTCAAACCAAACTCCAAACAGAAACTCCTCCCAGGCGGAGACATTTTTCTGTCAAGTTTCAGCCCTGGGAGAATTTATACAGCTGAGCAATAAACTCTTGAAACAGAGGTTAAGGCCCTCACTAGCTCCAGGCTTTTAATACAAGAAGCAGCACAGAGCAATAGGTGCTCAATGTGTAGGAATGTGTCAGACTGAAGAGAGGCTGGATGTACTGGGGAAAGGCGGGGGTTAATTACCATAATTGCCCAACAAACATTTCCTAATATTGTCACTTTTTACCCAGAAGTTACAATTTCTGTTACTATAGAAGCAAGATGTTGATACTGGATTCATTTTCTGGGTTTTATTCCTTTTTGTCATTTTTCCCATGAACTAATAAGCCACAGTGGATTTGAAAGTATGAGCAAATGTGAACACTATACAAAGCACTTTTATGTTCTATTGACATTTTCTTCCCACCCTAATAATTTAGAGCTGTTAACATAAAAAAAATTAAGACGATCATACTTCCCATCACTTTCATTTCCCATGTTTATGAAGGAAGAATTGTGAGTAATTTCCCATAGTTATTGTTTGCAGCACAACACATGGTCTCAATTACTGGGATAAGAAACATAGAGAGGGTATTGGTGAGGATAAATGATTTATCTGTGCATTTCATTCAAAATTCATTTTCCATGCCATAGTTTATATTACTTTGATCAACATCATCTTTCTTGTTTGAATTTATAAACATAATTCAACTATTCTGAGCAGGACCCTGGGTCACGAGAGATCAGTTTGCTGACATATTTCTGGAGCAGTGAAGCATAAGCAGAGTGATCCTGCACCAAACTTACTTTCTGATAAAGGTATCTACCCAAGAAAGGCAAATCTGGACAAATCTAGAGTAATGGAACACAAAATAACCCCTGGATTTGACTTTTGTTCTCATTTCCAAGTAAATAAAAAGGGACAACAGCTAGTGTCAGGATCCATCCCCACACAGAACATAATTCCATGCATTAATTTGTATTTTCTTTCTGGCACTTGGAGGTCCTTCACTCGCCTTTGCACTACTGCCTTGAAAATGCCTTTTCTGCATTCATGACCTGAGTGGTTGCAGGCCCATGGCTGAAGTCTCTGCATGGGAGCTGTCTCCAGGCAGCTCTGTGACAGCCTTGGGGCACTTGGCTCCTGCTGCTCAAGGAGAGACAGGTACCATTGGCATGTGACTGTGCTGAACCAGCACATGCTATAAAGAGGCAGCTTTAGCACAGAGCACAGCAGAGCAGATGTGGCAGAATAAGTGGATTTATCATTCAGGGCTGGATTGTTGCAGTAGATTGGAAGAGTGTGTCTGGTGGGGACAGGCTGGTGGCACTGCTGAGACTGGCAGCAAATGATGTTTGGTTAATTGCAGATTTTGCAGGGTGGGGGTTCAGCTGACACCAAAGACAGCATTACTTTCTTAATTTTTTTACCCCGCCTTCCCAGCTGGTGCTCAAAGACAATGTTCAGCTGCTTCTCTTGTAGGACTGCTCTTTGTTAGACATGAGATATTTAATGCAGGACATGAGATATTTAATGCTTAGAGGGTTGATGGGGAGGTGCCCCTGCATAAATCCTTCACCAATTCTCTATTTTTTAAATAAATTCCAGGCTGGTCTGTGGGGAGCTCAAGACTGTGCTGTTTGTTAGCACAAATGAGCCCAACACAAATAGTTGGTCTTTTTGACCAGAGGGTTGTGCAACTCCGGTGGACTTGGCCTTCAACCCAGGCCTGGCAGCCACATTGGGACCCACAATTTCCTCTCATGGTTTTATCTGTGCTGCAGAAAACACTTTTGTTCCCAGGATATTTTGGGATATAGGAGTGTGGAGTTTGCCTGTGTATGGGTCACAACATGATCTGTAGTAAATTCAGTCTCCTAAATGACATAATCATATTATAGGGCAAATGTATAACAGACAAATTCACACAGAGCTGGCTTTGTTCAAAAGTGAACTTTTGAATTACAGTTCTGCTTCCTGATTCCTTAACCTTGCTCTGAGCACATGTGTAATGGATTTTCTCAGCCTTTTTTTGTCCCTTCCATTTCTGGGTGCTGCTTTCAGTCTCAAAGCATGAAACACACAGATGATACATGGTTTAAAGATAAAGATCAGGTCTCTTCAGGACCTCCAGCCATCCTTCACTGAAACTTTTCCATGGCATACAGCAGCTCTCATGGCCCAAGACTCCACCCGGGATTCTCCAGAACTGGC
Organism: Motacilla alba alba; assembly: GCF_015832195.1. Classification (NCBI taxonomy): domain Eukaryota; kingdom Metazoa; phylum Chordata; class Aves; order Passeriformes; family Motacillidae; genus Motacilla; species Motacilla alba. Next base: position 10,070,687 of record NC_052025.1, read on the forward strand.
CTCAGTTGCATCATGCCAGAGTTGTACCCCAACAGTAGAAACTGTTGCTGGTCTAAGACACAGCAGCATCTCACTTCTGTGGAGTTTTGATGTAAGAGTTCTACTAACAGAGGATCTCTGAGCTTTTCATCTTTCCATCCTTTGTTGTGGCTACTTCTCCCTAGTGCTGTGAGGGCACTGAGATCTTGAAAAAGTACTGGGATATCTTTCTGGAAGCATATTTGAAAAATAGAGGCAAAAACATTATAGGAAAAAGCTTTCTGTGAAGGGGGTTCATGCCTTTGGCAAATACAGTTCAAACATATGGAGTGGGAGATCTGTTAAATTCTGTCTTGATCACTTACCTTTTTGTTTTTCATTCAGTAAATTTGGAATTATCTTTAAGGGCTTATTAATCTGCACACAATACCTGCTAAAGTCTCATTATGATCTGGACCTGATGGGCCTTCCTGGGGTTTTCCTCTTTGGTTCATTTGGTTACTTCTTACCAGCCAAACACCTGTGTGCTGCTTTGCAGTCATTCCTGAAGTGCTGGTTGGTTCAGGAGCATCAGCCCGAGGGGAGGCTCTGCATTAAGGCTGGCAGCCTTGTGCAGCTGAACAGCACAAAGGCAGAGGGCTGGTGATGCAGGTCCGAAAGTCTTCTGAGCAGCTGCCCTGCAGAACCAGTGCTACTGTGTTGTTCATTCCCCTCCTCGTCTCTTCCAGTTTCCTGTTGTTTCAGCTTTGCACTGATGTGAACACAGACTGGTCCCTTCATATTGCTTGTCTGCTCTGCACTGACACCTTCCTCCTCTCTTCCTGCCCATCCCTTCTATCACAGGTTTCTCAAAGCAGCAGCAACTTGTGCTATCACCTTCTTCTCTAGACCCATCACTTACATTCCCAGTTCATATTCTGCCTGATTAACTCCAGATCCTGCTCAAATATTTTCCATCTACACTTTATGTTTGAGGCAAAACGAATCTTGTGATAAAGGGGTTTAATGATGATAGATTTTTTTTAATTTAAAAAAGCAACTTTGTATCAGAAGATTTCTTTGAAATTACATATTAATCTAAAGAAATCTGCATTGAAAAGTGTTTTTAGCTCTTTTCCATCTTTAAGGTATCTGTGCTATGGCAGAACTGGCAGCACTGAGAAGCTGAGACCCACGATCGTGTTGGGCACCTCTCGACCAAGAGATCTGGCACCACATCACTGTGAATCTCAGCATTTCGGGTAGGAAGTCCATTTTCCCACTTTATGCCTGGATGTGAGCCATGTTTAAATGCAATATGAGGATAAGGACCACTGGTCTCATCCCCTGAACTTACTCGTTAATTCTTTTGTTAGCTGAATTTATTCCTCAAAATGCAAACATACATTATGGACTGGATCTTTGTTGCATAAGCCAAACTCAAATCAGTGCATTCCAGGCTTGGAAATTGCACAGGCAACTTCAAATTAAGAATCCAGGGAAGGCTCCAGTATTCAGATGGTTTAGTGGAGCAGCACAACCCAAACCAGACCACGCACAGCATCACCTGCACTGGGGGAACAGATCTTAGATCTTGGGCTCAGTGCAGTGCAGGGCTTTGGGCTCCCACACTGTAAACCAGTTTCTGCATGATTTGTCCTGAGACTCACCTCTTCGCTCTGGTTGTTTTGTTTTTATGCTCTAAACTCAAAACCAAAGTGAAACTCGGCCAAAGTGCCAAGATTTCCTGGTTATAGGTTGAAACCAAGCAAAAAGTCCATCACTGATATGGTTTCAACCTAAAACCATAAATCATTTTTATTCACTTAAAATTCATTCCAAATTTACTCAAAACTTGGCCTAGACTTGCCTGAAACTTGGCCTATTATTGCTTGAAACTGAGCCCAGCTTCAGAGAGGTTCATGAACCTCCACAAACCTGGCCCAAGTCTCAAGTTTGTAATGAAACCCAAAACCAGGGGAGTTTCACCTGATTTGGGTTGGGTTATAGACATTTCTCACAGCTCTAGTATTTATTATGATTATAATAACAACACATTTATACAGAGCTGCAAGCACACACAGAGAAGTCCAGACAGCTTTCCTACTTGTCCAAGCTCACCAGCTCAACCATGTGCCAGACTGGAGCTACAGTCAAACTCAACCTCAGATGAGCTGATTAAAAAAAATAATTTCTCCTGGGTTTGTCAAAGACCAAAAAAAAAAAAATCACGCAGAAGAACTTCACACAGAAATTACAGGGATAAAGAATGAATCTCCAAAGAAAACTAAGCAGTAGCTCTGATTTCTGGGCTGGTTCATCCAGCAGCCTGAGAGATAAGCCAGGCATGCTGGCAGAACCCAGGTCCTGACACTAGCAGTGTCACTTTTGATTATCTCCATGCAGCCTGCTGGCCTTACCCAAAATCTTGTTTTGCAGTAAATTATCAAGAACTGACACTGGTTTTGCTTAGTTTTTTTTTTTAACTGGTGCAGCTGCACCTGCCGTGGCAGCATCCTGGGTGGGGTACCTATGGGAAGAGACTCTCCAGGGGCTCTGTGCTAGGGCCTGGGGTCATGTTCCTGGCTTTCTGAGGAGTGTGGGGAATGGCCAGGGCTCCAGCAGGCTCCTTCTGGGATGCCTTTTAGTGAAGAGAGGCAGTCCCCATGGCTTTATGCCAGCTGGGGCTGTCATGGCTGATGAGCCCCTCTGGCTTCTTGTCTTCCTCTCCAGGGACACCTCAGTACTTTGGAGTTACTCCTGGCAGAATGGCCATTGCCTGTGAGCTCTCCCAAACCAAAACATCTGGTTCTCAGTTCCTGTCCTGTAAAACAAGGATGACAAACACATCCCAACCTCACAAGGGTGTAGCGAGGAACATCCTACAGCCCTGGGAGCCATAGAGAAGCTCATAAACAAACAAACCTGCAGATGTGAGAGCCAAGACAGGGAGAGGCTGGGCCAGCACTGCTGCCACGTGCAAGGGAAAGGTCCAGCCCAAGAAAGGGGAAAAGCCCTTCCTCATACTTAACAAAGACTTATCACAGCATCACTCTGGCCTGGAAGCACTGAGATACAGTATCTGTCTAGACTCTTCAGACAAAACCTCCTACATTTCTATATGCACACACGGGCACGTGTCTGAGCAGGCTGAGGACTCGGCTGTACACCAACAAGCAGCTGAACTGGCTGGCACCAGCACAGGGCTGCAGCCCAGCTTTGCCAGCACACTCCCTCTGGTCAGGCAGCCTGGCCTCTGCAGACACTTCCTGTCACATGGCACAGTAGAAATAGAAAGGAGAGCCCAAAATACAAAAATAAACACTTTGTTGACCTCTCTGGCCCCAAGGTTGCTCTCCTGAACTCAATGGGAAGCTCATAACTGAGAAATTGGCTTGGGCGTGATATTCCTCAAAAGCATTTGTTACGAGGGTGGGAAATATTTGGCAAGTTTTAAGGACAACAGAAGAATATTGTTGGAATTTGTCAGAGCTGAAGTCATCGACATTTTCAACATTTTTGCTGCACAGAAAGAGGGTCTCATCTTCAGGCAAACCAGAACACACAGCCTGCTCCTGCGGGATCGGATCTCAGTCTCCTAGAGCAGCACCAGCCTTGGTGAATGGGGCTGCAAACAGAACCCTGCTGCCGACCACCTCCACCAGCCTGGCACCAGCAGTGCCTCTGCCTGCTCCGATAGCAGCCTGGGCATGTCCTGCTCTGTGGGGACAGCTGCTGGTCCCTGCAGCACCTGCCTGGGGACCTGCAAGGGACAACTCAGAACACAAAGCACCAGGGCTTGTGCAGGACCAGCACATGGGAGTGAAGTAGAACGTGCATTGGAGCGCTTTGGGCCACTGAATTACTGCAGCATTCTGCCCTCTCCCTATTTCTTTCCCTCTTGTTCCTATTGCAACCTCTACAATCATTCACATTTTCATTGGTGGAAATTATGGCATATTTTGCCCCGTATCACACCTGTCTGCTTGCCCTGTCTTAAGTTTTCACAGCATCCTGAACCAGCATGATCCCGCAGGTTAATGGGACAGCCCAGACCTGTGGTGCCGATGGGGTTTACACACAGAGCCCTCCAGGCAGCTCTGTGTAACCACAGGAGCTCACACAGGGGCTGCACAGGTCTCTGCAGGCATCCAACATGCTCAGGCCACAGGCAACAACTAGAAGCTCTGGGATTTTCTGAACACGAGGGTTTTAGCCAAGTGCTAGTCTGCCAAGATTGTGATAACATGAGGCGCTTACTCTGGGCAACTACTCTGGTAGGACACTGCCAACCCAGATTAACTGGATTAATCTGGTGTACATCATATCTTGGCCTTAGCTCCCGGCCACTCCTGCAAACAGAAAAGCTGCAAGATTTGCTCTGGGAAGAGACTGAAGGAGGCAAGATCCTGGGTTCAGATGTCCCAGTTTTTTGAAGCTGTTGTATCCCATTAGCTCCTGTCCTACCTGGCACGGGGCAGCTGGGGGACACTGAGAGGGGTGCACAGCTCCTGCAGCTCCAGCCTCATCCAATGCTGAACTCTGGCTTCCTTTCTGTAACTGAAAAAACAAGATTTTCTCATCGCAGTGAAGTAAGAGACGCTCTCTCCTCTTCATCTGGTGCCTAGTCAGAAAGCAGCAGCACAATGTAAGCTGTTAACCTCGTTAATTTGGGCAGAGACCGTCAGGTCCACGAGAGCACTGTGAGGCTTTCATGGTTCAAGCGGCCATTTCTCCATAGCCAACATCAATTTTTAAAAGTGGTGAGAAAGCTTTTGCAATGCCAGCACCACCACCTCGTGCTTGGCCTAGAGCAGCAGGTTTGGTGCCTTGTGATCACTTACCTGTTGTGGTGCTGCTGGCAGAGACTGGCAGAGCCCAGCTTGGGCCCAGGAAGGTACAGGCCGGACATGAACCGTGGCACCTTGCTCTCCCAACAGCTCAGGCCTGTCTGTGCTGAGGAGTCGTGACCTGATTAGCTCTTCCAAAGCACAAAGCTGAACTTGAATCACAGCATAGAATATTTATCTTAGAGAAAACCTGAGTGTGACCCTTCAAGACCTGCCATAAGAAAGCAAATACGTGGGGTTCTTTGAAAGTCAGCTTAAAGAGAGACTGTGGAAACAGTGGTGTTCTGCCAAAATACACGCGGGCTGTCAAGTTTACAAGATACTGTTACAACACACAATAAGAGAATGATTTTTTGTGTACAGTAACAAGCCATCTTTGTTAAAATCTGTTAACCAAAAATGAGATTTATTATCCATGCAATCATCTATGCAGAGTCATATGCACAGTCGCAGTGGAGGGAAGCCACACTTATTTCAAATAATTAAGCATTTTATTATTTCCTTGAATTTGAAAAATATCCTTTAATTGCAAAAGGATACACATTTAGAAAGACCTCTACTTCAGTCTGTCTAGTGCTTAGAGTCATTCTGGGGTCCCACTATCAAATGAAATACAGCAGAATATTTCAAAATCACACTGCAAGTTACAAACCACTTTTTAATGGCAGGTTGCACGCAATGTTATTGTGCAACCTTTGTGCTTCACTGAGACGCCAAGGAAGCTGCAAATATTCAAACTAATGGAAATGATCATACACATACAGCAACTAAAACCAAGAAACAAAAATTATGTATCAGTTAAAGGACATTGCTGCAAAGAGAGAGATGACTAATGTACAAAAAAAGTGGATTTTTATGTTCGGATTGGTACAGCACATCTGGGTTTTCCATTTTAAAATGACTAAAGGAGCTACTGTCAAGATTTCTTGTTTCTGAAGCATAGCAAAGGCAATTTGCAGAACGGTGTGGGCAACACTGGGCTGCTGGAACACAGTCAAAGAACCTTTGGCATCATAAGGTGTTACACAGAACTTAAATGTAAACCAACTCTACTGGATAGACTCCTGACAGGTCTTTCTGAAATCTTCCTTCTCAGTTCCTCTCAGTGTTTAGGGGCTGAGAAAAAATACTTAAATGGTACACTTACCTATAAACTATACAATCATGCACACTGGCACTAAAAATCATTCCCAACCTGATGATTTAAGAGTGCAATTTACAACTGTAAAGGTCTGATTATATCTCACCACAGTTATGCAACACATGGAAAAAAATACACCGTTCAACATTTTGGCACACTAATAAATAAAATCCAGACATGGTCTATTAAAAATATCAAAGTAATCCTGTTCACAAGCTTACTTTTTATATAGTTATATTTGTTATGCAGAAGGAATCACAGAGAGCAATGCAATTTGGGGTGAATTTTAGTAGTACATTTCCCTTCCAAAGCTGTTATAGCTCAATATATGCTCCCCCTATCAACTACAGTGGTGTCCCAGCAGCAGTTCCAGTGCTTCTTTCTTCCAGATTTTATAGCAGCACACCTCAGTACAATGTTCTGCCACTGCTGCTAAAAGATACACCATGGCATTTGCATTTACAAGTACACCCACATCACTGAATAATTCACTTGAGATGGAAACCCATCTAAAGCTTGTGATGGTTTCTGGTATTGGATCACTCCTCTGTTATCAATCTTGGGTTATATGACAGTAACTGCTGATGTGGGGGTAAAAGAAAGGAGTATCTTCAGGCAGTTTTAGCAAACAATAGTGTTTTTTTCCACACTTAACTGTATTTTCTGTATAACAATTTAACATCCACTTCTGCATGTTTTGGCTATCAGATTACTTTTTGACCAGACTACTCAGGTCATGTCATTGGAAATGTTCTCGCTTCCTTTCTGGAACCACACAGTAACTTGAGAGAGGTCCACTGCTGTTTACATTTGTGAAGGTTTCTGCACTTCTTCTGCTCTTTCTTTGCACAAAGAATGAACAGCAGCAGCTCCCTCAAGGAGGAATCACCTGCACACACAGACAGATACAAAGACAACCCTACTGACAACAGCTGAAGTGTAAGAATGCGGTTTATCACACTTTTAGCAAAAACACAAGGCCACAGAATAAACTAAAAAAAAAAACTGTTTTATTGTGACATTTATGACATTGAACCCTTGTTGATATGAATGGCTATGGGTACTCTTGACATGTTACAATATGTCATGGTGTAGGATGGCACTGATTGTCATCTGACTTTTGAGAATGTTTAATGGTCCCTACTGACCTCAGTGCATTTTGGCAAGTCACAGAAACTTTATCATCAGGTTTGTGTATACAGTTAACAAGTAGTTGGTCTTATAAGCACCATTACAAACCCTCACATTAAGGGTATTATTAATCTAGTTTACAAATGCTTCATTGATAAAAATAGCATGATTACAGTATACACACACTTAATTTACATGTAATGTATTATAGGCATAACTGAGATAAACTACTGAGCTAACTTTGGTTGATTGAAGTATTTAGACTGAATAATGGCAATTTTGGCTTCTAAGTTGTGTAAATATTACAGTGCATTTATAAATCTAGGTTGAAAATTTACTAGCACCAAATGGATATCATAAATGGCTGACCTAGTAAGTTGTAGTTGGAGAAGCGAAGTTTAAGAATTACAAAAATAGAGCTGTCCATCAGTTGAAAGCACATTCTTGTACCTCTGCTGAAATGATGACGTGTCTCAGCATCAGTGGCCAACTTCCAATGATAAAAGTCCCAGTTTTCAAGATTCAACATATCAAGGTAGCTCAGCTACACGTAAAAGCCTGAGAAAGTGGTAGTTTTGAGCTCGTGTATTCATCCTGTACCTTGTTTATGTAATAATACGATAGTGCTTGTTCATACAAATGTACTCATGTAAGATTGTACCTATGATATGGAGAATCTGATTGGGAGGAATATTCAGTCCTACCTATCTATCTTTGGTTTAATTATTTGGTCTTTGGTTGATGAATTAATGAAGCAATATCTGAATTTTCATTTTAAGGTTATCTCCCAGCTCACCACTGAGGTAGTCTTTGTCATGTTTCGCTTCAAGCTGGTTAAGTTCCTTCTTTTTATAGAGTGGAATACTACTGATTTGTAATGAATAATTTCCAGGCACTGGCTTCTTCTTTGTGAAATGAAGGTAACTTATCCCGTCCTTCTTATTGATTCTAAAGAAACCATCTTCATTTCCGGAGTCAATTAAATATCGGTTATGGTTTGTCAGTGTTGTGAGGGCAGGGAGCAGCTCCAGGATGCGATCTTTGTTACTGAGATCCGAGATGTTGATGGAGAAGACCGCTGCTTTCTCAATATCCCAGCTGGCCAGACTGATTGGTGGCTCCAGCTCCTGCTGATCCTGCACAAGAACAGAGGATGTCAGTTGGCTTTGTCAGAGAGCATTTCACACCTGCCTCTGTGTATTTCTTGGTCATTCATTACTAATTAGACAATTTTTAAAAGGAGGCTCTGTAACATCCTCTGTCAAATCCACTCTTATGGGCCTAGGACTCCTCAGGATGAAGCACAGAGCTTGTCACCACTGCTGTGTGTGTTAGAGGAGCCCGAGACACATGCTGGAAGTTTCTGTGCACGTGCCTTGCTGCCTGACAGGTGAAGCCCCTCCATGCTGGGAGCCTGTGAGCAGCCTCCTGCAAAGAGAGCAAACAAGGCACTCTCCTCCTCTCTGCCAGGAGAGCCACAGGCTGAGAGAACAGCTGTGAAGGAGAGCAGGATCTGTGAGGGAGCCACAGCATTTCAGTGGGGATTTTCTGCTTGGCAAGAATCATTTGGGGTCAACGTGGAGCCAGGGCAGCCTGCAGGTGCAGCAGAGTGCTGGAAAAGCAGCCTCACCCTTCACCTCTGACTGGGTGGTAACATTTCAGACAGCAGCACAAGCTGTAACATTTTCATTTGGAAAGCAGGGGAAGCTCTACATCACTTCTAAGACAAAAACACAACCTGACATCCAAAACCAGCTTTGGTCTACTTTAGGGTGTAGATTTTTCCTGAGGGATTGTTTCATGGCACACATCCTTCTTAGTCCAGCTTTCACAAGACAGCCACAAACTCTTTTCCCCCAGAAAGGGTCAATTACCTCTGCTTCACTTGCAGTTTCATTAGTGCTCCTGCGCTTTCTTCCTCTCTTGGGATAGCCATTGATTTTACATTCATAACAAGCTTCTGGAGAGAGGGAGTTGTCATCTACTTCTCCACTGAGTGAAAGCTCTTGTCCTTGACCTCTGCCTAGCCCCACTCCAGAAACACAGTGTCTGAGGAAGGAAGAAATTCAAAATTAACTCCAGCGAGACACAGATCTTATTAAAAACTGCATTTGGGAGACTGTAAGTACAAATAATTAAGCAATCATGTTGCATTCATTTCCTAGGAAAAATTTCTGCTAAAGTCAACAGACAAAATTCTCACTGAATCACAATGAGGCCACTCTTTATTTCAAGCATCTGCCTTCATGGGTTTTTCCCCAAGAGAAACCTGCCAATATTTAACAGTTTTAAAAACACAGGCTTAAGCTCTGAGTTGTTGTTAGCAATTTCTGTTATCCAGCCTGGAACACATTTAAAGAGACCAACTTTCACCAACTGCTGAAGAGTCTGGAGAGTGAGGTCTTTCATAATACATCCCAAAGCTTTTAGTCACTTACAAACTTTAAACCACAATCTTTCTGCTTTCCATTTGGGTTGTGCTTGGTCCTATATGAGGTACAGCCCTAACACACCCACTGGGGCAAGGGAAAATTTGTTTTATTGATAAAGCAGACATTTATTAAAAAATATTAATTTGAAACACAGAAGAATATGGAACATACAAGAACTTAAGAGCATGCAGAGCTGTTATTCCAACCAGCAGGTGAAACCTCTTGTATAATGCAATTTCTTTTTGCAGCTGGTAGGGGGTGTTATTATTAAAGTTTGTTTTGTTCTTCTTTAAGGAGACAAGTGAATCACAACAAGGAGTATGAACTCCCAAGTCCAAGCTCAGAGGACTTGGCAGACTGCTGGGGTGTACAGGAGAGGTGAAAGAAGTACCTTAAAATAGAGGATTGAACCTGGTAGCCCTGAACAATTTCAGTTCCAAGCATTAAACCCCTCCCTTTCCATGGTTGCCTTTCCCCCCCTCCCCTCCCCCCTTCAAAATCAGTAGGTGCATCCAACTCTTGAGCACCTTCCCAATCCTATCCCTCGTTAATTGCTGACAATCCCCCTGGTTCTGCTGCTCCACGCTGCTAAGAAAGGAGAGGACCATGTCCCCTTGGTATCTGTTAGTTTAAAATGAGAATCCCTTACCCTTGTCCTATTCTGAAGTAACCAGGTGGACATCCACAGACGTAGCCACCTTCAGTGTTTGAACAACCATAACTGCATGGGGCTTGTGCGGAACCGCATTCATTGATATCTTGGCAACCTCCACTAAACTGCTCATACTGAAATCCAGTAGGGCACATACATTTATAGCTTCCCAAAGTATTGTGGCAGGATGCTCCTCCACAAATGTGTGCACTGAGACATTCGTTTTCATCTGGAAAAGAAGAATATACCACGTTAACTTCTACCCAGGTACAGCCCAGCCTGCCCCTGGTACAGGTCGTGCTTGGCTGAATGTGCTGCCACCTCAGATGGCCACGGACAACTGGGCTTGTCCTTCCTCCTGGCTGGGGCAGCGGTTCCTGGGAGATGACCACAACCACACAACAGCAGCACTGGGGCTGCTCTACAGAAGATTTTTCATGCCATGTCAGGTCATGCTCTGAAAAGCAGCCAAACAGAGAAGATAGCTTTTTTCCAGAAATAACTGAGAAGGATAAAACTTTGTACAGCCAACAATCTGGTCAAGTAATCCCTTGTTCATAGTGCTATTCAACATTAAAGGAAAAAGAGTAAGGAATCAAGCTCTGACATTTTTTCCGGGGATTAAAAATACCTCCCTACACACATTTAAATATTAGACATAGGTAAGATACAGGAAGTAGTAAAGTAAAAATAAAAGAAGCCATAAGATACAAAAGACTGCTATGTTCTGAACCAGCTCTTTCCCAAACTTCCTAAGGGTGGCACTGTAGGAGTTTCAGGTCACTTCAGGTTTCTTTACTGAAAATGGCTACTTTTTGAAATGAAGCTGGTCTGATTTTTGATGTCTCATGTGGCAAATTGCTTCAAAAAGTTCTGAATATTATTGTTCCCCATTTTCTGTGATAAATGTACCCCCCCCCCCCCCATTGTGAGGGTGTGCACACATAGGAAACTCCATTTGGGAAGTACAGAGCAGCATCTCTGACCTCCACATCCAGGTTACAGGAGAATAAGTAATAAGTCAGAGCATAATTGTCTTTTTGCAAACAATGTGGCTCTTTGTTCTTTGTTTAAAAGCAGTGTCTTTGCTTCTTGCAGCCTGATTCACAATGTGGTGCACTGTGGAAGTGCCTGGGCAGGGGATGCAGTCACAGACAGCACAAGACATGGGAGGAACCAAAGCATTCTTCAGTGATTATCTAAATGTGTTGCAGCAACATAAAAAATCCCTGAACGATTCATTAAGCAGGCTAAAAAAGACACAAACTGTTTGCAGAGCTGGGATTGCCAAGGAATATGAAGGAATTGTCACGGAAAAACCTAGCACATGGATTCTTCTCCTGTGGTACACCCAGGAGATCCAGATAAGTATCTTAAGAATATACAGTTACAGACAGCACAAGGGGAACATGTGGAGACCACAAGGTAGTAAAACCTGGGGCTGAATCCTGTGTTCCCAGAGCCTGTAAGGGTTTGCCATTAACTCAGAGAGATGTTTCAGTGTTTCTCACACCTCAGAGCAACTATACCAGCATCATAAATGCTTGTTTGGGCCACAGGGAGTTACTGCACCAAGAGCAGATATGCTCACTTCACCATGCTCCACAGTGGCAAGAAAGGGGACACTAATGAGATTCACTCCCATATTTTGGGTGAGTGTCGGAAGAAAAAATATGAAAAAAAAAGAAAAAAAAAGTTTTGGGACCCTCAGACTGCACAAGCTGTGCTGTCAGGCACCAGCCTTGCTCTCCTGTGCTCTCTAACACACAGCTCTGTCATGCTCAGCTTCAGCAGGAAGGAGAAATGCCATGAGGACACAAGGACCCAAACCTCCTTTCCTGCACCTTTGGATTTCTGCCGGGACTGCCCCATGTCCAAGAAGGTGGAAGTACTGGCTGAGGCTTGCCCCAGGTGTGGCCCTCAAGAACTTTCTCTGGTGGGTTTTCTGGTGCACCAGTATTTTTGGTGCCAAGGCTGGCACCTTTCCTTCAGTGGGGCACTCAGTGCTGGTGCATTTTGAAACTGGTATTCCCTGTATAAATCTGAACAGTAGTCAGTGGCCTCAAAAGCTGGAATATCAGTGTACATCTGGTTTGGAAATACACTTAGTTAAATGTTTTCACCCAGGAAGATCTGGAAACAGCCAAGATGTTTCAGAAAACTTAGCACTGCTTTTTTTCAGATTCCGCAGTGTCCTCCAGCAACCAGACATGGCAGTGCTGGTTTCTTGGGGGCTTTTTATCCTCCTGCAGATAAAATTCTATTTTAACCACTGCTAATTGAATTAACATTCAAAACCCCCATATGTCTGTGTTCCCTCCTTGTTCCTTGTATGTTAGAGGCATAGAGTGCTAGAGCAAAGCAAACATCACAGCAAGGCCTGCATATAATGTCAGGATGTTTGATGAGCACAATTAAAAGCAGAAAGCTCCCTGGAGCACCACAGTGATAACAAGGCAAGGCATTTCTATCTTTTTGAGAGCAAAGAAAGCCAAACAAAAAGCTAGAAAACTCTTTGTTCTCAAAGAGATCATCAAACACAACTCTGGGTATCCACACAAGGCTAGCTTGCATGAAGCCCATTAAATAATATGCACATAACTGTCACTAGAGGAAAAATCATTCCTGTTTCTCTTGTTTAAATATGCTGCATACTACACTGCTGAAAGAGAGGCTTTTCCCATGACTGCTGCACAGGCAGCCCCATCTATGAGGGCTCAGAGACTTGGTACAGCTACAAAGTTTAGAGAGGGAAGAAAGAGGCATTTAATTCGCCAGTGTATTTACTTATGAACATAAACTTACGAGCACTAGCATTTGTTAATGATAACCAGAACTGTCCTGTAAGCACTCACTCTAAACTGTACCCCAAAGCTTCAGGGAAGCACCTCGAGACAGACAGCTGCAGGTTTGCTCAAATATAACAAATTGTTAATTCTGTACAGAGGAGGGACTTAAACACAGCAGCTTCCTGTAGGTGTTGTAAGAATGACAAAAGCACAGGATTTTAATGCAATTTGAGATTCTTGGAGCCAGAAGCTGAATTTTATGATTTAACAATCCAAAGCTGTATTTCTGAGAGTTCCAGGCTCAATCCACCATCCACTCTTAGACAGGACCTTTGTCCAGGCAGAAACCATTGCAGAGCTGAGCAAGATTTCCTTTTTTCAGATCACAAAATACATGAGCAACACAAGTTTCCTCAAAGTCAATACAGCCTCTAGCACCCTCAAGGAGAGCTTTGTGCTTAAATGCTTCTTGAACCAGGAGATGGGTTACTGTGTGTTCTATGTCCCCTCTGCCTTCACAGGGAGACCACACTTGTAATGAACTTAGCAAATTATAATCAGAAAAGAAAGTACAGCACACTGCACCATGACCCTTCACTTGCTGCTGCTAACTAAAGTAACATGCATTTTAATGTATGAATTTACAAAAGTGACTTGCCAACACATTGGTTCCACTGGTAATGCTGGAGATATCCTTGTGGACAGCTGCACCTGTATCCTCCAATTATATTTTGGCAGCCATGCTGACACCGGTGGTTACCATCACACTCATCAACATCTGAAAGGGTGAAACACACACTGAGTTTGGGGAGAGAAGCTCAAATTATGCTGTACTTGCAAAACATGTTACAAATAATCATATATATTCATTTAGCATATATATATATATAAAATATATATTTAATGATCTTCCAAAAACCTGACCACTATGGGCCTTTCAGGTTTGGATTTGTGGCTCCACAGCAAGTAATATAGGGCTGAAAACCATAGAAAGCTCTCCCATTCAGCAAAAATTTTTAGTTTTTGCATTCTGCTGTGCAGCAGAAAGGAGAAAGCCTTTTATATATGGGATCCACAATGCCTTCCTAAGGGTCCCAGCTCCACAGCAGCCAGACCCTTGCTTTTACCCAGACATCCAACCCAAAAATCTCAGGATATCTCTTTTCAAAACAACCCAAACTCTGTCCCAGGAGAAGGCTCTAAGGACCCAGAGGAATAAGTCTACAGCCCTTGAACTCTCTTTAGCAGGTCACCTTGGAGATGCAAGACTTCCTGTCCTTGAATCCCTCAGAAACCCATGCAGGATTCAGAAGAGGTTCACTGAACTTACAACACTTAAACTAAAACATTCCAGGCAACGTCTCCTCAGAAAATATCTGTCCAGCTCTTTGGAATCCCACAATATATCCATTTTTTTCTAGCCCATGAAGAGAAATACTGCCTTGTTGCTAAATTTCTGTACTCCCCCCTCACTTCAACCTACACAAGCTTACTTCTGCAGATTTTGGTGCTTACTCCTTGGGTGACGTTACGGCTGAAAGAAGATTAAGGAAGCGAGAGAAGGCCAAGTTAAATGCACTGTGTTGTACCCACCTTCACAGCTCTGCCCAGTTTGATCAAGTGAGAAGCCACGTTGACACTCACAAACAAAACTTCCTGGTGTATTCTGGCAAATGCCCTTTGCCCCACAAAGATTGATCTCAGTAGCACACTCGTTGTTGTCTGAGGGAAAACAAAGCTCGGTGTTAGTTTGTAGCTGTCCTTTCAAAGCTGATACTTTGGCCATGCTAATGATGGAGGGGTTGTGGCAGGAGGTAAAGGCACATCTGTAACACAGGGGTCCCACTGCCCTCCCAGGTTCTCACTTTGCATTACAGGACAGTTCACACTGCCTTCTTTTGAACATGGAAACACAAAAGTAATAGGAAGGGAAACTTTCTTTTCTTCTCCACAATATGAAGTTTGATGGTTTGGTCTCCAAACACCTGCAAATTCACACCAATACCATGGGATCATCAAACTGACCCAGAAACAGGATCCAGCTTGCAGAGCACAAAGTGTGTTTTGCAGGAGGGAGCAGTTCAGTTTAACATTTCCTGTACCCAACGGGTATGTGATCAGAGGACAGCTGCAGAAATGTATATTTCATAGCTGCTTCAAGAAGCCTTGACATGATCTCAATGAGCTACAAAAAGAAAAATAGAACTAATTTTGCTCAATGCCTAAGAAAGGGTAAGGCAAGAATTAAAAAGTGGTGTTTGTACTGGCTGGTTCTTGGAAGTGCAGAATTCAAACACAGATGATGAAAGCAAGGGAAGGTAGGAGGAAGGGGCCTCTTTGCATCTCTGGTGGGATTAGGATCAGAATTTGGCTTGTTTCCATTTGATTCCTCAGGAAGATGATTTTATCTCCTTGCTACTTCGCCTCTGGCGTAAGGGTCAATAATAAATCCCAAATCTATGTCTACCTTCCCACATCACCTACCAATGCAGGCTGTGTGGTGCTGAGTGAATCCAGGAGGACATTTGCAAGTGAATCCCCCAATAGTGTTGACACAAAGGAACTGGCAGTTGTGCTGCTTTGTTGCACATTCATCAAGATCTAAAAAAAACCAAGAACACATCTTTCAGTTATATTCCCTGGACTCAGAAATAAGTGATTACAAATAAATAACAGCAAATAAAGCCTTTTGAAGTTACATCTCACTTTACACACTGGCTTCCAGTTCTTCTCACACGAAGCCCCATATTTAAGGAAGGGGACTTTGGAGCTACACAGTGTCCATGCTAACACTGAACTGCAGACACCACTCCCATTTGTCTGAAAGTTTCTGTGGTGTAATAAATGTCTGTTCAGCCAATAAATGCGAAGTCACCATCTTCATGAGATCTGGCAGACAAGGAAAAGGGCTTTGCACAGAAGAACACTATTACTCCAAAAGAAATACTGAAATACTAACAACAAAGTACATTGTCATTCTGCATGCCAAATTTTGAAATGCTGCTCTAATTTGTGTGGTTTTAATAAAATCTTAGTTATCAAGACACATAAATGTATGGAATTCTAAAGAATATTCCAAAATCTCTCCTGCACTGCTGTGTCTTATCCAGCATGCTGCAAAAGCAGTAGGTGAAAATTCTGTTGATGCTGGGCAACGTACTGCAAACCACCTCTGCACCCAGTAAGATTCATTTACCATTGAATGATATGGCTTAAACCAACAAGCTCACCAAAATGAGAACAATCCTATATATCATTAATTACAAAATCTTTTGAAGATCAGCTGCCATCAACCTGCAGAAATTCCTGTCCATCTATTGTTAATCCAAATTAACAAGGAGTTAACTGAAATACTAACTCCATCCTGTGCAGGCCCCTTCCACTGTCCTTAGTGGAAATACTCACATGAATCAAGGAGACAGATTTGCATCACTTAAATGTCCTCGCAATTATTTTTGCCAGGGAAACACAGTTTCTGCAGTAAATTCTTTTCTTGATTTTTACCTTTGCAGCTTCTCCCATCTTCTTGCAGGATGTATCCTTTTGGACATGAACACTGGTAGCTTCCCTCTGTGTTTTTGCAGATGAAATTGCAAGGTTTTGGAGATTCATTGCATTCATTCAGATCTACAAGAAGCAAAACCAGATACCTCAGTGCTGGTAATCAAGATTTGTGATAACGTTTTACAAAATGTTCAGGATAAATCAGAAGGAAATCCAAATCCCCAAAGCATTAACAAGTGACATTTTATTTTCTCATTTTTCAAAATCTTTCTTCAAGTCCTCTCTTTGTAGTAAACTTCAGATACAAACACCACAACAAAAAACCTACCAATGCAAAGAGTGCCAGTGACATCTGTAGTGTAGCCCAGATTGCAAAGGCAGTGGTAAGTTCCCCTCTCATTGATGCACTCCCCGTTGCGGCAGACGTCGTTGATAACCTTGCACTCATCAATATCTGCAATTAAACGAGGGTTAGTTCTCAATGGAATAAAACTGATTTTGTACAGCTTCAATAAATTCTTGTGACCTGACAGAGAAACCCACGCCAAACATAAAATAACAACATATTGCACAGATTTAAGGAGAAATAGTAAGTGGAAAAATACGGAATGGAGCATTAATCTAACTTATGCAGTGAACAAGCTGTAAGTGGAAGGAAATAACATGTATCAGCCTTCACAAATCAAACATCCCTTTGCCTTCATGTACACAGACAGCTCTCAACATGTGCCTGCAACACACTCAAATTTGCATTTGTGAGATGCAAATTCCCATTTGAATGCATGTCAGTCAAGCAGGACACACAGCAAGTATCTGTCAAGATGGGATGGATGCCTCATCATCCAGGGGGATGGGCACCATCCTCCCAAAGGACTATACTCGAAAATCTCACTATATACGAAAAATCTCAGAAAATTTCAGCTGATATCCAAAACATTTAGGATATTACAGTGTTCGAATATGCAAAAGTAGAGTTTACAATTTATTACTTAACTTGGCATTGTCTAAGAGATCATTTAATGAAAAGTACCTGCTCCACTGGATGTGTATCCTCGGCCATGAGGACAAAGCTTCTTGAAGGCCACGGTGCCTGGGAAGGGACAGACCTCACAGTTCTGCCCCCAGCCTCGGCCCCCGTCACAGCAGCATTCAGACTTGGTGACAGCGTTCCTGTTGCTCGATCCGATTTGGCACATACTTTGTAAGACTTCAGTGAAGCAGTAGCCCTCCCTGTTGTCTGGAAAACAAATTGTGCATCACAGAGAATCCTAACGGTGAATTCCAGAGGGTCATGAGATGTTGGGAATTTAGTCAGAAATATAACAGAAAGGGCATACTTCACCCTGAGACTGTGGAACTGAGAGTGAAAGACTACCAGCAGTAAGAACGAGAGAATGACATCTAAGGGAAACAAAGAGAAGAAATTTAGCAAAAGGTGGAAGACAGGAAGTTACAATATGCTTAATAAAATTTATGTTTCTGTTTGAACCTAGAGAAAAAGGACTGGCTGAAAATCAGGACCAAAGAAATGTCAGAGCAGTTCCTGGCTGACTAAAACCATGGAACAGTCAGCTTTCATAGCAAGTCACCCCAGCTGGACTGACTGAGGCAGGGATATGGTGAGCATGGGAAGAAGGAACTTGCAGGAGGACACCTCCATACAGGGCCCCTTCCCAAAGGCATGTAAATTCAAGAGTGTGTTTTCTCACCATACATTTTAAAGTTTAATTTCAGCCCTCATTGCAGCTATGCAAGTGACAGCTCATTCAGGTGTACACTGGGACTTACCAAGGCACTCGTCCTGGCTGTCGCTGACCGTGAATCCCTCGTTGCACTCACATCTGTAACTCCCCACGGTGTTCACACAACGGCCGTTCTCGCAGAGCCCAGGCTTGGTCTGACATTCATTCTCATCTGCATTTTTGAAATTTTATGACAAAAATCAAGTCCATTATTAGATTAGTGTAGGTAAGAGATTGGTATAGAACTTCTATGCTGTGCATTCTGCCTGGTTAAACTTCAATTTTTTTCTTCTTATGTTTTTATATTTCTTTTATTCAATTTTCAGAGGAAAGATGGCCATCTAGCTCACAATTGTTGTATATATAATATCTGCACTATAATATATATATTATATCTGCATTTCTCACTGGTTTTCAAAATTTTTCATAGTTAATGCTGCAGTTCTGAATACCTTCCAGGGTTTAAAAAAAATCCAGATATACTCTCATTCCTGCTAGCAGAGATAAACAAGCCTACAGCAACCACCCCAAATCCTCACCTTCTTCTCCCAGAGCATTCAGCAGCAGCAATACAAACTGATTGTAAAGACACCCACACCCAGATTTTCTACTTACTACCCACTGGTATGTACACCTGAACAGCAAAACCAAGAGTGTACAGCACCAACAAATCCATTACCCAAGCAGTTGCGCAATTCTGCCCCTGAGTTTCTTAACACTTCATTAAATCCAAAATTTTTAGTCCTGCTGAGGAACTGTGGATTTCAAGAGCTTCAACACTTCAGTGTCACTTACCTATACAGCCCTCCCCGTCTGGTCTGCGCTGATAACCAGGCCCACAGATACACATATAGGTACCAATTAGGTTTTTGCATTCCATCTGTTTTGAGTCACAGTCATGAATTCCTTCTTCACACTCATTCTGATCTAAAACACAAGGTTTAGACTTTATTATACAGAGACATGATCCTGGGAATTCACAACAGTAAATACTGACTTTGGAATCTCTATCATAATCAAACTCTACACAATCATTTATTGTTCTAAACCAACCATAAAATATACTAGCCTTGAGCAAATTGATTTCTCCCAAATGCCCATTTTTAGGGCAAGACAAAACCGTATCATCTGATATGACCTCACTTTAGGCAGATGTATAAATTTACTGGCAGGACAGGCCTAGTACAATCAAGTGCATAATGCAAACCATAGAATTTCATCCCAAATTCTTTCTGACTCAGTTACTTCCTGGGATTAAAACTCTGGCCCAATAGTGCAGTGAGTCAGAGCCCTGCCCCTGCAGGAACTGAAATCATTATCTCACAACTGTGAGAGTCTGGTAGAGCTTTACCTCTGCACATTCTCCGGTCCTCCCGCAGAACGTAGCCCCCGGGGCACTTGCACTCGTAGGATCCAAAAGTGTTCACGCAGCGGAAAGCGCAGAGCAGAGGGTTCTGAATGCACTCATTCACATCTGCGTTTGGGGCGACAAAGACCATGGGGGAGGGAAACACTTGTGTAAAATTCAGCAGACTTGAGTGCACAGGCTTTAGGGACAGGCAATTCCACAGATCCCAGTTTACTGAGGACTAGATTTTAATAGCTGGGGACCCTTGGTTCTACTCTTCATGGATTTCTGTAGAGAAGCAGGCACCAGACACACCAGGATGTTTGCACAGCTACCTGAAGTTTCAGTAAGTTCAACAGCAGGCAGCCAATGGAAATAATTTCCAGATCCATGCTGCCAAAATACTTGCTCAGTTAAAACTGTATCTTTTCGACACCCAGGTTCGGTTTTTTTGATTGGGTATTTAAACTCGACATGCACTAATTCAGATTCTTCCTAAACTGAATTCCATAAAACAATAGCCTTACTAGAAACATTATTTTGAAGTGCATTTACATACAAAATGCCTGGAGTACTTGAGTAATTCCTGCTATATAGTGACGTTCATGCACTCAGCTAGCTCCTCCTCTGCAATTTGAGCTTTTACCCAAATTCCACAGAGAAGCGAATGAAGCTCTAACTGTATGTAAGAACACAGTTTGCATTTGCAATCTGATGCAAAAATAGATGCATTCTTTTGCATGGGCTTGCAAAGGAATAGATTGTGGAAGATATTTAGGAACAGCTGTGTCAAGTCAGAGGACAGTGTCAGAACGTCCTAGGACATTCTCCTCTCCCTGGCTGTAACAGAAGGAGATGAATATTAAAAACCTCATACCATGTATGCAGAGATCTTTCCCCTGATACAGCCTCTCAGTTTAACGACTTCCACAGCCAAAAGCCACAACCAAACTATCAAGCTTAATTTCCACTGATGGATTCCCCCACAAATTTGTAAAATCTCTTTCTGGGTCAATTTATACTTGTGGCCTTGCTAACATTCTGTAGCAAAGGGCTCCACAACTTAAATAAGTACCATGCATATAAAAATATTTGCTTTGGTTTGTCTAACATGGTCCCTCTATTTTTGGTACCTTTACCACTTGTGGCTTTATAAAATCATATATCTCTTCCACCGTATTTCCACACTGAAAAATTCTAATTAATTTTTCTTCTATACCTCTGATCTTCCTTACTTCTCTTCATGCATTTTCAAATTTTAATTTTTGAAATGAGACACCAAAGCAGGAAAAATATTCAACCTAGGGGTACCATGGTAATTGTTGAGTACTGTATTTGTATTTTCCTGTTTGTTCCCTGTTTCTTCCCTAACTCACTCAAGCAGCCCATTTCCCATCTTCATCATGCACAGTGAGTCTCTTCACTCAAGGAGGTAGGCAAAAACCATACACACAGTCAGCAGCACTTCTGGGAGCTGTTCCGACGAGACTGCACCCCAACATGCTCCTCTCTGGGCAGTCCCTTAGTAGATACCACCTGAAAGTCTGTCCACCCCAGCTCCAGCCAGAAAAACATACTACAGTTCAAGGTGGATACAGGAAGGAGGAGCCCATTTTCCTATTTCACATAAAGAGGTATTGTTCCAAGTGTCCATATTTTATTTTTAAAGCTGCTTTGCTCCCCTCAGCTGTTTTCAAAATCAGGGAACACAATTACAACAACAGTCCTTAGCACACAGGAGTCTCACCTTCACAGGTCATCATTGGCCCAGGCTCAAATCCTTCTACACAGGTGCATTCAAAGCCTCCTATCACATTCCTGCAAGTTCCATTTCCACATGGGTTTCCAACAGCACATTCATCAGTATCTGCAAGCAGTTAGACCAAGGCAAGATACATGGTTATACTCAACCAAAATGATAAAAAAATCCATGTTGTTGATGTACAACCAGAAAAATAGAAAATGCAAGAACTCAAAGTACTGAACTAGAACCACAGACTCCTAAAATAATTTGGTATTGCTAGAGGCTATCTGGGTTAAACACTCAGCCAGAGCAGGGCCAGCTTGGAGCAGATTGCTCAGGCCCTGCCCTGGCAGGTTTTAAGCACTAGCAGGGATGAAGACTCCAAAATAAATGCTAGAATAAAACAACCCCACTGCTCCTTAATGCCATACTCAGCAACACAGGAGAATCTTTAAAATGGAAGCTGGAACAGCTGTACTTACCCACACATTCTGCTCCTTGTAGGATGTAACCATATGGACATTCACAGCGGAAAGACCCATCTGTGTTGATACACTGCCCAAATTTACAGTTATCAGGATCAAGGCACTCATCCACATCTTAACCAGAAATACAAACAACACAGTAAGTGCAACTGGCTTCATGTGCTTTTAGACTTCTCTCAAAGAACAAGTGTTCTGGCAAGAAATATTTCTGAGATCACAAAAAATACTAATATTTAAATTCTGACATATTAGAATTAGGGCACAGAATTTGTTTTGCAGGCTGGCTTTCAGAATGCAGAAAAGAAACTGATTCTAAATGTCAGATATAAACCTCTCTGACTGGGGCTACAGGGAAAGCAGCAGATATGAAAAGCAGTAGTCATCCAGTGCTCCCTAAATGCAAACTTTTGCCAATAAGGCTGAAGTGCTGTTTGTCTTGGGAGAGAACAGAATGTACTGAAGGGATCTGGGAAACTGTGGTTTGCACTTCTGGAGGATTAAAACCATTTACTGCAAACAGGCTACACATATTGTATAAGAAAAGACAAGTTTGCTACGTGACATTAGATCCATTCTCTAGATCCTACGTAAGTTTCCTAGCTCTAAAAGAAGTTTAATTTCTGATATTTGAGATATTCAAGCTGCCATTTGAACTCAGTATGAAAAATCGGGGAAGATAAAAGGTATAGAAGTTTCCAGAATTCATGGCTTTGGGAAACAGTAACAGAGGTGTTATTCTCAACTGAAATGGAGAATGGCTTATGGGTGGAAAAGGGACACTGATGTATAAGTGGCACCGAGCAGTTCAGGCACTTACCCAGCCTTGCGTCACCAGGTCCAACAAGGATGCCAATTCCAAATGGACAAATCTGTCTGAATGCCTCTGAAAAAAACCCATAAAAACCAAACCATATGTTAAATTCTATCTTGGCAATCAGCATTCTGCACAAACTACCTGGAACCACTGCTACCAGTTTATCCTTCTCATGTTCAGGTCCAGAAAAAAAGTATGTTAATATATAAAGTGATCATCTTATATTCATGCAAAAACTGTGTGTTTGCTTTACATTTCATCTGATCTCCTGTATGCATAAATACAAAATTCCATGAATAATCAGAAGTATTTAACTTCCTTAAGAAACAAACTAATGCAGCATTTATATTTTAGAAGTACTAGTAGTAGTAGTGACTGCATTTTTTCTGTTGTAAAAGTAAAATTTCCTATATTTTCTGAAGAAGGCATAATTTAACCCACTTGGCTATCTCAAAGCTGCTTCTTTTTTAAAATATGAGAAAAGGGGCTTTGATATCCTTTGGGAGAGTTTGGACTGTGAAAAATTACATATGCTGACACTTCAAGGAAATGCTGCAACATAAGCTGTGCTTTTCAACTGACTTTGGTTCACATGGTCCACGTCAATGGAATGAAACATGCACAGGCAATAGGCCTAGGAGGAATATTGCAACAGTCACTTCTAATTCTCTTTTCTAACCTCAGCTTTTGTGAGGATTTTCTGCAAAAAATCTACATGACTAATGAATGAAATGAACTGCAATCATGTATTGCTGAAACCAGTAATGCTGTTAACCGCATTTGTCAGCACGAATTACAGCCCCTTCAGCAAATTGCACCACGATGCTGCAGAGGCCTGTTGAACTGCTTGATGTTGAGTTACTCAGTCTTGAAAAGGATACTAACAAAGGAAAGTGTTTCTTTAGCAATGGCCCAGGCAGGCTTTCCTTCCTCAAGGCCTGTATTTTGTTATGCCCTGCTATTTTTGCAAGTCATTCACATTGATAAGATTGCAAATTTACGTTTTCGTAATAACAAAATTCAGATGCAGATCCAGTTTAATTGTTTAGGTTTTTTTTTTAATTAGGTTTCATGTTTATGGCACCTCTTCCTATACTGATTTACAATTAGAAGAATTCCATTTTTGTCTTTCAGGAATTGCTACTCAGAGCCTATCAAGGACCTACTTGCTACTTTCCACTTTTTCTGTATGTGATATCTCCATATCAAAATACCCAGCACTTAAACATTGTAACAAATCTATAAGCAAAGAAGGAATATGTTTGATATCTGACTATCAAGGGACATGGCTTTTTAGACTGCAATGGCATCTACTTTACAGAGACCTATGACAATTACTAGGGTTAAACACTTTTAGAAAACTATTTTTTATAATTCCTTCTAATAAGAATCCAAATCTCCGTTCTGCTCAGAGAGGCCACACGGTAAGCTAGTCAATAACCCACCATCTGCTTCCTCTGGGCAGAGCTCACAGGGATCTCCCCATCCCTGCCCCTTTAGGGCACAGCAACACTCTTGTTTGGAGTGGTTTCGGGACTTCGGCACAGAACACTTCCCATCTTCAAACTTGGTAAAGCAGTAGCTCACTCTCAGATCTGCAGAGAGGAGAAAATTTGTTATGAGCAGTTAGAGTAACCTTGGCACAATTTTCACTTAGAGGTGTTAACTGCAAAATTACAGGATACACACCACCAAAATACCCAACTTCCATCTAGCTTTGTTAATAGGGACCATCATTTTCTCTGACTGTGGAGGATTTGAATAAATCTTCTACCTCAGTAAAGAAAAGTTATGGAACAGTTTCCTACTTCAGTATGGAAAAGCAAGGGTTTTTCTCTTTGGTCCAGCAGAAATGGAAGGGCTGTACTGTCCTCTTATCCTCACTCCTCTTTGAAAAATCTGAATATTGCCTCATGAATTTATATTCTATTACTAGTAAGAATCACTCAAGTCAAGAGATTTTCATCAACTTGCAATGACAATATTGTGTAGTGCTAAAATGAGAGGCAATTTTCAACAGCCCTTTCCTTCCTCATTCTTCCGGAGGTACACACAAACAAAGCAAACTCTCCCTGTGGCACCACATTTTATTCCCTGAAGCTGGGTAACCAGGATGCTGGACAGAACTGAGATCACAGACCACAAGCATCCAGCAGGAAGGGAGCTGGCAGCTCTCTGTGCTGGCAGGGGGACAGCAGCAGGGCAGTTCTGGAAGCAGCTGCTCATCCAGTTTTCCGGCTGCAGCATCAATGCTGGGCAATGTCCAGGTTTTAACAAAGTCCTAGGTAATGGGAAGTTTTAAACAAAACTTTGCTTGGCCTGAGATATTTGAAAAGAAGAACAGTCCTCTTTAGGGCATAGAAAGAAGCCCTTTTGAAATTCATACACAAGTGTGCACTTTCCTCTGACATTGTGTGGAACAGTGGCCTATGTTAAGAAAGCAGAAGATTGGACTGCGTTCTTTTTAAGGATTTTGTTTCTTGGTGGGTTTTTGTAGTATTTTTTCTTCTTACCTGAAGAAAAGAAAACCCTCAGACTGAAGAAACTTCATTTATACAAGCTACATAAACACAGCTAAAACATGCTTTCTTGATGTTGAGTGAAGTAACTGTGCCAAACTGCATGGTGGTTTGAAGACTTGGATGAATGTTTCTTGCAGGTTGGATTCATTTTTACCAAAACCACAATTTCATTTAGCCCACTGTGAAGGGAAGAACTCGCTATGGTGTCAACAAGCATCACTGCTCTGTGCCAAGCAAAACTACAGAGGTCCTTATAAAGGTCTTACTCATCAGTGGCTCCCACTGTGCACAGTGTATAAGACATTTAATGCTGTATCTATTTAATAATTTGCAAAGGTTTTGAAGTAACTCATTCCCTAATTTGTTGTGCTTGTTCTTGATATACAAAATAAACCAACCTGTGGCTTTTAATTACTAGATAGTCAGCTTTTAGCATCTCATCTGTTAGTGTCCATGTTCAGGCTCTGAACTGCGTATGCAGCCGAATGACACTTCAGATTTCCCTAAGCAGATGGGTACTCATTGTCCACACAAAATTGTTTGCAAATTTTTTCCAATAATCTTTTTTTCCACCCACATTTGTGGAGAGGATCAGCATATAAAAAGTGTTATGATGAACATGGTAAGAGCTAAACTGTCTTAAAACTGGAAATGCTGTCTTGAGTCTCCTGCCTGTATTCATGCTCCATCTCTGTGTCTTGTTGCTGTCTACCAAGAGTCCAGGTAGTCCCAACATTTCTTCCAGGGGTGCAAGAAGGGATTTCAGGACAACATAATTTCTTTGCTTAACCTGGTGTATTTAACATTAACTTCACCCCTTTTATTGCAGTGTTCTGTTTAATGAAAAACAGATGTTAGGGCAAGACAGAACCTGGCCCCAGCTACAGAATTATCATGTTTTCCCTATGAAAAACACTGTTTGAGTCCAGAGCTTTCTTGCTGTATTAGAAACAGCTCGCTAGAAAGGCTTTTATGAAACAGCAAACAAATTTTGAAATGCCAGAAAATAGGAATGAACTTACCTTGGCATCGTCTTCCTGTGGAAGACAATACAAAGCCTTCTGGACACAGACATTTGAAACTGCCTGGAGTGTTGCTGCATGTGCCCAGGGCACAAATTTCTGGCTGTTCCACACACTCATCAATGTCTGTAAGAAAAGTAATTAAAGAGATGAGAAACAATAATATTTACACTGGCAGCTGTACTACATAAAGGGCAATCTTACATCATCACAGATATCTATCGTATTTGACAAACAAAAAAGCCCAAAACAAGAAAGAGGAAGCAGTAATCCAAGTGCAAAACCCACAGTTAGTTTCAAATCCTCAGGCAGTGGGCAAACTTCAGCAATGTACCACCAAGGAGACTGCCTGGGATTATATTTTTCTAGGGTTCAGAGCAAGTAGTTCTGGTTTAAGCAAATGTTGGAGAGACCTTTTCTAGGAAGTGAGCTTTTCTACTAGTGGCTGTAGTTCAGAACTGTACACTGCCAGAAAAGACTAAACATTACTCACATTTAAATGCAAAGGAAATGGGTAACAATTGTGAGCAGCTAAGAAATAGACAGAAGAAGGACTGTTCTGTACACACCTTCACATTTGTCATTCTGCAGGATGTATCCAGGAGGACAGATACATCTGAATGAGCCATCCAAGTTCTGGCATGTGCCTGGTGAGCATTTTCCAGGCTCCAGTGCACACTCATTGATATCTAGAAGAAAAGAAAGACAATTTATTTTAGGTAATTGCTGTTATCTCAATAAATCTCTGACTGAGGCCACTTTAATTTTGATTCCATCAAACTGAAGGTGGAACTTTTCAGGAGCGGGAGGAGTCATCTTCTTGTCCTCTTGTCATAGTTTCCTTCTGCTAGGTACAATGATGGCAGTGTGACAGTTCTCTCTGACCCCACTGTTTCACTAAGCACATCTGCTCAAGGTTTGCTGCATTTTTTTCAACCCTAAAAGAAAGCACTTACCAACACAAGTCCTTCCATCCAGAGCCACCTCATAGCCATCATTGCAGAGACACTGGAAGGACCCAATGGTGTTGACACACTGACCATTTCTGCAGAGCATTCCATTTCCACTTGCACACTCATCCACATCTAGGACAAATAACATTGAAAGATGGCAGAAACATCAGCAACAATGGAAACTGGGTGAGATATCTTTTTCCACCATATCAACAAAGTAACTGAAAACACAATCTTGTTTCAAAAGCAAGTGAGAAGAAATTACTATACTATAAAATTGTCAGAGCAGGAGTGGAACCCAAATGTTCCTGTATCTTGGGCCAACATTCAAGTGGCTCTACAAAAGTGAGCAGCGCATAATCAAAGAGGCCTTTTGAGACTGACAAAACAGGGTCACTTAATGGTACTGATGGTACTTTTGCTAGAAGCAGAAGGCCTCAGGAGCACACGCCTGTGCTCAGCACTCCTCACCTATGCAGTCGTTGTTGTGTGAGAGGATGAAGCCCAGGTTGCAGCGGCAGTTGAAGGAGCCAATGGTGTTCCTGCAGGTTCCGTTGCCGCAGGCGTCTCTCTCGCACTCGTTAATATCTGCGAAGGAACGGGGGAGAAATAACCCACGACAGCCAACAAAAGATTGTCAAAACTCTCTAAAGGAAGATTTTACATACATTTACACACTTGATATTAACATCTACAAAAATAGTGAAGGGTCCAACAATCATTTACTTTACTTTGGTTCCTGTATCACCCTTCCCAAAGTAAGTGTAAGCTATCTTTAATTGTAAGCATTTTGAAATCTCCATTTGTTCATACAACACACAACTGACAGCTGTGAATAGGTTAAATATAAAATCTCCTTGTTAATGAAGATGACTGTTTTTGAAAAAGGTTTTTTTCTGGAAAGAAATCTACCCTTCATTCACTCTATTAACAAGTAGGCTGTATATAACTGCTGCATTGCAATATTAATCTATTCAATTTCTTGCCTAAAGGAATAAATGAGACAAGATGCTCCAGAAAATTCTAAGATGAATGAATGATTTCTTCAAAAATGAAAGCATTAGCAGTTCATTAGTCAGGATATGTAATTTTAAAGGTTCACTCTACTTTAATGAGACAGTTTTCATTCAGTATCAGCTTTTTATCATCTCTAATGGCCAGTTTTGTACCTTTGTCTGGTGTAAATGGCTCACAATCAAGATTTTGTAATGCAACTTCTCATCACAAAGAGGACAGGCTTAGTAACTATTTTAATGGGAGCCTACGCTCAGTTTAATTTGATATACTTGCCTATACACATTGTCCTGTCATCATTGGTTTTGAATCCATTGTGACAGATGCAGTAGAAACTTCCAACAGTGTCAATACACTGCCCATGGCTGCAGATATTGGGAATTTCTTGACATTCATTTCGATCTGAAAACAAAGAGGAGCAGTGAAACTTAAGGCTTCTAAACTCCAAGGCTGGAAAGACACATTAGCAGCAACCAAGACAGTATCCAGTGCATGGCCTAATTTAAAATAGTATTTTTAATTTATTAATGACAAAAACATTACCAAGTAAATCCCAGAAAAGAGGCTTATTTGCATGCAAGTTACCTCTTCCAGTATTTGTGGACCTGAAAAAAATTTAGCATAAAAATAATTTTTAGCAACCTCAAATTCTTTCTGGAGGTAAAGCAGATCACCATGGCTTTGAAAAGCAGAATTAATGACACAAGATTGGAAAAAGTCTGAGACTGAGGGCTCTATATTGACTGCAGGAGATATGAAAGAGGCATATGAAATACAGTTTGCATTCTTCTCATGAAAGCAGCTACTTGCATTTAGGCACATTTGACTGTAGCACAAATTCTGTGATCAACTCATGGAAATCAGCAGAACAGAAAGGGGAATGAAGACCACACTTTTCTCATGAGGCTTAGAGAGAGATAAAAGGCACTGGATTTATCAACTCATCATGCAGAGAGAAAACAGCACATACAGGTGTTGCAGCATCCATGAAATGTGGTGATCCTATAAACTGGACAGAGCTCAAACAGCAAGAAGAGTTACTGCTCTGTGGAGTCAGGGGATATTTTGTATAATTCTGCAAAGGAGTAGAGCTCTCCTGCCAGCTGTGATTGCAGCCTTACAATAGCAGGGCATCTCTTATACTTGTTCAACAGCTTCCTGCTACTCTCGTTAGAAATGCTTTCAGGCACATCCCAGGATTCTATCAATAGTAAATGAAATAAAATGTTAACAAACAAAATGTTCTCTGGCATAGTTTTTTCCATGACAAATGAGAAACATCATATGAGATGTTTCTGCTGACCTCATCTGTTGACCTCATCACCACCAAGAGCTGGTTTGATTCAATATACTTCCTTCCTTCCCATGCTGCAGCTCCAAAATATGAGAACTGAGGTGCTGCCATGAGCTTGTATTAAAATTGATTAGGCTCTAGTGCTCAGTAATTTTCCTTTCTATGTAATCTAAGCCAAGCAGACGCAGTTTCTCAGCAAACCATCCCCAGGTCATTGCAAAAGTAAGAATCAAGTTGTTCCTAATTGCAAAGAGCTTCATGTATTCCAATTCACTTTCCTGCCTCTTACTGCACTGTACTTGGCACAGGGACAATCACAGACAGCCTGACAGCCCCATCCCCAGGACCTCTGGACATCCCATGGGGCTGTGAGTAACTCTGGATGGGTGTGCACTGAGGACCAAGCCCTCCCAATGCTATTGATGAATAGCACTGCTAATCACAGTTTAAAGGAGGCAGAAGGAAAGCCAATGCTGTCTTAAGAACTCCTAATCTTCAGCTCAGGAGAGCAGAGACAAAAGAAAAACTATGACTCTCTGGTACTTCGTGGGCAAGTGAATAGCCATGTGAAAAACTAATTTATAAGAAAAACTATTTCGTTTACCACAATACAGAGCACCAGAAGAATGCTATCTTGAAGGTAAGATAAATGCAGTACTCCCAGTACTAGTGGCTACGATATATTGGGCTTGACTCAATAGCACATAAACTACAGGGGTGTGATAGTTTTTGTGATAGTGATTTATTGGCTGATCCAATACTGCAAGGTGCTTACCCCTCTCTGCTCCCAGCAGAGTGGTTGGGAATTTCCTTCCTTTGCTGGATCACGTACTTTATCAACCACTTGTATTTTTACTCTAATTGTGTAACTTTATTTTCACCACTTATAAAGAAAGAGCAAAATACAGGGAAGTGTTACTATTTGTGCCAATTCATCTTTGGAATTGTGACCCATATCAGAACCTTCCCTTGCTCTTCCTGTACTCCTGCAATGAACCCTTAACAACAACAATTACATTAGGAACATATTGAATATTTACATGTGCCACTGCATAGCTTAACAAAGCAAAGTTTTAGTTCTCATAGAAGAGTTCTGATTTTCCCTACACCCTTTTCCCACAAGGGTCACATAAAACAATGAAAAACTGCACTGCAGGGAAAAGTGCACTTCCTAAAACTCAAGTACTCAGAAGCAAAAACCCAAGGATAATGTTACTAGTTTCCGCTGTAATTCTTATTTTGTTCAGAAATGTATATAGTATATAATATTTACAGCAGCTTGTCCCACTGCAGTCTTTAAAATCTCAGCAACTCGTCAAGTTATCTCACTAACTTGAATGCCTCTCTGGACTAAGATATTGTAAGAAAAAGCAAATAGATTAGAAAAGTTCAGTCCCATTCAGTGAGTATTTAAAAATAATGTTATGGGCCCTGTTTAAATCTGTATCCAAGCTAGGAAATTCAACAATAACCTTTTCAAGTTAGTTATTGCATACAGGCAAGCAGGTAAGTCTAGCTTATCAACAGAGGCTCCAGCAGCAATCTGAGAATTATTTGTAAAAAACACAAGTGGAAAATAAATTGCTAAAACACACATAGAAAATCAGAATGAAAATCAGAAAATACAGAAAGGTATATATCAAATGGTCTTCCCTTCCTAGATGTGACAAGGGCTAAAGAAAATGAAAGACAAACACCTACTTAAGTTTTTAACTCCTACTTACACATCCATGGGATAGGCCTGGAATTACTTCAATGTTTATGGGATGGCCTAAAAGACTTTAAAAGAACTCTTGAAGCTCAGCTCATCTCCTGAAATACCAACTTTCTGGGGAGGAGAGATGTTTTTCCAAGCCCTTTGAAAGCCCCTCGTGCCTGCAGCCCTCCCAGGCACTCACCAGTGCAGCGCCCCGTGGACGTGAACCTGTAGCCCGGTTTGCAGTCGCAGCGGTAGCTCCCAGCTGTGTTCACACACTCTGCGTTCTGCTGGCAAACTGGGCCGTTCTGGCACTCATCAATATCTGTCCAGACAGAGAGGAGCTTGAGTCTTAGAGTAAGCTGGCCGTGGAAAGATGTCAACAGCATATTTTTTTCACAATGCAGGTGTTAATTAGTAGTTTTCAATGTAAACACCATCACAAAGCTTTAGGCAAAAAAATTTTGATCGATTTTCTTTACTTCAGGCGCTGCATAAGGAGAACTTCATCTCTCTAGAAATGTAATTGGTTTTCACTTAGAAGCAGCCCACAGAAGAAGCTTTTACTCAAAGCTCTCAGCGCCCTGCCTGCAGCACCCATTGTTGTGAGCAGTCATAACACACAGCAGAGAATGACAGCAACTCATATGCTACCTTCAGTTTCTTCATTAAACTGACTAATACAATGTTAGGGAATGTTTAAACTAGAAATAAACAACCATCTGTTTATATTTTTTACAAAAATATTTTTTCCATTAGAAAAAAATATTTTGAAATTTAAAAAAAAATTGTGCTCATGATCTGACTCAATACTATTATTTTTTTCTTGGCTTTACTGTCAAATGTAAAAAAAAAATAGTTTCTTCCCAGGACTGCTGACTCATGTGCCTTCAAGGCCTTAGATGTCTGACAGAAAATCAGAAAATGTGGTATTTTCCATGCAAAATAATTCAAAATGTCTGGATTAACACACACTTATTACACTGATAGCAGTATGTTCCCCTCATTAAGGATGCCTTCAAGGCTCTGATTTGGCAGTGTCTGAGCTGCCACTGGTGAAACACCATTCCTCTGAATGAGAGGAGCACTCTACCTTCACAGATCAGGAGCTTGTCATTGTAGAAGAAGCCCACAGGACACTCGCACCGGAAGCTGCCAACCATGTTTATACAGATCCCATTTTCACACACTCCAGGAATCTCTCTGCATTCATCAATATCTGCAAGAATAATTTTTTTTTAATACTTGTACTGAGAATTTCACAGAATCTTCTGCTACAGAGTATGTCCTTATGCATTTACCCTTTAAGTTAATTATCAAACATAATGCAAGCATCAGGATGCTCCCAACTGAACAGTGAGCGAGTCACTGCAAACTGTGAAAATGTAGGTATTTCCTGTTTTCTCAGGTTCTGACTCTCCTCTGTACTGAAGGTATATTCTGCTACAGTGGAATGCAGAGGAAGACATGTCCTTCCTCATGTCTCCCACCCACAGCCCTGATGAACCTCATCACCTTCCCAAGTGCCACAGTGGAGTCGTTGGGAAGAGCCAGAGAGACAGTGGAACTGTCTTTGGCTTAACACAGGAGAGCATGACTGAAAGCAAACACTCATCAGAATTAGTTTTGCACTGTTTTACCCTAGTTAATTTGAAAATTAGGGGTTAATTTGAAATTTCAGGGTCTTATATAAGAGTTCGACAGTGCCAATGACAGGTAACATCTGAAGTGCTGCCAACATGCAATTAATTAGATTGATTAAGCCAGACAGCCAGGGTTTGCCAATGCTTTATATACACCCCAGTTAAGTAACTGATTTTGGCAGGAAAAAACCCAGCTACTATTACAATTATATGTCTTACCTATCGGGTCCTTACACATCTTAATATTCTGACACAAGAGAGTTCAGAGACTCCTCCAAAGCCTCTGCCTTCAGTAAACATTGACATATGCACTGAGGTACACAGTCATAGAATATGGTGGGCAATTGTCAGCTGACTGCAGTTTCCATCAGATAATGTGGTTTTGTTTGGTTTTGTGGTGGGGTTTTTTTTATTTGTTTGTTTTGTCTTTCTGCTGGATCCAACCCCTAATTTTCTACATTAGATTCTGTCATTTCGTGTCCTCTCATAAACAGGATGGATAAAAACAGAACTATTTCTGTTTCTGAAACAGACACCTGGAGTAACCATACAGAACTTTAATCCAAGCAGAGAGTAACATCATTGGACTGTGAGCAAATATTAGAGGGCACACAGAGCACTGCCCCTGCAGAGGGCTCTCCCCTGATCCTGTGCCTGCAGGTGTATGGGACACGAGTAACCCCTGTGCAAAGCAGCAGGCTGAGCGCTACAGCCTGGAGCCCAGAGCAGCAGGGAGAGCTGTGATTTGCACAGCTGTGAGAAGCTGTGTGTGCATCAGTCTCAGCCCAGGCCTGCACGCACTGGCTGTGCTGGTGGGCTCTGTGGGACAGCCCTTCTGTTTCCCTTGGCTCCTGCACCACACAGCTCCGTGCTGTGGCAGCGCAGAGCAGCCTGCAACACCCCTGCACACGTGTCAAACGCTGCAGCTGCAGCTCCTACCTGTGCATGCTAGCAACATCCAAGGGCTCCCTGCTGATGCTGATGAAGGGCCAAATTAGCTGAGCAGACTCTGCAACAATCTGGACTAATGCTAACAGCCAGAAGGGGAAACTTTGCTTCCAAGAAATTACCTTGTAAATAATAAATATTGCACATTTCTGTAACCTCTTTAAAAATTGCATTCCCCACTTTACTAGAAATATTTTCATCGAACTAGCTAAACACTGCACCACAGCAACAGCTTCGTGCTACAGCATCTGATTACTGCCTATATGCCATCTCTGTTTGTTACAGGGTACATTATCTGCTTTTCATTTGCATTTTAGTGTAAATGAAAACAAAAGGGAGTCCCATTAGGGATTTACTCAACTCCTTGTCCTAAAATTCCTCCTCTCTCTCTCTTTTTGTTTTGCAATTTGTTACTCACGATTCAAATGTAACACACAATAACATATGTGAGAAATATTCCAGCTGAGCAGAAAAAAGGATTTTTGTGTCAAACCAATACCCAGGGGGACTGATGTGAAATGTCAGACTAAATCTTGCTTCAGTTTGAAGGAAAGACTCCCAGTTCCTCTCAGACCAAATGCTGGTTGGCCTCACTCCCAGACCTCTCATTCCCAGTATCTGTGCCCTGCTCATGTAGCCCTGATTAGAGTTTCTTTGGAGCTCTGTGTTGCCTTGATTACAAGCAGCAACTGTCACTGCTGCCAGCTAGGAGTAGCCAGTCTGCACTTAAGTTTGACTTAAACAGAAGGTTGAACTCCATTACATTGTTTAATTGTTATTCCTCACACGAAAAAAAACCCCAAAACTGGGAAAACAAACCTCCCCTCTACCCTAGAGGGTAGAGGTAGCAAGGAATTTAGTTCAAAACATAAATTACAGCTCACCAACTGGTAATCCTGTATAAATGTCAATGAAGAAGCCAGGCCTTTGACTTCCACAGAGTGTGGAGAATTCATCTGCAACAGGAAAGCAAAGCAATGATTAAAGCATTTGGAATTAATCAACAGTCAAAAAGTCATCATATGCTCTGGCCAAGAAAGTTCTACTCTTTCAGAACCTGCAGAGCATGCAGAGGTAGGCAGCCCCTTTCCTAAACTCACCATGCCAGCTCCCTTGGGTTCTCACTCCGTTGGGATCACATGCTGATTTTGCTCTGCTTATGTCTATTCCTGTGCATTACAGTGTTTGCACACCATTTCAGATCTGACTCGTAAAAACCTGAACTACAAGCTGGAAGAATCAAGTGTCTAGGAAGTTGCTCTTGAAGCAAACCACCTCAAACCAGAGTGGGATGTCCTGCACTCCTACCCAGCGTGGAAGAGTCTTGTATGCCTGTGCAATTAGCAGAGACATCCTACACCTTACATCTGGCTGCTCAACACAGATCATTCTCAGAGCACACCACAGTATCACTGCCAGCCCTTCATGGCAAACAGCAATCAAGGCAGAGCAGACCAGACCCTGCATTTGTTGGAGCAACACCAATAAAGTCTTGGTCAGTGCCGCAACACTGGATCAACAAGCACTTGCAAAGAGATGGATTAATCGAGCATGAAGTCTCTGAGACAGTGAAACTGGCACAAGGTAGGCACAACCCAGCAGCATGGACACAAACCACTCCATATATGCCTTCATCATGAGTAGAGCTGGTCATCTCCAGGACAAAGAGACAAAAACCCCTTCATTTTAGACAAATAAGAGCAGAAAAAGACACAGCATCTCTAATGGTGTTACACTCACTAATAGTAATTATGATGTTACCAAGGCCTTCAGATGGCTTTGCAATGCAAAAATGTACCTGTGCTTGGGATAGGACACTGTTCACAAGGCTTATTCCATGCACGTCCAATGTTGTAGGAACAGCAGCACATTTTCTTGGTCATATTGAAGAGCAGCTCACCATCACAGGTTTGATTGTCAGCATAGTAATTTCTATAGCACAGGCTTCTTCTCATATCTGTGAAAATTAAGAAAACCTCAGGCCAATGCAGTAGGCAACTCTTAGGGAAGATGATCTCCTCCCTGGCCCAGTGCACTAAGGTAAAGCTTTAGAGAAACCCCAGCACATACCCATGCAGTTGTTTCCTCCATTGACTTGCATGTAATCAGGAGGGCAGATGCAGGTGTAGTTCCCAACAGTATTGTAACATGTGCCAGGCCCACAGATGCCAGGTGTCTCACACTCATTCACATCTAGAAGAGAACAAACAGGCAATGAGTGAGTGGCCACAGAAGCTTTCTAGTTGTGCTTTTGAGAAAAATGTCTCAGTAATGCCTGATGTAGGAAGGTACTGGCAGAGAAGATCTGAAGGGGCTCTGAGGAACGTCATGGTGGAGTGAAGCCACACAGAAAAGGAAGTGGCAGCACAGGTGGCCATGGAAAGCCCAGCTGTGATGTAAAGATGGGAACTCCGATATGTCTGGATAGCTCAGAAACAGCAATTTGGCTTTTGCATCTGTTGCACAAAAATAGTATTTGAGGATCTCTTCCATTCTGGACTCTTAGATCTAGAAAAGAACCAGTGGCTCCCTGTGGAGTTCCAACTGAGCACTGCCTGAGTGGGGAAAGTGAGCCACTTTCCCAACACAAGATATCATATTTACTTCATCAAGAGACCAAGTTTTGTTTAAAAAAATCTAGCCAAAACCAAACACAACACCATCTCCAAAACACCTCAGTTCCCAAAAGTTCAAAAATATTTCCCAAGCCTTAAAATTTTAGAGTATCTTTGACACACCACTCAGCATCTGTCAGGTTGCATAAGCATAATATGGATGAAGCACTTAATTTAGGTTCAGCCTTAATTTAGGGCCAGAATGTTTTTATTTCTGCAGTGGTTTGGACAACATAGGCACTGCATTAACATTATTAACAATCTGGAAGACCAAAGATAGCATGGACAACAGGAAATTTTACAACTTGATGGGTTTAAGATTTTATATCCAAATAAAATTTTGTTCTTTTTTCTGACTGGTTATTCATTGCCCATTACCAAACAGCTATTTTTATAGCCAGTTACCAAATTATGTCTTACTTATAGAAAAAAACGGTTGGGTTTTCAGGTTTTGATCAAAATATGAGAATTAAAAAAAAAAAAAAAACAACCTTGCATGTATTTCAGCATGGTCAAGAAGGAATTTTCACACTCTTAATGCAAGATTTCAACTTTTTCAATTTCCCCACCCTATAGCTTTATACTGCTTAGTCTGGTTGAGCTCCTTTTCAAAGAAAGATTCATTCTCTGCATATTGATCTGTCATTATTTTCTAAGAATAAAGCAGAAGACTAGTTAAGTGAAAGCTCCATACCATCACACACTCGAGTCTCTTCATTCAAGTAGTATCCTGATGGACACTGACACTGGAAGCTCCCAAATGTATTAATACATTTTCCTCCTTGGCAAAGTCCAGGCAGTTCTTGACATTCATCAATATCTGTCCAAAAAACACATAAACATTTTATTAATGTTTGCAATGGAAAAAAAAATACCCTCACTACAGAGTTTGACAATTTCAAACATGTAAATATAGGAAATTGCAAACATTACCTTCTAATATAACTGTAATAGGGTTTGGTCTGAATCCTTCCCCTCCAGGGCAAAGAACCTTATATTCAGCTGAAAACAAAGCAGATTTATGAGCATGTGATAGTAGAAACATTTTAGCACAATTGTTTTTCAAAACGGATCAGATTATTACAGATAATTTAAATGTAAATTAATAAACTATCAGCTGGAGACACCAGATTTTACTCTGTAACATTATCTGTTATTCCATTTCATAAATAGTTCAGTAGTTTTCAGTGTAATAGCAAACTTTCTCAGAAGAGATAATAATATTCTGACTAAATAATCTTTCTGAAAGACTAGTAAAGTTTTTGGTGAAGAGCAGGGGAAGCCAGTCCCTTGCATGTCCACAATAAATGCACACCAGCATTTGAGCTACCTGGCTAAATTAGGGAAAAAACCCCACCAAACTCCTTGCTGTGCTCGAGCCAGGAAATGCAGACTTACTTGTGTTCACCAGTGGGCAGTGCTCACAGGGAACTCCCCAGGCTTTGCCCAGGGAGCAGCAGCAGGAGGCCTTGGAAACACCCACTCCAATCTCATTGCTGCAGAAGGTGCCACCATTATCTCCCCGAGTTTTGATGTCCAGGTAACAGTTGCCAGATCGTGTATCTATTCACAATGCACACAATGACAAACACATCTCAGGAGAGAGCAAAACACAGCACATCCCCCCAGGGTGAGGGACACCTACAGATGGCTCCCATATCTTGCAGGACACAAAAGCAAGTAAGTTGTGTTGCCCAGGGGTACCAGCATTTCCACTTAGGTAGGTTGCTGGTGCCTCAGTCTTTGGCTGTTTTGGACTTTTTACAAAGTAGGAAATTTACTTATCGAGTCCAAGGGCATGTCAGCCAGGCTTTTTCTCATTTTCACTCACATTTTCCCTCACATTTGTACATCTTTCCAGTTCCAGATATCCACTGCTTTCTCCTCTACTCAAGCTTTACAAGCAGGAAAGCATCTACTAAATGTTAGGAATTTCAAACACATTAAAATTTGAGAAGCATCCCTACACCCTCTTAAACAAACAAAACCAAGGAAATATTAGGATTACTAAGCAGTTGGAGCCTAATACAAGAGCATTTTCATTGGTCATGAAGCTGTACCTAGCCAAGCGCACTCAGTGCTCCAAGAGCATGGGTGGCTTCATGCCACAGCTTCATTTGCCTGCCATCTTGGGGCCAACTGGATGTGTACTTAAGTTTGCTGAATTTTAAAATTGTCTCCTGCTTGCTGTAAATTGTGGACAGCTCTAACAAGCCCCAAGGGGCTGCTTCTGGCAGCAGGGCACTGCTGGCATGCTGCATCAACTCTGGACATGCTCCTGCTGCCCTATTACAGCTTCTAAGCCAGGGGCAGTGAGCTGGGAGTTGAAGAGCCTGATCAAGCCCCTTCCCATGACCCAGGACTTTATTCCTAAGCAGTCAGCTTGGAGCCCCTGTGTGGAACTTCCCTTGTAAGCAGCACAGGGAGTGGGGGAGTGGTCCCTTACCAACGCATCCAACGCGGGTGGGATTCAGCTCGAAATCAGGAGGGCACTCACAGGTGTAACTACCAGCAGTGTTGATACACGTGCCACTAATGCAGGTTGTGGGGTCTGCACATTCATTAACATCTGCAAGAAAAACACAGCACGTGCTAAGCAAATACTCAAGGACACTAGAAACTGTCGATACATCAGGTACCATTTGCTGACCATCACAAATCCATTAGTTAGGAGATACTGGTTTCCAGAAAGCTCTAAAATCTAAAAAGGCATTTTAGAAGAACAGTAGCCTGATATGAATTCTTCTTTTCATAGAAAAAAGAAAAAAAATGCATTTTTCCTGAAAAAATCAATATATGAGCAAGATTCACATGAAGTACTAAAAAAGAACTAAAGGGAAAAATACAAGACAAGGCCATAGCTGACCACACAGTACTGTACAAGGCACAATACATCTCTGCCACAGGGATTCTCTGATCTGTTTTTCCCCTTCTTAAGGGGATATCAGAGGTGGACAAAGAACAGTAAAGAGGAGCATAAAAAAGATATGGTGAATCCCGTGTTATACAGTAGGGAATTTTCTGACATCCAGTTTGATTTGTACAGCTTCTTAAAAGAATTTCCTAAGGAGCTGACAGAAGATTAAAAGGCATGCTGTTCAAAGTTTTACCTGTGCAGTTACCACCACTTCTGTCCAACTCGTAGCCCACTTCACACTCGCATCGGAAGAGTCCAGGGAGGTTATGACAAGTACCATAGACACAGATGTTAGGAAGTGAGCACTCATCAATATCTGATTAAGGAACAGGAGGGGAAAAATATGAGGTTTCCTTATTTTCTTGAGACATAAAGAATTGCAAACATTTTCAGCAGCATGGATCTGGAAGACAACAGCATCTGCACATTGTGTAAGACAAGAAAAAGTAACATGGAAGATTTATGTTGGAGCCAAAGGAATCTGATCCATAACAATTTTTTGAGAAAAAGGCTCCTTCCAATATCTCTGGAAGCTATGCCAGAAACCATCCTAGGTTGGGCAGAAACCATCCTAGGTTCCTTATTAGTGGGCTAATCTGACATGTATCAGTATTAAACACAGCAGAAAGTATGCCTTAATAAAATGAAGTTTATTATAAATCAGCAGTCATCTGCAGAAAGCTGGACACCAGCAAGAGAAAAGTCTGTACCCAAAGGTGAACTCCATGCTCATCTTTGGGTTTCTGCATTTGACAGATCTTAAGTTTGGAAAGCAGACACTTTTATGTCTTTTCTCCAAATCACTGAGTCTGAAACAGTGTTTACTGAATGCCACATGCACTGCACAAAGAACAACTAATTTGATACAATAAGAAAAGTGCGTGCTTAAAAAAGGACCTTAAAATACTGCACTTAGTGTACACATCTGAGACATGAAGGCAAGTCTGTTTTAGCAACAGGAGCTAGCCTCTAAAAAAGCTATTTAAACTTAGCTAAAAGGTTTGAAAGTAAATTATTTCATGAAACATTATGAAACCTAGTATTGGTTTTGTTTAAAGAAAAACTCACTCTCAAATTATTTCACTCAGTAGATTTCTAAAAAATACACAGAACACTTTTCAAGGGGAAAAATCCTTTTTAAAGTATTGTACTTATGAACTCCATTAAATACCAGTTGTCATGAGTTATTACTATGTCAGATGATAGGGCTGCATCTCCTTGATTGACTTAACTCATTAGTGTTACAACAAAAGAGGATTTCAAATGTTCAAATCAAATATATGATCTTAATCATGTTGGTAATATGTTTATTATTTGATTGTTTTGAATCTTTGCATATGCAAAGCTCTTAGGAATGAGTTGTAAACTGTTAACTGACAGCTCACTTTTGAAACTGAACAAATAGTCATGCAGGATTTTTTTGGGGGTAGTCATCCAGACTTTCTGCAAGGCTTCACACTCTGATTTTGCACCTCACAGAAGCCCTCAAAGCATATGCATTCCATTGGTTACCAAATCACTGCTTTTCAGCTTCACACACACCAATGAGAAGTAACAACTTTTTCTGTTTAATTGTTTTGAATAAAATGAAGAACTGGACATAATGATCAAGAAGAAATGGCAGCTATCAGTGCCATTTGGATCACCAATCAGACCCCAAAAGAATATATCTTAAGATAGGC
The DNA here is from genome assembly GCF_015832195.1 of Motacilla alba alba. Lineage (NCBI taxonomy): Eukaryota > Metazoa > Chordata > Aves > Passeriformes > Motacillidae > Motacilla > Motacilla alba. The sequence goes on from NC_052025.1 coordinate 10,111,583, forward strand.
TTTGAAAAGCTGCTCCCTTTATATACAGCAGGTAGATGAACATCTAGAGGTCCATAATAAATGTATGAAGTGCAAAAAAGCAAATACTATTTTACAAATTCATGGAGTTCTCAATACAACCACAACAGCAAACAATTATAAAAAATTGGAACATAAAAGAGTACTAAGGCAGAATCTGTTGAATGTTGTTTAAAGTTTACAAAGAAGTACCTTCACATGCTTTCCCATCTACACTTGGCAAAAATCCCATATCACATTCACAGCGGTACCCTCCAGGGGCATTGAGGCACTGCCCATTTTCACAGAGATTCAAGTTTTCTGAGCATTCATCGAGGTCTGTAAAAGAAAGGGATATTGCAAGTTAGTAATTTTCTTGGTTGGTTTTCTCACCAACATTTGAGCTGAAGCATTCAGTGTTCCAAGCATTTTAATTATTCTTTCTGAACACGTGCAGAAGAAACTGCAATCTAGTTATGTGTAGAGGTTACTACATTTAACAGCTCTGTATATTCCTGACATGTTGCAAATACAGCTTCTAATCAATAGGAAAATCAGAAAGACACAGACTCTTCTAGTAGCTCCAGTTAATAACAATTGGAGGCAGTCACAGGGTCAAATTTACTCAGAATGAGCACGTGAAATTTATTATAGTTATTGTTTCTATTACAGCGAAGCCTAGAGGCAGTAATTGGAAAAAAATAAGAGCTTTACTATGCAGTGAGCAAACATATGGTGATAGGCAGTTCTCCATGCCAAACATCAAAACACTGACAAAAAGTGGCATGAAAAGAACTTAATCAAAATTAAACTGCAGGTTAAGAGCTGATGAGAGAAACAGCCTTCCTGCTGGACTCCACTCACCTTTGGATAGACCATGGCCCTTACTCTCGAGCTGAAATGTTACACATCACCAAAACACCTCCTTATTGCAACAGAGTCTTGCTGGCAGCATGAGTTTTGAAAAGTCCGTGGCTGGTAAATCAAAAATCACTTACCAGGGAGAATGCTGCACACTGCACGCTTTGGCAGAGGGCTTACAGAGCATTTGAGTGCCCTAGTTTGAGTCCCAGACACTCTTGAATTCACAAACAATAAAGTATCCAAATAGAAAAAAAGTTCTACTGAATGCAGAAATTCTGTAAGCACTCCATCTGAAGGGTGTAGCTTACTTCCAGACTCCTGGAAATCATCATACAGGAAATTAACAAAGAGCACTGGGTTAGGAAGGCCACTGAGGAAGCTGAATCAGATTCAAGATGAAATTATACTGAGAGAATTAAACAGAATTCCAAGGGCTCCTTAGAATTTGGAATTATTCAAATCCAGCCTTGAACCTGATAATCCAGATTCTCAGATGCTCTAAAAACCTGCTGCAGTTGATCGAGTGCTGCTGATTTGCACCAGCTGAAAAGCTGGCCCACCAGCTCTGTCACATGGCTCTGCTCCAAACAGCGAGCATCCCCAGCCACACTGCAATCCAGTGCAAGAGCAGGGCTCCTCATGACTAAGCACACATGAGCTAATCTGCTCCTCACAGCAGAAGACTGAAGTGTGGGTGGGAAACATCTCTCTAGCAAAGTTTTATAATCTCATTTACAGTTTATAAAAGGAGGTTTTAGAAGCAGCTACTTCCTTCATATTACATGTGAGCACTGCATTCCTGACACCAGCTCTCAGGATGATGGAGTAAAGCAGACAGACATCACACACTTGTGGAAAGGACAAACATTTTTAGGCAATTTTTAGAAGTGATTTTAAAGCATATGCCCTATTATTTAAGTGTTAAGGTGAGTAGCCAATGGACTGGTTTACTAACTAGCCAAATTACATAATCAAGCATTGTTTTAATAATTTTGCCACACATTTAAACTAACAAGAAAAGATCAACGAAAATTTGCATTTTATCAAGGGAAAAAAGTGACTGAGTTAGACTATGTATAATATATTTCTTTTAAGCTATGGCAACCTCGGTGAGGAGAAGACAATTAATGATGACATATTAATGAAAATTTCAAATGTTTAAAAGCTGGTTTTGTGTATTGGATCATAGACTAACTTAGGTTGCACGGTAGCACTGGAGCTCGTCCTTGGCTCTCCTCAGCTCACCTGTACAAGTGAAACCATCCCCAGTGTAACCCTCTTTACACAGGCAGCGGTAAGAGCCCATCGTATTCTTGCAGTCAGCATGTGGGCTGCACATGTGGGTTCCATTGGAGCACTCATCCAGATCTTTAAAATAATAAAAAAGGGAAAAAAATTAGTTAAAAACCCATACATGAATACAAAGTTCAAACAGTGTATGGCACACAGATGCTCTACTTTAAATAATCTTCCATAATAAAATCCATACATATGTGTGGCCATCTGACTGAAAAAGTGGGGAACAGCTTATTTGCAGCCCATCAAAGAAGTTTGACAAAGTAACTGTGACTGAGGAAGCTCCAGGGTCTCAGTACTAAGGCCTGCACCTTGCTTTCAAGGGGAGCACCAGGAGGCCCCTCACTGCCTCCCGTCAGCTGCCCTCAAGCACAAAGCATCTCTCTCCATGGTTCAGTCTGTTCTCATCATTTCACAAACCAAACATGAGATAATGCTGATTTCACAGATACCATGGTGGAGGACTTGCCCTCCAACAGATGTCAAATCAGCCTAACAAAGTTCAATAACCATCTGCCTTCTCATTTTAGAGGCGTAGTATTCCTGTTTTTCAGAATTGCTAGAACCTCACTGTGGTCTGACCTGACAAATAAGTACAAATGCATAAGACTCTCACCTGTGCACTTGATACCATCTCCAATCCAGCCAGGGCTGCAGCTACATTTGAAGCTTCCTGCAGTGTTTGTACATATGGCGTGTCTGTCGCAGTTATGGGCTCCAATTTCACACTCATTGATATCTGTAAACAGAGATGTTTACATGGAACACACTTTCTCATATCCAGATAACTGACACCAGAATTTCTCAAGAAAGGCAATGTGAACATGAAAGCAAGCCTGCATTTTTTACAATATGACATTTAAAAAGGAAGCTGAAGACAAAATCACAACAAAGAAAAGCAAAGCAAAGAAGCATGTCAACATTTCAGATATGCTGCCCCATTACCTGTTCTTCTGATAGGCACATAAAGCAGTGCTGCTGCAGCTCACTCCAAAGTATATTTGAGAAGGAAGACAGTACCTCAGAAGACAGCCTTCCCAGAGTGCCCATCTTGCAGAGATGGGCAGAGTCTGCAGAGAGGGACCACATTGGTGGCTCCACATTGCAGAGTTTGCTAAAAGGTGTCAAAGGAAACTGTGCTGCCCAGGGACTCCTGGAATGCAGCACTCCCACAGCCTCCACATATCCACAGGGATGCTGATGACCTCCAGCCAGGCACCACCAGCTAGCTGCCCCTAGGACTGTCCCCAGGCAGGGAATGAAGCAGGTTCTGCTTGGCCAGGGGCTGTGTGCAAGGCTGGGGACAGGCTGTTCCACTGTATTTACCCAGACAGCTGAGGAGCTCATCAGGCAGGCAGTTTATTAGGAACTCAGGAAACCTAACACAGTGGGAAGAAGCCAGCACCCTTGGAGACACCAGGCAGCAAGTTATCCAATCTTCAACATACATGGTCATGCCAGCACATTCTATTTCAGTACTTGCTATTTTCACCGTATTTTCATTTTTGGGCATTCTCTGGAAATGTCAAAATGTATAGACTTCAAAACCCAAACTGAACTCCATTCTTCCTTCTCTTCTCACAAAATATTATTAATGTTCCATATAAGTAGTTGGAGAATGTATAAACTAAAAGGCAAAGTTTTCAGAAATTACTACTGGTAACTGAAACACAACTGGCAGGAATTTTCTTACCTATCTGAGCTTTGGATTTTACAGTATTTTCTGTAACTGAGCTATTGGACTGCACTTTACCTCCATGCGGGATGTAACCTGCCTAGAGTTCACATTAAATCACTTTAAACTGATACCCATTTTTTAGCCCTCCCAGGTGTCTTTGATGTTGCTGTAAGGCTGTAAGGAAAGGGAAAACAAGCTCACAACTCTACATGATTCCACAGACAAAAACCCAGCTCAGACCCTTCTCAAGAAAGGCATCAGCCATCAAATATGTAACAACCATTGGGAGTTCCAGCCCCAAAATCACAGACTTGAATTTCCCTATGATTTTACCTGCAAACAATTAGCTCTTTAAAGAAGATGAGATTGTGGAGCTAATGCAGAAAGTGTCCAGGTACCACCTTAACTATTTCCTTCACAACACTTTCTTAGGTTTTTCTGTCCACACTTCTCTAAACAAAAGGCTGTGTCCTTTCACTATGCCTCGTACACATATTTTGCCTTTTTACAAAGGCAACACATGACTTCAAGAAGCAGACAACATCTGTCTATTATCCTAAAATTAAATACTCAAGGCCAGAAAACATCCAAAACGACTGCTGGTTGGGAGTGACAGGGTGTTTGTCTGGTGAGCTTTGTGCTTGATGAGGTTTTTTGTTGTTGAGATTCTGGAGGGTTTTTTGTGATTTGGTTTTTAGGGTTTTTGTTTTCTTTTGTTTGTTTGGGGTTGGTTTTGTTTTGTTTTGGTGGGTTGGCTTTTAATGTTTTGGAGTTTTTTTTAGTCTGTTGAAGTGAAATTTACTTCTCTGAGTCTCTTTCTAAGCAAGGCATTGCTTTGACTCAAAACCCCAGACATGAGCATTCCCATAATCTGAATGCTGACATCTAGATACGAATCTAAATCCGGCAGCTGGAATCCACCATTAATGAATGTTAACTTCACCAACAGGCCTGAAAACATGCAAATGGACACTTACTTTTTAAAACTTAAAAAAAGGGTCAGGAGCAAATAATCTCAGAGCAGTTTTGCCTTTAGCATGTGCAGAAACTCATGAAGATAACATCACACTAAACAGGAAACTCGTGTCTGTCAAAAAAATCTTAAGGGTGGCCTGAAAAAAATGCAACTCATTTTGGCTTGGGGAAAGACTGGAAGGAATTTAGAGAGGTCAGCTACAGTATGCAGCTGACACAAAAAAGCTGAGGCAAACACTCTATATTTTAACTTTTACATTATTTTAAACCCCAAACTGTTAAACCACTGCTCACATTAAGACTCCACTGTATTTGATTATTTGGTACTTTGAAACATACAATCACAAGTTTCCTTATACCCTGCAGTGCACAACAAAACACAAAAAACCCCATCACCAGTACAGAGATTTCTGCCAAGAATTTTTTTAAACCACCAGCAAACACAAACAGAAACTTGCATGCAAAAGCTACACCACAATGAAGTCATGCTCAGGCTCAAATTTAAGAAAAGTCAAGCCAAATTTTCCACTCTCCATAAAGTGACTGTGGGCTCCCTCCCACCATGCACTGACCCACTGACACATGGTACCTGAGAACCCCCCCTAACACCTCCCAGCAGAACAGCAGCATCACAACACTGGGGCCCTTGCAGTGGACACTTGCTCCCCATCAACTGTTTGACACACACTCTGGAAAGCTTAGAATCTTCTTTGGAATGAAAGCTGCAAGTATAAATCTATACCCAAATATGAGTATTTATAATGGGATCAACTTTCTCAGCATCAGCCACTGAAATGTCATTCTGCTTGCTTTGAATAAAAAAAAGCTTTTCTCCAGTAAAAATTTTCAATAGATTTCCATACTTTTTTGTCTGGGTAAAGATAAAATAGGGAATGCAAATTACATTCTCTAATACCATCTACCTTTAAAGGCCCATTGCAGGGCTTATTTCCATGATGTATGGAAAGTTTTTTCAGATACTTAAATGAAAGCTGATTGAGGCATATAAAATACCATCACTGGCTTCATCCCAGACTTTACTTCTTTTCCCCCTGTGTTTAACTCAGATGTTGTTTTGCTATAATCCCAATCCTTTCCTTTCATTGCACAGCTGAGTTGTAACTCTACATTTATTGCATTGCCGTTATTTCCAAGGCAAAAGAAATCTCAGACCAAACATGGTTCTGTGTAAACAGTGCACTGAAATCAGTGGAATTTATGCCTTCTTATACTAGAGCTTAATATGGATTTATGTTGCCATAAGTATTGAATTATGGCTTCACAGAATGAAACAGAAAGGAGAAGTTGAGCTCTGTAGGGGAAAAATTAACTCAGTATCTTTAATAAAAGCACGAGTCCAGCCTGTTCTGTCTTCATGGCAGTACAAACAGTACTATACTCTTCAAATACTCCAGCTATTTTCATTTAATCGTCTGAAGACAAAGGCATTAATCGGTCTGAGTAAAGGTATCATGACCCAAAGAGCACCCACGAGGACACTACTGAAGTCAGGGTTTCACACAATGATGGCCTATTCCCACTGACTTCATGGGGATTTTCACTAAAGAGTAAAGGAGTGAGTCACTGATTTATATCAACCTTCTCCTTCTGCCTCCAGCATGAGTCCGTGACAAGCCAAGGAAAATAAAGACATTCCAGTCGGAGACTGACACTGCATCCTCAGCCGGTCCCACTGTGCCCCAGTGCTGCTGCACACATGTTCTCAGCTTTGCAATTGCACAACTCCCATTTATACTAAGAGAGTTGTCTGCCTACAACAGATGAGAATACGCACAATAAATAATATGCAGGTCTGACATCATAACAATCCTAAGCACTCTGGGGAGAAAAACCTGTCAGTCACCCTGTTTTGTTGGCTCCTTCAGTTCACTTCTTTGGACAAATATTTTTTCTCTCAAGCCCTTGGCAATTAATAAAGTGTCTCTCCCATTAATCACAGTGGCACAAATTTTTAGGGCTCTCAACGTGTGTGCAGCAAAAATACACATCATATATACCTGCCACTCTTTGCACTCTGCTTGCAAAATGTGGCAACCAAAGGAAAGAAACTGCTCGCCAATATCTGCACAACACACCTTTACCCACTCTGGAAGTGGATTACTGAAGTTGGCCAGAGAGGAGCATGGGAATAAGTCAGTTTCCTCACCTATACTCCAGAAACATTCCTTTGCATTTGAACAGGATGAGAGTGTTCATTATCTGAAGAACATTCACGTGTTCGTCACTGGGCATGAAATCCTCTAGGTACTCTATGTATTGTTTTCTGCTAGGTTTCATTTGGCTTCAGTGGTCTTTAAGGACTCTTAGCAAACTGTAAATTTGATTCAGACTCCACCTATAAATCAGTACTGTTTGTCAGGAATTATGCAAATCCCTTAAGCATTTTCTGACTTTTACATTTTTTTGGCAGTCTCTGCATATCTGTGCATTTCATCGCACTGACATTTCACTGGCATTTCGAGCCAGGGTCCAGTTCCCCAAGGGCCAGTCGTCTGGTGGAAGTCACAAGGCATTTCCTCCTCCTGGGTTGCTGCCCATGTAATCAGGTAGGAAAAACGAAAGCTTTTTAGAGGGAAAAGACTGTGAATTTCAACTTGGCACTCACACTAGTAGAAAAATATGGAAAAAAATCCCCTATTCTGGTCTTCCTATATGTAAAATTGTTTTCTCTTTTGGAATCACTCTCAGATTTTATTCAGCATACTGTATTCTTGGAGTTTCACATGGGACAGTTCAGCTCTTGTCTGCTATCCATCTTTACATCATCAGCACACTGAGGCACAGCATGTTATTGCTGGACAGATGCCTATTGCCAGTACACTCCTCTGTAATACCCCTCGTTGGTGGGCAGGATTTCATTATCATCTTCTGGTATTTGGCCTGACACAGCCAGCTCCCAGATTCATGATGGCAAACATATGCTTCACTGGTACCAGAACTCTCTTGTGCCATCAAGCCTGAAACACAACGTATTATTAATGGCCAGAAGCCACTAATAATGGAGAGGAGAGTACATTATACAAGTCACAAAATATTATGGCTCTGCTTCTGAGGGCAAATGACAGGCTCACCTCTTCCTTTCCCTGTCTCAGATGTCTAACCTCTCTAGAACCAACTTCCTGTCAGCCATGCAGGTATGCAGTGTGCACTCACTCTTCCTGTATCCACTAACGCTGTCATCACTGGAAGATGCTCCACACCAACCTCTCCAAGCTCACACCAAGGCTGCAGCTGAGTAACTTCCACTAGCCTTCCTCTACACGGCAACAGCATGGCCCTTGCAGAATCAGAGCCTGGTCTCAGCCTTCCAACTCCCTGAGCCTGCTCTGGAGAAATCCAGCTGACTTGTAACATTTATTTTTGATCTGTTGGCTATGTTGGGAAATTACTGCCCAAGTTCACCTCTTTCAGTGTGACTCTGTGAAGAGCACCCCACGCATGTGCAAGCCCCGCTCCACCAGGAATGACCGGGGGGCTGTGCACACAGCCATAACTGCAAGGATGATGGGAGAGAGTCAAAGAGGAATTTGTTTCTCTGTGAAAATATCAGAGCAAGTTTAAGTCTCTACATCAACAGTGAAATACTGCAGATTTACAGGCACAAATTCAGAGTGGTGATGAATCACAAAATACAAACTACTCAAGTTCCAAAGCAGGACTTCATTTCTGCATAAGTACACGTATACTTCATTGACAGAAAAAGTGGAGACAAGGTATTTGTCAAAAAGCTGGGTGATCAGGAACTGAGATGGGGGAAATGCAGCAATCTTCTCTTTAGTGGGTGCATACCACTGCCTGCCTAGGAAAATCTAAAATGAACTGTTCTAAGCCTGTATTATCACAGTTTGCCTTGTGAATGGAAATTAAACCATTCACAGCATTTGATGTTGGAAAGCTGCATCTACAACCTGTATTTTTGCATAGTATTTTAAAAGTCATATTTTTGTTACTAAACTTTGTCCACATTCCTACTGAGAACCAAGGAGAGGGGAGAAACAGGGCAACTAACATCTGTGTGGGATGGGAATGTAAGTCAGTGGGTGGATTCTGAATACTGTTAAATGATTGGGGGGAAAAAAACAAGTTTATTTGTTAAAATGAAATCACTCAGTAATGACAAGGGAGCTGAAATATTTAGACAAAACTGGAATGGAACCCAAAGGACATGATTTAGTTGTTCTCAGAAACAGAGGATCTCCCATTCAAAGTGCTGTACATGTTTTTGTAACTTTTTTTTCCTTGGGAATTCCTAAAAACTGTGGATGCTTTTGATCTGTCCATAAGACAAGAACTGAATTCTGGAGTCAGCATGCTGTTGGCAAGGTCCTTCCAGAGGAAATATGGAAGGAGGCTCTTATGGTCTGCAGTACCTGAGCCTGGGAACTCCAACTCTGCTCTAATACTGCGCAAACAAGAAAGGGGGAATTCAAAGTTCTCCAGCAGCAAATCAGACATTTTAAAAAACAGAATGTGAGAACCTGCACAATGTAATCACTATGGGGTGTGTAACCACAGTTTTTTCATTATGAAACCAATCTAGAAATTTCCTGCTCTGCTTCCTGCTTTCTTATTTAAATAAAAAAAAATTCATTATTTGAGTATGATCCCATCTCAGCTGTATCAGCATAACTGATACTTCACCTTTTCATCTTAGCCCATGGGGCTCTTTCAAATTACTGAGCCCCTCTATAGTATCTGTTGGAATTAAGGTCTTCTGCTGCTTTTCCTCGTGAGTGCCAACCTCTCTGAAATACTGGCATTCAGACAAAAGCAGCATGAAAGGTTAAAAATGTGTAAGACAGTGTCCCTCCACAGGTCAGGGCTTGGCTGGGGCCAGGACAGAGGGACTTCCTGGCGTCTCCTTTAACAAACAAAATATTGCTTGGGACATTTGCCACTACCTTGAATGACATGATGCCAAAATGGTTGCTATTTGCAGGCACTTCTCCAGAAGCCATACCTCAGATTCCTCCCCTGACTCCATGACCTCTCTCTATCTTTTGCCTTCAACTCACTGCTTCATATACTCTGCCTGCTCCTTAGGCTGGGACTGATAGCTGCACCATGTGTAACTGATCAGCATGAGGGTTTTCAGGTCCAGAGTTCTAAAAATCTTCATATAATTTAGCACAGAAACAAAGAACACTGAAATGTTGGTCTAAAGAGTGCAATTAGGGATTTCTTGGATTTAGATCAGTTCATATGTAAGTCAAAGGCAGCTGTTACTAATGCACAATTTTTCATCCATAGCCCAATATGCAAAATACAACTCCAGCTCTCAGACTTTTCTGTGAGAGCTGTAAAAAACCAGCTTCATATATTTGGGGCACTTAAAAATAATATATTATTAAATCTGTACAATAAGGGCAGACTAAGAATAAAAGTGTGTCTCAAAGACATTGCCAGAAATGTGTTTACCCTAAGTCTACATTAAAAATTATATTAAACATATGTTTGCATTCATATTTGGGCAAAGTCTAAGACTCTCAACACCTTGGCTTGAGACACCACCACTTGGATTATTAATATCATGCCCTCGGAGCCTGTATATTTGAATCTCATTTCTGTTTGCTGGCAATACATGAAATCGAGCAAATTCTGATTCAGCTGATAGAATGCAGTTGTGTAACTGTATTGTTGACACTTTGCAAAACCTGAAAATATATTTTAGCACATATTTCAAGCCATCTGGGTTTGCCAAATAATACTTTGAAAAGATACATGTTATTTGCTTGCATAGTAAACAATTAACCAAATGCACCGAGGCCCTCAGGAGTTTGTGAAGTTACAGAGAATGGCGTTTGCTGTTCCCTCAGATGAACAGCTGTGCATAACATGACCAGTGTGGATCCCAATCTTTGCTCCACTCATTTCAGCAGAAGCAGCATCAGGCTGAATGCTATACCACTGAAGTCTAGCAGAACACAAGCTCAGCGAATTTGGATGAAGTAAAGTAAGAGCACAAGTAAGTGAAAAGAAGCACAGTGAGAGGAGGTTCTAAACACCAGAAAGGCAGACTCATGAGTTTAAGTAAAAATTAATAATTAAGCTTTGAAACTTACCTGTGCAACCAGTTGTGCCTTTCTTGCCTGAATATCCCATATCACAGTGACAGATAAATGAGCCTTTTGTATTCTCACAGGTTCCACTCAGGCAGATGTTTGGATGCAGATCACATTCATTAACATCTAAAAAACCCCATGAATTAAGATTTATTAAATGCAAGCCTTAGAAAGTAACTGGAAAAATCTCTTTTAAATATTAATTCTGATACAAACACAGGTCTAGATATGCAAAGAAAAAGCTGCTTATAGTAATTCCTTACCTAGCATACAAGCATACATTTTGAGATCTGGGGTAACAGTGTTAATTACCATATCTGCATTAACATACCTTTAATGCCAGCTTTTCATAGAAATAGACACTAAGGTGCAGTACATTATCCAAAGAATGACTATGATTATTGATAATTCCTACATATATGTGTCTGTATACATTTATATATTCATGCATGCATTGTCTAGTTTTGTCAGACATTCCTCTTGAAATACACTCAAGATTTTAAATTACAATGTGAAAATGCGGTTTTGGAGATTATGCTGTTTCGCAACTCTGTTCTACCAAGGTAAAATACTTCGACAAAGTTTTGTCTCAGAGACAATTTAAATCAGCACTGGTGATTTATCTTGCTAGAAATTTTCCACAGAATCACCTACTTCCTTTCTGCAGGCACTCTTTTTTTTATCTAAGTTGCGTAAAAGCTTCACCGGAAGAGGACCCAAAGATGTGATGCTATAGATCATGTTTGCATGCCAATCTACAGGGATATACAGAAGATTACATTTGCACTTGTGCAGTGGGGCTGGTTCTGTGCTCAGGTGACCAAAACTAGGAAATAAGAGCAATACTCTTCAAATATCACTGTCTGTCTGCTTGGAAAGAGTGCCTTAATAAATATTTTTTCAGTGTTTAATGCAGATTGGAATATATTGTACTTTTACTTACCTATGCAAGTCTTCATGTCTTCAGATGCCATGAATCCATCATAGCAAAGACACCTGTATTCTCCTGGGATGTTTGTACACTGGCCTCCATCACAGATGTTAGGATTGTCTTCACACTCATCAATATCTACAGAGGGAAATCAGGTTAAAATATGTTACCTTTATCCAGTGTAATGAACCATCATCATGGCAAGTAAGCATTTTAATGCTCTGATAAACATGGTGAAGATTGAATCCTTGTAAATAACTGAGCAGTACATTGCAAAATTGTCCTGATGAGTAAGCTCCTTGTCTCCAGCTAAAGTCAGTGGCAAAACATTCCCTTCTGACTCAAGTGGGAGGAACAGGAACCAACTTTTCCTTCAGAGAAAAGAACTCCAACAGAACCTTTGTCACACCACAAGGCCACATATAATTGGGCATTCTTGGATACAGGCCATCATTGTTGAAATCAATGGAAGCTCTAAAGTCAAATTCAGTGACAAAAATATCAAACTTTGCAGATCTTAAAAAAGCCATCATACATGCAAAGTACCTTTACAGATCTCAAGGGTGGTGACAAACTGGAAACAGTTCAACTCATGATGGGAATAATTATAGTACATACATTTATTTCACTAAGAGACTTTTATGGTCTTATTTAGTATTTCAGCTGACTGGCCAGGCCAGCCCTATAGTTACATTCTCTAGGATGAAAAGTTCTTTTCTCAACTGATAACTGATAAAATTGCCATCACTGATTGGAACCCAGCTGCAGAAGCAGATACTTTATTATATTAAGGCAACCATGCTAAGTTCTGGAATCTTTCAGAGCCCCTGGGGTTATGCTAGTGTTCCTTGTAAAAATCCCTAGAATCTTCCTGTGTCAGCACCAACACAGACCAGCAAGAGCAAAAATCAGAATCTCTGCCTAGCGATACCATGGGAAAAAAATCAGCACAAAAAGGACAAGATTCAGGAATCTTCTCCAAGAGAAAGGGTGTAACTCATTATCAGAGCAGTCTATTGTGGATTGCAGTAATTATGCAGCTGCAGAAAATGCACTCACATTAATTTAAAATATTATGTTCATTATTCTGCTGTATTTCTAGCAGCTAGTGCTTGTGTGGATACACAACTTCTGCAAGGAAGAAGGCTGACCAGTCCCTGTTTATCTTAACAAGCAAATAATGTTGACATGGACATTAGCCTGAAAATGTCAATTTGGAATGGAATTTGAATTAACATGCAAATTTAAGCTCTAGAAATGGGAATAATAATGACAGAAATAAAGAACCTTATTTACGAACCTGCCACTGTACCGATTTCACAGTTGGGGGAAAATCAGCTGACAAAGAACCTGTTGTTTCTCCTAATTGAGCTGATTATTTATGCATAACCTCACCAATTCAAACATGACCTATTACTGAACTGCAGAGCATTCTTACCAGGTCAATTATCAGCAAATATATTCTGTGATGGCTTCCAGCTTTGTGTGATGTTAAAGATAAAAGACATGTTCACACACAGAGAAAACTAAAAATGTAAAATAGGTGTTTCACAACTGAAGGTCACAGTCCTATTTTATCTTGTAATCTAGCAGTGAAAAACCAGATATGTAGTGCCATGAAACCAGTCCCAAATTATTTTTCTTCTTCTTAGTTTGGGCAGAGGCAAAACTTTAGTATGTGGATTTTGAATACACACCAGATGTTTACATATGTAAATAACATCTTTTCAAGAGAAGGAAGCAGTGTTTTCAGTACTAATAGGGTAGTGAAGGTGACCCCTCACATCTCTGGATATTTTCTTAGATTTGACTTAACATCCAAAATTGTCTGGTGTTTCTGCTATTTAAACCTTTTTATGTGTGGCTATTGCACTCAAGTCCTTATTAGAAGAGAGTATGAAAATGAATAGCTAATTGTTATTGCAGCTGGTCTGTGAAGGAAATTCTATTTTTCAGAGTCAAGGTAGGATATGTAGAAATAAATATGTAGAAATTCACAACTAAAGATCTGACTACAAACTTCACTGGATGTGTTCAGGGTCAGGTTAATGTATGGATAAACCACAGAGAATCCATCCCCTCCCCACAGCAAAGGCAGATGCTTGCATTTTGACTTGGAGAACAGAAAGATGGATAGTGTCCTATTCCAAGGCTTTTAGTTTAATATGCAGGAAGGTGCTGTAAATGATCTGTTCTGGTTTTGGGTTTAGAGATGTGTTTGGGTGGCAAAGGATAAGGGGGTGTAAAGACAGAACTGCTTCAAGCCAGCAGACTTGAGATCCCAAAGACCGTCCAAGTGCACATTTGGGTTATTTGGTCCAAGTCAAATAAAGATGATGAAAACAGAAAAGGGGCTCAGAGACTCTGCTCCCCTCCCTCCTCCCTTCCCTCTCATGTCTCTCTAATCCTCTCACTGGGTTTAGATTCTGGCTGAGGCACAATTTCAATCAACCGGTTTTATTTTTGCATTTAAAAAGTGCCCCAAACACCAATGTTTGGGCGAGTTTTTGTAAAAGCTTGCCTTTTCTAGAAACTTGAGCTAAAGCAAACTACTTCTAATCTAAATATTTTAGGTTTTCAGGGTCAATCAAATCTGCACTTTTTCTAGTTGAATTCTTTCTTTGAATGAGGGTCTGATGCTTGCTGAAGGCTGGCTACTTTATATCTTTCTGACAAAGCAAGCCACAATGTGGGGGAAAATTATATTTTGCTGTGCTTTAGGGCTCTTTTATCTTCTGAAATGGTAGTGAGTGGCCTCAGGGTAATTGAGACCCTGGTTCAAGGCCCATAAATATTTACAAATTCTAAATGTGAGTGCTCTAATAATCCAGTATAGAAAACTCTCCATTTGTTCAACTATAAAGGCAATTCCATTCCAAGGAATTAACCCTTTTATAATTCTCATGCTCTTCAAGGAGCTCTTGGATGGAATTGGCAAACAGCTGGCAAATATTCACATGTCTCATCAGGCCAGAGGCTGTGAAGCAAGAAGTAAGAGAAAATTATCCTTCCAGTAACCTATGTGGAAATCACCAAGTACAATTCACTTCCTGGGATTATGACTTCCAGACTCCCAAAGGAGAACACCCAGCCATAAGAGAGCTCTGAAAATTTTCTCACAAACTCTTCTAAGAGGGTAAAAGACCTGTTTCCTAAGAAAGATTCATATTACTCAGACTTCAATTTCTCTGCAAGTCATTTAGCTCTGAATTAATGCAGTGTACTTGCACTTGACTAAACAAAGAATCAAAAATAGGAATTTTCTTGCTTGCTTAAGAGCAGATACCACAAAACAGCAGAACAGAACAATCAGCTGCTTTCCTAGCATCTCTGTCTATGCTCTCTCCAACATAACCATACAATATCCATGCACAGCATCTTGGCTTCTGTTCATGATAATTTTTTTAATGGTCTTCAACCTGTTTTGGATTTGGATCTACTACAATACCTTAAGAGGGAAAATTTATCTCCTACTGAAAAAATTAGAGATTTTTGTTATTAAAATCAGAATCAATTTGTACACCTTCTGAAATTATCAGCAACCAATTCCCTTCAAAGCACTTCTTTCTGCAGTTGCCCAATGCTGATACTTTGGAGATATTTACTTCAGAAAAATAACTTAATTTCCTTATTTCCTTTTTTTTTTTTTTTTTTTTAGAGTGTATTTGTTACCATACCTTTAACTTAAAAAAGAAGGCTCATTTTTAAACTATTGAAATAGGCCCTTTAAGCAGAAAAGTTCCCAAAATCTCCCTTACCAGTGCATGTCCTGTGGTCTGGCATGAGTGCAAAGCCTTGTTTACAGCTGCATTCATAGCTGCCCTCTGAGTTTGTACAGAAGTCCTCACAGCCACCATTCATTATTTGGCACTCATCAATATCTAAAGAGGAGAAAATAACAGTTAAAACCCACAATACCTTTTACTTTAAAGCACATTTCAAGGACACACTTAGAATCAGCTTTCCAGTACACCGAATCTACACTTGGTGTTTGCACACTGACATTCAAGTGTTTGCAAAGGTAGGCACTGGGAAGGATTCAGGCAAACCAGGGATGGAAAGACTGCATATACAAACACTTCTGTGCTTCTCCTTCCACATATAGAAATAGCACTGAGTTACCACAGGATCATGAGGGCAACAAAGTTTTTGTAAGATTCAAGGTAACAAATTACTTGGCAGAATTAAAGCCAGTGGATTTTTCCATGGCACAGTAGAAGGAATGTATGCAACTGAACCTCATGATTCTATTTCATGGTCCAGCAGGAATGATGATTTTTAATCAAATATATAACTAATCTAACAAGTTACTCCCTCTTAATCATCGAAGTCTGAAGTCTTGGGGCATTAAAAATAGTATGTGATTTTATGCATCATGATTGATTTACTAGAGAAAATAATCTGTTACTCAGCTAAGTGTAGCAATTCCATAACTTCATTCAATTCTCTTCAAAACAGATGTGCATGTTTTGGAGATTTTGCATACTATTTCAACAAACAGTAATAGACTTTTTCATTCATGGTTTAAAATTACTTTATATATCTACTAAACTGAAACAACTCTGTGTCTTTTATCTTCCCTGTTTGCTAGAGCTCCTGTGCAGATTTTGTCCTTACCGATACAGTACAGCTTGTCTTGTGTGGACTGATATCCAGGGTTGCAAGCACACTGATACTTTCCAATCAGGTTGACACAACGGCCATTGCGGCACAGGTTGGTGCTCAGCTCACATTCGTTGATGTCTGTTGCAAAAGAAAAAGAGGAACACATTTTCATCCTGAGAATGGTACTAAAGCAAACGCTGCAAGTGCACAGTAACAAGAGAGGTACAAAATGCTGTGCACAATCTTGATTTTGCCTGCATGTCTCACCTACACATGCAGAGATATTTGGTGATATCTGATGGCCTGGAGGGCAGTCACACCGAAAGCTTCCCTCTGTGTTGATGCAGGTGCCACCTCGGCAGAGAAGGGGATTGCGCTGACACTCATCGATGTCTGTGGGGGGAAAGGAGGCACATCAGTGCACGGCCAGCACATCCCTCACCCATCACAGCCTTGATTGACCCTGCAGCCTATCCTAGAGCCAGGCTGCAGTCATCCCTTGCACCATAATGCAGTTAGAAAAAGAAAATAAATTCAAAAAGGCTTCTCCTAAATTTCGATTTACCTTAACTTCAAAGTTCAGGATGGTGTCCCACTCAGCAAGATGGGGATTGTGAGGATATATTTAATGTCCTAATCCTCTGCCTTGCTTCTATATGCTTTGGCAACTTGCAGAAGCAGCAAATTCCCATTTAAAGTTAGCTTTAATAAGGCTCACAAAATAAGAGACCTAAACCCAACCACAAGCAGACCTTAAAAAAAAACCCCAAAGAAACCATGCATGGCATGCTAGCACATTGCATACTATTGCACATCTAAGGTCTGTAAAAACATACCCATGCAGTTTTTCATCATCATAAATCCACTTTCATAGCCTTCAAAACATTCACACTCGAAGTCTCCCGGAGTATTGACACAGATGCCTTGGCCACAAAGATCAGGAGAGATGCGGCATTCATCGATATCTGTAACACAAAACACACTCACAGGGTTTTCAAAGGAGTTCAGTTTTCCCTTTTCAGTTCACAGCTATGAGACAGACATCCATGCAGTTTACCTGTGCAGTTCCTCTCTTCAGAATCGAGGGCAAATCCGCTGTCACATCTACACTTAAAACTGCCAATGGTATTTCTGCATTTTCCATGGGTACACAGGCTGGGGAACATTTTGCATTCATTGATGTCTGAAAATGAGACAGTGTGGACATAGGATGTTACCATTTCATACAACAACAGTGCACAGAAGAGCAATGCTGACATCAGAGCTCACAATTTTTAATGGCAGTGACCCCTCCTTGTGGGAAAATTAGACCACACTACCATAAACTGATACTGACTTCCCCTTAACCAACAGCGTAGACAGATACTCTGTGCTGGAATTTCCAAGAACACTTTCTGCTACAGAATAGTATTAGTCTCCCCTTTGTCCTGCAGGATCTGATCTGCAGCTCAGGAAGATTTCAGCAGACAGAGGATGAAGGCAAAGACAGCTTTCAAAAGAAGCACTCTGTCTTCTAATCTCTGAGAAAAAAAATGTGACTTCCATGAGTCACAGAAAACATAATGAGCATAAGTAAAAGCACATGTCATTTTCTTTATGGATAATTAATGGCTTAGTAACTGTTTATGAAACAAGGCTGAAACTAACAACAGCTATTGTCATTCATATATATATATTCCCCTCATTTCAGACTTCATAATGTTTAGTTTTTTGGCTAACTTCTGACATTGTCCAGCTTAACCTCACTGGTAATCCTGGAAAGACAGCTTTCAGCACATGATGCTGGGATGTCACTGTGTGTTTCCCATTTAATGTTGGAAATTTACCAACAAGAGTCATAACACAACTAGGTTTACTGTAAATAAAATTTTCTGATTTGAGCCATCATCCTGGAAGCTATTTCCTCTACTTCTCCAAGTAGTTTCACAAGAAATTCCCAAAATTATTCACCATTTCTTCATTGTTTCACATTAGAATTAAAGTTAGTGCACCCTTCGCAAGTAAGGATTGCTCCTTCAATATATCCAAAGCTGACTGCCCAGTTTGTTCCAGTTCTTGTACTAAGAGATGCCAGGAGGCAAAGTCAGGCATCATTTAACCTCTCTAGTGACACAAATTCTGTGGTTTGAGCCTGCAGTATTATATGGTATTTAATGGTCTCTAACACAAACTAAATTCTCTTGTATTTTATTTGGACTTCAGTTGCCATGAACCCTAACTGGATTTTCAAACCTGCCTTAGGGTGAGTGAAGTGCCTATCAGTGGAATTTTCAAACAGAGGGTTGTGTGATGGAAGAGTACGAGCAGAAGCCATCGGGATTTGCCAGCATTAATGGATCACATTAATGCCACAAACGGATCACATACCTTTAGAGAAAGGCTTCCCACTTATTTCTATCTTCGTAGAGAACCCAGGTCCCCTTGGGCAAAGAGCTTCAAACTCAGGAGTTCCCCTGAGAGGACACTCCTCGCACTCGTAGCCCCAGGCTGCCCCCACGGAGCAGCAGCAGGCGTCCATGCGGTGCCGGCCGGGGATCTGGGACGTGCACTGCTCGTCCTCGTGCTGCAGGTAGCAGCTCTCCAAGCGAATGTCTGTTGGGCAATTTAACAACATGTTGAGAAAGAAAGAGAAAATTTACTTCACTGCAGAGGAATTTTTTTCCAAAATCCCTTCACAGGACAGCTCACTCCACGTTTTTGTGGACTCGGAGGAGCATACCAAGCTCACTGCATAATTCCTAACAGCAAAATATTAACGCTAAACTCAGATATTAACAGTTGAAGTAAGTTTAAAACACCACTCTGAAAAATGGTGTTCAACCCTTGAAGTAAATTTTGGATCAGAAAAGATTTTAAATATTCCACCTTGCCATACTTATACAAGGCCTTTTAATTACTACAAGCTTTGCCTTGTTCAGAGGCAAACCTTGGGCATTACTGTCATAAATGGAAAAAGGTGCTTTGGGTGGACAGCATACAAAACTTGGATATTCTGTTGCACACTGAATCAAGGTGCATGGTGTGGCCAAGTCCCAGCCCACAATGGTGCAGCCTCCACTATTCCAGCCTTTGTAGAAAGTGGTTTCACTGGGGCTGCAGATGCAGAGTGCTAAGAGCATGGATGATCTGTAGAGATTTGTCAGATAACAATCTGGAACTAAATCACAGCTATTCATCAGCTAGCAGATGGTGATGGGCTTTAGCTACTACCATTGGAACCTGTTCCTGTTCCAGGTGAACTAAGTTCATGGCCCTGACTAATTCAATTTGAAAAATGGGCAATAATAATTTTCCTTTCTTTTTAGAAAACACACAGTGCAATCACTGGTCACTGCATAGATCTGCTCTTCACTAGTAGACCTGTACATGGAATTAACACCTACCAAGACAAGTCCGTCCAGAAGCATCTAAAGTCATTCCATTGGGGCACTGGCAAACAAATGATCCTAAGGTATTGACACATTGCCCATTGGTACAAACTCCAGGAAACACCTCACATTCATTAACATCTATGAAAGAAAAAAAGAAAGTGAGTAAGAGTAATCACTAGCATGCTAAACATGAACAAATTAGCAAAAATATAAGAAATTATAACACTGTAATGTTTTTAGGATAAAATAAAAAACCTACAGCAGTCTACATGGCCTGAAAAAATTTAAAATATTTACAACTCCCAAAGTAAATCAGCTAGATCCAATTAATTACAGAAAACTGCTGATGATCAAAAATAATACATGTTGCTGTTAGCTATTCCTACATATACTGAAATTAAATTCAAAAGTAACAGAAGGGGGAGGGGTATTTAAAAACTATATCCATTTTAATACTCACTGTGGGCCAGATATTTGAAGCAAATGGACAAAGAAAGACCAAAATAAGTGCAAAATGACATTATGCATTCTGACAACTAGATTCAGTATTTTTTTAAGATTTTTGAATATTTTCTCTATCTGCACATCTGGAAACTACAACACTATTTGAAATCTGGGCCTATGGCCTTGTCAGCAATTAGCAACTTTATATATATATATATATATATATTAAAATAATTTCCTTACAACTACACACAGAGTTTAACTTCATTAAGTAAAAACTGTATTTCTATATTTAAAAGGCAAATTTAGCACTTTTTGGTAAGGAAAAATTGATTCTATGCATTAGCTTGGCTTGAGGTTAAATAAATGTTTAGTAATCTAAGTGTGAGGTCCTCCCACCCATGTCCTTGTGGAAAGCATATGCTTCACAACTGCCTTTAGCAAAAAGCTTCCAGCATTAAACATGCTCCAAGATGAAGCGTGACAATGTTTAGGACAGGAGAGGATAAGAACAAGAAATGGAAAAAGAATGACTGGCAATCTGTAGATAAATACTCATGTATAGAGTAACCAAGAAGTGGGAAGGTTGGGCTGGTTAGGCCTCCAGACAAAACTCCTGATGCAGAGACTGCATCTCTCAAACCTCATGGAGCACGATGGAGGAGAAACACTGCGGGGCAAATCAGTGGCCTCTGCCCTTGAACAGATACTGTAAATTGACTGGAAGGAAAGCCAGTGGATTATTAGAAACCACTGAAACACTGTTCACAGCCTGTGAGCAATAGTGCAGCTGACAACTCCAGGGCTCACCCGTAAATGAGAGGAATGCTGCCAATTTAGTTTGCTTATTTCCCTGCACAAGATCTATTACTCATTTTACATAGGTTGTGTATGGGAGAACTGACTATCACCTTTTGGGAGCTACACTTACTCCTGTCTCTAACTTGCCAGTAAATTTCCTAGAGACCTTTCCCTGTCTTGAAAAATGCTTACATTGGTTGAAAACCAAGTAAGGCTTCAGTAAGGTTACAAGGAAGGAAAACTACTCTGAAAAACCTGGGGCTATCCAGGTCCCAAAGAAATGAGAGAGATTAAAGCATGTAATAGATGTAACCCAATGTACTGGTAAAGGAAATGCTGAAAACAGTTATGTCTGTATCTTGGAAGGATAAACTTTCCATCCCAGCAGTGTTGAAAATGTTCTAAGACTTTCCCTGTGAAGAGAGATAGGTGGGCCCACATTTTTTTTTCTTTTCTTTCACTTACTCCACAAAGTGTTGCTGAGGTCAGATAAGTTATGTACAGTGGGTCTGCAGCACAGACATGCCAAGGTATTCAGTCATCATTTGGAAAGCAAAGAGTATGTGTGAGGGTGTTCCTCTTTTTTTTTTTTTAAGGGAAAAAACAATGTTTCTTTATGGAAGCTACATATGGGAGTAATTTTTTAAAAATATTTTAACTGCAGTGTCATGTCAGATGTTGTCAGTCAGGATGACCCACAGCAGTTTGAGACTCTCTGAGCTTCTGCATATTATGTAAATATGCAGTACTTTTCCAGGGGTTCAAATCAATTCAAATAGAGATGAAATAGGGTGGGACCTTCAATTCTCACAGAATAGTATAGAGTCATCTCATACCAAGCAAAAAACTACACATTTAAAATATTAACCTTTTCTTTAACCGAATTATTACTGTGTCCTGATGTTTTTTGTTTGTTTGTTTTTATAGGAGAGTGAAAATATGTTTTGGAATGTGTAAGATTTCACACAATGTCATATGGGAGAAAGCCAAGATTAGGGAAAAAAGAAAAAAAAAACCTAATGTGAACTACAGTCCTTGAATGTTCTTTTTTTAAAGCATAGTAATGGCTTATCATACCACTGTATTACTTATGCCACATTTTGTAGTATTTATAAAACACATAATTTGTAAAAACAGGTTACTCAGTTAGCAGTGTTTGAAGACAGAGAGCCACCTCCTTATACTGGTTGACATTGTATTTGCAAGCGTGTACTTTGAGATAAAGTGTGAGTATGCAGGAATGTTAAACAAACTGAGACCAAATTCATCCTTGACATAACTCTAATGAAGTCAATGGAACACCACAAGGTAAGAACTTGGCATGGTGTTCCTCTATCATAAATTAACCACTTAAATCAAAACACTGGCATTTCTTTATTCAAGCTCTGATTTATGTTAAGGCAACAATAAATACCTTCACACAATGTTCCTCTTATTCTTGAATATCCCTTTTGACATATTGGGTCTGTAAAACAAACAGAAGTGAAGTTTCAGAATGCTACAGTCCAAAACTCACCATTAATTTATTGTGCAAAACTGATCATGTGAAACATTATCTAGTTTATTGCTATGAGAAGTCTGAGTGCTTAGACAGTATCCCAGTATTTTCTGAAATAATAAAGAGATAAGATGGGGCAACTACATAAACTGTATAGAGTGTCAGCCTTTATCCTCTTTTGCTTCCCATGTGCCTCAGCTAGCTAGCCTAAAAGTGGTTATGATTTCTGTTTCATTTGAATCAATTAATTCATTTCACTCGATCACAGCACATTACAACCCTATTTACCATGGATGAATGAGGATGAATTCTGTTAACATACACAGAATGAAATTAACCAAAGATTTGAGCAAACTAGCAGCTTTCAGGATATAGAAATAACAACCCACACACATTTCTGCATTCATCAGCTCATCCCTGGGTTCCCAGCTCATCCCACAGTTCAGTAAAACTATCAAATGAATATGCAGCGACCTCAACCCATTTTTTCACCAACTGTATGGTTCTCCAGGTCATCAGTTAATCTACAGAGTATAATAACAAGGGCTACTCCCTCTCCTCCCTTCATTACCACACCAAAGATCCATTTGTTGCGAACACTGCCTTGGGATCTCTGGGGAACATGCATTTATTGCTACATCATTAGGAACTCCAGATCACTAATTATGACAAACCATGCTAAAGTAAGGCTGCCAGTTACAGACTGTAGGTGTGGTCCCTTCCCTTCAGCATTTAAACTTGTAAAATATGTACTGTAAAATCCAGTTAGAACCTACTATAGCTACATGCTACCTCTCAAATATTAAGACTTCTCTTTTTTGGGACTGAATAAGGAATGACTGCTTGATAACAGAACAAGTAAAGTTATTTGTCTAGCCTGTGCCCAACTTCTACAACAATAATCTCGACCAAGCTCAGAGGAGGCAGTCCTAGGTTCCTGAGGAAAATTAATGGCATTACCTCGTTCACATGGTGTACATGGGCTTCCCCAAGCAGCACCTAGTGAGGAACAGCACTGGGACTTCAGAGTTGCTCCATTGATATTTATTTCACATCTTCCATTGACTATGTTCTGCCAACAGGTACCCTTGACAGTTTCTGTTTGGAAACAAACAATATATTTTCATGCAGATTCTCTAGCATTACACATTACTGTATTTACAAACACGTGTGTTTAACCATGAGAAAGAATCATCCTTCCATTATAATTTACCACATCAGAAGTAAATTTATTTTAAAATCTCTTAATTTAACCTTCTCTATGCTGGACTACAGCCTGAAATCATACCAGCACAAAGTTCTTGCAAATCCTTGTTTATGCTTACTGTCCTTAACAGGGAGTATGTCAATACCATTCAAGATCTGAGTCCCTGTATTGATTATGACTCAGATTAGGAGCACATGCAGAAGAACCCTTGCTACATCTTCCATTATTTTACTAGATCCCCCAGTCTGGATATCTTCCCATATAGGGAAGTGGCAGGAGTTAGCTAAGGATCAGACAGCTGTAGTCCTACAGTTTTCCTCACTGACTAGAAAAGAGCTATAAATTACTGTCCCAACAAAATGGGCAAGAAAGGAAATTATGAGTCCACAGAGTATCTGAGTCACAGCATTGTCCATGGATGCTCTTGAGCCGGTTTGGACTGTGCATAACTTGTTCGTGCTCCATCTCAAATACAACATTTTTTCCACAGAGCAGATCCTAATTAGAACATATTCACCTTATTGCAGGAGAAATTAAAGAGATGAGCACAGAAATTAAAGAGATGAGCACAGACCTGAAGTACTGGTCAAAAGATTTCTGTGCTGGTTAAAAAAAATTTTCACCTCTCTTTCAAATTGGACATGGAAGCACACCAAGCTCCCAAGTGCACTTTATGCTCCCATAGTAATGGTGAAACAAAAAGCACTTTTTAATATTGTTTCTGTTATGTTTCCCGCTAAATTAATCTACACAAGTTATTTTAAAGTATTTTCTTCACCTGGTGTGCAATGTTCGCATGTCACCAAACATTTTTAATCAGCAAACATAAAATCTTCAGAGGAATAAATACCTATGCAGATGGTTCTGGTTGGATCCAAAGTACTTTCAGGAGAACATTCACAAACAAAAGAACCTGGTGTGTTTTTGCACACTCCATTAACACAGGGGTTAGATTCACATTCATCAATATCTAGAAAAGAAACGTACTGCTATTAGTGCCAGAAAACATTAACAAAAATACATATGGCTCTTTTCAGTTTAGGAAAAAGGGGACAATCTTGCTGATATTCCCCTTTTCTGTTATGAGCCCCTCCCAACAGACTAGCAATGCATGTGTCCCAAAGATACACCGATGCATTAGAACTGTCTGTGGCTCAAAAAGGGTTCAAACTAGGGGCCCATTGGCTCTGTTCCTCACACAATAGATTTGTAAAGCTTGGTTCTTCTCACCGTTGTCACAGTGTGGGCTCACTGGTAGTAGTAAATAGGGAGAGTAAATGCAGGCTATTCCATGAGGTTATCTAATAATTTCATTTTGGCCTTGTCCCTCCCTCCTCATTCTCCTACTTTCCCATAGAATTTATTAATGGTGATTTTTTTTCAGTTCTACACATTATACCTTCATGAGGGTTCAAAGTATTTCTGGCACAATCTGAGAACAATCCATATGAATAAAACTGGGATGAAATGGTGTATTACCAATTACCTTCACATGTTTTTAGATCAGGAGTGTATACAAATCCTTTTGGACAGGTGCAGGTGAAACTTCCAGGGGTATTTCTGCATTGCCCATTGTCACAAAGCAGCATGTTCAGTGCACATTCATCAATATCTACAATGAAAATAAAGAACCTTTTAAAAAATAAAACATTTCTGGAGTAGAAGTCAGGACAGAATTTCACTCCCAACAGCCACTTTTAGAGCAGACAAATAGGGCAGGGGGATGTGGAATATGAATACTGAATTCTTTTTGTAGACAACAGGTTTGCACAAGAGCCTGTACTTTCTTTCCTCACATATTCATAGCATGTGACAGCCACACCACAGCTCAAAATAAAGCTGGGATTCACACTTCCATCCTGCCTTTATTACGGATTAGGTCTATGCAGTTTCTGAGTCACTGCCCAGCAGCACCCACAGTCGTGAAAGAAGCAAGGAGAGGAGTGGTTTGAAAAGGTTTGCTGCTGATCATCTTGGTCTTTAAATTGCCATTTTTTCCAAGCTGGCTCTGAACTTAGATGTTATAGTTTACAAGGCTAATGTAAGTCTACACTTGCTTCAGAGATGAAAAATTTAAATAGAATTGCTAGTGCTAAATTTAAGAACCCTGAGGAAATCTTTGGAAGAACTGCAGTCTTTAGGGAGAAGTTGCAAGAAGATGGCAATGGGCCATGAATAGCAGGTGAAGACCAGGAGAGACCCAAAGAGCAGACAGGAACAATTGGCTAAGTCAGAGAGGCCTAGGAAGTGTTGAGAGAAGTTGGGAAGACTCAGAGGGTCAGCGCAGCAGCTGGGATCAGCAAGAGTGCTAGGAAAAGAAGGGAGACTTGCAGAATAAAACAGACCATGTGGGAAGCTTCACAGGAGTTCAGAAAAATTGAGAGAGGGCCAGGTGGAACATTACGGGAGAATGGGAAACAGCTGTGATGGAGCATGGATGTGGGCTACAACAGGGTGGGCTGGGGAGCATCTGGAAAACTCACAGATGGATTGGGAGAAGAGACGCCATCAGCTACAAGCAAACACTGGAATAGGACATGGATAATTAAAGCCAAAGAAGCAAAAGGGAAAATGGGATGAATTACAGTGTGATTTTTATCTAAGAAAGAACAACTCTTTTTTTTTTTTAAGATAATGGATAGTTTAGACTGGGATAACACCCATGACTTAAGCTATTTAGGTTTAAGTAGAGAATACAGAACCCAAATAAAATTATTACGTAAGCTGGAGATAAGGAATTTAAAAATTTTAAGGTGGTTTCAGAGCTGGACAAAGGAGAGATTACAGTAGGATATATTAAAAAGGAGAATAATCATGATGAAGCGAGGATATCAGAAATGCTTTCAAGGATCAGACTTGGGACTGATCCTATAAAATATTCATTTTAATGCAGAAGTAAAAAATTAATTGAATCAAAAATTGTGGACAACACTAAGCTGGAAGTTATTGCCAATACAGAGAATCGGGCAAGGCTAAATTAATCTTGACAACATGAACAAGAAAAATAAGATGAAATATAATCGCCAACATTCAAAACTTTGCAATTAGAGACCAGTAACAATAACATGCTAGAAAACAGAACTCATCAGCTGAAGGCTAGTGAGCAAACTCTGGATGTAAGCATCAATTAGAGGTTGACTTTGATCCCACAGTATAACATGTATTTGAGAAAAGACTAATGCACACTAGAATCAGTTTAGGCAGGATATTCCACGGGGAAATGGAGAATTTCTGGCATGACTATACAAGGCACCAGTCAGAGCTCATCAGAACACTGTAGACTGATCAGATCAGTCATGTTCAAGAGAGGGCTGCAGCCTCTATTTGTATGAAAAGAATAGAAGTATAGATTTGGATAGTTTAGCCAACAGAGTTTGAGAAAGGATATGATGCTTCTTTATAAATACTTTGAGGATAAGACATTTCATACCGATGCAGTTTTTCCCAGTTGAGTCTACTTCATATCCAGGGTCACAATAACATTTGTATGTTCCATGCAGGTTCTCGCACCTTCCATTTGGACAGAGATCAGGATCCAATAAACACTCATTAATATCTGCATAAAGGTAAAAAAACCCAAACATCAGAGCAGCAGTTGTTGAGGGCTTGTAAGGGTTAATTCTCCAAACCAGAAAAAGACAGTTACGATATCATTTTATGTTGGCAATTCCGTATTTATAATTATGTAGTTCTGATTGGGAAATTCACACCTAAATATTCACACTCAAGAGAAAAAAAGCATTTCTTTATCATTGATTTATCTCTAGTGCACGGTCATTTAGGAAACTTTCAACTGTAGGGAAGAACTGGGATATTAAAGTGGGGATCAGAGATTAGATTTAGAGAGGCCCATGTACTAATACTCCCCATATCTCCTGATTCATAGCATTTCCAGATGGCATGACTTGCCAAAGCAGTAATATCCCTCCATTCTGAGTGCTTTTCCCTATCTACTGCCAGCAAATCTACTAGTGAGCACTGGCTGATTGAAGAGTTTAGAGTTTCACAGTCCTATGACTACAAAGCTTTCATTGTAATAATTTCCTTCTTCTCTGCAGTTAAACAAACCGTGGCCTATTTTGACAGATGAAAACATGAGTAAGCTCAATGTTCAATATGGCTTTACTCTTCAAGATGACTTCACCTGAAATATGCAAATATGACTGACATATAAAGTCATGTAGGTAATGCACCTCTCATAAATTTGTCATTATTTTATAATGACAGTTACATACACTCCATGATGCGAACCAGAGAGGCCCCACTGGTGAAATGGCATGATCCTGAAACTCCATGCTCCATTCATTTCACCCTAAGCCTGTCTCTCATTCTCTTCTGTCCCATCCCCACCAGCACAGCTAACAAATTAAGGATATCAAGGTAACACTTTCAGACAAAAGTGCTATATATAAATTTGAATTACATTAGGTGATCTTACCATTTCCTCCTGCAGTCATGCCAGTTCCACTGCTACACAGGGCCTGATATTCAGCTGGAAAAATTATTAAAAAACTTACTGGAATATTCTTTCTTAGCTCATTGCTTTCAGCATCACCATTTACAGTATGGCAATTAATTATTTGAAAGAAGTAACATGCCTTCCAATTCTTCTGAAAACATTAATAACCTCACAGTATTCTGAACCTGTGAAGCATTTTAGCAGATCCAGGGTCTGAATCTGCTTATAAAGATGGATGAGTAAAAACTTCACATGATGAACTGTGGCATTTTGGAATAGACATAAACTTCATGCTGGTCCTCCTACACAAACGAACCATAACTTATTCACAGCAAGACTCTGCAGAACTTTATGCCTAAGTCTTTGCCCAAGGTGCAGGTTCAAAGAGACCAGGAAACTGAACAATTTTTCCTATAAATCTGCCCCATATTTAACTCCATTTAGCAGGAGTGTCTTCATGAGTTCACAGTAGATCAAGGATATCTTATCAAATGGTATACTTTGTTTACGTGCGACAACAAATTTGCGGAGTAACAAGAAACACATAATAAACTGAGGTTTCAAACCAGCTCCCTGCAGTCAGTCACCTCCATGAAACCAAGGTCTCTTTAATTTATTGGCTTCACAGCAAGGACTGTGTCAGCAGAGTCTTGTTGGAAGAATTTTCCTAAAGCACTTCTGCCCATTGAAATGGTTAGGATTGCTTTCTGGCCAGAGAGAAGTTATGTC
The DNA here is from genome assembly GCF_015832195.1 of Motacilla alba alba. Taxonomy (NCBI): domain Eukaryota; kingdom Metazoa; phylum Chordata; class Aves; order Passeriformes; family Motacillidae; genus Motacilla; species Motacilla alba. The sequence continues at coordinate 10,140,521 of NC_052025.1, forward strand.
CCAGACAACTCCACTTGCTAGGGATTTCAGCAACAGACTCAAGTATTTGCAAAAAACTCAACTGGACATTTGCCTGTGCATTGACTACCCAAAGGCAAGGCAGTGAATAAGCTACTTCAGATAACTTGAAGGATATAGGAGTCATGCAGCAAACATGTGACTGGCAGGTGTACCTTATGGATTTGAACTTACATATTAACCACATTTTTTCCATTAATAACTTGCATTAAAACTAATATTTTTTTTAACTACATCTACCAAAATACAGTTTGTTGTCTGAAAATGTCCTGTTTGTTTTTAATGAGCATATCTAGTCTGGAGACAGAGACTGTAATTTACTGCTGCTTTAAAAAATTATCTCCTGTAGTCTTAAAAGATATAAAAATAAAAGATTGCTCAAAATATGTAACATATTATACAACAAGGTAATCTTGTGATTTAAGTTGCAATGTTAATACAAAACTTTCTTCTACCTTTCTAAAAATAGTGTATGAACAGAATTCGTAAATGAGAAGATTTACCAGTGAACATGCCATACCTGAGTTTTGTGCTGGGCAGGGCTGGCAAGGCTCTCCAAAGGCATAATCAGTGCTGGCACAGCAGCATTCTGACTTTGTAACTGCACCCGTTAATGGCCTCACACATTGTCCTCTCTTGTAGCCACCATAGCATGTGCTTCGCATATGTGTATCTGCGGGAAGAAATCTCTCTTAATCCTGCCATAGCCAACTATCCTGCCATAAATTATAGCAAGTATTAAATGTAGCTTGGGTGTCATAAACACCATAAAATAGCTGTCAAAACAAAGTCTCTTTCACTATTTCCCTCTGCTTTCCAGCCACCTGTATGCACCCCTCTACTAGGGACAAGAAATTTTCCTTCCTCACACTCCCAAGAATTAAGGCATACAACTAGTCACTGTATTGAATGACTTAACATGCATTGGTGAACTACTAGGCAAACAATCAATTCTTAACCTTGAACTAGTGAGAAGCTGTGGGGGAAATGGACAGAGTCTTTTTTTCAGGCTCTTTCTTTGCCTGTAAAAATCCCAAGGAAAAGTCACTAATGCTATTCCAGTACGTAAGACAACATATGTTTATGTTTTCAGGTCCAGGGGTGATTTTTCTCTTTCTTTAAGAACTGGCCCATAAATAGCTTTCATGCATATTAGTATTTTATAATCAACACTGTGCTTGTACAGAAATGGGCAGAAAATTGGGTACATCCCACGTTAAAAAGACATGACAGAGTAATTACATCTTTAAGCTTAGTGACAAATTAATAATTTTACATTAGCAGAAACAGGGGCAAATTCTCACCTTCTCAGAACTGATGCAGCACTAGTCACCTCTACTCTGTATAGTCTACCTGACCTTGTGATTTGACCCACACTTTTTTCTCTTTAAATAAAAAGGAAATGAAAACAGAGCAAAATGGGCTATTACAGTAAACATTACAGAGCTATTATTATACACTATAACTACTACCCACCATTCCATGACAAAATGGCAAATTCTACACTCAGACTTGATCTGTTCATCAGACTAGCACTGTAGCACTGATGTCTTAACTTTGGTTAACTGTGACTTCATTAAGTTTGTCTTACCAACACAGACACGTCCATCCAGTCCTACTGCAAGGCCAGGGAAGCATTCACATCTGAAAGAGCCATCAGTGTTCACACAGCGCCCGTTCATGCATATTCCATCTGTCTCACACTCATTGATGTCTGTTGGAGAACAGAATGAGCTTTATTAGAAGTTAAACTACATAGCATTCAATGCCTGGCTGAAATTTGCATTTGTGCAGCTTATTTTCAATATATCCTACAGAAAAATATCAAGAGTAAACAGAAAGTAGTTCAAGTAAAGATTTTGTTAGGAATAATGATCAATTCTTTCTTTGAAATAGAACAGAAAAATGCCAAATTCAGGAGAAATAAACAGAACAAAATTATTTTGCTCTCCTTGGAGAATAAAAGGGACTACATTTTCCTGACTTGTTCCCAAGAAGTACATGTTCCAATTTAAGGGTCATTCAGGCAAAATCATAATTGGAGGAAGGAGGAAACTGTGGCTGCTAAGACAAAGGACTTGTGTAGTATATAACAGGACATTCCCTTTCCGTATTAACAGTTCGTGCCATAAGAAATCAGTCCAAATAGCAAATTGAATCTTTCACCCCCCAACAAGGTGCCTTCACAGGGCCACCAAAGAATTTCCTTTCCTCCTGCTGCACATCTGAATCCCCTCAGCCAGCCCCTGCCTGCAGACCCTGTCTCTCTGTTGATCTGCATCACAATGGGTTTTCCTTTTGGATGCTCATTAAGCCCATTTTATAAACTTTCAATGAACAGAGTGCACTCCAGCCTTGAAAGGAATTCATTAATGATTTGAGTCCTGCACAAGCCACCATCTTTGCCCAACAATGGCACATTGGACAATAAGGCCCATAGCAATGAAATAAAGGAATTAAAATTTGTAATATTAAACTATCACATAGAGATGTTAAATTATATATAGGCTGTGTATCCTGATAATAGTAAGATCATTCTCTAGATGCAGAGAGCATACTATCATTTTAGAAATGATAAAGAAAAGGAATTTTATAAATATTGTTTGGAAGTACGTATAACCTTTATAAAATAATCACTTCATAAGAATTCTCCATACTATATACAAGAGACAGTGTGTGTGACAATTTCCTTTTTTCTGACCTTAAAAGGGCAAATTGAGAGTGAAACACCTCTGTGTTTAACTTAGTTTGTGTTGTTTGGCATAAAAAACAGCTTGTATGATCCAAGATTCCTTCTTCAAACTGCATTTTAAAATAAAAGCTATATTTAAGTACATGGGCTCAAATCATTTTTACTTCATCCCACAACCTTTTGTTCTCTTTCAGACAAATCTTAGATGTTTTTCCCACTTTAAATTTAGTCCTTACTCAGTGCAGGTAAAAATGGAGTTGGGATTTAAAATGAGCCCATGCTATTTAATGGTGTAGACAGCTATTTTGGTGAACAACACTGAACTCCTATAACAGATTCTCCTACAAGCAAAAAAAAAAAAGAAAAAGCTTTCCTTTCTAAAGGTTATTTCTAGAAACAGAAAGGCAAAATTACTTCTTTCCCATTTCCTGTAGTTCATTTTTAAAAAAAGATTTTGTAACCTAGTAAAGGGAGAAATGTGTCATCTATTTTCTTTTGTACTGATTTACGAATGTGTTGGAAATACCACTATAGAATTTTTTAAAGGTAAAGTGGGTCAGTTAAAAAGGTGCAAGTCAGCTGAAAACCTGGTTCCTCTAAAAATGGGTAAAAAGCCTCTGCTTTTACCAGGCCTGAGATTCCACAGAGTAAATCAGCTTCACCCACAGGAATAAAGTCCAAATTTCTAATCTTGAGACTGCTCCGCTGTCTTCTGTGGTAAAAGTCACCATTTGGATGACTTAAAAACCTGGTTTTGGAGAACCAACTAACGGATTAATTCTCCATGTTCAATAAGTTTTGCCTTTTCTGCTTAGCTTGCTTTGTAGTGCTAGCTGGGTACACAAAATCCTCTAATTTTAAGCAGGAAAAATTTACTCATACCACTAAACTACCATTTTCAATTGCCTTGCAATGACTTTTAATTTGGGGAATTCCTGTTGATCTAAAGATGAAACAATGTATGGAATAGAAATAATGCTTCAAACTTCTGCATGCCTGATATGTGCTTCTGAAAAATCAAGCAAATCATCATTGAAAGAAGCTAATGGTGAATAAATTTAGCATGTCTTGTATTTCAGGGAATATACAAGACTATGGTGTAACATTATTATTTGGCATGTTATTTCAGAAAGTCTAAGTGGAATTTTTTACCAGACAGCCAAGCATATGCCCTGTACTTAGACTTAAATTCCAGTTTCATGGAACTAAGTGTTAATTACATTATCCCCATCTTTGGGTTAGAAGACCTTCCTAACAGCTGAGAACTCAGCTTGGAGGACATCAAACGAGACAGTTATAGAAGCAATGAGCTGCACTCTTCCATTCCTTTGTTGATCCCCTGGTTCTGCAAAAACACACATGCAATTCCCTATCAAAACCACTTAGGCAGGAAACGAATTTGCTGCGGAACTGTCTGTTTGTGCTAACACTCCCTGCACATCCAAGCCTGACCTTAGAGTTTTGTAGCAATGGGGAACAAAGATACACGGACCTCCTTCTTGTTCACGCCAAAGAAGATCACTTATTGCAACAAACCAAGCCTTTTCATGCTCTAAACTTCACCCAAACAGGCACACACTGGCTGCCTGCCACTGCGGTGTGGCTGCTCACATGTCCTGTTACCCAATGAGCTCTCTGATCCCACGGCGTCCCCGCATCTCACCAACCAACCACTCCTCACACACAAGGCGGGCACACGCCAGCCAGGCAGCCCCGTCTCTGGTTATATGACCTGTTCTTTACCTCGCTCTTAGCTGAACCTTTCCCAGAGTCCTGCTGCTGCTCACCAGAAGTGAACAGGATTTCTTATCTCCCACATCTTCCTCTTCTTTGCTCAACCAATAAAAACACAGCAAAAACAACTATGCCACTGACAAAGGGACCCACAGCATAGGAAAACAAAAGGACAGTGTCCAATGTCCCCAGGAAGAGAGTTGCTTTTTCTGCATTTGGAAATAAATGGCTACTGTTCCAAAGTTCACATGGCCTGGGCTCGGGGGCTGCGCTGTTCAGGGAGGAGGGAGTCCATTGGCTGGGAATGCTGACTTTGATGTTACTGAATGTCTTTCTGGAAGCATGGAGCAGGGAATAACTGAAGAAAGTCAGCAGGAACATAACAATATGATGGTGAGTGCAGTGAGACACAAGGCCTCTATTGGCAAGCTGCCTCTGCAAGCTTTCAGGCACAACCATGTTCCTGGCAACCCTACCCTGCTCCTGCTTTGGCCACAAGGGCTGGATGGTGATTAGGTCATTTTTCCTCTCACTGGGCTTTGTCTCGGAGGCGATCAGTGTTTGTCCAGACAAGCAGGTGACCACTTTGGACCTGCTGGTGACAGAACACATGCATACCTTCTCCACTAGGTTAGTAAATCAGCTGGGCCTTGCCATTGCACACTCAGCTGTGGATCCCTAAATAAAACTTTTGGAAATTGGTTCCGCACATACAAATCTTCAGAGCAGTATTGCTCTGCCGGGGATCAAAACTGATTATCTGCATTCATAAAATTTAGTATAAACATTGCATTATCTAAATGTTCTTGAGGAGCCATATTCTCTTTTTTTTATTTTTTGATAACATGCACTTCTCTGACTATGAACAGTAAAACAATGCATCTAATAAAACAATAAGTGCACACCAAGAAAAAATAAGCAAGGTAATGGTTCATCAACTGCCTAAATACTTTACCATCACCCAGGGTCTGCAATCAGTGGGGAGCCCCATTTCACAGTGAGAACCTGAAGGACCTTTCCCAGGAGAGGTTTCCAAGTTTACCTCAAAAAGGGGGTCCAGCTTTTATAAGACCATATCAGCAAATCAAAGTGACTTGATAACATTTTTAGTGCAGAAACACCAGGGTCTGTTGGCATACTTCCCAACCAGCCAGGACCAGGGCTTGGCCAGAGCCTCGGCCTTGACAGGAAGAGTTTCCCTAAAATATCCTTCAAGCAAACCTCTATCTATATTTGTTGGAAAGTTTCTTAAAAGTAGATATTTCTTGCAGACAAGTAGCTAAATAATCAATGGTAACATGAACAGCCAATGAACAACCAAAGGAATGCATACAAGTAACATCTAATAATTATCTTACAGCTAAATCCCTTCTATAAACCTCTATGTATTAACATTATGATATAAACAACCTATTCAGAATCACTAATCATATTAACTGCTGAAGACCTGGGAATTGTTTCATGATACTTTGGGCAAATGAAAGAAAGGAGACAAATACAAAGAAGGTAAAAAGTGTAATTTGGGCGTCCAGGTTTCAAAATCTGGTTTAATTTTGACGAATAACAACTTTAACATGTAATAAATGTTTACATGGTCATTCATATAGAACAAGGCTTAACGTAAGTGCAAAAAGCAGTGGGAGAAATCATTCTTTTTACTATGATATTTGTTCCAACTTTCAGTAGGAATCAGTTGAGTTCTCTGCAATTTTGTATAATTGTCAAATATTCCTCCTTTGATGCAGAGAAGTAACATTTCTCTAGGGCCAGAATCCCTTTTTTGACTGTATCCATACTCCTAGTCAGGAGGCACATAACAGAGGCTGGACATTATTGTGTTTCACACAATTTACACATTAAAACAATATTTTGTTTTAAGTAGTCAGGTAGAATTACCATTTTCTTGGGTGGCATTTCAGGACACAGACTGATGTAATTTAAAAAAAAAGTTTAAAAAAACCCCAAAAGATACTCAAGTCAAAAATCAAGAGAAGTGTTTGGACTCAGCTGAGCTTCCATCCATGAGTCAAATTCGTGTTAATTACACAGAGAGCAGCCAGTGATCTCTGGGAACACAACTGGCTGATAGGACATGGCCTGATGGGCACTGAAGTCTCACTGACATCCCACACACAGACCAGCTGGAAAACAAGCTTTGGCAAAGCACACACATCCCACATGGAAATCAGGTAAGAACTGAAATAAATGCCATTGCTCCAAGTGTGTGAAGGCTGCAGCCAACACAGCCAGCAGCTGTTAAGCTAAGGAGACACTTGCGTGGTAAATGCACAATAGTTCATTTGCACCCATGCAGCAAATGGAAAAGACAATCTTGCTGTGGTGCTCATGTCTGCATCTTGGTGATGGTGACCAAGATGGGCACTCCTCAGAGATGCTGTATTGTCTAGGAGCACCCAGACAGGAATGGGAGAAAAGCCCAAAAAAGGCAGTAAGCCAGGATGTTTGGTTGGCTAAAGGCAAGATATTTTCAAAGGCCAAACACAAAATGTAAGATACACTGGAACCAATCTGCAGAAGACACCATAGGCAAAAAATCTCAAAGTATAACTAGGTCAAATCATGCAGTCCTTGTTCAAAGAGTATTTCCCACTGGCTGGCTGGGGCAGTTGCTCAACAATGTGGAGAAGACTCAGTACTGTCTTGCACAATGACAAATAATTCCAGCTGATTAAAAAAGCACACCTGCTGAGATCTCTGCCCCACATCTCTTGTTCCCAAGAATCACAAAGGCTATTCTTGAAGCTACCCAGAGAGATGAGACTCACAAGTTTTGGGAACCCATAGTTTATTGTGCTTACCTGTGCAATAGCGTCCATCAGATGCTAACTGGAACCCTGGTTTACAAATGCATTTAAAACTGCCATCTTCATTGATGCACATGCCATTGAGGCAAATGTTCCTGATGCTGCATTCATCCATATCTGAAATTGTAGACGACAGACATAATGCTCATAAGATTTAAGCATAAGAACTGTTACTGATTATATCCAAAAGATACACCTTAATTTTTTTCTTAGTTGTCAGAGCTATAATGATAATCAGAAACATATGATGGGACATACTGCACTGTCCTAGAGGATGTGTCAAAGCAATGACTCCATTTTTCGTAATGAATCATTGACATAAAAAGGAATTAATCCAAAAAAAGCAAAGAGAACAAAAAATGGATGAGAAACTGGACAGCTTAAGAACTTCCAGTTGGTAAAAGTCATCAAAAAGTGAGAAGGGATGTAATTAAAGAGGGTTTGGCATCTTAATCTAAATTGAAGCTAGGTTAGAAGCAGCCTCCTGTTTGGAATAAACACAATTTTATGTTACTAAGAAGACCTGAAGGGAGAGAAGCGAACATTTGGGTTTGGAGTGAAAACTTTTATAACCTCCACTGGACGAATCTAAGATTCACAGTATGGGAGAATTCCCAGCACTGTGCTCAAGCATGGATTCTGTGGCCATCCTCAACTTCCATTTAAAATAAAACCTGCCCCCTTCCTGCATTCAGCATGATAGGCCGTACAAAAGGGTACTTATTAATTACAGCTTCATGAAAGCATTACTCACCCTCTGACCTAATGGGATATCATGGAGGATTCAAATAGGAAAAGGTGCAGGACCCAGACACTGTTATTCTGAACACTGCACAGTTACTCATGAAACGGGAAAGGAAAAAAAAAAAAAAAAGCAAGTACAGAGAATTCTGTTCTTGATTTGAGTAAGCTTTTATATCCTCTCAGTCTTTACTTCGTCCTGGCGCAGATGAAATCAGTTTCGGATGTTACATCCAAAAAAAATCAGTAGTATTTACCAGATTCATCTAAAGAACTACACACAGTTACATTAAGGTATGGCACAATGCCATGGTCTTTACTGATTAGTGTGTGTCCATACAACTCAATGCATTACAATGCCAGAGATGAAACTGTTTCATAAGTGGATGCAACAGACATTCTGGCAGCACATGCAATGGAATTAAAAATGTTTTACCAGACTGCCGATGTCCTGGTTTTTATTACTATTAGCACATGGTATTTGGTGGGAAAGGAAGAAATCAGAATAGAGAGTTTTTTCCTGAATAGTCTAATTTCCAAATATATTTAGTCAATGTACTTCCATAATAAGATATTTTAAAAGCAGTTTATGGTGCTAAATTGTATCTAAAAAAAAAAGTCAGGAAAAATAGAGTCTTAAAATGTCTGTCTCTACCAAGGATTAACAGAATCACTACTAGCACATAAAATCACTGGATCATAATGACATTACAATATATTCAGAATCGTGCTATTTTCCTTAATATTGCAGCTGTCTTGGACAGAAATTACACTTCTAGACATAGTGTGTTTTCTTTTTACTTACAGGCTAAGTCAGACAAAAATAATTTATGATTAAGAAAAAAAAATCGTGTATCTATCCCAACCAGGAATTTTGGCATTAAGTCTTTGAGCTGAATCACTGAGATAATATTCTGCCAAAAATGTTTCTAAGAACACTGCTTGAAATTCTTTTAACGTATGAATAGATCATTGGGAACCCTCCCAAAGACCTTGGGAAGCATGATAAAGAACATTCTTCTTTTTTCCCCCTTTACTAAAGGTCTGGGAGGTAGGAACACATCAATTATGTTTACAAATTTTTGTTAAAACAATTTTTATAGGTCAGACCAGCCTGCATCTACATAAACCACACTGCTAGTCACCCAGTAAGATCCCATAAAGCATGCTGTTAAGCACACAGTAGAATCAGGCAGCATGTGACTCGTGCTATGTTTTAAAATGTACCACTCCCATCAAAGAAACTGCATTTTGTGATAGTGGTATGTGCTATTTCTCCTGCTGGACAGACATCCCGTTGAGGATTGCCAAGCCAAGGCTCCAGAACTGGCTGCAAAAGACATTTCACTTGCCCTCCCAGATACAGCAAAAGGTATTTGGATATCTGACTCTTGTTCCTTCCCCCCACCAGGGGTACTTTTCTTCTTCACTGATGTGAGTAACCTCTTGCAGCTGTAATTACCGATATGGAATAACTTCAGAAAAGTCTTACCTTCACAGTTTTTCCCATCAACTGCCACTTGAAAGCCAGCATTACACACACAATGAAAACTGCCATCTGTATTTATGCATCGTCCATTATTACAGATACGACCATTCTGTAAGCATTCATCGATGTCTGAAAGTCAACCAGAAAGAAAAAGAACATTTTGGGAGATTCTTTTTTATACTCAAGAGCAATTTTTCCCATTTGCCCTTCCCCCGGGTTTTTAAACCTCCGTGAAAATTGTATTACCTGAAAAATGATTTATTTTGATTTCCATAACTGAACATTATGGGGGTGGAAAATGTTTGTCAGCTTGAAATTTCAAGTTGCTTTGAAAGAATTTCAGTGAACACTACCCTGCAGCTTTCTCAAACAAGAATCACAATTTTTGCAATTTTTTTTAAATTTTTGCCCATTGTCAAAATATTTTTACTGAACTTTAATTTAATTTAACAGTACCTAACTACTTAAGGAAATACGTGGGAAAGCTTGTATTTTGCTGCTGCTTTGTAAGATAACAGGAAAGTTCAAGACTTTCCCACCTCAGAAGAATTTCTCCTGCTTACTTTGTATTTGAAACATCAGATCCTCTTTCCCCTCTCTCTGCAGGAGGTGCTTGGCAAGTGCTTTGGAGGACCTGAAGAGTGATATCACACGAGGCTGGCAGCTCTCCCTCTCCTCCAAAGGAGGGGAGAGGAGATGCTGAGACAGACTGTCTAGACATTTTTCAGATTGCTCAGTATTCTCCATCAAGGTCTGGACCATCTCCCAGAGATTCCTGCACACAGGGGACTCTGCTCACAGGGATCACAACCAGCCCATGCAGACCTGTCTACTATGCACCCATGCTTCCCAAATACCCTGGGGGTGCCCTTCCCAAGCCCTCTCCGTGGAAATGCATTGCTGCACTTCAGGAGGAAGTGGAGCACAGGGTGTCCTCCCAAATGGCCCTGATCTCTGGACACTTAGGCCAGGGGAGCTGATGCCTCTTGAAATTGTGAACCTACACTTGCCTTCTTAGCAGCATGGTAATTCTGTGAAGAGTCTAAGAAATCCCTGAAAATCACTGTTTTGCAAGCAAGCAACCATGCCAGCAGAGGCACAAGCTGCTCAGTGACCCCTCACTGCAACAGCAGCTTGCAGCCCTCCACCAAAAGTGTACAGGCTTGATAAACCTCTTTTGATAAACAAGCACCATCAAGCAGCAATGCATAAATGTGAGTTTCCTCTCTGCTCAGTCCCTTTTCACCCCACTTTTCCGGCCCTTGACTGCACCTGTGTCTGGCTTCAGCTACTCCACCAGCTTTCTTCCTTAGGACAGGCAGAAATGCTACAGCATCTCAAGGCCTTTTAATTTTTTAGATCTCATTTGTTTTTGTATTTTTATGCATCTGATGCCATTTAAATGTGTCAAAAATTAATACTGAACCTCATTGTTCTTTACATACACACAGCTGATCAGAGTCCCACCACTAGTCCAACATATATCTAATTTTCAAATGAAATAACATCACCATTTTTTTCTCCTCAGAGAAACTTGCAAAGCATCAAAGTACCCTCTCTCAATGAAATATCCAAAATTGCTGTCATCTCCCTGTAGGACCTGACCTCCTCTCATCAGAAATGTGGAGCAGATTATAGTAAGCACTTAGCTGTTAAAGCACACATTGACAGCTAATCATAATAAAATTTAACCTTTTTTTGAGGTCCTTTTCATATCCTCTCTTCTGCAATTGACAAGCATTTTTTGTTCAGATCGTTAATCATAATGTGACTTTATTCACCTATGTCTCCAATTAAGATATTAATTCAGCCAAGCTCATATTAGAATTATAAGGGTTCCTAAGAACAGATGAATCAGTAGCTTGCAATAAAGACTGCAATGTTTAGTCACCAATCAGAGTCATCATGCAGAAAAAATCCCTCCCTGGAACCTCAGAGCAAGGAACAGATAAACATCTGGTCATTATGGAGACTTCGTTTTTCAAGAGCTTGAGAGACTTCATAAAGAACACATTTCCAAAAGCACATCAGCACAGACACATTTGTGCATGCAAAAAAATAAAATCTCTACGTCCAAAATAGTAATGCAAAGTAATTCTACAGCAAATGCTGATTTGGCAGGCACCAGTGCTATATGTACACTTTGCCAAATGCACCCCACTAGTCTTTTTCTTTCCCCTACACTGACCTAAAAATTCCTTTAGAATACCAAGATTCTGTTCATCACAGCATTTTCTGCTCTGGCTGTCAAGCAGGCACAGTTCCCATAGACTGCAAAGGAACTGCTAAGTGACCACACTTAAATGCCATTAAGCTACTGGGCTTCTGACAACCATGTATTTGTGTAATGAATCAGTCAAATTAAAAGTGTGTGACAAAAATGACTCATGAGTAAATTCATCACAGCTGAGACTCCCCTTCAGCACTCCCTCACCACCAGTCAGCTGAACTATGAAGATGCTTCCGCAACACGGCTGCTTGGCAGCAATTAGGTCAAATACTCCCCAGCAACAGGCAGCAGTGGTGCTGGCTCTGCATGTTTTCCTGGACCAGAGAGCAAGCTTCTGTACCACAAACACCTCTCTGATTCACAAAAGGAAGGAAAGAAATGCACACTAATACAGGTAACTTTCTTCTGGCTTTTTAGAAACTTTCTGCTTCAGACTGAGTGCATGCTCTGCACCCTGCACCCGGTGCAGGAAGCAAAATATGAAGACAAGCTGTGACTCTGAGCCTTCAAACATCCTGTTTCATTTAGATGCTTTATTTCTTATGGACTATCAAAGACTATTTATTCCTCTGCCAGAAATCTTTCATCATGCCTTAATTATAAAGGACTGCATCCATCTACCTTTGCTGTTGAATCCCTACCCCAATTTGGGAGTCACAAAATCCTGACAGAGGGTTGGCTAACCGCTGAGTTGTGTTCCCACTCCCACAGGAAGACAGGATGAAGACCATCAGGACTACAGTCGAGTCAGATCTTCAGAATAACTATAATGAGGATTCTGAGGCTTCCCCATCTAGAGTTTCCCTACTTTTTTTTTTTTCCCCACTACTTTTCCATAGCTAAGTTTTCATTGTTGTAATTTATCTTTAGTTATTTCTCTGGCAGTAAGCAGAGAAAACACACGGGCAGTGTAACCTTATATTTACTCACTGGAAGTTTTATCTTTCTACCCAACTTCCTTAGTCTTTAATACATAAAGTGTTTCTCCAGTGAAGGGATGCTTAATTGTCCTTGAGATCTTCAAGCAGCAAAAAAAAAAGTCTTAATATTAAAAAAAAAAAAAAAAGGCAAAAAGCCAAGAAAAAATGTCTCTTCTATTTCAAAGCCATAAATAGTGCCAAGATCCTTTTAGCACAAGACAAAATGCCTTTTCTCATAACCCAGTCAGTGAACAGCCAGCTCCAGCAGGTCAGTCATTTTTACTGCCATACCTCAATTTTATTTTTTTTAAAAACTCCCATATTTGACCCATCTGTTAAATTTTGCTTGCAAACTATTTTCCCTCCTGATAAGTAGACAATAGCAGATGTGGCTGTATGCCCATTACCTCGGCACTCCGTTCTGGTGGCCGTGCTCTGATACCCAACACGACACTGGCAGATGTAGGATCCTTGTGTGTTCACACAGTCACCACCAATGCATGGATTCCTTTCACATTCATCAATATCTGTGGAACACAGACAATACAATTTTATTACCACACTGGCTGGCAGTTATTTTTGCCTGCAGGGGTATTTTATCATTTTGTACTTGGAGAAATAGTGCCCTTCAATCCTTAAGAAAAGGGGACATCACTGAGATCCCAAAAGAAGATCCCACGTTTTAAGATAAACAGGATCTGAGAAAAATGAATTTTCAGTAAAATATTGCATGTGTGAGAGATTCAACATCTCCACACTCCCAGCTCCACTGAAGATTTTGACAGAACCAAAATCTTGCCTATAAGAGACAGCTAATCATTACTTCTGTTGTTGAGCCCCTGCTGAGTTCCAAGCCTAAACGTCTCAAGAGCCCAACAAGATACTACTCATGAACTTAAAAAGGACTTGTAAATCCTACTAAGCCTAAATTTATGATTTTTTTAACAATAGGTCATTGCATACTCAAAAAGCTGGTAGCATTTTAAAGAGTCCATTTTCAATAACTAATAAACACATTATAGTAATGGGTTAGTAAAATAAGAAATCCTTGCTTCCGTGTAATTTTGTTACAAGATTTGTTAAATACTGTTTTAAAGGCAAAATTGTTGTAAAAATAAGTTTGCCATTGAAATCAATCAGTTTGTCAAAGTCTCTTCACTGGGGTTTTTTTTTGGAGGCGGGGCTCTTCTATTTAAGAACTCAGTTATTACATTGTGTGGAGAAGAATGTTTTTTTCTCTAAAATGAAATTCCCCTCTGTGATTTACAGCAGAAAACCACATACCAAGGCATTCCTCTCTACCATGCAGTTGGAATCCTTTGTTGCACTCGCAGCGGTAGCTCCCAGGAGTGGGAATACAACGCCCATTTCGGCAGAGATGTCGGAATGTTTGGCAATAGTCAGTTAAGTTCACCGGCAAGATCGCTGAAATAACAACAGTTGGAAAACTATTTTAATAGTTCATCATAATAGTTTCTGATAATCTACAACTTGTGCAGGATTTTCCATTAAAAATCAACATTTACCTTCCATTGTAATGTGAATTACATAGTGAAATGGGAGAGAGAAAATGGCACTTTGACTCTTAGAGATTTGTTTGAAAACAGCTAACAACCACAGAAATTTTCATTGAGGCAAGTCTGGTTGTGTTTTCATCTTTTGTCCTATCAAAGAGGACTATGTTTCCTCATACCTAGAGGTAAAGTGGATGTGTGGCACTGCAGGGACACTACTAAAAGCCTGGAGCAGCAAAGAGCAAGCAGACTGGTTCATTATTTTCGCTTTCTCAGATAGCAGTGAGGAGGGCAGGGATAACCCTGGGAATATGCCTATACTGTCTTTGGCAGGCAGGCGTGAGCTGGCTCTGTCCCTGCTACCAGCTGACCAGAAGCTGTGCAACTACGTCAGTGCAGTGTCAGCCTAAGCTAAAATACTTTGCCTCTTAGGCTTATTAGCTCAGCTTGGTGCTGAACCAAGACTAAATAGTTTCAGCTGGTGCCAGTGCAAGCAGAGACTGCTTGCATCTGCAGAGTATGGGCAAAATCAGCTTATGTTCACTTGCAAAAGAGTATGTGGTTATGCCAAATGATTTCAGGTGGCACATGCCTACTCCAGACCACATGGGCACGTAGTAAATTCTCTGAGCAAAGACAAAAAAAAGGACTATATGATATTGGTATATTGCTCTATATTGATAGTCTGCTCTGGCTTCCTTCTTACTTTATGGAAAACTAACCCATCCATGTGTATCACTAAAATAGTTCTTACTGTGCACTGGATCAGTCTCAGTGTCCAGCAGAGTTTTGATCAGTACATTTCCTACCTGGCCAAGTGCAAGTGAGGAAAACAACCTGAAAGAAGTTGCTTTCTCTCAGACAAGCTCTTTAAGGTAAATATCTTTCACAAACTAGTCAAAGAGCTATTCATATTCTGCAGTGCTGACATGCAGCAAAGCTCACAACAGCCTTGAAATAACAGTAATGTAACTACTACAATACATGAGCCACAGTACAGACAATGAGAATGTGATTTTTGAAACCTATCTTATCAAGGACATCACTACTAATGAGATAGGTATCTTGACAAGGTACATGGTAGGCAGGCTCTGATTAAAAGGACATGCAGAGCCTCCATGCCCACATAAAGTAAGTAAAAGACACCAACAGCTAAGGGAGCACACTGCTCCTGAGAAATGCATGTTTTTAAAGAAGCTAAATGCACATGGTGCAAGGAGAGGCTATTTCTTTCTCTCTTACGATGAACTGGCGGAGCTCGAGATGGATAGATGATTTCTGGATGCGGAGGAGGGTAAACATCAGGAAAGAGTGGCGGCGGGATGACGTCAGGACGGGCCGGAGGAAGGTCGGGCCTTGCTGGCAGCATAGCAGCTACTGTGCACAATTTACGATACTCGTCTGAAACATGAAAACATGAATGCTGTTTTAGACTCTTGCAGCCTGCTCTATTTAATCCAACACTCTCCCTTTTTGCAGTGTTTCAGATTAGCAATAACAAACCTTAAATAATCTGGAAAATGTGAGCTTATATGTTTTCTTCATAGCAAAAAGCTTTGCTCTCTGAATTGAGTCATTAATCCACAGAATCTCAACACTACTTGTCAGAAGACTGCCAGTAAAAAGGTAACAGAACTGACATTCTGGACATGAAATTGAACAGTGAGGCAGGGACCTGATCCTAATCCACTTAGTCTTCTTTCAAGCAAAAATCTTTGGTGAACTCAGTGTGAAGTTTACCTAAAGAAGGACTTCTGGATTTGATCCCAAGTTAATTTAACAGAAAGCTTGCCACAGAGTTAGAAAAATACTGAACAGGGAAAAAAGCCCAGTTTCAACTGGGTTTCTTAAAATTAATGTCCTAAAACAAAGAAATACAAATATAAGCAATGAGGCAAAACCAATTAGAAAATGAATATACTAACACTATTTCCCTGGGAAAATTAAGTTTGCCAATAAAAGCAGAAACCAAACAAGGGGCAGTCTAAGCAGTGTAGTCAAAGAGAAACCAAGTCAGATCCACATAAATTCATCCTTTTCCAGGTGATGAGAAAATTATCTATTTTGCTGTAAGCACATTCTATGGTGTGTGCATTGCATTCTTCTATTCTTTATCTCTATTAGTGGCATCTGCCCTACTGCCCCACTTTTCCTATTGCCCATGACTCTTTTGTCTTCAGGAAGTGTGGGTTTGGAACTTGCAATCTAAAAAATGCACAGAGTATCACAATTAAAGATCACATTCCAGCTGACCTAATTCATGTTAACAATTTGTGTGCACACAAGTAATTATTTGTGCAGCCAATATCTTTGAACTTCAAAATTTAAAGTCTGTGGAACAACAGGGAAGAGGAATTATATAATAGGGGGAAAATCTAGAGATTAATGAATTCCTGAAACAATATGAAAAACAAGAACAGAAAAATAAAGTAAATGTTGGGAGAACTAAGCTGGATATTTCAGCCTTCAACACTTTCACCGTATCTCCTTCCACCTGTAAAACACATTAGAAGCTCTTCTTGAATCACAGAAGATTTGTAAACAAACATCATAGCCTAAAGTTCTGCTTTTCCTGATGATGATGTTTGCATTTATTTAATGCTGTTGGGTGATCAGTTTGCTTCATGTTTCACTGCACTTCACTCTATTGTTCCTTTTAGTCTTTAAATAGTGTCAATGGTAAACTCTGTTATTCCACATAAACAATTCCCACCATATTATGAAAAATACAGTGCAAGCCTTTTTTATTGCTACTTCAATTTCCATTTGTAATCCTAGCAATTTTGGAGCTTCTATTTTGTAGCAGCAACTGGGTCTGCTGCCCACATATAAAATGCAACTACTCAGTTACGTTATGCAGCTAGTGCTCTCCTTTATATTGCAGTAAATTTCCATTTCAGAGTTAAAGATGCTTTGGGCCACTGACAGCTCTAAATTCCTTGTCCCCCTTTCTCAGGATATACTATGTAAGGAATATCTGAACTTGATTACATAACGCCAGTAATAGCTTAAATGCATGTAAAGCTTTTCAAAGAATTTTAAAGCATTTTTTAAAAGGGCAATTTATAGTCTCAATTTATATCTCAGGTCAGAAGCAAAACCAAAAAAGAAGTGGCATGTAACCATGATCTGGAAGACCTTGCACAGATTTATGAGTCAGGAAGTCCTGGGTTCTAGCTCCTTCTCCGTGACGTCTAGGTCTGCAGCCTTGGCCAAATTACTTTACTTTTCCACCCAGTTTACTCACCAGTTAGATATGAACAATTAAAAAGTATTTGAAGAAAGCAAGAACTGTGTTACAACTGAAAAATTTCTCCTATTTCAGACGGTTATCAATAGAGTGCACCCAGTTTTAGCATTGTTCTAGCCAGTTTTGAACTTTTAACATGTTTAAATATTAATAATAAGACAGCAACAGAAAGTCTTCCAACAGTTCTCATTGTAGATTTCTGCTCAAGTATTATGCAGTTTCACTCCAAGGATTAAAAACAAGAATAATAAAAACTCCCATATACGAACTCTGACAATTTCTTCAGAGTTACGCTGCTATAGTGTTACAATCCTATTCCTCCATCTGCACCTCCCTGAACCGCCTCCTATGAATTCTTAAATTTCATGTCTTCTCTTCTAAAGGATTTTATTAGGTCTCCAGTCCTAAACAATCTCAAAATCAGTTTCCCTCCAGTCCCTCATAACAATCTTCACCATCACCATCTTGTCTCAATTCAAGTGATACATTATCTGAGGATCTCAATACACAAGGAGGCAATAAAGAATTTTGGTAGCAGAGAGAAATCATCTTCTGTGTCCACCTTCAGGAAATATATGGCACCTCAGAAAGCTTGTCATGAGGAAAGAAATCCCTGTTTCCCAATGAGAATGAAAATGCAGAGGGATTAGGGATGTATTAAAAGGGTCTAAAGGAAGTAACTTGATCTTGAAGAGGATTTTGAAAACTAAGCTGAAGCAGGTAAGGTCAGAATAACTTGACTAAAAAACACTAATTAGCAAGAAATAATTCTTTCTGTCTGCTTGCCCTCCTGGGGGTCCTGAGCACTCATCCACATAGGAGGCTTCGCTTGAGCAGGGGAGCTGGACTAAACAATCTGCCAAGGTGCCCTTCAGCCTCAACCATTCTGTGTAGCTCTTAAATGAAAACATTACTGCTAAAAAACCAACCACAACTAAATCACTGCTAATTCAGCGTTGAGCCATGCTGACTGGAGCTCGGGTGGGTTCATACCGGTGGATCTGATGGGGCACATTTCGGGAGCGGTGGCGGGGGTAGATGACCAGCAGCGGCCGCTGTCACAGCAGCACTGCATCTTGGACAGGGGCTGTGGCAGCTGGTTGCCACAGCGCCCGTTGCTCAGCGTGGAGTAGCAGAATCCAGGGCGCACGTCTGCCGAGAGAAGGAAATGGATGGGTGACCGTCAGTTCAACGAGAAACGCGGCTTTCACAAAAGCGAGAGGTCCCATTTTTCTGGAGTGATTTGCATTATCAATGGCGTAGCCCTTGCAACATTACAAGAATCAGAAAAATAAAAAACCTCTACAATATTTGGGCTGCTTTGGGCTCAAGTGTAACCTGTAAGAAAGCAGCAGTGAAATATGGAGCAGCAATGCATTAAAGGATGCAAAAATGCAGTAAAAACATATATTCAGTATATAACGACATATGCTTCCATGGCCCTAAAGAAAAATTGCAGTGTCATCTTTATTACAGACAGTATCAGATCAATTAAGTCTTGATTTGAAAGCACTGACACACAGCAATAAATTCACAGCATTGCAATTCACAAAGCTTTAGTTCATTTTTCATTAGTCATGGCTTCCCCAGCTGAAGTATATAGTGATTTGACAAGATATAGGCTCGCAGGCAAGAAAGTGCAACACAGTTTAACTGGTGCAATCACACTGTTTATGGAGATCTGTTGATTTCCTGTCTGAAAGGGTAACCATGTGTTGTACAAAGAATGTCCTGTACTCAGATTTTATATACTCAGCTCTGTGCAATGTTGTTAGAGATAGCTCAGCTTAGAGAAGGACTAGAAAATGTGGATGGGATTTAAAAAAAATCACAAAAATGAATCTTGTGATACCATCTGAAGCTTTGAGGAATTTTTTCATAATATGTCACATCATGTCAAACTCAATATAAGCTGTAATGTGATTTGACGCTGCATGATAAACCAAACCAAGTTTGTTTCTAAAATATACAAATAGTTGCTGTCAAAATGTAGCGGGAAAAGTTGCAGATCTAGTCTTACAACAGCAGACATCATTCCCTAAAGAAACAATACCTCAATTATCCAGGGCATGGTGGATTCATCTGTCTAGTACCAGTGCTTTCCAGAATTCACTAGCTATGCAAGTGGATATAAAAAAAAGCAGGGGAGTTTCTTACTATTTTGAGGAAATTGATATATAGTGATATGTTGTGAGAATCTGTGATAGTTCTGTCTTTTATTAGCTGGAACCCTAAAGATGGATATTACTGACAATACAGCTAAAAGAATCAGTTGGCCATTATTTCCGAACTTTATTTAGATCACTCATACTATCATATGATGGAAACCTGAAACAGAGAACAAAAAAATCAGGTTTCAGTTCTACTACTGGTTCTCTATTTTCTGCTGGTGCCCAGCTAAACTGTGACATACTTAGTCCTTCATCTACCCTCTTAAAAATCAAATAGAACTCCTTGGAGTTGAAACTGTTCTCCAGTACCCCTGGAGAGATATTCAGTTGTTTGGTGTGATGGTGGGGTGGATGGGAAGAAGAAAGTAATCTAACAGACCTGATAATCATCTTTTGGAATTCATCCTTCTCCATTTTGGTCAGTACCAAGTTTTGAAACATTTAAGAGCAGTAATGGAAAGTGGAAAAGGAATCTACATGGGATCTGTGCAAGTACACAATGTGCCATGAAGAGATAAGCATACAGCAAACACCTTTATCTACCTACAATTATAAGAGTGTATCCAAAAGCCACATCATTTTCAGAAAAAAACTCTGCAAGTTTATGAGAAAAATACCAAATCTTTCCATATTCCTAATCAGAAGGCATTATTCTTACTTTTCCCCCCCTTCCTTTTCTGTTCCAAATGGTAAAAACACACAAACCAGGACAAGAACAACAGGAAATTACCTTTATCTGTTTCAGTTTTCAGTATTTATTGTTTTTACTAAAATTTATAGTCTTCTGAAAAGGCAAAAATCACCCCGAGAATAAATTTTAATAAAAACGTGTCTCTCAAAAAGAAAAAATGTAAAAAGAGGCCATCAAAAAGTAACACAGACCAAACAAATTTATGCCAGTTGGAATTATGGGCTAGCAACTTTCTTCACTGCACTCTTCATGCACTTGGGATGAGATGCCCTGCTCTTGTTTCTGCTCTTCAGCTCTAGGAGATAATATCTTTGCTTTGTCTATTCTTATTTTTAAGATTTGTAATAATGGAGCTCCTGGTGAATCCTTTGGATGTCTGGCCCCAGTGCTGCTGAGCTGGAGTCCCCTAAGGGATACATTTCTCAGAAGCATTTCCTCCTCTCTAACAGAACAGACACGTCCAGCTAACACTTTTCACTTAAGACAGGCATGTTGTAATTAAATCAAGATTACATGTTTTGCCTAGCACTAACACAGATCTGGGCTCTGTCCCTGTGAATATGGCAAGAATGTGTCTGCAAATTAGACAAGAATCCAAAATATCTACAGACAATTGATAGTGCTTCCCATTTACCACATTTTGCCTTGAACACAAAGCCAAAATTTCAGTGATGGCTCATAGTCTGACATATTACCATACCTTGTCACCATTTAAAACTCCAATTCTTTAGCTGAGTTACTTCAGCCTACAAATACAGGGGGTAAAAATGCTGAGAAAGTGCAAGAATATGACATGGGTCTGAATGTTGGGCTGCCCTGACAGAGTGGTGACTATAAAAAGTAAAAAGCAAATGCAAGTTGGGCATCTCTAGAATTTTTTTTACAGAAAGGTAAATCTTGCTCACAAATATTAAGTACAGGCAGCAATCAATGATTTAATGAGCCATAGCAATTTAGAAGCTATTAATCTGAAGCAATAAAAGCAACTCCCATTGGCATTTTAAGTGTACAGTATGGATCAAATCTACAGGAAAGCTATTCTTGATAATGGAAGAAAAGCAGTTTATTTCTTACAGCCTGCAGAAATCGAATGGCACCATTCAAAATTAATCATAACCCAAACTACTTGCAGATCTCTTGGGAAAGTTAGTATTATTTGTGACTTGTGACTTATCTCTGTGAATTTTGGGATTCTTTCAAATTTATTTCCAAAATTATTTCCTACCAAAGGTACTGAACAGGATGTTGTCTTGGTTCCTAGTGCTGGCACTGTGTAAGAACCATTAAATAAATATGCTAAAACTGAGGAAATAAACCTTTAATTTGATTTTTGCTCAAAATTCAGCACTGGCACAAAAAATAAGTTACTGCACAAAAATGAGAAAAAAACAATTAGTTAACTACTCGACCTGCCTCAGAGTAGGCTGTATGCTTCCCAGAAGCATTAACTGCTAACACTGTTCTTTCAGGGCTTTGGCACTGCAGTGGCAATCATTTCATTCACAAAGCTCTCTGGTTCCCAGTCCAGCCTTTGGAAGATGGGTTCTGCTCTACCACAGTGGAAGCCAGACAGAAAGCTCTGCCAAATCATCAACAATCATAAAAGCACATAAAAATATCCCATACTCGGTTTATCACATTACTTCCTTTAATGACGAAGGCCTGCATTAGGGTCATAACAGTTGGAATGCAAATTTGCTTTTCTAAATGAGTGCCGAATATAAAACAGACTAAATTAAAGAAAAACATGAGAGCAACAATACCAAGGAGACCTTTAAACAAGTTCTAAAGCAACAAATATGACATAAGAGAAAAACTGCAATAGAAAAATAAAAGAGGTCTCAAAGAAGAACAAAAAATAACTATCCTGCAAATGGAAAACTCATTTCAGAGTACATATACAGACATGTGATGCACTTCTACATAAAAGAAGGATTTGAAGTTCACAAGTTGAAATATGTTTCTGACACATTGTTACCCATTCTTGATATAAATGAATTTTTATAACTCCTACTGTCCTATTGTTCACAGGATTCTACTCACCTATGCATTTTAAGCCATCAGGAGCTGTGTAAAACCCTGGAGGACACTTGCAGAAGTAACTGCTAACGGTGTTTGAACATTCTCCTCCATCACAAATTCCAGGAATGGTGCTGCATTCATCAATATCTTTAAGACAAAAAGAGACGCAGAGGCAGGTTAGCTAAATTAGTTTTGGCACAAGAAAAGGTATTTTATAATTAGTAGTAATAATCGAATTCAGGGCATAATCAGTAGTTTTGAATTAGCATCTTTCGTTTGGCATCTTACAAAAAGAAATGAAACAGAATCTAACAATATATTGCATCTGCAAATTGAAAATACAGGATCTGTAAACTGCAAAAGTTTTACTGCTTAATACGGATGGATGAACATCTTAAAACTGCAAAAATTTGCTAATTCTAACAAAACTGTAACTCATCCAGTCTGAATTCTGCATACTAGCTTTAAGAAAACTGCGTTGGGACCAGAGTGCGAACTGCATCATGACCACCGGGATCGGGAGCTTAACCATTCTCTCCAGCAGCACAGCCTCTCCTGGTACCACACTGAGGCACTGCTCCAGTACAGACTCACAGGGGCATGCACCACCCACTGAACCGCCTGTCCCTCTTGCTGCACTCGGGCTTGTCTTGGAAATACCCCACACAAAAGCACTGACCAGCTAGGTACTGTTCAGCTAATGCAATCTGACAGGATTACAGCTCAGACCAGGGTGACTGCAGGCAAGAAAAATTATCTCTGACTTTCTCCACTAAATCGATGTTCAGAAATTTCAACAGGTTTCTAGAGTGTAACCAAAATATCTACTGCAGAAGCCAGGCAGCGTCCATAATTCTCCCTAGATTTTGTGATTTTAAAATAAATTTTCCATATCATGATTGTCTCCACTAACAAATCTCAATCCATATACTAAATCATCATCATATATGTGATGTAGAAAAATTTTCAAATCTGCAGGAAAAAACCCTAACAAATTCTTACAACTCATCATAGCTGCACAGAGGGAACTCGAAGGGTTGCTTCCACAGCTAGTTTATAAAATCTACAGCTATGTGAATAACGACCTATGTCAGCCCCAAGTGTTCCTTAATTACCACCAGTAGCCTGCCTGTGATGTGTAGCTTTCCCCTTGGTTTCCAGTGGCTGTCTTAACAATGCAGCTGTATCTAATTAGCACTGGCCCCATCTCCTAGGAACCTGGAGTTCTCTGAGCTTAAGAGCAGCTCACTCTTTTCCATGGTACCTACAAGAGGAATCAGCCAAACAGAGCAGAAAAGGAGGTTATTCTCTAGACTGATCAATGACAGCTGCTTGTCACAGCCATCTACAATCACCCAGTTGCTCTCCTGACAGGGAGCATCCAGCTAGAAATAATGGCATCACAGGACTGTACCCAACCTCTCCTCCAGAGATCTACGAAAACACAGACACATGACTGCAATAATGATTTCACCAACCACAAAAATTTCTGAGATGAAATACTGCAACACCACCCAACACACCAAGGCAAGGAGTGAATAATACTGTAGTCATTAAAAAGGACTGGAAGAGTTTAATGTAACGCATAAACTGGAATTTGGCCTCAACAGATGGGGGAACACCCAAAGTCCCACAGGACCATTAATGAGTATTTTAGCAAGTAGAAAGGATCTCAGCTCTACTTCTTCTGTGAAGACAGTAATATAAAAACTAACAACTCCTGCTAGGGAAAGCATGGGATGCTGTGATATTTTTGTGGTCCCTTGCCTTTGCAGGAAAGTAGTGGAGGGATTGGGATGGCACACAGATAAGACAAGTTTGCAGACTCAGCCATCCTAAGAGGAGCAGGGCCCTGGGTCCCCTGTGCACACATTCTTCCCCAGCATCTTGCTAGTTGTCCTGATGTGGGTCACATTCCTCACTTGGGTGTGTGAGAGGGGTGTGACCTTTTTTTCACTGCTACTTCGAGGATGTTGCCAAGACTCAAGTCCGAGTGCCCTGGGAGCACTGCTAAGAGACTTCTGGCCTCCGCTCCAAGATTATACACCACAGGAGTCCCACAAGTCTCAGTGACAAAAAATGTGGAAATTGAATTTTGGTCTGAATAAAGCCCTTAATTAACAGAGAAAAATGCAATCGTAAATGGAGCAGATTCAAGCATTTTCTGACTCAAATTCACCAATGTTTATCTTAAAGTCAGTGTTGCCACTGTTTATATAGAGTCCGACCTTTTTAAAAGCTAAATCATCACTCTTTATTTTAGGGTTGAGCCTATCCCAAACAGTATTTCACTATTTATATTAGTGTTGACATCCATATAAGCAACATAGTCGTTGTTGAGTATGCGAGTTTTACAAAGGTAAGTATATCTGATGTACTTGCAGATTTAAATGTCACTCCAGGAAAAATTACTCCCCCAGTCACCACAAAAAATAGAATTTACCTCAGCAGTAGTGCAAATGGAAAAGAAATGGTTATATCAAACAGTGAAATAATGTAGCAGTTAAAATAAAGATTTCCACCAGCTATGCTAACAAAGAGAACCTTGACCAACCCCCTTCCTTTTCATCTTGTTATTCTCTACCTGTCCTTGACAACTGCTATTATGATCTTACTTTAATAGAGACCCCTAAAAGAACAGTACTGTAATTCAGCAGGTAGCTGAATTAGTTCAACTAAATGAGGGACCAAGGACATGTTACAACTGCTACAAGTCCTACTTGCTAAATATGAAGCTAAACCAAGCCAACAATCAGATGATATTCGTTTTGTATCAGAATTAACTATAGCTAATTACAGTGAACCAAACAACTTGTCTTATATTGACTTATAAAATTCAAAAGATAGTTTAGAAAGAACAGGATGGATGGGCTGTTGCTGCGTGATCATGCTTTTAAATGTTGTGTTTCTACCTTATTTCATGCCACTGGTATAAAGATGGTGCTTTTTATTCTTTGAATTGTATTAATATCTACACAGCTTTAACTAAAATTGCTTGGTACGTACAATATGACGATGTACTGAAAGTAACTCTCTGTCTGCAGAAATTCAAAAATTAATAGGTATGAACTGAAGAAGGAAAAAGTCATCTTTGCAGCCAGGTGATCACTGCAAAGGGATTTCACAAAAGGGGGAGGAAATTGTGGCAGGATTTGGAAACACAGCAACCGACACCAGGTTCTTGAGTCAACTTCCTTAGCAAGTGCAGGTTCTTAGGGTGGTCGTAGTTTGGGGTTTTTTGTTATTTGGTTGTTGGTTGGGGTTTGTTTTTAAAATGATTCAGCAATTGAAAAATACCATCAAAATGTTTATGAGATGCAGCCTACGGCTCTCAGCTTTTCATGTACTAATACTTAACAAGGCACATGTTCAGTCTCTCCTATTCACCACATTCTTGGTACTTCATCCACAGAAGGAAACACTTGCAATGTTGTTCTACTCTAAATGTAGGTTACATTCTGCCAAAATCATTGGCAGGCAATATGTAAACCATGCTGTGTACAAGTTCTTCTGAAATTGCTCTCCCTAACCTGCAAATAAATTATAAAGTTTTGCCTAAAATAACAATTTTTCTTTTGAAAGAGTAATTCATAATTCTTCTAAAATGATTAAAAAGTTTTGAGTGCTTCTTAAAGGGAACTTGATGCAAGAAAGGACGATGAATGCACACCTTTCTCTCACAAATACTTTTATTGTACTGGAAGTTGGCATTCCAAAATCACTAGCCACTTATGAAACTTGTCTACTCTAGTTATTTTAGTCTACTGAAATTAACTTTAGTTAAGTTAATTTTAGTCTAATGACTGAAAGTAGAATCAGTTGCAAGAATTTAAACATTATATGGACTTCACTGGAAATAAAAATTGATAATGTGCAACTAACACATTTTAGTACTATCTAAAATGTGTTTAAATCTAACTATCTAGATAGTTCCTTATCTACTCAATATTCTCTTAAAGCAAAGGTGACAACTGTGCTTGATTATTATATTACAAACAAAAAAAATTCTATCAAATCACAGTAAAAAAATAGCAGAATTCCATAATCACACACTGCAAATTTCCACACTAATATCTAGCCCCTGCTGTACTCCCAAGTGAATTGACCAGTAAGTGAAGATAAAATGTTTGTCCTTCTGTAACATATGTAACTGTAAGGCTGAATTTAGAGCATAATCCAGCAGTCTTCACACAGCAGTGTCAAACTCTCACTTATGTTAAATAGAGTTCATCTGAACAGGTAGGAATGTGTTGAATCTTCCAGTCACATACGCTTTTTGGTCAAAAGATCCACAAAGAAACATGTGCCTCAAGCATTTCTAAAGCAACATATCAGTTAGAAAGTATTTTAATGTTTTAATGTTTAATGGTAGATGTACCTTCAAGTCTGAAGTGTTACATGAGTAAAAAGACTATGAAGTTGCCGGGCCAATATTTAACATTCTCTGGTTTGGGAGAAAGGACACCTCTTTGTATTTGTTGTGAATAATGCTACCTGCACGCTCAAGGCAGAACTATTAAACAAAGTTGGTCCCCCAAAAGAAGACACTCCCCCTTCTACTTTCAGAAGAAAGTTCTAGAAGTTCTTACCGTCACATTTTTGTGTTACTTCATTAAACTTGTGTCCAGCTGGGCATTTGCACTCAAAAGATCCAACAGTATTAATGCAATTTCCCCCTTGACAGATCCCAGGAATGGCTTGGCATTCATCCACATCTGTGATATAAAAAATGAAAAAACGCCCACTTTTATTTCATTTCTCAAGAACAGCCATAATAATTTGTCTACACAGAAATGAAATATGCCTAAATCCGTTCTTCACCCATCATAATATTATGATACTTGCTTGGGAAGACAGACACTAATTTTGTAATTACTCTATGCAAAGTATGATTAAGTACAGTACTCTAAATATTTTCTTCAAGAAATCACATGGTTATTATTGTTACAGACATTAAATATCTAACTGCTATTGCTTTGTTTTTCCAAAACATCTGGGGAATGGTGTGCAGAAAACACAGCCTGCCAGAACTCAAGTTTCTTTGAAGTGTCTAAAGCTGGTCACCCAAAATCACTTGCCCCCTTGAAAATCTTGGCAACTCCATACAGTGCTTAGGCCACCAGCATAGAGGAGCAGTTACAGGGTGCATGGAGGGGGCCTCATGGAGTGGCACAGCAACTGCAGAGTCATTTCTGATGGAAATTATTAACTTGACACCCCAGCGAGATCAGCACCAATGTCATTTGACTGTGGTTAGGATTTGCCTAAAAAAGTTTCATGGCCATAATTAATGTTTCAGGAGGAATTATTAATGACCTGCTTAGACACACATAAATTTGAGGGGTTTTTCCCTATTATTTTTCTTACTTTGCTTTTCATTTTTTTACTGAGGAAAATGAAATAACAAAGATGATATCACAGGCTAGGTAGTAAGCTCAAGACAAACATTTTCAAGAGGCCCCAGTTTGTGGCCTCACAATTATTTTAGCACAACAACATGTGTGTCGTCACTTAGCTGCAGAAATGTTGCTATGGCTTAATAACAACTATAGAAAAGAGGAGGAGTGGCTTTGCAATAGGACACTGGGCAAGTCTGGCTCACAGTCCCCAGGGGCTGCCCTGTCTCTGCTGCTCAGGAATTCCTCCAGGAGCACAGAGCACTCCACTCTCCAATTGCCCCATCTCCTCAGGAGAACCAGCTGCTAAAAACTGGTTGCTTGAGTTCTTGGGCTTCACACTGACATAGGTTTCAATGCAGAGACACAAGCTGATGCCTTCAAATATCTTTTTATAAATCCAGGAGACACTGCTGTAATGTGTCTTGAAGTCTGAAAAGGGAAGTATTATGTCTGTACAAAAGGCTGAGAGGCAATTTTCCTGGGAGCCACAAGCAGAAGTCTCAGGAATACCAAGGAGCATATCTGCACCGCATGGCAGAGTGTTCTGTAGGGATCCCTGGGTGAAGAGATCCAGGGCAGGGGGCAGCAGCAGCGGCAGAGCAGAGCTGTCCCTGGGGAACTGCTGTGCTGGGAGGTCACAGAACGAGCTCAGCCTCAGCAGCCTCGACTCAGCCACACAGCTGCTGGGACTCGAGCTACAGCAATGGGCTGTGCTTTAGCAACAGCAATCAGCCAGACTTCATGGCACTGGACTGAATTAAAAAACCTCAAAAACTAAAGAAACAGAAGTCATGCCTCTGAGTCATGATGTCTGTTTCAAAATCCCACCTTTTGGTTTTATTTTTCTTCTTTGTATCTTTAACAATCTCAGCTGTGATATTAATTTAACTTTCAGCCAAAGTCAAAATTTGGGCAGTGATATTCAATTTACTTTTGAAAATAACCTTGCACACCCTCATTATTTTATTACTTTTTTTTACTTCCCCACACAATAATAACGATTTCTTTTTCTCTTCAGAGAACCTGGATCTTATTTAACCTGTTTTCCTTTATTTAGATTGAATATGGATGTGATATCCCTGAAATGCCTTCAGTCTGAATGGCTGTTATCTGATTTCAAAAGGACTTAGTACAATTGCATGAAAAATAAAGCTAATATGTGATTCCATAAAAGATCTGTTGAAATTACAAATGCAATACTTAAGAAGGGAAAACTGGAAAATACAAGTGAAACATATTGGGCCAAAACTGTGTTGGCACCACATACAGATCAGCATCAATGTAGCTGCTTGCTAAGAAATGTGCAGTAAGCAGAAGTATCCTTATTCCAAACTGCACAAACCCCTTGGAGAGTTCACTGCAGCTTTCCCATGACACAAACAAGAGGGATATAACTAGGTGTGGCATAACTTCAGGGGTGTGGGCCACATATTTATGTACATAAGCTTTCAAAAGTGTCCAGAACCTCGGCTCACAGATTCCTGCACAATTTAGTCCTGACCTTTACAGCAAGAGGGGGAACAGAATCACTGAGGTCAAAATATGGGCACTTCATGCAGTGCACACATCCATGCTGTCTGTCTTGAAGTTCATCATGTCTGTCTGCAGGTACCAGCCATGACTTGGCCGGTTACAGAGGGTATCTACATTTTTAATGCAACAGAATGCCTTGAAGTCCCTTCATAGGAATTTCATGATTATATAAAATTACTCATAGATTTATAATCTTTATCTTCCCTATTTTCAAAGATATTGTAACTTAGTAGAAAATGTTAGACAGATTGAAATAAACTGGCCCCAATGATATGGTGCTGGAAACGTATAATCCACATCAGTTTAATACATGGTTGCCCCTGTTAACTTTCTCCTGTTTCCTGTCAGACATCCAGACAATAAAAGAATTTATACAGCTGGAAGTATTAGAATAAAAGCCAAAAGCAGTGTAAGGACTTTCTACAGTAAGGCATGCTCTGAAAGAAGTAAGCAACATCTGGGTGTATTTTATGATTTGAAACAAATGCAAATGCATTTCCAAAATGTTATTAAATATATAATAAGGCATTACAAATGGCACGACAGGCACTTTTTTCCAGGTCAGAGCAGTGGAGCTCAAGAGATAAGACATCCAAGATGAATCCAAGTTACACAACTTTTAGGTAAAAAATCTCACACCAGGTAACTGGGGCATTATTGCCACAGATTGATGTTTGCATGTTTTGAGTGCTCTCTGAAACAGAACAAATTCCTGCACAGAATGATCGAGTGGTACACTCAGAAAAACACCATTACAGAACCAAGGGAAAGCACTGCTGGCAGTGAGAAATTCATTAAGATGCTGGCTGCTCTCACATGACCCGAGTTACTAATGTACTCACTTGAACATCAGGCACTCACTGAATCATGAAGTAATGCATCTGACAGTGTTTTTCCATTCTTCACACATATAGCTGAGAATGGCTTAGGACAGGTTATTCACAGCAGTGTAACTCAATTAAGATTAATCCAGTAACAATTTCAGCAGCTTTTGGGGAAGCTTTGCTGGTAACTTACCTTGACAGGCCCCCGTTCGAATGTTTGGAATGAAGCCTCGGCGGCAGGGATGCGGCTGGGCAGGACACATTTCACAGGGATGGCCCCACGCTCTCCCAACAGTTGCACAGCAGAGGGTTTTTGTGCAGACAATTCCACTGAGCTGGCCCTGGCACATCTGGTTGGTTACCAAAGTGAAGCAAGGGCCGGTCCTGTAATCTGTGCCAAAAACATGAAACCTGATCAGCTTCACAATAGAAATACACAACAAAACTCTTAATAAAGCAAAACAACAGCACATTTAGGCAATTCTTTTTCACACAAATTGCCCACCAACCCAGCAATTTATGTTTGAAGTATTCTACAGAGGATTTTTTTCTCTCTCTTGAATTCAAGTCCACTGAAAACAAACTGTGACTATTTTACCAGGAATGTTATATTTGTAGGTCCCCTTTGCTGCTTCATTTAATCATTCATAATATTCTTCCAAGGGTCTTTTCATCAGTTTCTTTTAGATATTCAGTACATTATTTAAAACAATACTGATAAAAGAGTTAGGATATGTTTATTTCCACAAGTTGGATGGCTGTTCTCAAATGAGGCTCAAGGGAAGGGAATACAGACTACAGGAAGCTTTCTGAGGACAGTTTTCACTGCTATTCAGGCATATGCTGTACCAGATATGTGGGCAAGCTTTGCCTGCAGCTGAATGGAGGGCATGTGGAACACATCTGCTTTGATTTGTTTATGGTAGGACAGGCCACAGCCAACAGACAGAATCAAACTTAGACATTAATGAAAAAACAGTAGGCTTCATTTTGTTCCATCCTCCAAGGGCAAAAACCAAACAGTGGTAGTGCCAGCTCCTGCTGTCTCCTGGACATCCAGGGTGCACACTCCAGTTAATTCTTCACAAACAACTCTAAAATGCTTTTTTGTTATGGTGCACCAGGATAGAGTCCAGCATCCTGTAAGCACAGCCACCAAATTATGAACCTGTTGTTTCTTTGTACTGAGGTAGTTACCAGATCCCTCAGCCAAGGTCACTAAGTAATCCACACTGCCTTAAGAGTCATGTCATTATAAATTCCTCCAATTTTCATGCCACATCCAGACTTTGTTAGCAGTAATATGTTTGCACTAAACCATTGTTTAAAAGTGTTAAATAGGGCAGAAATGAGAGTAGATGTCTTTCCCATCTGCTCCATCTCCCCACACGAGATGCAGCCTGAAGCCTATCATTTAATAAATCTTTGTGCCAACCACAGATGGTGTGTCCATATGCTGTAATTCTGATAATCCATCAAGCCATTCTGATACAATTAATAATGTGGCTTACAGAAATCTGTAAGGCAAACAATAATGCTATATTGCTACTGTTATCTTCATCAATTAACATGATGGTATCAGAAAGGATATTGAGTTAGATTGAAGGACCTTTCTCTGATGAACTCATACTTAGTGACACTAAATACCATTTGTTCTTCATTAACTATGTATCACTCCAATAACTGCCATTCTATCTTTTGTCCTATAATCACTCAGATAATCTCTCTTCCTTTTAAAATACTGTATTGACAAAAATTTTCTTTCAGCCTCTGGAAATTTGTCTTGTATTTCCAGCTAAATTAACCTGTGAGAACCCACTAGCTATTTTCAGGCTCCCTGCTTAGCTGGACTAGCTGTATAAAAATACTTAAATCCAATTCCCGCTATTTAGTTTCAACCTTAAAGGCTATCAGATTTCAAGTATGAAATTCCTACCCTATTCCCTCCAAACAGCAGAGCTACATTTAGCAAACACTTCTCCCACCCTTCTCTAGCAATTCCATCAGTCTCATCATGAAACAAGTCAGAATCTCTGATTTCTCTCTTGCCCTTGATTAATTACTTCCTTATCATCATCTTAACTTTCTTTGGCTTGGTATTTCTTATTGTGTCCCTTCATTTGCCATATGAATTTTCCACACTGAAGCTTCTATTAAGTTTTTCCCTAAATTAATACAAATAAATCATGATCAATTACATCTATCAAATAAAAAAAAATATTTCCCAGATTGACTTTTCATCCTTGATCAAAATAAGAATATATGCTTTACTCTATGCAAAACTCCCAATGTTGTAACTCCAAATATTAAAACAAGAGACAACAATTTCTTTAGAAATGCCACAGTTTTGTGTTGGCAGCAGGAAATCTTCCAAGTACTTCCCCAGAATGAAATCCCCCATTGTAGACTGTCCCTCTGCCGTTTATATATAGATGGGTTAGAAAGGAGTCATTTTGTTCTCCGCAGTGGGAGCACGCGTCAGACAGCAGTGAATAACTCATCTTGTGTTTTATGGTAGGATATGAATGGATCAGCATTTACAATTGTTTGCTTTCAAGCTATAAATGACTTAGCAGTGGCTAATATGTCTTAGAAATATGGTGAACCCAAAGAAGTTAACTTCATAATCATGCAAATCTTTCCACAAGGTCTCAGTAACAAGATGTAGGTCGAATATGCACTCAAAACCAAGCAAATCCAGCTCCTATTTGTTATTAATCAAGTTCATAACACTTCAGTATGGAGAATTACAGACTCAATTTTCACCAAATACTTTGCCTTGATAGATTTTATTCCTAACACTCAGTTTTCTTCTAAATACAACTTCCCTTCTATTTTCTCAAATACAGTCTTCCACATTTTCACAACTAAGATTTTTTCTTCTCTATTCTTAATGAAAAATTTTAAATGTCAGAAAATCCGTGTGAAAAAGATCATTTGAATGCACACGCCAGCCTAAGGCCACAGAGAAATCAACACATCAATTCATTTTTTTCATACAGAGGCCAAATAAAAAAAACCTTTAAAATTGAAGTGTTTTAAATACTGAGTTTAAGATTTTCTATTTATTACAAGATGAACGCCTACGAGAAGAAAATTAGATAGTCTACTAACACAGTAGCCAAATGAAAAGAGGATATGAGCTTAAAATACCAATCCTTATTTTGTAGCATCAAAGTTCCCTTATACATTCATGTCATTCAAACTACTTCATTAAGTAAAGCTCAAATACAAGGTCCAAGTGGCCAGTCAGGAGCTGGAAAGAGAGAAAGAAGGAAAATATATCCAGAAAAGCTATTACACAATTTGTATGGGTTGGGTTTTTTTCCCCTCAAGGATAACTTCAACTTCACTGAAGAATGCTGAGGCTTGAAATGATTTTAGTAAAATGATTTAAGATGTGCAACTGGTATCTCAAATCTTTTGAGTCACTTCTAATGCAAATTTCAGCACGTGCAAGCAGCCCTCAGTAAAGCAGTAGCCACCATTATCTAACAATTTTATCTGCTTCTTTACATACTTCTTAGCTATTTTGATAAGGAATAATTCCACAGGGAGCTTCAGACAGCTCAGAAGATGGTAGCAACTGTAAAACTGCATTAAGTTCATATACTGTCAAGAAGAGCAAGAGGGCAATAGAATGACATTGGTTTGTACCACACAACAACTCAGCTTATTAATTCCACAGGAAAGAATCAAGTTGCATTTTGATCTAGAGCTCATTCCTGTTTCAGTAAAAACCATCAAATAATTTTAGTTATCTTCTCAAAAGATCCTTCATATTCTTAAAAGCAGCAGAGAGGCTGCTGAAATATGTAGTCCTGGCAGGCTTTGATCAAAGCCAAGCACAGCAATAAGCAACGATAATTGTTCCAAGTAATTCTGGACAGCACCAAAGAGACTACAAGCACCAGGATAGTGCAAGACTTCTGGCACCAGACACACACCTTAAGCTCCTAGTTCACAATAATTTCTGCTTCGTTTCAAACACAATATAGTTTTTAATGTAAAAATAAAGTTCAAAAAGGTTGTGAACGAATGGAACCTGGATTAAATAATTATGCTAGTGCAAGGAGGCTGGATAAAATTTGGACCCTCTATCCTCTAGGATTCACTATAAATATCCTCAAAAGAGTTCTTGATGTTTCAAGTTAACAGCCTGATTTTGCAAACTGATAACCACCTGTTAAGGGAGGTTGACAGACTCCTTCACCTCTCTTAAAATAAATGAAAATTGAATGAGTGCAAAGGTAAAAGCATGAGACTGTAGCAAGCCAGCATTTATCTGATCATGATCAAGAGCTCATTACAGGAAACAGAAAAATGCCACCTCTTGCCATCACAGAAAAATGGCTAATGATAAAATGAGTGGTGTTTTCCCAGCTCTCCACACACAGCATGCACCGTTCACACAGCACCTCGGGCTGCAGCACTGCAGCTCCTCCAAGCTGTTAGCACTTCACAGTGGAGAATTCAGCATGAACCCCCAAATGCAGCCAAGACTGCTGAGCAACTGAAACTCCCCTCGGCAACATAAACAGCAACTTCCCTTTCTTGAGTATAGAGAGAAAGGGAAAGGGAAAGAAAGGAATATTCCATTATCATACAAATAATGAAAGAAAGGTCAGAAAAGGCTCCAAGGCAAGTGAAGTACCTTAAAAGCTTATCATTAATACAACTTATTTTCCTGCCTAGCAGCACTTTTGTTTCTGCTGTTTGAAGGTTTGGGGTTTTTTTCACCAGCTGGGGATAAAAGAGGGACATTGGAAGAGAGACTGCACAGGTCAGAAACACCATCTCATCCCTGAGAGGTGTGACCCACTGCACTTGGCAGCCTCTTCCGCTGCTCAGCCACATGTCAGGAAAGGGAGTCACAGTCACTTGCACCTGAGAATGCTCCTTTGGAACCTGATCCTACACAGCCAAAGAATACACAAACAATTATTCTGTCCATGGAAAAACACAGTGTCTATCACTGTACGTTTCACTGTACTTCAGTCACTTCACTCTCTTCAGAGAAGGCAGTTAAACACTTGAAGATGATGGAGAAAACCATAGTGTGCCTCATTTCTGAAGGCAGGATGTGCTATGTCTGAAATGAGAACTTCTGGAGTAAAATTCAAAGAATTGCAGAGTCTTGGCACTGACAGAAGAAAACAGCATGACCAAGCTGACTGTAGCAGAGAGCATCACCACAGCACAGAGTTACAGAACACCAAGGTTTAGCACTTCAGGCTTAATTTCAAAATCAAAGTGATTCTAGGTATTTTCAGACATACTAAAATCTCCTAATTTTGGAGGACAAAGAGAGCAAACAAAAGGCTCTACATACATGAACCTCATCAAAAGTTAATGCAAACCTCTGTGCATCACTGTACAAAGAAAATAGGGAAGAGCAACAAGCTTGTAACTCCATCTTCACTTGCAAAATTTTCCTGTCAGTTGCTTGTAGACTTGAAATTATATTGGTCATGAAATTGTATTTTGCATACAAGATCTTACGACTTTTAACTTCTGATCAGAAAAGTGAATGACCATGGGACAACTATCATTTACTTCCATCTTTTCTAATAGGGGACAGCCTCAGATCTCAATTCACAGACCAAATCAAGACCAGACCCCAGACACATTCCCAAGTTAGTTCAATAAACTGACTTCCAACTATTTAAAAACTCAGACACAATAATGCTCTGTCCACAGGTGACACTGAAAGGCCAGTTGATAAATGCATCCAATCACAACACACTTTTCTTTCCACACAGACCATTTCCTTAAATAATTACTCACTGTTAAGCACTCCCTGTCCTCTCCTCCCCCCAGCCAGACACCATTACTCACCCCAGTCAGATCCCAATGTGTCATCATTGGAAAGTACATGGCAAAGATATCAGAGGGTGTTCAGAAGGAAAGAAAACAAAACTCTGTAAATATTTAAAAACTTATTTCCTATGATGTCTGACACTTCTTACCAATGAGGTTTGGTAGGTTTGGACGTGGTACGTGAAGAAATTATCACCATGCCACTTCTGTCTGCTCCCTTCCAGGGCCAGAGATGGTTTCACATATAAGCAAGACCATTTCCCAGCTGCTTCAGTGCACAGCGCAGCACTGAGCTCAAATAGCTGAGATTTAACACTGGCTAGCGCTAAGATGTCACTGGAACTAGGGACTCAGAGTGCAACCATTCAGGCACTGTTTCTGGCAGGGATATAAACCTGGCAGCAGAAATGTCTCAAACTACTACAGCTGTGCTGTGGACAGATCACAGCTCCAAGTTGCTTCTCATTATTTTCACAAGAGTAAAAAATATCCAAGGAAGCATAACTAACACTGGTACCATAACTCTTTACTCTGTATTAGGCAGCCAAAAAGTTAGTTACTGCCTCATATAACCCAACCCCAGGAATATTACCCTTTAATTCATGAATCTGATGACCCCATTTCTTCATGTCTTCCTCACCTTTGCTTGCTGCAAATTGTTCTCATATATTGACTTGCTGGCACACTTCAGCTTAAATTTATTTTCCATTCCGTAAGCTGCTTCACAAATTCATTTCTGCAGATGATCTGTTTAACACGTCTATCCAGCAAATATTATCTAGTCTTCCTAGGATACTGGTTAAAGAACAAGACTTTGAAATAAGAGCTTACTAATAATATGAGACTAACATTATCAATTACATTTGATGCACAGAAAAATTCAGGCTATTTTATAAAGTATGTTGGCAATCTATTTTCCAGAACAAATATACAACTATTTTTATGCCAATTTTGTTCTTGCAACTGACCCAGTTCTCAAAGTCTGTAGCTGAAAAGTAATAACATTACAGTAATGAAATAAAAAATAGTGTTCAAAAATTATTATTACAGAATTGGAGTGATTTGTTGCACACATTTTAATCCAACATGCAGACTAAGCATTTCACCAAAATCAAAGCCTTAGCTCTGTTGTTCCCAATTATGTGCAGCAGCAATCCAAATACAGAAAATTGTTACCACATTTTATTCTTTTCCATGATGAAGAAAACAGTAAGCAATGCAGCTAAATGTAGAATAATTTCTCATTTCTGAAGTCAGTTACCTGACAAACTCTAGCCGTCCCTAGTTCGCTGTATAAGCTGCAATGGACCATGTCTTTGCAGATTTAAATTTTTCCAGTATCTTTCACAGGCTAGCAACAATTAAATAGAATTCTGGCTTTATTTTCATCTCCCTTTCTGCTAAAAAGTAACTAGCTTTGGTGACATATTTATTGTCAAGACCAGATAATTATTAAGGATAATGGATTCTACTACAGAACTTTGCACATTTCACTTAAAAAAACAAGTTGGCTGAAGTTTATCACTATTTTTTCAAAAGTGTTCTTAGGAGTACCACATAATAAGAAGTCTCTTTACATACATAAGAGACATAAAAAGTCTCTTTAATACTGAGCATTAACCATTAACTAGCATGGTAAAGACAAAGCTAGTAGATGAGCTCTGGGTATTTTGTTTTTCTCTTTGGCTTCAAAAGAAGACATTGACTGAAGTTATGAAGACTTTCCAAAGGTAGTGCAAACTGCTTTAAAAAAAATAGATCCTAATGACTTAGAGAATATTACATAGAGTGGCCTCCAAAGAGAGGGAAAATGCTTTCAGACAATGCAATGTACAATATAAAGAGATCCTGCTCACATTTACAAAGGAGATTGAGTGGTACAATACACTAGAACTAACCTTTTCTTTTCTAAAATCTAAATGGTCCTCTGCAGTGCCATGAAACAAAATGCAATTGCAGAGCACTAGAATGGAACTCAGTCCAGAACTGAAAACTGGTTACAAATAAAAAGGGGAGATGGGAGGGAGAGAAGGAACTGATTTTCAGTGCTCAAGCTGAAACACAGCAGGAATAAACATACAGCAGGAATGGAGAGAAGTCAACTTGCTTTCACTGTAGGAAGGCAGTAAATGTAATAATGATGGCTTGAGTGTTGCAATGAAATGTTAACCTAATGACACATAGACAAAGAGCTTTTTTGGTCCTAACAGAACCCTGAACTTCTGGCAGCTCTTCAACAAGGTGATTAGAACAATCAATATATTTTACTCCTTTATAACAGGAATCATCAAACTTTTCTGAAGCAAGCTCCCTCTTTCCCATAATCCAAAAAGCCCAGCATTCCTTATAATGGTGGAAACCTTCTACTGAATGAAAGGAAGGGACAAACAGATTGTATCCCTGTAAAGACTCTTCTCCACATGGCAGACAGCTCCCTGGCCAAATTTCTTCAACTAGACACTCACTCAGTTTTTTTATTCTCATACATATGTATTTTTGTGATATGATCTTAGTGATGAAAGACTTGATATGATGTAAATAGGTGTTTTTTTCCTAGCCTAAAGACTTTGGAATAACTAATACTATTCTTCTTGTTTAAGGCTGTAACACGGAGTTTTATATTTTATACAGCCAGCTAAAAAGACACGAAAAATATTTGGAAAACAGTGACAACACGGAGTATTTTATTTTTACAGAAATATTTTAACAATTATTTCACTTCATGGTTGCACAATAACCCACAAAAAATCTCAAGAAGCATTAAAAATGTAAGTCAATAACATACAAGAATTGCTTCAGACACTAATACTTCACCCCTAACTCCATGGTGAAACACATCAACTACCTAATTGAAATACCATGCAGCCCTCTGTGTGACAGGATCAGATTCCTTCCTCAATGAAACTGTGGCATCACTCTGTGTGTACACCAGTGTAATCATGACCACAATCTGGATCATTTTGCATTACCACATATATGGGATTTGCATTAAGACTGTGGTCCAAAAATAAACACAGCAGTAACATGCACTATTTAACTCTGAACAAGCCTGAGGTGTCTCTGTTGAAATATTACAGAATACATACCATAACTCTAGAATTATCACATGAATTCAATTTCCATAACTAGAAGTAAAAACCAAGAAGGTAAATTATCTAATCTTGATTCACCAGTTTTCAACTAAACAAGCGTCATTTTTTAAAATATATTTTATACCCACCAATATGAAGTACATGTGATGCTAATACATGTGCTTCATTACTCATATTATTGTTTAAGGCCTTCTGTCATTCCTGTCTTCATTGACCACTTGGTTGAAGGAGCCTTCTCTTTGCTTAGCACTAATGGGTGGATGTCCCCCAGAGTCAGTAAAGGACCGGCCTCAAGTGACTGAGGGCCCTCACATCTTTAATCTAAGATTACAGAAAATATTTATGACAATTGTCAATTAAACTCTTTGTAAAACCACATCAAAAGTCTGATTTTTCCCAAGCAGTGAGAGAGTATAGAATAATAATATCTAAAATGGGAAGGATGGTAAGGGGAAGGGGTATTAATCCACAGAGAATTCTCAAACTGACGGTCGAGCTCTCTTCTTACTTGCATGCAGCAGGAGAGAAGAGCAAAAGGTCTTTACTGACTCCTATTAGTGATGGAATGAAGAGTACTTTTTGGTTCTT
Source organism: Motacilla alba alba (assembly GCF_015832195.1). Lineage (NCBI taxonomy): Eukaryota > Metazoa > Chordata > Aves > Passeriformes > Motacillidae > Motacilla > Motacilla alba. Next base: position 10,180,074 of record NC_052025.1, read on the forward strand.
TAACTTAAGTTAGTAATTAGTCAAGAAGAACTGCAAGTTTTTCTAAAAGACTGAATTACTATGAATACTCCAGATAAATATTGGAAAGGTTTCCTACATTTACTGAAAGTGTAAGCAGCTCCACATTCTTAGCGTATTGTTTAACACTTTTAAAGTTTTTAATAGCAGCTGTGCTGATGCCTTTGGCCTTTTCTCACTCATCACACTTGCTCTGTATACACTATTTTAGCCTAACAGATATTGCAAATCTATTTTTACCTCAGCACTGGAAACTGGCATCTCTTCTACTTGTTGAAGGGAATGTTAGGTCCTAAGTTTTCATTTGCCTCCACATGTGGGACAAATCATTAAAACTTGGAAACAGTCACCAGCCTGAGTGTCTTCAACAGGAACATTCAAGATCTAGGACTACAATCCTTGCAGTTTTTTCTTTCCTCTCTGTTAGATAGAGCTGCTTGGTTTGGTGGGTGCCCAGCCATGACATCCAGCATGAAGCCCAGACCCCAATTACAAGGGAAAGGTCAGACTCACTGACTGTGAGAACAACCGTTCAGTGGGAGAATCCCATTGCCTTTGACTGCACGGACACTCCCTCACACAGAAAACAGCCATTGTTTGGGGGGGTGTTGGGGAAGAGAGACCCACCCAGCTTCAGAGGCCTGTTGTCAATAGCTGGGCCACAGTGGTTCAACTGAAAGTGACACACTCCAGTTCAATTTTACTAATTATGTACTTACAAGGAATGGCATCAGAATCCTGGAAACTGCCGTGTGTACTGAATGGTCCATTACACTGGTCACCATTTTGAATAATTTCTCATTTATTTTAGGAAACAATGTTTCTCTCACCTTCATGCTGCATAAATCCCATCAAAGCTGATGAGTTTTTTCCCATGACAATCACTGAAATTTATCTGTGTAAATGCACACAACGTCTGGGATTAATGGTTTCAAATAATAGAGGTCCTGAAGTGGCGCACAACATACATGAGTGCCAGTGAGAACTAGATAAGTAATTTTTTTGGGGGGGATGTGGGAGAAAGGAATCAGGGGTTCAGCAAACAAGCCAGTTGTCTGTGAATAACTAACTAGAGCACTGAGAGGAACAAACAAGCTCTGGCCTGTTTTTTGTAGACTGCCACACACTAATGCTGATTTCAGGCCCAAACGGGAGATCCCAGTTGAAGAAGAGGGATGGTTACATAGGTACACATATTCACTCACACTTGCACTTCTTTTATCCTCCTCCATTCAGGGTACACATTCAAGCTGAAGTTTTGTTACACTCCGGCTACACAGAGATGCTCCAAAAGATAAGCAAATACTCAACATAATAGGAATCACTCAGATTTAGGTCAGCAAACTGCAAGCCTCAGTAACTCTCAACACAGGAATACTTAACCTTTGCATAACACTGGAGCGTTAGCCTGTCATGCGACCCGAGCCTCCCTCCCTGAGCTCACAGCGCGTGGTGCAGTGCCCTGCACAGCCTGGCAGAGCTACGCATCACTGCTAATGCATCATGATGGATGAGCAGCACCAGAATCTAAAACATATGAAAATCAGAGGGCCACAGACAACAGAAGTCCTTTCAACACATTTTCCATTCTTTAAAAATCATTAAAATTCATTGAACTTAAGTACAGTCTTTATAAATTTAACTATGTTATTTATTGATAAAATAATAATTTATGTAAATTTTACAAAGCCCTTACAGGCTTTGCTTCTGTTTACAGATAAAAGTATCCGCAGAAACTGCTGCTGATCCAGATGCCTGTCTAATACATAATACTTCACAGCCTTGCAAAATGCTGTGTATTAAAGGTTGGAAACTGCTTTTTGGCCTACTTTCTACACTGACATACTGAAAAGGAGGGAGAGTCTTGTGGTTGAGACACTTGGCTGGGACTGGGATGACCTGGGTTCAGTTTCAGACTCTGCTGCAGACTCCCAGTACATCCTTACACAAGTGACTTAATCTCCCTGTATATTAGCTCCCCACATGGAACGTGGAACTGCCAATATTTCTGGATGCTGGTGGGGCTTTTTCTTATTTAGACTACTCAGGCTTTGGGATGCAGACTTGTGTGTTTTCTGAATGATAAAGGGAGCCTCAAGCTGAGTTCAGGCCTCTTGGCATTACTCTAACAAAATGAGAAAAGATCTTTCATGTAAAGTTTTTTGTGTTATGATTCTTCAAGGTTTTATGGTTGGTTGAGTTTGGGTTTTTTTCTTTCTTGGAGGAGGGATGCTTGTGGTATTTTATGGGGGTTTTTAATGTTCAATTAATTGTCAGTTTCTAGCGAAAGACAAGAGGAATTTGCTCCTGAGATTTTCTGTACTGGGTGAGTGCAACAGCAGCAGAACACATTCCACGGAGGAACTCATGCACAATCAATTAGGTCGTCTAATTAATTTTCCAACTCAACAGATGCTATGAACTTTTTTTCTTCAGAAATATATCTATACACATGTGTAAAAGCAACCCAAAAACTTCTAAAAGGACAGGAGAAAGACTGATGATATTCACTTGAAGGGAATGGGCTGCTACATGGGAGCAGTGTCCTCTGACATGGAATTCATATTTCTGAATTCATGAAGGGAGAAAACACATATGGGGAGCATAAGAGTATTCTCCCATTGACAAGGTTGTGTAGCTAATACTAGGGACTAACTTGTTATTCAGTATTTAGAGTAATTTATGTTATTAGGTTACCCCATAACTAGGGAGAACAAAACATGTGGAGAGAAAAAGACACATTTTAAAAATAGGTTTGAATCAAACAGGGACAAAAAATGTAGATATTTACAGGAGGTTTAACCACATATTATATCAGATGTGCTACAGCATCTAACAACAGGTATCTGTTTCTCTAGTCCTAACTCAGATAAAACTCCAATCAGCATCACTGTGTCTGAATAAGGACACTGGATCAAAGATTGAAAGAAGCAGAAGAAGAATGGCCAGGCCAATTTTTTGCCTTCTCTCACAGGGTTTTACAGCAGCAAATTTTCAAGCGCCATGAATTTTCTCTGCACTTCCTTTCCCATCATTGTGATCACCCACAAGTCCTTATTCCACACTAACATAATGAAGTGTTTGCGGGACAAGAGTTATAATTGTGATGTCTGGATTAAAACAGTGAGTTGTGACATTTCTAAGAGTCCTAAGGGAGATGACAATGAATTATAGAGAATACACAGACACTTGATAGTCCACAATTATGGGAAAAAAAGGCACAGAAGCACAATAAAGTGCTTCAGTTGGGATTTTACTATGGGTGTTTCTATGGAAGTATAGACTAGATTTATAAAGAACTTATAAAAATATCCATAGTAAATAAAAAGTTATAAACATCACAGTTTCTCCAACCTGCAACACAAATCAGTGTTCTGTTAGTAACTGTTGCAAACGATGCGGCTGCTAGATCACATGAACAGACAGGAGAGAGACAGCAAGCTCTGGAAAAGATACATACTGCTTGTAGGTAGGGGAAAGCCAGAGCAAAAAGCCTTCAGGGAACAAGTGTGAAGGAAACAAGGATACAAAGAAGCAAAACAGCAAATTAGCAGAGGGACGAAAAACAGGAAGGCAGCGAAGACGGGATGGATCAAAGCACATCTAAGAAATGAGTGGGAGGCACAGAGACAAGGAGAGATAAACAGTGGGAGCCAGCAGACACCATGTGTGAGAAGGGGAGAAAAGGGAAGGGAAGGAAAAGGCTGGCCAGCCCGAGAGCTTCACCAGCCGACCAGGAGAGGGAAGTTTGCCAGGACGGGCCGGCCAACTACCTGGGTAAAAATGAGGGCCAGAGAGCCACCTAGTACATAGCAGCCAGGCGGCCAAAGCCATCCAGGAGAGGGTGGGCGCAGTCCCAGCTGCACCCAGGAGCCGGGTGACCCGCAGCAAGCACCATGCAGGGGAACGGGCAGGAGCAGCACCCAGCCCTGCTCCCAGAACAGCAGGGAGCAAGAAGCAAAAAGATGCCTGAGAACATCCCAGAGATAGAATGAACATCTCGCTGACACATCTGGCTATGCACTCTGAAATACTATCCACTAGGATCATTGGGTGGCCAAATATGAATAAACAATGACTACACAAATTGCAGCTATTAACCATCCCTTTTCCCAAAAGGCATTTTCCTCCCATTTGTAGAGCTGATATCCACATTTGTTTTCTGCTTTGATACTTTCAAGATGACAAAGTACAAATTATGTACCCCAATATTATTCATATATTTAAATGTCATAATCCTAAATCAAGAAAAACAAACACCAGGCCAGTGATAAATAAGAATATGAGATAAAAAAGGCATTCCAAACCACATGGAGAATGGCCCAATCTAGCAGTGACAACATACTGCTTATCTGTTCAATTAGGCAGCTCCTATCCATCCATCTCAAAGAAATAAAATTAACTATACTGAATAAGAAAAATTGGAAGCTGTTACTAAAGGATTTCTACTAGATAGTGAAAACTTGTGCTATCTTCTGAAATATAAACACTAAAAGAACAATAATTGAACAACTGAGTGGATTGGAATAAACCATGACAAGGTCTGTGTTCCTATCTTCAGAGCTAAAATTTATTAAAAAAATGCAGTACAGTGTGTGTGTGTGTTTATGTATATATATATATATATACATATAAACATATATATATTATTTCTGAGAAGAATAAGCTTCATTTCACAGTGAAAACAGGCTGTTAAGTGCATCCTGTTCATTTTTGTCTCCCCAACAGGTTTTCCTGGTGTAAATTAGCATCATACAAAGCAGGTACTTAAATTAATGGGTGATCCTGTCAAGGAATCAGGACTCAGAGAAAGAACAGAAGTGAAATAATCCAGGTGTGGGCAGCGTCTCAACATTTACGTACCTTTCTGGATAGAGGACCTGCTCCACACCACCAAAACTCCTGAGTGTGTTTTTTCTTTTAACTTCACTGGGCTTTGAATGAAGTATCAAGCCACCAGGAAGTCAGTGATCCATTCAACTCCCTCACCCTCGAAGCAAAACAGATTCACAGTGGACACAGATGATATTCTAGGTATTAAAAGTCAAATTCTGCTTGGGACCAAGTGCAAGAGAGCAGTGCATGCCAGGCAGCACCTTGGGGCTCCCACAGCTGGCAAGAGGAGGGAGGGGTAGGGAAGCATGAGGGAAGAGGGAGCACCCTTCTACTGCTGGGGAGCAGTGAGGAGTTATGGGGGGGAAGCATACAGACTACAGCATAAGGCAGTTTAAAAGTCCTCTGTGGAAGCTCTGGTATCTGCCTAAGCTGCAAGGTTTAGCAATTGCAGTGCCAATGTAAATTTGTACCTAAAAATACAGGAAATATTTTCTTTTAATTTTTAGTAGAATGGGTACATTTAACAATCCAGGTGGTCACCGATACATATGTGATTCACTTCCAGCAATGTTAGTGGAACAACAGAATGTTCTGTGGGGTGTCTAAAGTTTCAGCTGCTTGTAAACCAGCACTGTGGGAAAACTTTTAGGTGGCTTTAAAAAAATTCTTGTAAAACAGTAGAAAGCTCATAAATTAAGACAATTCAGTGGAAGAGAAAACTTCCTCCTGATTATCAGAAATATTTTGCACTACATGCAAAAGGCAAGCAGGACTTCCTCCAGGAATAATGTCTTTTATCCACATCATTCTTGTCAGGAAAGTGTCTGAGTATCTGTTTTAATAATTAAGTTTCAGGTTTCAACTATGCTTGTGATAAATAACATTCACAGGAGAAAAATGCTTTTAGAGCATCAAATAATTTAGTCTCATAAAATAAAATAAGCTTGTGGAGGTTAAACTATCCCTACATAAGAATATTTTATTAGTCTGTGAATATACTATAAGCTTAAGTTATAAAGATATTTAGCCCACATGTTTGAAACGAGATAACCACTGGATTGGAACTCTTGCCTGGCAGCATGCTGATCTCTTTCTTCCCCCCATTTCATTTAATTAGTGACTTGAAATTGGATCAGCAATTTTTAAACAGCTGATTAAAAGCCCTGTTCGCAGAAGTGATCTTGGTTATTTTTCACGTGAGCGTCAGGCTGCCCCTCTGCAGGGCAGTAATTCTGCTGTGATCTCATTGCACTTTGGAGGAGGTGTGGAGAATCACTGGCACCTTGGGTACTGCATCTGCATCAACATCCCCCACTGCAAACACACACAATACTGACTACTTGAATAAAAAAAACAAACATTAAAAAAAGACACAAGGACATTACCTCAGCAAAAAATGAAAGTCCCAAACTCTTCTACATCTGCTCAAATTTGAGCATAACCTAAATCCTACTAAAGTGCAAACATCTCCTTTAGATTTAAAAGAGCTTCATATACTTCATCAGAGGCTACTGGAAGACACATATACAAACTTGTCTAGGTATTAATCAATGTTCATTAACATACTTGTATTCTAAAAGTGCTTTAGAAAAGAAAATATCACATGGAAGTCTCTCTATGTGGCACATAAGCCCAAAAGGAAAAGAACAGTATATTATAAAACTGAAAGAGGCTGTACTGATTTTCTTTGCTATTTACTCCAGTAGAGTATTTCTCAGTCATTATCTTGAAATCTCTAGTTGCAGTTTAATAAATACCATTCCATGTAATGGCATTTTCTATCCACTATAACCACAATCTTCACTAAATGTATTCATATTTGTGGCTTATGCATTTAAGCACTTTTATCCAAAGTTACTGACTGATATTATTGTGTGATAGCACAGCATAGATCTAATTGCTTTCTCAATAACCTTATTGAAATCTGGCTGACAAGATTTGACCAGGTCTCTCTGACTCCTGATTCAAAGCCCACTTAGGTCTTTGGGCATCCTTTCATTTTATGTGAGTAGATTTTGGATCACTTCAAGAGTGACTGTGAAGTTTTATCCAGGCTTCACCTCTCTGAACAAGTCAAGACTTCTACCTTTAGGTTTAAAGTACTGCCCAAATGTCTGAATGTAAAACTAATCTATAGGCACAAGTGTGTGTGTGTGTGTGTGTGTGTGTGTGTGTAATGCAGGTATAATCTACCCTCTGGATATAGCAAAACAGGCTGTAGATTAAACACAAGCCATTCCAGCAGAGTTCTGGCAATAGTTTACATTAAGTGGCAAATCATTACTGCTTTAGATAGTTCTTGAAATGCCAGTCATCTTGAACTCTTCTGGTATTTCCTGGGGTGCAATGGGCAGTTGTCTAGAAATTTTGTATGTGGTATTTGATGCCAAATCACTGTGTAACATCTTATAAGATTACCTAGATATTTATGAACAAAGAATAAAAGTTATACATGCATAGGCACAAACCCGATCTAATTTAAATAATTTCAGACACTAAAAAAATCAATTCTCATATCAAGAATTCCTTCAGCAGACAAACACGAAGCAGTCCCTCAGTAGTGGGAGACGTTAAAAGGAGCTCCTGTAAGCTGCACTCCAGACAACTCCCACTGAAGTGTCAAAACTACCTTAAATCTTCTCAGTAAGTCTCTCCTCCATTCTGCTGAATTCAAAGGAAGTGTATTTATTCATTCATTTATTTCAGAGAGGACCAGGATACCAGTCCTAATATGTTTGGGGGATAGTCGAATCATAGATGCAAAGGCTTGCTGCTGCTGCAGAGTAACAAAGAGAAATTCCTCCCAGCTTGAACTGAAACGGACATCAACAACGCAGGCTGCAGGAAGTTGTTACTTCTACTCAAAATTCTAAACAGCTGTTTTCAAGGCAGATTAAAAGATTTTTCAGTGTTTGGATTCAACTCAAGAGCTTTATCTAATGCATACTTTGTATTTGAGTATTTGTTGAATTAGAAATTTAATAGAGCAGCTGAGTATTTTAAAATCTTTTGGAAGATGTGAAAAAGGGATGTGAACTCTAGCACACCCTGTAAAACATAAATTTCTTACCAAAAGAATATGTTATTCATGTGCTCTGTACATTAGGTCAATTATTACTCACTTTCTTTGGAGAACCACCAAGTGCCTCCACCCTTTATAACAGAGCACTGTAATCAGCTGTAGTAAGAATAGCAGAATTATTTTAATACACACCGGTGGCTCAGGCCTGAGCTCAAGAAGGCTTGAACAGTAAGAGACTAAGAAGGATTTGCCATCACCTTTCCTTTTTAAGAGGGAAAGAAATTAATGTTTCCTTGTACACCTCTGTAAATAATTTCAATTGCACATAAATAGGGAACAATTTATAAAAAGGAATGCTTTAAATTTGGCCTCCAATTTAAACACTTCTGTTATTTAATGACAAATTCCATAAACAATCTGATACCAAAACTTCTTCCACAGCACGTCTTTCATTTCCGCTAACCCAATTTAACCTCTCATCTTCCTTGCACTCAGCAGCTGTACAAAGCACTTTTTTTCTACTGACATCAGCAAGTGACTGAAGTGTTAGTGCTAGATTTAAAATGCCTTCTAAAACCATGACATTTTGTATTGAATTTGGAACCAAGCTTGACACAACTTGTACTGTTATTTTAATATAATATCACCTTTCATTAAACCATATCTTGTTGGGCTCCTGCTGGGACCTGAGAACTGAAATAGCACAAGGTTTAATGCATGGCACTTCATTTTGTCCAGCCTGGCTCAGGCCAAGAGAAGCATTTCAAATTATTTAGATAACCACACAGATTAAATACCCAGCAAGATAGCTTGCTAAGTCATTCATCATTTGCCATTCCTGGCCTTTGCTTGTGTCTAGCAATGTTTTCACTAGAAGAGCCATTCAGATGAATGGAATGCACATCTCCACTGAGTCTCCCCTACCCAAGCAGCAGTCTAAAAATGTCTCAACCTGCCACCAATGCTCTTTTCCCCAGATATGTGAAAATTGGTTAGATCTTCTCTGTGATCACCTTCTTGTCTATCTTCCCTTCTCACCTGTATCTCTTACTTTTGCTTTATGAGCCCTATAACTTAACGAAATTTCAGTGTATTAAAACATTATTGTCTCCTTACTTCAATCCCTCAAAAAGTTCACAAATCCTCCTCTTACTACTCTTTAACCTCTTGACTCAAGAACCAAGTAGCTGGAATGAGTTCACACCATGGGGCATAATTCAATTTCAGACATAATATCTGCATCATTAAGCTATATCTTACCTTAAAGGTTATTGGAGTCAAAGAAACTTAACATCAACTCTACTTTCACAGAATCCTTTCACAGAGGTGGGTCACTCCCCTCTTTTCTCACTGCAGATCTTTTAGCCTTTGAAGCCTGTGGCTTGGAAGTAATTTTTGACCCTGTGGCTTCTTCTGAAGTCTGTATTAATCCAATTGTAAAGCTGCCATACTTGCATTTTACAAACCTCTCCAAGTTACCACCCATACTGTCCCACCAGGACATTGAGATTCTCATAAAGGCTTTCATCATATCCCAGCAGGACAATTATACTTCATTGCTTGCTGGTTTTACTATTACTTCTTTTAAACATTTCAAGTCCAAGTAGTGTTCTGTCACTGTACTGCTCAGCTGAGCTAAGACATCTGGACAATCCAGACGAGAGACCAGTCCAATGGCCCTTGAAGAAACAGTTCAAGGTGTGTCTCACTTTAAGAGTCACCTTAATTGCACTTTAAAGTGCACAGCATGCTCTTTCCACTGCATGTTTATCACTTTTTTCTTACTGTGGTTCTCAGAAACATAAGCAAACAGGAGCTGTTGAGGTCCTAAAATCTCCCATCACTGAGTTACCCAGCTGCTTCCTAAATCAGGTGAAATTACCAAGTACCCAATAGGTCTCCCCATCTTTTTGTATTAAGTGACAAGCAGGTAACTACAATTAGCTTCAAGTGCAAACAGGAAAACTCTCCTGATAGTGTGTCTGTAGTTATTAGTATTACTCAGATTTTAAACCATTCCCTATTCCACACCCCATGAACCACTGTCGTTTTGTCAGCTTATTCTTCATTTTTAAACTAACTGATCCATTTTTAAAATTTTATTAGGCAAGTACATTAGATGTCATCAGCATTACATGTGCTTTCATTTCACAGCACTCAATCAATCACTGCCACAGGAAAAACACTCTCTGGATAACAGAACACACAAACAAGAAGAAAACGCAGAAGATCTGGAATTAGGAACACTTGGCCAATGTTAGCACTGGACCTTCATTAAATAGCTAATAGGCCTGAATGGTACAGCTGGAGGTGTTACAAATCATAGACTAACACATTTTTTAGCACATTTTCCACAGTCCTGGGCAATCTGCTCCAACTGATCCTGCTTGAGCAGGGGAGTTGGACTAAGTGATCTAAAGAGGTCCCTTCCACCCTAAGCAATTCTGTAGGCTGAAATACAGTTAGAAATTACCCTCTCTCCCTGTAAATCTTACAGTTCTATTTTTAAAAGAATGTAAATGCATTGTTTGATAGGCAGGAGTTACCCCACTAACCAGCAGATATGCATTTTGTTCTGCTGCCTGTTTTTGCCAGAGATAAACTGATTTTCCAAACCTTCCTGAAAATTCAGCTATCAATAGATTCAATGGAGCAATTGTAAGTAATGGGACCGAGACAAAAGGACCTAGAGCAAAAGCTGAGGGCTTAATCTTGAGACCAAAGAGTACCAAAGGATGCCTGTGCATACAGAAATAAGGAAAATGGTAAGTCTTGTAAAAGATCACTGAATTTATGATCACTGCTGCAATGCCAGCAAGGACGCCTCTGGCTTTGTCCCATGCTGTGTGCAGGGGTGCAGCATCAGCAGCCACCTCCCCAGGGAGGAGGCTATGAGCATACAGGTTTCTCCTCAGCTCCTGCTTCCCTCTGACTGTCAGCACCTCTGTGTCAGAAGAAAAAGCCCTAGAGGGTCACAGAAGACCATTCATTCCAAGGAGTAAGGAGCAAATGGGGACAGTACTCAACACCTGGCAATCACTGGGTAAACTTTGCAAAAAACATAAACATTGAGGACAGGATCATTATAAAACATGACCGAGATCACTTGGTAAGCCAGGCTTACTCGAGCAAATGCTTTTTAATAATTGAGGCACACACTAAGTCAAACACTCAGGGACAAGTAAAACAGTGCAGAGACCACTCTTTCAGAATGGGAGACCTATAATCTGAATTACACCACCATGGAAAGGAATGAAGGCTATGGCAGGGCAGACTCAGTTCCATTACCTGCCCTAGTTTAGCTTGGGTAATGCCTGCAACAGATACAAAGTAAATATATAAGACCACAGGAATCAGGTGCTTAAAAAGGTTCGCATTCCTTAAAATATAAACCCATGTGTATATATGTGTCAACACACTTGCACTTCTAATAACTTTCATGCTTTTTTAAAATTACGTATCCATAGCCTTTGCAAGCCTAACTACAGGGAAGGGAAATACTGGATCTTGGTTTTTTTATGTAGCAAAATTCCACCTTTTTTTCCAAAAGAAGTTTCTTCTGGATAAAGAGTGCAAAGCCAAGCTCTGTTTTACAGCATAGCAGAATTTGGAGAGTGATATTTCTCTCAGGGCTCCTTTCTTTTCAGACCTTATTTAGGCCTCTTTTCTTTTCCTACAGCATTTCTCTAAAGTGCCAAACTGTACAAGCTATCATAAAAAAAATATATATAAAAACTACTCAGTCATTATTCATGAACCTCTCAAGGGCAACTGGAAGTGAGAATGTGCCTGTCCTTACAGCTACTCTTAGGTAGTTGTTTCCCACAATTTTTTCAGCTTTTATGCTGATACAGAATAGATCTCTTTCTAAATCTAACAGTTTACTTTAGAAAAGTCTTGTTTTTACAGACATTTCAACAGCTCCATTACAAATACCTAGCAAAAAAACTTACATGTGTCAAAACAGTTACACTGACCACTTTGAGCACCTCTGTTTAAGATGCATTTTCATTAGCATTTTGCAGCTGACCTACATAAAAGAATTGTTTTACTTGGAAATGCCTTCATCAGTTAACCCTTTCATTAGGTTAGAACTATGTTTTAAAAGAGGTTTCTTCTCTTTGTTAGAACTGGCCATATAAAAAGTTTTAGATCTCTTGTAAAAACAAAGAAAAAAAATGAAGTCACAAACTCAGCTGAGGCATCATGCATACTGATACTTGCTTCTGCGGCAACTCTAACAAAAATTCTCAACTTACCAGCCCAAGAAGAAAAAAAGCTATGAATGGGTGATTCACAAGGAAAAATTTGTTTTCACTGTAACAAATTTCAGAGAGGATTTCAGGTAGCGGTGCTTTCTTATATCAAATAGATTGCAGCCCAGAGAAGGAGTAATTTTCTCCATAAACAGCTAAATAGGCATTGTTAGGTAAGTTCTCAGCTGCATTTATTCATCCCCTATATTATGTCCAACTCTGGGAGTCACCATTTCAAAGGCACCTTTTCTTTGGAAAGTTCCATGAGAAATCAGTTGTGGCCAGCTATTTTATTTTTTACAAGTTTTGGCTGAAATTAGAAAAATGGGCCTGGTAAAATGGTACTAAGAGGGGAACACAAGCCCAAAGACACACATTCTGAAGGCCTCAAGTGTAACACCATGCTGCAATATCAATAAAAGCTGATTCAATCTTTCAGCACACACATACACAAAAAAAAAAAAAATTACTCTCGTGGTACAAGACATGAGAAGGATTCTTTCCAATTCTCCCTGGAACACTGCAGAGCACAGATCTGGCAGGGAAGGCCAGTTGGGGAAGCTACAGCTTTCAACTGTCTGCACGGTATACAAGTTATAGCTGTTGATCTGCATGTAACATCCCATAATCTCTCTGTGTAGGTAACTTCTACAAAGCCTCTCCTCCACTGGCCTCCATCTTCATTTCTCAAGACACTGCAAGGCAGACAGCAAGAACCACATGCAGGCAAAGCCAGCACAAGGTCCAGCCTGGCTGCAGTGAGAATTGAACCCAATTTTTTGCACAGCAAACAGGAGCCAGAAGCTGCCAGCAAAGCTGGAGGTAGGAGGTTCAACAGGTTCAACAACAAAGCTGTTTGCAGCACCAGAAGAATGATCTAGTGACTCTCCTGTGAGTCCTTTCCATGTCCTACATACAAGAACCAAATCTTACAGATTAGAACAATGCAGCTATTTCATTCAAATGATTTTGTGATAATTTATACCAAATATAGACTCCACGATTTGTGATTAAATTTGTATGCATCTCCACTGCTACGACTAAAATCAAAACAAAGCACAGTCCAAGCAATACTTTACTGCACATCTAAAGGTCAGTGTCCTTAGCAGCCAATCAAGAAAGCATGGAAATATAAAAAGGTCTGCCAAATAGCCGAATGAAAGCTTTAGATTTGTTTGACTGAAATCAAAACTCAATTTGGAACAAAATGTAAATGTTCAGCTTAGTGTACAAAAGTTGGAGCCCTCACATCTCACAAAAGACCTAAGCCATATGTGCTTAATCATTTATGGATCTTGATTAAGCTTATAAGCATATATCTGAAGAAACATTTTAAAACTAGCTATATGATATTTTAAGACGCACAAAGCATAGAGCAAGCAACACAGGACCTGTTATGGGGGGAACATGCAAGGACCAGAACAATGGATAAAAGCCTTCCTACATGTAAGATCCCTAAAAATGCTTTTTGGCATCAAACAACAGACTGAGCTGAGTCCTGAGTTCTGATCCAGAGATCTATTGATTATATTGCTAAGTATTACGAACAACCTAAATCACACACAGTCATTCTTTAGAGGCTGACTTCTCGACCATAAAGCTGCAGCTTCAATTTTAAAAATTAAAAAACTCATCCAATTATCTCAACATTTTTGTTAGAAAAGATAACCCAATGGAATTTTTATTCTAAAACTGAAAGACATCAAAGGTGACAACATATACTGAAATTATTTGAAAGTCAGTAAAACATCACTCTGTGACTAAATATATTGGTCTTCAGTCTGAAGCCTTTTTTCATAACTTTTCAGGGGGGAAAAGTGTGTGCAAGAGCCCTTATTGTGGGCCTTCAAGTTTAGCCATCCTTCAGTTGGCTGCTATAACATGCATGTTACAGGGCTGCAGAAACTACATGTCTATGTCAACAGATGTGTTTCTTGGAAGAAAGCAACAGAAATCAAGTTTATTCAAATGTTTGCCAGCTACCATATGCTGCAATACTACTTTAAATGCAACATAAGGCTTTGGGAACATACTTTTACTGCTATCTACACTTTGTTATTGACTTTCCATTTAGACTAAATACCAGAGACGGGGCACACTAAGGGGTGCAGTGTCCTCTTTGTAAAAACATTCTACCCGTTGTAGTATTTAGAAAGAAAAAAAAAATATACAGAGCCCTACATTACTCTTGACCACTTTCAGCGGCTGCACTTTCATAGGGAGGCTCCGGGAAAGATATTTTTACATATGGCATTAATTCTGGGAACTTTTAATAATGGCCAAATATAATTAAAAATTATGCAAAAATTCCTGCCATGAAGAGAGCAGCACAGAAACGACTCTGTTTGAAGAAAAAGCAATCGTTTGCTCATATTCTGAGTCCATAAAAAAACAAAACACACGTGGTACGTTTTTAATATTTGAACTTCATCAGGCCCAATTCTGCTCCTATGCGAAGCGAGTGGCAAAACTCCAGAATGCAGCAGGATTGAGCCCCTGATGTTGTCACAAGCATTCAAATAAACAAACAGATCTGTAACACATTCTAAGCTTCCACTGTGTTCCTCTAAATGAATCCAGACAGAAAAAGAAAAGCACATTTCATTGCATTTCTGCAATACAAGGATAACAACAATGTACAACCTTCTATTATATAGAACTCACCCTCTTAAACTATTACCACCCAAATGTCTAAAGAGAAACAGTTTCAAAGAGTCAAGAAAACCTTTGTGGGCAAATTTGTAGACAGCTCTACCAAATCTTGTTTTTTTGATTTTCCTGAGCTCCTAACATAAATTTTTCTCTGGACTTTCATAAAGTGCAAGATACAGGGATGTTTTCGAATGACCCAAACGTGGGCATCTCCCACAGCCAGCTAAATCCCCTAGGCTCTTTTACAGACAATAGAAAGAGCTGTCAGTGTCTGAATCATGCTCAGGGGAACATAAGCTATGTCTCTGCTCTCAGTCT
Source organism: Motacilla alba alba (assembly GCF_015832195.1). Taxonomy (NCBI): domain Eukaryota; kingdom Metazoa; phylum Chordata; class Aves; order Passeriformes; family Motacillidae; genus Motacilla; species Motacilla alba. Next base: position 10,195,176 of record NC_052025.1, read on the forward strand.
CTTCAGCAACTCTAAAAGAAACTGCAGAATCTGTAACTCACTCAAGTTATTCAGCATTAAAAGGATGGCATCCAGTTTTTAACCAGTGGGAGAAATTTTGCTTTGTCCACATCTTCATTTTCTGCTACCTGTGATTTCATTTATAATATGATTTCTGATAAACTAAAAGCTGAGCGCATCTCTCAGATCTTAACTAACTCTGAAAGCTTGGGCCAAAATCCAGCAAGGCCCTTAAAGCACTTGCATAATTCTAAGCATATTGACATCTTGGGTTTGAACTTAAAGGCATGTCAAAGCTCATCACTGGACCACTGCCAGAGAACTCAGCACCTTCCTAAAAGCAGTCCCTGAAGTTCAATTTTTAAGTGAGGCAATATCTGTGAAATATTTTCCTTCTTGGGCTATGTAATTCAAATGTGTCTTAAATGGCTGTAGGAAGCATTCCCCAGCTCCACTACACTTTTACTGCTGAGTTTATGTCAAGTCCACCTTTTTGAACACTATTCCACAGAAAAGCCAGGTCTGTTGTTTAATGACACAGCTGCATATACTCGACAGTACATCCAGGCAGCTTCTCCTGCTCTGGAAAGGAGCCAAACACCACACACAACAGCTCAGGAGTTAATGACACATGTGCACCATGATAAAGTTATTGATCCAGCTCTGGTGAAGCCTGTCTCACCAGTGACATGGCATACACTCCCAGGTCATGAAGAGGAACTCCACTGATAAAAGTGAATCTCAAAATTCCTTATGCTCATGTTTATAGTGTTTTACACTAAGATTAACACTTCTAAGACATACAAAAAAGCGATTTGTGTGCCAAAACAGTCCAAGGCCAGCTGCTACCTTCTCAAAGAATGACTGAATAAATACATAGAAATACTCGTGCCACAAATTTGATGGTGTTTGTTACACTTTGAAAGCAGTGGGTCTTTCACCAGATAAAGCCCCTAACCTACACAGAAGTCTTGTCTTCATTAACAATCACATGGTCGACATTTACTGAGGTAATGTATGGAAAAACTACTTAAAACAGTAGACACTGTTTTAGAACAGAACTACACAACTTGTCTCTGTAGCTAAGAAACTGGATCTAATTTGGTTCCAACCACCTGCAACATTTTAAATGTTTTCCCTATCGGATTATTAGAAGAACCCCACGTGTTTGGTTGCCTCGACATTGTTTTATTCAAGTCAGTTTTAAGTTATGACATGTGCAGCAAAGGCTGGAATATTCTTTGGTGTGTGACATATGTGCCACAAACACTCTTTGACTGTTACTGTTAGTTGATGCTTGTAGAGAAAAGCACTGGGTGATACACAGCAGTAAATTACTTCCATAACTGTTAGTTTGTGGGATGGCATAACCTAGAAGTCAAATCACAGCCAAACAGATGGAGAGAATGTGTATGCCACAAAACTGTATCACTTCACATTACGTTTACATCCAGAAATGGTGTTTTCAAAACAATCTGCTTCTCCTGCTTCTGCCAGAAATGGCAGAATTTAAGACACCATTTCTCTTGATTACTTTCCTTCCACCCCCTCAACCCCCCACCCCATGCACAGAGATGCTTTGGTTTTGTTTTGTTTCCTCCCCTCTTTCTTTTCTTTCTAATAAACATATCATTTTAGTCTACAAGGCATGAATCTTGTCAATTTACTGGCTAGCATCCATTCACATGTACATCAAAAGCCCACCAGGGAGTGTCAAATCCACAGAACTTTCCAAAGCTAGATTCAAAATATGGACCTCTTACTTAGCTGACAGCTGTGCAAAATCATATGCAGCCAGACAACTCCCGAGTGACCACACAGGTGCATGTGCTGAACAAGGCAAGTTATTCTAAGACCAAGATTAGTTTATACTTGAAAAGTTATCTTCAGAAAAAGTTTTTCTCATGGCATAATGTGATTCTGAGACCAAAAACCACCACACCCTTTTTAAAGGAGGGAAACATATTAGCTCAGCTAGGTAGAGAGACTGCAGAAAATCTGTGAAAGCAGCCAAATTTCAGAGGTTTTCTGGGAAGATATGACAATCATTTGGCCTCAACACAGCAAGCAAGCATTAACCAGGAATACTACAGCTCATTAATGTCTATTTTCTCTTTTATTGATAACTATAAAATCAAACAAATCAAAAATTTGTTTTAAGTAAAAAATTACCTATGGACAAGGCATGTAAGTTACAGATTTCCACCTCAATTGTGCTCAATAGCACACATGTAACTTCAGGACAGCTTGACTTGGCTCAAATGGCTCTGTGCCACCAGTGTCTCACTCCACCCAGCACCAGAAAGGAGCCCTGAGGGACAGGACTGAAGGTGTTACCAGGATTCAGCCTAGAAACTTGCCCTAATGATGTGGAGTCAAACTGGTCTCAGATCAGGCAACACAGAAGTAGCACTGAACAATCTTCTTCTGAACTTACACTTTACATTCCTCATCAGACTGAAGACTCAAAAACTTCACCCATGAAGAACAAGCAGTAATTGCTTGCAATTCCAAGTCTTTGCAGTAATATTCCATGAATTCTCACCTATAAGCATTTATTCTCTTCAAAATTAGGAACTTGAACCAAATTGCCCATTCCTTTACTCCTCTCCAGCAGTGAGATCCCATGATTCAGAACTGAGCTACTTTTCAATCCTTGGAAAAATCTCACCATTGGTTTGAACTACTTTCATAGCATCTGAGTGGACAATTGGCTCAACTTCACACAGTGCCAACACAGCAATTTTATCTGTTGTAGGGAATGTTGGAAATACCTGATCCATCAGTTTAAGCACAAGAAAAAAAACCTTTGGTCCCCTCAGAGTTGCTGTTCTGTATCACCCACCTATGCTGCCACATAAAAAAAGCCAACTGTTACTCCTCCGGGGGCAGCACTGACAGCAGAGATCATCTGACACACTCATTGACAGAAATTTCATGCGCTAAGCACATCCTCTACCAAAATCCAAAAAAATCAGATTATTAATGTCTATTCTGTCCCAGGTTCACAGAGATGTAACACAACCTATTCTATCAATAGAATGCATGAATTTCCAACTACACAGACCACTTGTTCTGACAAATGAAAATATTTTATTTGCATTTTTATAAAACTCAACAGGATTATACCTAAACATTGTCCACTGCTCACAAATTAAATGTTAAATTGCTTTAATAACCCTTTAAATCCACATACCATATAAGGTAGTTTGTATCATTGTGTTCTCATTTGAAGATTATCACTATGGATATGCAATTAAAAAGCTAAATTAAAAACAATAAATCCGAACAAAATGGAAAAGAGAATTGAATAAACTCTGCAAAAGAAAACATAACAAAGACAGAGACAAGATGCTACTTATCACATATATCAAATTCAAAGACCTTTTCTGACGACTTAGAAACTGAGTTTGAGCAAAAGCACACAAACACTTTCATTTGCCACCTCTTCCACTGGAGTGTTTTCATCACAAACAAAGTAAACAGCTACGTCTGTGTTTCATCCTGGCCTCTATCCTTTTGAAGCTCACATACTTCTAAAAATGCTACTTACAATTTATTTTCTGTCTTGAGACCAACAAAAACAAACACAACCAATTCAGCTCTAGAAGACAATAGGTAATGGCCCAACAGCCCTACTGCTGGAGGTGTTGGAACGTAACTACTCCCACTGATTTAGGGCACGTACCTCTCTCACACTGGGGTCCAGTAAAGCCATACGTGCAGGCACAGCGGTTCGGAGCTACGCATCTCCCTCCATTTAGACATCCATTTTCACAGACAGCTGGATCAAAGGGAAGGCAAGAGTAATCTTTATTGAGCTGTTTTCAGAAAGACATGAAAGTATGTACTTGGCCAACTTAGGTAAACTGGTAAAAATGGTAAACACACCAAACTCTTTCCTAGAATCTACTTCATGACCTTTTACTACTTCCTGGCCTCATTAGTATCGTGAGCTCATCTTTTCAAGGGAGCATAACACAAATAGAAGAACAACCACAGTTTTTCTGACCTCTCAGAGCCTTTCTCTTTGGGATAGCTGGACAATCCCACACCTTCAAAATAATATCTTTCAAACTTGTAACAAACAAACACTGATAGAGATTGCAGATGGGAGATGGAGAGGAATATTTCATCTCTAAATCCTCAAATGTGTTTGTTCCTTCTGTAATAATCCAGTATTAAAAGGCTGTTTGCTGGTGTTAAATAAATAAGACTATTAACTAGGATGGAAAAAATGTAATCGATATCTATTCCACGTTAATTCAAGATACTCTTCCTCTGTATCATGTTGTCACTAGCTTCAGAAGTCAATTTTTTTAATAATAAACTCCAAAAGCAACTCTTCTCAGATATAATCAGAAAATACAACACGCACATGAAAAAGGAGATTTTAAATACAATTTGATGTTCATTGAGTAATGTTATTCTTTGTTCCATTTCACATTCACTTCAGTAGAAAGAAGATTTCCATTTATCCTCTTTTATCCACTTGATATTTCACAGTGAAGGCAGAAATACAATTCTTAATCCTTTCACCATGTGATCCTCCTCCAGATTATTAGGGTAAATTCCTAGTCCCACTGAAGTTCATGTAAAGTGTGCCATTGATTTTGACAGAGCACAAAAGGTTTTCATTAAATGAGCTAAACACATTTTCTGAGTCAGACCAATATTTCACTAGATAGCAACGTGACAGCCTTGGTTAAAAGCAGTGTCTACATCCTTATTTGAGTTACTTCACAGCATTCCAGCCAAGAACAAGAGAGCACCAGAGTCAGTTTGGGAGAGATTTCAAGCAGCACATCCAGGATTGCTTTTGACTAAGGACTGATTGAGGAAATAAAAAAATCTGTCAATCGACTCTAGGAAGACAACATCAAAATTTCTAAAGCAAAATCTAAGTCTGATGCAAACACTGAAATGAAAACAAGACTTCTTATTAAAAATCCTAATTTTATCTATAAAATGAAAACTGAATCCCATGTAAAATTTAGACATATGACACACTGCCCTAGTGGGTGAGAAGTCCTGGAGGTCAATGGGAATGATGGCAGTGTGACAACTACAGGATCAAATTATATCCAATTATTAAGAAGTCACATGATGTTTATTTTAATAGTCTTGGTCAGTAAGAATTCACTCAGCATTCATCACAAAGTCATGTACTTTTCTGTAAAATTTCACCATACCTGATCAAAAACAAGCTCAACAGCAGCTGAAGTTTAGTGCTAAAGAGTGTCCAATCCACACATCACAGAATCACGTAACAGTATTCACATTCCTCAGAGTGTACTTACGCTGCCCACAGTGAGTTCCTGTATATCCCTTCTGACAGAGGCAATGGTCATCGCTGCAGCTACCTCCATTCATGCACCGGATGTTACAGTGTTGGACTTGAAAGGAAAAAAGATATTCCTCAGTTAAATCAAACCATTCAGAAACACTTCACTGTTTGCTAAAGGTAAACATTTACTTCTACTTTTTTTTAGGGATTGATTCTGTCGACCGGAAAGTTTTAGAAGTCAAGAATGCACATTATTTTAGGACAGATATGGAAAATGGCACTACAGAACACAATATAGATTCACAGTTCCTAAGGAATATAGGACATGGTGCAAGAATTTGATGCACCCTCTCATTCAAATGAAGTCAAAGGCATTTCATACGAGCATAAATCCTCAACATTTCTTTCCTAGTTTGCAATTATGAGAAAAAGCCTTCAAGAAGGGAAAAGTACTAAACTTCTGGCAGACAGCATCATTAGAAAGGGAGCTTATCATCTGGGAAGTGGGGGAGGGAAGTATTGAAGGGAAGCATGTAAGGAAGCTCCTGAAGACAGCCCTGTTCTGCTAACACATGCAGCACCAGAAGATGACCTGGCCAAGCAGGATTTCTTGTATAAAAAAGAGAAATAACAGAGTGATTTCTTTCTGTATGCCAACTGTGGGCTCACCCCACCAGCAGAACTGCTGTGCTTAGAAGCTGCAGAGCTCACAGACAGCCCTTCCCCAGAGCCAACAACCTTCCCCTCCCAAGGGCAGAGGCAGGGGAGCAGCAGCACTCTCTCCTCAGCTGCAGCCCCACCACTTATAATGGTTAACAGGCAGCTTAAGCCTCGTGCCAGTAAAACATGTCTCTGAGTCATTTTTCTAGTAATAAGGGCAAATATATTTCTTAACTAGATGTTGGGAGCAACTAAAAGTATGTCAGGCTCTTCATAAGGCATAGAGAAGTGGGCAGGTCTCCCAAGAAAGAGAAGTCCTTACAGGTCCTGCTGTCCAACACAGCTGTGAAGTGGGGCCTGCACTCCAGTAAGCAGCTGGGAAACGATTTTCCTCTTAACAGGAACCACATGAAAGGCTCCTCCCCAGATAGGATTACAGTCTGATCAGCGTTTCAGTAGATTGTGATGGAGCACTGGATACCTACACCATGCTGTCTGAAATGCTCAGGACTGAAAAATGGAAATGGCATGTCCCGTCAGAGCCTGCACAGGTGCCATGCCAAACACCAAATTTTTCATCTCACATAAAACCCTTAGGTATCATTTGGCTTTTAACAGTTCAGAAGTATGTGAACAGAATTTTTTTTTTAATTTTCAAGTAGAAATAATAATTTTAACTGTACTGCCTTCTATAACAATATGATTCCACAAAACTGAAGTAAAACATAAAACTGGAGAAAGAAATTAAAGCAATCTAGCATTTAAAACACTAGTAACCTTAATTCTTCAATTATCAAAGCAAAAACTGTGTATTACATTTCTTATGTGTCTAATAGTTATTATACATCTTTGTTCTGCTTTGGATGTACTTCAGTACTCCAAGCAACAAAAATGTACCAACATTCCTCAATAAAAAGTAAAATTGTCTGCAAATACAGAGTGAATATCTGGTGAAGATTTTTGGACAATGTCCTAAGTAGGTCAGAAAAAGGTGCACAGTTACTTTAAAATGTGTAGTTCAACTAGCTTTATGCAATCTTAGAAAAACAGAGGGGATTACAAAAAGCATAGGAAATGATATCATCTGTCAAGCAGGGAAGGAACTTAAAAACCACAAACTGATTTCAATTAGAGCAAGCTATGCCAAGAGCTAATTTCCATTCCCACATGAAGACCAAAGCCATTTAAATAGTTTGAACTACATTTGAGATTAAAAGGTTAACAGTAGCTTAAATGATGATTTCCCTATTATCTGTTCATGTATAAATAAAGTATATTTCCTCGTTTTGGGATACACACACCAAGTTTCCACAACTTATCTTACTGCTTCCTAAAAGAACTTTTTCAAGGTAAAATACTTCTTCCTCCTTTTAAAACTAAAGTCATGGGAGACTGCTGGGACATCCAGTCATCCTTACTAAAATGAGCCATATAAAGCAGTGAGCTTTCTTGCCTTTTACCAGGCAAGAGTATCACTGACATAGTCAGTAAACTAATTACTTATTTTCTGCCCTCTTTTGTGGGAATGTTGGAAAGAGTACTTCCAAAATCACACAGACTATTCTGTAATATTATCCTTCCAAAAGTTTACAGAAACACATTCAAAGGCTGTCTGGAGCTCAGATGATGATTTTAAAAATGCATTTTTGAAAAGTAGCATATTAATGCAGGTCCAGGTTCTCTTTTCTCAGCTATATCAACAATTCCATTAATGTCAGTGGGGATATTCCGGTAAATGAAACAACCTGTTCCAAGATATCACACTGACAGAGACTCAAAGAAAAAGCACAGGAATTACCATAAGGCTGGTAAATCAGTGCACATAGCTTTGCCTTATCTTGGCACGCACAGGAAATGTTAACATTAATAAGCAGTTGCTTTTAATCAATTATTGTTCTTTTTCACATCCAATTTGTAAACAGTCCGCACTGGAAATGTCTGAAGTCAAAACAGGAATAACTGCAGGAACACAACTTTATAAACGTGCAAAAGAGCCAGCAAGACCATACATATCCACACAGGCATGGCGTGTGGGCGAAAGTTGTGTTTTTTATCAAAGTGCTGCCCTCTTAAGCATAACAATTCCCGACTTTTTAAATAAATACCCAGCAAAACTGAGTAAAGACTTCATCACACCCAGAGCACTGCCACCAGCACAATCGCTCATGAAAAGCGCAGGAGCTCACCAAGCAGACGAAAGGTAGCACACGTGCTGTCTACTCTGCCATCCCAAACTAAGAACGTGCGGTGGGGGTCTGCAGTCCTCGGGGGGGAAAGCGGGCGGCGCCGCTGGCCCGGCCCCTCAGGCTGAGGGCGGCAGCGCGGCCAGCGGGCACCGCAGGAGAGGCCGGCTCCCTGTGCCCCTGCCGAGGAAACGCTCCCAGCCCCGGCCGTGCATGACGCAGGGCTTTGCCTGCCAGGAGCTGTAAACAAGGAATGACGGCCGCATCGCATCCCAGATGCTCAGCGTGCTTTCTCTGTCGAGTGACTGACTCAGGAGAGAGATGGCAGCTAGCGCCAAGGCGGGACACGAGCCTGCTGCCCCACAGCCCTGCACAAGGCATGGACAAAATCCGCAGCACCCTCAAAAGCTCTGGGAACATTCGAAATTCGAGACATTACCCCACTTCTGACAGTAGCAGAATATAAGGCAAGGGGCTGAAATTTTACTGCCATTGAGCAGACGCCTCCCACAGCCCCCGAGGAGTGGGGTCCCAGGGCACGGAGCCAAGGCCGGGCTCAGCCCCACACCATGGGCGGTCTCTGAGGAAGAGTCCGGGTGGGCAGTCTCCGAGAAGGAGCTCAGTCCTCGGCTGTGCCTCTGATGCTGCTGGCAGGGGAGCAGAGCAGGCCCTGCTCGGCACACGGACACTTGTCTCCACAGCCATCACCCGGAGAAATCACCACAGCTGCCTCTGTCACAGCTCCCTTCCTTCAGGAACAGCCCCAACAGCAAATGCCTTCCCTGTTTCAGGCAGCCAAACCCATTCTGGCTGCAGAAGCAAACCCAGGGGCTCAGCTCAGAGACAGACGATAACCCTGGGGGCAGCCTGACACCCTCCTCCTCGTTTGCCCCGTGCTCGCACAGGGGCAAAGCAGCAGCTGTAAGTCAGGATCTCACGATGGAGCACAAAGAAGGGCCGGGCTGCGGCAGCGACAGACACGGACACAGCGGCGACAGACACGGACACAGCGGCCTCAGCCCGGGAGCTCTGGGGGCGGCAGTGAAGCCGCTGCCACCGCGGAGCTGGCCGAGCACGGAGCACAGGACACCGGCCACAGCACGGAGTGCTGCACATCCACACACAGCTGCACCTGCAGCGTCAGAGCACCCACACAGACAGCCAGCCGCAGGGAGGCCTCCACACTTGGCAATCTTATCTCCAAGCCTGCTGTAAGCACACCCAAAAATTCACTAATTACACAGAAATAACCACTACTCAGCCAGTAAGTTTACTGATGTCACTAAAATCCCTGCTGAGAAAACCACCGGTTGATCTTTTCAACCACAAATCAGATTCCTAAAGCTGACTCTTAACCAGAAAAGCCCCAGAAACTGACCTGCATGAGAATCAGACTTGGAGGCTTTGTTTTGCTCTTGAATCCACATGCTTTCCAATCCGCATTAAATATTTTATTTCGACAGAAAACCAGAGTATAAGAGTCACTGTCAATTCAGTTTCTGTCTATGGATGTACCTCCTAGAAAATCCATGCCCAGTACTGATTGTTTAAGTACTAAAGACACACACAGTTTAAAAAATCCAAAGGACATCTCAGACACATCTCACATATCAGAAGCTATACACTTAATTCTGAGAAATCTTGGCATTTTCACTCATATTTGCAATTTTCATTTTGCATGTGACAAATGTGTGTCATTTACATTTGATTTTTAATTATTTAATTAGATTTTTTCTTATTTTAAAAGATTTTTTTCTTATTTTCTTATATAATTAAAATGAAGTTTAATGAATGCATATTCTGACAAAATATTAACTGTTACCAAAGGTAGTTGACAGTAACCATTTGTTGTCAAACAGTACTTTTTATGTTTACTTTGTTTTCCAATTGCAGATCTAAGCCATTGTGGTCTATTGTATAAATACATATTCATGGGTTTTGTCTACAATGCCAACAGCACAAATGATTTACATAAAGTATGTTCTGTAAGTACTAATGATGTGCTAGATCATAAAAATATTACATATGAGTGCCAGTGGAGTCTCTTTTCTTTACAACTAACCAGACACTTTTGCTTTTAGAACTGGTATGGTTAAAGGGGATGTAACCACATACACAAAATGTATCTTACATTACTGCAGAAATTGAACAACTCAAATGAAGGCTAAAACTGTGGAGAACAATGGTAGAGTATGTCAGAAGAAGAGCTACAAGAAGAACCAAAAACTTTACCCTATTTTTCTTTTGAGTCTCGACTAATAAAAGACTTCAGTGGGGCCAAAGAAAAACATGAGGTAAGGCCCACTTGTTCCTGCCAAAGGTGCCAAAACGTGTAACAGATACAGGGATGTATCTCTCCTGTGCCCTGAAGGGTATGGGGAGAAGGCCATACCTTCCTTTACTGGCCTACAGAACTAAGGCATAAGCACCTGGTAAAACAGTAGCTGCAAACCCAGGCAGAAGCATACCACCACACACATTTGTGCAGCATTTTACACCCTTCCCTCCTTCCAGTACTCTCTGGGAACTTCATAGCTCCACATCTTCCTCATGCTGTCCTCTCCCCAACAAACATCACAGGACTATGAGATGGGTTGAACTACAAAGAACAATATTTACCATTTTAGTACATGCCATTCCATTCCATTCTGCAGTTGTTAATGTTTTCCACTGTTATTGCATAAAAAGGATGCTAAAACCACAAACTGAAATGGTCAGTTATGTGGGAAAACTCTTATCAACCAAGAAAGCAAAAAAATGGCAAAGTAAAAAACACAGAAGCAAAGCAGACCACACACTGAGTCTCAAAAGATATTCAGAACTGAAAGGATAACCACTTTGCATAGTATTAGAGACCTCAGCTGAGTGCATCCCCCACAGACTTCTGTTAATATGTTGTTCAGATAGTTACAGGCATTTGTGCAAACAAGTCTCCCCCAAAATTCTTTCCAGAAACTTCACAAGTCATAATAAAAAATCTAAATCTTGTACATTCTAAGAGACAAGAACTACGTTCAAATGAGAATACAGAGTACTTTACAGTTGGCATCTCAGACATGAATCCTACTCTACATCAAATACTCAAATCATGTTTAGCCATTGAGTTCTCTGTTCATTGAATGAATTTAATTTTACTTATTTTTCCCTGGCTTTGGGGAACCTTCCTTGAAAACTTGAAATACAAACATTTCTAGGAAAAGTCATCTCTCTGAAAAGCTTCATTTTCAAAGAATCTTTGTTTTCCTGATGAAAAGCTGTTCCACTTAAAACCTTGAGCAATTCTGTACCTCTAGTACCTACAGAAGTGTCGCCTGAAGAAAGTCAGCAGTACTAGATTCAGAAGATATGTACTGAGCCTGGCAAGGAAATGCTCTAAAGCTTGTAGGTCTAGGTATTAGCATACAGCATACACAGTGTCTGGTTTATAATCCTTGAAATCTGAAGGAAATTCCAAAGCATGTCAAGATCAGCCAATTGTCAAGAGTTGTCTCTCTATCATTACAACTTCTGTCGTACACATGCTCATGTCTACCAGTGAACAGAGATAAGGTATTTTCCAGAAAACAAGGAGGACTGGAATTAGTGTTACAAAGTGGCAAATGAAAATAGCTTCCAATAAGACTGATTTGGGGAAAAAAAGAAGCGTCTCCAAAAGCCCATCTCTGAGTCATTCTTCAGTTTCATGATAGAAAGCTACACTTTCCTTCCTGTGGTAAAAGTACGTCTGGTGACTCAGAGGTTATTTGTCTTAAATACTGACCACTGAACTATTTTACATACCTTAGTAGCTTCACAGACTCAAAAGAGCAATATCAGAGACACAGAAGAAATACTTACTTGATTTTGAACCACAGGAGGGGGCTATCTGACCATTTGGGCATGTGCACATGTTTGGTCTAGAGCAAAATCCATCCCCACAGGAATGTCTGCAGATTGCTATTAAGAAAACATAAATGCCTTTAAAATATGTCTCAAAAACCTCAAACACATAAAAAAGCACCTGACAGAAAATTCAGTACCATAACATAAATACCCACAAACTCATTAAACCGCATACAACAGATCCCCAAACAGTTCCTCCTGTTCATCTGCATCTTTATAGGGGGCAGCTAAGACCTAGACCTTCACCATCTGCTACGAAAAGGTCTGGGAACATGTCACAGGCCACACTAGATATGGGGAGATTTCCTTGGGAAAGTGAAACTGTTTTCTATTTTACCAGACCTTCTCGGAGGAAGGATGGCACTGAGGCAGCAACATAATGCTTCCTTTATTTCTGCACCACACACAGACAAGAGCAGTCATTCCCATCTGACAGCACGCTGCTGCAGGATCTCTGGAGAGAGTCTTATCAGCCTTGGCAAAATGCCTTTAGGAATAATTTCTGGTACACTGTTCTACTACACATGAATATGCAAACAGCACTATGCTGTATGCATATATTTATATCTCTACATATATATTTCAGGGATATGGTCCAAAGAAGTGGAGAAAATGCATTTGCTGGCCTGATGCTGCTGCCTCCTTCCATTAACCTAAATAGATTAACATATTCCACTCCTTCCCAGGAGTTCACACACCCCTTGGAACGCTTTACTAGAGACTTAAACAGAACATGTGGACGAGATTAATCTTTTGTTAAATACTGGTATCACATCACTGTGTTGTAGCTCATGAAACTTTGTATATTAGCTTAATATATTTTAAATGGTAAAGCAATCATGCATAGCTGCTATTGAAAACATACAGAAACACATTTCAGTTCTGGTACCCAATTAAAACCACCCTGAGACATAGAAGGACAAAGATAAACATCAGTCATAACACATAACTAAATTAACTTACGGACTATGCATTGGTTTCCACCAGGTAACGTTTTCCATCCAGGGCAGCAGTAGGCATTATAACGTGAGCCACACACATTTGGTCTGGAAAAAAATTAAAAGGATAAGGATGAACTCTTATTTTACTCAGAAATATGTTATAGAAGTAGAAACATAAAATGGAAAAGGTAAATCACTGCAATATACATTTCAATAATTAAATTTGGAAGTGTTGTATGTTATTGGCCTGTAATTGTTGGAGTTTTTAGGTAACATACACTTCTATAAATTGAAGATTACATTACAAATACAAAATCGAATCAGTAACATCTGAACAACAGGAACAGAATGGGGAAACCTTGTCTCACAACACTCCATATCTGAAGAAGTAACCATCCAGGTTTTTTGAGCAAAACTCACACTTAAATAAAAAATGAGCATCCAGCATCATTAATAACCACAAATTAAATCTAGTGCTCTTTAAGTGGGAATTTTTAATCGTCCTGTTGCTTTCTTTTCTTTACTCTAAAGCACTATTAGTGCTCCCTGTCCATGAACAAAACCATGTATGTGTGAGTGAAACATGCCAACAAGAACATTGGCCAAATAAATGAGTCAAAATATGGAAATTCTTCATTAGGAAAAATTACTTACTACCAAAACTAATCAAGGATGTGGGTATATGTAGTGAATGGGTCCTATTAAATGAGTATGAGGGGCCTACTGCCCTCCATACGTGATGTATCCACAGGAATTTTTCTTTCCAACCCATTCGTCTCATCCACATTTACCCTGCCAAGTAACTTTATTACTAGAGTTTATGACAGCTGAAAGCTGACAGGACATGGCACTATTCCTATCATGATTTTATTGATAAAAAGAGAAAAGTTGAAATTATTCTATATCCCTCACACATAGAGGGACAATAGATTTATTTTATTCTATCTTGACCTATCTATTTGATGCGTGTATCTATGCAAATAAAACTAGTAAGAATACTTTCAAAAATGGGAACGTGTGCCTTCTTTTGTTTTACGCTTTCAATCTTACCAGAGGAAAATTTTACAAACTCTGTTCATATTGTGAGCAATTACTCAATAGATTAATGCAGCTAGAACCAGCTAGAAACTTCCTAGGAACTGCCATATTAAAATATTGTGTAGAGTAGAGACAGATTGAAATGTTTACTGTTTTAAGAAGGGTTCTCTATTATTATTTTGTCCTTGGTCTTTCAGAAAGTTCTTCATTGCTAGTACTGCAATGTCAAAGTAAACAATAGTTACTTCATATGGTGAGGCCACTTAAGACGAACAATCTCAATATATACAAACATTTCTTTATGCACGTTTTCTAACTAAAAAAAGTTATACACAATTTATTTAGGGATATGCAGTACTAATGCAGTTTCAAGTATTCTGATTACACCAATTTCAGTGACACCTATTCTTTCCAACCACGGCCAGAAACTAACTAAGTCAAAGCAAGCACTACCATTTCCTTCCACTGGTTCTGGATAATTACAAAGTAACAGAGGTGAATGTGAGCAACACAATTGGACCTGTTGCAGGGTCCTTTTCCCTTCCTGCAACTGGTGTTACAGACTCAAAGTCTTATTCATTTCGTTCCAATGTATTCAGTTTTAGTAATGTCAGCTACTTCCCTGCAGGGCTATAACCATGTAACTTTCCTAGAGTTCCCTGTTCATCATTGCCAAATGTTGCTCCACACTCATCTGCCAAGTAAGACTGGCAAGCAGACAAGTGAGATTGCTTTTCACCTTCTCCAGTAGAAGAAATAATGGAACTTACTAGGACAGATAGAATGGGTTTGTTGCTACCTGTTACAACCTACGGGCACAAACCACCCATTTCTGCTTCCAGCTGGTGAGCATCTATAGAAGGCTGACCATAAAGTGATGTTTATGTCCTCTGCCAAATTTCAGTCTCAGCAAGTATGTGGCTTTGGCGACCATCTGGTCCACGTTAAGAGTCAGAAGCAGATTTCTGTGTCACAGAGAAACCTGGTTTTAAAAATCTTTTTCCAAAATGGGACTCTGGAAAACCTAGATGTGCCAGCAACTATGAAGTCAGAGACCCTGAGAGCCTTGAAGCTGTCCACAGGGTAGGCTAAGCCATACAACCAGGAGCCTCCAGCCCTGGTGCAGTGTGCTTAGCTTTGAAAAAAAAGAAAAAAGAAAAGTCATCAAACTGTACTTCCATGGAACAGTTTGAGCCTGACAAGTGCATTTTCCAGTGGAACACTTTTTCGTCAGAAAGCTGCTGTCTAGCTTATAAAAGAAACCTATATTAAAGTCTGAACGTTGCTTCTTTGAGACAGAGGGAGTGTTCTTAAATCGTGCATATTTGTAAAATGACTTTGAAAATAATTAATTTTGAAGGTTAAATTAATTGATATTTATGAGGTGATCAGACACTATAGCCATAAATCCCCATAAATAAAACATTCAAGGCAATAATAAATAATTAACCTCATGTAAAATCATGGAATCCATCAATCAAATTGTAAAGGCTCTATCATGGCACTTAGTTTGAACAGTTACCCACTGTGTGCTGCATAGAGCATATTTTCCTGCTGATATTATAAGCTATGAATACTAAAGAAGTGTTTTATATTCTTATAAAGCTGTTTTCCCGAACAGCACCAGAAACAGAATTCAGTTATAAAATCTGATTTTGAATGATAAAATAAGCAAAACCATATCTATATGCCCTGAAACTACCTACAGTACCTTCCTTTCACTCCCGAGCCCAGAGAAGAAACGGAGAATCTCAGAACAAACCTGTTACCATTGAAATTTTAAAAAAAGAATTAAAAAAAATATTATGTTTTATTTTAGAGACATTTAATGAATTTATAAAGTGTAAAAGGATTTCTGTAATGGTATGGTACTGAGAGACAGGATGGCTGATGCCCAGATTTTCATCAAAGATGTCCAAATTAAACAAGATATTATGTCTGTGATTAATGATACGCAAGTAAAAATTCAGTAGCAAAATGAGTTGAATTATCAAAAGACATTAGACATGAGTCATCAACTAGAAAAATCTTGGAACAGCAGAGAGAAAAAGGTTCATCTGGAAATTCTGATAACTCACACTTGAGAGGGATAGCTTTGCATGGATATTGACAGCACCTGCATGCACCAAACTAGAAGATATTCTCTGCAGAACAGCCACAGGGGCCCTACAGCCATGACCAAGTAAAGCCGTGTGAGCCCTGTGTGTGTGAATGAGCCGGGCAGAGCTGCAGCATCGGCTCCTGGAGACGCATCACCGCCTCCAGCTGGCACAGCTTCTCAAATAAAAGGTCTCCTTTCTCCACAGGGCAATACCGATGTCACCCACGGAAAGGACAGAGTGGGGCTGTCCCTCCCGTGCTTCCAGAGCCCTGGCTCAGCAGGGATGTGATACTGCCCGGCTCCCCCGACCTGCAGCCAGCACCCGGGCACTGCGGATGGGTTGGCAGAGAGGGCACACAGAGGTAAAATACTGAGAAGCAAACCATGAGTCTTCTTATCAGCTATACCCAGGCAGCAAGGGTACATGACAGCCAGAGAATTGAGGGAGACTTTCAAAAGCCCTGTGTGAAGCCGGCAGCAAGGAACAACGAGCCCGGGAATGTCAGGAACATCTCTGGCGTTGGAGCTGTCCTCATCGGAGCCCCGTGCTGCAGCCTGCCAGGGGGGAGGGCTAATTCTCTACAGCCCCACTCTGCCTTGCTTGTGACCCCTCGAGGAAATTACAGCCCTCTCCGGAAGAAAGCATTGCCCATCTGCAACTCCCATGGGAGGAAGAGTTTCTGGCACTGCTGTGAGCGAGGCTTCAGGCAGAAATTTTGTCAGCAGCACTGCCATGCACCGGCCAACGCTGGCGTAATCCGTGCTGAATCAAACCCA
This sequence comes from Motacilla alba alba, assembly GCF_015832195.1. Taxonomy (NCBI): domain Eukaryota; kingdom Metazoa; phylum Chordata; class Aves; order Passeriformes; family Motacillidae; genus Motacilla; species Motacilla alba. Next base: position 10,212,045 of record NC_052025.1, read on the forward strand.
AAGCACGGGTCTCAAATAAATTAGAGAGACCAGACAGAGTGGGCAGAGAGCAGCTGAGAGAGCTAGAGAAACAGCTGACCACCAGTTAGAGAGCTGCGATACTGGGAAGGGTTTCCCATCGCTCCCTCAACTCATTTTTCCTCTCCCTAGGAAAACACACAGGGATTCTTCCTTGCAAGAGAACGTTTCATGAACAACTTCTATTAACTATTTGGCTGCAGTGGTTAGCATATGACCCAGTTTTCTGGCAGAAAAATACAATTTAAAGCAACATCATCAGCCAGCAGTTGTTTTTAGAGAAAGCTTTGCCTATTTTCCTTCTTGTGTGGGTAACTCTGGTAGCTGCAAAAACTGTACCCAGAACTATTTGCTGATCATGTCCACCTAAAATTGGAGTGATGTCTCCATGCTTGCACTGGGCAGTTAAAAAGAATGACAAACTGCAGCTGAAAAAATGGGAAGCTGGTCTTAAAAATGTGCTTGTTAAGGCTCCAGAATGTGATGATTAATAGCTTTTACTAGTAGGTTTCAAGAGACACAAAATCAGATCTATACTTTTTGCTGTAAACCAGCTTTATGTGCCTACCTAAACTTCTCAGTGTCTCAGAATAAATACTAAATGCACAGACTAGAGCAGCTCTGCTGACTCCACTGGGGTTTTATCAGCTTTCCCACAGAATCAAGAACTTCCATCACCAGATACAGTCTAAACTTTAGTGGACACAGCAATGAGAAACCTGATTTAAATTCACCCTGCTCTGAGTGGGGGTTGGACCACATGGCCTTCCAAGATCCCTCCTCACTTAAATGACACAAGCCAAGTATGCATAAATTAGAGGTCGGTATCTAAAGCACCTCCTTTAGCTGTGCTGGCACCTACCCCCTCCTCCAAGGAGCAGTGAGCAAAGCAGAACTGGGAAGGGAAGATCTGGTTCCTGAAGCTATTCGTTTCAATCATACAAAAGGAAACCCTACGAAACTAAGCTGTACTCTGGAACAAACACAAAATTTAGCTTCTATTATACTATAAAGAATAAGCATGCACTTTTAAGCAAAATATGTATTTTTACATAGAAAGGATTGCATCTGATGTACTCCTTTTTACACTGCAATAAGCAAACCCGTGCCATGCAGAGAACCTAATATGATAACTATTTCTCACTCTGACAGTAAGGATACCGCTGTCCCAGAATCCTGGCTCAGTTCAACTAAAAAAATAACACGCTGAGCAGCTCTACGGGTATCTTTGGCTCTGGCCAAAAGTTCAAAATGACATGCATGTTTCCTGCAGCAACATTGAACACTTTTCTAACCCTAACCTCCATCACACTGTGACAGCTAAATACAGCAATCCAACAACAGCATTGACATTAAGAGAATTCTTCTGCAATTGCTCTGAAAATCCAGCCCTGTCTTTTGCAGGGACACGCTCATCTAACCTGACAGCCAGGCATTGTTCTCATTCATAGCCAGGGACAGACGCGTTTCTGGCATGTATTCCTTCATTGTTCCACTTGAGAATGTCAGCGGGTCCAGTTCAAAACCCATCTACATGGCTATGTAAGACACACAGAGTACAAGTACATCACCACAAGAAACTATCTGCCAGGCAGCAAGTGAGCGGATCAACAGGAAGGATCCCTCAGGTACTTTCTTAAAACACACACCACAAAAACCAAACCAACAAGATATATTCAAAGGATAAGAAGTCTTTTCTATCAGGTAGCACTAAAACCATCCCATGGGAAATGGATGTGACTGTGGGCTAAGGCAACGCTTAGCTGTCCAAATGTCACTTCCAAGAGGGGAACAGGGAGAGATCGTTTCACACCTCCAGGTCTACTCCTCACACTCATCATGGACCCACTAATGGTTCCCGAGGAGGTAAACCTCTAACAGTTTCCTAAGGGAAAGCACCCAGGGAGCTCAGGATTTCCACCAGCCCATGCCCAAGCTGAGCAGCAGCACAAGGGCTGGTGCGGGGCACGCTGGCCAGACAAACCCAAGGCCAGCCAGCCCCTTGTTGAGGCTTCCCCAGAGGCTGTAGGTTGTGCTGGTACCACCCACCATCCCCCCCACACACCAATCCTTTAGGGAGTCTCCTATACCTGGCACTTGCATCAATATTGTCAGAGAATGCCCTTAGGTGTTAAGCACTGCTATTAATTTGTGTATTAAGTGCTCTCCCTTAGGCTACTGAAGATTTATTTCAGGTAAGTTATCAGTATTTCTCCTCCCTTCACTACACAATATTCTACCCTTTGTCTCTCTACTTGCTGGGACAGTGACTCCACATTTTCAAAAGGCTAATTACCTGCACATCTGCCATAAGGAAATAGGAAAACCCCGTTTCAGTTCATCTTGTCCCTAGCAGACACTGGTAATTTACTCTGTACACAGGGAAGAGAAAAAGATGGAATATTAAAGGGAAAAACAAAGAAGAAAAGAGACAGGAAAATAATGTTCCTGAAAGGAAACAAATTCTAGTTTGAACATCACTGGATATTCTGATGTCCTCCAGCAAAATATGAGAGAGAGGGAAGCTTGAAAAAGAGGATGAAAATGATTAAGACCATAGACAAAAGAACTGTGGCTTTCATTTGGTATTTCTGAGGCTATAATGGTCATGAATCATTTCATAAAATGAGAAGTAGAAATGAAAACAACAGATTCTCCAGCAAGTCAACATTGAAAATATTTTTCCAGATAAAAGCTAGACCTCCTTCATACTTCAGTGAAGATCTATAAGCAAAACCAGAAGGCAGAGGTTTTAATTTAACAGGCCATATTTTACATCCCAACGTACCTTCCAAAGAAGAGCCCAACTTTACTGAACTGTCACCAAAAACCCAAATGATTGTCCTCATGCCTCTATCTGCACACCAGCCTTAGCAGGAATGAGGCTGTTCAGTAGGTCTGAAATCCTTTTAAAAAGACTAAACAAATAAAACTAGGTGAGAAAGTCAGAATGGATGAGAAAACAACCAAAGGAGAAATGTAAGATTGAAAAGCTACAAATACATTTCCCAGCACAGTGCAATGGTTAATCAGAAACACTCCAAGCCACAATTGCTCCATTCTACAAAAATATTTACTGAGTCTGGGGAGCAAGACCAAAGTGACAGACATGCCTCCATATCCACTTCATCCTTAGGGTTCAGCAGGGAGATGAAGAAGAATAATGAGATGGGAGTTATTCTCATTGCAAAACAAAAAAGTTAATGATTGATTTCTTACTCTTTTCATATGTGCACATTCAAAGATCTCAAGGTCTTAAAATCTTATTTAAGTAGAGATGGCCTCCTATTACCCAGTGTCTACCAAGAGGAAATTTTCCTAGTGATCCATAGAGCGAAATATTTGGGGTCCTTCACTTTGGGTAATACTACTCTAACAATCACAGGTTGCTCAGTCCATGAACATATTTAAAGTGACCCTTGTCAAAAATTGTACTGAAGTTCATACATTAAACATTCAAGTTTGCAGGATGGAAGAGGAATGACAAAGACTGTCCTAAGTGAGCAGCAATGCTGAGCAACACACCACAGGAAAGGAAAATAAACATACAGGGAAACAGACGCTGTAATCTTATTTGATAAGGACTGTAAGTGAAGCTGACAGATGGACTGTTCCTGCCAAGCTCTGACCCAGAGATCCTCCCTTTGCTCCCCTATCAACTGAGAGCAGCCCCATGCCTACTTCAAGTCTGCATCCTCAAGCCCAGCACAGCCCCAAAGGTTCTGACACCAGTGTGAAGCTGCACATAGAGCAGAATTTATCCAGTGACCAAGAGAAACAGACCCAGGTGATACAGAATCTGATGAACAACTTGTGGAACCACCACTGAACACAAAATGTATCCTGTGCTGGCTCACAACAGAGGAGAAGTCTACTTTCATAATACTTAAGTAGGCTCTTGACTGAAGAAAGTGCAGCCATGCCAAGCCAGAGTTTCTTCTGTCTCCTCGAAGCAATTCTCTCAGGAAACCTACACTGCAAACTGCAAATTACTGCACCCTGCTCCAACAAGACACACTTTCTGCAGGTGCTGATCTTCCTCCAATCCTTTATGCCTCCAGTTTCTAAACACTGTACACCCCTGTCAATAAAAGTTCAATTAAACGCTAACAAATTGAGATGAGAAAGTCTCCAGAAAGTCACCAGCACACATAAGATGAGATAACTGCATACCAAATCCACAGAAGAAAATTATTATCTGGAACACAAAGTACTATCCATGACATCTCTTGTGTCTGAGTAAGGGCTATGGGATTCATCTGTTTCTAACCTGCCAAGCAATTATGTCATAGCAACAATCAGCCTTAAAGGACCCCTCAGGATGTACCTTCCTGCAATGGGACACAAAGTGACAACCCTGATGTGAAATACACAAAGCCCACAGGCCAGCTGTGACCGGTCCTGCAGCATCTGGGGCAGTGTATCAGGCCAGCCTGATACAGCCAAGAGCTAAGCAGACAAAAATGAATAAATAGGTAAATGAGGGGAAGAAAGGAAAAGAATTACATCCAGTCTTGCCTTCCTGACGTTCAACATGTCATCTTGGCACAGTGGTGCTGGGTCACAGGAAACCTGCTTCATCTCAGTCTCCCAGGCTGATTTTACAATATTTCCAAAACAATCTTGTTTCATACACTACATCAAGAATGCTGCTACACTGTTAATTGTAGCCCTTTCCTTCTCCTTCTCTATTTATGACCTACTACCATCAAATGGCAAAAAAGTAATTATCTAATGTAATATAATATGAGAAAGATCACAAAGAGGAAGACTGGCTAAGCTGTCAGAAACAGAATCCCATGTGCCTCAGTGCCTCCCACTGAAAGGGAGGCTACAACAGTATTCACCAAGAATTTTATCCACAGGTTGCACTGGCATGCCCAAAATGAATAAAGTCCTAATTCTGCCCTACAAACCACACAGGCCTAGAAGTCTCCCCCCAAAACTGACAAACCAGAATCTGGATTAATGCTGTGCCTTCTAAAGAGATGGTGTCCAAACGACACCATTTGGATATCTAAATGGAGACGACAAGCACTACAAAGCCTTGAAGATTATTTACTTTTTACTGTTTTTCTCCTGCTCCACAAAGTCACACCGACACCAAATCACATCATACCAAAAGAGAGAAAACACATATATGAGGCACAGTGCTAATATCTATAAACTCATTTCACTCCAGAACTAGATTTCCAAGGATCATGTAGTAATAAAAGAATAGTATTATAACCATTGGCAAATGTATTCCGAGAAGTGCAGAATATTAACACTACGTGTAACTGCCAAAGACTTCAGTTTTCCACACTAGGATATGCTGGAATGAAAGTTCTTCATCCTCCCATGCAAGCTTCACCCCACAGGCACAGAGGACTGGAAGGAGGCCAGCCATGCCACCTGGAAGCCAGGTGAGTGCTCCAGCACATGGGGTATTACAGCAACCTGCATGTATTTTTAATTAAGTTTTTTATTTCCAAGTATTCAGGCTGCCTACCGCTTGCAGAGTGGCATTGACAAGGCGTGGCACCAGCAGCTGCCCAGAGGTGTGCAGGCCACAAGCGGCAAGAAAAATCTTTGAGGTTTTTCAGTAAAACAAATATTTACCAGTACAGAAAGTCTGCTTTTCTTCAGCAGGCTTTTAGTGGTAAAGATTGGTTTAAAACGAAAACCAGAAGCCCTAATTATATAGCTGAATGCTAGAATTAAGTTATAAATTAATATGATTATTCTATTTCAGGGAGCACTGATGCATAAAAAGGAACAAATCCAACCAAGTTTACTCAGGGAAGCGTATCAGTAAACCTGTGGTACTCATTTGAGATACCCAAAAGAAATTGGTCCAAAAAGCTCAATCTCCTGTTGAATATCTTTAATCCAAGACTTTCATGAATCCTTTTGGAGCCAACTATTCTGTTCTCCAATATTCGCTATCATTTCAACTTAATAAAAACAAAGAAATTAAATAATTCTTGCACAAATACATTTAATTAGTCTCCTAATTAGAAACATGTCAGAATTCAGCTATCTTGAAGAAATTTCAGCTCCTTCAAAATTTCTGCTATTTGTTAAGCAAATCATTGCTTTCTTTGGTCATTATACTGAGAAGAGACTGATAAACAAAACAAACATTGCTTAAAATGTTATTAGGAACTGACTGATACTCATTAGATGAGAAATCCTAATTAAGTCTAAGACTTGGGGTACAACACTTCTTGTATTCAGACAAATACTAATCAAATCACCAGTAAATTATTTTTTGCTTTATATTCAAATGATTGAAACACACATGAATAGTTGTCTTCAAGTATATATTGTTTAGAAAGAACTTCCTGTTTAGGGCTACTTTGGTAGGGTTTATTTCTTACAGAAGTTGACACTGCATTCTTGGGCGCTGAAGGGGTAGCAGGATAATGGACTGATGCCTTACAGCTCAATACAGTAACATCTGTGATCAAGTTCTGGGGATCTGGAGGAGAAATGTCTCACTAGCAGCTTAGTATTTTAATTTGCTGAATCACAATGGATTCCAGCAGCATTTCCATGACCAGAGAGTCTAGTTGTACTTTTTAATGATTACTGCCTTTATTCGGATTCCTTTCTGATCACTTAGAGGCATCAGGCACCAGCACATAAATAAATATTGAGTTAGGCCAAACACAGATGGCATTAAAAGGACTTTAATGCCTCCAAAGCAGGATTGATTCAAACTATATGAGCAGCAAGTGTAACTTCTTAAAATGAGAACCTAAGAGGCACTTCCAAGTAATTTATAATTATTAAAATTAAAATATGCTTCCAGAATCACATTGTGCATTTGGACAGCTCATTGCCATAAACAGTGAGGCAAAGGTCACACAGATGAAAGCAAACATCTCCTGCAGTCAACAGCTTGCAGTAAAAAATGTTTAGTAGGAAAAATCATGAGAACTGAAACAGATCTTAAGCTTCTTCATTTTAACATATAAGACCAGTATTCACACACAGAATAGCCTCAATACTTTCAAATGATAAAAGACTTCCAACAGTCATTATAATCAAACACACAAAATGACTGAAGTGTAAAAGGGTTTTCTTTAAAAATGTATCCCCTTGTGCCTTACAATCAGAGCAAGAGTTCATTTCAAAATGAAAAGAAAGTCTTAGTCAACTGTAATAACATGGAAATAAAGTTTCCCAGCATCTGTTATGACTTGTATTACAATTAAGAGATTCCCAAATGTATTTGTACTGATGAACAAGTTAAAAAAATACTAAGTCTTCTTGTAAAATCATATTTTTAGTGCTTTAGTCCTCCAATTACAATGAATAATGTATATACAGTTCCTATACATTCAAAATATGTTTTCCATCTGTCCTTCCAAACTTGTTCCAACCTTGTCTGTTAGAATGACAATTCTTTTTATTCACATTGTACAGTACAGTACTACACCTAAGAAAGTGCTCACAACTTCTAAGCTGTAAATATCCAGCAGTGTTCACCCAACAATGATCAAAATTACTGTCCTCCAAGCAATTAGAGAACTCTATATTCAGCCTCAAATCAGGGTTACAAAAGAAGGTCAAACAAGAAACCAAACTAATAATTTGTTTTGTCTTTTTCTCAGTTCATCTGGCAAATTATTACATCCTCGTTAAGAATCTGCTTCCCAAGGGCACTCATTCATGTTGGTAATATTCAAAAAAACTGACCAAGATACAGAAAAACTAAAATTTATGTTGACACTATCTCTAGATTTGCAGATTACTAAGCAGATATATAACTCAGAGATAACATACGATAAAAGGAAGAATTATTGCAAAGGACATAAAAGATGGCAGGCTTCTGTTAAGTAAAAGAATCAACTCAAAAGATTAAATACTTACCCTAACCTATTTTAGACTCCAAAAATAATTAACACATGAAATATCATCCCTGGATGCACTATGTCTAAACGGCACAGTTTACAGTGACAGTTACACACACCAAAGAAATTTTATCCTCAGCTAACATGCCTCTAACTTCCACCAAGTCAGCACAGTGTGCTAGATGGCATATTCTGTGCCACTGAGCAAAAAATTGTGTTTATCATTTTGATATTATCTCAGAATCCTATAACAACAAAGGTTATCAAAACACCCTAAAGAATGCAGGCACTTTCTAATAAATGTTTTTTATTATCATCTTTATTGCTTGCAATTAGTCCCTCAAACTTTACTGTACATCCTTCTCACCTCCTAGATTTTGTCACATCTACTTTGGATCTGTTTTGTCCAACTATTTATTTTGTGTCCAACTATTTATTTTGTAAGGTATAAGGAAATGAAATAACAGAGTCTGATCCTACAAAATCAGATCCATGAAAAATAATGCTGACAGCTTGCATCCATTTTTGTAGCATGCAGATCTAAAAACATAAACCCTCTTCAATCAGGCAAGCCAAGATTGTAAATCCAAATATAGCTAAAAAGTATTTAGAACTACAAGGAAGTTAGCAAGAAATTAAAGCACATTCATCAAGGCCTCCAACAATAAAGTTGTAATAGCTCCTTTTTGAGAAAATGGGGGCAAAATAAGCAAATAGCTTGCATCCCTTATAGAAGCCTAACTATTTTAATACAAATTTTGTTACATTTCTCCCTCTGTCTGACAACAGCAAAAATTTGGCTATGTGCTGAAAAGGTACATTGGATCACCTGAGAAAGGAAACTTCTTTTTTATTACTTTATTACAAACTTTTCACCTTTAGTGAACTAGATTTTCAACTGCACATGCACGCAATGCCTTTCAGCTGACTTCACAACTATTTTTGCATTGGAAAGGTGTTCCATTAGAATGGGGAAAAGTTTGCCTGACAGAGATTTAGCCTTTAAAAAAAGTCTCTGCTAAGCATGTACCACAATGTTTCCTAAAAAACTAAACTCTTGTATGCTTGGGCTCACTCATACTAGTACTAGATAGTTAGACAGTGCATATGAGAGCAAGATGGATATTACAAGAGGCTTAAGGTGGAGATAAGAGAGGACAGCTGATGGAAAGGGCATGCTGTGGGCTCCAGGCATCACCGTTATTCTGCTTTTATGCAAAGCAAAGCGCGGGATGCGGGAGGAATGCACGAGCCCGCAGAGTGCCTTTATCTAAGGCCTTCCTAGAAGATAAATTAGCAACCTCCGCGCTGCTGCTGCGGCTCATCCCCACGAAACATCGCCCACCCAGAGATGAAGTACGGCTGCAGGTCGCAGAGGAGCCAGCACCCTGTCCGGCGGGGGAAGCTGGGAGGGCGGCGGGGCTCCGCGCCCCGAGCCCTGGCGCTACCCTGCGGTGCTGCAGGCGGCGTCCGGCGCCCCCCAGCCCAAACCGCTCCTCCGTATGGGCAGCCCCAAAGGAGCTCCGGGAGCTCTCGCACCCCCAGAGCTCCCACCGTCAAGGGGTTCTGGCTACGGATACATACACACACACACACACGCAGGCAGATGTGCGCCGGCTGCCCGGCCCGCGCCGCGGCACCCCGGGAGGGGCCGGCCCGGCCCCGCACCTACCCTTTGAGCGCGTCGTGCCCGCCGCCGTGCCCTCGCCTCTTGGCCCGGCTGGACCGGCTCTCCTTGGCGCTCACCCCCTCGGTGTGCCCGGCGGCGGCGGCACCAGCCTGGGACGCCCACAGCACGGCAACTCCCAGGGCGATCCCCAGCAGCCGCCCCCGCCACATCGCGTCCCCCGAGCCCCCGGGCTGCGAGCGGCCGCTGTCTCCTCCGCGCCGCCGAAGACTGCCGGTCCTCGCCGCCCTGTCTCCGACCAGCCTCTCCAATGCGAGCTGCGAGGGGAGAAACGAGGAGGAAGGGGAGTTAGAGACGGAGGAAAAGCGGCCGCGGCCACCCCGCGCCCCCCGCCGCCTGCCCCCGCGCCCCGGCGCCGTCGGCCCCCGGCCAGCCCGGCGCTATCGCGGCCGCGAGAGGCGGCGGCCGCGGGGGACGGCGAGGGGCTGCCCGGGACCGCGCGGGCTCTGCCTCCCCTTCAGCAGCATCCGCGGGGGCTCCCGCACCCGCCGCGGACAGACCGCGGCCGCCGCCACCGCTCCCGAAGCCGCTCCGGGGCTGGAAGCGCCCGCTGGGCACGAACCCTCCCGGCTCCCGAGCGGGGCACCGCTAGAGCCGCAGCGGCCGCAGCGCCGCGGGCAGGAGCCCCGCGCCCAGCCCGCCCGCCCCGGGAGAAGCCGCTGCGAGGGGCGCGCACCCGCTGGAGCCGCCGCCGCCGCCGGCTGCCGTTCCCGCTGCTGTTCCAGCTGCGGCCGCTGCACCCGCCGCTAATCCAGCTGCGGTTCCAGCTGCCCCCTCCCTCCTCCTCCTCCTTTTTCCCCTCCTCTCCCCCCCTCCCTCCTCTTCAAGTATCGCCCGCCCAACCCTTTCTCGCGAGAGAGAGGGGAATAAAAATGTTCCCCCCACCCCCGAGCCGCCAAGCCGGGGGCTCCCGGCGGTGCCCGGCCGGCTCCCGGCCAGCCGCGCCGTGGGTCACCTGCGGCCGGCCCGGGGCTGGCGGGATGCTCGGCCCCGAGAGGCTCCCCGGGAGCCGCGGGAAGCGTGCGGTGCCGGCGGGGAGGACGCGGCGCTGCCGCTCCCTCCGCTCCGGAGGCAGCTGCGGCCGGGCAGCGCGGCCAGCTCGGGTTACCCCGCGGGTCCCCGGCTCACACGGCGGCAGAGGCATGAGCGCCCGTGGCAGCCTTAACGCTGAGCCAAATGTGTCAGACGGGAGTGGGGGGAAGCGAAGGTAGTGCACGCCTCTGCCTCCATCTAAATGCCTACAGATATGTGTACATAGAGGTATCTGCTTCCTAGAGGTGCAGCATTTTGCATCTATAGCTTATGAAAAATAACATAAAGGTATCTGTTTCCCTTATAAGGAAAAACAGCATCGATGGTGGTTCTACCGGAGAGGCTGCTGCAGAATGAATAATACACTTTCTAGCAACTAACATGGCACAGACACCAAGGCACCGCACTCTTCTGTACCTACTCCTAAATCTCCACAGCCAGCTACAGAACAAATGCTTGCCTCATCCTTCTCAAGGAAAGAATGCCCTGCATTTTTTATTTATGGTTTAAATCAAAAACAGCAAACCACTACCAACTCCTGAAAGGTAGAAAGGCTGAAATAATTGAGCAGGGAACGCAACACAACGCAGTTAACAAGAGTTCAAGCCCAGATTCTATACACTCCTATCGAGTACCAGTATTATCTCTGTACCAGGATTATCCCATTTCAACATAGACAGGAAATACAAAAAACAAAACAAACAAAAAAATTAGACTGAAAGTAAATGCTACTTATACAGTCTGCTCTGCTCACATACAAATACTTTGGCAGAAATGTTGGATTTCCTAATTTTCAGGTATTTTCCATTTTTGTTAGTTTCAGGTAGGTACTGATGGTTAGTGGCTCTGTATTATTGCAGTGATGTTGCAAATGCTCAGCTGCACAATTTCATAAGCAAGCAGCTGACCAGGCACAGCAGCTGCCAAACCACCCTGCCCAAAGATAAATGCATGGTGTATTCTGCCACTAAAACAGTATCAGAAAAAAAGGAAGCAGTGTGTGAGATTTCCTAGTACCAATCTGTTCACAGCTGAATTGTAATGGTGACACAAGATATGACAGATGCTAGTTGCAATATACAGTTTGCATCAGTTTACAGGAGTTTATATATTACATATATAAATATGCATTGTCTTTCTAAACATACACAGAACTATTTAAACTGTGTACTAACCACAATAGCAGCTTTCTAATAATTTTGGCTGATTTTTATCAAGTGTTAGATTCTGCAAATTACAAAACAGTCGTTTGATATTGACCATTTCAATGTCACTGTTTAACAGTGCAGTGTCAAGACTTTCAGACAGAGAGTATATGATAAAACGTAGATGTGAAATATTCTGAGATACTGGCCCAAGAAAGAAGTAATGGGGTACAGAGTATGCCACCTCAATGTGTCTGAACAAGGCTCAAGACAGTAGCAGCCCACACTTTATACCACTATTTTGTAACTTGTACAAAATGAACTAATTAACTTCAACTCTGCAAGCAAAGTATTACTGATTTGCAGTTTGCACCAGAGAAGTAGAAGTTAGGGGTTGTGATTAATGAGGAACATTGCTTTTTCTGTTAAAATTTAGTTCGATAAATAGGAATTTGATTTTTCAAAGTTTTTGTTTGCCTGACACATAAGTATGCAAAGATTAAGATTTTTTTATGGCTATGTTTGTTGAAGAGACCATATAGCATTGCCCAAAGTATTTTGTATTTCTTTCGCAGTGTCAAATTAAATTTTGCTCAAAACCAAAAAGAGATGAGGATAAAGGTAGTAGTAATTATCCCTTGTATTAAGAAATTCAGGACAAGTATTACATTGCTATACAGTTCTCTTCCTTCACCATCATCTATGCATACAGCAAAATCTAAGCATTTACTTAGTTAATATAGAAGTTAAACTGAACCTGCAAAATGTCACTAGATATTTACTAATTATGCTCACAATGTGAAGATAGAATTTACCAGTAAACAAAAGTGAGTTATGAAAGGAATTCTTGGTTGCTATTTACTCCAACATTCTTTTGGTTTCAACATTTTCTGTTTCAACCGCTTTAATTTTGTGGATGAGCTACTAGAAAAATATCTAGTCTGTGTCACAGGCTAATGGGGTGACTCTCATATCTTCTAGCACATTTTATGATGTATTTTTTTGGTATCTTGCATGGTTGCAGAAATGTGGATTACACTATATGAAGTAATGCTACATGATATGTGGGCTGGAAGTTCATTAATCTAGTGAAATATGTAGCACATCATCAACTTCTGGTGTGTCATTTTAAAGAATATGCTTATACATTGGAAGTGTTTACATTGTTGACAACTCTAAAATGGTGCCCACCTGGGTTCTCAAACCACTAGAAAAATACACTGTCACAAGCCAAAGGCTTAAAACAACTTCTGCACTCTGCTGCTGAACAGAGCAGACCCTACTAATAAGGGTCATCCACACTCTTTCCCACAGCCACTTGAGCTTCTGCAAACATTTGGACTCTGAAGAACATCTAGACAAACAGATTTCTATATGGCCTCCAAAACACTTGTCAGCCACTTGAAGTTTCACTTAAGGGGAAAAAAACCAAGGCAACTAAGAAGCAATTCTGATGATCCAGTTGATCACCATTTCCTGTGACAAACAGAAAGATGAACTCTCGGATTAACCAAGATCCAGAAACTCAGTGATATTTGAGTTCCTTGATCAAACCATGGAATCAAATCCAAAAATAAAAGACACCAAGAACAAGACATAACATCATTGCTACATGCACAGCAGAATTTTCCAGGTGATTTTGAGGATCTGATAGGTGTATTTTGGAGGATGTAGATGGCATGGATTATGGTGGCAGGGCCCAAAATCAGAGCAGGATAATTACAGGTAGATTGATTATAAGAAGGAATGATAGAAAAGACATAAACCACATTTTACAGTTGGCTATCACCTGGGAAGCAGTGACCCTAAATATTTACGTCACTTTACACACACTTCAAATCAAGTCCAGTATATTCCTCTAATAAGACATCCTATTTGCTAACCATGCCTTAGTGTACCTCCCTGTGCTTATCACCATCATGTACATAAACCATTTTAAAACAGGGCCCAAATTATTAACATGAAACTGATCCTCACAGACATACTTACTTGTCCTGCTGTTTGGTTTACATAAAAACCACAGAACTGAAATTTTCAGTGCTGGTGAGCTTCATGCTCAGCAGCAGAGATGCAAAGTACTGGTTTCCCTCCTTGCTGGCCTTTGGCTGGCCAGTCCTCTTCATCTTACTCAAACACTCCTTCCTCTCCTCCTGAAGGATGGTTAGCAGAATAGTCATTTTTCAGGCAAACTGTTTGGAACTGTTGCAAATAAAAAAATCTTATCACTAGAAGTACGATGAAAAATTGGGGGCTCATTTCAAAAAGTTTTGCTTTATTTCAATTTGTATGAACTTTTGCAATAATTGCTTTTTTTTAAACCTGTAAATTTACTCTAACCCGAGTGAGCAAAAAAAGTATGTCCATCTTCCATATTTCTTTATTAAGAGGGCCTTTATTATGCCAATGAAAACAAATAGTGTGGGAAAGTTTTAGTGTGTGTATTTTTTTAAGTGCGTTAAAAGCACAAACAGTAATTACATCCAGACAACCAATTAACTGGTTTAAATCTAAAAATAATAAAATAAAAAAATTTAGGTAACTCAAAATAAAACACATTAATTTTCCTTAATGCTCTTTGGTCAGACAAGCTGTGATAAGTAGCTGTGGAATCCATTATTAAAATATTAGGGGATATATTTCACTCCATTTTTTACTTCATTTTTACAAATGGCTTAATTGAAATTTTCATCTATCAGCAGAGTTTACAGTGATGGAGAAGGAAATCCTACCTACATTAACATATAATTCCATAATTTGTGATACTGCACAAAGTGTTGTTGCAATATTTCTATAATATAAAAATATGACAGGAAACCAAAGAAGTTCTTTCTTGACTCAGACATTAGGGGCCTATGTGCTTCTGCAGAAATTACAATGTTTTATCTCAGTTGTATCCTAAGTGACCATAAACCTATTACATTTTATTACATTCAGAACACATCTTTCCTATTTATGCCTCTATGGAACAGTTTAACACAGATCTTATGTTGTCCTAAACAAAATAACATCTTTAATTTACAAGAAGGCAAATTTTTATATCACTCCACCAAAACCCATACATTTCTCTTTACTAAGATTGGAATGAAACAGATGCTCTTTCTCCTCCAAAGCACCTGGATTCACCAGTATCAGTGACAAAGAAAGTATAAGGAAATTCAAGAGAGACCCTAATTCAGACATTCCCTTCTCAGTATTTTTTAAAAGTGCTCTCTACTCCATTCATAGTTGGTTTTGTTTCTAAAGCTAGATCTCATCTTAAATCAACCCTTACCAAGAAGGGGTGAAACTTATCCTATGTCTCCATTTGCTGAAGGCAGATCTATTATCAGAGTTATTCTTCAGGGGGTCCTAAAGAAAAGAATAAAACCAGAAGAAATCCAAGCTTTCATTCTATCTTCCAGGTAGGGGAATCACAACCTATTTTTAGGTAGTAAAACTAGTGTTGAATAAAGATATAGCTACAATACAGTGGAATTTTATTTTTAATCCCAATCTAATATACATACAGTGATGTATTTAATTCTAGGTGTACTGCTAGAAAACCTATCTTAACAACAGCAATTGCTTCTTTGATTTAAAAACAAAAATTTTAATCCATCCTTAGTGCAAGAAAAGGAAATGTATATATGCTACTACTTTCTGTCAGCTAATAACCCTGTCAAATTTAATGGGAATTTTGCCACAGTAACAGTTGCAAGCCAAGCTTCCTCAGTCTTACATTTGTCCCCAATGACCTCTTAAATCCCACCTGTAAACTCAGAAGCAAAATGAAACAGCTTTCATGGCTTAGCATAAAATGCCAACTGTTGGGTGAATTTTCAGGCTAAAACACTGAGCAAAATGGATATAGCTTTTTATCCAAATTAATACATTCCAAGTGGGTGGAAATCAGTAACCAAGAGCCTCTTCTTTAAACTCTGATTTATGCAGAACTCCCTACTGATTCCAACAAAGACAGCTGAATCAGGCCCTACATTCCTTCAAACACTGTCAGCAAGGGATTGGGTGTCTCTGCCTCTGTTTTCCATCCTAGTGTTCCTCTGGCTATGTGATGTCTCGGTTGATAGGGAGTTGCCCTGTGATGCAGTTAAAATAATAAAATAGGTAATAGGAGACTAGGGATTAGACACTGAACCCACCACATTCCATTTGCAAGGCCCTTCCTTTGAGAAATAGCACTGTGAGAGCATTGCATCCAGCTCTGATAGAATCAATGATGAGTTAAAATACGAAGGGACTTGTGAAAGTGCTTCAGTCCAGTTCCCTGTTCAGAGCAGGACCAACTTAAGAATGGGCTGCTCAGGCTCTGTCCACATGTATACCTCCAAGGATGGACGCCCACTTTTCTGGAGTAACCTACTCCATTGTTTCACAACCCTTGCTGTGACAAATCTTTCTTAACACTTAGTAGGTATCCCTTTACTAGAATTAGTGCCTGCTCTTCATCCTACCACTGCTCACCACCCACCAGAGCCAGGCTCTATCTCCTCTATACCCTGAAAACAGCAGGAAATCCTCTCTAACCTGTGCTTCTTAAGTTTGGATGAACCCTCTGCTCAGAGAGCATTGCTTTAGCCCCTCACCACATTGGCGTCCTCTGCCAAGCTTACTCCAGGTGCCAGCGGCTTTTGGGTTTAGGGCTGAGTGTGGCTTTTCTGTGCCAGGGTGCCCAGAGTTGGATACAGCACTGCAGATGCAGTTTCTAAAGCACCAAGAGAGGTAAAGAATCCCTTTCCTGCAGTCCCATAACACAGCCCATGTGCAGCTGGCCACCTCTGCTGCGAGAGCGCCGCTGACTCACGGAGCACAGGGATGAGTCTCTGGCCAGTGAAGAGTTCAGAACAGCTCTGATCTGCACTTTCCTTTATTCAGTAACTTTCAAAAGGCTGACTTCATTTCCTCAGGTTTTCTAGATACCAGTAAACCAAGACAACCTCATCTAGAGTCTGTGGTTTCTTACCGGGAATAAAATCATTTGGGGATTTCCCTCCCACTTTGTCTGGTGAAAGTATTAAAATTTACTTACTGAGGATCACTGAGTGGTTTTTTATCAAGTTCACAAGTTTCAGCAGCCAGCCTTCATTGCCTCAAAATGTCCATCAGAGGCAAGGTCTTCATACAGCACACTGGATAGAACATGATCCATTTATTAACACATACATCTTTAATACATTGCATTGTACACTTCCAGTACAGTTACTTGGATAAATTCAGCCCATAGACATCAATAAGAAACTTCCTATTAACTCACAGAGTATTGAGTGTCATTTTTAGCCCCTTCTCATTTATGCATTGGCTCAACTCATGGCAAACTGATTGATTTGCAGTATATAGATGCTTCATGGCTATTTCTTCAGGATAAAATCAGGTTACGTTTACTGATAAGGAAACAGGAAATAAAAATTGCAGTTAATTAAAAAATACATTAATTTTACTGGTAGCCAAATTAAGTAAACAAAGCTATTTGAGGAGGAAGTTGCAATAGATTCCACATACTGTGGCTCAAAGTGGGAATGAGAAGGGACAGGAAGAAAGCTCTGTATGCTTTTTGGAGGTTGAAAACCTTTTTTACTCTCCTACAGAAAATTAAGATATAGGGATAGAGTTAAAATCTATTCAAGAACACTTAAAATGAGAGTAACTTTTACTAGTTTCTAGTACAAATTATTCAGATTATGTTTAAATGAGGGAAGAAATTCCAACAATAAAAAATCTTTTCAGCTTTTTTAAAACCCAGAATTACTGCCTCTAGAATGTCCCTAATGGTTTACAAATTACCAACACCAGGTCCACCCAAAATTGCTTTTACTGTGATGAATGGGGTGGAGTTCAGAAGAGATTGAGCTGCTACATTTCTTTTTTAAAGAGTCAGGTTTTGACACTTTACAAATTTGGAATAAAGATGTTGAACACTTCTTCTAGCTTCATGAACTCCTTTCAATACCAAGAAAAATACCACATAACTTCAGACAAATAAGAATGAAGGTCAAACAGGCAGAGTCAGCAGAGGAAATGTCACTTGAAACACATGAAGGAGAGCCAAGGAAAAATACTTGACAGGAGATGCTTGGGAAAGAGGACATCTATATCTATCTATCTGTGGATATATGGATATATATATTAAGGCTGACTTTTCCAACTCCTGTTCATCAGTAAAAGGAAGGAAGTGTAATTTTATGGCTGAAAAGTGGATGATGTCAATAAGGAGATTCATGGTGCCTTTTCAAGATAAGCAAATCTTTCAGAGGCTCCAGTCTGGACACATTTTATGATAAACTATTGGGAAAACAGTTTTCCTGCACTGCAATGATCTGGAGAAGCTTCCCTTGGCACTACAAGCCTAGTCCTAGCCCAAGATTTTTTTTTTCCTTTCCACTTATTTCAGTGGAGTTCACAGCATGCCCTGACTTCAGTGTGGTGAATGCTATTCCATCAGTTAAGCTAAGCTAGAGCAGTGAAATTTCTGAAAAGAGCCTATTACACACATTTGAAAGCTTTATGGAGAGCTGGAAACAATTCCTTCCAGACAGTTGGCTACAAAGTCTTTCCTCCTGTTCAAAGTATGCAATCCTCTGCATTCATTGGTCTGTACATGAGGCTCTTTACCTACTTGGGGTTTTGTCACAAACAGTGACCTAAAAACAAAAAGCCTGTGCAGCCTTGCTGACTAAATATTCCGAGTCCTGCACAGTGAAAATACAAAGCAAAATTCCAAAAGTGTACTCTAAACCAAGAAATAACTGCTTTTTGAATTTACTCAAACTTGTAAAAAATAATGCTCTAATACACATGTTCAAGAGTGTCAAATTCAGAGCTAAATGTCTTATAAAAACAACTTTATACAACTCTGTACCATTATATCAGTTCTGCAGATCACTGATACGTATGTGCCAACAATAGTTATTCCCCATGGAATCCTGAAGAAGTTGCTTCTTCTAGGGCAGCTCAACATTTGAAATCTAATTATTATTTTCTGTGTCGTTTCTTTTTGCTGGTTTCCACCTTTCTCCCTATCACAAACTCCATTTTAAGGGCAGTTGACTTAGGCAACCCTGATAGCTACTTACCCTGTTTCACAAGCTGTCCTTCCCCTTCCTGCAGTCAAAAACGATACAATACCATTTGCAAGTAAAAAAGAAAGAAAAGAATAAAGTTTAAACATTTTAAATTGAGTATTACCAATTGTGTCATTGGCTACACCCATAATATGGGAAATGCTAGTCCTGTGCTTATCCAAATCCCGTGCTGGATAAGAGAGCTCTTCTAAAACATTTGGAACTAAATTCTGTTTACTGTGATTGAAGGACCAGAGCAGAAAAAAAAATATGAGGAATTTCTTCCATTCATGAAGAATGCAGGTGGGATGTAGCCCAGGAAGATACAGAGTACAAGAGAGTGTTAATCTGCAAATCCCAGCTATAAAGCCATTGGAATCTGCACTGTTCAGCCCTGCTTCTGAGCTACCAGCAGCCAGCTGTGTGTCAAGAACAACATCTGGCAGCTGCCAGGTGTAGAAGCTGCTGTTCTTCAGATGACCAGCAAAATATGTTCCACAGTGACCAGCACTTCTGCAAGAAAGCATTCAGCAGACAATGTGGTGATTTAATTTATAAGCTTGTTCATACTCCAGGAGCTCTGAGAAAGCCCGAGTAAGACTGGCCTATTGCAGTGTATGAACAGGACAGAAAGCAAGCTCCAGCCACCTGGCCACTGCCTTTGTCACCAGGTCTAGGCAAGGTGCAGCAGCATTGGGAAGACATTTGGACAGCAAGGCAGAAACACATGCAGCAAGTAGCCCATCTCTTGGGTTACTCCAGAACTTCATTTGCCATAACAGGATCTTACAGCTTTTGGATAGGGCCTCTTACACAGTCATTTTAAGCCTTGTTTTCCTCGTCAACAGCCTCATTCTTCTCAAACTACAAAAAGAGAAGAGAATAATCACAAGGGTGGCAGAATGTGTCTCATTATTAGGGATTTTAGCAAGTATTTATCAGTTATACTCAGACATTTGTGGAGGGGACTGAGCACTGGAAGAGGTTGTGCCATAGGAGTTGTAGAGTCTCCATCGCTGGAGATATTCCAAATCCTGGGCACCTGGCTCTAAGTGATTCAAAGGAATCTGTTCAATCATTCCTCTCTGATACTTCTATGTGGCACAGTGTTTCAACAGATTTTCTGTTTCAGAAACCCACAATCACTGAGTTTGAACCCATACTGGCCAGTTTCCCTGTTCTCCTAAGCACAAGAAACCTGCAGTCCTACTTTGACTCACGTGTTAAGCTGTGTTAAGCTCTTAAATCTGCTCCTTGGAGGAAGGTACTGGAGCAAGCATATGCCTGGAATTGCCAGGTTATGGGACTACTACACAGACTGGATGCAGAGAGCTAACAAATGGAACCCACAAAGAATAAAAGCAATACCACAAAGGAGGCCAGGAAATGTGTGTCAGCTCAGCCCCAGTGCCTGCACTGCAGTGCTGGAGCAGCACTGCTGGGTTGGGCCCACCTGCAGAACGGCCAGGCATCACACAGGGTGCCCAAGCAGCAGCAGACCCTGCCCTGCTCAGGCCCACACACCCCCAAAGCAGGGTCTGCCAGCTCATTGAGTAAAGCAACTTCTGCACCAGCTGCCTGCCTGTGTGCTTTTTACAGCTATACAGATGATTTTGTTTCAACATTGCATGTCTTACCCGTTTCCTACATGCGTACATGGGGATGATTTTGATTTAGTTCGACTGTTGACACTGCTGTTCAAGAGAAGAGTTAAGAACAAGTTAAACTCCCTGGCTGATGAATTGGTCACAGCTTCCCACAGGGACTGCTCAGACATCCGCAGTGATAAATAGAGTCAAAGCCTCTGCTGGCTCAGCTCATGTTTATTAGAACTATCTGCTAATGACCTAAAGGGAACAATCTTGAGAAGTGTAGGAAATAGTTTCCCCAGCTATTGGTTATTGTAGCATGCATCGCTGACACAGGCAAATAATCTCTTGTAAGAGCACTGCAGGAAGACAGGAGTTACGTTTTATGAAGGATTTTACTTTTCACATTTGGTTTCCTTCCAGTTTGGAAGGAAACTGAGATACTTAAGTTTTCCACAAAAGAAAAATCACGTGGGGAAAAAAGGCCAGATTTGGATCTTCTAAACTGTTTCATTTCAATTTTGACTTTTTAGAGCTGCAAAAGTTTACAAACCAAGACTCATTTTAAAACAAAAGGTTCCAGTCAAAGAGTGTTAAAATGTTTTCATTCTTGGAATGCTTCCATTTTTCTCTCAGAACTAAATATGAAGACAAACACAATTCTGTGAAGTATTTTAGAAGAACTGTATTTTTTCAAACGGAAAATTGTCAACATTTTCTTTATTGACTCTATACTCTTTTTATTCCCCTTTATTTTCTTCAAAATATTAGTCCAAAGGGTTCTAGAAGAAAATGGAAATATTTCTAGTGGGAAGTTTGAAAAGAGCAACTAACTTCTGAAAAGTGAATCTTCTATCTCCATTTTTTTATACCCTCTGCCTAAGCAGGAACAGATGATAGGGTAACTAGTAAGGGACTTATCTTCTCCAAGGACATTAGCAAGTCGTTTATGTTTAAAATACAGATTCCAGAAAGCAAAGAAAAAGACAAGAACTTACCCATTAACTATTGCTAAATGTAGCTTGTGCTGCACACCTGGATTACAACATCAGTAACTTGAGCAAAGAATCAGGGATATACAGCAGAAGAAAAAGTTTCCATCCTGATCCTGTAGGTTCTTGCCTGTTTTCCACCTCGTGAAAGCTGCATAGTACACAAAATGGCCAACTGGCAAGTTTAAAGGAGGAACCCAGTCATCTGACAGGCTCCTTATGTCCCACAGCTTCCACAGGCCCAAACACTCTTAGACACGCACCACAACCTGGCACGTGCCACAGAACACACACAGAGCAGCACTGCAGTTAGAACTGGGTTCTACTGGTGTTTCTACAGCCCTGGCTGAAGTTTTAGTCACAATGACATTGACACCAACACCCCCTGTGAAGACCTTTGAGGGTGCAGAAAATAAACGTTTACTACATAGCTTTGAGCTTTTTCTGCACGTACGGATTTTAAAGCTGGGGGTACAGTTTGGCCTTCAATTAAAGTCAACATATAAAGAAAATTTCCCTTAGAGACCTTCACTGGCAAGAACCCCAATCCCTGAAGAGGTTTCTCTATAGAAAGAGAAGAGGAGCAGAAGGAAGGAGACGTTCCCAGAAGACTTTTGGTTTTTCCAGAATACTAACATTGTCCTTAAACGTATGGTGATGAAGTGTTACATAAACGTTCGTGTGGTGTGAGACCACTAGAGGGGAGTAAAGTAACTTACAAGTGAACGTTTCCTCTACTCGGTTTTGCTGTACAAATTGCATTTGCACATGGTAATTAACAGCTATAGTAAAGCCAGAGTATTAAAGAATTGCATTTGCTTAACATTCTAAGCAAAGTTGATTAGATAATTACAGTATTTCTGTACCATTGTCCCTTCTCACTAGGCTGCAGGCTGACAGGGAACATTCGTCATCTGGATGAAGCCAGAACACCAGGGATGGCATTCAGCCAGAACATTTGGCAATAGACATGTATTTCTTTACTTGTATTCAGATTTACAAAGAAGCAATGCTACATGATGGAAACAGACTCATTTTACCAAGTGTGAAAAAGGCATTGGGCTCAAAAGCTCGCTTGGTAGGTAAGCATGTCCAGGAAGGAAATGAAGGTTCTCACACAGATCACCATCAAAGTCTACACAAGAGTGAAATATTTACCCAAGCAACAGGAACAGAGAGGAGCATGATTAATTTGGAAGTGCAAAGTACTCTGCATCAGAATGCTGGGTGAAACCTCACTACAGCTGCAAGTAATGTGCTCCTGTATCACTGCCAGGTTGCCATCGTCTCCATTGTAAGCCATCCACCCTGTGGGAGACAGGACTGCACAGTGAATCTGCACAAAAGAGAAAAATAAATTTCAATGGGAAATCTTAGCAACTCCCACAGAACAAAGGGAAACATGAGAACAGAGTTCCAACAGCAGAAGAATAGCTTTGACAGTAAATTTTAAGGATGAATGACTGAAATATATATATGTGTGACTGTGTATCTCAATACTTCTGAGAAGTGTACCCAGCTTGAGATTTTATGGGAAAGGGGACATGATACAGCAGCAAATGGATCTTCAAACCTCGGAGGAAAGTTCCACCTATAAAGTAAAGTAAGAGGTAGGGGGCAAACGAGATATGAAATTGCCAAGGTGGTAAGTAAAGCCTGGGAATGCAAGCAGGCCAGAGATCTCCTTAGTTGCATACCCACAGGTGATACTTAGGGAACTTGAATTTAATCATAGCAGTCTTGAAAGGTGTTCACAGTCTGATAGAGTATTTTGCAAAGATTGCAATAATTCTGCAGAATGGACAACCGGCTGAACCAGACTGAAAACTACCAAGCATGGTAGGACCAAGAATGTTGGGGCTAATTTTTTTCTATTTATCATTTGCAAGATAAATCAGCCAAAGAAAATATAGGGAACAAAAATACAGGAAACAGAAGAATACCACTGCATTCTGCTACTTTGGGGATGTTGTTAAAGAAAGTTTAAGTTAAATAGTGCCAAACTGCAACATTACTAGAATAAAACTTGATCTGGCTCCTACAGCATAAATACAGTACTGAAAAAGGAATCATCTGAATCAAAAACATGTAACAGCAGGTAATCAGTTCTTGAATAAAGCAGGTAACTTCTTTCAGCCATATAACCTAGTGGGTAAGAATACATGACAGGCTTATTTTAAGAGATTCATTTAGTGACTCTACTGCAAACTTGGCTCAGCTATCCAAGTCCAAGTACACATATTGCAACATTCCATCCCCCTTGCTGACTGGTGTCAGCTGTCCAATTTCAGGAGCTGCCACCCCCTATGCTACTCTGTTAATTGCTTCATTCTTTCCTACTCACATTGGAGGGAGGAGGGCTGAGGAACACTTTTGACTAGGTGCTGTTGATTCTTGGGCTAAGGATCATCTTGCACCTTAAACTTTACTCACCAGGGAATGATTGCTGCTATTTTGAGGTACATCTTCCCTCTTACCCTCTACTCCTGATTTTCATTAAGCAAAACTTAAAATCTCCTTGGCAGCTCTGGAGCTCTCTGGAGCTGTCACTGCAACAAGACACACAGTAAATATTAGGTGAGCAAGGATTTAACTGAATTTTTACCCATCTTAATATTGTCACACACATTTCAGTTTTGGTCCCTGAAGTTGTCCAGTATGACACAACTGAAACAGCAAGACAAGAGCAGTCAGTCAAGTGGAAGGTCCCTCCTCATTGGTGTGGCCCCAGCTTCTAAATTTAATATGTAGGATCAGTAAATACTTCACTCTGCATTGAAACCACTGAGCTTTTAACACAGGGAATTTGTTAAAAGATGTGGAAATTCACAGCAAGAGTTAGGTACACAACACTGAAAAAAGCAACAGAAATAAAACGTGTTACAAAAAGTTACACTTTAGAATTTTAAAAGCAGTTTGCACACCATCACTAAGTGTGGCATTTGGGGGAGCAACTACCCCACCTCAGATGGAATATTTGGAAAAGTTCCATTTGGTCCACAGCAATGAGATGATAGGCCCTCAGCTGCTGTCTGAATGGCCAGGGATGTCCTGGATAGCTGGATATTTACTTTTACAGATGAAATCTGTAAGCTGGGTCAGCTTCTGAACTTCCCAGTGATTGATTCAATCTGATGTAATGGCTTAAACATTTAAACATCTTGCACAGGAATAAATATGCTTCTTTTTTACCTTGTGGAATTTGGGAAAATGTTTAAGCTAACCAGAAACAGCCACTCATTGGAAAAAAAAAAAAAAAAAAAGAAGAAAAAACAAGGAAAAGTGCCTCCACTTGGGGTTTAGAGGACAACTAGTAAAAACTTTCCTTTGCAGACAAGGCCACAGCTATTTCCTCAGCTAAGAGCTCGGAATTTGGCCCTTGAACTTAACCACGGCCCGTGTTTGTTTAGGCACCAGCGGTCTCTCATGGCCTCAGTTTGCTCCCACTGATGATGACAAACCCCATCTCACTAAAGAGGAAGTGGGGTTGAATTTATGGGCAACATGAAAGCCACCAAGAAATTCAGAAGTCTCTCGTAAGAGTGCCTGTGAGAGTCTCAAGTCACAACCCAGGCCTGTGTACATGAAATGCCAGCCGAAACGCATTCTGCCTGGCCAGCTGGCCTGGAATATGAACATGCAGGACATTTCTGTAAAGGAAGTTAAGCACACTTTTCAGATTCTGTACTATTTTCCTGTTAAAACTAAAAAGATTCTCAAACTGAATTGAGATGTTCAACTCCAAAAGACCAAATAAGCAACCTTCACAAATAAGCAGTTAAATGTTACATATGAAAGGCATACAGAACATCCTTGAGAGAACAGTCAGACTTTTTTCTTCAAATGTCACAGAACAATAGCAAGCAAAACCTTTTTGCCCGGAACTCCCATATTACTGTGGCTGTGAATTGCTGGCCCTTCACTATTAATTGCAACAAGTGTGATTTCATCACCCCCTGCATAACCAGCAGCAAAATCCTCTGCTCGTCACAGGATCACTGGAAATAAAATGCCATCCCAAGGAAAGGAAAAAGCCTAGGAAAAAAGATACATTTTGCAATTCTCTTTAAAATGTGAGCAGGCCTTTAAAATAGGAGATTTCTAAGCATCAGGAGGGCAAAGTACCACATCTTCAGTTTACCCTGATAACAGATAGCAATTAAGAAACACCTACAGGAATACGGTCATTCTAAATTGATGCCTCTTATGCCCAGTATGAGCTATTTTTTGCTGCATCAAAGGGAAGAATAATTGAAACATGATTTGTTACAATAATTTAATGAAAAAATGCAAGCATATTTGCTTTTGTTGTGGGAACACAAACAAAGGGTAACAGGAGGTCCTTCAAAATGGAAAAGTCAATTAAAATACTAACTTCAAACATCTCTCATTATGCTCTGAAGGAATTTTGATAACCATTTAAAAATGACCACAAGTTACAGTAGCTTGGTTTTAGATAAACACTGCACGCTAAATTGAATATAAAAATAGATTCTATTTAATAAATTTGTATCTGGTGCACTATAAACATTTATGAAAGTGTTATTACAGGGGTAAAGAAAAGTCTGCAGTAATATTTGAAATAACTTGATAAAATTCCTTCGAGTAACATTGATCATGAAATGGACACAGTAGAAAAGATTTTCCTCAATCATCACACTTTATTTAAACATCAAGTTAATTTTTTCCTTCAAACCAGGACTGCTGGTATTGGTTCAAGTTAGAGAGAGAGTGGGCTAATAAAAAAACACTATCTTGCTGAGACTGGGGATCCCACACCATTTTTCTCCAAGCATTTGCTGCAGCATTTTCCTACATTTGAATCCGATGTTGCATTGAGTTGTGGGACAGCTGAATTCGATTTGTCAAGAGTTGAGGAATGAAGTATGCTCCGGGTGTGTTATCTGCTAGCCTCTACTGTAAACTTTTGCTTTTTGTACTGAGAGTCTTGCCACTGCCACTAGAAATGTCTCTTCGAGAACTAACATTTTCATCTGTAGGAGAAAATGACCTCAGGTGAGGAAACTCTTCACAGTACACAGTCTGTGCTTGAACATTAGTATTGGCTTTTGGCTGAGGATACAAGAGAGGCATTTCACCACAATCCAGATACATGCTTCCATTCCCAGAACTCCATTCACTACTGCTTCCTTCATCTCTTTCTGGAGGGTCTTTAAAATCAAATTCCTGACTTCTCTTAGACTTAGTTTTCCATTTTCCACATGATTGGATACATTTATCCTCTTTCAAGCCTGTTCTTCCGTTCTTGCTCTTAAGCACATGATGAGTCGGCCCAGAGCTGCTGTGGCCATTTGTAACCCTATGTACTTGCATATTTTGTAGTGCTCCGTGGCCAGCAGAGGGAGGAGCATCACCATTACTCACGGCACACAACGGTCCTTCGCCTATATTTGCAACGGGGCCGTATTTTTCTCTTCTTCCGTCTTCATTTGGGTAACATTCTGGTAGAACACCTCTAGATGCACCATCCAGATTTTGAGAGTTATTCCTCTTCTGAATATCTGAAGTCACTGTTTCACAAAGCACATGTTGAGTTTTGGTCTGCGTTGCATCAAACTGCTGTCTCAAGTCACGTGGAACACGCTTCTGGACAGCTTCCTCAGTGGCTTTTTCAGTACTGCTTTCACTACATGATTTGCTTTCCACACGGTGTGACCTAATCCGAAGCACACACTCTCTTTTGGAGCACTCACGCCCAGGATCAGAATTTAAACGCAGAGCTAGGAGAGGAAGGAAAGAGATGGACAATTAAAGATAATGTTAATACTGGAAGAAGAGCATTTTCATTACTACATGCATTAAATCAGTATGCTTAAGAAGAGAAGGACCACAGAATCCAGCTCACCCGGGCAGGCAGGTTTGCGCTGGGGAATGTGCCGAAGAGGCGTTTCCAGCCCTTTAGCCATCGTAGCAAGTTTACTGGCAGCATCCATTATTTTCTTTTCAGCTCTGTCAAGAATTGCAGAACATGGGGAAAAAAAAAACCAAAACCAAAAGCAAGTTTAAGGGCAATTCAACTCTACATTTTACTTCAAGGCAATGTTACTGAGAGTCAGGCAATACTGACAGGACAGTGTGCCAGGCAGCTCAGCAGTGACCTGGCGCCAACACGCGCACGCTGGCAAGACTTCAGGCCAGGCACTGTTTGCTCCAAGGTGGACAAACACCTCTTGCACAGCCAACAGCCATTTCCAAACATGCTTGAACTTACCCTTCATGTCTGCCATTATCAGTGAGCAGCTGTTGAAGGCATGTCAAATAGTATTTGCGCATTTTCCGTGCTGTCTCTTGGCGCTCTCTTAAAACCTCCACTTTAATCATTTCAGCAGCTCGTTCCTTACTTTCACGGATGTAACAAAGCATATCACCTACAAACACACTTCATTAGTACCAGTTTTCCCCCAGAGTGGGGAAGAAGCCAACACCACAAACTGGGATTGTCTAGCAGACCTGGAACAAGTCAGCAAAGACATGGATTTACCTGCCAGCATTGCACCAAATCCTCATGCCAGTTGTTGCCTACTGGATGAATGTCAGGGCAAACCACAGCAGGTCAATATGAAGCATCAGAAAGGAATTCAGTTGTCTGATTCTGCATCTTAAGCAGGCACAGGGATTTGGGAGGAATGTTGGCTGGTAAAAATATGGGTCTAGAAACATTTCAATGGCCATGCAGAAATTTGCACTCAGTAAGACCTGGTGCTTAAACCCTTTCTCCTCAGACAGAAGGCTGCTGACTAGGCCAGAAGGCAGGATACAGCACAAGAGAAAGGCAGATTTTCTCTCAGGAGAAGATGCAGTCTAGGTAGATTTTTTTTCTGGAGAAACAAGATCAGTTCTCAAAATACACTTTAAAAGACACACTACAGTACAACAAAGCAAGGATGGTAAAACAAGGCTTTGCCCAGCACAACTACATGTTGAATTTAGGGTGACAATTCCATTTCTTACAGTCACTCTAGTAAGATGGAAAAATTTACTTCTCATGTGAGTTGGCTGTCAGATTCCTGTCCAAGCTGGCTGAAGGAAGAAGCAACAAAGTAATTTATTTTCCTCCACTACATCTTTAACTAAGACTTTAGTACTTACACTTAATCTTGCTCAAAGCTTTGATGTAGTGAGCACGCATTTCTTCCAGACCTTTCACAGAGTCAGAGGATGCACAAGGTTTTGACATGCCTTCCCTTGACAGTGACCTGAAATGCATACACATCACACTGCACAAAAAAAGCAACTTACATCTTCCCAAAATAAGAAATCATCTTGTTCAGTTTTTTTAATACCTTGGTGGTGATCCCTGGTCTTTCAGTTTAGCCTTCATCTCGGAGTTTTGTGCAATTAGAGCTCCTGGAACCATCTCATTTTCTATTAAAATAAAAAAAATGAACCATAATTCACTGCATTTCTCTAAATTCAAGTTCAAGATATGCTTATGTAATAACTGCTGCCTCTGGTACAAGATCTCAATGTCACAAAGCATCATCAGTTGCAGTACAGCTGTTGCAGTAACAAGCAGACACGCTTCAATGAAGCCTGAATATAAAAATCATCTCATACAGTAATTAAATAAGCTTAAAGCCTTCATATGCCATAACTAACACTAAACTGAGATATCAAGTATACTTGGAGAGAAAGGACAGGATAAAAAAATAAGGGTGGTTTTGACAAACATTGAAAAAGAATTATTAATTTGTGGGTTAGCAATTGTGCCTTCAAGATACACAAGCTAAAACTTGGTAGGTTTTGTCAGTTTATTGTGGTGAGGGGTTTTTTCGTTTGTTTTGAGGTGAATAACCAAAACCGCAGTATCCACTGAAAATGAAAAGATCCTACAGATGAGAGAATCAAAGTTGTCTTGAGGTGACTATCAATTCTAGCCTTGGATTTGCTCTGACTTAGCTTCATATTCCTTCACAGCAAGCTGAAGATGTTTGTGGGTCATCTCCAGCTCTTTTCAAGTCCTGGCACACAGCCTCTCTTTTTTCAAGCTCCTGGCAGCCGCGTTTGCAGCACAAATCTTCCCAAGACCCAAGGTTCCTTTTTGTACATGTTTGACTTGCAACAGTAATTGCTAAAAGTTATACATCAACATGGGACCCAAAAAAAAAAACCAAATCCAACCCATTTTCAGTGTTCTACTTAGCCCTCTTCTCACTGGAAAGTGTGTAATGTTTTAGCCCAATTATACTAATCACAAGAGGCTGGTACTCTGTTCCAGAAGGTGGAGCAGCAGCATCTATCAACTCATACAGCCCTCACAGCCTCAATGCACTCCCATCAGTGATGATCTGAGCTCGTCAGTCAGCAAAAAGACTTGCAGGTTAAATGCTTTTAAATTCTTTTTAGTGGTTTTTTTTTTAATAACAACAGTCAAGCAGGGTCTTTTGAAGTCAGCTGAAGGAAACTGTCCCAGCTGGAAAGCCTCACACACGTCTGAGCCTGGTTAAGGGATACACAAAGACTGGGCTCCTTCCAGGCCAGCGCTGGCTGCTCCCCACAGCCAGGCCAGGGCGCTCTAGAGACAGGAGCACCGCAGTGCTGGTATTGTTCTGTGTTAATAGACCGCTCCTTATGTTGGTGCTGAAGGAATTCAAGCCACACTGCAGGCACAGAGCCAAAAACTCTCTTGGGTTTTGTTGCTTTATGGTTTTCAGTTGCATAAGATCTCAAACTAAACAGAAAGCCCCAGGGACATCTGTCCCTCCCATGAAGTTTTTCCCATCTACACTGTCTCCAGTTTTGCCATAGTACACGTGACAGCCTTGGGAAGAGCCACAATGCTAAAATACATACTAGGCACAGGGAGTGGAGGGAAAGGGAGAAGGGGAAAAACAAAAAAAAAAAACCAACCAAAAAAAAAAGAGAAACACCACCCAGGGACTCACACTTTTTTTCAACTACATTCTTGACCAAAAGAACCAGAGAAGACTACCATGCCAGGTCAAGCAAGTTCTTGACACAATTGTATCTTTTACATGAATACAGAATTCCTTGTCTTGTGTACTGCCAAGAGGAAGCAGTACAATTCAATCTTTGAAGCTCAATCTAGTATGACCCATTTACAAAACGTAGTTTAGACCATACCCTGCGTTTCGTGGCTAACACTGCCTTGCATGTGAACTGTTGTGTACTCCAAAGGTTTTACTGCTAACAACCCCCAAAGCATACACACACCTCTAGCAGATGAGACAGCTACTTCTTTCCTCCTGAAGAATGGCTTTAAAAAGCAGAAAGCTACTAGCATTTGATAAAATGAAACCTCAAAGCCAAGCATTAAATCAGTAAACTGGAGACCAGTACCATTTGTTGCAGTTTGTGACTTTAACTTAGCTTATGCAGTATTAAACAACCTTACAGTCAAAAGAACTGTATCTTCCTCTATCACCCAAATATTTACTAATGAAATAACTTTGCATTGGGGTCATCAATAGGACATTGAATATTAAAGACTGCTACTTACAAGCTCAATTTGATGATATCCAATCTGCCAGATTAAGATCAAACCAAATACCTTTGTCTGTTCCAGCTTCCTGCGAGGGTGTCTGTCTTCTCAGTCTCCTTTGTGCTTCTGCTTGGTGTCCAACATTGCAAACAGGGGGTCTTGCCACACCCCCAGTGCTTCCTGCACCATGTTGTGGGTAAGGGTATGATTCTTTATTTGCATTATTCACTAGCTCTTCATATTTCTGCAATTGAAAAACACTTCCTGAAAACACAACACAGCAAAAAAAGTGTTCCACACCACAATCAATCCTGGTCACCAAGTAGCTTTGGTAATTTTAACACAGGTACTTTAAACCTGCAGTAGAACCACAGATTACAAGTCAAATTGTGAAGAAAACATCTATTCTATGACACAGAAGTTGCATTTAGCATAAATCATTGCAACAGCAGTGCCTGAATATCTTGAGTATTATTTGGAAATGTCAGTAGCCCTTAACATTGCAGAACTATACCCTGTCTTTGAACAGCTGAAGATAACTTGCTTTTTAAACAGAAAAGACATTACTAAGAAATTAAAAAGACTTCACTAGATAAGGTGGTTCAAGCCAACCAATGTTTTGAGATTCAAAGACATATTAAACAGTTTACCAAGAGAAATTTCATTTCACTGCAGAAGGTGCATAAGGCACAGGAAAAAATTATTCTCTTTATCATTGTGGATATGACTTGTGACATGAAAACCTTTCAGGCCCACTTGCTGAACAGAAATATATTAACATTAAAGAAGTGGTAACATCCCATCTTCTCTTAAAAAACAAGACATTTTCTCTGTCCTATTCTCAGCTAATTCCCCATGCACAAACTGCTGGGTAGCAATGGCATTTCCGGTGGGATGCTCCCCACAACAAAAAACTTACTACAAGCATAAGCACTGCAAGAAGAGGAATCTGCTAAAACAACAGAAACAAGGGCTTTGGGACTTAGCCCCAACTCCTCTAGAAGAGGGTAAGACATCTTTCCTCATTTGGGCAGGCTCACTGAAAAAGATTTCCTAGAGGCACAATAAAACAGGCAAGACTCTTATTCCCAAAACAGAACTGACTAACAAACTGACCTATTGCAGGCAATTTGCAGGAAGGATTTTTAGTACTGCAAGGCTTTCATCTTCATTTGTATAAAGAGGAGGGGGGAAAAAAAAAGCATAACACAATCCATAATCACTGTCCAATCACCACCGCATCTGGATTTTCCAGCTATGCAAAAATTTGAGGTGGATTCTGTCATTACAGCCCATCAAAGAGATTACAAGGAGCCTTTAACAGGCTCCCAAACTCAAGCAGGTGGATTAATCTCCTTAATTTACAAGGCTTTGCATAAACGACACTCTTAACCTGAGCTTCTCTTCTTTTAAGACTGATGATGTCAAAGCTACATCCTTTTTCTTTTCACTTGTTAATGGTAGATTTAGTCTCCTTTCAGTTTTAGAGTACACTTATCAATGAACACAAATGTTCAATTTTCTATTTTTCACAATTACATGGATATTTCATGGGAGAAAACAGGCCTGAGCGACTTCTCAAATAACTTACAGAAATATTACCTCTTTCCATTCTCGCTCTTTCTTTTCCAGAATTGTGCAGACTGTGGTTCTATAAGCCTTTTGTAAACAAGCCTTCAGTTTGTCTTTACCTTGACTGGTTAATTGAACATGAGAATCAAAACCCTTGTCCTTCCAAGAATGTTTACTCTGTGTGCACTTGACCAGTTCTTCATGAATTTCACTCAACAAATGCTCCAGCTCAACCAGAGTCTTCTCCTCATACCGATTCATTTCATCCTGCAGTCTCTTGGCTTCCTGAGCCTCCCATTCTCGCTGCTTTTGGTCTAGTAACATCTTGATTTCTGCCTCTTTTTGAATGGAGAGATCATTCTTCTGCTTTGCAAGGTCTTTCTTTGCTGTTGCAAGGACCTCTTTAATTCTGTTTCTATGATCATCTAAGAATGATTGGTAGTCTCTCTCATTTTGCTCTTGTATCTGCAGAATTTCTTCTTGCTTTTCTTTGTTCCACTGCACACGGGCTTTTGCTAGTTCTGCTTTGACAGCTGCAGGGATTTCCTCCTTCTTTAGCTCCAATTCCCTCCTCAGAGAAATTATCTTTTCTTCAAGTTCTTTAACTCTTAGTCCAGATGTCTCTGTATTTTCATATTCTTTCTTCCATTTCTCCTCAGCAGCTGAGAGAACCAGGGCTAACTGGCAAATAAACAACACAGTCATTAGAACCATATACACACAAAACCTAACTCTGAGTCATTAAAAATCTATTGGAGATCTCTTCAATTTATTTAATAAAAATTAAACCTATATAGGCAAAAAAATGGGTGTGGAACAGAGTACACAAGAAACCTCTTTGCTTAGTGACTCACTGTGCCTAGGTCTACATTCATTCCTCAGTAATATGTGGAATTTGGAAGACTTAACGGTTTATCAACACACATACAGCAATATTTTGGGCTACCTGCTCTGCTGCAGTCTTTTGGTGTTCCTTTTCCCATTTTTCTTGTTCTGTCTTTAGATTTAGTTTGTACTCTTGCAGCCACTTGGCATGAGCTTGGGCTAAAGCTGCATCTACCTTTAAACAGATAAAAAACCTGCTTCAGTAGGGAGGTAGGTACACTGAATACATTTTTATTATTACTTTCATGTAACAGTGCAAGAACAGACTTCAGTTTGGATTGCCCCTACGTTTATAGAAATTGAAAGAAACAGACCAGGAGCACCTCATGCATTTCTTGATGGAAAAATTATGCCAAAATTAAAAATACTACATTTATTTTTTAAAAGATGGTATAAAATCTAAGTCAGTGTTGCTCAGTTCTGTTCAAAACTCCTGCAAAACTTGTTTAACAGTGTCAAAAACATACCACATTCTACAGTTTTTTCAGAATTTTAAGAACTCTGTTTCTAATACAGCAAATATCAATACTAAACTTAAAGAAAGTGGACTCCTTCACTAACTTCTTTTTTTTTTTTTAAGTGACTTAAGTGGACACAGCAGTTTCACAGACTCCAGGCAGATAGAACAATTATTTGTTACCTGGCTGGCAAGATTTTTACAGTATTTATTTTCCAGTTCTAATTCAAATTTTTTTAAGACCTCTTCAGAGGCTGTATTTTCTTTCAGAGCCTTCTGGATCTGCAGCCTCTGGTCTTCAACAGTCCCTTCTAACTCTTTAGTTGAAGCTTCATCCACAACTTGGTCAGTTTGGCAGCTGCAGTCATTACATTCAACTACAGTTCTTCTCACTTCTTCCAGCCTACTTTGCCATTCTCTTTCTAATTTGGCAAAGACTCGTTCTTTATTCTAAGGAAAAAAATATTTAAGAAAATCTCTCCAGTGTCTAAATAAACAGATTTCACTGGTGTTTAGCAAATGAAACACTGTTCACATCAATGATCCTCCTTAACAGGAGAACAAAACCATGCACAGAGAGAGCTTGGTGACTCATCAGAACTTTCTTCTATGGGATAGGATACACAAAGGATTTCTACACGATACCTGAGTGAAACAACAGAAAGCATAATCTTCACTCAAGCACCAGGGTGGAAAACTCCAGCATATTACCAGCTGTGACACTCAGGGTATTCTGTTTATTACTTTGCAAGATCTAGGTTTTGGGTTTCTTTAAAAATATGAAATATGTATAATGCCTAATGACTCCTTCAAAGGCTTTTAAAATGACAAGTCCTTAACAGCCACTTCCAATGGCAGAATAGCAGCACATAAATCTAAATTTCTTTTTCTGAAAATAAACAGCAAAACAACAACAACAAAAAAATTGAAATTTCCTAATCTAAGTTTCACACCTCCTTTTCTTCCTTTTCCCAGTGAACTTTGGCTAATGCAACTTCCTCTTGAACCTGCTGGTTTTTTTCTTCCAGCCACTGCTTCTTTGCTGCTATCATGGACCTGATGTGTTCCTCTTCAAGCTCAGTCCTCAGAAGTTTAAGGGAGAGTTCTTTTTCTTCTAGTAGCTGTTTCTTGAGCTAGACCAAAAATAAATAAATGAAGTATTTCTCCAAGGCACAACTGCTCTGGCACAAAACTACAAGAATGCACAAGACACATGATTAACTCTTTGGAGGCTATGCACTGATCTTACTGATGACACCTAGATAAGAGATTTAACTCTCAAAAACGGTGTTTTAAGATATTCTATCAGAGGTTATTTAGGCTATGGCTGTAAAGTAAGTTTTTGTATCAAACATCTTTACTTCCATCATGCTTTGAGCTGCACCTTTTGCTTACCCAGCCAGTTGATCTACTTCAGTCACTGCACACTAATATCTTCAAAAAAGCAAAGTTTTTAATCAAATCAGTCTGAATTCATTACTACTTTAAAAAACCACAGTATTTTTAAGATCAGTTTTATATAGGGAGAAGTAAACTTGTATCATCATTCCGGGTTTTTTGAAAACGTCTTATGAATGTAAAAGCTCATATTGCTGACTAAGCATCCTCAGAAGTCAGAATTATGGAAGTTCACTACATGAAAACAAACAGCTATTGGAAAGAGTTACTTCTACAATATTTTAAAGCCCAGAACACAACACCAGTTTAATTTAAAAACCATTAAGTCATGTGTATGAGCTTTCTGATTCAGCTGCATCTCTTCCAAGTAGGTCCTGCAAACATCCACAAAATTAAATACACTTTATTAATATAACATCTTGAAAACAGAGTGAAATTATGTTTTATAGGCATTTCCATTTGTACCTTCTCTTCCTTCAGTTGCTGCTCTTGTTGAAATTTCTGTCTTAAAGTAGTTTCCAAGGTGTCCTTCTCCCGACAAACACTAATGTAACATTCCTTCACTGCAGTAATCTCTTTGTTCAGCTCCTCTAGGTTATCCCTTCAAAGGACAGGTTACTTATTATCAACTGGCCTTCATTTTAAAGCCAGCCAGCTTTAAAAGAAGTGTAACTAGCAGTGAAGGTCAGACAGGAAACATGAAAGTTTCGGTAGAAATAATGCTAAATCTTACTTTAACTGCGAGATTGTCTCTTCAGAAGTTTGAAGAAGCAGCTGCTTTTCCACAGCAAACCTCTCCATCAGCTCTTTCTCAAAATGTGCTTTGGTGTCCTTATGATGTTGCTGATAAGTTCTTTCACACCTACAATTCCAAGAAAGGAAAAATAACTACCTGATTTCAACTACCTGGGTTCAAGTATTCTATAAGAAGATACTTCTCTAACATTGACCTCCTCTTGTACCTGATAGCTGGAACAAGATTGTGTGCAGAATGAAAATCCACAAATTAAACTAAACTAAGTTAACAGACTTACCTGTCAATGGCTTCTTGCTTATCATGATCAAACTCCTGAACCATCTTTCTCATCTGACAACAGAGGTCTTGATTTAAGCTTTTCAGTTTTTCCTCATTTTCCTTCAGTTCTTCAATAGTTGAAGTATGGGCCTGGACAAACAAGGGTCAAATAACATGGGTTGTAAGAACCTTTTCTAATCAGATTTTTAGCACAGGATGAGGGTTTTTTGTAATTTTTTTTTTCTGTAGTGGTAAGCAGCATCTCTGTCTTACCTCAACTTCCTGTAGCAAAGCTTCATTAGCCTTTTTGAGTCTCAGAACTTCTTCCTTTAGATTATCAGAAGCATCCTTCAAATTTGTGACAGGCTAAAAATAAATAAAATTAAGTTGCTATATTTCAAGATATAAATGATTTAGCAGTTAATGCTTTTAAAAAGTTCAGAGCTGTTGAATAAAGACTGTACTTAAAAAATAAAAAACCACAGGAAATTATTGCACTGCAAAATCACAAAATCACTGCTATTCTAGATGAATTCTTAAAACTCAGTGTCATGAAGCTTTGCAGAAACACACACTCAGGGTTGTGTTTGCAAGCTGAATGACAACAGCCATCCAACAGAGAGCACACTTCCCACATATACTGTATTCCTATCCCATGGTCTCCATGTACAGACACTGCAAGTCTGATTAATCCACAGAGGGAAGGCAATAATGGGGTGAAGAGAAATGCAATATCAAGGAGATTCCTTATTGATCAAATTACCCATGAAGGCCCTCTGAAGGCAATCTGTTAAATGTTCTGATTGTATAATCTAATGGTACTATCAGCCCTCTTGCAGAAATTACAAGGTTCTTTTGGCTAAAGAAAACCCTCTTTTTCCAATGAAATTTACTTCTAACATAAGTAGGGCAGACACTAGGCACTCTCAAGCACATAAGTCATCATTTTAGGACTCACTTAATAATGCAGATGCTGCCCAGGTTCTGCTTCAGTTGTTT
The DNA here is from genome assembly GCF_015832195.1 of Motacilla alba alba. Classification (NCBI taxonomy): domain Eukaryota; kingdom Metazoa; phylum Chordata; class Aves; order Passeriformes; family Motacillidae; genus Motacilla; species Motacilla alba. The sequence continues at coordinate 10,249,193 of NC_052025.1, forward strand.
TCTTTTCAAACAAAGATACAAAACCACAGTTGCTATGAATATTCAGCTATGCATAAATTTTTATCTCTTCTCATATGAAGCTTTCGTTTTGTTCACCAAAAACCAGAAACACTTGACTTTTAAAGAAGTGTAAAAGAACAAACCTCTGAATCTCTTGATGCTTTTTCTGTTTTCAACTGCTTGTATTCCTCTAGTGTCTTCTGGCAATCCTTAAGATTATTTTGTAGTTGAGTAATCTGGTTTCTCTTCATTTTATTACTGCTCAATAAACGTTCCAGCTCAGCTTTTAATTCTACAATAATTTCATCTTTAGAGAGTTCTTTATCCATGTCTCTGTTCTGTATTGCACTATCAGGAAAGACATAACCAGTTCAGTATTTAAAAGAAAAAACACATTTAGCTGAAAGGTAGTGGTAGCAAAGAGAAGAGTAACTAATGCAACCAGAAATTACCAGGATGTCTAAGATGCAATAGTAAAAAGCATAAAAGGACATGAATATCAAAGCTTTTCCATCAAATTGCAATTAATTTACAGAGAACTTGTTAATTCAGCTGTTCCCTCAAAAGATTCATTCTCACGTGATGTGAGGAGTTTTGAAGCAACTCAACTGGTTGATGTAAAAGACAGCTTTAGCTTTCAGCAACTATGTGGAGTCTTTGAGCAAGAAAAGTATCCATTAATATCATTCAACAATTAAAGGAACAACAATATAGTCCCTATAAAATCTGAAGACTTATTAAAAAGCAACCAAGACTTATTAATTAGGCAACCAATTTATGGTATTAGTACAGTTTCTGTTTCTCAGATTACCTGGCAATACAAGCAGTATTTCAAATATCTATCAAAAAACCTACGTGTTGATCCAGTAGAACATTCTTTTTACACATAACTTGCATAATTTCTTGAGGATTTATAATTTTTCTTTCAACAAGAATCACTCAATACCTGCAGAATTTTGGCTTCTTCCCTGTGATTTTTTTAATTCCCAGCTCTACATAGGAATCACCCAGGCTCACAGGTTGCTCTCCACCTGTGTCATTCAAAAATACTCCAAGCTTGGCAGCAGATTCATACAAAGCTATTTCTTCTTTCAGTTCCATTAATTCTTCCTGAAAGGAAGAGACAGAAAAAAAAAAAATTACACTGACCAGAGAGACTCTAAACCAACATATCAGGCCCATGATAACTCTACCGAAGATAATAAACACATGGAGCTCTTCCTTCTAAATACAGCTGCATATTTAGCTGCTTTAGTTGAATTGTCTAGCATTAACTTACTTACACTTTCATTTTTCATTTCTGATACCTCTAGCAAAGCATATATTAAAACCAAAAATTTGTTAAAACATACAAGAAATATTTCCTATTGTTGTTACAGTCCATCTATGAAGTATTATTTCTTCTGCTCTTCTGCATTCCTGCTGTCCTTGTATAGCAAAATGGATGACAACAGAAAAGTACATACCTGGAGAAACAGCTATTACTCTAGTACTTCGTAGGATTCACAGTTTCCAAGACAACAGATTTAAATCAAATATATGAATTGGAAACACAGACTTCCACTGATGCTTTACAGAGGACTTTGTAGCATTCCCTTTTGCTGACAAAAGATACATTTCAGAACATGGTATCGCCTCATGAAATTACAAGACTCCAAGCACACAGAATTTACATTCAATTTTTTTCCAAAAGCAGGTTGGACAGAAGCATGAGATCAGATTTGTGCCAATACAATTGCCCAACTGTGTTTTAATTGGTGGGGAGGGAGGAAGTCCAACATGCAACACTGGGAGAGGAAGTAGTCAAAGATGATGTACTTGTTTCTTCCAAAAATTTAAAGTGTTTCAACCACCAACCTCTTAGTAATAATGCCTCTCCCCCCACCACCAAATGAAAACATTTTATTCAAACATAAAATATTCAATAAAATTAACCTGCAAAGCCTTGTTCATGTTGTTGCTTATAATCTGTGCAGACTGAGCTTGTTGCAATTGAAACCGCAACTGATTTGTTTCCTGCATTGAGCCTATCGTAGGAAAGAAAAGGGAGAAAAAGAGCAAGTCATAAATATGCCAGAAAGTCTATGCAATCTGAAGAAAGATCTCTGTTAAAAATAGCAATGTTGATTCTGGCAATAGACATTACTGTTTCTATTTCCTTGAGCTCACTAACACCTATTAAATACATTACTATCCAAAGACTTCAATGTGTGAAGGTAGGCAAAAGTCAGGCACACAAATTGCAAAACATTTCACAATCTATTTCTATGATACAGGTTTCCAAGAATCAGCCTCCAGCTCCCAAAACAGTTCTTCTCACTAGGACTTGAATTTAGAACGGCAATTCAAGACAAGCACCTTAATAGAAAATTAAGACACTTGCACCCAAACCCTGTTGTTTAGTATAAAACAAGGTTTACACACATGCAGCACAAAATACATTTGGAAACACTTTAATCACTGTTGTTTGGGGTTTGGAGATGGTGTTTACTTTTATTTCTATTTCATTTTTACATCTTAGTCTAGAATGAACTTAAAGTCTGACTAATCCACTGCATGGGAAACATTCTAGAACACAATTAGCTTGATGTTGATTCCACTTCCATAGAAACATCGATATGCAATTTCATATTTAGAAAAAATGAAAATATTTCTGCAAGGAAAGGTAATAGAATGAGTAAAAGGCTGACCTGTTTGCAGTAAATTTGCACATTGCTTTTGGCTTTCTTCTAGGCTTCTTGTCAGTCGATTTATTATTTCAGTTTTTTCACATTTGGTTTCTTCCAACAATTTTTCAAGTTGCTTAACGTGCTCACCTAGATTTTTGCAAAGCTCTTTCTAGGAAGAGAGTATTTTTACTCTTTTTACAAACATTTAACCATCTAGAACTGTTTCAGATACAGAAAAAATTCAATATATACAGGATAAAGGAGAAAAATAATCTGATACCTAAAGGGGTAGAGGACAGTTAAAATCAATCACAGATCAAACACTATCCTTGGCTGACAAGTGACCCCTACAGCATCAAAGTTCAGTTTTCACTGGGAGACAGTAACTGTACTCATATATAAACATACACGGATGAGCATCATTTAATATTTCCTAGAGCAGTGACTTTTCAGCACATCAGATTATCTCCTGTAATTAATCACATACACTTAGTCTATTGCAGAAAAGAATCAAGCCTCCACATGATATCAAGCCAGTCAGTTTATTTTAACTGAGCTTAAGCCAAGCTAGCAAGTGCCAATTCGCTGTAAAAGAGCAACTGTAGTTTCTTTTTCACAGGATATACAAAGTAGACATTTATCTGGCATTACTTAGTTACCTACACAGACCTGGGAGGCACAGTGCTTTGTATCTACACCTTTTGACTTTGCTATCTTCTCTCAAAGAACAGCTCTCCCTCTTTGAATACCCCAAAAATGCTACCATATCTTTTACAGTAAAGTTGTATAATCTTTGTTGTGGTACTAACAGACTAACATTCAGCAGTGCATTTTGTTCAGAAGCAAGCACCAGTCACCTTTCCAAGCATACCCATCTATTTCTATCTGTTGAGACAAGAATTGGGGAAATTTAATTTTATTTTCTTTATGTGAAATAAGAGGAAAATTTATTAAGACCTGCCTGGAATACATTGCTTGAATATTTCTAATACTGGAATGGATTCTTATGACATATTAAGTGGAATAATTTCAGTAAGCTCAACAACCATGTAACACAATCTATATCAAACTCCATGTTAAAGACAGCCTTTTACCGCCCCTCTACTTTTAAATCCTTACTTCTAAAATAAAGTCACTGTTGAATGGTTAGTCATCCTTCAGCATTTTGAGACCAAATCTTGGCAACAGACTGTTCAATAAAGAGTTTTTCTTGTTTTTTTCTTACAAGAATACATTATTTCTTAATTAGTCCTTTTCTTTCCCAGAGTTATTTGCAGAACTCTTTCAAAAAAATATTGTGCACAGAAGGAAAGCTCAGGAGAGCTACTAAGACAATGAATTCCTGCCTCCTCTGCATCTGTTGTGCACAAACTCACAATTTGAACTTACACTGCCTGCAGATGTTTATGAAAACATACCACATAGGCCTCATAATGATGAGACTTTCCCTTTTCTTAGCAGCTTCCAGAAGGAGTTATTAGAATTGTAGGTCAAGAAATGCAGTTTGGGAAACATGGGGAGCTCTACAGTGTCTCCAGTACAGTACTCAGCATCCTAAAATAATGTCTCACCTGCTCTCTGAGTGCAGATTGTGTAGTATCAAGTTTCTGCTCTAACGACAATACTTGCTGTTCATACTTCTGCTTGAGTGCAGAAACAATGGCCTCGTGTTGCTCTCTGGCTCGCTGGAGGGCATCTGATCTCTGAAGTTCTAACAGCTGCTTTTGCATGCTTTCCATGGCCACCTCTGCCACTTTGGATTGCTTCAGTATCTGCAGGAACAGTATGACAGTAGTTCCTAGTTACATACATTTCACTGCTGCTCCAATATTCTGTACATCAGGGTTTTTTTTGTGCAAAAGTTGCCACAAGTCCTCAGATAACGCCTGTGTTTTCATACACAGTATTTTCAACCAATGGACCCTATCCATCCATCAGGTATTTAGCTTTTGCAATGGTCATGACCAGCATTTCAAGAGACTAACACTTCTGTTTAATGCAAATGCACTACACATTGAACTGTAGAGGTCTCCTGCAATAAACAGTCTAAAAATATTTATAGTACCTGCTCCTCATTGGTAGTAAGAGTCTGAATTTGAGTTTCAAGGGCCTTGATTTGGCCTTCAAGATGCATTTCCCGTTCCTTTCCATTCTGATAGAGTTTCTGAGACTCATGAAGACTAAGAGCCAAACCATCCTTTTCATCTGAAGAAAGAGACATAACTGTGTGAGAACCATGGTCAGCCACCCAAGAGCTTCACGCAACACAACTGTTCAGTCCTGCTCTACAGAACCATTCACTCTGCCTTGTACTGTGGACAACAATAGAAGACTGAACAAAAACACTCAGTCTCCATCCAGCAACCACTGTGTCTTCCTGGCAGCAGGGAGCACTCCATGGCACTGTTTCCAGGAGGCTCCTGAAGGTACAAGCCCCATCCTGGCAGCAGGAGGGCCTCACATCCTCCCTTACACCATTTAAAGGGAGAGTCCTCTGGAGGAACAGCCAAGACACAGCCAAATGGTTGACAGTTGAACTTTTCTCTCTCTCCTTTGCTTCTTTTGCATTCCCAAAACTATAGTCTTAATTCTCTAACTTTAGTACTTTTTTTGTCTGTTCCTATAAGAAATGGGATACTAAGACAATCTGATTTTGTAATTTTTGAAAGAGATTTTCTCTACATACAGTCTATGAAATGGCCTGTTTAAACCAGACAACACCAGAAAAAATTTTTTTTCATAGATGTCCACTTCTCCTATTGGGGTTTGGGTGTTTTGGTGTCGACTTTTTTTTCCCGTGTCTCCAACTTTGAAAAGATTACTTTGGCAGACTTCTCACTTTTCTGTACATTTGTGATGCCTGACACATGGGGACTCTGGAAAACAACAGTGGTATTGGAAATACAGTAAAAGTTAAGACAGTTATGCAGTCAGGCACCAATCCAGAGATTTTTACTTAGAACACTGTTTGGGGGAAGAGGTTTAGTCACATATAGTCCCAAATCAAGTCTATAAGTATGATAAATACCTCCAAAGACACTTTCTAAATCCATCTCAGAACTTAAAAGTTGCTAGATATGAATAAAATCTAAGAATTAGCACAAAATATTTTACCTTTGACCATTGAAAGCTGATGATTCAAATACCTAATCTGCTGTGCACTCTTTTCTAGCTTTTCATTCAGTTCTTCCAGTTGTCTTTCCCTTGCTTTATTTAGAACTTGAAGTTGAAGAATCTGCATATTTTCTGAAGAATCTGCCAAATTTCAAACAGCATGCAGACAAGTCAGCACAGATACCAAGAAAGTCATCACTGTAATTCCTGCTCCAAAGTATTTTTTTTATAGTGCTAAGTTCATTGCTGGTGCACAAAATCTTTTTTTTTTTTTTCAATCCACACTTGATTTGCATCACACAAATTGCTCTGGCAGCAATGGCTGAAGGATTGTGCAAACTACAATTCCAACCTGACGGCAGGCCCAGATAAAAGTTTACATGCTGTGAACTCACAGACTTGTGGCCACTACAAGTTTACAACATGTCTAACAAAGTAGTTCAGTCATCTGAAGTGTACCTAACAGAAAAGCCCAACGTGGCATCACTCAGAGTACTCTTCCTATGGTACAGTGAGTCGCTATTTTCCAGTATTATGGAAGGACATAAAGTGTCAACAAGGTCTGACATCAAGCCATCAGAAATAATTTTTCAGTTTCACCAATCAAAACAACATTTTCAATGCCCAAAACTCATATAACCTCAGCAAAAAGAGATCCCTTCTAGATACAGAAGATGCTATACTTCGACATACTTTTAGCTGTCCCCTTACTGAAAAACAACTGAAATCAACATGTTCACTGATTTCCAGTGAACTTTTTACACAAGTTTATTTGAAGTCTAAGCACCAAACACTTACTGTCATCATTGCCCAAGAATTCATGTTGCAAACCTTCAAACACTTCATTTCTTCTGTTTCCTTCTTGGATTCCTGGAATATTTTGATGAATGCCATTTTGGTATGGTTTATAAGTCACTTTGTAAGATTCTGGTGACTGGCCATTGACAACATCAGATGCAACAAATTGCTGTTGTGACAATATGTACATAAGAGGAAATACATTAAAACTACAACTGTACTCTTGCTCAGTAAAAATATTTTTCATTTTACAGGTTGACATTAAGAAGAGTTCTAGTAGCTCTTCATTTTCAGGCTCCAATCCAGCACACCATTTAAGCATGACAGAATTCTTCATGAAAGCTTCCAGCTTACAAAAGTAGTGAAGCATTAATTTAAATAGAGTAAGCACACACTTAAGTGAATCACATTCATTCTACCTCATGGAATTCTACCAAGGCAACAGGAGAAAGTACAAAAATCATAACATGAACATATGAAAATTTAGTTACTAATGTCTCATTTTTTTAAAATAGGCTACAGAAGCCTCACATCACTGTTTGAACTGATTGTAAGAGACTGAAGGCATGTAGAAATATTACTAAATATTAGAAATATTACAGTGAAAATCTTCCAAGAGATAGAAAAATGTGTCAGTTTCTAAAATACCTTAACATGTTCCTTTGGATCATCTGAAAAATTTAATATTTTATTTTGCTGATTGTTAAATTCTGGTTTATGGCCATTTGTATAAGGCATGAAGTTTTCAGGAAGATGATAAACATTGTTCTCTTGGTAGCAGCTTGGAGAGTTAAACCCATCTCTACCAAGATACACATCATCTGGCTCATCTTGGCCATCCTGGCCACAGTAATCTTCTTTAACATCATATAAATGTTTCTTCTCTTCATCATTATGTAGGCCATTCCAATTCTTCCCATGTGTGTCAACATGATCAGTTTGCTGGTCACACAAGAATTGTTCGGGGTACAGATTTTGTCCTTGTTCATAGTCCTATGAATGGATATGAGGTTCAGAATTGCTCTCTCAGATTTCACCCCACCCTCTTTTTCCTGAGGTTACCAGCCCTCAAGTTAGAAATACTTCAAATGAATACCAAAACACTTCACCTACACATATTTCTCTAATTAATTTAAAGAATACTTAGCATGTTATTATGAACAAGCAGTAATTACATTCCTGCTCATAGAAGCTTACATTAGGAGGATCACTGATCAGTGGATGATCATTCCACCTTCCATCAAGCTTCCCAGGCTCACGTGACCTAGAGAGACACAAGCAGCTTAACTATGTACTAATAACTTCAGGGAAAAAACAAACCTCCTTTTCTTAAATCAGAGCACATCTAGTTTCCTGCAAACTGCACTACAGCTCCCCTTTTACTTGGATTACTTTCACACACCTCATCAACTCAGACTTTGCTCTATTCTTGAAAGCACAACATAAATAATGAAAAGATGGTGCCAAATGCCTTACTGCTCCTCAGCCTCCTGAATGCTGCAGTCTGAGTAACTGGAGAGTTGGTCTCCACTGTCCTCCAGCATATCATGAGGAAGGTCTGTCAACAACTGTTGCAACTGAAATAGAACAAACAACATTCATTACATGCTCTTCAGGAAAATTAATGCAAGTTCACCCCAAAAACATTGGCAAAGTAGGCCACTTGCACAAAACCCTGGTTTTCTTCCTCCAAGGAAGAATTCACAACACTGGAATTCGCAAACAGCCTTTTACCACAGAATGCTTACTAGACTGGAGTACCAACCAAAGCATTTTTCTGCCAAACTCTTGTTAGGAAAAGAGCCAGAAAGAGGTAAGGGAAATGCCATCTAGTAGACATGTACCAGGACAGACTATTTTCAAAGAATCATCTGCAAACAGATGATGCCAGGATTTCTCCTCTCTAAACTCCAGGCTAGAGAGGTAGTGGACATTCAAAACATGCTCCTTCTGAGAAGTCTGGATGGAAATCCAGATAAGAACTTGCCAGTCAGTATCACTACATTCAAGAAGTCATCACTGCAATGATTAGTGCTCTGCTCTGGACCAAGCAACTGGACACAAACAGAGAAAAACACCACAACTAAAACACACCCAAACTTCACTTCTTATGCTTTTCAAGAGTGACACAGTCTGCACCCTCTTTTGCTCTTACCAGACTACAAAAACCTTTTTCTTTCTTTTTACACGCTTAAAGGACAGGAAGACACTAAATTCACAAGCCTTCAGATTAAATAACTTAATTCTTTTTCACCTCTTGTTCTCTTGCATAATCTTCTTGGTCATAGTCTTCATCTTCATGTTGAGTTTGTAGAGCTCCACTATCAAAGTCAAGGGACATTGTTTTCTAATATTGATTTTGTGTATCCAGCAAAACCTACCACAGGACAGGAAAACATCACACCTGAGTAAAATACATGAGGAATCAAAAAGCACCACCTTCACCACCTGAATTACTTAGCATGAGAATACAATCCTTGAAACAGTCATTGCACATTATTTGTTTCTCATATATCCAAGCCTACTCACTTCCAAGAATTTAGCATTTAAAACAAGGCTAACATAATTTAATTTCCTAAGTTCACTTACAACCAGACATTATTTTCTACAAGTTCTAGTACTGTACAGCATACATATGATGCGATGCATGATGATAGTTATGCCCACTTTTGCATCTTGCTTCGTAGTCTTCTAGAGAAAAACTACATTTTGCATTAAAAACTGAAAGTATGCTGTTCCTTGTTCGTTTGGATAAGAGCCCCAAAAGGAAAAATAGGAAAAGTATCACAGAACTCTGAAAAGCATTACATGAGTTGCAGATTTCACTGCTTAAGAGCCTTGACTCCCAAGGGCCTGTGTACACTGAGCAGCGTGCTCACAGAAAGCCGCTGTGTAAAAGGGCTGGTCCACGTTTGGTTAAAAGATAAATCACTCCCCGTTGAAGGGACGCTTGTTAGGGCACACAGGTGTAGCACATACTGAAGTCTCCCCTTGGTATAATATAACATTACAGAAGCACTATTTCCAAGTTAAAAGTCGCTTCATCACATTTAAAGGACCTTCTTGCCCACTGCTGTTGAAGGAAACTCTCCAGCAGCGCTGGCAGGAGGCCTCACAACGCAGCCCCCGTCTCTGTTCGCCCCCGTGACCCCCCTCACAGGAGGCTCTTCTATCCCTCCACACCGCACCAGCTGAACACGACCACCGGCCCTGTCCCCTTTCCTCAGGGCCCTCCCCAGCCCCGGGAGCGAAGGCAGCCGGTGGAGAGCGCGCAGCCGCCAGAGCCGCGAGCAGCCCCGGAGAGCCGCACCTGGACGGGCCGGGGGCAGCTCCAGGGGCGCGGGGCGAGCTCGGCCGCCGCCACCTCAGTCCGCTCAGACGGCGGCGCGGGGCGATGCTGCCGTTATTCAGCGCACCTCCCGCGGGGCCCTCAGGCCGCGGACGGCGGCAAAGCGCGGCCCGAAGAACAAAACCCACCTGAGCGGCCGCAACCACCCGCCCTCCGCAGCCACCGCCGGGACCGGCCCGCCGCGCTTCCTCATCACACCCGGCCCGCGCCCGCCGCGGTGATTGACAGCCCCGGACACCAACCGGCGGCCAGAAGCGCCCCGAGCCGCGCTGACTGACAGCCCCGAGCACCAACCCGCGGCCAGAGCCCGCCCTGCCGCGCGGGAGGGCAGACCCGCCCCCGCTGATTGTTTGAAAGCAGGCGCGCATGGTCGCGGGAACGCGCCTGGCGAGCTGATTGGCCGAGCAGGCGACCAATAGCAGTGTGAGTTTTGTGGAGGGGCGGGGTCTCCACGGGCGGGCGGCGGCGCCATCTCGCAGCGGGACGTGGCGGTTGCCTGGCAACGCGCGGCCGCGGGGTGACGTCACGAGCCCGCTTGCCGCGCCTCACGCCAGTGCCCCGATGGCGCTGAGGGAGCGCGCGGTCACCGCTCCTGTGCGAGCCCCTGCCACAGGCAGCCTGCGCTTGGCTGCTCGCGAACCCGCTCTGCTTCCAGAGCTCATTCGCTTTAAAAAATTAAAACCTCCTCAGAAGGAGCAGATTTATTGCGCAGAGTCGCGGGCAGGAAGCAATTCTGACGCAGAGTTGGTTCCGCTTGTAACAGCCCCACCTGGTGCCTCGCCCTCAGCCCGGACAGCGGGAAAAGACCCCGGGGCAGAGACATTTGGGTCAGTTGTTAGAGGATTTTTATTGATGGGAGCAAACAGTTCATGTGTTTCAGTGAAATTTATAGAAGTTTGAAAAGGAAGGAACATGCTATGTCTAGTAAACGTGTGACATTATCGCTGAAATCAGCCATTTTTCCCTGGCTAGAGGATTCTAGTAACCATTCGAACAGAGATTAACCAGTTCTCATAATTTTTACAGGCATTAAATAACTCAAACAAGAACAAAAAGGGTTTAAATGTGTCTGAAAATTCATATTGAGTTTCTCAAGAACAATATTTTGGAGACTTTCCAAAATTCAGAAAACTATTTTTCTTTTTAGCATGATTATTTCTAAGACTTCCACAGAGGAGCTGACACTGTATTTTACATGAGACATCTGGGCCACAGAGCAGCATTAATAGCTTAAATGAAGGCATGTAAATGCTAAAAACCAAAAACTGAGAATGAATGTAGTTTATTCTAGGAAAATGCATGGATGCATTGTGTTTGATTTTTATCTGTAATTAGTGGATTATCTGCTTTCTTCCACATCAAAAGATTTTTATATACTCCTTTATTGCTCTAGCACCCAATTTTCTCCCTTTCTTTCGTTTTTACTTCACGCTTGGCTTCAGACACGTAAAAAATATGCAGGAGCATCAGAACAAAGATCCAGGTCTTTTAAACATTTTACATTGGTGATATTCAAAGAGAGAGACACACTGCATTATCCTGTGATACACATCACACACTGGCTCTGGCTGTCCTTATTCACTGGTTAAGTGAAAACTGATGAAGTGAAAAAAGTCCCTGAGTCAGCATCTTGACTGGCAAAGTCAAGAAACTTTGATCTCATACTATCACAGCTCCAAATGCTATTATTTAAGTCCTGAGTAACTTTGATTTGTACTAAAAATAGAGGTGGAGTTCTGCACGTTATCCTTTTATGACCTGTCATAAAACTCAGCTTTGATGCAAAAATCAAAACAGCAGGTCTTTCTCTCCACTTGACATGCCACAGAAGTAGCTGGGTTTGCTTCGTTGCTCGCTCCATAGTCATATCAAGCACATTTTGAAGTTTGCCAAGATATGAGAATAGAAGGGATATTATGCAGAGGGTTGATATCCCAGTTACAGTTTCTTGCCGTGGTACAAAGCTCCAGCATGAACTCTTGCTGGAGGCCTTCACAGGTGAGCACCTTGCTTAGAATAGAATGGGCAGAAGTTTGGGCTGCTAGCCCTGAAGGCTCAGGGTATCAAAAATGCCAGACTGTTAGCAAGGAAATCAACTACTAATGTTTTAAACCTTCTCACTGCTTCAGTGTATGTAATTGAGTAGTTTAATCATATTAATATCAAAGAATTAAATGTATTTTTATGGCTATTAGCTCAGGATAAATATAAAGGTGTTTTCTAGTAGGCTCTAAGTGTGGCACTTTACATTATATTTTCCCCTCCAAGGAACCTTGTCTTCCATAATTTTATAAGACCTCTCCTCTTGTTTTCTAGAGGAAAGAGCTCATACTACAGCGTTCCATTTACCATGACCACTGGCAAACAAACAATGTATTTTTTTATGGTCAAAATTTCCAGCAACTGCTGAACTCCACAATTGTCTGCCTTAGGAACTGAGCCGGTGGGCTGGGATACAGAGAGAATTATGTCTGTTCATGCCAGAGAACATTGCTTGTCTTAAATGCACCGTTTCCCTCAGGCCATCACCTGGACTACCAGTTCATTCCCCAAATCTCCCCTGCCTTTCATCAGTCACTTATTAAATCACTGTTTCTTCAACAGGAAGCCAAATAAATCACTGTTCACTCTGAATATAGGATGGTTCATGTTTAGAGTATTTATTGTGGCAAAACAATTAATAGATTTCTTTTGAAAGATTTTTCCATGTTTAGGAACAAATGGACTCTATGTGAAGAGGGGAAAACTATCTTGTTTTGGAAAGAACACTGACTAAGGACACATGCAAAGTTCAAACATCTTTTAAATAGTTTTCTCCCAAAATGTATCATTAGTTTTGTTCAGCTTTTCTAGTTTGTAAACAACTATGTAATCAATGAAAATATATTTAGCCTACCTTTAAAAAGATGTTTCCAGTATTAAGTGATAATAATAGTAAAATCATATGCAAGACAAAAATATTAAGATCTAGCATGCTTGTCCCTTAACAAGTTCTATTCCAAAATTATGTTACATATATTAAATTCAACTTTGTAAATGTTCGTAATCTCAAATCTTTGAGTAGTCAGACAGTGACAAAAAATTGTTAAGAAACTGGACAACCTTTCTGTATTGTGAATGCTATTCATTTCAAATGTTACTTGCTAGTAAAGTGCTGTTACAAGCAAAATGAAATTGTTAGTGTCTATTGAAAGAAGATGACATTTTAGTAATATTCAAATTGTACTTGTTTTTGGCAAATAGTTAAAAGCATAGACATGTTTGTTTAACCACCCAAAACTAATTCAGTATAAATAACATTGGTTTCAATAATTCTATGCTAAAAGGCACATACTAATGTTCCAGCAGTTCTTTCAAGTGAGCTTTTGTATGTAGAGTTTTAATTGTGCTTTTCAATAGTTACTGATTCAGTATGACCTTGAAAGTGACATTTGTGCATGTCTAAAATACCTTCTCACAAATGAATCTCACACTCTGAAGGTGTAATTTTGTTAAGATTAAGATTATATGTATCTATATAACTATGCTTGTTGATCTCTATAGATCTACATAGATATACACATATACATATATTCATACATACACACACAAAAGGGCTTCTTCTGGAACAGCAGCAGAAAGTGCAGTCTATACTTTTTTGACTTGTCTTCATAATAGAAAGTTCAGGTATGAATTGTCTAGGGATTCGTGAGATCCAAGGGATTATTTGTGATACTGCATATGTCCCATATTACTCTCTTTCCTTACAGGCTGCTTCAAGCTCACTTCACTTCCAGAAGAGATGATTGGCAAATTATTTTCCATGTGATACTGAATAAGATGACCCACACTATCAAATACATGATCTTTGGTTCTCACCTAGTGGAAGAAGCAAAAGAAAATATTTAAGGTTAGATTGTGCTTATAACCGGTTGGACATGAGGCTAACACATTCAAATCAAAAGGCACTTAAGCCACTGAACTCACTTGAGCAGATCATTAGGCTGTAGACAGCAATTCAAATCTATCCTTTGGCCCACCATTAGCTCACAAGAAAAGTAGTGGTAAAGTAAAAAGATTGTATGTCAAACTGGGCTGATCATGCACAGGGGAATGAAATAACCTTTTTTTTTTTCTCCACAGAAGAGATATCTTTCCCTAAATCCCACTGAGGATTACTTTTTTGATTTACTCTCTCCTCAGAAATGTCACTCAAGACTGTTCTTCTGAACAGAAGAAAGTAGAATTGAAGTGACAACAAACCTTTTTTTGCATCCAGAAATTCATAATTAAGGATAGGGTTATTTTTTCCTAGCACTAACGGTTCGCAGGATGTGTTTAATTATCAGCACCTGGACTAACAGTATTTAAGTTCCTCACTGCTACTTCCACAGGGTACTTCAGTGCTTATGAGTTTTTGAGCTTTCAAACCTATTGCAGCCACTGGCTATATTTAAATTAACCTGGATGAAATCAAATGAGTTCCACTTCATGGAATGCACCCATGCATTTTGATTGAAATATCTGAGCAGCACTGAAATTTCATTATATGAAATATTCATACCTTGCCCTCAGGATCCACCAAGAGTAGATGCTTTGCCTGCCCTCCCTGAAGTCCACTGAGGACATACTGACCGGGTGAGGTTGTGCTTTCTCGTACCAGAAAATCCCCGTCGTTGACTAAGAGGCTCTCTGCTGCTTTCCTGTTCAATTTGCCATGGTAACAATCTTCATTCTTTAGCTGTTGCTTTATTTGTGGCAGAGCACAGAGACCAGCTGCGTTGCTTGTGGCACTCTGCTGAACAGGTTCCGGTAACTCTAAAATTAAATGAAAGGGAATGTATTGGACACTTCACCTAAAACTTCATCCTAAAAGGATGCAAGCCAATATCTTTAATAGCTTTTAAAAAATTCAAACAATTCAGTCTTGAAGCAAACCAACCTTACAGACTGTAAGAATATGCACACATGAATGCTCATGACCCTCCAGTGCATTAGGCAAAATTATCACACCACCTCTTCCCCTACCTTAGATGGGAAAGCCTTTGGTCGCTAGGCAACAGGGATTAGAAAGAGGAATTTTTCTGATGCTGTACTCGTTTGGGGTTTTATTTCTTTGTATTAAAAAGTCAAATTTTCCCTGTAAAAACAAGATTTTTGTTGGCTTTTTAGCTGTATTTTTTTCCCTTAAGATCTTGTTTTTCCGTCTTCCTTAACAAGCTCAGAAGAGATTGTCACAGATCATTGGGAGAGTCATGTTGAGTGGCTCCAGCTATGTGCAGGAATGTAAGACAACATAGCCAATGTAGCCAGAAGGGAAGGATTACAGCATG
This sequence comes from Motacilla alba alba, assembly GCF_015832195.1. Taxonomy (NCBI): domain Eukaryota; kingdom Metazoa; phylum Chordata; class Aves; order Passeriformes; family Motacillidae; genus Motacilla; species Motacilla alba. Next base: position 10,264,435 of record NC_052025.1, read on the forward strand.
ATGCATTTGCTGTTAAAAAATGAACAATTACCAAATGTACTAAAAAAACTGGGTGGTTTGGGATATAGCCAGTCAGACTGCAAATGATTCACAGGCAGGATTCTTCTAAGGAAAATATGAGGATACCACTTCTTCAATGGAATTGTGCAACCTAAGGCTCCTCAGGATATAGGCAGTTCCTTTTAGAGCATGATGCAGTCCCAAGTTGGAAATGTCTCAATGGTCACAGATTTCTTTATTGTTTTTCCTTTATTGTCCAGTCCTTTCTCCACTTTCTTGTGTGGAGCCAACTCTGACAGAGAAAACACTCAGTGGGAAACCATAAAAGGCAAAGCTAATAAAGTATATTCAATAATAAGGACAATCAGTAGCAACTATATTATCATTTAATGGATATCCACCACTTTGAGTCCATAAATCAAGTTTGGACATACATTTAATTGATACCACAGATCAAACAGTTCAATTTAGAAATTATTGGATGAGATTCAATGGTCACTTATGGAAGAACTGAGAAAAGACATTCACAATAATCCTACTTTAATAACCTTGCATGCTCCTGCCTGTGAAGCAAAGGCATCTGAGGTCATTTCCACCTTAGAGTGGTTAAGACCTTGAACATACAGGAGAAGCCTCTTCTTCGAGGCAATGTGCAGCCCCAAGCTCCTATCATCCTAAAGACTTGCTTTTTAATACCTGTGGCACTCTATTCATTGTCATCAATGAACTGCAGAAAATGAAAGGTTACTCTGCTTTTTTACCATCACTATTTCTGCTCTTTAATCCCTTTTATCTTGAATCTAACAAGGAAAAAGAACAACCAGGATAGATTTCTTTCCCCCATCTTTTCTACAGTTCTTCTGGGAAACCAGAAATTTCTTCTGCATGCAGAGAAATGAGAATCCCCCCTCCTTCCAGCGCTTAGAGAGGTACGGCATCACAATGGGCACCTACTGGCCTGGCGCAGAGGGCTCCCAGGGATCTGTGCTGTTGCTGGACCTCGGGCTGCGCAGGCTGCAGACTGCAGGGACTGGGTGTTGATGTAACATGGATCATCAAAGAGATCTGCTTTGTAGGCAGGTTTCAATGAGGGTGCCTCTTTTATTGTCTTCTGTGATCTCTCATCACCATTACCTGCAATCAGTATATAGTATGCACAGATTTCCTTTTTTTTTTTAAACTTGGCTTTAAGTAACTGTAAAAGCTGAAATAGTAATGATGCTCTTCTTTATAGCCCACTAAAGTAATTCAGAAGGAAAATAAAAATGCAAATGAACTTATTTTTCCTGATGTCTAGAAACCACCAGGTCCAAAAGTAATCAGAATGAAGTTTTCAGAAATGTTCTGCACCGGTCCAGTTCTGCTTTGATCAATGTCAGCAGTGAACCCCCCACAGACTGGAAAGAAATTAATACATATGCCTCTTCAGAAACACAAACCATACACGTTATTTGTTGCAAAACCCTTTCCTTCCCCTCTGCACCACAAAAAGAGCTTGTGGGAAGCTGAGCAATTCTCTGTCTTGCTATTCTGGTGGAGAAGGGAGAGATGGAGGAGATTGGTGCTTTGAGGCTCTGCCTGGAGAGCCCAAGCCACATCTGTCAGGTTAGGATCCAAGCCTAGGAACAGGCGAACAGAATATCCCCTGCAGGGTATGAAAATAATAGCACTTCAGCTAGCCAAATAGCAGGCATATTTTTGCTCTTCAACAAACGTTTTATTCATAGATCTATTCATTCATTCTTTTATTTGTTCTCCCTCTCTTTGTAGAAACTCTTTGATTCTCCTTTCCTCGAATTGGAAATAACACAAGAAACTGAAGTATCCCCTACAGACAGTGTAATGGATCACTTCAGAGCCATGCAGGTAGGAATTCAGAAAGGACCTCACTGTGCAGTGAAAGAGAGGAGCTGAGGAAATGTGCTCAGGGCATCAGCTGTGGCAAAGGAAGTCCAGAAAGGGATGGAGGCTGATGATCTCCTGGGGTCCCTCAGAGCAGACTTTGCTAAAGGCAAATTGATCCTGGGCACAAAGCTGCCTAAGGCAAGGGAAAGGCACAGTCACACTGAGAAACTAGGGATGCTGGAACCAAGGGGCCAGGCTCTGTTGGAAAAACCCGATGTTGATACTTTGGATCTCACTGAGCATTTGTAGGAGAAGGGATATATTCAGAGACTGATAAGTAATGAAGTATCCTCCTTTTTCAACTGGTATGAAGAAAGGGAATAAAACAAAGAGTATGAAAGAGAATAAAAAAAAACAAAAAACAAAGAGCTACTGTACAGTATCATGAGAAGTAAAATGAGTAAGTCTGCCAGCAGACATGAAGATAGATTAGTGGCCTTTAGAAAAGCTGTAAGGCTTTTTTGTCTGCCCTCCATCCAGGGAACTAAAAATGACCCACTAAGTAGAACACTTTTCACCATTGTATTGAAAGCCAAGGGGTAGCTCTTCCAGGCAGCCTGCCCTGGTTAATTTTGCATATGCATGAGAAGGAAATGAGAGTACATACCCACAGTTTTGTTTTCTTCTGGACAATTTTCATATATATTGATGAAGGTTGGGCTGCCTGTCTGTAGAAAAATTTTAAAATCAGTCACATAAAGTAGTCCCCTAGAAAAACTCAGGTAACTTCAAAACATCCATACATTAGTTAATAGACATACAGGTAATTAAACATGTTCTTCACTAAAAAAATCCCGTCTCCTCAAATAATATTTCACACTGATACTCTTTATTCTTTAGATGTCACATCTGGACTCCAATGTGATTCTCATAACTGCCAAGTTATATCTCTAATGTTTAGTATATATACAGTATAACTCCTAGGTAAGAAAACTCGAATTTTCTAATAAGTGTCCCTCATCATAAAATCAACTACGGGTATCATGGTTTGAAAGTGCAGTGGTTACTAAATTGTCTGAGCAGCACTGAAAGAGAAAGGAAAACCAAGAAGTAACACCCCATGGGAAAAAGGCATTTGCATTTACATGCAGGGTAATTCCTTGCAACAGCACTGGTGAGCATCAGGTGCAAACTCTGGATATAGTAAAAGATTTTTAGAATTAGAGAACTGCTGGGGACATGGGGACCTGATATGCAGAGTATGGTTCATGTCAGCAAAAAATGGATGGAGCAGTAGCACAGGAACACACAGCAGCCCTGGAGCAGTTGCCATCAAACACAAAAAACACCTGGGAGCAGCAAATTTTTAGACAGAACCAACTGGATTCCAGCAGGCACATCTGAGTGTGCTCCCTCTGAGCAAAGTGGTGGTGCCTTCTTTCCTGTGTGAGGAAAGGATGAGACTCCCAAGGCCTCACACAGCAGACTCTGAAATCTGTGCAGCCAGTCTGAACTTGGCTTGTTTTACTCCTTGATTGGTTTTTATTTCCCACTATGCCAAACAACAGCCACAGATATATTTTGCTGATTTAACAGAGCTTCTTGAATCAATCCAAGAGTAATGAATATTGTATACATATTGCAATCACTCAATGTTGTATGTATAAGTTGTAGAGCATAATGGACAGGATGAAATATTAATTAGATCACAGAATAGGGAGCCAGGAGGTCCCAGATTTTGCAGATGTTCTCTCCAACAAGCCATTTCAATTGGTATCTATTTTCTTCTCAGAGCTAATGAGTGAACAAGGGAATATTACTTGGTCTCCTGAAAGTACTCTAAGGACAAACCAGTTAATATTCAGAAAGTGCTTTGGGATTCAATTATGTACTAAGCATCATTAAATCTAGCCTAAAAAAAAACTTTTCCCAGGATAATCAGGACCTGGTTCTGATGTTAATGCCATGCTTTAACACCACAGAAACATTTTATTATTCATTCCCATAATAGGCAGTGAATATTTATCTCAGCAGATGCTGTACTTACTGAGCAATACTGCTTTTTGCACTGGACGGGACACTTGGCCCTTGGGTCTGTCTGCACTTTCATTCGCATGTCTAACACTCCACCGGTGGGAGGCTCCTTCCCTGGAATTTCATTGTAATATTCATGATGATCCTCCCTCTCCTGTGAATTCCCAGATGATCCATTAGCATTTGCTGCCTCACTGAAAAAAATATGGGGGGGAAAAAAAATGAAGCTTCTGATGTAATCAATTGCTTTCTAGTGTAGGCAAACATCCCCAGTGTCTGCACAACGCACAATACACAGATCCGCCATATGGAGGCTGTAAAGGGCTTTGGGCCGGAACTTTCAGAGCTGTTTATTTTTCCAGTTACTTCTTCCTGAATTAAAAATAGTCATGACAGTCTGGGGCAAAGGGAGCTACAGTCATTTCATTAGCACCAGGCAGCCCAGATATATTTTCAAGTCAAAGAAAAGGTAAGAGGAATCTACTGAAACTTTAAGAATTCCAATGCATTGTTCATTAAGGTATCCAAAATGCTGACCATAAAACTAATTCTTATGGCTTCTTGACTAAACTCTATAAATCTAGAGATTGCTGCGGGGCGGCCAGACTTCAAGAGAAAAATTAAAACCTCATAGCATGTAGTCAGACAAGCCTGAAACTGTTTTCCACAATCAATGTTCTGGCTCAGCTTGAAGAGAACACTGAATGACATGAAGGAGAGCACACAATGTCTTTTTTGAGCTAAACAGAATGATGATAGTTTAAATGTACAGCTGATACACTGCAAAACAACTAGGTGCTTCCTGTACTGTCTCCGGTCCCAAAATAAAAAAAAATCATCTCAAATCTTACTTCTCTGATTAACAAGAGTATAATTGGATGAAAGGCCATGAGCAGGAAAGAGATAAAGTTCAAGTAGTTGATTATGTGATATGCAGTGCAAGTATTTGATTATGTGATTCATAGTAGTTTGGAAGGGAGTGACTCATTCACACAGCAATATCCGACTCCTCTGCCTGAGGACCATTCTCGGAGGCTGGCTGTGGGTTATGCTCAAGGAGGAAATCTAATTACCCTCTTCCATTTCTCCCTGCTCCTATGCTGCTTGTGACATAACCTAGCAGGATTTCTTAGGAAAGAAAGGCTTTTCCTCTGGTTCTTTTCCCCAGGAAAAACAGACCAGTTTTAGCAGTGGAATGGCAAAAACCACCATATACACATTGAAATAAATATAAACTGGAGTTGCATTCATGCAATAAAACCAGCTCTGCTGTGATGCATTAGGCCCTGTTCCAGTGACACTGCCTGCTCAGGACTCCTGTGCTCAGGACTCCTGTGCTCAGGGTGCAGGTAAGCAGTGCCACAGCTTTACCTACTCATGGGAAGTAGCAGGCAATCAAATTTGGTGTTACAGTAAAAAGAAGCCTGAAAAAAATAGGCATGGCTAATCTGTGAGGAGAGCCACAAATTAGAGCAAGAATTGTGTCCCCCGTGCAATGGAAGAAGGGTAATTGAAATGGGGAATTGTGGTCCAGAAACCAATCTAGGCCCTGTATTTCGGGCAATGTGCAGAGGACAGGGCTTCACACTTTAACATGCCAGGTGGTGGCTGTGTTTATTTGAGTTCAGGAGGCTGATGTAAGTCATGCCAGGTGAAAACTGAGGCTGCTGCCAGAACATGAGCAGAATAGCAGAAAGGTGAATTAAAATGGCTTTTTTCCCTAACACACACTTTCCACAGCTGCAGCAAGCTTAAACTTGGCACAGGTCAGGACTGAGCTCAGTCTCTGTGAGTGTGTCTGCTATTTATAGAGCTGAACTTACTTGGGCAGAGTAATTTGAACATTTGTTCTACTTGCATGACTTAAAATAAGGCTGCTTTATCTAAGGAACAATGCAGCTTAATTCTGTGTTCTGCACCTGTACAAATGTCACAAAAATCAATGGAGTTCACTGGAATAAGCTAATTTTGGTATCTTACATGCTGCACATACAGACATACATTTGAGTTATCCTATGTCCAGAAAGCATATTCAAAGCATCTTACTTATGGATCATTCTTTGTAGTGTATTGTTTTCCTGAAAAGTACTAAAGAGAAGGAAACTGCCCATTAAGTGACTGAGAATGTGCTGACCTTTCATTAGATGTAACCAGGCTAGATGGGTTCTTCAGGTACTGTCTGAACCGGAGCTCAAAAGCCTGCCCTATGGTGTTGATCACCTCCTGTGCCATCCCATTGGGACATTCCAGGATGTGGCATGCTGAAAAGAGACACCTTACTTTAATTAAGTAAATGCAGTTTATACCAGAAAGTAGAGATTGCTATAGTGCAATAAGCTATATTGCTTATAGCAAGGCTCCTAGCCCTTCATGGAGCCAGCAGCTAGTATGCTTTAGTCTGACCTGCAGATTCCCACTTCATTGCACAAAGAACACGACATTTAAAGCCACAGCCTGCATACTATTACCCCTATACATACAGCAAAGCCAGAAATTGTACAGAGTATTGAGCTGAGTTCAGCAGCGTCTTTATTTTGAAACTCAAACAATTCCTTGTTACAAATAAAGCAATCATATAAACACATATAACAATTGGAAACTTGTTTCAATACCTCTCTGATTGACAGGGTCTTTTGCTACATATGCCACGTAGTCTGTTGTATCCTACAGGAAAGAGGACAACAAATGTCTTGAACATTGTAATTATGAACAACCCTACTACCACAGCACAGCAATTGCATATAGACAGATAGATTTTTAGCTTTAAAACACACGCTTCTTTCAGGGAAAAACAACCAGAGGTACTAGCAAAGTGAGCTAAGCAAAATATCAATGACACACTGGTGGCTGTCATCACAGTAATTGTCCCACATTCTTTTTCTTCTAAAATATACGCTAGACCATTTGTCATTCTTTGGGTCTTCAATAAACCGTGTATTCAATTCCAGCTCTGCAACAGGAGTAGAAACACAACTGGTGCCTCATCAGCAGGCAGTGCTGCTCCTTCCACTGCTCCCGTGGAGCTCACAGCCTTTCCCATGTAACACATCGGGGCTCTGTGACTGCTGCTCACAGCTTTTGGCTGGCACAGTCCTTACCAGAATCAATGGAAGATAAAATAGCGCTAACATACTGCAAAGGACAAGTTTCCAGTATTCCAAATTTGTAGCAATAAGATTGAGTTTTGAAGGCATCTTAGAGAAAAGTTGAACTTTAAAATTACGCAGAATAAAATGAGTATCTGATCTCAATTGCTCCTGCCCAATTTTAGTCTGGCTACAATCAGGTTAAATTACCCTGGATCTCAAAGCTGCTGCTGAGATCAGACAACCTCAGTATAATCAGTTTTCTGTTTCTGATTCTCTTTCTAGCCAGCACTGAAATAATCTTCTTTTTCTAATCAAATTGAAAAGGGAACTGGAATAGAAAAATTAACATTTCTAATGATACCGCAAAAGCAAAGAGTGGCTTGATATTTCAGTGTTATAGTCAAATTGGTGAGGTAATGAATAACATTCTTTTAATTATTAAAGATGCATTTTGTTATTTTGGATCTTTAAGGTGGGACAGGGAAAATGCAATTCACAGCTTAAAGGCATGGTTCTCTTGAGGGAAGATGCAATCAGCTGGCAGGAAACAAGGCCCCATTTGCAATATGCACAAGAACAATCATTTAATAATTCACAATGAATGACACAAGAGGCAGGTCTTAGGGCCAGCAGAACTTGCCCTAGATATTTTTTTTAATCTCTAAAGTTAATATCACTAAAGCAAGGCAAGCTAAATATTTCCTATGTGTCTAGTGAACTCAATATCCTTCCTTTTCCTTTCAAGTTTTCCTTAACGTTCATAAATATTTCAGGATAGATATTTTAAAATAAATTAGATCTAGGGAGTGACTAGAAACTAAAGTAACTGGAGCAGCACCTTCTATTTTTTATGTCTTTTTAATGTTTATATAGATGCCTGGATGATTTTGCTCTAAAATAAAACCAGAATAGGCTTAATTATCAGGCAGACTAGTGCTACTCCTTCACAGCCCAGAACAACACTGAACTTCAATTAGACCCTGAATGTGGGGCAGGTTGAGACAGGTCCTGTGGAAACTACTTCCCGTTTTAAATGTTAAACAGAATTTTGAAAAAATTACCTGAACAAGACAACAAAATTTCCCCTTATGTGAAGGGCCACTAGATTTACAGTTACCACTGATGAGCAAGACCTCTATTTTACCTATCCTCCCAATAAGAAGTACCAGCAGCTGCTCCACCAAGCCCATTTCCTGCAGCTCATCTGTGTGCATGCACATCTCTTACCGGCTCTGCCATTGAGCACTGACCAAGCCCAGCCCTGTGTAGCCTCTGAAATCTGAAGTCACTGTGCAAGACCAGTGCAGGATAATGATGTAAAAAACACTAAAAAAAGGTAAACAAGCCCTAAGGAGTTACTTATCCAACCCAGATAGATGCATTTCCTGCTTACAATCGTTACAGTAAAGAGCCTGGAATAGAATAAAAACCCTTTGACTTGAAAACATCCATGACTGCACGGCAGTAACGCTAGGAAGGACAGCCTTTTCTGCAGGAAGAAGGTGGTTATGCCACATCTGTCTCATAGGAGCTGTTTGCTTGAGTCAAAGCTAATCTAAAAATTTAGAGGTGCCAGTGCTGACAGCTTTTATGACAGGTATTGGATCACAGGGACCACTGAACTGACCAATTCCTATCTTCACATTCTTCTTTTTCAATCCTCAAGTCAGAGGGCTTTTGAATGGACTGACGCTCACTGATGGGCAACAGGAAAGTTAACTATGTATCTGTAAAATATGCACTGAGTCACTATTCCATGTTTCCTTTTCAATGTCAGTCCCCCAGTTTTCTTGTATTACTGCTCATGATCCAGAAGTGCAGCGTACTCTGTTAGTGTTTGTGGAAGGAAAGAACGAAGCAAAGTATTTGCAGGTAACAATTATTACATGAGTTCATTATGCCTGCAGAAGTATATTTTATAAATCAATACTTACTGGGTCACCTCCAGAAGCAAATGAGATGGACTGCATGTGATGGTTGGCAATAATCTGAAAAGCGTAACAGGCTAATTAAACATGCTCTTGGGCCACACATTAGAAGACATCAGAACATATGTCTTTATAGAACAAGCAAGTAAATTTAAATTCATAACAATCCCATTTATTAATTTATGCATGTATCATTTAGGAAGGAAAGAGATGAAAATAGGAATATTTTTGAGACTACTCATTCATGTTTAGCAATGTCTAGATCCCTGGGTAATCTTCCTTAAAGGGTCTTTAGAATGAATTCAACCACCAACTTCTAATTGTACCAAATAGGAAGGAAAACCTGGTGTCCTAATCCCCTCCCAGGATGTGCAATGGACAGGAGACCTCTGCACTACAGACAAACCCCTAAGGGCTCCTTGATGCTCAGCATGGCACCAGCTCAGTGCAGCATTCCTCAGAGCCAGTGAGCCAAAATGACCTCCCTGATGTTCCCTTGCTCCAGCTTGGAGCAAAACCTGCTGCTGGCCCGGGGTGAGATCACCCAGGGAGCAATACTAACAGCTGAGGGAGGAATTAGGTGGGCAGGACAAAGATCCTCATCACAGCTGCCAAGAAGGAAGGGAGCACAGCCCAGTTCCAAGGAAACCCAGGCTCTCAGGAACACACCTCAATGGAGCCTAGAGACTTCACACAGTATAATTGATTGTACATATGTATTATCCAGCTGTAAAATATCTTTGAATGACACCAAAGCCAAGCTCTGACTTAATACCTATATCTATTTTCTTTTCCTCCTAGGACTTGTCAGAAACTACAGTCAGTACTGGTGCATTGTTTATTGGCACTTTACAGGCAAACACATCCAGAGAAACAGTTTGCCAAGTGCTCAAGGATCCCTCCCCGTGGAACACACCATCATGAACAAAAAGGACCTGTGCTGTATGTCAATTCCTCCAAAGTGTTTTCATTTTTAAATTCAGAGGCATCATGTAATTCAGCTTCACCAGGCATGCACAGGTTTGCTAAAGGGTACTGCATTCCCTTTGAAGGGCACTTCCTGCCCTCAGAAGCCACAAACGAGGACAAAACTGTAGCATGGAGAAAAGGACACTGATTACATGTATCCTACCTGCTGAGTGTCAGCATTAATCAAAGTGAGGCTGCTTGTTGAAATGGTCAGCTTTATATTCATGCCAGAAAACTGAAGGTTACTTTTGCCAAGTACAGAAGACAGAAACTTCACTGGAGGCTTTGAACAAAGAAAGAAAAGAAAGAGGCTGTCAGCCCAGTCTGTGAGGGGCAGAAACATATGAAAGTCAAGGAGGTTTTATGGTATCTTATTGAGACTTTCAATGGAGCAAGGATAATGGCTTGATCAAATGCAAATAGATCTTCTAACAAACATCAGCTCTGAATGCAATACTGGTAGGAATGGGTTTTATGTCAATAATGGGGAAAAAAATCCCAGTGAGCTAAATGTTATAGCCAGCACAGTAATTCAGAACGTGCAGTTTTCTTTCTGAACTCTTCTTTGTTTCCAGAGGATGAAGTGTTTCTGGGTAAAGCAAGAAATTCTCTCATGTATTCCTCTTTCAGAAGCAAGTTCATTCCTCTTGAGCTCCACAGTTACAGAAGGAAATCTGTACGTTCTGCTGGACATAACTCAACAGTAACCACTGATGTTGCCCCTCACTGCATCCCAGCTATTTCATAAAATCCATTAAACACTGCCATTTTAGTTTAATGTGTTTATTTATATATATATATAAATAAGCAGCAGATAACCTTCCGGTGAATTAGCTCCTCTTGCAAACCAAAAAAAAAAACAACAACCCAATTCCAATAGTTTAGCAGCCAAAGCCTAAAACTTGTAAAGAACCATGCGCTGCAAGGGCTGGTAGAAGCAGGAACTCTGGGCAAAGCATTAATACTGAGAAAAATAAAGTAGGGCAGAGCCTCAGCCCCAAACCAAACAGGCTAAACACCCTGTTACAAGCACTTCCATGTTATCCAGGCTGAGTTCAGATGGATTAAAATGCACTAATTCCAGCATGGACTGAAGCCTGTTAGAGAATCATGTATCCAGCTAATCAAAAGCAGATATAGAAAAATAATTGCTGAGCTAAAACAGGATTTACCTTCCGCTTTTTTATAGCTCCATTTGTACCCGACACAGCTTCACACAGTCGGCTTATTGCTTCCCTGCAAATAAAAAAATACAGCACAAACTATTGGATCATTTCACATGCACCATCTGTAACAGAGCCAGCAGCTCTGCAATTTATTGTTATCGGCCCACTTATAAACTCTTAAATCTTCTGGAAGGTCTTTCATAGTTGTTTTTCTTTCTTCTTTCCTCCCACTGGTAAAAAAAAAATCCAGCCAAAAGAACTATTTAACAAAATACAGTGATTCAGCAGCCTGGTTTGGATTATTGTTCTTCATCAAACCTATCCATTTCACCTTAAGAAAATTTGTTTAATAAAAAACCTCAAAGGTAACTAACCAGAAGACAAGCAACCTAATACCTTCAAAGCCTTTTTCACAGAATGCTTAATAGGTCCCTTGCATGGCAGGAGGGGCTCTTCCCTACTTAATTCTTCCTATTTAGCACAGCAGGTGCACGCTGAGTGAGCCCAGCTGGGTTCTCTAATTGACTTTCTGGAGTTTTGGATTTCTTTTCTAAAAAAAAAAAAAAAAGCAGAAAAAAACCCAAACAACACCCCCCTAAAAACAAACCAAAAAAACAAACAAACAAACAAAAAAAAAAAACGCCAAAAAAACCCCAAAACAAAACAAAAAACAACAACAACAAAAAAAAACCACAATAACCTAAACAGCAGTGGAGCAGTGGGGATGTATAATCAGCTTCTCCAGTTCCTTTTCAGAGCTATCAATCCATATCTTTCCATCTCTTGTAGGAATTTCCCAAACTAGACCTTCTCTCTAGCCACCCATTCTCCTCTGCAGGTTCCTCTCAGCTCAGGCAGCAGAAGGGTAAGTCAAAAAACATGCACAGTGCTCATTTCTAGATGAAAGATAAATACACACAGAGTAACAGAGTGATGTGCTATGCCTGTTTTCCACACTTGAACAAGGCACATTCTGGCCTTTGCTCAGGCAAGTGACTGGTTTGGACATACAGCACAGCACTGATGGCCCTGGTCAAGGTTAGCACAGCAGCTGGGACAAAACCTTTCTGCTGGCAGTTACAGCCTTTTCCTCACTGATAGCTGCTGCTTTGAAGCCAAAGGGAAAGTGGTGCCTTACTGGGCTGGATGTGCTCAGCAAACTTCCATAGCCTTGCCGGGATATCCCGGTTGGAGCCACAGCCCCGGCATCTCCAGCTGCCCTAGCCCTGTCCCACAGGGGCTGTGGTCTTCTCAGGCTTAGGGTCCCATATTGGGCACTTCAAGCCTCAGCCTTTGTCTTGTAGCTGAATTCAGACTTATCTTCCAAGTTTGGGGTTTTGTTTGGTTCTGAAGGGGAAGGGAGTTTGTTAAATTGTCTGTTTCTATTATTAAATAATTATCCAAAGAGCTAATTAGGAAGTGAGCTGGTTGGGAAAGCTTGTCTGTTTCCAGATCCTGGCGTGTGTGTGGGAGGCAAACACCCCTGGCCTTCACCTACTGAGAAATATTTAGTCCAGAAGGGCTGAAAAGTATCAGGAGACCACACAATGACAAGAGGCTCCAGCCAGGTATGTCCCATGAAGCAGAGATGCCCAGTGAGGAGTGTGGTCCCCCCAGGACCCTGCAGATGAGAGAGGAAGTAAAGCCAGCCCAGCACAGGTGAGCCCCAGAGTCACTGCAGCCCCTGCTCCGCACCCCAGGGGCTGCCACACCAGTGGGCTGTGTGCTGGAAGCACTGAAGATCAGTGATACATACTGAGGGAGCACCCTGAGAAATTCAACCTGGATGCTGTCAAATGAATGGAGACCTCACCCACAGCAATATATAATTAATATTTTCTGAGTGAAAACATCAGGGAAGAAAAGGGGCCTCACCAGCCTTTTAAACACTGACCCTTCTTAACATTTAAGAGCAAAGTACTTCCCCCTACACAACTGAAAATATGTTTTTAAGCAAAGTTCTGATACCCTTCTTGGTTAGCTCCTGCTTTATTTAGCTGTTACCAGGAGGAAGGCCAAACACGACCAAAAAAAAAAAAAAAAAAAAAAAGAGAGAGAGAGGAAGGCAGAAGGCATCCTGCAGGATGATCTTGCAGATTCCAATAATCAGCTTGGAAAATGAGAACTCATCTTCTCATTCAATATTAAAGGAAATTAAAATCAGAGCCAAGACATTAAGGCTACTAGGAGCCTTCAAGTCTAGCCTTACCTAGAAAGAAAACCAGATACAGAACAAATTGGAAAAACAGGGAAGTTGCCTCTTTTGGTGACAAATGAGTTATTGCACATGTCAGGCAGCCCATGTGAAATCAAGAGTTGCAGGCAGAGTTGCCAGCCACAGAGCCTGTTCTTGTACAAGCCAGTGTGGTGGCTGCCCACTTCACCATGCCCTGAAGCAACTGTCCAGTAAAAAGGCACCAAAAAGTAGCAAACCATTTCTACTTAATAGTTTCTATTGCCTCTCTTTTGTAGGGGAAATAGTTGTGCAGATATTTCTTGCTGCATACCTCAGGGTGATTTTCTAAGTGATCTAACAAAACTTTACAAATATTATTTGAAAGGTGTGAAAAGCAGGAGTTTGGTAACAACTGCTGCTACAACTGAACACTTCCACGTGCAGTCATTTCCACAAACTAGAAGCTGCACCACCACTAGGAAGAAAAGATTCTCTGGATGCACCCATGATAAACCAAAATGAGTGACCCATTTTTGGCATCCCTAAGCCTTTAAACCAGCTTTTTGGGTTTTTTTCAGGCCCACTCAGAAGTACAGTCCACAGGTTTTCTCTGGGTCTGCAGCCCTGGAGTGAAACGTGTGGCAGACCCAGCTCCTGCAGCTCCCAGAGCGTGCCCGTGAGGGAGAGCGCCTGTGGGCAGTAACACTGAGCCACTTTGTTTATTGTTCCCCCAAAACTAGAATAAAAGACGAAAGATGGGCTGATGTAAGCAAGCAAGCATGCTGTTGAGGATTTGCTTTTAAGCATCTAGGGCCCTGCCTACACCATGTAACAGAAAGGGATTATGTGGCTCAACAAAGTTGAAATTAATCTTCCAAACAAAGTCAGCCTTCTTCCAGCAGCCCTCCCTGGCTGCACATTTCAGACACCCTTCACCCCTCACTGCCTGACCATTTTTGAGTTTGCAAGTTAATGCCCCAATCCAAGATACAGAATCTCTTTTCCCAGAAATGCCCAGATTTGATGACTAATAACCAGCTTGATTTAACAGAAGTGGGAAATGTGTAAGAGGAAAAGAGCTGAATAGCTGGACAAGAGAAGCACACATCAGGGTCCAGCGAAGGCAGGACCAGCCAGAGCACAAGGGTGACAACCCAAACACATCTTGTATCCAGAGCAGCAAGCACAGGCTAACCATCAAAAAAAATACAAAGACCCTCAAGCAGAAGAATCTGTTACACTTGTTATTTTTTGGTGTTACTTTGTCATCTACATGGAGTTTGAGATCACAGATTTCTGCAAAATGGGAAGGATGTCCCTAAGAACAAGTGGAGTCATGGGCAGGCAACAGCAGAGAGCTGGAAAACTTGCAGTGGAATCTCCTCTGCCAACCTCCTCACCCCACAGCCACCGAGGGTAAAAGCACCTCAGTGCCCAGCCCTTCTCCTGCTGTGCTCATTTGGCCACACAGCACCTCTGCATCCCATGGTCATTCACAGCACCAGAGAGGCCACTTTCTGCCTTCCCTGACCATGTGTCTGCCAAGCAACTGAAAATGCAAGTCCAGCAAGAAAGCAGAAAGTAAATTCTCCATGTTCACTCCTTTGGACTCCTCACTGCACTTTGGCAAACATGAGTTTGTTGATCTTTCCAACATTCATGAGAAAGGTAAATAATATTTTCAATTTTAGATACCATGAGGTAACTAACCATGCACATAAGCATAAAGCAAGGCAGGGTGTAGACCCTTTCTATATCACTTTAAAACAGAAGATGCCTCTTTGCATAGTGAAATGTCATAAAGTAAAAATATTTTTTACTCCAATTCAAATAACAGACATGGTTAAAATGGGATCACTTCCAGCAGCTCCTTGGTTGGTGCATTGTGCATGTGTCTATAAACTTACTCCCCCGAGAGAACAATAGGGGAATAATCAATGTTATCTTTGCTCCAGTCAGCTTGTCATCGATCGAACTTTAAAGTCTGCATGTGTGAGCTCAGCACTTCAGCATTTGGTTTGCAAACAGTTTAAGTTTTGAATTTCTCATGCACAAAAGAGCCCATTAAGGTCAGCAGTGGCATTTTTTTTAGTTGATGGAAATATTTCCATTGTTAAGTTTTGACACAGTTCTGCTTAACAAAACCTTACTATCTAGCCCAAATTTAAGTTGGCAAGCTCTTGTCACGCAGTAATTCATATTCATTATTTTCCTGACAAACCAGCCAAAGCTCTGTTCTGTTAGTACAGCAGCACACACACCTCTTGCAAACAGGAGATAACCTCACCCTCTGGCTGAGCTGTGAAGAACACAGTGGCCTGGGCTGGGTGTATTACATGGCTCCTCTTGGTTTGTAAAGCACCTGCCTGAGGGAAGTATATTGGTATCTCAGGCACTTCTTCATATGCACATGCAGGAACTGGGTGAGTGTGTGCTTATACCAGTTGTACATGTCAGCAACTGCTGGTTTTGAATATAAAACAAACGGGACAGCTTTCAAGTGAAGTCCATAGGCATTGAAGGACTCATGTTTTTCAGTTCCTTTCAGCTGGTAAGTCTGGGAGCCAACAGGTATAAATGTAATGCCTTCACATTGCTTTCCTTTCTCCATGACTTTTGGGATACCAACTTGAGGAAGCAAAACAGCATCTGAAAATCTCCCTCCAGTAGGAAGGAAGAGCTGGGCAGGTACAGGAAGCCTCAACCACACTCCTGCCATCCTCAACACAAACTATGCCAGAAAAGCAGCTGAGACGAAAATGTCTAAGGTGAAGATAACCTGCAGCCACCCACCTCTCCAAAAAGCTGGGTGGCTGCTGGGACTGCCTGGCACTAATCCTGACTGGTGGATCATGAGCACATCGCAGCACCACGCAGCACTCAGAGCTGGATAGAAGGTGATTGCTCTGAAAACTCAAACATTCCTGCACTGCCAGCCTTACAAGAATAAATGAAAAAATAAAATTGCGCTTTTCTGTTTCTGACAGGACATTTCAGCCACCTTACAGGCGTAGGTAACAATCTACACCCAGAAACTGGCAGTAACCTGCAACACAAGTTGCAATGTTCTCAAAAGACCACAAAATATTTCACGTTTTAACCACATCTCCAGTTGTATCTGAGAATGAAGCATTAATCTTTTTCTGATTTGCAGCCTAAAGCTTAGGCTTGCAGTACAGATGGAAACAGCTGTATTTCAACATGTTTTCCTTGTGACTCCACTTCCAGCTGAGCCTGGTCTTGGTGCAGATGGGGTCAAGCGATGTCATACATCTGATAAAAATTCCTTAGATGACCTTGCTGGATTGAGGAACTGATGGCACTTTCTGCACCAGGTGGGAAGCAGCGTGACAGAGAGACCCATGAGGGTCCTGGCTCTCCACCCTGGCCACAGCAGCACCGGTGGATTTTCCCTGTGCCTTGGGAGAGCCGTGCAGGCAGCGCTGAGCCACGTGCAGAGCCCAGCTGCTGCTGGTCCCCAGCTGGCTGGGGATGTCTGCTCTGTGCTGCCACTGCAGGGGGAGGCTCTCTGAGCAAGAACTGGGAGAGAAATTACGTCTGTGCCTGAAACAATTCATTTTCCAATGCAAATAGCCTATTGTAATGATCAAATAATTCAAATCATCACTTAGGAAAAGACAAAACAAAACATGCAAACTCCTATTCAGAATTGTCTCAGATCTTGGCACGCACCCTCAGCTTTATACAAAAATTAGCACTTGGGCCTTTCATTCTTGGTCTGAATCTCAGTTTTACACCACCTACCTGGTGACTTGTGTTCGTGTGCCAAAGTCCAGGGATCTCATCGACTGCAGCACCTCAATACAGCCCATGTACTATGGAAAACAGAGAAAAGGGAGGACTGTTAATATCTGGTACACAAGTAAGAGGAGGATCACAGGAGGAAGCAAATGTGATTATTGTCCACTAAGTTTATGCAGAACCACAGTCCAAATGGAAAATCAAATCAGCCATCCTAAAGCTGCTTCCTAAATAGATCTTGTTTTACTAAAACTGTAGAGAAGAGCAATAAAGATAGCAATGGCTTAAACACCATAGCACAAAAAAAAAAGGCAAAGCACTCTGGGGACACAAAATCCAATTATTCCTTTTTTTCCATTTCTGCTTACTCTCACTTATTAGCCTGGGACACTGTGCTCGGAGGAATACATGAGGAAATACTGGAGAGAAGAGTCCTCGGGAGCAGAGAGGCTCTGGAAGCCTCTTGAGACCAATGCACTCAGAGCCCCCATGCAGAAGAGCTGAGTGTCCCTTCAGAGAGTAGGAGGCATTACAGGCCACAAGGAAAACCACTGGCTCCACACTGCTACATGTCTGATGACAAATAACCTCTGCAGAAGATGAAGGATGTGAAGTTGCAATTCCAGCTCATAGCAACAGCTCTTAAGAGCCTACACTATAAACTGACCTGATTTAAATTAAAGGCTGACTGTCACACTTCAGTTGTATGGGACAGAGCTGGGGCTTTTTCTATACTCATTTGGGATTTTTATAAGACTAATTCTCAAAAAAATCAAGGATGTGATGGTATATCCCCAACCATATCTTACTAATCCTTCAGCATTTCTATGGATGTCAATCTCTGTTGTTGAAGCAGTCTGATCTCTTCATTTCAACAGACTGGCACAGGTCTGGGTCTCTCATTTTTGCTCTTGGGACCATCCTGCAGTGCTCACACAGTGCCTGAGGGCTGCAGTTACAGCATGCCTGTGCAGACCTCTCCTGCAGGAAGTCAAAGCCTGCAGGACACAGAGACAACTTGGAAAACCCAGGCAGGGTCATGCATACTCTGTCCCTTGTCTGAACGGATGGAGGAGGCATTCTGTGTCACAGAAAGGTACCATATTTAGTTCCTCTGCCTCACTGTGCCTGTAAATCAATTTTTCTGCTGGGCCATTCAGAGAGGGTTGGATTTGTTTCAGCTTTGGAGACTTTCAGAAATGAGTGTGTGAAAAAGAGAATGTTATATGTGCCGTCAGGGATTCCACAACAATTGTATTATCCCTATTTTGCTTTCTTTCCAGATAGCAATGTAACCCTTGGGAGAACTCCAGAATTAGGTCAGAGACCTGGAAGGACATCAATAAGAATCTGAAAGGTTGGCAGAACTGCTTCCCTAATGAACATTTAATGACTTTGAGAGCTATCTGCCTTGTTAAAGATATTCCTGCCTAACAGGAACAAAGCAAATGTGGAAAATATGTCTAGAGCCTCAGCTTGTAGCACAGCAACGACCTCTGATCCTACAGTGTAAGGTCAAGCATCCTGTAAGCTGGTTGGCTGCTTCTCTATCCTTGAAAAAAATAAAATTTAGAGAAGTAGGTGAGTCATATGCTGACAAGTGAGTCCCCATTGCATCCTGAACAGATGCGTGGGAAGCTACTCTAAGCAAAGATGAAAAATCAATATTAGGTTTTTGCATAAGTGACCCTGAGTGAAGCTGAACTTATCAATGATTCACAAAAGACCTTTTTTTTTTTTTTTCCCTTTAAAAGCCTGAGTAGGGAAGTGCATTAACATGGCACCTCACTGCATCTCTCATTTATTTTAGCTGTCGTTGGTTATCTGAACTGGCACAGTTAGAAATGGCTGAACACTCATTGCAGTATGAGGGTACAGAGAACCAGCAGAGCCTTGGGCAAGGGGACAATGTGGGGCTAGGGCAGAGCAAGTCAGGGTCACAGAGCCTGGGAGAAGCCCATGGAGCACACAAAAGGACAATGGAATACCAGAAGCCTATTCAAGAAAACAAAAGACGCTCTCCAAGGAGGAAAAAAAATTAACAATAAACAAAAATATTAACCCCTCCACAGCAAAATATGAGAAGCATCACAACCAATGCATGGAAGGGAAAGGGGAAGGCAGTGGAGAAGGACACTTTGTCTCAGAGACTTCTGCACCCAAACTCCAGTTCAGGTGGTGCCCCCACTCCCCGTCCTGTACACCCCAGCAGCACATCCCAGGAAAACAAAAATGGGCTTCTCTGGTGAAGCAGGGTCAAGGCCAGCTCCATCTTTCCTGCTGCAGGGAAGGTTAGACTAAAGCATGAGCAGGGCAGCAACCACAGGTGCCTGGGAGAGGAAGGCACAGCAGCCCACAGCTCTTGCACCAGTGCAAGCTATTCACCGGGTCTCTTGTGAAAAGCGGGTCCAAAGGTGGTGTACAGGGAGGAGTGTTCATCTTCTGAAGCCCACAGAGAGAGGCAAGGCCCAGCTCACTGAGCTGCTAGGCAAGCTGGGGGAAGCTGGCCACAGGCCCAAGGGTGCATTAACCAGCCTGGGGCAACAAGCTGGTTGGAAAGAGATGTAACTGCAGAATTCAGCTACCTACAGAAAAATAGAATAGCAACAGTGAAACAAGCCAAGTGCTAAAGACCTGACATCGCCAATGAAAGAGGATGCTGAACCCACTGTTCCGTCAGCAGCAGGATGGAGAGCTCTTGCCAAGACAAGCAGCAGCTCTTAGGAAGAAAAGACTCACTGGCCCCTGCTGGAAAGGGAATGGCTCCGCTAATGGCAACATGTGCAGAGATATCCCATCTGCCTGCAAAGGGCTGTGAGAGCACTGGCACCAGGGACTGCTTTGTCCCTTGGTGTTTGAGTACAGAAGGTGATCTGGGGCTGGCTTGCATTTCCCCACACCACCAGGAGAGAACAGCAGTTATTGAAGATGCACACACCTTTTCACATCTATTTATGTGAGATGACAGAAAGTGACTGCAAACAGGGTGAGGGACTGCGTGGGAGGAGATGAGAAGGCACCAGGCAGGGCCCATGTGAATAAGCAGCACATGGCAGGACAATGCAGAGTGCCAGGCTCAGGGACCTGTTGTGAGATTTCTCTGCTTTCACCCTACCAGGAAGGTAAAGTGTTGTCTTCCCTCCATGGACAACAACCAGAAGCCAGCCAGGGATGTGAGGAAGGAGGAAAGCATGATTACTGTAGTTGTGGTAGGGAAGTTTTCTCAGCCCTTCCTTAGATGCTGCCTGTGGTAGCCTTGGGGTTAGAAAGTCACTGTGTCCACTGGAAAGCAGAGACCACCAGAGCTCCCCTGGCAGTGGCACTGCTCCTGCCAGCACACAGACTCCACTGTGCCAGTTAGCTCAGCTGCTCATCCTGCCTCACACAGCAGGGTTTACTGGGCTGGGGTAAGTGCTCTGTAACTCTGTAAGCAGCCACTAGTCAGGCAGCTAATGAAGAACTTTGGCCCAGGGTTTGCACCCTGCAGGACATTCAATTGGCTCACTTCTCAGCCTGAACCATGCTGGTTTCCTCCAGCAATCTCCAACCCCATCCAGATCCAAAAGCAAAGCCAGCAGAACCTCTGCCATCCCCACCACAGGAAGCAGAGAGGCCAAGGCAGCCCACAGCAGCAGTGCACACCACTGCAGACGTGGGTGGTACCCCCAGGGCACCTGTGAGACAGCACAAAATCCAGGCACAACCAGCTGGAAAACAGACTATATACCTTCAAGGATTAAAAGATCCCATTGAAGATCATTAAGCACAAATGATCCCACGCCCTCCCAGTAGTTTGTCAGTGCTAGCCTAACTCTCCTCATGTGCTTGCCCTGCTCTCATCTTCCCCCTGCAGCAGCACAGACAGACAGACAGACAGGCCCTTGGTCTGTCCACTCCTCATGCCCACGCAGCACAGGCTCTTCCCTAAGGGCAGCAAGCCAGGGCTTTTTGTGAAGAAGAACAGCTTTTGATAAATAAAATTTTTCTGGGAAAATCTGATCCTTTCTTTCACAGGTTTTCAATTTTTAAGTATATCCAAAGGGAAAAAAAAAAAACAGGGAAAAATCATAAATACAGACATATAGAAATATTTTACTTTTGTTTTCTGAAAAACCACTTTCTGCAGCACTGCACTCAGGCCAGGTCTCTAACAGAATTGTTCCCAACCCACCCTGTCCCCGTTCTCCGGCTGTGATGAAGCAAATGGCCTGACAGCAAGCAGGCTCCTGAGAGAATCGATTCCCCGGGAGGCGCGAGTGCCCCGCAGGCGATGCCGGCTGCCGGGGCGCGTTCCCGCGGGACGGGGCGCGCACCGGCGGGCGCTGCACGGCTGCCCAAAGCCCCAAAGGCCGAGCCCGGCACAGGCAGCACCCCCGGCAGCCCCGGCTCATGATTCACAGCTGCGGCACTGAAGCCATGAATCAGCGGAGCCCATCTCCTTCCTGCGAGAGCCCCGGCTGTGCATTCGCGTGTCATTATTTATTTACGACGGGCGACGCAGAGCAGCTCTCCGGGTGCGGTGTCAGGGTGCTGGGCGCCACGGAAGTGGCTGCAGCTGAAATACCACAATATTTCCCTGCCCTGAACATGGAAGAGACGCTGGTGGCAACCTAGGACCAGGAAAGGGCTGCGCTGGACCCCCTTCCCCAGAGGCAAGGAGCAGCTGCTCTAGGCTGACCTGTCGCGCCTCCGTGGACAGCAGCAGGACTGTGCAGGGCACTGGTGCCCACGCGTGCTCTCAGGGTGCAGTTCATGTAATTCTGAACCACCATGCTAGAAAGGGTCAGGCTCCTTTTAATCTAGAGACATGTGACTGATTTTAGACATACGATGGCATATATCTATATGCCTGCGCCATCAAACCACTAGCAGAGGATCAACCTGTACATTGCTAAAAGCCCTTTGAGACAAAGGACAAACAACCGTTCCCATATTATTATAATGGTATTTTAATGAAATATCTGGCAACAGTATTTCCCTTCCATATTTTATTTAAATAATTTTTAAAAACCAATCATCTTTC
The DNA here is from genome assembly GCF_015832195.1 of Motacilla alba alba. Taxonomy (NCBI): domain Eukaryota; kingdom Metazoa; phylum Chordata; class Aves; order Passeriformes; family Motacillidae; genus Motacilla; species Motacilla alba. The sequence goes on from NC_052025.1 coordinate 10,286,427, forward strand.
AAAGACTCATGCTTTGATTTAAGCTCAGGGACAGAGCTTACTCCATGTTAGGTCCAGTGAACATCATCCTTGCTGTTCTCAGAGAAACCACTGATGCAGGACAGTGCTGAGAGACAGATCTTATCCTCCTTCTCAGCAGCAGCCACATCCCTGGCACTCCCCAACAAGCAAGAGAGAGGATGGCAAGTGCCTCTTGGAATATCCCTCAGGCTCATCATCACAGCCATAACAAACACCAGCAGGAAAGAGAAGTGCCATGGCCACTATGGGTACCATTTAGAGACAACCTCAGCTCCAGATGGACAGCATTGTGGGAAGGTTTTTAACAGGTAGGATGTGAACAAGGACATGGTAAATATCCCCCTTGTAAACCTTGCAGCAATCTGCGTACAAGGTATGTTTTGAAACACGGCTGCATGAGAATCAGAGCTGTCCAGGCTTCTCTTAAAATATTAGTATTTGGGCTCTTTGTTATATGCACGAGCATTTGGGGGGACCAGGTGCTATTATGGGTCTCAGCTTCCTCACGAGGCCCGGGTGACACGTGGCTGTAACACAGGTGCCCTGTCACCACCAGTCACGCCTGGCTACAGCTGCCTCCCGAGGGGATGCAATGAGCCCAGCATGGCCCCTTTTTAAAACAACACCAAGAAAAATTCTGCCTCACTCCAGTCTGCAGGGGACAGCTTCTGCTCTAGAACATTTCTTTAATTCACCATATTATTGCCTTTCTAAAATAACTGTAGATCCTCTCCATGTAATTGCTGAACCCTCCTCTTACTCTGATTAAGCTGCTAAGGCCAAAGATCTCTGGCAGCAGCAGTCCCAATAACGCAGACCTGACCTGCCTCCTAAAAGGATCTCTGTGGAGATCCCAGCAATCCCATACCCCAACAGGGCACAAGAAGCTGCACGGGGAGAGTGAGAGCTTCCAACACACAGGAGGGAGGACAAGGGACAGGGCTAGAGGGTCAGGATTGGAAGTAGCTTCAAATGCCCAGCCCTTGGTCTCTTGGCCCTGCTTTGCCTTCAGGTGAGACCATCCCTCTGCACCAGGGTCCTGCCGTGCTGCAGCCCTGGCCACTTCCCAGCCCATCTGAGGCTTCATCACCAGCTACTGAAGAAGTCTGGTGATCTCTGGGGAAATGAGTACCTTGCTCATCCTCTCACCTTGCACATCCTCTGATGCTGAAATGCCCAAACCCCCATGTTACTTTTTTACCAATCTGCTTGTTACTATTGAAAGGGCTAGTTGAAAAAACCACCAAGCTTTTGGCCGGGACATGTCAGCAATGTTCTTGCAGCTCTCCTTGGGCTGGTTCCTGCAGGCCCACAGCCATGGGAGCAACATAACCAGGAAGATGAAGGGAAAAAACATTCCTGTTTTTCACAGGAGCACTGTGAGGCTCCTGCCAGTGAACCCTCTTCTGAGATATTGCCCACAAAAGGGAGATCAGCAGAAAACCATACTGGAAACACAACCTGGGCACTGCCTGCCCCACAGCCTCCCTGACAAATATGTCAGCAGGGTGGGCCAGAAGGCACCTGATGCCTGGAGTTGCTCTCTGTGAGGGATGGGAGGCCCTTCCATTGGCCTCCTTTTCCCTCCAACATGCAGGGTAACCCGTTTCAGTTGCGGTTCAGCAGCACTCCTCAGAGAGTGTGCAGATAGTCTTTTGGAACTGGATGTTGTGTTACCTCTGGAAGCACCCAGCTGCTGTTAGCTCCCTCAGCTCAAGGCCACAGCCCTGTGTACACCAGAAGACAGGAACCACATGGGAGAACTCAGTGGTTTGGGGCATGGACTCTAGAGGCAGGAAAATGGAGGTCAGCCAGCAGCCAGCTGAGCAGCTTGCTTTGTCAGAGAAGGGAAGCCCAGGGAGCAGTACTCACCCGCACGCTGTAGGTGGTTCCTGGCTCCTGGCTGTACGTGCTTCCATTGCTCTGGGCCAGGCCCCTGTCCTGCCTGCCCGCAGCAGCGGCCTCCTCAGCGCCCCGCACAGCACAGTCGCCCGCTGCCTTTGGGGCAAGGACCAGCTTGTCCAGGTCGGGCTGGGGGTACGAGGCTGACAGGCAGCTGATCTCCGGCGAGGTGGGGCTGCTCGGGATGGTGACGCACTCCGTGAGTTTGATTCGCGGCACCTCTTTGGCTCCCAGGCAGAAGCTTTTCAGGCCCGGCAGATTGGACGGGTTGGCGAGTTTAATGTTGGCCATCCGGGGGATCAGCGTGCACAGCGTGGTGCAGGTGTCCTGTGGCCCCAAGGAGACATCTTCTGTCAGTAAATTGGGCGTTGAAGAATGGGAAGAGGAGGAAGAACCTTTGATACTTAAAGACGTATTTTGTGTACCTTCATCTAGGGAGGTTATGGAATCATTCCTGAATCGGCTGTACTTAGCCCTGTGCAGCATTCCTGGATGTCTGAATAACCCTACATACAGGACGTGTCCACCGAGGCTCTGCTGGCTGCGTTCTCTCATAGCCTTGGCAGGTCTGTAACTGGATAGTCTTGCATAAATTAGCTCTTGTAGATAAATTATATGGAAATCAAGCAAGTCAAACAATTTTCAAAACAGAAACCTATTGGATATTTTTGCTGACTCCCTCTTGAATGGTTTATTTTCCTCAAAGAACCAGGCTTAAAACTGCATGGACATCTGGCATTTTGTAAGCAGAAATAAGAGCAGCATACAGGAAAGCACATCGGTGGTACAGCAGCTTAAGCTGAAGAGCCACTATCCAAACCTGTCTTCATTGCTGCCTCAAGCCAGGCACTAAATCCCACCTAGCTCTGAAGATTCACAGCTGTGGCATCAATAATTGCAGAGTCCTGGCTGCAGCGAAAGCTCAAGCATATTCCACACAAAGCAGATCAAGACAGCTACAAGCCCAAACCTATTTTCAGACCGGCATGAACCCCGTAAGGTGCCCGGCTCTCTGCACTTCCACCGCCGCTGCCCCAGAGGCGAAGAGCATCCCTGCGCTGCAGCTCCTGCCCCGCCGTCAGGCACAGGATTCTTTCGAAAAACACCGAGCAGCGTCGGTCTCGCTAATTCCTGCTGGAAAGTCCTTCAGCACCACAATAATCCCGAACCAGCGGAGTATTCCAGCGGCTCGGGGCCGTTTCCCGCAGCGCCGCGGGGCAGCGGCTCCGCAGCCCCACAGCCCCGGGCCGCCGCCGCCGCCGTTTTATGAATGAAGTTTTTGTGAATGGGCTCGGCGCGTGCGGGCGGGCAGCGCCGTGAATGGCGCTCGGCGCGCGGCCGCGGCCCGGCGGCCCCCGGGGGGCGCCTCGCAGCCAATCGCCGCCCGCCGCCGGCTCACGCGCCCTCAGCGCGCGGGGAACGCGGGGGGGCGGGGGAGAGTGGGCGCGAGGGACCCTCGGGGCGGTGCCCAAACCCCAAAATCCCCCAAAACCCCAAAATCCCCTAAAACCCCCAAATCCCCCTTCTGCCGCCACTCCTCCGCCGCGGCGGCACGGGCAGAGCCAGGGGCCGGGGCCCGGCCGGAGCCGGGGCTGCGATGCCTCCCCGGCTGCCCGGCCGGCGCCAAGCAAAGGACACGCTTGTGCCAACGCTCCCGGCCCGGCAGCTCGGCTCCAGCCCGGGGATCCCCGTCGGGCATCGCGGGTACCTCCGGCAGCCAAAGAACCGAGACAGGTTTGTTTTACTCCCTGACAATAGCAGGGCCCTCGGCACGAGTTACCTCGGCTCCGTGCGGGGCTTCGACAGCCGGGGCTCGCAGCGGGAGGAGAAATCCAGCACCAGGGGTCGGGCCAGGGGGAACCCGGCCCCAGGGCCTCGCTCCCGCCGCTAGCTGAGGCGTTTCCTCTCGCTAGATTTGCCATGTTGAGTTCACCTTCCCCATGCTCTCAGTGGAGCGGCCTCGTTCTCTGCTGGCGTCCAGGGCTGGGAATCAGCTGCTGGTGCCCGAGGAGAGGCCGTGCCGGCCATCGCCCTGCCTGTGACAGGCGGAGAGCATGACAGCTCCTCTCTGTCACAGAGAGAAAGCCCCTCACGGCCATTCCGTGGCTTTGCCTCGTGTGTGAAAGCCGGTGTTAATCCTAAAGATGAAATAGTTGCCACAGTGAGGTAGGGGGAAAAAGCCAGTCCAAGCTCATTTAGTGAAATGTGGCTCAAAGAGCAAGTGGCTGCTTTGAATCAACCCATTTTGGTGAGGATGGCTCAGACTGCTCACAAAATCAAACCCAAAGGCAAAACCCGGGCCAGCCACAAGTGAAAAAGAATGACTAATTTCTCATGAAGCTTTAATGATGGCTTTGAGCACAAAAGAACAGAAAATTTCAGAAGTGATTAGCAGCACTGCTGATTGTACATATAACACAGAAACTCTCCTAGCATGAGCATTTTTCTTTCATTTCAACACCACGCTGGAACATGACATCAAAATGGCTGGAAGGAAAACTGGGATGGAGAGGCCATGGGGGCCACGCTGGTGAGGGGGAGGGCCTGGAGGGGAGTGCAAACTGTGCTTCCCATGGAGGGAACAATGAGGACCAGCATTCAGGGAGATGCTGATGCCCCAAGCTTCCATAGTGGGGAACCTCCCAGATTTGTCTTGTTTTTACTGCCATGAAAAACATGCAAAGAGACAAGCCAAATTTCCTCTTTGTGCAAGATCAGCCTTACCATCCTTCCAACCTGGTCTCTGAGCACACAGCAAAGATCTTCTTGCCTTACAGCAGCCCCTTGGCATAGATGACAGCACCAGGAAAGTATGACTTGGTGATCAGGACACTCCCCTGCGCCTTAGGTCCTAATCTCCTGAGCCTGCCTGCCTGCTGATTCTTCCTCAGGAGGCGATTTGAGCCTTCTTTACCTGTGTGAGCAAGAAAATGGGCAGGTGGGGTCCCTGCTGGGCCTGCAGGAGATGCCATCCCCTCCACATCCCACTGCAGTTCACAAGAGCTGGCAGGTGAAAAGGTTCGATGGGGCAGGCTTTAAACCTGTGGGGTGAAAGGGGACATTTTCAAGAAAAAGAAATAGTGATGCGACAGCCTGTCCTTCACTAATCACCCACGAGCTGTGTCTCGAGCCCTGCGTGGCACCAGCATCTGCTGCCCCGTGGCCAAAGCCTCATTGCCCTCTTGAGGTGCTGTGGGGGGCTCAGGGCGGCTTCTCCAGAGAGACAGGGGAGGCTGGTACTTTAATCAGCATTTCTCTGCTCACAGGCACCAGCGAGTGTGATCACAGTGTGGGAGGTGAAGAATAGCTGGTGTTTTACTGCAGGTTCCAGAGAAAAATGCAATTGTGACAAGCTCTGTTTTCAGCGGTGATCAAGAAATACAAGCTCAAGAGCAGAACCCCCTTGGACAATGCTGCAAAGAGCAGCATTGTCCAAGCAATACCAGCCATTGTGGGGAGGGAGAGGAGGGAAAAGAAAAATGCCATGCCTTTATAAATTGAAAAGCTTTTTTTCTCAAGGCTAAAACAAGATTTCTGTTTAAGATACTGGGAAATCAGCCTCTAACCAGCACAGAGAACAAAGCTCCTTTAAGCACTGGTGAAACTGAGCCTACAGCCTTGTCTAAAAGGAGCCTGTGTTTCTTGCTCACAGCTCAAGTTCCCTGTTGCTGACTGTGCTCAGGGCTCCCCAGCCTCCCAGCTCCCTGCCCACCCCTGCTGCTGCCCCAGCAGGACACGGGGAAAAACCATTTTTCCCCTCCCATGGCTGCTGACAAAGGGCTGTGCCACAGGCGCTGTCTCAAGCCACGGGGGAATGCCCTAACGGTGCACAGTCACGAGCTGAAACCTCTCCCTCAACCCTGTTACCCATCACACCCCAGCCTCCATCGCACCCTGTTCGCAGCCCCAGGCAGCCTCTCAGCCTCAAACCTGCTGCATGAGCGGCTGCTGTGAGCAGCCCCCGGTCAGGCATGGTCAGAGGGGACAGGAGCTCGGGAGGTGTAACCACAGTGGTGGGGCAGCACCGTGACTTGGAGCAGCTCACCAGCTACAGCCACTTCTAACACCCCTGTCAAACAGCTGCAGAGGAGGAGGCGAGACAGCAGCAGCCACATCTCCAGAATTCATTCTCGGAACCACCGCAGGCAGCCGGTCTGGCCAGGAGAGCAGTGTCAGCCTGGAGCCTCAGGCACCCTTGGCAGGGGCCCCGTTTCAGATCTGGGGCTGTGGGATCATATTTGAATGCCACCACCCCACCTTCTCTTTCAGCGCAGGGGCACGCAGCGCTCGCTGGGGACAGGAGAGTTCACGGCGAGCTGGGGAGCAGTCGAGAGGAGAGCAGGGAGCCCGGGAGTGTGGGGGCAGCACGGGAGAAACGCTGCCACGCACCTGCAGAGCACGGCCGACAGCAGCTGCCTCTCGCAGGAGCCCAGAGGAAGCTGTTACGCGCTGCTTGCAACCCGGACATCACAGCTTGGCCTTTCTGATAGAATATGGACTAGACAAGGGACTTTTCTCCCTTTATAAATAGCAACAGCAGAGTTAACTCATGTTGAGGTGCACCAAGCCTTACTTCCTCATCGACATGCCTGGCTGATCCTGGCAAAAATCAGCAAATTGTTACAGAATGGCAGGAAGCAGCACTCTTTGGCAGAATGCATCTGGAAATGCAGCCTTCCCTTGCAGGAAAAGCATTATAAGTAGTTTAATGCTCTAAACATGCATTTAGGATTCTTTTCCCTGAGAGATGCCACTTAACAGGAAGACTTTTGCTACAATTTCTTAGAAAACTGTACAGAACCCCAAATGTGTTGAGTGACAACATTTATTATTGCTTTATAACTCTGCAAGAAATGAGTAACCTACTACAGCAGTACAAAGCCTTATAGAGGCACAAAGTTGTTTTAAATTTGGTGTGGACAAACATCGACTTTCCCTGTAAACACAGACTGAGTTGCTGTGGGTGTGAGCGGTGCTGCTGCAGCCTCCAGGGGAAGCCAAAGGCAAACACAGCTCCACAGAGATAGCTGTGGGACATGCAGTTCATCCCATGCCCCCTCTCCCATTGCCCTTTGCAGAGGAACAAGTCTGTTATCAGCCTTACCTGATGATTAAATTCCTCATTACTCACTGAGGCTGTATCCCTGGAGAACACCACAGGAGAGAGCTGGGTGTTCTCATGGTGCCCAGACAGAGCCCCCACGCTTCTGCCTCGTGCGGGAGCTCCCCAGGCTCCATGGAAAACTCCTTTACCAGCTCCGAGCACACTGGGGCTGCAGCTGAGCCTCCCCTGCATCTGCTAACTCATGAAAGAGCCCCTGAGGTAAAGAGCCTGCAGCTGGCAGCAGCTCCTGGGGGATGGGTTGGTTTTGCCCAGTAGCACTTCAAAAAAAAACTCCCACAACAATGAACAAACAAAAAATTAATAAAGCCCTGTGTTTATTCACAATGATCCTAAAAATCTAAAAGCAAATCCAAGGAGCTGTCCTTTTTGCTTAGGGCAGTTTGACTGGCTGGGGTCTTCCCAGTCACACAGATTCACAAAATTGGGCATTGCACACAGATTCAGAAAATTCCAGCCCCATGCCTATAAACCTGGTACTGGAGAGCCCGTGCTGCTGTGAGAGTGCAGGCAGGGCAGTGCTGCCTGAGGGAATTCAGCAGGAGCAGTTATTTTCTTGTCGTGCCTCTTTTGGTATGTGCAGAAGTGCAAAGCACCACTTAGAAACTCACCAGAGGCAAGGAAATTTGCTCAACGTTAGTGTGAAATGGTGAAGAAATGAAGAGGGAGAAAAAAATTCCGTTTGTAAAGGCATAAGGGTAACTTAATTCTTTGCCATTTCCATAGCACAGGTTACACTGTGCCACCCGCTTTTTCTCGTTCTTTCCAGAACTTGTATCAGGCTGAGAAGACAGAGGCTGAACCCAGGCAAGAGGAGGAATTGGTGGAGCAATTCTGACTGCATGGAACCTCCAAAGTGAGGTTTGTAACAGAAGCACTTCCACCAGAAGACAACTGCAACAGCCGAACTGAAACAGGAAGTTCAGGTATATAAACAGAAACTGCAGAATTCCAGGCCAAGGCTTTATCCATTTGAACTGCTATGGATATTTTCACATGTGGGAGTGCAAAACCAGCTAATGACACTGTTACAGGTCACTGTTACTGACACGGAGGTGTGAGCAGTTAAAGAGGGGACAACACACAGGGAACTTCTTGTTATTTTCCAAAGGTGACTTCATTGCATCACTCCAATAAGGACAGGTCAGCTGAAGTTCTCATCCAGTAGAATATGAGAGAAATCCCAGCTTTTGGAAGTACCTGTGCTTATCCTTGCTCATTTCCTTTTAAGTAAAACATTATTTCCAACTCAATATTCTGGACCTGCTTCAGTCCCAGGGTCTCTGAAGAAGGGTGGGTTTTTCTATCTAATATTTTTCTGGCCGGTGACATAGTGGGTGACAACAGAAGGCTGGGATCCATGTGAAAAGCCCTCTGCTAATCCTGCTTTTTGCTTCAGCCCCTCCCTGCTGTGGCTGAGGGGCTCACCTCCCTGCACAGGCTGTCACCCGGGTGCCACCACACAGCTCCTCCACCCTGTGGCCGCAGTGTGACACAGACCTGTCCCAGCACCTGCAGCCAGGGCTGCCCTTGCCAATCAACTCAGCATCAGAGTCATGAGCAAACACAGCACAGTAAAAAAGCCATAAATTTCTACAATCATTTTTATTAGTTATGGAAGAATCCCCACTAGTATTTACATAGTGCAAAAAAGCTGTTATTACTCCAAAAAGTACGGTAGACAGAACAGTTATCCTTCATACAGCAAAAAAGAAATGGAACAAACCCCTTCATATTGTATTTTATAATGGTTTTTCTACTGCTTCAACCTAAATATTACTATAAATTTTAAGACATTAAAGATTAAACAGCTTTCCTTATTAGAATCTATTTAAAAAGTAAATTATATGAACTATTGATGAACATTTAGAACGTGGGCTGTGCCAACTGGGTTTCTACTTTCAGCATTACCATTCATTGGTGAGGAAGTTTTGGGTTAGACATTCTCAGGTTCCCGTGTGTGTGGCAGGGTGAACCCCGTTCCTGGTTTCTATGGCTTGTTTCTGCTGGGTTTTGTTCTGTTAACAAACTGCCATGTCTCATTTTTAAATGGCTGACACTGAAATCAACTGAACAGTTTCATTAGTTGGCACAACTTCACAAGAAATACTAAGTGACAGTTTCAGCAACAGCAGCTTTTCAAACAATAATACTTTTTTTACATACATATTTAAAGTAACATTATTAAAAGTTAAGCTTGTGTTAAAGAACTGGACAGAACCACATTGTGTAAGCTCCCACCCACCCATAAAGACACCTCTTAGCTTTACCAGAAGAACACCAACAAGTGCATTACTGAACATTTTCTATAATGAATTTTTAAAACACAGGTCAATACTCTCTGTCACTGTTTAGCTCCAATCCTACAACAGCCTGCACACAACTTAAGCAGATAAACAGGCCACCAGTTTAAGCCAGTGGCACTAACACTCTAAAGTACATGTGAGCAGGATCAGGGCCTTTGCCTCAATCAGACATTGCTACTTGGTCCAACTAAGGACTGAAGTTCTTCAGAATTTTTCCCTTTTACAGATTTTTAATCCATGTTTTATTATTGACAGAGATACTTAAGAGTATTTATATAAATAGGTTGTATACATAGCCACCTCTATCAGTTTTAAAGATCCCTACCCCTACCACAGATACATTATTTTTGATTTTACCAGATAAAGTAAGTGGTGAAATCATTTCTATAAACAATGCCTTAAGAAAAGTAGATTTGTTTCCCGAATAATTATTTTCACAACAAAAATATCTATACACCTATAACTACAGAAACATCTTTTCATGGGGACAGTAACAACCTGTATAAACTGCACACTTTTACACTGAAATAGAAATTCAACTACTTTTTAAAAAAGTCATGGTATTGTAGAACATTTGTATGCTTTCTTCTTAAATTCTGCTGATAATAGAACCAAAATTACCACAGTGAGATACTCTCCTTAAGTGCTTCAAGTGGCAAGGAACTTCCCTAATTTCCGATGCAAATGGATCACTCCCAAAGCAATTGCAATTTCATTCTTACAGTTATTGCTTATTCCCAGCTTATCAAAAAGGAAGCACTAAACCCAGTTTTCTTTACTCAGTTTCAGTTTGCTCCCCTAAGGGTGATCTGCCACGTTTTAAAAAGAAACTAGTTCCTTATTTGCTGGCAAATTGAGAGATAATTATAAGTGCTGCACCACTTTCAAGAACTCTATTAAACTTGTAGCAAAATTGCAGTTAAATAGTGGGCTGAATATTACAAGACTTCTTTGATATAAATGTCAGAAAACTTTAAAATGACAGTCCAAGTTCAGAAAGACATATAAAAAGATGCGCCTCTGATGTTAATACTTCAAGATCAAAAGTTATTTGAATCACTGGCACTGAAAAAGCTAAAGGAGAAACTACAAACACCTTTGTTTTTTGATGTTCTGGCGAAGTTTTGCCCTCAGTGTATGCACTGATCTCACCTGTGCCGAGATGTGCTTACACATCCAAGGGCAAGTTTTGCCTGTCAGTAGTTCAAACACCTGTCATGTCCTAAAGCAAAAACTCTTAAAACATACAGACAGTAGAAATCTGCCACAGGGACAGTAAAAGGTTTAACATTCAGGAGGCATCATTCCTTAGTCCTTGTTTTCCTATGAAACGCCTGTTCTAACACCTAGGAAGATTACACTAAGGAGCTAAGAACGTGACAGAACAGCCAGTTGTCACAGCAGCTCTCTACACTGCATATCTACATAGCATTTGCTATGCCTAGAGCTATCAAAGCATTATTTACATAATACACAGTTTCTATTATTCTCATTAGCATCCAAAAACCCAGGGCTAGATGACTTCTAAACCTGGAATCTTATTTTCCCAGTGCAACTTAAAACACCATCATCACTACTGCTATAAACATTGGTCCCATGTTCCTAAGCGTGGACTGAACACCCAACTCAGCTAATTTCAGTTTCCTGTGGTTTTCAGCCTACCCAGAGGCTTTCCATGCACTTCGATACAAGTGATCAAGAAAAACAAAGTGAAATTAAAAGAAACACGTTTGCTGTGAAAGTGTTATTCACGTGAGTTACTCTTTGGCTACCCCTGTGGTGAAGCTCGTGCTGCTGGCAGTTTCAGGATATCCCTTGCCAAGACCAAAGATGGAAAACAGACTCCTGACGTGCAAGGTTAGACACACTCTCCATCCTCAGTCTGAAACAAATTCATCACCAGGTAATGCATTTCACTTCAGTATTCAGAACAGAACACAGAACAATTCTCTAGCAACAGGTATGTTTCAGAGAGGGCACATTTTTGTTTCTTTTACCTCTGCACCACTGATATACTTCCCCAAACTACAGGTCACTTCCTCATTTCCTGGAATAACTACTTCCTTCTCTATCTAGAGGTCAACTCCTAAAGGTGTTACAACTGCAAGAAGAGAAAGAGGTCACGTTTTCAGCAGTAGTTCTTAAGATGCATCCTGGCCAGGATCACAGCATGCAGGTGAGTGCAGAGATAGCCACCACATCATTCACGCTTGCTGTTAAAGGATTATTCTTGCTTTTTGCAGTGTTATGCAGAATACAAAATGCTAAACAGCATTCCTGAGGTAAGTGACAGGAGAGAGAGAGGAAGTCATCAGTTTACTAAAAGCCCTGAATAGGGATTATGGTTAATGAGTCACATAGTGTGGTTTGGCAGACAGCAACTGCAGAGAGAATGGGGAATTTTTGTTTTCTTTCTTGTTTTGGTTTTTTTTAGTTTTTTTTAATGCAATATTTCTACCTTGTAAAGAAAACCTGCAAAACATTAATTACATCCCTCTGGTTTAAAGTTTTTCTGGAATCAAAGTTATTATAGCTTATTGTAACCATTTCAGCTATCAGCAGCTTTTTAATGATGCATTCACCAAGATCAACTAAAAAGCTGCATCTATCTTAGCATAAGAATCACACACAATTTCTCTACTATTTAATTCTCATTAAGATTGCAAATAGCTTTTTCTAGCTTTTCATGAAAGAGAATCAAAATTTTCCTTTTATTTCTAGACAGAGCTAGAAAGTCATGGCCAAATTCACTGACGGGCCTAGTATAACACCATACCACCAACATGAGTTGTTGGTAATCTGTCAGTGTTAAATGTAGGTTACCTGTTTGAAAATAAGCTTAAGAGTCACAACTTCAAAGAATTTTTCTTAAAACTGGTCAGTTACAAGATGTTTCCTTTTACAAAACATCAAATGAATGCTTACTGCCAACTTTCCCACACAGTTTCTAATCTGGGAAATCAATACTGATTAAGAGCTAAGATAGTTTTTAAATCAAAAAGTAACAGAGAGCTACAAAAATATTGTTGTGAATTAAATACAAGTATTAAATGTTTAACAGTGCAAAATGTTGAGATGAAGCATATGGAATAATGGCTGCAACCTTTACAACAGTTAGTTTTACTACAGTTTCTAAAAGTTCCTGAGTTCCTGCTTATTTTTACGGCATATAGATGGAATCTGTGTGTTCTTTATTCAGAGAACTGCAGATGGTGGGTTTATGCTGAGCGTTACTTGCGTGCTTATCGTTTGTCCATTCCTCCCCGTCAGTGACAGGATCAGCCTGCTCTGAGCTCTCCATTTCTTCCTCTTCACTTTGTTCAGCATTGTCTTCTTCAGCACCACTAAGGGTCTTCCCCAGCTGCAGCGTCTCCATAGTTCTCTGGGTCTCTGAAACCCAAGATTCAATTCTGCTATTAAGCTGAACTTCTACAGAAATTGGTTCATGGGCATAATCCTCATCATCGTCATCTTCCTCTTCCTCCTCCTCTTCCAGCATTCCTGGCACAAGAGTACTGGTGGTGCTGGTCATGGAGGAATTCAAAAGGTCTCGGCAGCTGCCGTCCAGGGATCCTGTTTCTGTACTCTGCTGTGAGGCCCATTCCAGATTGTCATCTGGTTTCACCTCATCTTTGTCACCTGGGGTGGATTTCCCGTGATTTGTTGCTGAGGTAGTGCCAGTTGTAGCCAGAGGTGGTTGTTTATTAAGAGTGGTTTTTTCCATTTGGCCATTGCCAGCTTTTTCTGGTACTGCAGCCTTGCACACGGATTCTCTCTCATTTTCAGAGGTCTCTAACCCATCAGATGTTTCCACCATATTTCTCCAGTTTGTTTCTACAAATTTTGAAAGAAGTAGGAAATATTAATTCCTTGTATATAAAAATATTTCTCCTGAGCATGCAATAACAGCCTGAATAGCAAAATGAGCTAATAATATTAATATTATTCTATGCTTTCTAGTACAATTTCTACTAGAAAAAAAGAGGAAGAAGGGAAAAGGAGAGACAACAGAAAGAGCTGTGAATAACTTTGGGTTTTTACAGTACCCTAAAGCAGACATTACAAAGTTGAAAGTTTGTAAACACCAAATGTAGTACTAAGGGTAGTCAAAGATTACTCTCAAGTATAAATTAAAAGAAGAAAATTGCCACCATCTTAAGTTATTATTTAAGGATTTCTTATAAAATATTTAACTCCTGAAATGAATTTAGGATACCACAAAAAAGAATTCACTAAAAAGACAGCATTCTCTTCAATTCACTCTCAGACAAAAAAACAAAACAAGGCTTTTGACTTCTAACAAGTAGTGTCCCTTTGATATTCTTTTTCATCTGGGCTTAAGCAACTGAATAAATGAACTTGCCTTTGCTCACAGTGGAATCACTCACTGCCATCTCAAGTTTAAAAATGTAAGCTACATTAAAAATGTCCCATCTTCAGAGACCTCGCATTTTAGTTCCTGCTGTCATCAGTTTTTCCTCAGCCATATGATGAATTCTGTGCTATCGGTTTTAAAACAGTTCAATAAAACTGGAGAAGCCACCTCCACTGATGTTAGATACCTATAACACTTCTGAAGATTAGAAATTATTATTTTCTGTATTTTTTCAGGGGAAAAATTATTTATGAAATTTACTGAAAACTAGCTGATCTTTTCTTACCCCTGGACATTGCAGAATACTGGAAATTCAGAAGGACTGCATCTTCAGCTACATTTCACAACAACCATCATTTGGAAAAGCCCAGCTTCCATTTACAAAGGCAAGCTTTAAGCTACTTACCATATTCTTTCTCATTGACCTCAGATATGGGTTCAGAAATAACACTACAGAACGAGATAGCACTTGCTGCAGAAGGGTTACGAGAATGACCCATGTGATGCGGGGCCTTCTTGACATTCTTCAAGGCTTCTTCTGCCTGTTCCTGTTCCATTGCAGCCACCATGTCCCTGTAGGCTTTCCTGGCCTCTTCAGTTAGGGATACCAGCTTATTAAACAGATCCTAAGTACAAAGGTAGTTTTATCAGCAGTAATTCTTACTAATAGCTTTCACTTTACGTTACTCCTTTCAGTCTGAGGTATGCCACATATGAGCCTCAAGATTAGCACCAAATACCTCAACTTTAAGTAAGAATTAGTTCTTCTCTGTATTAAATAATAAAAACACCACTCCAGGTTTATGCAAGTTTTAGGAGATGGACATACTTTACAATACTCTTACATTCTTAAGCCTTTCAAAGAATTTCAGATTACACTTTAAGTCTGTTTAAAATCTACAATGAGGTGTTGTGACCAAAATGTTTTAGCACAGTCTCTCAGTACCATAAAAACTGAATTTCAAAGAAAAGACACCATGATATAGATGAGGTCAGGGTTATTATCAAAGGTGTACTAGGAGTGCTCCAATGCCAAATAAATTCTTTACTACATAATTGTTTACTCCAGCCACTTATGTGATTGGAATGACTCACCTCAGCACCTGAGTAGTTGAAGATACCCACAACACTAACAGGAACCAGCTTGTTCACACAGCGGCCAAGAGCCTTGCGGCCAAGAGCAAAGACAAATGGAATTTCTTGTTCCCGTGCCATGGCTATTACATTATAGAGAGCCTCATCTAGTCCACCTTGAAGAAAGCAATTTTAAATAGATATCTAGTCACTTGAAGTCATCATATGGCACGATACAACTCTCTAATCCACTTAAGCTGCAATTAGCCAGTAAAACTTCACTACGCACATCAGCAGCTCCTATGCCCCAGAGATTAACACACAAGGTATTTCAAGGGTAGTGAATGAGTACAGATGAAGGTGATATTCTGTATTCGCTGTTAGTCCTGCACACAAACTAGAGCTTCATAGGTCTTAAGCAGAGATTTGCTATTCTCCTATCTCAGGAAGCCTCTGTTTATTCTTCTGGTTGTGGCAAAATGCTTTGGTTGGCTAACTAACAATGCACATTCCTCTTAAGGAATATTCCTAAAAAGCACCCAGAGCTCAGGACTCTCTGCATGGTGTATTGAACACAGAATGAAGTAACACAGAGTAAATTTCCTTTCTACAGTACCTATTTGCTTTAAATTTTTCACCCTCATGAATGAGTTTCTTCCAGAACGGAGCAAAAAAAAGAATAAATGTGGAATGGCAATTACCCATTTGGAGTCTGGGATGTTACATCATGCATAATAACAAATGCTTCTAACCTTGCTAATTAACACATTTAATCAGCACAAGAAAACTGCAAAGAGCAAGTGCACCACTTGTTTTTATCATTTATACCTTTTGACTGAATTTTTTCACAGTTGGGGGATATGATTACACACTTGATCTTGTTCAGTTTCATGTGTTTTGTAACCTCACGTAACCCCATAACAAGTCTCCTCCTTGCTTTAGCTCTCGTGGGATCCTTTTGGTAAATCCGTTCCTGGAAGCTGACGAGCTCTTGCAACAGCAGAGTCACGCACTCATCTATTTCTTTACTTAGAACCTGGTTACAGTATCTGTCAATTCAAAACAACATCGACAAGAGTCAGCATTGCTACTTCACAAATATTAGCATAACCAATGTTTCACCCAGCCTTTTTGCAAATGAAAATAATTTTACTTCCTCAGAGCAGTTATTTAACTTCTACTAAAGTCACTAAAAGGTTTTAGAAATCAGACTGCAAACTGCAAGTTAAAAACACATCCATAAAACTTCAAGAAGCCAATCAAAAATATTAAAAATACAAATACTGCAATAAGTGCTGCGAACTATTTTCTTTTGCTAATTTAGTACATTAGAAAGATACATTCATAAAAAAGCCCTAACATATTAAGAGGTACTATTACATTATTTAAGCATTCCTAAATATTCCTTCCTTTCCCATTTAAAGCATACACAGCCTTCCTTCAAAAATTATTTTTCAGAGAATACTCCCACCTTGCTTATTTGCTGTGGCAACGAAAGAAAGTCTCAAGTGAGTGTTTGTTCATATATACACACATTTGTGTGCAAACACAAGTGATCCATTTAGGGGAAAAAAAAAAAGAAACTACTTGCAGAACCTTCTATTTCTGAAAGGGAAGCTTATGTTCATTAAGCTTTTAAGTCTACTAAATCTACCCACACTTGAAACACAAGGGTGACTGAAGTGCAAGCCTTGAATTTTTATTAATAAAGCAAAGCTCTTACTCTCTGAATCTCTTGCTGTGAATTTTGGTTATTGCAGAAGATGCCATTGGACTGCCTATTCCAGAACTAGCAGGTGAACCCTGTGACACTGGGGTCATGCAGTACGGAGAATTCTGACTTGCTGGAGAAAGTGAAGTATCACTAGGCATACTCAGACCAGTTTCTGAAAGGCAATTTTTAAAAATTACAAAACACATTTTTCATGAGAAAGAAACAGAATCACACTTCTTGTGTTATCGCTCCCTTACTTTATCCAAATTCCATTTTGAAAACACTAAGGGTTACTCTTCCCTCCCCTTCTGGAGGGGAAGGGGAAGGGGGAGAAAAACTGAACACACATCCACCACTCAGCATGGATTGGATACATGAGCAATATTTGAAATATTCATAAATATTCATTAAAAATATATTGAGCTTACTTTGGAAAAGCAATAAAACAGAAGAAAAAACCTGTGTATATATTATTACTTCTTCCAATAATTCCTTACAATTTATATATAAAAAATACTCAACTAACTTATTCCTAGAATGTGTAGGATTTTCCCACTCTAGTCAGACAGGTCATTCAGAAGAAAAAGTTATGAAGCAGTACATGCAGAATCCTGACAGACACCTCCTTCCCCCACTCCCACTGCCCCAAACATGTTGAAGACATTGAAAATCCTCTGGAGTTCCTCAGTTGCTCAGGGCTGCTGCTGCAAACTGACAATTCAGAAATTGCAGCTGATTGACATGTTCAACAAACTGGAAAACCCTATCTACAGTTTGCAACTTTTATATCTGGAAAACTTGCAGTATGTTCATCATTAAAAAGTACTGTGATCAACATAGCATGGTTGACAAGAGTCACATTTTGCTTGCTTATCAAAAACACTATCAACTCTGACATGTGGTGGGAACATCCACTTGAGATGATAATTAAAATGCTGTAGGGAGATCATGTACTGAGAACCCACAGTGTATTGAGCCTTCCTCAACTGAGGGACAGACAAGGCATTTTAGAAGAGAGTTTCAATTGCTAGTATTTCATAAAGTCAAAAAAAGCTAAAAGATAACATCTATAAATTGTGTGGCATAAGAAGAGAAAGTATGAAAATAAGCAGATTGGTATAGCTGAGGGAGAGTGATGGGCATCTAGAGACAGACCAACCTTCCTGAGAGGCCAGCTCCTGAGACTGGTCGGCAGTCAAGTTTAAATGAGCCTCTTTCTGTTCATCAGAACCCAGAAGGCTGTGGTCAGCTGATAAACGGCCTTTCTTTTCTTCTCTCTCTTTCAAGATAATCTAGAAACCAAACCAACACCTGAAAATTAGATATACCTGTAAATAAAAACATCCCTTTCACTGAACATAATGTTAAGCGAGTTGTTTTGAACCTTCCTACTCATGCCAGGTCAGAAACCCTGGAAATTATTTATTTCCTCTTTGATCACAAAGAGTATTTCACAGCAGCATTTTACAGATGGTATACTCAATACTCACACACTTCTACATCAATAGTGCTTTCAATAGTTTAAGTACTTTCACAGCTTCCTTTCTGATACATAACATTCACTCATTAACAATTCCTCATCCCCATGCCTGTAAAAAAATTCCTTATTCAGGCATACTAGTCAATCTTTATGAAGCACCTCAATGAAGACAACCCTTTCTATAAAAGAAAGTGCAAAGGTAAGCAGCCATGGATATACTGCTGTTACTATCATTTTTAATAGCAAAAACATAAAAGCCTTGACAAAAAAGAGTTAAGAAAACTTTTCTGAACAGGTGAATTCCTCTCAGATCACAGGCAGGTCAGAAAAAGGCCTGCATGTTTAGGGCTCACTTTTTTATATTTTACCTTCTAAACTCCGTATATATACTCTATTCCTTCTGCACATATCTAATTTATGACTGCATGAATATAGATATATACAAGCCATTAATTATTTCTAAGCTTACTCAAAAATTGTAGCTTTGCTTCAAGTTCTTCACCCATCTCTATAAAAAGGAGTAAGAAAAACTAAGGTTGGCATACTAAATTGCACTACAGACTAGAAATCAGCCACATGAAAAAACTATGGAAGCTTTTCCATGTGTCCTAGTGTCTGGAGTCAAAAAAAGAAAACACCCTTGCAATCTGTATTGAGATACATTTTTATTAACTCCAACTGATTATATGGATAGAAAAGTTATGTTACATGTCTAGATCCAAAGGAGAGGGCACCAGTTTAGCAGAACTGGAGGCAGAAGCTCATAATTCCCTTGCCCTATGCTCATGGCAACTAGTCCTCAACTAAGCAAATAACAGGGTTTTTAAAATATTATTTTTGAAGTATAAGTGTGGGTCAAAACACTCCAAGGTTGGCACGTTTACCTTTTTAAGTGCTGTAGGGCGTTTCAGTTTTGCAATCTCTCTCTCTTTTCCTCTTTTCACTTTTGGGGCAGTTGAATCCAAAGGATTAAGGCAACCCATAGAGGGCTGTCCCTTTGTTAAGGACTTTCTGCTGGCAGATTCTTTGGTATGAAACGGAGCAGCACTGCCAACTAAATACAAGATAGATATTAGTTTCACCAAAAGCCATGTCAGCTTTATTTCAACACTGTTTTCACAATTTCCACTGATGAATTCTCTAAGTAGATTTTCCTTCCTTGGAAAAAAAGCAGTTCATAATGACAGGAAAATTACATCATCAGATATTGTTGCTTCCAGATGGTTTTAAGCTTTCTTCAACTTAGCCTCATGTTTTAGGAAACTGTGGATTCCAGGAATTATTTTAATAAATGGTATGGGGTCTCTCTCAAATGACTACATGTAGCTTTATTAGTTAGATGATTATGGTAAGATAAACTGCAAATATTTATCCAAATGCTGATTTTCAGTTGTTAAAGACTTGAACAGTTGATAGGACAAAACAGATGAGAGAGTGCAGCATGTAGTTAAGTGGATCTTTTGCCAGAAAGAATAAAACAAGTGCTGTCTCCAATGGAAATGCCAACAGTTCTTTGCTGAGCTTTGTTTGATATAACCTTGCCAACTTGAAATAATGTTTGAACACTGCTGAAACTCAAAGCAGGTAAAGGAACCAACACACCAGAAAGAAAATGGTAACTATGTGCATAATAATGGACTCCAGGCTACATACAAGAGCTTAGGAATCAGATTGGCAGGGTTATAGTAAGTAATTACAAAAATGTCAATTCTGCATTTGGCAGCAAGTATTAAAAAAGCTAATTTAATGTTGTGTTGATACAGACATAGCAAAAAAGCATAATTAAGCCATTGTATACATTCATGATGGAACTATAACCTAATCTGTGTATGTCTGATCTTATTTTTAAAAGGCTACAGTAGAACTACACAAAGGTACAGAAAAAGAAATATGGATTCTCAGAAAAGGTACTTCCAGAGTTAAATAACTAAATAGACTAGGACTCTTCAGAGACCTGACAGACATCTAAGAATCAGAGGAGGAAAGAAGGGAATAACTGCTCAGTCTTTGTAATACAAAGGCTGTGAAAGCTAAAAAAATTTTGAGTTACAGCACAAAAAACACCCAATACTGACCTCCATCCCAAAAAAAACACAGCAGAAAGAAAAGTTTCTCCACATAGGATGTTTTAAGATTACAATTCATTGCCATTGGACATTATGGCTGGTAAAAGCATAAGGTAGAAACAATGGACAGTTTAAGAGACAAATTTGATTTGAGTAAGCCTTGGGTCAGGAGACCTTGAACTACAAACAGCAGAAATGGGAAGAATATCCTAGTGACATATCCCTCCACATCACAGTCAAAGGTATCCCCGCTTTCAAAGAGTATTTTATGACATCTTCAGTAGAGATGTTCTTTTCAGATACTCGTTTCAGCACTGAATTACTCTCAGGACACAACTGAGTTTTGAATAGCAGGTCTTCTTAAAAGACAATTGGCTTCAGCTCTAGACGGATTTTCACCACTGCGTACTGCAGCTCAGAGGATGATAGCACAGGTAATTTATTGAGAAATGCATTAAAAATAATCTTTCCAGGTTTTTATCATGCTTATACTCAAAAGCTAAAACTTGACAGAAAGAAAAACATTTAAGATGCTCAGATCAATCACATTCACGTTGGCACAAAATGTGTCAGGCACGTGAGAAATACCTGTGTATGAGAGAGGCCTGGTGTTGGTGATCTGACGAGCTTTCATTGCTTGCTGCTGCTTTTCAAGAGCTGCTAACATGTCACCCAAATCTAACTGAACTGGGGTCTTGCTCTTCTTTCCAGCTGCTTTTGATAAAGCCTCCTACAACAGAAACATCACGTACAATAAATACAAAGAAATGGTGCCTGCAACATTCCTTACAAAGGATTACTGCTATTAGAGATTAAGAGGAGCTACAGATAACTAATCCTCCTCTTGACCAAGTGCTGGGGGTGGGCAGGGTGCTACACACTTGAAGTTTTTTCTGTTCCATGCTTATCTCTGAATACTCTTGAGCTGTTGCAAGTGCTGCAGCCAAGGCCTTCTTCTTCTGACTTTTTGCACGCTTTGGTACAGAGGTTGTAATGGGAATTGGAGTTTGGACTATGTTGATTGGAGAATTCTCTGGTAAGTCATCCAACTAGAATTTTAAACAAAATGCAAAAAACCCACAGTTAAAAGACCTTTCTCTACAGACCACCAAATATGGGGCATTTCAGAAACCAAATCACCCAAGGTTTTGATTGCCAGTATTACATCCTAATTAATTACAGCTAGATGACACAAGTTAATAAAATTTCTTTATATTTCATTTTTGTATGGGAAAGCTATTCTATTTAGCTCCAATGATGGCTTCAGAAGGTTTTCCAGTCTGATTACTACATAAAGAATTTCCCCCTCCCCAAGATTTCACACAGGACTTGACTTTCTTGGAAAGCAGCCAAATAGGTTAAGCAGTCTATAGACACAGTTCTGCAACAAAATATTTAACTAGATCACATACTAAAAAAAGTACCTTCCCAACAACTGCTTCCACAGCCTTAAAGCAGATGCAGTTTGAAATTAAAGAAACAACACAAACTGTAATTATTTTGAAAAACTGACACCATTATTATATATTTGCAGATGTAACAATTTTAAGAGATGTCTGCATGAAAGCATCATGATGCATCAGTCCCAGCCTGGGACAGTGTGTGATACTGAGTGTCTGTAACATGCATCTTACAATCTCATTAAAAGAGAAAAATCATGAAGTTTTGAGTTTTTTTAAGATGGGTTCCCTGCACCACTTATTTTAACTGGCATTTCTTTAGCATCCAAGGCTGGTAACACAAACACCCCATGATCATCACAATTACTGTAATCTAAGTCTTGTAGCAGAGATTCATAAAAAAATTACACAAACTGAATAGTCTCAAAAGACAATGCTTTGCAAAAGAAAATAATTACTCACTACTTTGGGTGAAATCTTCTGCTGGATGCTACTACTTTTGCTGCTGCCATTGTCACTATTTAGCTCTGGAAACTCATCTTCATCCTAAACAATACAGAAATTAAGAATGAAAAGGATGGAACCAAAGTCACCCGAGAAGCATCAACTGAAACTGCTTAAGGTAGAAAAACAAATTGAATCTCTAAGTCCCACATAAGCTAGAAGGGATTATGTGACACAAATAGAAAATAATGAAGAATTAGGAAAGCATTTCTGTATCCAAATAGTATTCTTTAAGAAAAATTTTCTTTTTTACACCAAAATAAAAAATCCTATTACAATTAGAGAGGATAAGCCAGCAAACACAACAATTTCTATTCCCAAGTGAACAGTAAAAGTTACTTGAAGGCTGCTTATTTAATTTGTCAGCAGTGTTCTAAATTGCTGCACTTTCCACAACACCCAAATACAAGCCTCATTCTGTACACAATGCAAGGATCATCTAATAAATTAATGATCTTGACTGTACACCTCTTGGAGCCAGATGTTTTGTAACTTCCCATTGAGAACATCACTTATTCCACACACAACTGGGATTGCTACTATGTGGAAAGAGTTTTCATACAACAGTACCTCAAAATACAGAGGTTCAGGACTCTGCTCTGCTCTGCTTGCCTGGCTCGTAGCTAAAGGTTTTTCGTGCCGTTTCTGCAAACTCTGCATTCTTTCTGAAGATGTGCTGTGGTCTCTGCATCTGAAACCAGACTGAAAAACACAAATGTGATTGGCATTTTGTAATTTCAATATTTCAAGCAATGTACGTGCATGCCCATAAAGCTTTTTCATCCCTGCTAATTAGCAACTAGGTACAGTTTTTAGAGGATAAATTGTGCTTTGGTGTTGTGGATTTTTTTTTGGGGGGGGGGGGGGCTTTCTGGTGTGTTTTTTGGTTATCTTGTTCTTTAAAGCCTGCACAAAAATTCTATAGACAGTACCAGATTATTCCTCCCCCTCAAGACAATTAATCTTTACATTTGTAACTCAAATAAAAAGGTTTCTTTTGGCCAAATATGAAGAAACTCAGGAGCTGCTGGTGACTAACAGCCATGAAGCCTGAGGAACTGTCTGTGACCATGATCACTCCAAAGAACTTTCTCCCACTACATAATTATTCTGCATGCAGTTACTGCCTTTCCAACACATTTTTTATGACAATGCCCATGCACACAATTCTCTAAAGGTCAGAGACAGCAGCATAGTGGTAGAAGCATTCTTCTGTTTATTATGTGACAGGTTGGTGGAAACCCATGTGCAAGTAGTTGGCAAAAACCAGTGCATGACTTGAATTTCACATTTATACTTACCTATTTTTCAAGAAAATTTCCTACAGACCTCATACTAATTTAGTTTCAACAGAAAATAGTTTCTAGGACAATTCTGCCTTGAGGTACAGTGAATTTGGCTGAGGCAACCTCATTTAGAACTTTTTGTGCCAGCTTTGTTTTTAAATACCTAAAATAACTGCCAGATTTAGAGCCTAAACTGTGACTGGATGAAAGCAAGTCTGGTTCTTCCTGCTCTCCCAATGCCATAAACTAATAATAGTGGCTTCCAAAGCCTCTGATTTGACAGCAGGTTATAAAAAGATTCAGAACTGCTACACGTCCAGATAGAAGTTTGTGGATGCTTGTTTCTGTAATAAACCCACAGTTACCAAACAGGAAGATGAGACAATTTTAACAATTCCATCTAAAAACCTAAACAGGCCAAGCTGGCTCACATATGTTTGCAGAAACAGGCATGTTTAAACAAAGCTCCCACTTGGAGCTTAGCTTTCTTGCTGGCAATAACAGAGTTCAAGCAAAACCTACATTTAAACACAGGCAAATGTTTCAGCTTTCTTTGTACCCCTCTGGATCACCTGCCCCAATAAAATCTCTCAGAATTAGGAAGACCACTTTCTCCTTTCTCCTCGCATACTAATAACAGAAATCCTGTCCTAATTGAAGGAAGTCTCACAGAAAGATACTCAAGCTTCAGCACAGAAGAATTTTAAGCCATTAAGAAATAATAAAAAATATTTTAAAAATGGTATGCTAATGTCAATTTTAAAATGTTTTGAAGACAACAGGAGTAAGAACACAGGATTCTAGTTCACCAACACATCAGAATCTTTCTTTAGAAAGTTTGAGAATTTTTTTTCTTCTGAAGTGTGAATGGGTCAAAAACTGAACTAACTTTTTCTACATCCACACTATCATCATTTCATAGGTTGCTTTATATATGCCATGTTCTTCCTAGTCAGATACAGATAAAGCACAGGCTATAGGCAGAGAACTCTCAAGGACATTAAACTAATTATATACGATATAGAGCTAACTTACAAAACATACCAGTTAGAAATGTGCAAATGAGCAAATGTACAACTAGACTTCAAGGTTAACTTTCTATACTGTTTTCATTAAATAGTTTTGTATGTTAATTTTACAATTCCCTCTTTTCCCATATGATAAAAAGCCCCAAATACTTGAACTGAGAACCACTGGCAGCATACCTGTGGATTATTTCTTTGCTCAGCTTGTCTTCCACCTCTAGAAAAGGTCAGAGTTTTTTCAATCCAAGGTTTTTTTTGAGTTGCTTGGGAATTTACATTAGTCCAACCTATACCAGCTGGAAGAGAAGTGCCATCTATGAAAAACTGAATTAGTATTCAGAACGTATCATAATGATTCATATGCCACCAGAGCCAGAAACACAATCCTGATACAAATGAAGTTCCTGGAGAAAGTCTAATTCTCCTGTGACAACACTGACTTCTGTAGCTATTCTCAGATGTTGGCAGTTACCTTTATGGAACATTCAAGCTGCCAAGAATTGATCACCACAAAGCAGTGAGAAAGGAAATCTCAGGTTCACATCCATACCAATTTCCCTTCAGTCATAAACAGCAGTCCCTGGTATCACCACCAGACTAACCAAACTATTTGTCCATGGTATATGTAAAGCTTCTAAAAAGTATCAGTGCTTCTGAAATAGAGAATAAGAACTCCCTGGCTCTGTTACTACCCAGGTAAGAACTGCAGCCCAAAAGGGTAAGGAAGCCTGAGGACAAACTAAACAGGAGCACGGCTTTGTCTGAATGATTCCACTGGAGTTTATAGCTTTTTTAACCCATTAAAGAAAGGCAGCCGTTAATAAATAATTAGTGACGGCTATATACTTATTCATTTGCAAGTAACACGTGTCTTAGTGGAGGAGGTTGGAAATCACAGTAAAGATGCATCCTCAGAAGCATCTGATCAGTTAGAGCAGCATGCTGAAGTAGATCAAGAGGTATGTAAAGCAAAAATACAAATGCGACCCAGGCAAATTTTAAACAGCTCACCGGTCAAGGCAATGCTTACTTGTATTTATTGATGGTTCTACAACCTGAAAAGGAAAGAAACCAATTATTTTAGTAGTTTTCATTAGTCTGTAAGCTACAAATATAGTTAAGTGACTCAGTTATGTTTACATACATTCATTGCACATGAATCTGTATTTCTTGAAGCCACAGCTGCGGCCTGGTTATTGCCATGCTTAGGACTACAGTAGCCACTGTCACTGTCAATGTCTGCCTCACTTGCGCCCTGTTCACTGGAGGACTCTGCAGCAGGGTGAGAGGTTCTCCTGCGCCTGCCTTTTGACTTCCAAAGCATCGTGGAGGCGCTCTCAGAAAGTGACTTATTAGCTATATCTGAAGGAAAGTCTTTGAGAAACAATAAAAATAAAATTACTTGTGCAGGAATTGATAAGAGACATGAAAAAGCTACACATCATAAAAACAAATATAAAACGCCAGTCTTTGCATTAAACCAGCATTGAATTTAAATTTTGTCTAGGTCCAACTGTTATTGACAACAAACTCAAGAGTCGGCAAAATCTCTGCAGGAGTACCATGTCACTGCAACATTATAAGGTGACATACTGAGAAGGTATCTGCAACCATCAGCAGCTTTTCTTCATTATCCTTTTGAGCTGCAAAGACTTCTCTTAAAAGCTGCATCTAAATCAGGTCCACCCTCTTTTAGAAAAGATGACAACTGACATGTAGTTCTAGTTACTTCATACACCCAGAACTTTAAAAACAAATTACCTGTTTGCTGTGATGCATCAACCAACAAAACAATCTTTGATCTATTCTCAGGACCTGATGAACTGGTCTCCTTCTGAGTGGCGACATTTTTCACTGGAGGACGTTTACTTTTTATGTGCATCTGTAGCTGCTGTTGCTGCTTTCAAATATTGCCACACACACACACAAAAAAAAGTTGACAAAAAATGAGATATGTGCTTCCTCTGCAAGGACATTTTCTTTATACACTTCTACTTATCCTATTCAAAAGCAGACTTACTTTTTGAATGACTGGTCCCCTGTTAGTGCTTCTGCTCCGCTGAGCGGACAATGGAAAGACCTGGCCTGAGGGGCTGGGACGCTCAGTGCACTCTGTAGTAACTGTACTCACAGCATTGGCTGTTTGAAAGGGTGCAGGATAGGGTGTAGGGAAAGGATGATAGAAACCCATGACCTGAGCACATGGCGCTGGCATCAGCTGATAGTAAGTATATTCTGTAGAAACAGGTGGCTGTGCAGATATTATAGGATAAGCAAGGTATGGTCCTGCAGGATTTGGGCTGGGTTGTTGCCATCTGATGTCATTGTTATATAGTGGAAACTGCCTATAAAAAAAACCAAAAAACAAAACGAAAGAAAACTGCTCAGTAAGTCTTCCCCCTCTCAAAGAAAATTCAGGCCTTGATCACCCCTTCAAAAATAACAGTTCATTATAATAAGTTCTAAACTCAACATATTCTTCACTAATTATGTGAAGAAAACTGGATACAGTTGCACATAATACTGAATCAGCTACATGGCACCAAGGTATGTTGCACCATGGCAGGACCCAAGCTGGACACCCAAAGCTTTGCTTCATTCAGAGATTCAGACAAGAAAACCTCCCGACTGCCCTGGACGATCCATGAGCACAGCAGGTGACTTTGGGAGGGATTTGTATCAGACCTTCATAGCCAGGAAAAAAAAGGCAACAAAGAATATGATAGGAGAAAAGCAAAGGGAAGAATATAGGTAAAAGACTGAAGGCAGAGTAACTTCCTCCTCATACATGAAGGGTTAAATATAGCGAACAAAAACCTTAATATAGAGCCCCAGTCACTGACTCCTCTCAAGCTACAAGTTCAAACCCATTTAAAACCCAATCATCTTCCATGAAGATCACAACCACTTATTACCTGTTGGATTGATTTTCCTGTACAAATGGATAGCAAGTGATCAGGTAGCTAGGGATTGGAGTTGGTTCCATGCCATTAATTCCTCCACTGTCGTTAGGAAGCGCCATTGGGATCATTAGTGTTTCTGGACCCTTCTTCTGAGGAATAAATGGTTCTACTTCAGCTGACAGCTTGACATTCTTAAGAGAAAAGAAAGAATGTCTTCATTAATTACAACCATAAATTGCTTGGGAAAATTTAGATTCATAAAGTTGTATGCAAAGAACCATGAACAGCAGGCAAATGGATGACAAGGCTACAGGACTTCTGCAGTAAACCAAGGGAGGTGGAAAACAGTTGGCAAGAGCTTATTGCATCCTTCCAATCAATGCAGGGTGTAATACAGATCACTAACATTTAGCATTTGTGTTAACCTTTACAACTGCAATGCAAACACTAATTAATTTAAAAGGGACTGAAGCCCAGATCTTGCAGAGGATATATGAGTCGGAGCACAGAACGAAACCAAATTAGCACTGTATGTGGAGCACAGTTGTGTAGGCTTTCAGAGATGAAACCAACATATGGAAGATGTAGTAATGCCTGGCCTGCTCTACAAAACTGACCATGTTTCTAGGCGATTATAAAAAAGACTTTTCAGCACTAAACCACAGTTTAACTGCTAAGAGATGATGCACCACAGGAGAACCCTCCCCACACACTCTATCTGCACACTCTACAACTTGGACGTATTTTAAAATGTTTAGATTATGATTAAAGGTTGTCATGAAGAAGGCTTAGAAATAAGTTTTAAACTATGGTTTCAAAGAAAAGTATCTCCCTCAATCCTGAAGGTATCCTTAGTTTAAGATGGTTTTGCTCACATTTTTGGTTTTGTACAACATAGCTGCATCTTACACTCAAACAACAAAAAAAGTTGTATTCAATAAGACAACTGCAGAACCAAAGGACCCTTAAATTCTATATTCCACTGTAACTTACATTCAGATGAAAATAATCTCTTTTTTGTACAAATATTTCAGCCTAATTATATGTGCCTCAGATTACTACCTCACAGAGTACCAAATACTAAGAAGATTTATTCTAAAGCAGACAAGAACTCCAGACATTTTTCCTTCCATATGGCTACAAAATAATCTCAAAGGTAACACATAACCTGTATGAGTACATGCTCTTATAGGAGAAAGATGAAATCCTACATGTTTGCTGAGGACAGTCTTCTACCCTTGCTACTACCTCCAGAACACCCACATGAGCTGAAACAGTTAAATGGGAGCTCTGGAAGTATCACAGCAAATAGTCCCACACCTACCACACTCTTCTCACTCCATACCTTTGCTCTGTGTCACATCCACAATCCACCCTCAGACAGCCTTCCCATCCAATATCTGAATCTCCAAGTCCCTAAAATTTCTTCCACTTAAATAAGATCCCATATTGGTTTAGCAGCATGAGAGTGGCAAAGGTAGCAAGGGCAAGTTCAAAAGTTTTTTTGAAAATACAGTTGTCCTGATGAAAAATATCTTTTAAACTGACAAGATTCCTGCCAAGAACAGTGTAAGTATTTTTAAATATTGTTCTGAAAATGCTCATGGCTATAATATAGACATTTTATATATGTATGGAATATAATATATGAAAGGATGTCCCATCCCTAGAAGTGCTAAGGCCAGCTTGAATGGGGCTCTGAGCAACCTGGTGTAATGGAAGGTGTCCCTGTCCATGGCAGGGGTTTGGAACCAAATGATTTTTAAGGTCCGTTCCAATGCAGGGCAGTCTGACTCTATAAGCACAGACACAGAAGTATCACTTCTGCTGTACAACAAGATCTTCACTACAGCAGAACAATTACCTTCATATCAATTAAATGCATTTCTTTATCATTAGTAGAGGGTGAACATTCCTTTCTTCTACAGTAACTCTTCTGATTCCTGAAGTTCCATTCAGAGGAAAAGCTGTGGGGCAGCTGCAGCAGCAGCATGGAACTTGTGCAACACAAATCAAACCCAGCTCTACCCAGAGCTTCCTCTCTGGCCTCAGGCACATCCCTCAGCTGCCTCGTGACTCCCCTTCGCAAAGCTCCAAGGCATTCTCCTCAACACAAGAGAAAAACTTCTCATAATTTTTTTTAAAAAGTGTTTATGCACAGTGAACACATGATAAGTACCAGAAATACCAACACTGAGATCCCTCCCTGAAAGTTAAGAGACTGTGAGGCAAAAATATTTGCTTAAGAATAAATTCACTTATGGGCTGGCCTACAAAACTAGATCAGAGATGATTCTGAATTGGAAGAAACCCACAAGGGTCATTGAGCCCAGGTCTTTAATGAATGGCCCCTGTGGGGATGGAACCCACAACCTCAGTGTCATTAGCACCCTGCTCTAACCAACCGAGCAATGAAAACGTTAAAGAAACACACCAAGGATGCTTCATCCCAGAACACGCAGGAGTAAAACTAGGATGAGTGTTTTATAAATGTGACATTCCTAAGGGAAACACTGAAAACTGTCAAACAACTATTCCTAACCTGCTGGTCATTATCCTACCTCAACATGCCAAGTGAACTTTAGCCAAGATACTAAAAATAAACTAGTACTGGCTCAGAAAAGAGTCAAAACATTCTATTTGTCATTCATATTGGAACCAGATTTCCTGTTTTAAGGATCTCTCCTATGTGGCTGTCTGCTCTTTCCCTTATTTGGGAGATTTACGTGAAAATACAAAAATCATTCTTTATTGACAAGTCTCTTGCAGAATGGTCTCATGAGAGTGATTTATGTGAGACTGTGCTATATCATCACACATTATCAGGATTGTGAGAGAACAGTCTTTCACATCAGATACTAGAAACAGAGCTGTAACTGATCCAAGCAGGAAGCGAGCGATTCTCACCTGCAAGGCTGCCATAGCAAAATATTTCTTGTCAATTCTCAAAGATAATCCCTACCTTACTTTTACATCCAAGGTGGATTGGATAAAATTTGACTTATTTAAATCTGTCCAGCAAAAAAAGGGTATGTTGGGGTTCGTTTGTTTGTTTTAAATTTATTAAAAACCTCCACAAGAACTCAACACTCTTATAACTTAATTTCATGATTTTAGGAAAATAATTCACATTCTTCTGCTTGGTTTTACCAGGTTCAAACAATTCAGAGATGCCCAGACTAGAAAGACAACTTTAATTTTTCCTTTCCTGTTGTCCAGTCCCTTATACAGGTTATGATTACTACTGCTATGACAGAGCAATTACCTGATATATTTAATTATCATTTTCTGTACAGCTCAAAACAAGTTTAGCTTACCTGTAATGGTAAAATAAGGATACAGCAGATATTGTAATCATAAACACATATGGGTGCATTTGAAAGTTAAATCCCTTTTTTTTGCTTACAGAACTTGGGGAGTGTCTGTTATTTAAAGGAACCAGAACTGTATTTCACATACCTCTTACATGCATTATACCCTAAACACCTCTCTTGCGCAGTTTAGTCTGCGCCTACAGGTTTGGTTGGTTTATGGCAGTTGGGTTTTTTTAATCCTTCCAAGAAACTTGTTTTGGCAAAGGATTTAGGGCAAACTTCTGTTTTCAGATTTTGCATTTTGTTCTGTAATGCACACACATATATATACGCCAACTCATCAAAACAGCAATTGAAAACTTAGAAACCTCAGTACAGGTGTTTCAAAAATCCCTCAGTACAGGTGTTTCAAAAATCATTCTGCAAGCATAATACATCAAATTCTCATATAACTTACCCATTTCATTAGACAACAAGGCCACATTTTCACTTTGGGGTAGAAAACAGAAAGGCAGCTCAAGTGTATTACCAACTAAACTAAATTAACTTCAACATATTGCTTCCTTAGAGCATTTTACCAGTCTTTCAAAAATCCTTCAAGAGTTCTGTGTTACACAGGCTGTGTGTTCAGATGAGGGCAGTAAACTCACCCAAGTTAAAGCAAAAAGGGGAAACAAATGTACTAAGTCAGGTCAGACTAACCAAACCAAAACATCAACAGAAACAGCTCTGCAGGGTGATTCTCCAGACATCTCAGCACATTTCACAGATGGCCAGTGGTTTCACTGGACAAGTGAGGGAAACAAAAAAGCAACGCTAAGTAATTTGTCCAAAGCTATTTTAGCAGATCTTTTTAGGACCACAGATTCCTCAGCTAGGAGGAAATGTTGGTGAAGACAGACAGTAGGAGTACCTCCTCTTTTTGATTAATGGCCTTCTTCCTTCATAGTGCAAGGAGAAAAATTGAAACAAAAAGAACCACCAATCAATTTAGTCACAAGTAGAGGTGCTGCTAATTTCTCATTGCATTGGACAAACAGAAGGTATCTCCTACTGAAACTTGTAATTTCTTCTAACAGAAGAAATTTGGTGAGCTAACAGAAGAAATTTCTGTAGCTCCTTTGGTGAGCTACAGAAACAACAATGCCAAAGAAGCAGTTTGGTGGTGGGTTTGGTTTTTTTAAATACTGACATGCTTAAGACTCAGGGGAAAATGCAACCAATAACAAATGAAGTAAACTCCAGAACACAAGACAGGCTCCTTTTTGTTTCGGAAGCAAACAAGAAAATGCATAAAACAAAGTGCATGCAAATATATGTGAACACAATTCCTCAGATTTCACCCACACAGTACAAATAGAATGCCAAGTGCACACGAACAGCACAAACAGGACTGATCATGCCACTGGTTCATAACCAGAGACAAGAAAGATTTGTCAAACTCAAAGATTTGGGAGAAGGCTGCTACACTTTCCCTAATCCTTACAACAGAGGACTTGTGATACAAGCTTATGCTTTAATTGCTCTCACAGTACTGAGATTTATTCCAGTCCGTATCCTCTAAAACAAATTAGTCCTTTGCCATCGCCATCAGTAAATGCAAGGTGTTTGATCACACCATCAAAAAGCAAACAATGAAAATAACTGCAAGACCAAACTTATTTTTGACTGCAACTTTTTCATGTTTGTTCAACCTTTCATATCACAAAACCAAACAAAGCTTTATTGAAATCAACCTTTGATAAATTTATATTTAGAATTGAGTTTGGTTAAGTCATGCTGAAACATCAGATTTTCAATCAGCTGCCTATTAATGGAAACACACCCCTTCAAAAGAAACCAAGATTTAGACAGAAGCCTCTTTTGTAGATACCCCTAGTTTCAATTTACAAAACGTTTTGCAGTAGCTCATTACATATTTCAGTCCAACAATTACAAGTCTTTCAAGACAGCACATATACTGAAGAGCTCCTTTGTTTCCTATATAAAAGCTACTGTAGTCATCAACAGCTGCAAAGACAGAAGATGACACAAGCAGGAACAGACTGGTAAACTTTGTCCTATAGTTATAGCACTGTACATTTAATCTTAGAAAAGTTTTTGTTCATTGTAGCCTAATATCATTCAGCATTCTCCATTAAATAGGATCTCTGTCATCCTGCTCTCAGAGGAGAATGCTTAGATATCAATCTCACCATTCACAGGGTGAGAAAATAGACACAGATGCCACATCTCAGAGTGCTATAATAAAATCAGCTGGTTTACTGTCTCAAAGTCTGGAAACAAGAAGTCTCATCCCAAAGCAAAATAAAAACATAGCTCAAACTTTTGGTTTTTTTTAAAGAAAAACAATCCCGCTTCTGAATTCTGGATTTCATCATTTAAACACCGTGTTAGCAGTAAGGCAAGTCACAGTTCATCTATTTTAAGATAAACTTTACAAACATGGAAGTAATTGTTTCTATAATTAGTTGCTTCTAAGTGGCAGATACCTCGGGAATGGTAAATATGCAGTCCAACTGGAAACACCAGCAGCAGGCCATTTAACAAAGCACAAAATTTAATCTTCCCTATTTACATTTAACATAGTCATTTCAACAGAGCACTTAAAGCAAATACTCTATGAAGTGAGTCTTTCCCTTTTCCCTCAGCTCATAACAAGGGAATCGTGCATAATTCTCTTCCCTTTCACAGGATTAAGTATCATGTTCAGAACATAACAAAGCTAAATATTTAACATTTTTACCTATATATAGAAAACAAGCAAGTGGCACAACATGACAAGCTGGCATGTTTAAACTCAAAGCCAGACTATTCTAAGAAAAAAAGGGGGGGAAACTAATACTCACATAAAGCTTGTCCAAAGACACAAAAAAGCTACCAAAAGGATCCTCTTTACTTACCTACTTTACACCATTTAATAGTACAAACTTCTAAACTCATGCTATCCAAATGAAGTACCAATATTTGAGTGCTTTGTAGATAGATTGGTTTAATCCTTCTAGTACACTATTTATACAAATCAGTTTCCTGATCACCACAAACTAGCCAATGATAAATACTTTTGTACTCCAACAGTTAAGAAATTCATGGAATCACTTCAACAACACTTAAATTCACCAAAGAACATATTCTAAAATAAGACAACACGAAACTCACAAAATCCAAAACTGTTCTGCACTTTCAAGATTCAAAAGAAAGCAATGTACAGGAAACCAGACATCTTCCAGTTTTCCTCAGTTGAAAAATCTGCCATGGGTAAGAAACACTGAAGGAAACCGGACAGGATAAAAGAGCACAAAACATTGATCTAGATCTACTTCTATGACAATCACATTATCAAGCCACCTGTTGAGTGGTCACAAATAGCAGAGGTAAGCAGAACAGGCTGTCTTTAAGCAATACTAAAACAAAACACAGGTCACTGATTTTGCAATTTCACCTGATTTCTCAACTGTACTAAAGGAACCAACTGTCTTAATCACAGAGCAAGACAAAAGTATAAGACTGAGAAAAAAATCAAAGCACAGCAGTATTTTTGAAAGGGGAAGTTGTTTCTCTTTAGTTTTCTGTCATATTCTGCTTAAACAGAAAGAGTATCATCAAGAGAGAAAAAGAATTTTCTCTCTTGTAGGAAAACAACCTACACTTAACTGCTGAAACCCATACACTTTTTAATGGGAAAAATTTTGTTCTGGTGTAGACAGAAGTAAACTTACACACCCACTACAAAAATTACAACTACTCCTACTAGAAAATAAGTGTGTTTAAGCAGCTTTACTCCATTTTTATCTATGTCAGCTGCCAAAATATCACTGAGCATTTCATAACAAGTCGTATCAGAAATTAGGTAACAGAAACCTTAAAGGCAATCCAAAAGCAACATCTTTTTTACCAATTAGGTATCCAAATGATCTTGCAACAAGAAATCTCACACTGATTCACTAAGCCAATGCCACAAAACTCTGTTTACGCATCAAAAGCATTTGTGATGCTCCTTTACTCTTGAAATACCGCGTTAACACAGCACAATAGTCCTAGCTGCTCATACTCCAATTCCACAGCAGTTACTCCTTTAAACACACACAGCTACTATACTGTGCCTGAGAGAGCATTCTGAGGGAAAGGAAGGAGAGAATGAGTACTGCTAACACACATTTGCAGGCTTTAA
This sequence comes from Motacilla alba alba, assembly GCF_015832195.1. Classification (NCBI taxonomy): domain Eukaryota; kingdom Metazoa; phylum Chordata; class Aves; order Passeriformes; family Motacillidae; genus Motacilla; species Motacilla alba. Next base: position 10,321,090 of record NC_052025.1, read on the forward strand.
TACTCATTTATCAGATGTCAGGCAGTACAAGCACAGAAAGGAGCCCATATAAAGAAAAAATGAAATGGCTCCCAAAACTGATGCAACCTTACCAAACACTTACACTGGTAACAAATGATTACATTCAATTCTTACAGCACAAAAGGGTCAACCCCAGAGCCTCTAGGAGTCTCCTAATCAAGATGCTACCGTATAATGAGCAGACAAAAGCAACAAGATTGTTGAATCATTTTAGAAACTCATCAGGTATTAATTATTTGTCTGCCTAGAAGCCTTACTAGGGGATAAGGAACCAACAGGACCAGATATGCTGCAAACATAATAAACAAGACGATTCCTGCTTCAGAGCTTAACTACACCTTCAAGTTGAAATACTGCACTTAGTTAGGACAATCACTCCAAGTCAACACTTTATACTGTAAATAACATAACAACTCTCTGTTTTCATGAACTATTTGACAGATGAAAAGAGAGTGGTTTGATAAGGACACGTGTGTGAACCTCCAGTACTGAAGAGCTCAAGCAACAAGGAATAAATATTTCACAAGTGTACGGCAGTACTAACTGCAGATGAAACAAAGGGGGAAGAAAACCCACCACACCAAAATCCAAGATTTCAAAGCAAAAAGTACTACAGATTGGACTAATGTAAATTTTACAGAATAAGATCAGGTTTTCTACATGAGAACAAATAAAAAGCATTAACAAAATTAAAATCATTACCACACCAGAAAGCCCAGGAAGAAAGCCACAGTGGGAGCCATACTGTAATAAAACACATTGTGAACTAACTTCCTTAGATATATGCACAGAATGAAAAGCACTGTATCTTTACAGAGTACATTATTAGTCATTATCTACTTTGCTACAGGAACCTGTGTTATTTTATTCCTTAACCCCACTCTTAGAACCCCTGGAGACACCAAAGCTGAAAACTAGGAAACAAAGAGCTGTAAATCACCAATTTTCAACACATTCTGCTGAAACAGAAGCTTAGAAGTAATATCGGGCTCTAACAGATGACATCATTCATTTCAGATACATCTTTTACAACTCCCTCCTGATGATGAAATGCTTTATTGCACATATGCAACAAATCATACAAATTCTTAAGTCCCTGCTTCTGTTTCTTCATACCTCCACTAATAAAAGCTCATAAAAATAATGCTGATTACCTCACAAAGCCAAGTTTAATACAGAAGAACAAATACAGAGACCTGTAGAATTAGTGAGCTACACCCACACAGCTATGAGGAGACCATCAGCTGTGTCCGACCACTGAAAACTCCAACCCAACCGTGACATTTACAGGAATCAACAAGAGTGACACCTCGATTGTGCTGCTAAGTTCTCAAAGAAACCTGTTTCTTTCTCAAGAAACCAAGTCTCTGCTACTGACCAGGCAGGCTTAAACTAAATGTCACTCACTGCAATACTTCCCTAAGCTTGAAACAAAGCCTGAAGGAACAGGGGGGGCGAAGAAAAGACCCGAGTTTTGAATTCCCTTGGAATTCCCAGGGGAGCCGCTCCCGGGTTCCCGGCTCCCCCGGACAGCCGGGCCGGGCGCGGCCTGACGCCTCCCGCGCAGGGAGGGGACGGCGGCGGCGGAGGGCACACACCGAGCTCCCGCTTCCAGCCCCGAGAACGCCTTTCTGCCCCTCCCGAGGGCCGCTCTCCGCCGGGCCGGGGCGGCGGCTCCTCAGGGCCGGTCCCGATGCCCCTCACGGGCGGTCCCGGCGCCCCCCGCCCCGCAGGCCGCGCCCCGCCCTGCCGAGCGCTGCCCGCTGCCCGCCGCTCGGCCGCTGCCGGCGGCCCTGCCGGGGCTGACACGGCCGGGCCCGCTGCGCTCCCCGCCCTCACCGCCGCCCCTCCCGCCGCGGCTGCTCGCGGTCCCTTCGTACCTTGTCCGCTTTGTCCATGGCTCCAGCTGCGCCGGGCGGCGGCTCTAATGAGGGTGGCGGAGGGCCCGGGCCGCCTCCCCCATGGCGCTGCTTCCCCCGCCGCGCTCCGCACACGCCCGGAGCGGCGCCGGCCCCGCTCGCGGTTATCACGGGAACCGGGACCGGCTACGCCACGGCCGGGGCGGGACGGGCGGCGGGGAGGGACCAGCTGAGACGGAAGCCGGGCGGGCTCAGGCTGGGAACGCCTTCGCTCCCCGCCACGGCGGGCGTTCCCCTCCCGCGTCCCGGCCGCCCGAAAACAAGCGAGGCCGTGGCACGAGCGTCGCGGAAACCCGCGGGAATGAGCGCGGGGAGCGTTGTTCCCCCCCCGCCCGGGGCCGCTCCGCCTGCGGCGAGCGAGGGCGGCAGGTGCGCTGCGGGCCCGTCTGCTCGCGGGCGGTGCCGGGGGAGGCTCAGGCCGACGGTGTCCTTGAAATTATCTGGAACGCGGGGAAAAAAAAAAAAAAAAAAAAAAAAAAAAACAACAAAAACAAAAACCCCTGTGATTTATTTAGAGGCAGAAATCTAAAAATGTCGCAGCAGCGTCTGGGCTGTGGAGCGGGTCCCGTGTGTGCAGGGACTGGGGCGGCAGCAGAGCGGGGAGATGCTGAGACGCGAGGTTTGGCACAGCTTGTGTGACGTTCCTTTATTTTGCTGCCCTGCTTTAACATGTGGTGAATTATGAGTAACGCCAGCGAAATCCGTGAGACCGTGTTCACCCCGAGCCAGGAGAATGGGAAGCGCATGCAGGAGCCTGTGCTGCACATGATCCCCTAACAACACATGATCCCGTAGTGTGTTCTGCAGGGGATGTCCCCGCGTTTCATTACCCTAATAGGTCTGCTGCCTTGGCTTTAATGGAAATGAGGCATGATTTATTTACAACTTGGTTGATTCATGGCAAGGGGAAAAAAAAAAGCAGAACTAGACTAAGTACCTTTGTGAAAGAAATATACAAAGGATGTCCCAGATCAGACTCTTGAGCGCTTCCAGGTGAAATGCATTATAAAAATGTTACATATCAATACATGAGTTAGGTTCCTGCTTGATAGAGGTTCTTTTGAGGAATAAATGGCTTGCTTTTTGAAGAAACAAGAAAGCCTGTATCTGAATTTGACAGCAGTAGAAGCTATCAAGAATGTCTTGACAGACCAATCTTGCTATAGCTTCCTAGATTGAACCTTTACTTCTAGATTGAACCTTTATTTTATAATTAATCTTTCCAGATTTATGATACTACATAACAATTTTTCATATGTTTTAAGAATTTATTTATTGAATAAACCAAGATAATCTCTTTGTACTTTATTTGGAGTTGCTCTTCACCGTTATAACTTCCTATGTAACATACGGGATTATGGAGAGGGCTATTGCATGGCACAGCAAGATCTCATCTTGTGAACAGATGAGATGAACAGAGAATTGTGCAGACTGTCACTGCCTTCTGTGCTACTCCATCCACATCAGCAGGATCACCATCTAAGTGTAACTTTTGCCTAGATGTCTGCAACATTACGTATGTTCTGTGATTAAAGTTTTCATGAGGTCACAGTACACAAATTCACAGGATTTCCCATTAAGCATATGGGAAAGGGAGTGGGCCAGGTTGTAACCCCAATTAAATTGAACTTTCAGGTTTCTACTAACTTCAGTGAGGACAGTGTTTTACTACCAGTGGAGAGGACAGGAGAGCTGCTGCAGTGTCCTGATACACAAACCTCATCTGAAGTGGAGAAGCTGCAGCAGTTGTGTGCTTTATATGCACTTCTGTAACCCAGCACTTTTCTTGACAAGATTAAATGGTCAGCAGAACTCATGTAAGCGTTTATAATGCTGGGAAGCCATTTCAAGGTGGTAAGACAGACTAATTTGAGGTTTGGAGGTTGTGTTCCCAGGGGCTTTTACACAATGAGATTTCTTATTTCAACACACAAAGTCATGAAAGTAAAACTGGGTATTAAGCTGGTTGTACACAGAGCTTTCAGCTGATGCAATGGAACAGCATTTCATCAGTAATTGATGAACTTAAATATGAGATGGAAATCTACAGATAAATAATTATGAAACATAAGCTACCTAAACTTCATCTCACTTAAACAACAAATCTCTACTGAAAAAAAATGTAGTAGTTGAGAAAAATCCCTAGTAGTTGAATGTGTTTCGCTTATTTGTGTGAAATTAGGTAGATTTATTTCAAACTTAATCACTTTCCATCTCCAAGTAATGTGGGAGAACTTGCCTGACTGGACAGAAAACAGTGAAAAAATCCCACTGAAACAACTAGAACAATTGTCTTCTTGTATTATCACACCAGTGTTTCAGTGTGGAATGCAGCTTAATTTGTTCAAATTGATGCTGACCATGGAATATATATTATGACATTTGCTTAAGATAGTTGCTGTGTTTTTAAAAATAATGACTCATTATGGCAAGGCTGTCCGTTATGAAATTCTTCTTTTGTTCCCAAGATACATACCAACAGAAAGGTCACACTTGAAAGGGCTGTTATGCACACACAAATAACAGGAATGTCTAAGATCTAAATGGGGCAGTGATTAAATAGACATCAGATCTACATAAGTCTATACAACATACAGAATACAGAAAGTCATGTTGGGTGACCTGAGTGGCCACTCAGGTGAAAAAACTCAAGTCTCCCATAAAATTTAACTGTGTTATCACCAAAAAGAAAAACAAACCAAAGCACTCAGAACCAGTTATGTTAGATACTCTATCCACAGTTATCACAAATATGCCAGGGTATCTGGTTACAACATCATCTTGATCGAGTGTTGTGTAACAGAACTTGACAGTGTCAAAATGCTTAAGGAAGCCATCAAAAAATTCTACAAAGCCTGTTGAATTTTAAAACACTTGGTAGCTGCACATGGTTGCATTTGAACATCCTTGGCAGCTGATTTTTCATACTCCATCAAAGGGTCCAGTTCTCAAATCTGGCAGTTTGTAAACAATTATTGCTACTTCTTTGCTGCAACATGGAGTAAGTGAATAGTTCATAAGCAAAAATGATGGTAGAACTCAGCAGGTGCTGACTGCAATTTTGCTACTAAGTTTTTGACTTTATTGCTACATCTACTGGGTAGTGGAGATATCCTTCCAGAACACAATGGAAGAAACAAACCAAATGAAGAAAATCTAGGTCGACACAAAAATAAAAAATGGTAGACTAGACCAAAATATCTCAGTAAAATGGAAAGGCACTTGGTAATGACTGTATTCAGAATTCAAATCACAGGATTACAAGCAAATTAACAGCACATGTGTGGCTACTCACACCCTTACTTATATGGGCTCTGTTTACATCTAGTGGGTACAAAGTCCTGCGAAACACAAGGATGTGACTGTACACATCTCACTGAAGTCAAGGCAACTTCTTATATGGAAAGCTTGAACATATGTATAGGCTTAGTGGCACTGGCGTGGCAGCATGAAATAAGGGTTGCTCAGTAACACCCTCCCCCTGACGTCCAGGCAGGCTCAGACCGAGCTCCGCGGCAGCAGCAGCACTGAACAGGGACTGCAGCAGCACTAGTGGGGCCGGAGGCTGCTGTGGTGAGCAAGTGGAAAAGGCAGCAGGAAGGAAGCAGACTCCAAAATGACAGTTCTACTGGCCTGGGACTAAAATCTTCAGCAAAATTACTGAAAAAGATAAGTCCACAAAACGAAGCGTTTCTTGGCAAATAAAACCAAATCTGGTGATGGGACATGTGGTGTCCTGCACAGGCAGCCACAGCAGGGAACAGAACTGGAACCAAAGTGGGAAGGTGAGCTGGGAACCGCTCCAGGAAGCTGAGAATCATGATTCCAATAGCGATTACTGCCTGGCAGCAGGCAGAGCGAGCCCAGCACTCCCACCCAGAGCAGCTGCAGAGAGAGGCAGCAGAGCCAGCCAGGACAGAGCTGCCATGCAACTCCCCCTAACACGGCCAGGAAAGGATTAGCCTTCACTCTTGCTATAATGCTTACACGTCTTACATCTAAAATTTAGCACTACATATGCAATTATTCTATCACAGATAGTTTGCAATCTACCTTACCACACATTTAGAGGCATTTAAGATGGTGATAATCCTTTCTTAATATCTTAATTAACATTTAAATAGTTGACTAGCTTGTCATGTAGTTTAACTAGTTCACTAACCTGGTTCTAAAATACATTTTTAGCACTTCGAAAATAATAAAGTAACAGTTACACTTTTATATTTAAATTCCATATTACCATCTACATAAAGAAATTTAGTTCTGTATTTAGGCTGTATTTTTGAGAAAGCAAGGGGTACTGTCCCAAGTGATGTCATTTTACTCTGCTCCATACATACACAGTTCCTACTCAAATTAATTCACTACCTCTCAAAGAAAAAAATACAGAAATCAATCTTCAATTACAGATGCAACGTTTTACAGCTCACAACTCCTGAGTAATTACGAAATCAGAGTTTATTTACAGACTAAAATTCAAATAACTTCATTATATTATTCTGCTGGGTGCATTTCAGCTGCCTTGCCATTTTTCTGGGGTTTGTTGTTGTTCAATGTATTTCCAGGCCTATTTAAAAGGAAAATCTAAATAAATTGGTTTCAGATGCAATCCATTAGAATAGGACTTCGAAATGCACAAAGAATACATTCCTTCAAAGTATGTTTTACTAAAAATAATAGTAAAAATCTAAAATGCAGACATAGCACCCACATCCTCCCAGATTTGCCTGTTGTTCAGTTTTAATGCATAAGCTGCTAGCAACTCAAAAGAAGGGTTTATATATACACAGCTTAATCACTGTTGTAATCTTACATAAGATTACAACAGCCATTAAAATGTTCTTTTGCAAACAGTGTTATGGTAACTAGCTAAAATGCCAGTTTGTCTTGTACCAGCAGCAACAAGAGGTGTATAAAATCACCCAAGAAGTTGTGACAAATGTGGCTCTGACAATTAACAACAATTGCAGGAATTTAATGATTGGACCTGAGACTCAGAATGCAGTGAGGCTGCTTACCGCATCTCAAACAACCTGCAGTGCAATGGTGATTCTTGGGGAAAAAAATCATTCACCCTCTTCCTTCAAGTGCTTGTTCACTTTTCCTGAGGAGACAGAAATGACATCAGAAGCAGATCTACCAGGGACTGCAGGTGGGCTATAGCAACTGCTGGTGATTTCTGCTGCAGTTGTATGACAACGGAGCTCCTCATTATTTCCCCAGGGAAAATCTTCATCTTCCAGGTTAAGAATTGTGAGAACTCAGGAAAGGGGTAGAATCCCTTAGGGATTATATAAATCTTCCTTATATGCCTAGAGCACAGATGCTAAGGCACTGTACACACGAGTAAGACCTGAAGTATCCCAAAACGCAAAGCCATTTCTTAGAGGCAGACTGACCCTTTTTCTGTCTAAAAACATTGCTAGCCCTCACTGTTCAGACTGACAGTCCTTCACTACTTGGACTAGTCCTACAACAATTAGTCCTTCAGAAGAAAAAGATAAAACAAGGGAACTAGATGGACATGACAAGAGGTACTGCAGTATTCCCATTTCCTTCTTGGAAAAAATCCAAGAATGCCAAAATGCCTCCCCAGTAGACATCGACATAACTGGGATGGAAAAGGTTACATCAGGTACAACAGACAAAGTCAAGAAGACTTTTATTTTCAGTGATTTTAAGTTTATGGACAGTTCTCTTTTCCCCCCTCCTTTAGAAGAGAGGAGTTGTTCTTTCCCACAGCAAGGGTGGTGGGAAACGACACAGAAAGGAAACCTACTCAAACAAATACTCAAACACTGTCCCCTGTCCCCATAGGACGGAAAACCTTGACAGAGCTGTGACAATCCCTCGTCCCCACAGGAGGAAGAACCCTGCAAGATTTGCTATCCAATATAAAGTCTCTGGATCTGTAGGTAAGGGTCCCAATGACTGTGCACTGTTGTTAAGTTCAACTTCACATCACCAGGTATTACTGGAATTTTCAAAGTAAAAACTACATTACACATCACAGCATTATAAGGAAACAAAATACAAGGTGCTTTAGTCAAATGTTATATACAGATTTTACAAAATAAAAAAAAAGCTTTGCTTAAAATTTTAAATTTTACTATTATGTTGAGTAAGTGGATAAATTAAAAACACCTATTGGTAAAAAAATACATGAGTGAAGAAGAAATTCTCACCCAAGATTCAACATCATGCTACTCATGGTACACATTAAGTTTTATGGTGTAAACTCTAGGAAAAAAAATCACTTGCTTTGACAATTGCAGAGCAAAATAATTTTCTAAGGGACATAACTATTCCTCAGATTGAAGTTAATTTTATCCTATTTAATTATAACCTGTTACCAATTTAAATCCTGCCCTAGAACATTGAGTTTACCACGCTGCCTTGCATGTATGTGATGAACATTTGTAATTTATTAGACTTTTTCATTATTTCTGAGGTGTTGTTAAATACTCTACATGCACATTTTTCCTTCTCCTGTTACACTGTCTGTGTGTGGCACTGCTTGTGTACCATCACCCACTACTCTCTGCTTTAAACTGGAATACTTGCATTTGTGGAAAATGTGACCCTTTTAACTACATTTTTGAGACCTGCAAGAGAATTTTTCTGTCAGCTCCAATCTGCTACAGGAATAAAATTTGCTGTGATCAACACTCTATTTATTTTAAAATGATCTGATGATCCCAAAATCTTAGGCCACAAAAGGCTTGTGGCTATATGGTGGTAGGGAACAGCAGCTCTGAATGGACTGCAATACACTCAAACATTTGGGACAGAACAGATTCTATTACCAGAAAGGTCACTGCACTTGGTCCCCACTCCATACACACACAGTGTCATTTTGTGTACACTGAATCTGCTCTAAAAGACCACAGATTAGGCAAAGAGAGACAACAATCAGGGTTTGCATCTCCACTCCCACCAAGCTGCATGGAAAATCTCTACTCTTGAAGTAGCAAAATAAAAACCAAGCATATCCCTGAGAAATGCCAAATCCCCACCAACATAACTAGACAGGATTGATAACAGTTTGGCATCTTGAAGCTAAAAGTTAGTTAGCAACTCTGCTAAATGTCAGCTCTTTAGTATTTATGTTTCACTATTTCAAGGGAAAAAAAAAAAAAAGAAAAATCAACAGCACACATACCAAGGAGGTCAGACTTAGAATCTCCATATTGTCCTTCACAAATGTGATGAGATCAAGTAATACCTATTTTCTTTTAAAAATAATAACACAAGTAAAATTCAAGTATAATGAAAGCACATCAAGAAACAAACTGTACAATTTCTGAACTGCACTGTTTATTTTGCTGCTTGAAACCTAAGTGACAGTATGCCACTATAATTATGGGGTTTCTTCTAAACCTTTACTACACTGCAGGTACAGAAATATATGGACACATTTTTGGAGAATTGACATTTTGCAAAATGCAGCAAACATTTCAATTTATACATGAGAAAAGGAAGTGTTCAAAAGGGTATGCATTTCAAGTTATTGCAGGTTATTTCTGTGAGAGAATTTCTGCAGGTAAAACATGTTTAAATTTAACCAACAGTAACGTGTCAGTGTACTTAAAATCATGACAAAAATCTTCTCTCTGGTCATTAATTGCCCCTTGACAAATTACTAGGATGTTGTATGTTTAGGGCAAGATGTCAATACAGCATAAATCCCGTGGCATTTTGGTTTTCTTCTGGAGATTAAAGCTGTTTTTTTCTTGGGATAAATGCAGCAGCAAAACACAAACCAGCTGATCAAAAAAGCACTTCTGCCATAACTCCAATAATTTCAGGGCACACCAACCGACAGTAGTTTTGCCATTCCCAGTTCTTTTAAGGTTTACATCACTGCACTGTTGCCTTAAGTACGTTTGTAGAAGCTTGGTTTCTGTTAGGCCAGCTTGCTGACTACAGCCTGGTTGAGAGAATTTAGTTGGTTGGTCCATTTATCTAACGCAGTATAACGTGCACCACCTCTCTTCTGATGGTCCAGTTCTAGGAGCTGGTTGACTTGATCAATTCGGCCATGTATAGTGCTAGGAGTAAATAAATAAAAACTATAAATTGCGAATGGACATGGAAATAGGAGCTAACAATAAATCAGAGGTAAAATAAGAGGTCTTATACAAGAGAGACACAAAGTCCATTTCAGAATTCAGCACTTTTATAATTATTGTCCTGGGCAGTAGTGCCTATTAAGCTGTCATCATGACTGGAAATCAAACAAACTACTTCATTGGGCAATGCATGTTTTATCTGCTTGGCTGTGACCCCACACAAAGTCTGAAGCAATAATAAACAGTTCTTGAAAGTCAAAGAATCATGAAAAATGGAGATTTACGTGAAGAGACGTCCAACGATACAAGCCCATGTATGCATTGTATATTTATAGTAGTTATAACAAGTTACTCTCCAGAAAAATAGGTTTTACAAATTGTAGTTAAATTTTTCTAGTTAAGAGAGCAGACTACCAATCTGTCAACTTGAAAATGCACTCAAAAATATACATGGGTGTAAGCAATTACTAAGAATAACGACTTTCATAATTTCATAATAATTCAGGAAATTTATTATGTAATTAAGAATTAAAGTAAGAAGATGCTACTCAATCTCTCTGTACAATTTTCTTGGCTCCTATCCTTCAAATATACTTTACTGCTCAGAAACCAAGGAAATCCAAAGTCAACACCATTACCATTCACTTCTAGAATCAACCAGTACTATCACAATGCCCCAAAATACTGTTTTGTTTCTTCTTCTATAGTTCAATTATTTTAAAGTAATCAAAGATGAATAATCAAGAATCAGGTACATACTTATCCAATATGCACTGCACAAGCAAGCTTTCCACATCAGCTACATCTATGTTTAACTCCTGAAACAAAAAGAAAGCTCATTATGCTGCTACTATGTTCTGCAACATCAAAACCCTCCAACCTTTATTTTCCTATACAGAGTTTGGTTTAACCTCTGTTTCTTACTGTTCCTAAGTATCAATTCAGTAACGATCTACTAAAAAAAAGACCTCCACCCAAAGGACACATGGCCAAGAATCAAGAGACCAGTAACCTCTCAGAAAAAGCTGAAGAGGTAAAAGCAAAATTTTAGACGCTCTAGAAATGAGTTCCTTTACTGACTTACTGAAAAAACAAACAGATAAAAAAATATCCCAAACCAAATAACAACAAAATAAACCACAACCACAAAACCCCAGGAAATAAAATAAGACAATAATTATCAGAAAAGAACGGATCTGCACTCAAAACCATTTAGAGACATAATTGCATCTGCTGGCTCAAGCAAGTTCTACAAGTGTTAAGTCTAGCTGAAAAAAAAAGCATACTGAGTTCCAAAGAGAATTTAAGCATAAAAACCAGGCATTCCTAATATTTCATTATGTATTTTGTAATGCTGTGAATTTTTGCAGGCAAAATCACAGACCCACAGGAGATGGAAATAGTCATATATTACCACTGAGTTTTTATTTCATTCTTTGCAGATTAGGCAGTGAAATCAGGGATTCTGTGGTAATACTTAGTTCGTTCTACTGCCACAGTTCTGTAACTCGTGCAACACAAACATGTCAAGATAGCTTATGAACAAAAGGGGGTAAATCTTAAATTTTACGTCTATAAAATTTATGTTTATAATTACATTTTTTATTATACAAATTTCACTTTTTATACTTTTCCTAATAAATGTTATTTTTCTACACTAAATAGAATGTGGTAGTTGAGTATTTTAGAAGTATATCATAGTACATATTATAATAAGCAGTTGGATGACACTTGAAATTTACATTTTTGCACTGCAAAGCTGCCAGCAGTGCATCATTAGTACGTTATGATTTAGAGTGTATTTTAGATGTTCTATTTCTGGAAGCACTGTGTTTATTTAAAAGCTTTTATTCACAGTTAATCATTTACTTAAGCAAATGCAAGGCTACTGACACATACCTTAGAAATAAAAGGAATATGTATTCTTGTGTAAGGCTTAATTAATTTTATAAGCACTTGTGTTCTGATGTTTCGCAAAAGCTCTGTAAGAGAAGAAAACAAACACTGTAAAAACAATAGTATTGAAATAAAGCTGCAATATCACTCCATACAGAAAGATGCTGCCTTCAAAGATCAAGGTGTTTAGTGTAATTCAAGGAGTGGGGAAGCCCAGCAAAATAACAAGGACCCTCCTTTTCCAGGGATCCAAGCAATATGTAACTCTGAAGGTGGACAGACAGAGCTGAAAACTGTTCAAACATGGAGCAACATGTTCTCTGGTAAAAAAAAAAATTATTTATTTTTAAGTTAACTGGAAAAATCATAGAAATCATTGCCTGGTATGTCTGCCCCCCTAGTTTATGGCTAGTATGCTTGCTGTGTACAGAAGTGAAAAGGGGTATTCCTAAAGCTATGCAATTTAAAATGTCTGTGCATTTAACTTCATGGGGAATATTCACATTTAAAGTTAAAAGTCAGGGCCTAATGGTGTAATTACAATGAGGAACTGGAGTCGTATAAAATGGTCTGTGTGGAGAGGCTGATTTTGCTTAGATAAAATAGTGTAGTCATTGTTTTATAAATTTTTACATTATTAAAGACAGTTGGGATAAAATGAAAGCATAAATTATAACTATAAATTAACAGAGAAAAAAACCCCCTAGGTTTATTTTTACCTGTTAAAACAAGGACTGTTTATATAATATACCACTGAACACCAGATTATGTGTCTCGATAAACTATGGAGATTAAAACAACAAGGCAAGGAATGTAAACATAACCATGAACAAGTTGTGTATCACTACAGAGTGAACATGGTGAGACATCAGTAGCATACAAGGAGCGACACTCAATTCCCTTCAATGCCTTGATTCAGCTTCCTGCTCTTGCTCTGCAGTTCTGACACACCTTCCTCCATGAGCATCCAGCTCTAATCTTACCAAGTCTCCCTTTCAAGACTTTGCAGCTCACAGCAGTCCACATGGAACAGCAGCAGTGGGTTATATGTAGTTTCCCCTGCTGTTGGCCCTGTTCTCTTTTACAAACAAGTACAAAAAAACCAGGTCTCTGGATTTAACTCTTTTCTTTCATGTAAGTACCCAGCTAAATGATCTTTCACTGCCACAGTCAGACGCATTCTTGAAAACAATGGTTAGCTGAAGAACTGAGCACTGTATTCAAGTCAAGAGACTCTTCAATTGTCAGATACATGAAAAATGGATGAGGTAACTTTATTTGTCACATTAATGGAGCAGAAAGGCATGTGTTAATGTACTCCCATTCTATTAAGTACAGGTACTATAATTCCAAGTATTATTTACAAGAAGTAAATGAAAGGCACACATCTTTTCACATATTATATTGCTACATATTTATTAGTGCAACCTTCATTAAAAAATACTATGTATTTTGTATTTTGTGTAATCTGAAGCAGTAAATTAAGTTTATAAACTAGCAAACATCAAACTGGATGAGACTGATACAAACCATCTTTACAGGTGAGGGTTGCTCTCATTTCATTATTCCAAAAACAATACTCAAAATATTCAAGTGTCTTAGCACCACCCTAGATATCTTACAATACCCACTCCTCTAGAACTTTCTCCATCAATTTTGCATATCTTTGTAGTCATGCCACACGCCTGGATGCAAGTTAGCCCTGACCAACTTCTAAACAACTTGTAAAGGAATAATCCACAATTAATTACAAGGAACTCTTAGTGCCAAAAAGAAAAATAAACCAAGGTGGGGAAGAAAAAAAAGGAGCTTAGTAAGTAGTGAAAACAAAAATTATTATAATAGCCTTTGAAATACCTTCAATGTGCTCCCTTATGAAGGGATCGTCCATGATGTTGCTGTGATTTGTTTTCAGAATCTTCTCAAATTCAGTGATGTCATTATTCTGATAGGCACTTCAGAAAAAAACAAGGGACTGAATTATTAATTTCAAAAGTAAAACGGACTCATAAGATTATGTTCCACAATTTCTAAAACAACATGTATTAAGCACTGGTGGAAACTATTTATATTCAGAACCTTTATATGCAAAAACTCGATTTCAAGATGAAACACAACAGAAATGACCTTTCTCCTGTTTCAATTTTAGCAGCATTTACTGGTTTAGTATGAACATTTAGGTGCTCCAAAAGTGCACTCTAGTTTCAAAACTTTTGTACTTTAAGAAGCTATTCTTAAATACCCTGTTTTGAAAAGTATCATTACATGAATTTTGGCTTCATGAAGTCATACTTTATGGAACAAATTAGAGCTAAAAAGAGTCTACAAGGCTGTTGCTGTCTCTACAATGTCCAGCTTAAGCTGAATGCTAAAACTAATGAAAGATGAAAGAAATATGGACTTCCAGGATTCTTCATCAGTAATTTTGGCATAATATTACTTTTTAGATTTCTATTTATAGCTTATTTGTGTATATATCCTTTCACGAGTCAATCCTGTCATCTGAAAAGGCACTGCAAAAAGAAGGTGCCACCACAGCATCATTTAAAGGTCAAGAGCTGCAACCTCTGAAGAAAGGCCTTTTTCTTGAAAAACATTCTTTCAAAACAAAGCTTTCAACTTCTGTTTAATACTAATATCAAACATTTTAATAACAACATCTATTTGTCCTTCATATTCTGTACATTTTAAGATTGTTTTGAAACTGGTCAAAAAAGATTCATCTGTTATTAAAATGGCCAAGAAAAAGACCTGTTAAGTTTAAGGCAGAACTTGAGCAGCTTATAAATAGCTATGTGAGTGGCACGGACTGTCTCATGTGAAACCAGTAAATTTTGCTTCCTAATAAAAGAAATTTCAGTTCAGTATATTTTATTGTTTATTTCACAAGTCTTTTTTTTATCATGTGTAAAGCATGCAAGTTCCCACTAGAGAGTGTAGGAAGGATTAAAACCATAATATTTGAAATTAATTTTATCTTCACATATTTCTTAGCAATACTGCTTTAACTGCATTATTAATTTTAAAGAAGGAGTTATACTCAAATGTCAAGATAAAAGATATAAAGGAGAAATATGAATAAAATCAGATTGGGTAAGACCATCTGGAGTTCCTTCTGCCTCAAATTTACATGAAACTATGACAGTGAATCAGAAAAAAACACATCTAAAGTGGAAGGAGTTAGGGGAAATAGTCCCTTACTAAACTGCCAAATAATTTATTCAATCACCATGTCAATAATGGATGAATATCCTCACTTCCTGAAACAATTTGTATGTATACAATGGTAAAGCACAACAGCGGTATCACAGCAGTTTGTTCCAACACAGGATCAACTATTACAAAATGTGAGCAGACATTACTTCTTATGTAGGGAAAAGATGGGAAAAGGAGCAGAGGCAGGCCAGAGAGGATACAGTAGGTGAGCTTCAAAACCCAGCATACAAAACCTGCCTCAGTTCATTGACCTTCATAAACTAGAAATTCACAGTTGCCTGTGAGGTAGAGGTAATGAGATGCCTAAGAGGTAATGAGGCTTTCTTTTGATTTTCACATGTTTGAAGGACACGGGAGATCAATGGGAATAAGTTTCATATTCCTAACCTAGGAAATCATGATAGATCCATGCAGCAAATTATTCTACTGGCTTTGGTATGAGATGTCACTCAACTCAATTTCTCTTATATAATCAGCCAGAGCCTAAAAAGACCAGTTGCAGTACAAGATGGGACAACTTTATTTAAGGGGAGAAATGAGGGTTTTGTCACACCATAAAGTGACAATAGTACACAGCTTTGATACCCATACATAGTGTGGCATCTATACTATGGTCTCTCATAATAAGTTTCTGAAGAAAAACAATCCTCGAATATTTGCCCAATATTTACGAATAACTGTGTTAACTGTGCAGAGAAAAGCCATTTCTAAAAATGTTCCTTTTCAAGTTTGGACAACCTATCTTTTCTCTTTTTATCATTTTGTTCCCTTCTCCAGAAAAATGAAAATCTTACCTTACTAAATTCGTCATTGCTAGAATCTCTGGATCATTTTTGTATGGTTTAGCCTACACAGAAAAAAAAAGCATAATATGCAAATTCAGATTTTTTTTTCCATTTCCATCCTTTGGGTGATTTCTCTATATATTCAGAAAAGGGTGAGGGGATAGAGGGGTGGGTGTGTGTGTGAAGGAAAAAGAAAAAAATACCTCCTGAGAATCAAATGGATTTATTCCAGACTTCATGAGCATGTTTGCTAAGACCAAATATTTTAAGCAAGTGGTTCTTCTGGGGCTCCCTGATTCATCGTAATTCTTGAATGCTTCAAAAAAATCAGTATGTGCCTTTTCAAACTCTCCTTCTCTTAAGTGCATTT
This sequence comes from Motacilla alba alba, assembly GCF_015832195.1. Lineage (NCBI taxonomy): Eukaryota > Metazoa > Chordata > Aves > Passeriformes > Motacillidae > Motacilla > Motacilla alba. The sequence goes on from NC_052025.1 coordinate 10,337,369, forward strand.
TGCCTCCACATTCTGAAAAGAAAACACAGATGAAAAGGAACACTGTGTGCTTGTTGCTGACTACAATAATTGTACTCAAGTTCCATGCTATTTCTAAATAGATTACTGAAACATTTTCAGAAGTGATTTGGTTCTCTGAAATCACTAGGAAAAAAAAGCATTAGGGCCTTAACATACAGCACTGCCATTTGAATAAACCCATTCCAAAGAAGAGAAAACAAAACCCAACCTACATCATAGAACTTAAAGAACACTAATCCCCATAGCCAATAATTACATCACCATTATGTTAAAATACTTCAAAAACTGAGATAGAATTTATCTCCATTTCAGTGGCAACAGACTTTGTATATTTATGGAATTTTCCCTATCTGTTGAGCAAAACCACACAGAAAGAATGAGAAATATTTTCTATATCCTTTTATTTCTGAAGTACCCACTGCTGCCTGACTGTCTGTGCAGTATCTACACCAGGGAAAAGAGGATGGCATAACAGTGTTCTGAAGAAAGCTGGGTTTTTTTTCAAGACACACAGCTTGTTTCCACTACAATTCATTACTGCAGATAATAAAATATATTTTCAAACACATCTTAAAGCCCTTTGGTTCCTGCTGAGTTTTAGCGAGGTGAGACGCAGATTTATAAAAGGGGATTGCAGGAACAGCAATTGTGTCAAGCAGTTGTGTCAAGCCTTTGTTTTTATGCCCTGCAGATGCCTTTGCATTAATCTTTTGCTGCCTGTCATGGTGCCAAACAGCAAGTCTTCCTCTTGTCTCTCTACTGCTTCTCTCCTAACAGTTATTCAGCCAACTGTCCTGCCCTTCTGACCATTGCCTCTGGTACTTGGGCACCAAAACTGCAGAGCTGAAGTCCTGCAAGAAGAAAATAATGAGACTGAATCTACAGAAGCCTCTGTCGTTATAGGTGGAACTGGAAAAAACACTGGTTATCAGATTTTCATAGAACAAATCTCTGCAACAGAGAAGAAGACAAATGAAAAATTCAAGATTAACTTGCCTCTGATAACTCCCATGATCAGTGGATGAGGAATGGCTGACTTGATGTGCAATGACTGTTCATATAGTGCTTTAAGTTTTTTGTTATTTTTCTGTGCTGTATACATTTGAATTTCCAAAGCATAGATTTCCAATAGCTGAGTACCTTTTTTTAGATCATCTTCCCCATCATCAGTCTAGGACAGATTAAGTAATAAATACTGTGAAATTTTAAGAGAACAGCAATTTCAGTTTTATACTAGTAAAACACTGATAACCAAATACTCTCATTAATTTCCTGTCTCAACCAAGAATATTCCTGAAACTCTGAAATTCTGATGTAACTACTAACAGAAAACATAGTACTCAAAGAACTTACCACAGGCTACGTTTTGAAGCCCTTTATTTAAAACGTCAGTATTTTCCATTAAATGTTTTTCTCAAAACTAATTCTTTTTTGCTTTCCTTAAGCCACACTCTTAGTATAATAAATACAATGACTGACACAAAAGCATATATATACACACACACACACATATATAAATATATATATATATATGTATGTATATATATATATAGGTAACACATATGACTCTTCTGCTACCTCGAACAGAACCATTTCCCAGATATTTGTAACCTATTTCCATACTGAAGGAGGAGAAGTGTCAGAAACAAGCACAGCAGACTGCATGGCTAATTTATTTTTTCCCTTCCAGATGGGAAAGTAACAATTGTACTTTCAGTTTTGAATAAAGCTCACTTGGAATCTGCTATATTTTAAAATTAATGTCTGTGCATTAGAGATTATTGATATGTGCTTCTCATCCTTGCACCTGAAGAGAAACCCAATCAGCAATCATGAATAATTTTTCAAAAATCATCTTTAAGGAAGGAATAAAGCACTAAGCATTTTTTTGTTCATGTTATCAAGCAGATAACAAATAAAATCAGGCAGATTACAGATTACAGCAGATAACAAATAAAATCAGTATTTCTTCCCTCTGTACTAAAGCTCAGAAAAATGCCTCAAAGGCCAACAACAGATATATTAAAAAAAAAAAAAAAAAAAAGCATCAACGTTGTTTACTAAGCCACAGTGATTTAGAATATAAAGGTACCTGGCATGACTGATGCAGCTGACGCAAAATCTTTTGTAACTTTCCATATTCTTCTCGTTCTAAATATAATTTGCCAAGCTGTAACGAAAAGAAAGTTGAAGTACTGAGGTCTATTAAAATTTCACTATTATAATTTATAAGAATTAGCTGAAGGTGTCAAAGAAAAGCAAAAAATAAGAAGTTATATATTTTACCTTTGTGTTTGTCTTAAACCACAATCTATCATTCTTAGCATCTTTCAGAGCTTCAAGTGTTGTTTCATAGAATTCCTGAAGCAAATCCATCTGACATAAAAAATCAGAATTCTATAATTGTAAACAGCAAATTTGTACCTGTTAATGAAGTCAACCTGAACAAACTAAAAGTGCATGCTTGAACTTCAAAATAAGAAATGTATCTGCATCTTACTTAATGTTTGCATTTAAACTGCAAACAGCTTCTAAAATAATCAAACTAACTACATTACCTTTTCTTATATGAAACAGATATAATTAAAAAGTATTCATATTTTAAGATTTGTACCCATCTGTGAAAAATGAAAGCCGCCTTATAAAACCCATCTTATATAACCAAGGAACAGAACTCTGATGTTTTGTAATAAACACAGGCAATATTGTTCCCACTGAAAAGAACAAAAATAATTTACATATCAAAAATAAAATATGCTTTACAAAAAGAGGAATATGGTCAAAGGAAAAGATGTCTTCTTCTTTCTGGAGTAGCAATGCTGAGTGGAAGAAAGCTCTTGAGTGCATCAAACTATTTCTTTGCATAAAACCAAAAAAACCCCATCTGAAATGGAAATTAAAGTGCTGAGTGTTACCTTTTACAAGGGTTCTACAAAGAATGCAATAGTATTGTTCATGGCCACTGTTCCTCTGGGGATAAATCTGTGACTATATATCAAGTTTAGATTTCCAGACTGTTCCTCAAGGTCTGGCTCAACTACAAAGCAGAGACACTGACCTCTGCAAAGAAGGGACTGTCTAAGATAATCTTTAGACCTTAAGAGTAACCCAGCATTCAGCTTCCACTTCTGAGAATGGCAGGACTGTGATAATGACCAAGGACTCAGCACTGAAGACCAATGATCTTCCATATGAAGGTGCTGCTTTAGGTAGTCAGTGAGGGGAGCTTCCTACTCTTTGTAAAGCTTCTACAACAACACAAAAGGAGCTGGGCTGTGTATCTATGGACATGTACCTCACTAGCACAGGGCACTGGACAGGCAGTATTTCACACCAGCACTTCACTGCAAAGATTCCCCTCTCCCCCCCCCCCCCCAATAAAAACCAAACAAAACCAAACACATTATTTAATTAAAAATTATATTTGAGATAGCACTTCTATTGTGTAGCTATGCTAAAAAAAATAGAAATTCCAGGTAAATGTTGTCAAAAAAGGACAAGTTTATGAAGATTTATCTGTGTTAATAGAATCCACTACATGTGGGAAATATATTTTTACATATGACAGCAAATGAATACTCAAAATTCCTCCATTAAGATCAAAAAAGCCCAAATCAAACATAGAAAATGTCCACAGTTAAAAATGCAAAACTGAAAACTATGAAGATGAAAGAATTGATGATCCAACCTGCTTGGAAGTAGAGATATAATCAAGAATAGAATTGATGGATTTTTCAGAGTAATTCCTTGTAACTGCACTCCGTATGTAGGTCAATAGCTGTTTATACCTATTCATCATTTCAGGAAAGTTAGTCTAAAAGAAAAACAAAACCACATTATAATTTTTGCTTTAATTGTTGAAACTGAGATATCTTGCAAGTTTACATACCAAAAAAAAAACCTTAAAGAAAGACAATGCAGTGGTTGCTATTAAAACTTTCATATCACCACTTTACTCATAACCTGCAGAATCAGAAATAACCTCAGGACTGCATAGAACACACATTTAAAATATTCATCTCAATGAAGAAAACAGAGCTGGCCATACAACTCTTTGGATTGGCTGCATAGATAGCACATAAATTTTTCACTGTTTTGCCCTGGTGCAGTACACACAGAGAAACATGACCACTTTCAGTGGTATGACACCTCAGCACAGCAAGGACTGAGCCTCACACTTTCATGGAGCACCAGCAGTTATTTTGCACCCATTTTGCCTTTGACTTGCAAACCCCACATCATTTCCCTGCCATATCTGTAGTAGCCATTAAAGGCTGAAAAAGGCAAGTTCTGGTAGATTTAGTTGTCATAGCCATAAATTAGAACACTAACTTAAGATCTCTGGATCAAATACATATTTATGCTCTTTACTCCCAAGTGATAGCTGTAATTCCTACCAAGTTTTATTCCTACCAATTTAAAGTTGATTTTAATCATCTGTTTCAGAGCTTTGAATCCCCATTCTCCCTTTTCGCCTTCAAGTTCCAAAACCTGAAAAAGAAGAATTTTTAAAACAATATTTTTAAAAGCTTTATTCAAACTTGAATTGTTTGAAGTACACATATCCCATACATGCCCTTCCCCACTGACTTTGCTCATCACAAAGTAATGTTTGACTCTGCCCTGTTCTTCAATTTTATTCTTTCCTGGTATTATTGAAAAAGTGAGAGTGTATCTCCTCAGTTTTCACAACTTAGCTGACATAGGGAGGGTGAACATGATTGTTGCTGTTGTTGTTGTTATCATCTAACAGCAAACACTTTAATGCCAAACACTAAGTTTTAACACCATCCATAAACGCGTAAGCAAAAATAGTTGTAACGCCTCCTGCAAAACTGAGTCAACTAAATTTCGACCAGATTACGTTAAAAAGCTCTTCTGAACTACTATGAAGAAGATTCCTTCACAAAGGAGAAACGCTTCTAGGTTTTAATGCAACATAGTTAAGGAAATGTTTTGTAAGTAAAAACTTTAGAAAGTTTTTTTTTTTAAAGTCATGTATATAATTTTGTTATACACTATAAATGCAAAAATCTATTTTTTCTTTAAAAAGTTGCATCTAACATACTGCTTTCTCACAGCAGTGTGCAAACATTAAAAATTTAAAACTGAGATGAAGAAAAGAAACTGTGTTATTTAGTATTTATACATTTAAAGATTTGGAATCAGATAGCAAAGCAAATATAATGTTACATAAGACACTGGGGAAAACACCATTTCATTTAAAAAAAACGCAAATGGATCTGGTTTCTATTGCTGATGCATGAAAACACATTTAGAACTGTTTAATTAACTTAGTAAATCCTGAAGATTAAAAAGTCAGATCTGTGATAAGACTATACCATGTCCTATTTATTATCCCTAAGAATGATCTGAAAGGCAGTCATCCAGTTCAAGATACTCAATAATAAACTTAGCACCTTAGTAATTTAAAAGACAAATCCTACTCTTAAAATTTCAGAAAATAACTCAAATGGTACCAAATATTTTAAAATGTGAATTAATATAAAAAGAAGATATAGAATATAAAGACAGACAACCTTCTGAAAACTGCTTAATGCTGCTTTGGGGTCATCTTCCTTCAAAGCTTTGGAATTGTAGTATTGATTTTCCAGGTCCACATTTGGTTCAGAATTGCTGTCCTCAGAATATTCCTATATTTTAATAAAAAAATAATAATCAGAGGAAAAAAAAAGTTCAGAACATCTAATAATCTGCTGAAAAATAGTAAGACATATCACTCCAGCTGGCAAGGAATGCTTGTGTATTAACAGGCAGCGTTTGGTTTTAGAGCCCATAACAGGTATGGATCCATACAATGTTTTTCCCTCTCTGCCATTACTAGGCCAGACTCACTGTCCACCAGCATTTGCCTGTCAGCAGGTTTCTTTCTAGATTAATGAACTCATAGCTCCACACCACCCTCACCTTCATGACAAGTACAGACTGTATCACTGAAATTCTGCCAATGCTGGAGCGTAAGCACAGAAGCCCAAGAGCACATGTCATTTCTGGGAGGGGAGAGAACACGCTGCCCACTGGTCCCCCTGAAGGCACTGAATGATCCAGCCTTTGCTAGCCACAGAAAAGGCTCTGGCTGAGCTGCCACACAAGTAATGATTCAGCCACGGAGGGTATCAAATGCTTCCATGAATCCCTCCATAATCTGCCTTTCTATGCCATAACGATTCATCCTTGTCTAAGGAAATGTAAAAAAAGAATAATGACAATAACACCAGCTGCTTCTGCCCTGAGAAGCAGGAGATGATTATGAAAATGCTAAAAATGCTGCCAAAGATGTTGGGGTGCAGCACAGGCACAATTATTTAATCAAATAATTATCCATCATGTACACTAGTGCCAAAGAAACGGAAGTTTTTACTTCTAACAATTGCTACTTAATTTTTTTAAGAAGTACTCTGAGACTACTTCTGATGAAAAATCCCTGCATATTTTATTTTCTTTTGCTAAAGGACAATGCTGCATGTCCAAATTACAAAACACGAATAAAGCTCAAATAATAATTTCATTTGATGTTTACACAATTCAAAACCACTTCACACCTCTGCATTTTCAAGCTAACTTCTCTGAACAGGATTTTGGCTATTAGGAGATTAACTGTTCTATCAGAATCAGTTTAAATCTCAAAGTTACTGCTGTCATACTAACTTTCCCTTGCACCAACATAAGCAATGCACAATCAGGTCCCCTCCATTAGGGTGGATTTTACTCTTGCTGTACTTTGTCAGGCACACTTCTTCTTTTGTTCATTTGTATATTCCTACTATGAATGGACTCCTCCACAACCACAGGAAGGAATGAAAAAAAGATGAGACAAAAGAAAAGTTTTAAATTAGCTCTCTCCTCCCTGCACTGCAAGCAATCTTTCAAAGTTTAAGTCTGCTGAAGTTCTAAAGCAAAAATTAATTATGGGAGCCCACAGTCGAACCAAGTTTTAATAAACATGGTACTTGAGACTTTGTCCTTCTACCTTTTAATGTTTCTATTTGTAACATGTAGGCGAGTTGCCCAGGTATGTATTTATTTTCACCCAACAAAGTACTATCATTAGTGATAATGAATGGACTGAAAAGTCTTGTGAATTCCAAAAACCTGTTTTCTGAATTCCCACAGAACTATAAAAATGTGATACTGAAAACAGCAAAGAAAACAGGAAGCAAGTATCTTATTTAATTGGGCAGTCTCTCATTTTGGTTGGCTTGTTTTTGTAAACTCCTTATCCTACTGATCCAACTCCAATGGAGCAGCTATGGGTACACACACCCGATGTCAACAGCTGTATCAGGCACCTTATATACACAGGCTGCCAAAAAATAAACAACAAAGCATTTAAGATATGCACAATCAGCTGATCTCTTGTTTATCCTTAACTTGGACAATGGGGAATATTTTTGGCAGAAGTGTCTATTTGCAAAGATAAAAGGAAAGCAAACTAAATTAATTCCTTTTAGGAGACAACGTGCTCCGTTAGCCTCAAGCCAGAAACATCTGAACTTTCATCTTAGCTCTGGCAATGATTCTGGATGTGGATTCATGCAGAAAGCCTTTTTTAAGATAATTTTTCTAAATGCTACTTAAATATCCCATAAAGATAATTTCATAGTATTAATACATAATAAAGAAGTGTTAAGTCTGTTGATATTTTTCCCCCAGTGGAAATGCATTGAAATGCATCAAAGGTACTGGTTTATGTTTTCACAGCTATATTTTTTTTTCACTTGATACCTATGTGCATCAAACTTAGGATGATGATATGGACTCAAAGCTGAAATGGAAATAAGGCTTTCCTACTTCCAGAAAATGTAAGGTGGTTTATTTTAAAAAATACCTATTTAGATTTAATGGCTGTGAAAACTTTAAAACCTCAGACTAAGTAAGAGCTGATGCCATTAACCTTTAGACAATGTTAAAAAAAAACCAAAACAGCCATGTAGATACTGAATCTTATTTCAAGCACTGATGCTAATTATGCCAGTGCTGATATTCAGAAGGACAAGCACTCTGTCTTCTTTTGATGCAGAGATGGTTTAGTGCAGTAGGATACAAAACATTAGGCTTCTGCCAAAAGCAAAAAAGGAGGAAAGTATAAAGCCGTGTCCTCAAAGTTCCAATTAAGAAAAAGATGAATTTCCTTCTCAGTTCTGAAAACAGAAAAGTTCTTTTAACAATAAATTCAGATAGCAAGAGCCTAGCCTTTCCTCACCCTCATTTTCAACACTCCTGGTTCCTGCCTGAACAACTTTCCCAGCTCAAACCTTCTAGGTAGGAAGAAGTTTGCTGCAAATTAGGTAGAAATATATGGTTTACAAATAGGATTTCTACATAACTAAAAATTTCCACTACAGCATCCAGACCCAACAATTTGCATAGCGACGAACATCCTTAATTAGAACTTTGAGATATAAAAGCAGCTGCATGATATAATTTATCTCTAGCTGATGTAAAAAGGTAAAAGGCCTAGGAATTTTTAAAACTAAGGTCCTCAACATTTTAAGTACAAATGGAAAAAAGAGCAGTCTGAGTAGAGCAGAACTGCTCTTTGAAACCCATTGAATTCTTCCTTCCTCTGAGGATCATCAAAACAAACAACTGGGGTTTTTTATCATCACTCAAGAAATTAAAAAGCCCTGGTAAGAGCTTGAAAAAATACAGTTAAATAAGTTATGATATTATTTAAGCATTGCTGTGTTGAAAATCTGAATGTTCTAAATGTAATCAGTTATACTGAATCCTAAGCCATCCCATTGCTTTTTGGAGGAAGAGAAATTACTACACTAGCTCAATTGTAACAGAGATAAACTCTGTCTGGAACATTGTTATTTCAAATAGTTTTAATAAAAGTTAAATTAGTATCAAGAAACCAATTTAATTAAGAAGTCTTTATTATGTTATATTTTAAGCTTTCATATAATTTTATCTAGTAAACAACTTCAAAACATTGAGCCTCAGCTTCTAAAATGAGCACACACAGAAGTCAATTCACCCGAGTCGCTTTAGTCATCCTTTCTAGTGCACGGATCCATTTGCAGTTTGTCCAGCAGCAAAGGCACCTTACCAGCATCCAGCACTCCCAGCTCCTCCCCATCCCTGCCTGCTCCTAGCCTGCCTTTCCCATCCCTGCAGCAGGCCAGTGGTTTGGGCTGTTTGCTGGTTTCTGAGAACTGTGGCAGGAGCCTTGGCAATGTGGCCTCCGGAGATTACAGGTCCTGAAGCACGGCCCCAGCGCTCAGGGCCGGAATAGCGACAGGGACACGGAGACCGTAACAGAGTATCAGTGACATTTAAATGTAGATGTGTGGCATTCTATCTGTTAGAGTGGTAGCTGACTGGTAAAATTCTACACGAACAAAAACAAAGATACAAGTATTTTGTGAAAACTACTGTTTTTACCAATTTTCTGGTCTCCTCTGATGCCTGAAGCACTTCCCTAACTTGTACATCAAAACTGAAGTGATTACCTAAACTTGTGCTCCTCCGTTTATCATTCACCACCACTACAGGAACGGAATTCCTACTTTGCAAACCTTTTTAATAAAAGGAGTAGGGGAAAAGTAGCTATATACAGGCAACTTTCCAGAAAAAAAGACAATACAATGAGTTCTATTTCTGTAAAAAATTATCTTTCAAGGACATTGTTGAAATACTTATTACTGTCAATTGCTGGTGATTTTACCAAATTTCAACCATTTGGCTGACTCAAAAAATTTATTTTTTGATGAAGTGCAATTGTTTCTGAGAAGAAGTCTGGTATAAATTTGATTTTGCTTCAGCTAACTTTGTTTCATAACCATGGCATTAGGAGGTCTACTTAGCACAACTTTCTTTGTATTTGCTCTTCCTCACCTACAGGCACCAGGACAAGCAGCAACTACCAGGTTCTACGTGCATTTGCCAGTTGGTATCCAGGCACATGAATACAAAGAAAGCAATCCGACTGGAATGCAAAAGAGCAAAGAGGAAAAAAAACCAGAGGCAAACCCTGAGAGTAAAAATCAGAGTGTGATTTGTGTAAGGAGCCTGCAGCCATTCAGCCATGCATTGGGAGTCCTGGTTTCTTTTTCTTCACATTCCAGGTCTCTCTTCTGCTGCTACTTCCTAACTCTGCAAGTCATCCCGTGCCTGCTGGCTCACACCAGGGCTGACACCAGGAATAGAAGTCTGTGGAACCAGCGATTTGCAATGGCGTCACAAGAGTGCCATGAAAGACAGTGCTCTGCCTTTGTTTTATTTTATTTTTTTAATGAGACAGGAGACTGCAGAAAGAAAAACCTGGTATCACAACGTGTAAAGAGTACAGCAAAAAACTGCCTTTTCTTTCTACCTCTGTTGTGCAGCTCTGTAGTTATGTGCATCCTTTTTGAAAGTCCAGTTTTCAGCATAACTTAGATCTAATTTATGTCTGTTTAACACCCAACTGCATATCAGATCCTGGAGAGCACCATTCTAAACACAGCCCTAAATAACTGTCAAAAGAAGCCAACAAAAAACAGAACTTACCAACACTTGTCAATGTTTAGATAGAAAGAATTTACTGACTAATTATTCTCAGGCTTTTTGCCTCAATACTTCCTTCTGAGACATTATGGTAATGAGCAAAATAAGCCTCAAATATATTAATTCTGTGTTTGAAGATGAGTCTGAAGAGAATGCATTAAAAAAATCACAACACATGTTGAATTCATATAAAATATGAAACCATATCTAATTTAGAGAACAGTACATCCTATGTCCTCTGTGAAGTACACGTTTTTAAAATCACATACTACTATAATTCAACTTCACTAAGAAATAGAAGAGGGCCAAGTGGATATGCTTGATTTGGTACTTCCCAAGATCTGAATATTTGTTTTTGCATCATCACCACATTCTTGTTTGCAACATATATATGTATTTCATAAAATGATGATAATAGTAAAATATGAGCAATTGGGAAGAGGAGACAACATCCACATGAAATTTCAACTGTATCTACTAAAATCCAGCAATAAAAGACAGAATAATGTCTCTATCTACTGATGAGATTCCTTATCAAGTTTGGTAACAAACAAAAATTCCTTTTGCAATGGCCTGTATTTGACTTGGTTGGAAAGAAAGAGACAGCCAACTCATGTAGTTTGAAATAAGTAGTAAGGCTGCCTCTGTCCTGATACCATCACATCCTGAAATGGGAAATCCTCAGCAATCTGAAGGGATGCTCCCTGCATTTGAGCCATGCCAATCTTCATGAACCTGCAGCCATCTCACCAGGGTGCAAAGTGATGGCTGTTCATTGGAATTGTGACAGACCTTCCACAAGTCACTGGAACGATGCAACTTCGTAAGGTAAAAAGACCAGTTGCTTGGCAAATAGATTTGTCCAACCTTTCCTCAGATTAATTTTAAAGCTGAATTTCAGAACACAGTAAGATGACTCATTAAGAACACCACAGATTCCTTATTTATTTAAAGCAAAACAAGTAAACCAGTAAATGTACTACAACAACTGTCAATGTGTTGTCATTGTGCCTGGAAGAATCAATTTCTGGAGGAAGACTGAGTTTAGCCTCCAAGTCAATTCTAAATATAGTCTTTTGTCCCAGACTGAAAACAAAACTGGAATTTACAATGGTCCTTCCCTCTTTGTCCTTCTCCACCCTCAAGCTGGATGTAGTAAAAATAACTTGTACTGAAATCATTTAAGGCACCTAGCAGCACCAAACTAAAAATTAAAATTGAGTGGCTTTCATAATGACCAGTAAACATTATTCTGTTCATTGAAGCATAAAGTGGAATAATTCATGTTATAATCAAAGCTGTCACAGCACATTACTAGCAAATTGTGAATCTCGGTTCATCCACCCACAAATATAAATGAAATTTCTTCCTGATATCAAGACTCCAGTGAATAAACTCCATTTCTGTAGAAGTGGCTGAGCTCATTTACATGTAAAACTCTGACTTTTTACCTACTGAAAAACTAAACAGAAACAATCCAATATAACCTGGATAGTCTTCAATTGTTTAACAGTGTAGTAATTACTCTAATTATATAAAATTCCATGATGAAGCTGGGAAATATCTGGGACTTTGGAATATCTGTTCACATTTCAGTTCAAGTGTGAAACGTTTGCAAACTTAAGGAAATTTAACTGACTGGCTCTACATAATCAGCAGGTCAAGTGCACATTAAAGAGGAACAGCCATAATCACTTCTAATAAAAGCTGACAAAATTAATTTTTTGGGGAGTCTTCACTGCTATTGTTATGATGGCAGCTACCCTGGGAGCCCTGAACCTAGTTTCACCGTATTTTTACAAAATAGCTACTTCTTTCATTGACTGTCTCTGTAATCACTGCCTTTCCTCTGGTTCTTTAAAAAAGTATTCACAGCACTCACATGTGCTCTTTTACTTTCAATTCCGCACTGATAGGTGTATTATGTCTTGTACTCAGTCTTTTGTTGCAAAGCCTCTTGCAGCAGCCCTGATGCTCAACTCTAGAATCAGACATCCCCTCACAGTCTTCTCTTAATTTAACTAGCTAGCAACATGAAAGGAAGAATTCAGGCCCTATCTTCAGAGCCCTTAACTTTTTTTCTGAAACAGTTCTGTGAAACACTACAATTACAGTCTCAAGCATTTTTGAAAACAGTCAATCATGGTTTGTTAGTCCCAGAATGCTGAAACTAATCTAGCTGGATTATTTTCACCTTTCAATTCTTGGAGTTTTTTTCCCCATCAATTATGAACTGAAATGAAATTTTAAAATCTGAGGCTTGGGTACTAGTTGATGCTTTACATGGGTGTTACACACCGAAAAGAAAAAAAATGAATGTGCTCCTAATTGTTACAAGCAGTATTTAAAAATTTTTGAAAGGTCTGGGCAAAGGGTAACTAATGAAAATGAAAATGTTCCAGTAAAAGTAACTCCAGTCAGAAGTGGAAATCTGCCACAAGCAAGGTTTTTCAGGAAGGTTTTTCCAATGAGAAATAAAGTACTTTAGAAGAAACAAACATTAGACCAATTATTCTTGGAGAAAACTGACATAAAGCAGTGTAAGTTTAAACTGCACTTTTATTCATATCTGTATAGATTGAAAAATGCAGTTCCAATGGTTTCCCTACATGCCTAGTTCTCATGTTGTGGAAGGATATGAAACATGAATTCTGCTGTCTTTAATATTCCTGTGATTGTTTCACATGGAAAAAAAAAACCACTACAGTATTTCAAATCAGGACACAAATTTCAGTGTTATTAAAAATGAATGGAAATTAACTTCGGAGCAAAATGCTTTTAATGGTCTCTGTATATTTCCTTCAGTAACCCTGTCTCTACAATATGTGAATTCATTCATAGACGGAAAGGGGAACACAAACAGTTTTTGGAATAGTGACACGAGCAGCTCATAGGGTTTTGATGACAATGCCTGTCAAACAAGCACTCTTACATAAATGGAAAAAACCCTCAAAACCAAAAGCAGATGCTTTTATTCTATATCTAATATCATCCAACCATTCTAAGCAGTTCCTAACAAAATCTACCCAGAAACTATTCCTAATAAAATGAGGTAAACCTTTTAAGTGAATTCCTAAGTGCCAATGACTAACAAATGATGTGTCAGAAAGCAAGGCTCCCAGAAGCAAGTGGCTGGAGTTTTTCAGTGAAACTGCAATACTGTTAACGCAGGTTTAGCCAAAATAATTGAATTAAGTAGACTCTCAAGCTTCTACCACACATAGCTGCTTTTTTTTTTTTTTAAAAAGTCTCTAGTTCTAAAAACCCAATCAAAGTTCAGAAAAGAAAAAAAAAACAAACCCCAAACAAGCAAACCTGAAGCTCCGCTATAACGTAGGCAATATATTTATAATTAATCAAACAAGCAGCAATTTTTTAACTTTAAAAGCTTAGAACAAAACTTGATGTTAACATTCAACTAAATGTAACACGAAAACCCCCAAACCTTACAATTAAAACCAAAAAGGACTCCCTTTTTGTAGAAAGGTTACAAAGACTATAAAGACAAAAAGTTAGAAATAAGTGCACCCTTCGGCGCGTTGGATCAGAAACCGGCCGTGAGGCCATTTCTCCTCAGGCCCCTTTCTCTTCCCCCTACTTTTTCCCCAGTTTGTTGCTCACACAAGCACACGAGCGATATCTGCCCCCAAGGGCCTCTCGCAGTCGCGGGTGGGGAGAAAGGCGGGCAACTTTATCACCTCACTTCGTGCCCGACACTTGGGCCGGGGCAGGAGGAGAGAGGGAAGGAGGCAGCGCCCCGGAGTGCTCCCCTCAGCGTGAGCCCTGCGGGGGACACAGGGGCCAGCCCGGGGCCGGGGCACCGGCCCGGGCCTATCCACCTGCCCGCCCGGAGCCGGCCTGCTCGCCGCGGAGCGGCGGCCGAGCGGCTGCTCCGACAGCAGCACCCGCCCCTCGCAGCCCCTGCCCGCATCCTCCTCCCCGGGAGGGAAACTCATCCTGGATGTCCGCGCTCCCTGCCGGGGCAGCACCCGGCGGGGCGGCCGCTGCGGCGGGTGCGCCGCACCAGCAGCGGCCCGAAGCGCCGCCGCGCCGGCGGCACCCCCGGCTGCACCGCTGAGCCCTCGCGCCGCCCCGCGCCCTACCAGATCGTAGTCCTCCTCATCATCGCACATGAAATCATCCTCCATGTCAGACATCTTGGCCGGAGGACGGGCGGGGGGCGGCGGCGGGGACGGCCCCTTCTCCCACAACCCCGCGCGGCGCTGCCCAATGTGGCTCCGCTCCGCCCGGAACCCGCTGCCGCCCGCGCCTCTCCCGCCCCCGGCCCGGGGCGCTCGGAGCCCAATCCGCGCCGCCCCGTCGCCGGCTCCCTCCCTCTGGTAGCGACCGGCCCTTGGCAACGGCGGCCGGGCGGGGCCTGGGCACTGCGCGCCGGAAGCTCCGGGGCCGGCGCTGCCGCCGCCGGGAGTGCGCCCTGCTGCCGCAGGGGCCGCCTGCCGTGGGTCCGGTGTGGGCGCTGCCAGCCCCTATTCCCCCCGGAGGCTGCGAGTCTGGTGACTGGAGCGTCTCTGGAAAGGTCGAGGGAAGTGATCCTGCCCCTCCACTCAGCCCCGATGAGGCCGCATTTGTAGTTATGACTCTTACAGTAGAAAAGAGATACGGAACTCCTAGAGCAGGTCCAGCAGAGCTAGTAAGTTGTCCAAGAGTCTGGAGATATCTCTCATGAGGAAGGGGTAAGGGAGCCAGGCCTGTTCAGCCTCAATAAGAGGCAACTGAGAGGGGCTCCTGTGTAAAACGTGGGTGTTAAGAGGATGGAATTGGGCTCTTCTTAGTGGTGCCATCCAGTAGTACAAGGAAGAACGGGTGGAAACTGATGCACAGAAAGGCCAGCCTGAGCATGAGGAAGAACTTTACTGTGCAAGTGACCGTGTACGGGAACAGATTGCCCAGAGAGGTTGTGGAGGCTCCCTGACTAGAGATGTTCCAGAACCGTCTGAACGCAACCCTGGTCCATGTGCTCTGGGATGACCCTGCCTGAGCAGGGAGGTTGCACCAGATGATGCTTAGCCTGTTGCTGTGACTGGCATCACTGCTCAGCTCCATTTTGCTTTACTCAGTGCTGCTTGCTGAACCATTTACCTGGGCTGTGTTCACCATTAGCAAATAATACCAGAGCAGCAGTTTTAAAGGCTTGAACTCTTTAAATCCACAGGCCTTGTAAACAATGGTTGTGTAAAGATTTTTACATGCTAATTTCTGCTGCTGCTGCCTTCACCTGAGTGAGACAACCACCCCACCAGATCAGCTCTGCCTCCCCATCTCCACAAGGCTGGGGTTCTCACAGACACCCAGACACATCTGCAATATTTACTAGTCTCCTGGTTTTCCTGTTGTTGGTCATTTTATACTGTTTCTGACAGTGGGGTTTCGGTTTGTTTTTTTTCCCCTACAAGTACTGGCAAGCCTTTTAAAAGCTGTATTTGTATTCTGCAAATGTACTAAGGGCGAAATAAATATTTTACCTCAGAAAACCCACAATGAGATTCGTTACTGTGCTTCCTTCAGTCTGAGCACTTAAAGCTCTCTGAATGGGATGAGGAACAGTAAGATAGATACCAAAATGGACAAAGATATACACCAAAACACTGTGAGTGAGCCTACGAACACTTTTGAAATGCTCAGTTCCTTGCAAATATCTGTAGCCATCAACCCGAGGGTAACAGGAGCCACGAGGCTGCCTGTTGGGAGGGGAGCTAGAGGAACCACACACCACAAAAAACGCGGGGACAAAGACACCCATCCCTCCACGCCATGAGGGATGCGACTGTCCATTATTTTCATCGCACGTGCATCTTGCAGGAGCATCAGCAGGAATACCGGAAAACCCCAGACATTTCTTTCGTACGTCGCGGCAGCTTCCCCGTCCCCCGTGGGCTGTGGCGGGCGCGGGGCCGAGGGCGAGGGGCTCCACGGCCGAGCGCTGCCCCGGGCCGAGCGCTGCCCCGGGCCGAGCGCCGCCGGCGGGGCGGGACGGGGCCGGGCCGCCGGCGCTGCCGCCCGGAAGGACGCGGCGCTCGCCTGCCCCGTGACCGCGGCCCCGCCGGAGCCGCCTGAGCCGGGCCCGCGGTGCAGTCGCCATGGCGGGGGACAGCCCCAGCGCGCTCCCGGTGCAGCTGGTGGAGCAGCCCAGGTGGGTGGGTCGCTCCCCGACCCCGCCGCCGCTTATCCCGGGGCGGGCGGGCGGTCTGCGGGCGGCCGCCGGGGGTGGGAGGATGGGTGGGAAAGCCCGTCCTCATGCTCCGGGCTGAGGTGCGAGGAGGTGTGGACTCGTAGCGTTGTGGTTTTCCCCCTGACACGAGCAAAGACTGCTCGGGAAGCTCCCGCTGCCCGGGGCGCGCCGGGTTCCGGCCCCTTCTCCCACCCACTGCATCCCGGCCCGCCCTGACGCCCCTCGCAGGGTGGCGCTGGGGCAGCAGGAGGAATCATTCATTCGTTCATTCACGTATTCATTCATCATTTCGCCTACATCATCTCCCCCCCCCCCCCCCCCCCCCCCCCCCGGAGTTTTTGGGGAATACCGATTATTCTCTCGTCCTTTTTGCTGGAAAAGGCCCTGGAGCAGCGCTGGCCTGTCCCGTCCCGGAATGGGTGCGGCATGTGCCAGCGCCTGCTCCTTGCCCGTGAGGTCGCGCTCGGTGAGTGCAACTGACGGGCACACAGACGAACCCTTCGCTTGCCTTAGCGCTGCACAAGGGACACTCCTTCAAACGCCGGTGACTTGCATACGGTTGCACCGTAAATCCCACGGAAACGACGAGTCCAGCATTTCCAGACTTGGAAGTGTGAAGTTGTGAGGAGTGCCTTTGCTTTAAGGCTTTTGACAATTTTCTTCTTGATGGAGGTGCTTGAAATGCAGTGTGTGTCTTGCAACATCAAGGCCAAAGCCTGTAAATAGCCTTTCATCACGCCTGCTTGTAAAACCCACATTAAAAAAAGAGATCAGTCAGCACTTAGATAAACATGCCCTCATGACTGCTTTGTCTGTTGTCTCTTGGTACCAACACTACTATAAAAATATCTGTGAAACAAAGCAGCATTCTAAATACTGACACCAAAAGGAATAAAGTTAACACCTAGAATTCTGCCAACAGATTCCCCTGTGGACTATAATATTATTAATGTGATCTAGAGAAGGGATTGAACAATGAAATGGCAGAAATTGCTTTTGCTAATTGGATGAGCGATATACCAGTCAATACTAGGGGAGATTATAAGAAGGGGAAATCATAGACCTGATACAGCTTTGTAACTGGGCACAAAGATAGAAAGGTACTGAAAGATCTGTTAAAAATATCACAACAAATCATATTTTGTAGCTTTCCATTTTATAAAAACCTTATTAAACATTTGCATACGTGTACAGTAACACAGCCTTTACGGAGATGTAGAAACTAAGTAATTGTGGAATTTTCTAACATCTGTTTCTCATTGCAGTCTTCTTACCACTTTGCATTAACTAGGCTTCCAGTTCTAGATTTAGATTAAATGTAGAAACCTTATCAGGGTTCCTGTTACTAGATTTTTGTCAGTAGACTAAAATTTTGCTTTAAGGTAGTTTCAAAATGAATTACTATCAGGTTTCCTACTGTTCTGCATGACACACTAAAGTATTCCAACTTTGCAAACATCAGGCAGAAGGTTGGTACCTTTACAGTTGCAGGAAGTAAAGCAATATGACAAAGTTTATTTGCTTTGAATTTTCAGTAGCACATCAGGCACCTCTAAATGGAAAACCTGAAGTACTTTTGCTGGAATCCTGTGGAGTAAATGCTGTGATAAGTCAAGGGGATAATCTGACATTTGGAATTTTAGTTCTCTGTGTATGTATTTATGCAAGGATGGGGTAGTGCCAAATATGAAAATTGATAAAAATCAAAATCTACATAGAGTCTTCAATGTTATGTGAAGAGTAGAAATAACCAGCTCAACGCCGCTCCTGATGTAGCAGGGAAAATTCCACATACTTCAGGAAGCTGAATTGAATTTGCTTCAAGAAGCATTGAAGCTTCTGTCTTTTATGCAAATATAGTCCTTCTAAATGTTTCTAACCTGCCTTTCAGATTGCAGAAACTGAAGGAGATGTTTATATCAAAGTTTGGATCAGCTCCCAAGTTTTATGCTCGTGCACCAGGACGAGTCAACTTAATAGGTAAAAGAGAAAAACTAACCTTATGTTGTTTTACTTCATCTGTCATCATGGAAATCTAGTAGTTTAAAAGACATAATGAAAATGCTGGTCCAAATTTTATTTTTTCAGAGAAGTTTCTTGTGATAAATGGAAAATCATATATAATTTAGTAAATTTTACTGTATCTTATTATAAACAACTCTACATGGATATCAGTATTGGAAAAAAGCATTTATAGACAGTAGGGATGGTTTTGAAAACTGGAGTAACTTGCCAGCTTGTTTTTTTTAATTAATTAAAGTTACCAAATATAACCAGCCCCACAGCAATATACATGATAAAGCATGAAATGATTCTACCATCACCTCTTGTTTACTCTTCCATAGAGATGCGTCCACAGAACCTAAAATAGTGTGTGTGATTCACTGGCAAACTGGAGAGTCACAATTATTTTGTGTTTAAGACTTACTTTAATTTCTGTAGCAGCCTTATCTTTTAGATTTCTTTGCTCATGTTAGGATTGTGTTCTCACTGGAGCTGAGTTTCTTGCACAAAATAATCCTACACATTTGAAGACGTAGTAAAAGGATCCTGAGAAACAGAGCTGTAAAAGTCAATTAGTTTATTATGCAGTTAATGTTAATTTTTATCTCAGTGTTGTGTGAACATCTCATATAGGCTAAATAGACAGCATATGGTAACTGGGACTTATTCCCAAGGGAGAGGATGTTTGCTACATACATTTTATATTTGATTGTTACTTTATGTGTTGTATGCAGCTGTATTAATGATTATTTAAATATAGTAGTTATCTTCTTGGAAAAAGCTCCAGAAATTGTATGTACATGACAGTTCTCATTCTTGGACAGTAATCTACATGGTAGGGGTTTTTTAGAATTTTTTTGTAAGCCAGCATTAAAATATGAACATTTATAAACAGGTGCAATAGATAAAAATCACTAAAGAAAGAAAATCTTTTTTTGAAGTAATAAGAAATGGAAGAAATGTACCCCAAACTTTAGGTAATAAGAGTTGAAACTACTGTAAGAAATTGTCTCATCCAGAAAACAACACTGAAGCCCTGTAGAAATTGTGTTACTGCTATTCTAGAAAGAATTATTACAAAATGTTTTCTTTGTTTCTTTGCTAGGAGAACACATAGACTACTGTGGTTACGCTGTGCTCCCCATGGCTATAGAACAAGATATCCTGATTGCAGTAGAACCTGTACAAACTCAAG
Organism: Motacilla alba alba; assembly: GCF_015832195.1. NCBI lineage: Eukaryota > Metazoa > Chordata > Aves > Passeriformes > Motacillidae > Motacilla > Motacilla alba. The sequence continues at coordinate 10,357,294 of NC_052025.1, forward strand.
TTGTGCAACTGGCAAATACCAATTCTTCATACTTGTATGTACCTACTTTGTTTATTCATTATTTTTTATGAACTTCTTCATGCATTGCAATACAGTTTACCTGTTCAGAGATCTGACAGACTTCCATTGCAATACAGAGTCTGATTGTGTAAAACAATTTATATCAGCAGATGACATTTATATCACAGATCGAGTCCATGCCGTGTCTATTAGTTCAGAGCAGTAGCTTTATATATTTTCACAGCACAACAGCTTTAGCAACAATCCTGGCTCAAAAAATCTGTATTCACTCGCTTCCACTTCCTCCACAGCTGCTGTTCACAGAATTATAGGGCAATTTAGGTTGGAAAGGACCTTCGAAGATCCCTTGTAAATAATCTTGTTGGCCTTCTGCTGAACTCCCTGCCAATGTCTTTCATGTATTGGGAAACCCCAAAACTGGATGCAATATGCCAGCTATGGTCTCACAAGTGCTGAACATAGGGAAATAATCCTGCCACTCTTTTCAACTTCAGGCACGTTTTTCTGCCTCTTTGTAACAGACTGATATTTGTGCAGTTGCAAGGCAGTTCAGATCAGGTCACTCACCCACATGAGCTTTTGTGGACATTTTGCAAAAATCAGAATCAGCAAAAGCTTAGTTTAAGCCATTTTTATTGAGCCATTGGTTTAATTGGTAAATTAGTTCCTGAAAGCACAGTGTGTGGCAGCACAGGGACAGAAACATAGTGTCAAAAGTGGGAACTACTTGAGCACAAATTCCTGCTTAAAGCTCAGTTGGTTATAAACACATTCTGAACTGCTGCCTGTGACTAAGACAGTTCAAAAGAATGTGTATTTCCATGCTAAGTGTAAATACTCAAGAGATTTTTCACTTTTGGAGTATGTTTTCACATTATAGATGGGCTGAATTAAGAGTTTGCCACTGCCAAAAAGCAATGGCTTGTCTTCTTTTACCCCTAGTCTCCCTGTACCTGCTTCTAAGATCAACTCAGCCTGTGCCTTTTAGCAGGTGTAGAGTACTTGTTTGATCTCAAGGTAAAGTGCACTATTCCCCCATTTTTTGCTTGGATAATTTTCTGTCATTTTAGTGAATTGCCATGCAGTCAGCACTAAAGCTGACTCGGAGTAAACAGTGGGAACAAGCAGTGGTGAACAGGGAAGGGAAATGGAAGGTGTGTGTGGGACCTTTCCCTTTCTTCAGCAGCAACCTCCCACCAGGGCTTAAGCTGTGTTGCAAAACCATTCTGCAAGAGACAATAGCTTCAAAATTACAATAGTTTTGATTAGGACAAGTTGTTATAATGAACACAAAATAAAGCAGTAATAAAAAGGTGAACATTTTCACTCAATCTTCAAGCTTTGCTGCAGTATATTGCAATTGAAATGGCCTTCTCAGGACAGTTCCACAAAATGTAGAATTACAGCCTTTGAATTTAAATTGCACACACTGACACTATATTTTTACATCTGCCCTGGTTTCAGTTTAAAATCATATGCTTTAAACCATAAACCAAGAAAATATCTCAGAACACAGCATTAAGCATCTTGGTTTTGTTGAGACACTGTTGCTTAAAAACAAAGCTAAAACATGTCCATAATTTCATAACAAAGAAATATTTTTCAACACTTTGAATGTTACACCACATAACAAAACTGATGACAGTGTGTCTTTTTTTCCCAGCCTGTTACACTGGTAGATTTATGCCTGTGGTGAATGTGTATCTATAGGCCTTTGGTGAATAAGGACTAACCAGAATCCTCTGTAGAATTACTATTTCCTATTTCATTCTTATTTTGTGAAATGGTAAACTGTGGAACAGTTCTGTAGCACTCTTCCACACTGATAGTTCACGTTAACTTTTAATAGAAATAGAACAGAGAACAGGTTGCTAGCAAAACCACCTGTTTGTTTTTTATCATAAATTATCTCAACTGATCTCATGCCTTTTATGTTATTGGGACTAAAAAGGTATTCAAAACTTACATTCCTTTGAAGTTCCTAATACCTCCCCTTCACAAAACATCTTGATAATTGAGAAGTATGTGTAGAGAGAATAACTGACATTATACTTCTCAAAGTGCCTTCAGAAGTACCAGAGGATGGTAATTACCAATCAGTTTCCATCTCACGACAAAACCTGAAAGTTTTGTTTGTTTGTTTTTAAATCAGGGTATTTGTGCAGAGGACTCAAACAGATAAACTAAAGATTGACAAGGCAGTAAGGTTCTGTGAGAAAGAGCTAAATTGATCACCCAAAAATAAAGATTATTTACTTTTCGAGCAGTAAAAACCACCTCAGTCATACTCCTTAAAAATCCTATCTCTTCTAATTATACAGAAAAATTGAAGTTTTTATGTCTGGTTATGGAGAACTGGCATTTTCCCCCAAAGCATTCTTTAAAACAGAAAGGCTGGAACAGACAATATCAGAGTATTTTTATTTCACGGGTATGTTTTCCCCAATATTTTATTTTATTTTGTTATAAAGTTCTTATATTAAACTGCCTAATTTTCAGTAGGAGGTTCAAAGGCAAGCCTGAAGACTTACTGATTTAAGATAAAGCTTGGATATTTAGGAACTGTTTTTTATAAAAAACTGAATGTGATAACAAAAAACAGACTTAAGGATTCTGGGGATTTTGACAGTCACACATTCTGTGTTTGTGTGAATTATTTCCATATAAAACCTGCCAAAATAAAAGCACTTTTTCTTCAATTTTCTATATGAGAAGATTGCAAAAATAGCAAAATGCATTTTAAGAAGTTATTTTAATTTATCTTGAGAACCAGCAAATAAATAATCATAATATGTGTCTTCTTGTTCATTGAAATTTTACTCTGAGAGGGTAAAATGAATTATGAAGATAAAATATTTTAGAATTCTTTGAGGCAAAGAAGACTTAAGATTCCTTTTCTCTTAATCACTTTCACACATTGCTTTCCACCAGCCTTGTTTTTTACAAGAACAATTTAGGATTATTGTAGGAAGCAAGCATAAACAAACACAGAATTTTAAAATCTTCATTACTTATGACAAGTATTTTCCATTTTACAAATACCTCTTGGGGAGTTTATGTTATTCAAAAACCATAAGCAAGTTGACATTTTATTTTCTTGGAGATCATTCTAAATACACATTAATCTCAAACTGGGAGAATTTACAGCCATTCTCAAAATTTCCTAGTACTCTAATCTCAGACTCCCTTTCATATCTTTTGTCTTCCTAGGAATTTCTTACTCTAGCTTTGTGCAATTCTTTGCTGCTGCACTGCTGATAAAATCCTGTTTGTGGCACTAAGATAGCAGCTTACACATTAAACTGTACCCCAACCTGATGGGTTTGCACTGTAATTAAGGTTGAACTTGGATGCATGACTGGCAAAATGGGAATTCTGAGTTGGTAGTCCAAGTGGCAGATGTGTTGTGTGCCATGGAGCTGGGAACAGGCTGTCAGTGCAGTTCCTCACTACAGCAGGGCAAGCAATAGACCAGAAGAATGGTGGTGCCACTGCAACACTGCGTGTTGCTTTGGGGGTGCCACTGCAACACTGCCTGTTGCTTTGGGGGTGCCACTGCAACACTGCCTGTTGCTTTGGGGGTTGCATGACACAAAAATTTCAGCCTTTGAGTGCACCAGAATAAAGTGAGCTTTTCAGACATTGCTTTTACACAATTAGATCATGGATGCTTTATATAACTTTTTCTCCATAGGTAACAGAATAATTAACTGATTAAAACATCTTTTCACCGGTATCCATTACAAGTATTAATTAGTGATGTCCTTTTGGACAAAAATAAATTCAGGAAATCAACAATCTATATTAGTTTACTAGGACCAGTGTAAGAAGGAAAAATTCCATCTTTTTAGGAGTTGTAGGCTGTCCCCTGAAGTATTATTTCTTGAAACTGGTTTTATTCCTGTTAAATATTTCCAGGAATTCAGCTGCCTCTGTTCATATTTTTTAGCAGACCTTGCCTTGTAGAGCACATGTTAGTCTGGAATTTTTGAATATTTTTTATTTGAGTTCTTGCTGTTCTCAGTGCTTTTGCTGTTTCTGTGTTGGGCACCTTCTGTCACAACATCAAGCAGATGAAGTTCCTGGGTGTTAAAAGGTACAGACTGCCAAACAACCTGCACCTCCCTGAGGCCTCTGTGTGTCACCCATGCCCATTTTGACAGCACCTGGCTGTTCTTTAGGAACATTCAAGCTCAGTATTTGTATTACTTTGAAAGAAAGGTGGAGTAGGATTTATCTGTGAGGAAACAGATAAAATATTTAAACTAAATATTTTTGTCTTGTAACATGCATAATATAATTCTGGAGCATAAGGCTTGTTTTAGTGAAGTGTCATTCAGAGCAAAGGTAATGAAGATGAAATCCTGAGCAGGAATTATCAGAGAGCCAGAAAATATCTCTCTCTAGTCATGGTTTGACAGATAAGATTACCTGAATTTTCACTTCTAAGCAATCATGATAGTATACACATACATGATAGAAGGCATCCTGCCTTAATTAAGGATGTCAAAGGCAGCTTAATTTCTGGATTTATTTAATATACTCTTTATATTTACTCAAGAATTCTTATGCTTTCATCTAAAATAGCCATATAGAAATGATTAATAAAGAAGATACGTAAAAAGATCAAAGAAGAAACCAAGCCGGAAAACATTGCCCTGAAAACCACCAAACCAGTTTTGTCCATCAGCAGGTGGCAGTAAAAAGCCATGTTTTTTCAAACTAAATTTAATACAAATTAAAGCCTTAAGGTTTTTCTGTTTTTGCAGGGATTTCAGTACTAGTGTTAATAACATTCAGATTAACAAAACCAAACCTCAGTGGCATAACTACTTCCTGTGTGGACTGAAGGGTATTCAGGTAAGCTAAATCCATTTAATTTATGAAATTAATGTAGAAGTAAAATACAACAAGAATACCTATTTACCCTCAAAATGTTTCCCTGCATTCTACAGCTTTTTTTAAAAATAAAGTTAAATATTTTTATGATAAAACTTGAAGAGGAGATATGAGGGGGTTTGCTTTAAAATATTGGCACAGCACTATTTCCATCTCTATAAAACCAATTACAATAGCAAATAATTACTTCGGAAAGTCGTGATCAAACATTATCAGGATGACATTTCTGTATTTTGAAGTCAAAATGAATGCTTTCCAATTGAATTATTTAATGAAAATCTTCTTTGAAAAAGGTTAGGAGGTTTGTTTTGCAGGACATGAAGATCATATCTTAACCCTTTTCTTTCAATGGAGGCATTTAAAAAACAGGGACTTCCATAAAAGCTGAAAACCTGTAATGTGTGCACAACAGCTGAGTGAAGCTGACTCATGCAGTAGGCAAAAGAAAATGCAAAAACCAAGTAAACAGCATACAGAAGAAATAATCCATTAAGAACCATTACTCATCCCGCTTTTCAGGGTTTGGAATTTGAATGGGATTTTCAGAATGTCCTGAGTTAAAAGTGCAGCTGTGCAGGAGGGGGCACACTTACGGAAAAGGCAGGAGCACAACCTCCCAGACGTTTTCATGTCTGCCTACTCGGGGTTTATCTCCCTGGGGAGCTCCCCTCTGCAGCCTGGCCTGAAGACTCAGCTCTTGTGAAAGCAAGTGCTGGTCATCAGTGCTGCCCTGGGAGGCAGCCTCAACTCACCATCGAGGCTCCTGCAAATCTCCCCTGCTGTTTGCAGGTGAGGCACAGAATTCACAGAATTCACAGAATTCGTGGCCCTTTGAGGGGAAAAAAAAGGTGTCTTCTCTGCTCGGTGCCTATCTAATGATATTTCTGGAAGGGCAGATGGGATAAACAGTGATGGCAGGTCAGGAACAGGTTGTCACAGCCAGCCCAAATTATGGGTAAATGTGGTTTTTAAAGCACATGAAGTTTGCCTCAGGGTAGGCCATCTAGGTCACCCCACAGGATGATCCAATAGATAAGGACTGCAGACTGCTGAAAAGCTTACCTCAGACCTGCCACTGGAGTCTTCAAAATACAACATTCAGAACAATCAGTGCCACAAATCACTTTATTACAATTCACAGGTCCTAAACCGCCCCCTGCTCCTATGCATAGACCAAATAAATTACTTATGTGTGCAGTAACATGAGTATTTTCAATTTTGTATTGCTCAGTAATACAGGCATTTAAATTGCACTGACTGTAGAGATATAGATTAGGTTTCTTTACAATATATCCTTTCTTATATTAAGGCTTGCATGACCAATTGACTTTATTTATTTTGCAGTCTGCTACTGAGATCTGTTTCCTAAGGACAAGCTTTCATACTTGAAGGTTAATTTGCAAAGCAGGTTTGCAGACTCTAGTACTGGCAGAAAATAAGCATAAATGCTACAGACTTAAGAAACTCTGAAATACAAGTACTCAGAGGGTCCAGCGGGATAATCTGTTTATATTAAGTTGAACATGCTATCCTTTTGGGACAGAACTGTTGCAGAACTTGGCAGAGTCCATTTTCATTTTTGAAGCTGAAGTACGTTTTCTATTTAAACATCGCGTGATAAGTCTGCAAGCCTGATTCACATTCAAGACGATCCAGAAACTGTGGATCAGTTTCTGGTTACTCAAGCATTTTCTGTTTATGAACAAGCCTGTCTAGTGTTTTTCATGAAGGGGCATGGGCAGCAATAGTAGTCTAGATATGAATTTCCTTTATTTGTAAAACAGGAAATTCAAAATATAATTTGAAGTGATGGTAGAAGACTGTAAAGGAAGCTCTTTGTGTTTGCTGATCTCTACCATTGGTATTTATGGTTCAACTTGTTTCAGGAGAAGTAATAGAAATCTTTTCAAAATGGACATTTCTTCATGAAAATACTGTTATTTTTTCTGATTATTGGCACTGTAACAGTTTATTGACGTATCAATTGCATCAGAAGTCAGCTATTCATATACCCCCCATATACGGTCAATGATTTTGTAATAAGTACTGCATGTTTGTTTCAAACTAATAGCAGAGAGAAATTTATATAAAAGGGATTATAAATAAAAAACAACTAAAGAATATTTAAAGGAGTATGTACATGAGAATTTATGATTTCTGGATTAAATGTATTATTTATGGTACCTATCATGTATGTTAGAATATTTTAAACTTCATACAAAAAATAGCATGCCAGAGAGCATCCCCACTGGTAGGTGTGTCTTTGTGACCCCAAAACACAAAGTTCCTTAAGTACCCTTGTGGTTTTCCCTGTGTCAGTCCTGTGGGTGCTTCAGGACACAAGTATCTGCTTTGAAAACAGCTGCATGGCTACTGGTTCCTCCTCAGTGTCATGTGGCTCCCTAATACCACGTGCCAGCCTTGGAAGTGAAGCACAAAGTGGACCTTGAGCTCTTTGTGGTGCCTAAATGAAGAGCTGTCGAGAAAAGGACAAAAGTAGGGTATAAAAGCATTGGTAGCTTTGCACTGTCACCACAGCAGCTCAAAGCAAAGCCAGTTGCTGCAAAACCCACCCACGAAGCTTGGTGAATTCTTGGGCGTGCAGCCCATCCTGAGTTCTGCGTGGGGTAGTTATATGTTTGTGTACAGCCATTGCAGACATACCTTTGGCTGAAGCCCCACCATTGGCTTTGTTCTTAAGGAATAGAATGAAAATTTTGCTTTTGCTTTATTTTGGAGATAGCAGAAGCAGGTCCTTGCTTCCAGCAACTCAGCAGAAGGATTCTCTTTCTAAGTATCAGATAATTGCAAGCCTGAGCCTGTCTGTACTTGAAACTGAGATTGTTTATTTTTTCATTGTTAGGAACATTTTGGTCTCAATAACCCAACTGGAATGAATTGTCTGCTAGATGGAACCATCCCTCCAAGTTCTGGTCTCTCTAGCTCCAGTGCTTTGGTGTGCTGTGCAGGACTCGTGACACTCAGAGCTAATGGAAAAACCCTCTCTAAGGTAATTTACTGTAAAGCACGAGAGTGTCAGCAGTAAAATTCTACTTAAAATTAAATATTGTTAATGCCTGTAAACATTAAAAACACGATACAATTGTTTTTGCAAAGAGTTGTTGGATATAAACTTAAGATATTGCACAATCGAGCAAACATCTTTGGCCAAATTTTGGCAGGATTTGAATTTGGCAAGAAAACAGGCTTACATTAAAGCTGAAAAAAGGAGCATTATTGTAAGCCTGTATTTTGGCCAACCATCAGGTCCATGCCTGGACCAGATGTGCTATCTGCAGGCCAGAGCTGAGGATATATGTGCTGAAGCATGTGGACCACACCCCCGAGGCCTTTACTCTCTCCCTGAATGACTTTTCATGGCTTTAACAACAGAGCATCTGTTGGAGGCCTGTGGAACAATTTCTTGATAAATTATGTAATCAGCACAAAGTAGAGGTAAAATTCTTCCATCTGACTCTCCTTATTCTCTTCACAGTTTTTTTGGAATACGTATTTACAATCCAAAATGTATTCCTCACTTTTAAACAAACATTAGTCTAAAAACAAACCCCAAGTATGTGACCTGTTAGCAGTACAACTGTTAGCACTGTTTGGCTTGTGTAATACAGATTTCTGGAGGAGTCATGGTCCTTGAAGGTGCCATATGGGAATGAAGTTCTCTCCATTAAAAATGTCTGGTTAAGTGAAACTAGGATCTTAAATTAGAACATTGTCAGGAAGAGAAAAGAACAGATCTAAATGTGACTGTTACACATATTTGTGCCTATTGTCTAAGACAGACATTCCCAAATTGTGATACAAAGCCAACTGAAAGTGGCACATGATGATGGCAGCTGTTAACTCTGCTTGTAACAAGCATTTCTCTGAGCCGTGAGGTGAACAGATCCACACAGAAAGTTTTTGCTGATCTGTTGAGATTACTTCTCTATGAGGCTGCAGTTGCAGGAATGCTCTCAGCAGTGAGTGCACAATCCCACATTGCCCAGCTCCCAGGGCTGGCTTCAGGGGCGTCAGGAAGGGCTCAGGCAGAAGGGAGCAGGGTTGGAGAGGCAGGGAAGCTTTTTAGGTAGGAGGATGTGGCTACAGTTACTGTTTCCCTGACTGGTGTTGGTGTCTGATCAAAGGTCAGTAAGGGGTTGGACACCGTAAGAGAGGCTCTGGTTTGGGAGGTGAGACACGTAGAGCAGTGGCAGATGAAAACATGGAATTGAAGATCCTTCTTGGATGAGAGTGCAATTAAAGGGTTGGAGGTGACTGAATGTGTACCTGGCCTGACAAGAAGCTTCTGGTTTTGCATAGATGGTCCTACCACAGGTCAGCACTGTCTCTGATGGTGGTCACCTCAAGAACAAAGCTTGGGAACAACTGATCAAAATCACTGGAGTGCACATGGTCAGAAACTGGATATCTTCACAAGCATAAAACTGACAGAGGTCAGAAAGCCCACATTTTACTAGGTAGTAAAAATCTGTATCTGGAAAACCAGAAGCCAGGTTTTCATTATTCCAATTCTGCACAGTGTTCTTCAGAGAACAAATGATACAGTGTGTATCTTGAGCTGAACTTACATGTATGTGGCTTGGAAGTACCAGCTGGCATTATGCCAGACTTGTTGTAAAGAAAGGTGCAAAACTCCTTCTGTCATTTTCATAGAAAATTATGGAAGAGCAGAAGGAAGACAGAGACTCCTCTGAGTGTCTTTTCTTCTCATGTGTCCTGTTCAATCCTCTTCTTGCTAGTTGAAAAATGTGCTGAAAGTTAAGCTTGTGTCTGAAATACAGTTGGACAAACACAAGAGACACAATTGCACATTTTTGTCAGGAAACCCTGCTGTCTGCAGCCAGATATTTTGCACTTACAATGAAAAATGAGCAATTAATGTACAGATGAGACTTCTCAATAGCTACCATAGGAGCAGTTAAGAATATATCCAAGGTTTTGTATGCTTGCATAAACCAAGGCACCTGGTTGTCATGGTTAGGAGAGAGGGTGACAGCTCTGAAGACTGATTGCTTTTGTCCAAGCTTTAAGTTTCCCCAAATCTTACAGGACTGTAAAAACTCATTCAGTGTTTTTTGCTAATTTATGATTTAGCATTAGAGACTTCTTATATGTAGCAAAATCCAGAGTCTCTGTTGCACTGGATTTATGCTTAGCCTAGCAGAACTGCCTTGTAAAAGGCAGGGCTCGTCTCAGTATAAATTAGAGCAATTTAGGCGTGCGAGTCCTCAGCAGTATAAAACGTGCTCTGGCCACTTCTTGCCAGCTCCTAATGCATCCTGTGCTGGTGTCAAATGGGATCTGTGCAGGATCCAGTCCTGCTGGCTCTGTGTCAGCAGGGATCTCCCCTGTGGCAGGGAAATTCTTAGCTGAGCACAAGTAGGGGCTTTCCAGATCCTTTCTACTAGAAAGCTAACCAGGACTGTGCACTTCTAAGGCTCTGGATATTTATGTGTTTGTTTATTTTAATTAAGAAATATCACTTTACCCCTCCCATCCATCCTTCTTTTTTTTTTTTCCAAATCCTTTACAGTGTGAAAACTTGTAAATTGTGGTATTTATAAGTAACAATATTTGGTTATGATGGTAATTTTATGAGAAAAGATTGACTTTTTGCCCCTCACTAGTCTAATGGACTTTGCAAAATCTTAGTATGATGGTTTGTAGCAGGAAGACAGGAAATTTTTGGCTTTGGAATCAAATTTGGCTGAATTGTAGGGCTTCTGTAGCCAAAGTTATGAAAAAATGACCTTTTACTGAATGGAACATTTATCTGTTTTGTTTCTGTGAAACTATTTTTATGAGAATATTTTAGTTATATGCTCTTTTTCCTGATAAATGTAAGCTTAAAATAGTTGCTGTAGAGTAAAAGTCGTTGAAATTTAGAGCTTTTGTGAGATAACACTTCCAGTGTGAGGTTCAGGCCTAGGAGATTAGGAGTCAAACTCCCACAAAATTAAAAAACAGTGTAAAAGCATGGCTAGAATTTCATGGTGGCTAACTTTAAAAATAGCACTTTTTTGACATTGAAAACAAAATCAGAAAAAAGCATGCTCTCACTAATTGTGTGTAGCAGTCTGAAACAGGGCATTGTTTCAGTGTGCATACAATAATTTAAAAAAAAAGCCATCATACACATACACAATAGTTAGGGAAAATACCAGTTCAAGACAATTCAGCCAGATGTGCAGTGCTAACCAGTTGCAGCAGTGCAATAGCATTCAAATAACAAGATGGAAAATGTAGAATGCGATCTTTAAAAAGAATCCATTTTTCTCCTCCAAACAGGATACCACTCTGAGGCTGTGTTGGCATCACTCAAACAGCAGCAATGCTCAGTAGTGGAAGTTCTTGATTTTAAAGTGATTTTTATTTCACTGTTACAAAATCAATCTTTTGTATAACTTTTCATCAGGAGATGATACTTTTTGTAAAGGAAACGTAATAATGCTCTAAACTGTCCCAGCTTTGTTTTGTGGTAGGAATTAATGAGTACAGAAAATCACTTAGGACTGAGTAACTAGATTGACTTCAAAGATGTAATAATAATGTTGTTGTCCAAATGTTAGATCTTGTGAAAGTAAGGTCTGTTTAGCCACCTTAACATTTTTTCTGTTACATCAAGGCTGGGTTGTTGTGCACATACTTGTTGGGAAGAAGAGATCAAAACTCAATAGGGTTTATCTAATTTAATGTGAAATGTTTAGCATAGGAGGGGGAATCATATTTGGCTTTATCTAGACTGAGAAAAAACTAAGTCAGACAGAGTAAATAAAGGACCTAAACCTAAACCTTAATGGCACAGTGTCCACTGGTTTCCCTTTTCCCAAACTATGGCTCAGATGAATTTGAGTGTGGGTGTTAAACATTTTTAAACAATATTTCAACAGTTACTATACCTGCTACTGTCACTGCTTTCAGTGGGAGAATAGATAGGCCATCTGGAATCCTTTCTACTTGGTTTCTGAAACCTCTGTATAATAATGAAAATGCTTGAGTTGAGCCCTTTACCATTCCTAATCCATAGCTGTCTGGCAAGAAAACTTGTGAGTATCCACACTGGTAGTGTGACTTTGAAATGAGTAACTTGTGCTGATAATACTCCTTAGGATTGGATTATAATTTATTTTACTTAATTTAAAAATATTTCTTTTTATAATTTATTTTATTGATCTATCAAAAATCTTTGATAGATGCATGCTCAGGATAGCTATGTGAGAAACCAAATTGTTTACACAAAAAAATGGCACATAGATACATGTATTTTAAAGTACTGTTAATACAGAGAAATGCTAAAGTTCCTTTCTCTCTCTGGAATTGGAAAACAGCATTCTTGTTAAGCTTGACTGTATGTTTGTAATCAAGGGGAAACAGAGTACTTTAGAGCAGTGGTAATCAAAGGCCATAATCTCTCATCAACCTAATTGATAACCTTCTATTTGAGCATGTTAGGGGGCAGACAAAGTCAAGCTAAGATTGCTGTGCTTATGAGGACATCCAGATACTATCTGACAAATATATTCCCATTCTGGAAAAAAGTAAGCATAATTACCTCACAAAACATATATGAAGTTCAGCTAATTGGAATTTTATGTGCAAACTGGAAGCAGATGGTAACTTTCAGCAACCTAGTCCTAGTCGAGATACTAAAAATAAAGGCATTCCTGGTGGTAAATTTAACATTAAAAATTTGAGCATCATTTTATACTTTTCTAAATAAAACATAGTACCTTAAATTTCAGAAATTATTATATATATATATATATATATATATATATATATATATATATAGGTATAAAAATATGCACAGATTGGAAAAAAATGACAGTCTATCAAGAATTGAAATATGTTATATGATGGAGAATGTTTCCTTCTTACTGTGAAACACTCATCTTTATCTACAATGTTTCTTCTGTATTTTCAATCTTGTGTGTTGTGAACCAAACTCTGTAGAATTTAATCGAAAATCTACACTACATTTGCCATTAAATTACCAACATTATTTGTTGTAAAGGAAAGCAGCAGACTGACTCTGACTTTTTAGATTAACTCGCTGAAATGTTAAGGAATGTTCATTGGGGGACCATTACTCTATTTCCATAGAGGGAGTAAATATATGCACAGCACTTTTGACTGAATTGATATTTAAATACTCCAGTTACTTAAATTTGCATGATGAAGAGAATTGTGGAGCACTGAAAATGACAGTGCTAAAAATAACTTATATTCACAAATTCATTCATGGAGCTTCCATTCACGAACAATAAAATTTAAAACAAGAAGAAAAATGGATTTTTTTTAAATTTTAAAGATTAGTTACCATTACTACTGCACTGTAGTACATAGAAAATCTAGCACACTTAACTTGGGCCAAAATGTTTCATTATAACTACATTAAACCACTGAGGCAGATGTAATTTAATACTATCATTTTATGGAGAAGATTGCTTTATTTTGGCTGCTGTTGTTCTGGATTTGTGTATATCAAGTTTCTGTGTAATGTAGGGTGAGCTGTTCCAAAAAAATACTAAGCAACACTAATTCTGTTTTACTAACAAATATTTTTCTGTCTCCTACTCACTAATTGTCTTACTCTTTTAAGGGGTTTACTCTTACACAAGTTTACTTCTTTGAAGGGCTGTGGGAGATGGAAAGGGATTGATCACTGATTTGGAACATATTAACAGTGACAGTTATATAGGGACAAATTCTGTCACAGTTTACACACTGTCCAGACCCATTATTGCATGAGTCAAAACTAGAGCAGTTGGCCCTTGGCCTCTTTGTGAGCAAGAGGACTAGTAAAGGTGAAACTCCCTTATCTGTCCTCATTCTGATAATTCTTTAGGTTTCTATTTTTAGGAATTTTTTTTTATAATTAAGTGATCATCTGTTCACTTTCATTATTCCTAGGATATCTAAATACATTTCTACATTTAGGTCTTCATGTTCATTATCACTAACATCAAACTGATAGAAAGTAAAATAAATGAAGGGGCAACAGAGAATCAAGTGAGCTGCATGGGGTGGGTTATAATTTATCAGTTCTTTGACTTGAAAGACCAGAAAGACTCAGCTGTAAATCTAAACCTGAATTTGAGGTGTTTCTTATTGAAATATAAGTAGAGAAAAGCACATATTAGTGAAAAGTATCATTTTACTGAAAACTCACTTTTTCCATTAAAATCCAAAACAAGGTAACATGATGCAGAGCTACTGATGAGTTCTTATTAGAAGAAATCTCTCCATCTAGAGTAACTACACATAAGGTAACTAATAATAAAAAATCACAACCTTTCTTTGTCAGACTAAATTGTATCTCCACTGATATGATTTCCCAGATTAGACTTTCTGCATGCTGGATAGGAAATCTTGTGATTCAAAGATAAAATGGATTTAGGTGGTAGTAATTTCTTTCTCTGTAACCCGAGACTGGCTTGCTCCTTATCAGGGAGAACCTTAAATTGTTTCAAACAAAAAGCAGGGGTAGTTAGCAGAGCCTTAGATCAAAAGCTAGCCTAGGTCTGCACAGCGGGGGCAGTTGCCTGCTAGGGAGTTACCTTCTGCGGTAGGATACATTCTGGATAGACTTTAGCATTAAGCTTCTCAAACAAACAGCCTAAAAAATACATTTTGAAAACTGTTAGTTTTACATATTTCCTAGTGCTCCAACTAACATTGTCTAAAACCTGAGAGCATCTTCCTTAATTAATTAATTAACATAAATTTCTTAATGCTTAATTGTTAGTGAATCGTATGTACTGAGATTTTTCTCCTAGTGATGTGGCTTTATATTGTTTTAATTATGGATATGCAAATTTTTTTGTTGGATTAACAGCAAAAACCCCGATGTTAATATATCATGAAACTCATTGATTCTAAACATCTCCCGTGGAAGCACAGCCAACCTGGCACGTGTACTTGCCAACAGCTATAAAAGTAGTGTTTGCGTGGATGATATTTGGTCTGGCATTCAAAAGCTGCAATATTTAGTGTTTCTTGACAGATCACCAGGGAGACTCCAAGGTTTTACTCACCTGCCAGCTACTGCTGCTGCCACGTTACGCTTATCCCTCCCCTGTGTTCAGAGGCTGAACAGAGCCAGTGTGGGAAGCAGCTCGGGGTACTGCTAGAAGAACTGCAGGTGTTTTCAGTTTCCATCCCAGCTGCCCCACTCACCGACCTCCCTACAGTCAGCAGAAGGGAACAGTTTGCTGCAGCTATGTCACTGCCAGGTTTAAACAAAGGGACTTTGCACGGGAGGGGCAGATGTGGTCACATAATCCTCCTGATGACTCTGGTACTCCAACCTCAGGGAAAGGGGGGGAATAGTAGTGCTGAACTGCTTGAGGTTGCATTATAATGTGCTTATGTTAACACTAATTAACACACATTTTATGTGGCTCATTTGTCTCATGAAAATTGCAAATGATACAGTGACATTTTCCGTAAGGTGTCTAGGAAGGGCTGTAACTCTGCCTTTCTCCTTTCTTACTAACCAAGACAGTTAAACTGAAAAAGATTTAGGAAAAAGCTACATGGAACAATTAAAGGTACAGAATGACCACCATAAAAAGCGTTAGAACTCTGGAAAAAATCACTTAAAGGAGGAAGGGTCAGAGATCCATCAAATGATGAATGTAATTGATTGAGTGGGTGGGAATCATTGTTGCTCCCTCAAGTGTTGAGAGCCAGCAGGTATGAAATAAAGCTAGTCAGGTACACATTAATAATTAACAAAAGGAGACAGTTCTTCACCTGACAAGGTGTAGAAGTCCTTTTTCCTGGATGATCTATCTACATGTTAAAGTTATGCATGAGTTAAAAGAGAGTCTGGACAAATTCACATATCAGAAATCTGTTGTTGGTAACTAGGGAACTCCTGATCAAAATATCAAGTCCTGGGGAAATAAGATCTTTACTTGGCCTTTGGTCCATACTAAGAGCCCACATTCAGTTATAAGGACTAGAAGTGATATTGGTTTGATCCACAGAGGCTGCTTTTATCTTCATATATTCTATATTTTTATTCTGACTCAAGCCTTTTAATTAGTTTTATCCAGCTGAAAAGCCCTTACTTACTTATGGGCACATGCTTGGGCTCATGATGGGATTTCTGGGGTTGTCCTGGGCAGGGCCAGGAGAGAGACTCGGAGATCCTTGGGAGGTTCCTTCTACATCAGGATATTCTGTGATTATACACACTTCCCTTCTTGGCTAGGTTGTTGGGTTCTTTGGGGGTTTTTGCAGGGGGGTGAGATCAAAGGAAACATCTCCTGATGTTTGAGCTTTTTGAATTACTATATTAAATTTATCAATTTGTTAGTTTAATAGTGTGGATGACAGCTTAGGACTTATTGTCTGCATTATACAGTTTACCTGGTCTAGTTAGTCCTATTGGAACAACTTCTGAAACAATAATACAGAAATTCAGAGGGCAGTAACATATGTAGACCTCACAATAGGTGAGCTAAGGAAATTTTTTATTTATCGAAGTAGTTTTTTTGCAGCTTCATCCCGTTGTAATGGTACTATTCAGACCCATTTTAACTATGATTTTAGTATCTCTCTGTTCCACTTCTCATTACCATCATATGAATAAGATTTTAAATCTACCCTGCAACTGTTTCCATGAGACTATATTCTTTACAGAATTAGCCACAATGATGGAAGTAGGGAGGTTTTTGAATTCTCATTTCAGCTTTGTGACTGATTCACATGACTTTGAACAAATCATGTAAGTATCTGTGCTGTCTCTAAGTTGAAGATAACAGCAGCCTTATAGGAATGCTTTTAAAGTAAACTATGTAAAATTTTATGAAGATTTAAATTGTGATTTACTTGTATTTTTGAAATACTGCTTTAGGGATGGAAAAGCATGCTAATGAACCTTGAGTGCATAGAACAAGCTATGTTTTGTGGCTGGCTCAAAGTGGTCTGTCATATGAATCAGAATGTGTGGGATGCAAGTGGAGTCTATGTGCAGATGGGGTTTATTCGCTCTCTCTATTTCTCATGGTGCCTCATGAGGAACAAATATCTGCCTTCACCGAGTTCAGTGAGAAAGCCTGGTCTAGGACTTCTGCAGCACTCCATAGGATAACATTGTTAATTTTATACACATAACAATTGTATCTGGAAGTCTACCAAGGAGTGTCAGGCCCCCTCTAACCTACCAGCCTGGTGATGCTGTGCTGCAGCCTGGGGTGCAGTTCCCCTAAACGTGACTGTGAGAATGCTCTGAGTTACTTCTCTGCAGAAACTGCAGTGCATCCAGAAGGAAGTTCCATGCCCAGGTATTGTTCAGACAGACATTTGAGATGTTGCCAAGTTGTGCACTGAAATCTGGGATCCGAGAAGCTCTGGCTTTTTACAGGTCAGCCATACATTGAAAAGATATAAATAGCAGATGATCCAAACAATCCCCTAAAGAGCTTCTGGGTGTTGCAAGTTGAATGGAAACAAGGCATTGCTCTGAGATAGGCAAAAGCTATTTCCTTTTATTATGTGGTTCTCACAGATTTTTTTCCTTAGAGATATTTTCCATGGAAGCCTAAACTCTAAGAACTTGTGTAGTAAAATGGGGATTTTTTCACTTTCTAGTAATGAAGTCACACATATTTATAGCATTATCATGTAAGAATCCCAAGTAACAATTACTAATTAGAAAGAGAGGGAAGATACTCCTCATTTTACTGAGGAAATGGAGCCGTGATGAATTAAAGAGACTTTCCCTGACTCACAAGAAACTTAATGTGGAGCTAGAAATTGAGCCCAGACCTCCTGAAATTCAGTTCACTGTTTCAGTCATATGACCATCCTTTTCCAAGTATCAAATATGTACACAAGGCTCTCCAGTTTAGTCTTCACATTAGTTTCCAATGAAACTTTGCCCTTTCACTCATTTTAGCAAAAAGGCAGACATTTGCCCATTTGTCTCAATAGTAAGTAGAAACTGCTCTCTATACAGATGACAATTTCCTCTCCATTCACATGCTTCTCATCCTAGTATTAAAGCCAGCCTGTGTCAGCAAGGGCCCGTTTAAATTAGAAACCAAATAATGTTTCAGGGATGCCTTGGGCTGTCTTGTGGAGAGGTTCTTTGCAACCCTTGCCAGTTACTACTTGGTGGTCCTGCCAATCCTTGCTGAGTTTCAAAACAGAAGTTGCTCAAGCTGGAGCAGCGCTGCTTGCCCGGCATACGCAGCTGGACAGCCTGAGAGCCGGGACCCAGCGAGGCCTGGTGCTCAACCAGGCACAGTTCACCAGACCTTGTAAAGGGACAGGGGAGAGGCACTGTCCTAATTGCTAACATTCCTCCTCTGCAAGACTTCTCCTGATACTCATTTAATAAGCTCAGGCTCATAAAGTCTAAACAATTTAGGCAGTCAAGTGGTAGCTGATATGTATGTGGAGATAGAGATGCAGCCAGACTAAGTGGAGAGTGAAATGCCTAATTTCTGACTTTGCCAAGCTTTATCTGGCAGTTGCAGATGAAGTAATAGCTCAAGCAGCTGTGCCCAAGAACAGAATTTATGTTGGGAGTACCTCAGGAGCAGTACTTCAGGCCAGGTTTGCACAGCCACAGCTCCTGTGTGCATGGTCTGTCTGCCAGCGTGGTCGTCTCACACAGTGAGTAATACTCATAAGCTCTGGTCTGAAAGCTCCTGCCAGTGGCAACAAAAATTAGGGATGTGGTATTGCTGTGTTCTCAGAGAGACAAAAGGCAGGTTCAGCAGAACTGGCTGAAACATGCAGGTATTCCCACATCACAGCAGCAGCTGTTTGTAAATAGGCACACCTTCGTATGCAGAAAGGAGTGAGCATCTAGAGACTGCTCTGTGTGGAAGTTTGGCATTTTCTGTGGAGCTGTTGCTGAGTATTTTAGCATTAAATGGGAAAAAGTATCATTGCCTTCATTAACATTTCATTCAGAATTATTTTCATCTCATAGTGGAGCAGGGAGATACAGTAACTAGATGTAAAACTTTCATTGATGGGATGAAGAGATCTGAGGTTCAAACTGGAAATGGGACTTGAGTAAACATGGGACAGGGAGGAAAAATGAATTTTCATGAACCTGGGAAATGTTTTTTGTTAAAAAGAAAGCATCTGTAGTTTCTATAGTTTCAAAGTTTCTATAGTTTCTCAGGAAATAGAAAAGAAACATTGTTTCAGCTCATCTTTAAAATACACAAAGGACAGGCAATGCCAAAAAGAGGAGTATTTTTGCTGATTGTACTTTCAATGTTCTCTTGTTAATGGTCTTTTTCTTCTAAGAGGTCGTTTACCATGTTTGATTCAAATAGATCCACTCTGCATAGTTTTAGAGTAACTTCGTTAATGTTTTTTTGATAACTTCTGCTTATCAGCCTAAGGCTTATTGGCCATAACTGCATTGTGAGCTGAGTAAATTGGTTGTTAGTGCATTTGCAAACAGTTCAGCCTGATTACATTCATCTAAGCACCAATTTTACAGCTGTGTCAGTGGGGCCATTAGAGGACTTGAGCAAGCAAGCAGGCAGGCACCCTGCACATACCTCTCTCAGCATGGTGATTTACTGCCTCTATCTGCTGCCTTTTACAGCTGTGTGCTGGCTAGTGTCCCTGTCTTGCTGCTTAGCTTTTTTCAGTCCTGTAGTGCTGCATCCTTACTGTGGAATCTGAATCTGACTTTGCCACTGGAAAACGGCCTGTGGCTTTTCTAAAGTTCTTTTCCCATCTTCCTGGTGGTTACCTTGTGCTTAGAAAAACAAACTGATAGGGGTCATAATAGGTGGACACAAATACTTTCCTCTTAATCCACTTCTTTTTGATTACTCTGTTTTCTTTGACCATTTTCCAAAGTTTCTCTTGTGTTTTGTTTTGACTTAGCCTGATAGCTGAAAACTTTACTGCTAATTATTATTTTTGACAGTTATGACATTTATATTCCACCCTCCCATAGTATCCTCTGACCTGCAGGTATTAGAATGCACAAAGCTATGCCTAAAATGCCACAAAGGAATGCACATCACATATAGTTACGAGTTAGTTCAGATAAGCAGAGTACAGTATATCAAGAAGACACAACAAGCATCACTGACTTGAATATCTGCAGTGAGAAACAGTTTTGGAGTAATTTCTGATTATAGAGTCAGTACATTAAAACAATATGGAATTATAACTTGCAATTTTTTGCTAAGCTGAGATTCACATGTAGATGGATTCATCTAATTAAATCAATAAAACATTGGCTGTTGGGATGGAAGGATTTGAAGTGTACAAGGAAGGTGGGAGGAGGACAGCTACAAGAATTAAGTGTCTAAACAAGGATACTCTGAAAAGCATTTGGCTATGGTGGGTTCTCTGGAGGCTGAGTAGGTGGTTCTTTTTGCTTCAGAACAAAAGGGGAAAGAGGCCATGTGGCATCCTGGTTGATAGCAGCTTATGTTATTTGACTTGTAAGAGATAATAGTTTCAGAACTCTGACACTGTTTCCTTTGTTTTCTCACTAATTAATAAATGAACAGAATGAAAGTATCATCCTTAACTGTGGCTGAAGGTTCACATGTTAATATTTTCCCAGGTGGAACTCGCAGAAATTTGCACAAAGAGCGAACGTTACATTGGCACAGAAGGTGGAGGAATGGACCAGTCAATCTCTTTTCTGGCAGAAGAAGGAACTGTATGTGTACCTTTGTAATCTAAACTAACAGTGTAATGTTAATTTATGTAAGCAAAAAAATACCTTCATTAGTATCTAGAAGAAAGACTAGAAACTGGAATACCCTAGTAAGCAGTATAAGCACCATTGGTATACAAATGAAACAGGAATTAAACTTACAAACTTGGGTACAATTGAGTATGACAAGTTTGAATGGATATGATGAGGAAAACCAGAAATGGCAAAGAGGAAGGAAAAGATGTGGGGAAAGATGTACTCTAGAAGAGCACCAGGTTCCACTATTTGGCTAATTCATGTTGAACTTAGAATGTTTCCCATATAATGAAATCTGAATGGTCGGCATGCCTTGTATTCAGTGCAAATGGGATAATTATTACAAAAATGCTTTCTTGAAACTTCTTATAACCAAACAGTTCTAGGAAGTTTTGCCAGGTTCAGTTAAAAAGACAATGGAGACTTTTTTTTCACTAGTTTTGCTAATTCCAGACAATTCTGTGGCTGGATTTTGATGTAGAAGGCATTTAGCAGTCTTAAACGTGGTGACAGAAGGTGAACTAGCTGTGATAAACAGGACCTGCCAAGTTATGCATGAGTGCTTGCAGTGGAATTTACAGTGAGGTTCATCTGCTGTCCCAGAAGGTGCACAGGACTGCAACTGTTCAAACCTCAGACCTGTCAAAATACTTTTATTGGAATTAATGTAGTGCTTCATAACAACCTTTACTTTCCTTACGATTGTGGCATTATATCTCTACAGCTTTTGTTCCTAATGGCATGTCTTGGATGGGCTTACACAGAAAAAACCTATTTCCTAGAATTACACCAAACATTTAATGCCATCATGAGACACGTGTATTTTCAATTTCACATCACCTGTACCTACTCTACACCTTTCCTTCATGTTTTTACTGTTAGTAGTAAAAACACAGTGACATGAATAATGAAACAAGGAAGCAGCATATTTTCCTGCCATACACAAAGATGATTATGTAAGTGGAAGCTTTTCTGATATATAGCAGTGGCAGCCAGAAAGACAAAGAAAATGTTAGAACAGATGAGAAAAGAATTGTGAACAAACCAGAAAATATCCTTGCATCAGTGTACTTGCAGCTGAATGCAGCTTTAGCCTCCCATCTTATAAAACAAGAAAAGTACAGTGAAGGACACTGAGGTTTATTAAAGCTTTTTTTTTTTATTTAATATGAGCATTAACTGAACAATTTAAAACTTTTCAGCTTTGAAAAGAAGAAGCTTTGAGGATGATACTTTGAAGTTTGTAAATTCCCTAAACTAGTAAAGAGAAGGTAAATGGAGGATTCAATGTTTTTCATAACTGAAGCACTAATAGAAACACAATGACATTAGCAAGCAGCTTGTAAAAAAAAAAAAAAAAAAGGAAGTTTGAGTTCTTTTCCAAAAGATTCATTGTTAAATTGAGAAATACCATACATTGTGGAAGGCAGAAGTTTTAAAAGGATTCAAAAAAGTCCTTTGTGGATACACTGAGTGTTAAACTACATGTAGCTATTTAACATAATAGTCAGATATTTCTTCCAGTATAACCATTGTAATCTTTGCTTATGGGAATCTGGAAAAACATACCCCTAGAAAAGATTGCTTTGTATATGTTCTATTTTTATAATCCCCTTAAATAGCCATTTATGGCTACTGTCAGAATCAGGACACTAGACCAGCTTAGTGGTACATTCTGGTCTAATGTAACACATCTGAAAGGGTATATTTTAAATGTAAGCAAGTCTGTCTGTCTTGATAGTAATTCTGTGATGGGGTCCAGAATCTCAATGGCAGGGAGTAATACATATGCTGTACATAATGTACAAGCAGATTTGTCATTGTTTATTTAGCACTCTAGCTGCTCAAGGGACTCTCTGGGGGTGAACAATGCCAAAACCAGTAAGATGTCCCTGCTTGCACAGTTACAGTCTATTCTAAGAAGCTAAAACAGGGCACATGATTTACAACTTACCCCAGTGAAAAACCAGATGTGAATTTAATCTCTTGATTACATTACATCCTGAATTATTTAATTAATGGATGCCTAACTTATTCCATGAAAAGGTCATGAATGTTGGGAACATCTTACGCAGCTTGTGTAAGCATGTGTGAGGCAAGGCAGTCTCTTATGTCAGAAAGGAGGAAACAGTAACTACGTTCTTATACATAGTTTTATTTAATTTCTTGGTTTAATTGTCTGTATGTACCATGATCACTGCCTCAAATCAGTCCTAAAATGTTGGTACCGTACTGTACCTCAGTGTACTAATCTCGCTGTAGCGCAGAATGAGAAGACTGAGGGGGAGATGGACAGTGATGAAGGGGCAGGGAATGCAAAGCCCCTTGTTTCTAGTGGCATGCACATTAGCTTCAGCCAGGCCTGGTACTTCTCTGCAGATCAAAGTGAAACTGGTGTCTTAAACAGGCAAGAAAAATAGGTTGGGTGGGGTTCTGTAAAATGCTGAAAAAACCCAAAGACCTAATGGAAACATTTTAAAATCCAGCTACAGGGAAGGGTTTGAAATGTATGTGTAACTTGACCAATGAGGTTAAATTTCTCTTCTTGCTGTTTCATGTCAATTTTCTTTCCTTAACTGTGCCTGTATTTTCAAGAGAAAAAAACATGCAAATTTGCATTTGATTTATAGAACTAAGTGCACTGTTAGCTAGTAGTAAATTAAAACTAACCATTCATTTTTCTTTCAATAGGCCAAGTTGATAGAGTTCAGTCCACTGAGGGCAACTGATGTTAGACTTCCAAGTGGAGCAACGTTTGTTATTGCTAACAGTTGTGTTGAAATGAATAAAGCAGCAACTTCTCATTACAATATTAGGGTAATGGAGTGTCGGCTGGCTACAAAGGTAACACATGGCTTATGTCAAACTCTAATGAAACCTTCATCTAAATATGTGCTTTTTTCCACTTCTGACCAGTTGTGTCTTTAACACCTGGCTAGGTGCTACTCTTAGTATAATTTTTCTTTCCAGAACCAGACACTTCCATATGCAGGAACAGAACTCCTGCTGAGCTTAATGGAAGTGCAAGGACTGTGTCCTTATATAGAAGATTATGTGATTTAGTTCTATTAAATTTATTTTTATTATATTTCAGTGGAGGAAATAAGTCTATTTCTCAGAAAAAAAATATTCCCAGTTAATAAGATAGTCTGTTTCTAATTAAAGCTGAATAATGACAAATACTGGAAAGAAACCAGTATGGTCACATGTTTGTATGTATATATGGCAATAGATGTATATTTTCTAGGATTTAGAGAGCATCCAAGCTAGTAGTTGAAAGCCTGGAAGTAATATTAGAAGTGCTGAATAGCAGCATGTGTGTCAGTGTAAAGTTTAAAAACAGGCTCGAATGAAACCCCAACATTTAGGGTGTACAGCCAATTTACAGCTTGAAATTATATCTCTAAGGTGTATGGAAATTGAACAGGGGAAATCTAAGTTCTGCTTTGATTCTGGATTTTGTATGTTCAGGAGTATGTAGATGTAGGGTTTGATTTCTTTTCTTTATGGAAAGACAGTACATTTCTCTTTGATAAGAGTAAATGATGAGTAAGCATAAAGATTCACTGCAGTCGTACCCAACATAGGGTGCTGTGGCAAAGAACAGAATGTGGGTCACGAAGTCTAGAAGAAAGCTTTGAAAAATGCAAGTGGAACTTCTTGCCACAGAACATTAGACTAACATCTGATCAATATTCAAAAGTACTTTGAACATTCGTTGGCATCATGATTCCATTAAAAATAATTTTTTACAAGTTTTAGTTAGCATTAAAAAATAGTTGAAGATCTGATCAGACATTGACAAAATGTATTATAAAATAACGTGCTGAGATTTTTTGGAAGAGGGAAACTAGACTTCCAATGACTTTTTAAATGGGCTTTAAACTCAAATATTAAAGGAATCGTTGCATTTCAGTTGTATCTAAGACATGGTAAAACAAATAGCACCAATGACCACAATTAAAGCTGTTGTCACTGAAGTTAAAAAAAAGATTTTTAAGCCATGAAGAAAATTAAGATAAGGACTATTTGTTAGTTCTGCTATAACTAAAAATCTCTAATTTGGGATTGGTAATGGACAAAATATAAATTTTTAGGAGGAGATTCTTTTGTAAATTCATTTTTTTTGCATAATGAATAGAGAGCCTTCACAGATAATCTTTTCTAAAAGGCACTGTACAACGAGTGCATTAAGCTGTGAGAGCTTTTGAAGTTATTGTTCCATATACCAGACTTTGTGAATTGAATCACAGTTTTCTAAATTGCTTTAAATTACTAGTCCTGTACAGTATACTGAAGAGGTAGTAAGACAACATCTTTTCTTTTACATTCTTGTTAGCTATGATGCAATCTCTAAAAATGTACTTTTAGCAGATGCTCAATTGTAAGGAGACTAACAACATACACCTGTCTGTTTTTAAACATATGCTACCCAGATGGAAAGCTGCACACATGATAAAAATACATTGAGCCAGGAAAAGACTGTCTTTAGGAAGAGGTCACAGTGGGGTGAAGGAGGGCAGGTATGTAAGTGGAAACAGGGAAGTCTTTTAAGCACCATTAAGCTAATGGAACTATGAACTAACGTGCTGGGCCTTGCAATAATGCTTTAAAATAAATTCTCATTGTAAGTGCCTTAGGATAGGCTTTTTTCCCCTTTTCTGCTTTAGGTAATTCTAGAATTTCATGCTGCTTTACTGTGTAGGTAAAGATGCCAACACAACATGTCCGTGCTAGTGTTAGTGTAGAACATTTTGCTATCAGTCTGTCCTACAGCGAGTTTTTGATCATCCTGGTAAATTATCTTTCTTAGATTCTTTCCCTTCCCTCTAGAGAATCATTCTTTTGCCTTTCTCTTCCCCTTTCTCTGTTCTTGTAGCAGCCTCTGAGTGCTCTCCTGCACTCTGTCACAGTGAGTTTCCAGTTTAAAGACGTTTCCTGTCCCTCACTGCTCCGAGCTCCCCCCGGCTGGCGAGAGCGGGGCTGGGGGCGCCGCGCTGCCCCTGCTTCACCCTCAGCGTGGAGGGGGCCAGCAGTGTCTGCAGCTGCAGAGCCACCATCAGCTGCTGGGCACAGTGCTCAGATGGCATTATAGAAATGTTATGTGTAAGGAAGTGATGCTGCTATAAAAGTATTCCTGGACTTACCCTTAGTCAGACTTTCTTGTATTTGTATTTGCCCCATCATTTACCAAGCATGTTTTCCTCTCAGTTACTTACAGTTCTCCAGTGTGCCTATATTGAACAATAAAGAGCAATAAAGCCCAAAGATTCTATATCCTAGCAGTTAAGAGCTGCTTGATGTCTGTATCTTTAATCAATCTATCCAGAGATCATCAAGAAAATATCCAGCTGTGGGAGAAGTATTAGGATTAGTTTTTGTAAATTAAAGAGATGGGATTTTTTTTTCCCATTTCTGTTCCTTGCCCATTACAATTCGAGCTGCTGCAGCTAGACTATTTTCAAAAACTATTTCTGTTTGCCCATAATATTTTTCCCAGTGCTGTTAGAATCAAAACTTTGCTATAAGCAGGATAGACCTTTCCAGCAAAGCTGTGCCTGCTGGCCCAACAGGGTCAGTTTCCATTTGGAACATTTGACCTTTAAAACCCCACTGTAGTTGGCTTGCCTGAAATACAGCATCTCCCTTGAAGAAATGGGAACAGATGTGACAATGCATGTGGCATATTTCTGCAGGGGATTATTTATTAAAAAAGGAAGTAGAAAAAATTTTGTTGCCTGATAGAATATTATTGTTTGTAATTTTTGTTTAACTTCTCATAATAAAGTCCAGGGGATGCTGAATACTGGGATTAAAGCATAAGGGAAGTAATTTCTGTTCATTTAGTACCTTGAAGAAGATCTATAAGCACCAACATACAACATATTTAAGTAAAATGAAGCAGTAATTTTTATGCTAACTTATCAGTAAGTAAGCTAAAATACAAATTACATAAAGGCTGTAGAATTCTAGGTATTCAGAGCCTTTAAAAAAAAGGCCAGAAGTGACTTAACCAGTCTTTTACAGACAAAATTGTCTCACACTGATTTCTACATTAGGCACTAAACTGTTCTGCTTCTTTCTCTACCACTGAACATTTAAAATTGTATTTTAAATGGCAACAAAGTTTGTTTTGCTCTGCTGAGCCTCACATAAATCTCAGCAAGTCACTAGATGGCACCAAAAGTAGTTAATTTTTAGATACTGCAATAAAGCAAAACTGGAAGAGCCCCTGCAAAAAAGACACTGTAGGGGGAGAGTAAGAATCTACACCAGATAGCTGGGCAGCAGATCGGCTTAAATTTCATGCTGTAACTTTGCACAAAACAAAACAAATACTTTTCAGACATGTATGTAAATGCCATGCGTTTTTTAACCCAGAAAATTAAATGGCTTAACTGAATCAAGATAAATTATTTCAAACCAAACCAAACTCATTCCAAACTGGTGCTTATTGAAAAGAATAAAACACACTGGGTGAAATCTTGGCCTTCTTGATAAAAGGTTTGAATGCTTATTTGTGTAGAAAAAAGATTTAATTCCCTGGTCTTTCTGTACTGGTTTAAACTCTTTTCAGACATATAGCTTGATCTAGAAGTTTTAAACTCAATTTAAATGGTGCAGCACTGGACATACATCATGTGCCTGTGAACACAGTAAAATGACATTGCTGTGTACCTGCTAATCTTTGTTTTACTTTGTAATCTGTTGAAACTACAGGTGCTATGTCAATGACCACTGACTATTCTTCTGTAATTCATAACATCAAAATATTTCAGCTTATGAGGACAGCTGCTTTACCATTTTCATTAGACACATGGGAGCATCAACACATAATTCAGCCTTCCAGAGAAAAGCCTGTTGGACATTCTGTCTTTTAGGATTCTGGTGTGTTGTAGTAATGACTGTCAACTGCCAAACCATCACAAAGATGGTATCATAGCCAGGAGTGGGGAAAGCAGATCCACCTATAACTAATAAATATCACAGCAACCATGTAGGAATGGAACAGATTCAGATCAACATTGTACCATTCCTGTAAAGGCTCAAAAGTTCCTTTAAATTGGATGTTAAAGAAGGTACTTAAATTTTACCTAAAACTCCCAAGATTCAGAAAGGTTATGGTTATTCTCCCCACAAATCTCATGACCACTTTCATATTTTTAAGGCTATTATGAAAAAAGGTTGCAATGACAACCTCAAATGTTCATCAGAAAATTCCAGGAGTGTATTGGAAATGTCAAACTGAAATGTTAGAGCAAATACTAATAGTATGGAAATAAACTTTTTAAGGACTTCTAGTGTTACAACATCATAGCACTTGTATAAACGGTTGTCCAGATGCATTGTAAAAGGTTAGTAAGTGCTTGAAGTAACAAAGTCCATGGAAGAGGATAAATCACTGATCTGATGTCACACAAATAATGCCAGTAGGGCTTTTACAGACAGTATCTGATTTGAGGGAAGAACACCTGTAATTCACAGACCTTTAATAATAAATGTAAGTATTGACTGCTCTGTACTGGTAGAAAGTAGGTTCTGATGGTTCTCTATTAAGAAGTGAAAAGAGAAAATGGGCCTTAAAGATACTTACAGACAACGAAAAGGTTTAAACAGGAAAGCACAATATTTTCTGTTTTCTTTTTTTTTTTTCCTAATTTTAGCTTCTCTCAAAATCAAAAGGCTTGGAGTGGAGAAAAATGTTGAGACTCCATGATGTGCAAACCAAGCTAGGAGTTAGCCTAGAGGAAATGCTGACCATTGTCGAGGAGGTATTACATCCTGAGCCTTACAGCGCAGAGGAAATTTGTAAATGCCTGGGAATTAGCCTGGAGGAGCTCCACTCTCAGATCCTTAGTCAAAACATGCAAGATGGTGAGCATATATGAAATGGTGGGGTTTACTGTACAATATTTGTATTATATAAAAGTTTTATGCATTAATAAGTAGTTCAAGTGGAAGTTTTGCCAGAATACTTGGCTGGAATCTTGGCTGGGAAGTGAAAGAATTGATACCATCGTCAATTGATATTTTCATTCTAACTTTTAACTTAAAATAGAGCAAACTTTGATTTTGATTGAACTGTTTCTAAAATGATGAAATTATGAATGCTTAACTGGTGTTCAAGACCAGCATAGATAGGCTTGTGCTTCTGTTCTTAACTGATAAATACACGATCACTTCCTAAAACCGGGCAGCAAGTCTCAGTCTTTCCTGAGAAAGTTTCTGTCACTATTACTATTTCTTTTTCTTCTAGGAAGATGTTGGTGGAGATGGACAATTTGCTATCTGAAGTTCTTCCCATGTATTATTGTTTAGGATTGTACCATGCACTCATGAGCATTGTCACACATGAAATGAATCCTGGATTCATATAGTAGGATTACTAGTAATACCAAATAATATAAAATTTATGAAATAATTTGTTCACTTTCATAACAGGTTTCCAATTGAGATCAGAATCTTCCTGTAAGAACTACACAGAATCCTTCTTCCTTGTTTCCATTCTGTAGCATTAATACCTGTATTCTCTTGGAGCCAAATCATATCCTTATCAGTCCTTCCCAAGACTGCTTTCAGGAATGTGCACATTGGATGTATATAGATCTGTAATATATCTATCTATACTGACCCTTACTTAAATAATCCGTTCATCTGGAGTGATTGTAAGTTTCATGTATTAACCAAGGACCAGGTCCTGAATCTTCAACCTGTTTTGCACCCCAGTGGTATCAGACAGTATGAGACTTTCTTATTGTTTAATTACACTGCCAGAAGATATTAGGATGGAATAAGATATCTTAAGCCAGCTCTTTATCTCCATAGAAAGTTTTGATAACTTTGTACTGTCTGTACATGAGGAATATATGTACCATGTACCTGCACTCTGCAGCGTTTCCCTGGCAAACTGCAGGGTTGTAAATCTTACACTGTCCCTCCACGAAGCAATGCAAGACTATTAACTTACAGATGTTTATACTCCTTATACCTGGTTATAAAACAAAATTCTACAGTTCTGCAAAATTGAATTGCTTACACCGGTTATTTTGATTTTTTTTTCAAAAAACAAAGTCTGGATGAAAAATTTAGACATAAAAGCCATAGAAGAAACTCAAAGGAAATTTTATACTGTAGCTCTGAATACCATTTGCAGATGTTTGCTGAACAGAATCTCTTAAACTTGCATGACCGGGATTTCATTTGATAAGACCAATTAAAAAGGATTATGCTGAAAGCCTTTTTGCATGTACAATATAAAATGAAATAACAGATTTCTGTAAAACATGCAGAAGAAACAAGACAGACCTAGAAAGAATCTAAGTCTCCTGGGTTTGTTACACACTATACAGATTACGCATTATGTTGGCTTTGGAACACCAGAGGCTGTTTGAAGAAAACATTTTTCTTACTTCCCCTCTACTTTCCCACTCTATTTTAATGACAATGCCTGGCTTCTTCATGTGAGACAGAAAACATACTGTCAAATAAGTAACCTCTTCAGAGGATTTCGAAGTGTCATTGAATTTTTTGTTCAACGTGAAGAACAAATCGTAACATTTAGGGGATCTTTTCATGCCCAGGGATCGTTACAAATACTGGTTTGTATTGGCATTATATCTCACATTTAAGGACCTAAAAGTGCTCTGTACATACGAATTTAGCTTTAAGTGCAGCTTCCCCTCCTCTACTCTTCCAGTGACAGTACTGTATACTTACCTAAAGTTTTAACAGTACTGTAAGGGTGAGCAGATAAAAAATCCACGTTTCAAAGGAACATTCTATGGACTGGCTTTGTTCAAGTTCCAGGCCAGGTCTGGAAGCCCATATCAACTCTGCATCTCTTTTACAGCAAGTATTCAAGGATTTCTGCAGTTCCCCACTGTACAGCCCATTCGTTCTCCACATTTGGAGAAGTACAGATGGTGTATAAAGCCTCTCTAAACTTCTTGCAGTTGTTCCTTGGTCAACTCAAAATCCTGAGTTTAGAACTCCCTTGCAAATGTTTACATGTGGATTGCACTTGTGGCTTCTGAACATCTCTAGAAAAATAATCTTTATTACTTTCTAAGGTGCACTGTGCCATAATTTTGGCTTGGACTCGACCGGTTCACAGAACACGTAGTGTGTGGTGATTGTGGGACATTAAGTATTTATAAGCTTTGCCACAAAAGGATATTCTCTTATAAAACATGGTATTCCTTTAACCATGAGATGTTTTTTCTTCTTAAATGAGGTATTTTTTAAGCCCATTTTTCCTTTTCAAATAAAAAAAATTAATCCAATTCTGACATTTAAAACAGAGAATGAAAACGCCATGGGAGGAGTAGGCATCCATTTGCTGTGTGGATTTGACTGTTTTAACTCCTATTTGTCCCCTGGAAAGAGAATTCTAAATCTGTGCTGCAAATTCCACTGGTGCTTAAACAGCCGTCCATGGGCATTGATGGTGACTTGAGTGCAGGAACAGTTTCCACACTCCCTGCACTGATGGGTGTAGGTGAGGGGGTCTCGAGTGCTCTGTCAGGCAGCTCGAGGGGCTCTGTTCATCAGTAGATGACCTGCATGACCAGAAATTACCCCTCCAAACTGACAGACTTCAGAGCACTTTCCAGTTTAAGGATCCAAGTGCCTAGTTCTGCCTCGCCCTGACCTATGTCATGGAGAAATTTTGGGACACACCACAGAAACAGAGATGTGGCTGCTCCAGGCAGATCCCATTCCTGAAGGATGGGGGCTTTTGAGGTGTGCCACAGGTTAGGCACAGGCACTGAATAGTCCAGGTTAATTGCAAAAGCCTTGTAAAGCCATCATTCCTCTGAAGGAAAAATCACTTTAAACCAGCAGTTATCATAATCTCAAAGCAGGTGTCTGCTAAATGTGTCACCGAATCCAGCGATGACTTGTCCCCTGGTTTATTTTCAGCAAGCTGGACTGCACACAGTTACTTGAGCAGTCCCAGTAGAGTTAAGTGCTCCCCACTTCAAGTAGGGGGTTCACAATCTGGCTCAAATTAAAGCCATCTGGCAGCATTTTCTTATATACATTATGAGCCAGAAACCTTCACCCTCATCATGTTCAATCAGCAGGATGCCTAACAGAGAAGGGTACAATTCCACGTGAGTAATGGTGCTAGAAACTGTCCCCTACACAACTGCGTGTCCGTGAGTTTTTCCGGTTGTAAATTTCTGACAGTCCCATCAGCCATGTGTAGCTCATTAATCTCCAGTGAAATGTATCTTAAGAAGCTGCCAAAGCAACTAGAAAAAAATATATAGCCTGGAGAGTTGGTCTTTAGCTAAAGGTCAGATAGAATTGTACAGGAAGCCTCTAAAGAAAGGAATCTGCTGAAGTTGAAGTTGTAACAAATAATATGAGTTGCTGAGAAGCCACAACATTTACTTACGCAGAAAAAAAAAAATCCTTTAAATGGACTGGACAGGTTTGCACAATTTTTGTAAAGCTAAAATTAAAAATATGACCATACAGTTGAAAATACACAGTAAACATTTCTGTTATATTTAGTCAACCCACAATTATTTGGGTCTAATAGCCCAGATTTTTGTCTGTTTAGGGATTTTATATGGATTTTGGACAAGCTTTCATTAACATTAGTCTGCTGGGTCACAGCAACTTGGAAGGTTCTTGCTGCAGTGCTATCTTTTAGTGCCGTGGAATATGGCACCGTTCTTTCAAGGGCATTTGGTGGTTTGTAAGTGAACTGAATTTACCTGTTCATGGGTGACCTGACAGAAATCCTCTGCAGGAGCAAAGCTTAGAGAACTCAGAAGTTGAAGTGGGAGAAACCAGGCCTTTATTATAGTTGAGTGGAATAGGAAAGTATATTTACATTTTTAGTCTAATTAATTACTTAATTCCATACATTATAGTAGCCTTAAGGATCCACATGCTTTTAAGAATCTGGCATTTGTTTTTTAACCCTGCTTTTTATGCTCTCCTTTGAGCACCACAGAAGGTGAGACCATATATCCCAGTTCTGTGCAGTCCTGCTAGGGTTTCTTTGAGGGCTTCAGTTTTTCCTCTTTTAGAGCACTCCAGCCTTGGCTCAGATATAAACTAATCAGGTGTGGGCCCTCTGGTTTTGTTTCTTTTAACTGTGACTGGTTTAGGAAATGAGTGAGTATGGCTTAGGAAATCAGTGGAGCCAATATACAAACTGTGATGTAGCAAACAGATTCCAATTTGGATGTGACTTTTAGAAATATCATCTGTACTCTATCTTCAGTTTGGTAGAGAGGGTTTGTTTGGACTACCCATCCAAACAGAAGAGATAGAAGAAGGTTTCTGTATTATCAGAGGCATTTGGTGTTGAAAGCTGAAAATACGTGAATCATTTCATTATTTTAGAATTAGGCTTAGAGAGTACCGAGCTGTTTGCTGTCCTGAAGATAATTTTGCCTGAAAAGAAAACTGCCTGAGAAGAAAAGCAAGCTATAACAAAAATTTTTAAATGCAAACATAATTTTTTGAAAAAAAATGCTGCCTATAACAGACCAATAGCTAATGCCAGCATCCCAGCCTTTAACCGGTACTCATTTGGTAAACGTCTGCAAAGGAGTCTGCAAATAACACGCAGCCACTCTCTGCTGCCTGGAAGGAGCGTGTTGCCAGCCAGAGGAAGCTGTGTCAAGGTAGCAAATTCTCCCCTCCACCAAGAGGCTCTCCCAGAGCCAGCATTGCCCAGGACACAGCTCAAGTCCCCTGGCTGGCAGCCAGAGCCCAGCGCCCATTGTGGTTGCCAATTCCTAACATGAGGAGCACAACACAACCCCAGAGATTTTAAGGTAATCTGGCCAGTAGAGCATTGCTCTACCAAAGGGTGGTCTCCGAATCAATCACAGCCTTTGGCAAGTCTGTGGCCTGACAATTGAAACCAGACATGTTTTCAGTTCATTCTTTGGGTTACTACTGTTCGATGGTGATTTACAAGAGAGTGTGAGCTATGGCAATCTCTCACGCAACTTTAGATATTCCCTAAACGAATGCACATTTAGAAATCTCCTTGCTCTAAAACAATGCCTCATAAGAAAAGAATACTTAAAGAGAAACCATCCTTAAAAATAGGCCAAGCTGCCTTTCTTCAGCATTCAAAAATAGAGGCACCACTTTGCAAAACACAGTGCAACTAACTCCAGCAGCAACAAAATCAGAAACTAAAATATGTTCTTCCTGTGTGATACTCTCAAGTCCATGGTTCTGGGGGGCACTCAATTTTCTCATTTCTCTCCTAGTTTGAAATGCTTTCAAAAGGCCTGTTCACAAGACAAACAGCACAGGGTTTCTCAGTAGCAGGCTGTATTGAATTACAAAATAAATAGGAGCAGAAGCAATATCAGCAGTAGCAGAACATTGCTATGTTAAATTTTTCTGTCTCATTTTAGACTAGTTGTGTCTCAGCACCATTTTCAGCATTTACAGTTGTGAAATACTCTGGAGGAAAAAAAGGCATTATAGAGGTGCTGATGAAGTTTTAGTCTGTAAGGATTGCTGCCTGGAGTGTACAACACGAGAAACTTCATACTGGAGCTAATTTTATTTCCAGTCTTTCAAGGAAGATTTCTACATGTATTTGCAAATCTAGATTACTGAAAGTGTCAGAAGTGGTTCCAGAACTTGGCAGTCTCCACAGAACAGCCAAGTAGGAACTCTGTGGGACTGGGTCAGACAGCAATTTCTATTTTAAATACAGGGCTGGTCTTGCTTTTCCTTTTACCTCTATTTGAGTGTTTCATCAGCTGTTTTAGAAAGCAAGAGAGACAAGGAGGTGAATTGAAAAACTTCACTCTAAAGGAGAATTTAGATGTAGAAAAAAAAGAAGATTAAGGATGTTCTGAAGTGCTCTAGCAAGGCTTTGCTGTGCTAAAATAAGGAAACAGTGCAGTAGGTGCTCCATATAGAGGTTAAAGTCCATTAATATTTACCACCCAAACAGCTCACATAAACCAATTAGTCATAAATTAAATTATGTCATGCATGCTTCTGGTGAACAATACTTCCTAAATAGTAGCCATGGTATTAAAGCAAACAGAACTATATTGGGAGAGGAAAACAATGAACTACAGCACAAGCTTGGGAACAGCAAACCAATTCTCAGATATTAGTTGCAAACCAAACCTTCCTGTAAATATGGGTGGCGTGTGGTATCTTTAACCACAGCCATCTCCTTCTTTTTATGCCCCATTATTCAGGCTTGATGGAGGTCTCTATGCTGATGGCCACACAGGTTTGGACACCCCCCTGACCCTTCACAGCAGAACTGCATTTTTATGGCACAATAGAAAAAATGTAGCCAAAATCCTTGCATTTGTCTTTGATCTTAGTAGGTCAGTACTAACCTGTCTGGGCTTGGCATCTCTTCACATCCACACAGGCAGCAGTAACACTTTGGCAAGTAACCTGTACCAAAAATGAACCCTGAAAAGCAACGTGAAAGCACCTATTCTCTTCACTGTACCTTTAGTCAAGCATTAGCTACAGTCACAGTGAGCCTGCATTGTTGAGAAAAGAAAAAAAAAAAAAAGAAAAAATTGGGTGGTGTTTTTTTGTGGTTTGGTGGTTGTTTTTTTCCAAGCAAAGGTCCATCTGCACAGTTCCACAATTGCTGCAGATTTGGCCTGGAGCAGCCACACACAAGGCCCTGGGCCAGCAGGTGCTGGCTGACAGCTGCCTGCAGGGCACTGGGGACCCTCCAGGTGTTCTGCTGCTATTCTGCCTCTGTTTTGCTGCTATTTGAAAACCCAAAAGCTTTAGATTAATGCCCTAATGCTGTCACTGCCAACCCTTAAGCTTCTGCCTTGCCTCTGCAAAGTAAGAGGAGAAACTGAGCCTGTTCAGTGGCACAAGAAATAAACAGAGCATGTGCATGAAGCTGTCAAAATGAAAAAATATGTGTACATTGCATTTTGATAACCTCTAAACATCATGTTTTATTAGGGCTTTTAAAGAAGATGTAGGTGAACTTTTGCAGAAGACTTTCAGCCTAGAGAGTTCTCATATAAAGGATAAATTGCTAAAAAACCCCACAATTCTGTTATGTTTTTGTCTGTTGCTTTTGTAGTAAATAATAATGTAGTTTTCTTTTTGTGTAGTTTCCACCTTTAAGTTATACCAGCGTGCAAAGCACGTGTACAGTGAGGCTGCCAGAGTGCTGGAATTTCAGAAGATTTGCAGCGAAGCACCTGCCAACGCACTCCAGCTGCTGGGAGAATTAATGAAGCAGAGCCATATCAGCTGCAGGGAGATGTATGAGTGCAGCTGTCCTGAACTGGACCGCCTGGTCGACATCTGCCTGTAAGTTCTGACCACAAGGAAGAGTAATCGTCTGTGGAGAATACGGTTCGAATTGAGGAGAAAACATGACATCCTTGGCTATTGCAATCTTAAAATGAAAGTATTCTTGTCTCTTCTTACAAAATTAATCTCCTGCAGGGACATTACACGGTCAATTGTTTCCCTGCTGACATCTGTGTAATACTTTCAGATGAAAGCTACGGTTTATGGCTTTATTACAGATTTTGCTTTTGGACTGACTCATCGTCACAAGTGTTACGTTAGACTGTTGGCTACTCTTTTTTAAGTTGCAAAAGAATTCATAAGTAGTTTTCTTAAAACATCATCTTACTTTTCTATCTGAACGGCTACTTTTTCTCTGTTTCTTAGAATTATAGCGCCATAGAACGATTTGGGTCAGAAGGGACCTTAAAGATCATCGTGTTCCAACTCCCTTGCCATGGGCAGGGACATCTTGCACCAGACCAGGCTGCTCAGAGCTCCATCCAAACTGGCCTTGAATACTTTCAGGGATGGGGCATCCACAGTTTCTCTGGGCAACCTATTCCAATGCCTCACAACTCTCATATGAAAGAATTTCATTCCAATAGCCAATCTAAATCTACGTTTTTCATGTTCCTTAACCATTCCAGTACTGCTGCCACAGGAGTTCCAGGGCATAAACGAGCTGTTCTACAATCTTAGGTTGTCTTGGAATTATAATGAAATGTATTGAAATGCCATTTGCATTTTTTCAATTAAAAAATAAGTTGTCCAGGGTATCAGACAGGTTGGACAGCATTTCACTGTTTAAGAAATACGTGTGCTGTTACAGAGGTTGACACTCTGTTTCTCTCTGTGCTGTCTGAGCTTTCCACATAAGTCCCCATCTCTGCCCCAGCATTAATCTTTCAGTTGTGATCCCTTCCTAACCCAATTTGGTGATGAGGAAACAATCTCAATTCCAAAGCACATTCCCTGAGTGCCATTTTGTCCCTTGTCTTCTCCCACACACAGGTTGTTGTGCTATCAGGCTGTTGTTTCCATGGCTCAGCTACAGGGGACGATGAAATCTGGTACAATGAAATCTGTGGTAATCCACAAAGTAAAAACAAGCACTTAGTACTCACATCCTGCACAGCATTTCATCCCTCCCACAGGGCCAGCATCAAACAATGTACATATTTCAGTCCTTCTTTATTTCTCTTTTTCTGGTCTGTTTAATCACAGGACAGACACCTGATGCTACCTTTCATCTAAATCCAGTGCCCATAGAAGGAATTTAGTGGTTGGTGATCATTTTAACAGTGGCTGGGGGAAATAAACAGTTGCCCAGCTGGGCTATCCTACCTCTACTCCATCCCTGCCTCTGCTCCAGCCACCCGGTCCCACCTGCTCCCCACAGTCCCATAATGGCTCCCTGGTGATGCCACCCTCCTAACTTGTGCCCCTAATTGTTCCTTCTTCTCCTTGGAGAAGGGTGTCCTTAGTTTGGGAAACTGCCCCAAGCCAGAGCATTACTGCCGTGTCGGAAGGGAAATGTGGGTGACACAAGTGTTTGCAGGCCTGGGTCAAGAAATGTTGTTTCACTGTCTTTTAGAAGCATATATTTCATCCTCTCTCTACATCTTTTCAGTCTTAAAGACAATAAACAGTTTCAATCTGAAGTTTAAAAAATTAAATAATTAATACCTTACCACCTTTAACAGTTTGGTTTTTTTAATTAACTGAGAAATTGTCAGAGAAATAGTCTGGCTTAGAATGAAAATATGAATTTTACCAGCATGCAATTTACCACATGCTTTTTTCTTCTGCACTCATGGATTTTTTAAGTTGCAGTACCAATTTATCAGGTTTGTAAATCAACGGAGTACAAAACATGATTATTTAGGTGGGTCTGATTTCTTTTGCAGTCAAGATGGAATGTCTGAAAAAGTCAAAATGTCTTTCTGAAGCAGAAAGCTACAAACCTAAAAACTGAAGAGAAGTCTTCTGAACATTGACAGATTATTTTGCATGTGGGATACACGTGCTCTTTTGTGCTAAAATACAAAGCAGTCTGATAGCCACTGGACAGACTGATAGCAACTGAGCAGAACAAGATTTGATTCTTCTCTTGGGACCCAGTCCAGGGTGTAACTCCCAGGCTGTGTTCAGTTTATTGTATCACATAGTGACCACATCATACAATAAGCTGTGACAGTCACTCAGCAGGACAGTTCCACCAGAGTTATCCCAGCTGCTCAAAGAGAACTGCTGATGTGTGTGGGGAGAGAGGAGAGAAACATCTCCAGGGTCAGCTGAAGACAGAGACTGAGCTCTACTGAATAATCAAAGATCTTGGACAATGAAGTCTTGATCCCTTGCAAGGCATTGGCACTGCCTGTTCTGAGGCACCACTGGCAGGGCAGGAGCCTTAAATTAACATCTGCATTGCTTTAGGTACAGTAACTGCCCAGAGCTGGTGCCTCAGTCAGTGCCATCCAATGAATGCACTTGGCAGACCTGAGGAACCCATTCTGACAGGGCCTGTTCTCAGAAGAGCTGGGAGGAAACTGTCCTGACCTGGGCAGGGGAATACAAGCAGGTATAGCCTGGCCAGATGTGCTCTGCAGCGTGGAGTTACCTGTGCCACGTTCCAGTAAACACAGAATTACCTGTGCCACATTCCAATAAACACAGTTACCTGTGTCACATTCCAGTAAACACAGAGTTACCTGTGCCATGTTGCAGTAAACACAGAGTTACCTGTGTCACATTGCAGTAAACACAGAGTTACCTGTGCCATGTTCCAGTAAAGCAGCGAGAATGGCAGTGACAGCCTCTGGCAGCAGGAAGCTCAGCACGGGAATGGAAATTGTGTTCCCCGTTTGTGCTGAGCTCTGTGCTTCCATGGTGACACAGCTCCAGCCAGCTCAGGCAGGGGGACACTGGCTGGCAGGCAGGAGCACAGCCACAGCACCAAAAAGAAAGCAGCAGTTAGGATTTTTTCTAAATTAAATTAAAATTCATCGGAGCATTTCAGTCCCAGGGAGCAAAATAGAAATAGTAAAGGAAAAAAATTATGTGTGTGCCCATGTTATATCAGATTTCTGATTTACCAGCAGAAGATATGATATGAACAGTATATGATGGGCAGAGCTAAGTACCACAATGGATTGTCATTCACATGGAATTATTTCAAATTTACATATTAAAATTATTTCATCTGGGGTTTTTTTATTGTATTCTTTGCACAGAAAAAAGTAAATTGTTTGCTCATTATTCTTTGCTGTCTTGTCCCATCAAGAATATTTCCTAAGAAATGCATATTTCTTCTCTAGAAGTTTAGTATTAAATCTTTTTCTGATTCAGCTTTCTAAAAGCGTATAGCTCTTCTGGAGGAATGCAGCTTAGCTGGCATCTAATTTTTGGAAAAAAAGTCTAAACTTTTCTTAAGTTGTACATTAAAAAACCTAAAGAACATAAAATCACTAGTCACTTCAGGAAGACTTGGCTGATGTGATTATAGAAATGGTCAGGAACTACATAAATTACATTCTTTACTCACGATGATATACAGCCGCCCTGTAACTTTCAAAAGCTTTTCCAAAAATACATTCCACAGAATTGCCTGAGTCTACTGCTGCTCTCTCCTTACAAGGTTTAAACTGTGAAGAATAATCTGCATATCCAGATGTTTTCTCTTTTGCCTAGATCTTTATGTTTTACTGTATAACCTCTGCCAAGAAAGAAAGGGATCCATACTTGCTGTGGTTTGTAGTGCTGAAAACTGTAACCACGCGTTGGTCAGTTGTTTTTTTATTTTGCAAAGATTGAAGACTTGTGCTTTCTCTAACCATCCTCATGCTCTTAGTAGCTGGTTTACCTGTTAGTCCTCTAAAGCAGGTAACTCAGCAGATTTACTAAACAATTAAGGGACAAAAAATTTGATGTGAGCTCCTGAGTAAGGTACTCCTGAAAATCTCTTCAGTCCTTAGTGTTGCACATAATTTACTTTCATTTTCTTATTCTCCATCTTTTGGTGCTATAAATAATTTTTGAGTTCCCAGCCATGCCTCTTACATGACAGACAGCTGAATCCTCTCTGACCACTTTTAAAAGATGCAGATTGTACATTACATCCAGCTGCATTATGGTAGCCAACACAATTCTGCATTTTATCAAGACTCTTACCATTTCCACTGATGATTTTCTTAAAGCAGCAGAGCCTGCAATCATGGCAGAATATGAAATTTCAACAAAGGCAGAAACAGTTAAAGATGTTATTCAAATACAAACTAGATTACAGAGCAGAGTAAGTGCAATCCTTCCCATTTATATATTTAAATCTTACCATGCTAACTCCATGCTTCCTGAAAAGCTATGTCATAATTTTAAGTATTTCAAAATAACAATATTGCTCTGGGATTTTTTTACCTCTTAAAAGCACAGTTATTTTAAAATGGACTACTACCATGTCTTGCCTACTGTTTCCATATACCAAACTATGGGATTTCCATTTTTACTCCCTCCTTTTATTCTTCTATTCTTCTTTCCTTTGCTGCAGTACTTATTTACATTTCCATTCATATTTTTGCTCGTTTACACCCCCATAAGCTAATTCTCTTTGTGTCCAGTGAAGACTGAAACAAGATACAAACATTTGTATCACACGATACAAACATTTCCAGAAGCAAAGGCCAGAACCTGGGACTGGGAGCTGAGTGCCCCAGCCCTGGACTCCAGACACACAATCCTCCTCCCTGCCTTCCCTGGCCCATGCTGCAGCACAGCCCAGCAGCACACGGGGCCTTTCCCACACATGAAATCCACGCCTCCCACTGCATGGGTCAGCTCACCATCCACAAGACTGTCTGCTCAGACTCCTCTCCAAAACGATCCCAGTGCACAAGAGGAGTGTCTGGCCAGGAATCCCACTTTACCAGGGGGGCCCAGCTTAGTATTGAACTGATTAAAACTTTAATGAGGCGCTTTCAGACCTGTTCCAAAGCGAACTTCCTTGTGTTTGATCTAGGAACCTCCCAGGCGCCACATCTCCTGCAGACACAGAATTAGGTGCTCCCTCCTGGATCCATGTAGTACCAGGTACCTGGTTTTCAGATGGTGCAGCACTGCCCATCAGGTTCCTCAGCAGCCCCAGGTGGCTGCTATCACCACATTTGACACTGTTAAGCCACAGTATTTTGAAACACAGTGACTTCAGCTCTGCAACAGGCATATTTTCTGTCTACTTTATGCTTTATTTCAAATAAGTATTCAAAAATGACTCAGTAAAAATGAGGCATGAGCATGACCACAGAGAATTATGAAATCAATAAAGGGTTCAGAACAATTCTGAAGGGATTTCGGTTGCCTACCAAAATAAAAGCCAGACACCATCTGAAATACAAAGTTCTGTCTGAGGTAACAGACTAAATGAGTACAGACAGTTGATTTAACAGACTCTGAGAAGTGGATTGGGCCTTATAAAGTCAATGGGAATATCCTTATTGATTGCAACTGATACTGGATTGGATCCCGCTCATTTTAGGAGGTTGCTCCATGGACTAGAAACTACCAAAATTGCATCAGAGAATGAGTGGCTTACAGGAATAACAATAAGTAAAATAAAACACCAACAGGAAATGCAGAACGAACATAAAATCGAGTCAATATGAAGGGTGGCACCACACAGACACACTGAAGAAAGTGTTTCTGTTCAAGAAGAGATGTGTGTTTAGAATCAAACACATATGCAAGTACTTGCTGGAAATATGACCTAAACCCCTACTAACCCAGCACTACACCAGATTCATTTAACATAAAATGCACACATGAAAATTACAATAGCCCACTGCAAATGAGCTGTCATTTTCCAGTGCTATTCACATGATGTTGTCTCTCCCTCTAACATACTCTAGGGCTGGTGAATCTCTCTGTGCATGGCTGTTGGAAACACACCAAAAGTATTTGTTTGCAAATCAGATTAGATCTCCCACAAGAATAAGATTTCAGATGAGTTTTCTAAATCGGACTGGTTCTGTTCTCACTAGGTTAGAAAAGCCCCAAAGTAACTTATTATATGGTCTTTTCCTACTTTTTCCAAGTAAAGATCAGGAACACAGGTAAGCAAACTATTGGAAACAATTCTAAGTTCTAATGA
Source organism: Motacilla alba alba (assembly GCF_015832195.1). NCBI lineage: Eukaryota > Metazoa > Chordata > Aves > Passeriformes > Motacillidae > Motacilla > Motacilla alba. The sequence continues at coordinate 10,399,368 of NC_052025.1, forward strand.
GATGGCATCTGAGTCTTGCAGCGTAATGGCATGGGATTTGCTTTAGGATTTCTAGCAGGCCAGTATCTTAAGGCTGGGAATGGTTTATATTTTGCATGTCATTTATTTGTCATTGTTCTTTCTGTTCACACTCCTCATTAAGAGCATTTTTTTCTTTTGGGACTACATTCATACTTTACCTCTGCTGCTGTCAGTCTTAAGTTCATGAGGTTCCTCTAAAGAGTGATACCCAACTATTTCCATTCAGCATGAATAGAAGTCTATGTGAGTTTATTTATACAGAGTGCAGTGACTCTATGACTTTTTGAGAGTCTCTGTACTCTCCTCTTCTTGACTGGCATGGTCAGCAATCCTGCAGAAGCCTGTGAATCTTCAGCATGGTTTAGATCTGTCCTGGAAGAATAGAGCTATTTGTCTTTGCCACATTAGAAAATGGCTTGCATGCCTACATCCTGTGCAATTAGTTTATGAACCCTCTTTTGTTATTTTTGTCATGTATTTGTTTTCACTTCTGATGTCTTATGAATGTTGCTAACACAATTCCTTTCTTCTCCTGCTTTCTTCATCTCAGCTGTGCTGTGATCCTAAAAACAGCTGATGCTGAAGCTTTAGGAAATGGGGACTTTTGGAATTGACAGAAATGACTATATTGCAGTTCAAGGCATCAGCACTTTTGTTTGGTCCAAAAGGGTAACTGCAAATGGCTGTAGTGTTACACACAAGCAAGGGAACATCAGAAAAGCCTGATGACATGGGAATACTCAAAACACATCTGAGTTTCCTATAAAATTTTATTTATAACAAGGTACCTCTTTTTGGTTTATTTTACATTGTTTTTTCCCCTGTTATTTTCTTTTAGGCAATTTGGGGCCATTGGGTCACGTCTGACTGGAGCTGGATGGGGTGGCTGCACTGTGTCAATGGTGCCTACTGACAAGCTGAACACTTTCCTAAAAAATGTAAGAAAAGCTTATTACCAAATGGATGGCCAAAGGTTAGCAGTGGAGAATAACAGTCTGTTTGCTACCAAACCTGGAAGAGGAGCTTTGGTTTTTGTTGAGGCCTAAAGAACGTAAAAATTTTAAAGAAACTATGTAGAGCATGTAGAACTGGCAGTACTTCCCATGCCACAGTACATGAATGCTTTTTCTGGTTTGTATTGTAATGAGCAGTTGCTACTATCAAAATGTATTTCTGAAGAAGCAATTAAATGAATACTCTTTGATTATAAAAGTATTTTTCCCCCATATTAAATATATATTTCAGTATAAATACTGATTTACTAAAACCTATTGACAGGGAAAACTGAAATTGAAATAAAGATGATTTGTTACAGTGTCTCTCTCTTCTTTTCTCTTTACTGTATTAAAAGAGAGATGAGGTGTGCAATGAGCTGCCTCAGTGGAGGGAGGGTACCTTGCAGTGTTTGCAGGGCTGTTCAGTGCTTTTCCTCTTCTGGTCCTGGACATTGTTTTGTTTGGAGTGTTCTATAAAAAAGGAAGATTAAACTGAAGCATTCAAAAAATTTGAAGGACCTTGCTAAACATTCGAAGTTTTCTATTCTCCACAAGCAGGATAATTACTGTTGTAATTAATGATAATATTGGAGGAGCACCTGCAGGCCAAGTAAAGGATTAGGAATACATTATGTTCAGTAGGACTTTTCTCCTAGTGATATTTCTTAGGTATCTTTGTGAAGGTATGAAAGTTTCTACAAAAATGAATGCTATTCATGAGCTGTATGATGTGACAACTTAAGTGAATGAGCAAATAATGAAGTAAATGGATTTGGAGTTATCCAAACACCAAACTCTCATGCCTGAGTCCCAGCTGTGCATCTGCATCATAGAACATTTCCATTTTATGCAAAACTATTATAAAGGACTAAATATAATCTGCTGACCATGTTAAAGAACAATTAAAATATAGAAGGAATAATTAATGAGAGAATTTACTGAGTTGCACTAAGCAAAAGTTAGTTCTAGGTAGGACCAAGGGAAAATGTTATTGACAATACAGACAAATTCTGACCTTGCTACCACTGTCTGCTCCTGCCATCTCCTATAACTGCTCTGGCAGTACAGACCCACAGTTCATAACCTGCCTCCACAGCAGGAGAAATAGTTGTGATTGCAGAAAGGGGACTGTACATCAGGATCCCCCAAAGATGTCCCAACCCTGCTCCCAACGGGAAAGTCAGGCTCCTGTGGCCTCTCTCTTGCACAAACTTCCACTTCTCTGCTCTCTCCAAAGAAAACCAAAGAGAAGATTTGGTTGTGTCACAGCCCTTGCAGCCATAAAAGACACAGCAAGAGTTGGCCCTGGGCACGTTTTTGTGATGCTAAGCACAAGCTGATGTCCAGAAGTCTGCATCAAATTAGAGATCTCTCAGATTTTCTGTACATTACCCATGCTAATTCAGGCCAAACCCAAATTCTCAGAAGCTCCTAATTCTGTGAGAAGACTGCCAAATCTGAGCACAGCAGATGCATGACAGCCAATGCAAACTACCAGATCTCTTCAGGAACCTCAGAGGAGAATGTCATAGCAGCAATATCAGTAGAGAAGATCTCTTATTTCTGAAAACCAGGAAAAGTGGAACAGAGTTCTTGGGTCAAGCAAATCAAACACTCAAGAGGAAAAGGATGGGCTCTGGGCACAAGGGAGGGGGAGATGAAAAGACGATGTGGAGGGAGGACAGTTACAAGGATGTATGTGAGAAGGGGAAGTGAGGGAGAGGGAAAACAGTTCTGAACAACTGGCAGAATTAACCCATTTGTAATGTAGTTGATATACTGTGCATTCAAATAATCCTGTAATTATAGGATGCCAAAAAGTAAAAAAATCAGGTATCTTCAACAATGTGTAAGATAACCACAGATATTTTAAAGAAAATATTGCTATTGCTTTGTTACCAACTGCCTAACAAAATACAATCCTGAGCTTACTCCAGTGAGTTCCTATTTATTATCCTGTCATAAAAATGGAGTAGAATACAGTAAATACCAGTCCTTTCATTAAGATATTTGCATAGAACTTTAGTTCAGCTGGATTAATGGAAACAGGAATCAGCATATGAGCAGAATAAAAACATATTATGGGTTTTTTTCTTCTTTTTTAAGTTGAGCATGACACACGAGGTCATAGAATCTTCCCCACAACACGCAGGCAGCAGTACATTTCAAAATTTTTCTGACAATGAATCTTATAAATTATATTCTCATAAACAAAGAAAAGGAAACCAGATATAAAAGGAAAAAAAAAGTACAAAAGAATAAAACCAAAAGTTCTAAACTTCTGATGAATCTCTTACCCAGTAAAATTTAGACCTAACTTCCATGGAAAAACCTACAGAATTCAAACTATTTACATAAATAGGGCACTCAGGCATTTTTATTTACTGACTATAGGAAGTAAATGTTTATTTTTAAACAAACAAAATAAAATGTTTTGGGGGTATTTTTGCTTGCTTTTTAAACCTTTAAAGATATGTTTCTACACAATGGTAAAACTCCTCAATGATCAGAGCATGAGAATGACAAGGAGCAAAGATATTAGAAGTATCTCTAACAATAAAGGAAGAAAATTTTGATGAAAATGTCTAGGTCTAGAGCAGAAGCTCATGAACATATTGCCTAAGCAAGACTTTCCAGGTCTGTATTTTTAGTAGCTTTTCCTGACTACCTTTTAAAAATCTCTTCTATAGCTAGAGTAATGCTGATTGGTAAATCAGATCATAGAATTGTTTAGGTTGGAAAAGATCTCTAAGACCATAAAATCCAACCACAGAGCCAGCACTGACAAGCACCACAAACCCTGTCCCCAAGCGCCACATTCAACACATCTTTTAAATCCCTCCAGGGATGGTGACTCCACCACTGCCCTGGGTAGGCTGTTCCAGTGCTTGACAGTTCTTGCCATGAAGAACTTTTTCTGAATATCCAATCTAAACCCCTCTGGTGAAACTGCTGATCAATGATGGACAGTGGCTCAGTGAGCACTTCCACCAGGTCTCAGTTCCCTTGGGTGGATCCATCCAGCCCCAGAGACTTGTGAGTGTTGAAGTCAGTGAAGTCACTGACAATCTCCCCTTGGATTACAGGTGCTTCATTCAGGGATCCCTGTCCCTCTCCTCCAGCTCAGGGGGTTTGGTACCCAGAGAACAACTGCTCTTACTATTAATGCCTTCTCTGCCTCAGTCTTTAAGTGCCTCAGGCGTTTCCCCGTCCTCTGTCACTATGTTACCCCCTGCACCCAATAAAGGTTAGCACAAGCTATGATTATCCATGGAGTGTAATTTTATCTTAAGGCCTGACTGTAATTCATTCAATCAGGAGTTTAATCTTAGTGTGCAGTAAATGGGCTCTAAACATTTCCAAAAAGGATCTGGAATGGAGACACTGTTAGACATGCGGGTGCAGCATCATTGCCTGGTGCCATATTAATACCCTGTATTAGGGTAATCCCACTGACATGTATGTCTTCATCACTGCACTTGCTGACTGTGTCTCTTACACAGGAACACACTCATCCTCTGAAATAGCACGAGAGCAATTTTACCATTCACTCGACGGGAGGGGACCACGACCGTGCATTTGACGTTTGCTGTCTTGGACACAGCACACACACAGACATATGGCAACCTAATATATAGTAATGACTTACATAACATTTTCAGGAATATTGGTTTCTAGTTAATATGATCTGAATGCCAACTTTTATTTTAGCAACTGCTGAGTACTTAGTCAGTATAATCCTTCTGAAATTCCTCTCTGAGTCCATGTGTCTCTTTAATAACATCTTGATATGTTGGAGCAACTGCTGCACTACAGCTTCAGTCAAGTGAAAGATTTGTATTTTCAGCTAACTACGAAGCTTATTTGTGTGCTAAATCCCAACTAGATCTAGTCAAAGATACTCAACATTCACAAGAGTATCCTGTTCTAAAAAAAGATACCTTGTAAATTATAGCTGTTCTGGGCAGGACTGAAGTAGTGCTCTCTGATTCTTGTCATTGTAAGGTTCATCAACAAAAAACTACCACTATAAAAGAACTTATACTAAAAAGTCCCAGTAGCATGAAAACTGGACTGGTAAGACAATGTCATGGAACCTGTGCTGAGAATCATGCAGCACATTAAACTGAGATTGAAGGCTAGGAATTGATAAGAGAGACTAGTTCACAATACAGAAAGGACTACAGTGGGGAATGTAAAACTAACTGCAAATTGCTAGCTGTGATACAGCCCTGTTTGACAGATTTTCCCAGTGCACAGAGAGCTGGCAGAGGAAGCACTGCCAAGCAATGCTGCCGACACATCTGTCCTCTCTCAGCTCTGCAGTTCAGCCAGTTCTTTCATCAAATGCTCTTCTGAGATTCAATATCTCATAAAATAGAGACAAGAGATTAAATCTGGTTCTGATCTTATCTCTTGTACTGTGCCCTGTGCTTTTGGACTTGTGTCACAAGTAACTGAGATTCTCTGAGATATGACAGACCACAGCCTCCCGTGACAGCCCCAGGTTCACAGAGACAGCTGTCACTGTGCTGAGGGCAGGCAGTGCCCAGCCAGCTCCTCTGCAGCCTCCCTGTGCCCCTGACTGCAGTGCTGCCCTGCCTTGGACAGCAGGACAGAGCTGGAGCTGCTACACTGGCAACTGCTGCTTCTTGAGCACGTGTTTTTCCTCTGGTCACCCACGATTGTTTGACCAGTGAAACCTGTGGGTGAATGTTCTCTGGAGCTCCTGAAGCCTCTGCAGGATTGGTCACTGATTTCAGCATAACCCAGCCCATACTCCCTGCAAACAGTTCAAGCAATACAATAACAAATAGCGAGAGTTTGCACATAGAGCAACGTGCCCAAATCTCACAAGTAATTTAAGGCACTCAGACCTCAGGCCAAATTCATCATAGGTATCAGACCTAGCAATGGAAAAACTGTAGACAACAAACTGTAGGCAAGTAAAAATGTTTAAGCTTCAGATGAGAAGACATTAAGGAGCTTTCAGAATTAACTGATCATTGAAATGCTTGAGATTAATTTCCAATAGCAGTGCTTCCTGTAGAAGCAACAAATGAGGAGGATTCATACAAAAACACTGGCTGTACTTACTGGATTTTAAGTCTAATGCATTTTGTGAACGGCCATCGTCTTCTAAACCTTTTTTCTGTTGGCCAAAATTACACATTAATATTAAAAGGAAAGAAAATTATCTTCCCACTAAAGCACAACTTTCTGCACTTGGCACACGAGAATCAAATAAATCAATAAAGATTAGATGTACTTCAGACTGAAACACAACTAGTGCCCAAGCAGCTGTCTTCTTTCCAGCCAAGCTGTGTGTGATTTGGGGTGGGAATAAAAATATATTTTATTAGCCAATGATCAAGCCAGATGTGTGGGGTTCTTTTTTTAAAATACAAATTAATTTTTCAAGGGATATTGAAGCAGGTTTGTATGAAGCTCTTACAGCAATTCCTCAGGAATATTATTAAATACCTTATTTTTTGCTAAATTCCATATGGTGGAACATTTTATTCACGTTGTTCTACATTTTCTGGTCTCTTATCTGTCCCTCATGTGACAAATACATGTATTTATTTCTGTTGGCTGAGCTGTTTTGACACTGAGCAGGATTTTTAAATTCTGTTCTACTGATCAATTATCAACAGAAAGAAATTGTTCTGATTAAATGCCGAAGCACTTTCTACTGACTTTCTCTCTGGGAACATTCTTTCCTGTCTCCTTCCTTTTCAGACTTCGCTCTAGAAGAGAATTCAGACAAGACCCTGTACTTGAGGGGAAAAAATTTAAAAATCAGAGCAACACTTTTAAACATCTATAGCAGCTCCAAGAATAAGAAGTTTTTTATGAAGAGCTGAACCTAATTTTATTTAGGAACATAAAGCTCTAACTTTCATAGCTGAATTAAAAGTTTAACCGAAACCAGAAGCTAAAATCAGAATCAAAAACATCTAACAAGGATTTACAGAACTTCTGTCAGATTAAGTTAAAGCTCCACAGCTGAATCATAAACTCAGTCAGAGCCAAATACTATCTGTGAATGAAAAAAATTTGGGGACAAAGGGTTAAAGGTCAAGAAAAAAATACCTATTGGTCTTTTTTTCAAGTTGGTTATGGTCAGGCCTTGGCCCTACAAATATATCCAGTCAAATTCCTCTGCAATCTTTCCACAGCCAATCTAACTATGTCAGCAGCAAAACAGATGAGGAGCTTTGAATAGCCTTAATTTAAAAAAAAATATTTTGTTTTTTTCATTTATTTTCAGAAGACCATTTGAGAGAGTGAGTGAGTGAAGGCCCGGGCAGCTTTTGTTTCTGAAGATCTATAACCCGATGATGGCCAGTGGGGAGAGAGGGGTCACTGGCTGCAAATGATTTTCAATACTTCCTCTAGAGGGAATAGGATGGTTTCTGGGAGCTGCTTCAGGAGCTGGACCTACAGGCCTCTTGCTATTGTTACTGAAAACCTTCAAAATTTATTGTCCTGCCTAAAAGTCATAAAATGTTTAACTTTCTTGATTATAAGATTGCAGTGGTATGCCTTCCTAAAGCTTATTTTTCATAAAACAAATTTAATTGTTAAATAAATAAAATGTTTTGGACAGAACAACACTGTCAGCATTTGTGGGATTTCTTAGTACCACCGTCAGCTATCAGCCCCTGGAACACAACTGCTCTGGGTGCCCTTTCTCCCTCCTTAGCTGTGCTCATCCAGCAGGAACAATCAGCTCGGCTGCTCTGGAAGCAAGGGCACAGCTGGGACAGGAAACGCACACCAGCCTCTAGAGCTGAGACAGGGGCACAGAGGGGCTTGCAGGGCTCTCTCCACCCCAAGGAAAATGGCAGTGACTTCACAAGCTCCTTCTGGCGAGCCTAAAGGTTTTGGTTAGCAGAGTTTGAATCTCAACTATCTGCTTTAGCTCCACTAATGAGATTTATTTTATGTCTATGTAGGTGGTCTTTTATTTCTTAAATGCAATTAGCATACAGTTGTTGCCTGATGGTTTTATTTATTTTTGAAAGTGCCGACTACTGGACTTGCTTTCATAGTTCTCGCGTTTCCAGAATTGACTTTTGTGCTCCACAAGCCTATTTTCAGGAAATATTTTGTAAGAGGGATGATATTTTGAACTCTACTTTTAAGGCTGCAAAGTCTTCTGCTTTTTTCATTCCTTTGTCTGTTCATTAGGGGCCATCTTTAATTCCTAGATGTGTTTTTTGGAGTCAAGTTAATTTCCTTTGAAACATACCATGAAAACAAAACATTAAAAATACTTTCAGACTTTAGGCAAAGTTATATGTTTATTTTATGAGATTCTATGCTATATAAGCTTTCAGGCGGGGCACTGAAATTCACATATTTGTGCCTTTCTAGGTTTTCTCTAAACAATTCCTGACGTGTTCATTAGCTGCCTTTTGCTCATTACATAAATGCATAAAAAACTATCTGACCTGCTCAGCTTCAGCTGTACGATGAATAGAAGGTTTTAGGCTTTTATTCAAACTATGAAAAATTTCAACATTCCCATTTTTTGAGGATGACATAGATGACTGCTATGTAGAGTTTCTAACTCCTGAGTTGTATTAGTCTTGATTTTTGTGATTCATGAATTTATAATAATTACTCTCAAAAAAGAAAATGGAACATTTTTGAAAATCAACATCACGCATATTGCAAACTACAATAAACATGTCAGCAAAAGTGGATATACTAACAGTTTATGGTGGCCAATTTGCTACTTTATTCTTTTTTATAAATGGACAAATTATGACTGCCCATTGTGGTCACATTAAAGGGAGAATGGTGTGGAAATTTCTGTTCTCAATAAACCCATAAAAAAGTGGACAAAACTTATTTTTAGACAGAATTGTGCTCATAATGTGAATAGTCACCTAAAATCTGCTGAGAAAAACATAATCAGTTTCACAAGAAGTCTAAAATTTTCTTTTTATCCCATTAGTCAGCCTAATAACAAGTTTTACAATTTGTCCTTGTGAAGTTCATAAAAACAATGACAAATATAAAAATGCCACACTGAAAGCTGAGAAAAAAAAAGTTTTCCACTCTTCTATATGATGTTGCGAAATTTGTTGAAGTCAGTGCAGTTAAAGTACCATAACACAAACTGACCTCCGAATTCACTGAATTAGGGCTGGCCTGTTGTAACAGAAGCTGCTGAGGTTTTACAAGCGAGTTGAGGAGTCCCTATGCTGAATATGCTGAAAAGCAGTGGCAAACTGGTTTTCCTTTAATGTGTTGAGTGCAAATTCTTCAATATACAGAAAACTGAAATGCTAAGGATCCCTTGAGAGAAGGTTTCAGAGAAACTCAAGTAAGTCTTCATTAAATCCTCCAAAAACATTGTAAGTAAAGAAGTTCTATGTGTGTCAGGGAAAGAATTTAATTAATTAGCAAATCTTTGTTTGGGAAACCTCTTTGTTTTAAGATAAAAAGAACAAAGGGCTCTGAATATCTGTACCACACAACAGATATGTCCTTTCTACATTCAGAAGGCTACATGCCAGACAGATATATGTCCAAATTCAGAAAATACTCTAAGCTTCCTCAAGATTTATAGATATTTGGATCCAAAGAGTATAATTCAGGATCATAATAGAACCAAGTCCATATATAAAGCTAGAATCCAGATATGAGAGGAGTTTCATTACATTCTGGGAGGTTTGATTTATGTTTCTCATTCAGCCTTATTCCCCAAAATCTAACAGAAATAAAGTAACAAGGCTGAAGTGCAGTCTCACTTCAGACATTTTAAATCATATGTTAGGTTAAAGGATAACAAGATGAGGAACCAATCAAACCTTTTTTCTGTATTTTTAAGTTTCTGTCTTTTAGGCAAACCACTTGCTGAGATTGTCTGCATTACTGTGGTCTGTCTCAGTCTAGAAAAGAGAAAACTGTCCCAGCTATTGTGGATCATAGCAGAAAAAGGAAACAAAATAAATGGGTGAGACTTGAGTAATGCATTCTTCTCCTCCCTGCCCCAGCTGGTTTAAACCACCTTGGCAAAAACTTCTGAAGAAAGGTTTTTAAACACAATACAGGTTGGATGGGGAGTCCAAAAAGGTATCATTGTTTATAAACTGGAGGACAATGACTCTTCAAGTCCAGGGGTATGACACAGCATTATCAGTATTGTGGGCATGAAGAAAGTAGGAGATAAAAGACTTAGGCCACTGAATTCAGAGGAGCACAGAGGTGCATTCAACTCTGAGCCGATACAAGAGGGCTATAAAAATGGGAGAAATGTCAGAAAAGGATACTATCAAACTGAGAAGTCTAGCAGAAGGGACAAGAAATTCTACATTCATATTGCAAAATATTTACACTGAGTTTTTTTTAAGTAAGATTTTTGTTTTTCACCACAATGAAGTACTTGTACTACTTAATGGTGGTACCAGTATATGAAGGAGTCAGAATTTCTGGCAAAGATTGATGGCAATGATCTAGTATGCTACAGGAGACCATTCTCCATTTCAAGCAGAAAAACTGCAGATGACAATAGGCATGGAACACAAACACCTGCAAGCCTGAGTTATTTTAAAAATTAATGTTGACTTTTGTGTACAGCTACTTAAGAAGAATCAATGTGTGTGATAAAGTTTTATCATCAAGAATTAAACTAGTGAATCACATTTTAAGCTGCAGTTTACTAATCATGCCCTTAATCTAATTGATTCTTATCTCTGGCAAAAACATTTTTCTTTTGTGAACACTCATAGCATTTAAATATGTTAGAAAGGAGAACTGGAAAAAAAAACCCATATAAAACATTTTAAAAAACCCCCAAAAACAGCACAAATACTAGTTATAAAAGGAAAAGTCCAACATAAATGCAGCACTGTTCAAAGCCTCTGATGATTCAACCTACACAACAAACTTTAAGATGATGTTCACCTCTGGCTTCTCTGCCTAGTTTTTTAAATATATCACACCTAATATTAGTGCAACTGACAGATCAGTAGAGAAAATAAACACTTTGTTGCTAAGTTTTTCTTCAGCTACGTGCATTGTTGTTTTCCCCCATAATCCTCTGCATTCTGTCAAGCATTTTATAACTTGAAAGACTATAACTAGATAATTTACCATTTATAAATATTGACAGAATCACAGCTTTTGTTAGCACGTTACCCATGGTATGATCCTTTTAAAAGCAGAAGTATGTAAGGCAAATCTGTTATAGCTTTGGATTCCTTTGGCACAGTATTTATATGTTCACAACATTCACTTATTTCTTCATCTGCCATATATTTCCTATCTTTAGGTAGGTTTTTGCAAATTTAATCCTAACAAATATAAAAATCATGCATAGCATTTTCTTGGTACTTTAGGATGCACATCAGCCTTCCAGTGAACTGTTAATAGACTAAATTTCTCCTTAATACATTTTCTACACTTTTTTCCTTCCCAGACAAAATGCTATGCAAAGAGATTTCTCTACAGATAATGAATTGGTTAATGAAAAATGGTGCTAAGAAGGTTACTTGATCCACTAAAACACTAGCAATAAAATACAGATACTTAGATCTGTCTCAGATGTTTTTTAAAGACTGTGTCTGGACAGACTGGTATTAATAATCCTGGATTTCTCTGGTGGTAAAGAGTAGTATTTATCCAGTCTCACAAGGTGGATGTCTTTCTGTCTGTCTGTCCCCACCCTACTGGCCCATGAAAGGAAAAATAATGTAAAGCAGAGGTGTGTGCAAAGCCTTTCAGTATCTAAAAGGGCTCCAGGAGAGCTGGAGAGGAACCTTTTAGAAAGACACAAAGGGACAGAACAAGGGGCAGTGCAAGTCTTATGCTTTAAAGCTTCCCCTGGGATTCTTTTCACAGTAACAAAGGAGTAAAATTATTACTGGAACTATAGTATGCAAGCACAACATGCTGATAATTTTATGTAGATCTTCAGTACCCTTATGTCCATTCAGAAAAGCTGTTAAAGAAAAGCAGAGTTGTTCACTTCTTGAAGGTCTTGCAACAAGCAAGCAGGAGTTCTAACTTGCAGTTTTACAGTAAGTTGTCAGACATCCATGAAGACAAAGCCAGATCTTAAATGGGCAAATACATCGTAGCCACAGGTTATAAAGCAGATACAGATGTACAAAACTATCAAGACAGGAAAACAAAAGTTTGGAAGAACAGTGAGAAAAGCTTTACATTTTTGCATAACAGGAAATCCACTGAACAAAAAAGAATTACAAAAAACCACTAACATGTCTCATTTGCCTTAAAGAAATACAAAAGCTCCTAAAATGAGAAATAACATCATTGAAAAAGAACCACAAAATGAAGAATTTTATTTCAAAAAATGTCTTTGAACACAGCAGCTCAGTGCACAGAGAAGATGATGGAGTTGAAGACAAAGAACTGCTAAAATAGAACTGAAATGAAAGCCAAGATGAAATAACCTCCTCAAGTTCTGATGCTGGCAGACAAACACTATTCAATAAAAGTTTTCCAGCAATGACAATTATCCCATAGGGCTTCAAAACAATTTATATACTCACAAGAAGAATACGTGCGAGAACAATGTTCCAGATTGCTGAAAATTAGCAAGAGGGGGAAGGAGGTACCAAGCACTTCCAAATCAGTTAATTTGAATTCTTAAAAAGATCTTAGAAAAGGCCTGAGTTTCCTGATCTAGCCCAGGACTTTTTGAAACCCACAAGCATAGAAACTCTTGAGCTCCAAAATGAGAGTTTAGGAAAGAAAAGGGATAAAGCAATGTCCTGATTTAAACTGAATTATAATCTAACCTTACAATTTGGGGTTTGAAGACACACTATCTGGAATCTGTGTGCTCTACGAAAATCTCCCACTGCATGCAGAAGTGACATGCGCAAAACACACAATTCCATGGAAAGGTGCAGCAGCAAGCAGGCTGACAAGGGCCTGAAAGGCTGCTCAACTGGAGGAACAAATGGAGAAGTCAGAGGTGGAGGGTTCAGCTCAGGAGGAAACACCCTCCTGCCAGAAACAATGAGGAGCCCCTTTGATAGAGTACTGAGGAGAGAAGTTTTACTGCCTCTTAAAACCAGGAGTGATCTCAAGTCCTCGCAGTGCTCTCCTGCTGTGCAGCAGCGTTTTCCCTGGAAAGAAGAAAGTGGACGGAATGGAACAGGACCAGTAACCAACAACATGAGGCTAAAGAAAAGCTATTGTCAAAGACTGCCAGATGATCTGACAGGAACAAAACGAGAAAAGTATGACAAAAAAGATGAACACTCTTCCCCCCTCCCTTGATCCTGAAAGAATCCCAGTATACCAGGCTAAGAGAGACAGACAGAGGCAGAATCCAGCACAGTTTGCCACTCTAGTGGCAAGAGCAGAGCAGTGGGAAAGTCACATCTCAGAGCATGGCTGAGCCCTGCAGCCTGACAAGTCAGTAACAAGCTCTTTGTTGACAAGGTTTGGGTACAATTTGGATCCTGAATATCTGTCAGAGAGAGAGCAAGATCAAGACTAGTATCCCTTTTTTCCTTTACTATCAGTGGTGCTGTCATCAAAGCACCCGCAGAGGCCACACTTAAATGCACCCCAACATTTTCCAGATTGTTGGCTCTTTACCTGGTAACATGATTTGTTTCATTCCAATTATGATCATTATGATTCCAATTGAATTTAAAGAAGGACCTACATGACTGAAAGCTGATATTTTTCAAATTACATAATTTGATTTAATTAAAATACTGACTCATCACACGAATTTCTCATTTGTGTTATATATGAGCACTAGATACTCAAATCCTTGAGAAATTTAAACTTAATAAGATGGCCAGCATGCCAATGGGACTTATTTTATAACTGCTATGACCTCACCCAGCAATCCTTATATGCAACTCAAAAATAATAGCTCTGAGATTTATTCCTCTTCTTGTTACATTCCTCCAAGGTAGACAAGTCCAGAAACCAATACAACAGATGTGTGTTTAAAAGGGTTAATAAGACTTAATTAAGGAAGACTTAATTAAGACTAATCAGGACAAGACAAATCCTGATTTTGATAAGCTTCTCATCAACAGCATTAACATTCACTTACAGTACAGTGATGGACAGTTTAACTAAAGGCACAATATACCCTGAAGAACCTTTTTATTACTGACAGCAATACTTGGATGAAAATTAGCACAGCATGATTTTTAAATCCCAAACTGAGTCTGTAGAGAAGGCAGTTAAAAAAGGGTGAGTATTTTTTATACTCACAAACTGAGCAAACTTGATCTGGAAGTCATTAACAGATAATAAACATAACCTTCCCCCACTCACTCCCAAGATGCCATCTCTACAGTCACTTTTCAGCATACAGTTGTATTTTTACAACTTGTCATCCTACAGAGAAAAGCCTCACAGGCTTTCATTTTATCCGATTTCTCCCTTACTGGTAAGGAATTACTGCCTTCTTTTCAACAAGACTCAGTTCCTAACAAGGAAAAAAAAGTGGAATGAAAGGAGAAGAAAAATTTGGTTTGCTTAGTGAAAAGGTTACAAAGTCCTCTTTAGGATGACAAAAGACATTCTGAAAAGAAAGTAAAAAATTAAAGCAGGTCACCTTTAAAGTGAGCTGTAACAACCACCTCACACAGACACTTCATTCATGCAGCCCATTATGGAACAGACTCAAGAGAACCAAAGGCAGCCACTACTTCTCACAGGATCTTTTCTTACAAAGAAAAAAAGTCTGTAAAAACAGCTTTGGAAATTTTAAACTACTCTTTCACAGGAAGTATCTGCACCCTTTTGTTTTGGCATCCCAAACCAAATGGTTTCTTTTGCATGACAGCCGTGTAAATGAAATTGTACTCTGGTTTTCTGCATCACAACTGGCCATAGTCTACTGTCAGTCTAGGCGTGGAGAGGCACCTTTTTTAACTCCTTACTTTCCCAACAGAAAAATAATTAATTTGAAAACAGTGGTATTGATGGGCTAATTATTGATGGCCTAATTAAATAACTTACAGAAATAGAATTAAACAAGCGTTAAAAGTTCTATAGATGAGAGCCTGTTTTACTACACTAAGATCCACAATCTTTTATTTTGTCATCAAAAAAAGCTGAAGAGCTTATCCTCACTTTGTAAGAGTAACTTACCTTTTCTCACTATGTAAGGGACACAAAATTTGATGTGATGCAAACATTGTTGTAGGCACACAGTTTGTGGTGATTGGGATGGGGCTGGCCCAGGTTCAGCCCCGGTGGGTGCAGCTGTGAGAAGCAGGTGAGCAGCACTGACAGCCATGAGCCATGGAGTGCCCAGGTGCCCTGACCAAGCACAAGGGAACAGAGGGCACACAGTGCAGTGCATGAACATGAGGGGAACAAAAGGTTGGGCTGAAGAACAAGAAAGGGAGACACTTGAAGCCTTCTGAAGTTGCATGGTGATACTCTGTATTGTGGCCAGCTCAACTGTGACATATGCTGCAACACATCGTATCACCTGTTTCTTCTGCTTGAAATTATTTGCATTGCAGCTCCTATGAGTCTTGGAGAACCATCAATTTCTTAAAAGAAGTAAGAACTAGTGACTCAAGAAATATTAAAGGGAAAGATGTTCAGTAACGAAGGGAATAAGTGCAAGATAAGTAAACCACAAAGCATCAAACAGGGGCTGGGCATTCAATTTGATGTTCAAGAAGAGATCAATGATAGAATGATATTTTGCAACATAACCAACACTTCATTCTAACACAGTTCTAATGCAAAAGAACAACTTGGTCAACCATTGGATACCACTCTGAATCTTCTCAAATCATTAAGAAAAAAAAAAAAAGAGAGAGAGAGAGAAAGATGGCTTTCTAAACAAGACCACAGAGCCAAATCATCCAGGCTCTGAGTAAGAGTAGAACTAGATAATTTTAAAAATCAATAAAATTTGCTATCAGTTCCTTCTTATTAAAATGTAGACTCTATAGATTAGTAAGTCTGCTTATCAGCAGATGAGAAGGCATTAAAAATCAAAATTAATAAATTGAGCGTTTGTATGACTAAGTGTCACCAGACACCTTCATGCTGCATCTGCTTTACCTAAAATCTGACTTCTCTCAGCTGAACAAAAAAATAAAACATATCTGGATTGTTTCCTGTTACAACAGAAGAATACAAGAATAGCTGTACTCGGTCAAACTGAAGGTACACAGAGCACAAGATCCAATTTCCAGCTCTGACCAACATCGGATGCCTAAGGAAGACTAAGAACATGGCAAGCACACAGTGATATTTCCACAGAAATCTCCCATGGCCACAAGCATTTTGTGGCTCAGGAACCAGAGGTAGTGACTCTATTTGACAGCTCTGTACAAGATTCTTCACACTACTTCAGTAATACTTGGAACTTCTTAAAATTTAATACCTACAGTGTCCTTTGGCGCCTAATAATATTGCATAAAGAGCCATTTTTCTTTTATTTTAGTTTAATCTGATATTCTGGTAGACTTGCTTGTTTGAAAATTAGGGAATAATCAGAGGACTTCTTGTAACATACAAGAGCTTACTATAGACAGCTGACGACTTTTGTATATTAAGATATCTTGCAAACAAAAGCCTGCTGTTCTCTCATTACACGTTCCTTTTCCTGATTCTGCTCATTTACTACTCCCAAACTAATAGAGAAGAATTTTCATTTTCTTCAGGAGTCAATATTTCTGAGTTCTTAAACAAAACTTTAATAGCACTTTTATCAAATATTTTGATGTCAGACGATACTTTTCTGAGAGATGATTTTACATCTTTTAGCCAGAAAAAAAATCACCCATTCTAGACAGGTCAATGTGTTACCTGGCATTCAGGTACATTCAATCCACAAGGAACCCAATGCCATTATAATGTTCTGTGCAAGCCAGCTACTGCAGTTTAATACCTTCTGGCTGCTACCACTGCTGCCCAGACTTCTGCCTCTACAGACCAAATATTGTTGCTATCAACAGAAGGATTTATTCTCCCCTCAATTACTTTGTTTCTTAGAAGCCAAATTTTACTGTACAATACATAATAAGTAAAAAAAACCACCTGGAGTTCGGTGATAACCTTGATCCTTGAAAAAAGAAATTCTGCCTCCCAGCAAGTACAGGAAATCTTTCAGACCAGGCTGCTCTAGGTACGCTTCATCTCAGTGGCACAGCTACTGCACTGCCCTCAGTTCCAGAGGGAACAGGGTTCTTTAAGTGTGAAGTCTTCAGAGAGCGCTGCAAATTATCTACTGCATATGAGCAAAACATACTCCTTATTTCATGATCAAATGTCTAAGCAGACACATATTAGTGGTATTTTCATCCCACCAGAAATATCAGCAATAACTAGAGGTTATCAACAATAACTTAGGATTGGCTGCTTTCAGTGAACAAGCAATTGGGAGGTCTTGTGCTTTCAACATTGTTACTTATATATCACCCTTAGGGTTATCTCCCACACACAACTGGGAAATAGCATGGAAACTTGACCTACAGCTATATGATGACCTAACAAAACATGGCAGTAAGAGTAAAAACTTGAAACAAATCTGATGCTATTAACTCAGACAGTGTCTTTGTTGACATCTTATCTCACCAATATCCTAATGTCTGGTGGGAAGGAATGAAATGTGCTCCTATCTGAATGACCCGAAAGTGTCTTGAGTGATGTTCAGACTAGATCAGCTGCAGAGAAGACATGAAGGCCACCCAGACAGACCAGACCATGTGACTGCCCTCCAGAAGATTTTGCCTCCTTGCAGTGCAAGGTAATAATTGGATCAGAGTGTGGCTTTAACATCTGCTGCTGGTTGATATCTCTGACTGGCCTTTGCAGCTTCAATCTGAGATACATTTTGAACATTATTAATTTCCATGACCTAGTGTCAAAGTCTGATAGAGAAAGTGATGTGGTTGTGTTATCTTCCAGTATTTAATATCAGTTCTGGATGGAAACAGCTGGAAGCAATATAACTTTTGCTACAATAAATTTTCAGTGGAATTTGTTGAAAATATCTCATATGTACAAAGAACTGATTTCAAAAATAGACTTATAAACTGAAGGTGTAGAGGAAAAGCCACATGACCAAACTGCTCCATATGAGTACCTGATCTTGTTGTACAAGACATATTCAGAAGTAAATTCACACCTTAGAAAGTCATATGGAAGTCTAGGTACAATTTCACCCCAAATTCTGAACCAAAATTTTCTAATTACAATGAAGTCGAGTCAGATTATCTCATACTATTTATTTATCATTAAGCTGTGGATGGGTTCTGCAGTATCTCTTCATGTGCAGCTGTCATTGATTTCAGTAGATGCTTAGCATGCAGAAACTTAGAATGAACTCTGAGTCTGCTCTAGTATCGTGCACAAATTGTACTATACAAGCTTTTACTCTGCTGGGATTTTTCCAACTTAAATGAAAGCATTTAACTCTTAAAAATGTTTTTGATTTAAAAACCAGAGTACCTAGGCTGTCATTAGTTATTGCAGCATGCCATGAAATAACCACAAATGAAAGTAAGAAATGAGGAATTATTAACAACTGAAAGTGAGGCTTTATTTATAATTACCTAGTCAAAAAAGTATGACAATTTTGATGGGTCAAGTTCCCCTGCTCCTTTGATGAGATGAGGCAAACTAGTGTTGCATGCCTATCTAGGAAATTCCACCAGCACTGTGTGCACTGTCAGAGATTACACGGTGGATGAATGCTTCCAGAACCTCTCCAAGCAGCACTTGCATGCTGGCAGGAAAAAAAAAAAAAATCTCTTTGTTTTCAGCTTGGGAGGTACTAACAAAATATTTCAACCATCTAGAGCAGCAATTTTAAGGTACAGAAATGGGCTAAGTCCAAATAAAAAAATTAGAAAATAAATTTGCTCTTTTATTTGCCATGAAGTAATATAAAGTGCTTTGCATATTTTTGCATGATAGAATTTTGCATGATATATTTTCCTCCTTTTATTCTTCTTTCTCATTAAATACTGCATGTAACCCTCTGACTAACAGCAGGAACAGTACTGGCAAGAGAAAGCTGATGACTTTTTAACATTGTGGCAAAAGTTTTTATATGGGAGTCTTGGAAAGTGAGGAGTGATATGCTGGTCATTCAAATATGCATACATAAAAAAACACACCTCAAAAAACAGGTACAGAAATTCTGGTCCCCATTACTGCCACTCAGATTTCAAGAGACTTTTGAGTGAAAGAGCAGCTTCCAAGAGGCTTTAGGAATTCAGCTTGCTTCCATTTTTTCATTAAATTATGAAACTCCAAGGCCTTTCTATTCTCTGAGGCTATTTGAGGCTTAGAAAAAGGAAGGAGCTAAAATTCTGTTTCTAATTATTATAGTAATTTTGAATGAACAACCATCAGGTGATGAGAACCTGGTAACACTTTAATACATTCCCCGATTTTTGAAGATGGAAGCAGAAAAGAACTGGTGCAGTAGCTGGAACTCAAATCTTTCTGAGATCTACTTTTCTTAGAGCAAATACCTAAAACTACTTAATGTTTCTCTCCTGAAAGTGCCAACATATAATACCAGATTTTCCACACTTCTGTATTTCTTGCACAATAATTGGAAGTCTGCTTTTTTTCTCCCTGTCTGCTTGAATGCCAGAAGATCATTTATAGTTCTTAATACTTCATTAATAATTATTGCCACTAAAATAGCAATCTGAGTCTTTTTAGAAGATCACCACCAGACGAAGGGTTTATTACAGAAATTCTCTCTTAGGAAGCATCCAAGTTGAACACAAATTTAATCATACTTTATTATATTATTTTGAAGGTCTGACACTTTAGTTCACACACAATTATTTTCTGGATACTCAGACTCAAAATCTGAGCAAAGAGAGCATGTACTTCTGCCGGTATATATTACTGGCTCCCATTCTTGAATCTAGTATGAGGTGTCAAATAAAATATGGATTGTACTTGTCTTCAGTGTCAAAGTAAAAGAAAAGCACTCTAGTAAAATTAATCAGCAAAGATTTACATCCCTGCAAATGACAGTATCTCTGGCAGTGATAATTAGCAACTTCATTAGTGCAGTCATGCAGCTATTGCTGCTTCTCAATGGAGGGGAAAGTTAGAACTGCAGTACTCCCCAAGATGGACAAGAAAGCACAGATTGTCCTCTTTTTTATGTGAATCCATATCTTGCTTTTGATCACCTGAAATGCAGGAAGCTGGTTTTGGTTAATAGAAATCACTGTCTTGCACGAGGGTTATGAATAGAATATCATTTCAGCTTTACTCCTTATCTCTAGTACTGCCCACTAAACTGTACCATCAATTTGTAAATTAGAACATCCAAATTCCCAAAACATTTTAATCTAAAATTGCAGTAACATCAGAGGAAAGAAGGAAGGAAGGAAGAAAAAATCATTAACTTTTCCTTTAAAATGAATCATGACTGGGAAAGCATGATGCTATTCCAGTCTCGGAATACACTGGTTACTGTTGCCCAGAGGCACCAGAAATCCACGTCCATTTAAAAAGCAGCTTCCTTGCCACACACACAAATGTATTCTCAGAATAGCAGAAAGCTGGAACAGGTGCAGAGGGCAGGGAATTGCATGTGTACACTGGCATGTGGCAGAGAATCAGACCAGAGTCCAGCTCTGGGACCCCAGGCACTCTTCTACAACTTGAAACTTTACCTCCAAATATTTAATTTACACATTTATCTGTTTGCA
This sequence comes from Motacilla alba alba, assembly GCF_015832195.1. NCBI lineage: Eukaryota > Metazoa > Chordata > Aves > Passeriformes > Motacillidae > Motacilla > Motacilla alba. The sequence goes on from NC_052025.1 coordinate 10,420,063, forward strand.
ATCAAAAATAATAATGAGAAAGAAAGTCCAAGTAAAACTCATAAACTGACTCATTTTTTCAAGAAGATGCCAGAAACATTTAATTTATCAAGGAATACAACTGACTGAATCCATACCAGCCCTAATTCCCTTGTCACTCTTGTGAATGGAGTAAAACAGCCATAAAAAATTTAAAAGGAAAGCTGCATTACCCAGCTTTTAAATGGTGAGGAAATGCAAAAGTAACATTTTAACTTTAAAGGTTACAAAATATTTCCCTTACTATGAAATATGGGCTAAATACACAATGAATTCTGAATTAACATGAATTTCCTTGGATTGAGTATGAAAATAATACATTGATTCTAGAAAGTCATTCTGTGATAGTGTTTAATTTTAAAACAAATCTGGCCAATTCCAAGAGTAGTTAATCAAAAGGGATTGATTTCTAACAGCTGTTATTGTTTGAAAAGTTAATATCTAGGAATTTTGTATTGGTATAAAAAGGCATCTGTTTCTAGAACATGTAAAGCTTTGATAAAGCAGAGATAATTTATCTGCTTTCATTTTGCCCAATAAAGCTGCTCTTAATATTCTTATCTTATAATATTGGCTGTTAAATAGAGTGACTTTATCACATCATCAGTTTTTAAGGAAAATCATTGAAGTCAGGTGGGTTTTCTGTTTCAGAATAGAGGAACTATGTGATCTGCTATCTTCTTACTTGTAGTGAGAAAGTGAAAGAAAATCAACAAAACAGAAAAGGTTGTATTGTGCCACTGATTTATGAAGAGATTGCCCTTTAAGAAAATGAGAAATTTTGCTTTATAAACTAACCCTAAATTTTTATTACATGGTATCTACTTGGAGAAAGTGAGTTCACACTAAATACTTCTTTAAGTATGTTTTCTACTTATCATACAACTTATTTACTCATTTAATCAGCAAAAACTCCAAATTGGCACCATACACACAGAAAGAACAATTTTAGGAAACCAAACACTTCTTGAGCCAAAGGAAAAATTGAACTGGCTTCCATAAACAAGACAGTAGCATCTCTCAAAATAGGTGGAGCTAATTATTTTCATGGGGGAGAAAAGGAGGGGAATTATTCTGAAAAAAATTGGCAAAAAGAACATCTGCTCTGACAATGAAGTCAACAAGAGAACTGAAAAACTACATGCTTGAGCTGCAACTAGCTGAGCGCTATACTGGAGGTGAGGTGGGATATAAAACTAGTTCTTGCAAGTCGCAGAAGTTTAATGACTTCATAACTTTCCGAGTTTTTATCCCATTCTAGAAATGTGTTTTATTTAACAATTTATATGCTGTTCCCAAGTACATGTACATAGAAAATTGAACAGATATGTTCTTCTGTAAATAGTACCAAGAAAAGGAAAAACATGATGAAAAGAGGGGAAAACCAGAAAGCAAAATGCACACTTGAGATACAGCCCAAGCAGCTGATGTCATTCTAAAACCTCCTGCAGTGAGGCCACCTGCACTTAACTCCAAGATCTATGATCTTGCACTTAACTCTTAAGATCTATGGCTACATCACTTCATAGCCATGGAAAACGTACATCTCCTCCCTGTACCTCACTTTCCCCAGCTAAGATATCAAGTTACAAGGACCTTCTCTGTCATTTCTTCAGAATGCCTGCTGCTTGCATATGCCTCTTGGTATGCAGTCAGGAAACTATTTTTCTGAAGAAAACCACTAAATATCAGAAATAATATATCTACATATAGGAAGCTTTATTTCCCTTTCATTATTTGCAGTTATTCCTCAAGTATCCTGAAAGCATTTATATAAAACTTAAATTGTGACACATATTAGAAACATACTAGAGGAGGTACTTAAAGGAGACCACAAGAAATTAAACCAAGGATCTGGAAAGACAAATTTGGTTTGTATTCAGGATACAATTTCAACATCAGAAACAATGCACATCATCTACAACTTGAAGAGCAACCGAGACTGGAAACTTGTTTCAGTATCCACAGCTTGAAATTGGCTACTAGGGAAATCTAAATGTGCCAAAGGGACAGTACAGTGATTCTCCACCCCCTCCTCCAGCAGAAACAAAAATATTTTTAGATTCAAGAAAGTCCTTTCAAAATGAAACATTCTAAAGATGAGAATGTTTTTTAAAATACAGATTAAATACTGGAATTACATAGTGTCAAAACAGGAAAAAAGTAAAACAAATCATTAAATCCTGTTCACAAAACAACCCCAGGAATGTAGCGTAAATTCAAATGAGAGCAGGGGATATGGCTTGATAATCTTCTGGAGATTCTCTCTTTTAAATGGGTAGCTGGAAATAGAACATTTCACCAGTTTAACCAATTCCGTATTTCACAACGCTGGAATAAAATTATGCAAAGAGATTCCCTCTGCCAGCATAAGGCTGTGATACTATATATACCCTGCACTTGTTCCTGGTTTATTTAAAAATGCAAACCAAAAACTTCAGTGATGAGAGATATTGCAGCTCCCTGGTTTAGTGTGCAGTCATTGGATATCCCTGACCCGATATTCTGACCTTGAGCACAGATCATTCACAGAAGTTCAGACACAGAGTTTCAAAAGCTTAGCTCCTCTGAAAATTGCAATGCTTTGCTCTGATGTTTCTCTTAGAACTGTGAGGAAAATGGCTTGCTTTACTCCACAGAATAAAACCATGGAAATGTTAAGATACTAACCAGCTGGCTTAAGAAAGGAAAGTAAGTTGATAAATTAATAGCAGTTTCTTAGAGAACTAGACAAACCTGCTGCTTAATTTCACTTGTATACCTTCTCCATATCTCTTACCAACAACATAGACCTCTAGGAGGATTCAGTGACCACAGATATTGTTCTTTAAAACATAACCATTCCTATCTAAAAACTGAATCTGCAAAATCTTAGTGTTTCTTCTCATTTTGGGCTTTAGCTCTTTTTAACACTAGGTTTGAGGAGAAAGAAGGTCACAAACATCAACTATCAAGTATAAATTTAGTCTCTGAAATAATCAATGTATAACTCTATCATCCTGTCGAGAATGCCACTCCTGACTTGATCATACCAATTTAAGATATGCTACAACCTTCTTCATTGAGAAACTTTGCTGAACAGCCAAAGTAGAAGCAGGTGTATATCAGTGAGACAGTTCCAATAAATATTTGGAAGGCTGAATGTCAAATTTTTAGATAGCTCTGATAACAGAGGATTCTTTCCCAACAAATAGGAGTATGTTTTTCCCACCTCTCAAAGCTATTTTTGAAGGACAGCCTCTTCAGTTTATTCTGCTATCTTGTGAATTCTAGTCTGGAGATGGCTTCAGAATGATACACTTTAAAGTGGCAATGCCATTATGAACGTGACTGAGAAGTCAACACTGCAACAAACACCTTGTCAGCAAAAGTATTGGGGATTGCAGCTGTGCTGGACCATTCTTGTGGAAATTGCAGAGATACAAAGTTTCACTTTTACATAATCGCTAAATATGCATAAGTTAGAGAAACAGTAGAAGTCTCTCCTCTTGGTTGCTGGCTTAAACCAAGACAGGAAATACAGAAAACAAGTCCTACCACTTGAAGGCGGTTTGGCATCCCATCTCAGTTCATCTGCTAACACACAGCTTTGTAATAAAATAACCACTGTCGCTTTCTGGCAGTCTTACCATATATGCTGAGTATTGAATCAACTAACAAAGTGAAGAAAAACAAGAGCAAGACCTCCAACTCTGTCACCTCTAGAGGCAGAACTATGTCAAATAAAAGGCAAAAGTAAAGACATCTAAACCAGCACTGGGGCTGCTCTACCCAACCTCTTTGTCAAGTGATTGCTTCAGTTTGCACAACTGTCAGTTTTGCACTTTCTATAAGTACTGAAATGCTCCGACACTTCAGGAATTGCTGACAGTTCGAAGGGTTTGCCTACGTGGATGTCAGATATTCTCTGTCATGAGGACCCAGGGTGAGTCTAATCTACAAAGAGATCAGTTGGCCAACATCATTAACACACTTCTACAAACAGTGGATAAAACAGTTTTAAATTACCAGAAGTTGCATCATTATGGATTATTATTTTAGCATTGTTAGCCTTCTATAATATGATGTTGCTCCCACTGGAATACTGATTAAAATAGGAACCAGATGTGCTTTTCATGACCAGATTGAAAAAGATAAACAACCAGAAAATCAATTCAAATTAAAAGGATGCCCTGGGGGTGTTTCTCGAAACTGAAGAGGGAGAGTGTATGTATCTTTTAGAAGGGCGGGGTAGGAACTGAAAAACACTCAAACCCAGAAATATTCTCTTTCACAAAAAAAAATCCCTAAGAAACATGAAGCAATCTAGTTCTTTAGACACCTATTTTGATTGTACTCCAATGCACCATTATCTTAAAACTGGGTGTACCGGCCAACACTAAAACAAAGAAAAATCTCTATTTTCAGTTTTGCTCATAAATCCACAAGAAATAAAGCTCACAGGAAAAAGACTAATTTACATTTAGACCTCAGCATTTTACAGGAATACCTCTTTGGTTTACTAGACTGTAAATAAGATAAATTTTTTGGAACCTACATATCAATCTTCAACTCCAGAGAGGCACTAAATGGAAATCTTTGTGCCAATCCTGATGGGAGCTCTTTTTCTGCTAAATGCAGGCCAGTATCTGCAATCTTGAAGATGAAGTATGACTTAATGGCACTGTTTTGCAGAGTAGACCATCTGTTTCTTTACACGGAATAGAAAAGAACATAATTTCGAGTCACAAAGGAACAGGGATCACAAACCATAAAGGAAAATAAAGGACCACTCCTCAACATCACAGATTCTACTGCAGATAGTGTGGCCCTAAGGAAGCCATGTTTTTTCCCTTCAACCTTTACACCTAGGCCAGGAACCAGAGACCAGCAAAGAGGGTGGCAGTTTCCTTTGGCAAGCATGGAGAAGAAGGGATTTCTTCATTGGGTAGATAAAATAATAACTTCAAAAAGAGATTTTGAAAAATTCTCTCTCACATATCTGCCCTATTTTCAAAAGAACTAGAAGAGAGACTGGGTTAGCCCTGTTCAGCACCAACTCTGATGAGCACTGTCCTGGTAGTGCCAGGTCATTTTGCTGCAGCTGGGTGTCACAATGGGAAAAACATAAGCCCCACAATCAGGCCTGCAAAACTTGAAAAAACACACCATATAAAGGTGGAAGGGATAATTTAGAAATAACTTCTCTCTTTTAGCTATCAGTATCTTATATTTTGGGTGAACAAAGCTTCACCACCATGTGGTACAGCAATCATTCCATCCCTAGAAGTCCTTCACTACAGGTTACCAAAGCCAAAATACAAACTTTGAAATGAAAGATTTCATGCACTACAGCCAAATACATATTTGATTTACCAAATTATGTTATTTCTCTTAAATACATTTTGAAAAAGCAACAGGCAGAAGAGAGGATTTGTATGAGAAATTCCTTTATCTCTTTCTGTATCTTCTTAAAGTGACTTCCAAGGGTCCCCTATTTCCTAGCTCCCATTTCTTCTGACATACAGCATACATTAGAACCTCCTTACTTTCCTCTGTTCTGTCTTGTATCTCTCTCTCTCTTCCTGAGAGTTCCCCAATTTTTGTCCATTATTTCTTCTCTTCCACAATTTTTAATGCTCCTAATTTTCTTCTTGCCATGGCTGGTTCTCCATTCTCTTTCACATGCCAGCACCTGCTCGTACATTAACAGCCCCTAGGGATACTTCAGGAAACCCATCACTGCCTTCAGGCAGAAGTTTACAGAGTTTGTGTACTCAGACAATAACTCTCCTCAGAAGCAGGACTTTTGAATGTTGAAAGATTGGTATTGGAACAAAGTTCCATTTTCTGAGACGTCCCCTGCCACATTTGAGATGCTGGTGCCAACTATGTAAATCAGCAATTACAACTATCAATTACTCCAATATCAGAAGAAAACTAAGATCATACAGTTAAACACAGAATTTTGGAAACACCAGAACTAACATTTTTCATGAACTCTTACAAACTAAGATCATACAGTTAAACACAGAATTTTGGAAACACCAGAACTAACATTTTTCATGAACTCTTACATCAACTCATGTGTACACAGCTGATCCTTCCTGGCATTAGCACATTTTTTTCCACATCTGTATAATGTGAGACTCCTAAATCTTTTTTTTGCTTTTGAAGTAATGGCTATCAAAATCATGTTGGTATTGGAGATTATTGATAAAACCTCACAATCCTCACAGAAGAGTCAGAATTGTAACAACCCCCTGAATTTCAGGACAATTGGAGAGAGCTGTCTTTTCCTCCACAGGTTTCTCATCAATAAAAGATATAAAAAGTGTTAGTCACTATTAGGAATAATGAGGAAGGGCACGGCATACTCACTTGAGGAAAAAAAAACGAATCTGTAATTTAAGATTATAGAACACATGTTCAATTTGATAAACCATTCATCAGAGACTTTTTAGAGACCAAGAATTTATACCAGGCACTGCCAACTTATTGTTCACGTCTAACAATGCTATGAAACAAACAAACAAACAATGGCATGATCTTCAGAGAGGAATTTTATTGAAATGTGGTTGACTAGCAAAAAACTGCATGTCAAAAAATTTTTTTAAATAGCTTTTCAGTAACTTCCCTTTAATATTTTCATCTTCTTATTCTGGGGTTTTCAGTCAACTGGATTAAAAACCCACAAAAACTTGTTCAGTTGATTGCAGTGTCAAGGGACTACCACACTTTGTACCTCAGCATGGTGGAGTTTAGCACAGTGACTTCAGCACTGGAGCCAATACACATTGTGAAACCTTTTCTCACACTGACTAAGTCATGTCAATAGAAGTTTTCTACTCCAGAATAGGCCTCTGTTGCAATTACCTGCTGTCAAGCAGAGAGAGATAACAGATGCAAGAGGTACACAAACTAGACAGATGCTGCACTCAACCCAATATCATAAAAGGCTCATGAAGGGAATTCACCACTACACTAGGCAAATTCCTACCAGAGAATCAAGTTTTCCCTCCTCTTTTAAAGGTGAGGAAGGAATACACAGATTCTTCAGTCACAGCTCTTTACCCCACTCTTTCTATCACCTCCCAAATGTTCCACATTCCAGCTTCACAGAACAGTAACATTTAGGTTTGTGGAGAATACTTTAATTGCAATGGACAGTGCTTGTCAAAGGTATGAAAAACTAGCAACTGGCATTACTGTTAAAAGGGCAGAAATTATTTTAGTAATGTGATAGTTATGACAAGCAAAGTAAGGCAGGAGTTGGGAGGCAGATCAGAACAACATCAAGTCTGATAACAATCTGTTTCAATGCCTGACCTTTGTCAGTCGCTGACAAAATTCAATCCTTGCTGATGCCACAAGCCAGGTAAATAAGCATCTAACAGAGCAACAGCTGCACTGGCAGGCATTTCAACTTTTGCAAGCACAGCTATTCCCAGAAAGAAAGGATCACTCCTGCAATCTACAGAACTGTACATACAGAGGAGCAGGATGGTTCATATTGCAAATAAATAAACAGCACTATCTGGTAACCCTCAGTCTAGGCATCTCTAAAATACTGCCAGTTTGAAATCAGTAGTGTCCCTTCTTGCCTAACTCTCTTGAGGAAGCGCTGAAAGAAAATGCAGTTTTGCAATAGCCTAAATTTGCCCTCTGAATGCAAAGGTATTTTGAACCTTTCTTTTCTTCCTTTTATAATTAGAAAAACTGGCTCACCAGCCCATGTCTACACCAGATGCCTCAGGAATGATGCTGACATGCTCGTTCTAACCCTGCACTTGATATGCTGAACAGGACTCAGATCCTAGGACTTCACATCCTTCTTTCACACCCTTACCAGATTATGAAATGACTATTCTGGCCTGAATTTACATAGGAATTAGTAGGATATCATGGACTTCATTATCAGTAAGTGAGGGAATGGAAAAAGTGAGGGAATGTGGTGGAGTTCACTCTGTAGGCCAATTACTAACACAGATTCCCCAGGAACGACACCCTTTTATTAGATTCCCTCAGTTTAGCAAATGCTTATCTACCACTCAAATGGCAAACAGCTGGAAAACCTTACTTTTTGGGACTAAGTAGTGTCCCTGTCTCTGACAGATGAGTAATAAATAAAGAAATCATTACAGAGAATTGCTCTCACTCTGAGTCAACTGGTGAGTTTTGAACTTTACAAGGACCACAGCTTTACAGAGGAATAGGGCAGTTTCCCTGTAGGTAATTTTGCTTTTAGAACACATGTAATGTGGGAGGGGAGGTGGCAGGGAGCAGGTGGCAGCCCTGTGCCGGATGGCAGGATCCAGCTCCCGACCCATTCATTGGGGAAGAAGGGCTAAGATCAAGGGGGGGTGGAACACAGGGGAGGAGAACTGGGGACCCCAAACTCCCTTTTCTCCTTCACAACTTGAAGAATTAAATCAAACATAGGATTATGTTTCCCAACCCAAAAATTCCCCTCAACTTGTAACTCATAAATGCATTTCCCCACCATTCCCCAAAACAATACTGAATTAAGGTTTTCCCGACTCACATCAGGAAAATTCTTTAACAGAAATTTAACAAAAGATTTCAAATTCCCCTTTTTAAAAGGGGCATTTCCCACAACAAGGATTGCTGAAACTTGGATATATATCTCCCACTTGGCCACTGTCAGGCGGTTGCCCATTTTTAGAGAGTAGCTGACTAGATTTCTCCCCCTGAAGACTAAAAATAAAACCCCAAGTAAATGATGCCTTGTCTTCACTCACCAAAACAGGAAGGGTCTTCAGAGGGGCTGGTGGGCTTCTGCCAGTCCCTGGGTGTCTGGGAGCTTCTTTCCTCGAAGCCCTGGTGACTACTCAGGTCATGGGGTTGTCGGCAGACCAAGAGGAGCAGCCTTCCAAAAAATGAAAGGGAAGCTCCTCCCAGAGCCCGCTCTGAACGGCGCTTGAAGTCCTGAAGACCGTGGGTCACAGATCCACTGGCTTTCAGGAGACGCTCACAAGGACCTGGGGGATGCCCAAGGTCCCTGTTCGGGCGCCAAGCTGCAGGGTTGCTGTTTCTCCTTGGGCTGGTGCCGCCAGGCTACCTCTAGCTTCAGGAGCGTCTCCTCCGCGGTGCCATCTGGTGTCACCCTCATCCCACCTTCTGCCCAACCCCTCATGTTGTAAAATGAAAATGCCTCACCACAAAATGAAGAACAGGAGGGCTTCTTACCTGCTTAATCCAGAGAGGCTTATTGAGCAACGAGATGGAGAACAGCAGGGACACAGCCTTCTCTGACGGAGAGCAGAGGCAAAAAGTCCCCAACCCGGGGTATATATACACAGGGAGGTGGGCGGGGTTTGGGGAGGAGTTAGGGCGGAGTAACACAACATGAACCAATGGGGAAAGGAAGTGGGAGTGGTTCCAAACTTCGGACCAATAGGGAACTGGGAACCAAGGAACCTTCCAGAACAGGGGAGTGGGGAGCAGGTGATTGACATGGTGATTGACATGGGAGCTTGCATAACACGCATGTTGTCTCCCAAGGCATTCCTGAACCTTCTTCTTTCAGACTGCCTCCCACAATGTAATAATAGCCCATATAATTAGCTGAAAGTTAGGAAAGCTCTTCAGCTATTTCCAAAAAAAAAAAAAATGAATACATAGCAGTAATCCAGTAGCACTTCTGCCATACACAGTCCCACCTTTTGTTATTTTGTATTTGTTGCATTGATTTTACCAACCTGCTTTACTGCCTTTGTACAGAGAAAGCCACTGAAAAAATGTCAAGTTAAATCTCAACACTCGTAAATAATAGAGAATCATAAAGAAGGAATTTACATTAAACCTCGGGTGAAATCCTGGACTCATTGAATTATACAGAGATGCCCAGAGCTCACTTTGATAAACACTGGTTTGGTTGAGTGTGTGAGTATGTACCATGATACAGACTAAGTTTTACCATTCTTGTTCTCTTCATGATTTTCCCCCCTGACGAATGCATGAGATGGATAGCTAGAATTTGTGCCTTTTGAGTATTTTATTTTAAAGCATTAGGAATGTTTCAGTGTATGGTGTGTATATATGTGAGCTCAGTGTTTTAGAAATCAATCACAGGAGCATTTTGACACCTACAGAATGCAACAGAGGCAGTAGATATTGGATGTATCACACCTATTTAATTTGAGACAGCTGTAGGAGGTGACTTTAAGCACACAGATTCCACAAATCCAGGTCTTAAAGCTGGTTCTTATCCAACCATCTGGGTATATAAAAAGATGCTACAAGTTATTTATTTTGCAAAAAGAATATATTTAAAGTCAGGCAGAAGAAATCACTGAATAGTTAAGTATTTAGGTAAAAAAAAATTGACTACAAATGTATGGATCACTTGAGAAAGAGAAGAGAGACCTCTGAACATCATACCTGGCAATAAATAAGATGAACCAAATGGGTCTCCTCAGTATTTTCTCATACCAGTTCTCTATTTTTTTGTATCTCCACCAAAAATGTACTGTTACAATTCTGCATCAAGATCTGAGGTTATGATAAACACAGCCTGAGTGTCCTAATGTCATCACAAGTAGACTCTCCTGAGCTTGAGGCTATTGAGCTATGAACAAGAAGATCTAAGATAACCATTCCATTCAGAAAGGAAGGACTCATCTGGCTGTCATTGCATTCTGTTTTTATTCTATCTCCTTCAAAAGTCACTATCATGATACTCCATTGTCCAAGTGAAAAGAACCTGGATGGATTTACCTTTAAGTTGACAATTGACTGAGCTAAGGTATTCCCAGCCTTTGTTTTCCTTAAAATAAGCTACATAAAACACATTTGCTGTAACTAATTAAAAGAAAAAGAATGAGTTATGCAGTAGTCAAACTATTTGATAGTTTGAGCGGGGGTTTTTTCCAAGTATCTGCCGCATCCCATTCAATTCTTCCTGTAAATTTAAATCAGCTCAATATGATCTAGATGAATAGGAGGAAACAAAAAAAGGAATGATGTTGAAGAGATCTGTTTTGAAAATTGCTAGGAAAAAAATTGCTGTTGTCTTTTCAATATGATTTTAATAACCCATACCAGTTACCAAAACCAAAAAGACATTCTTATAGTCAGGGAGACAAAAGATTCACAGTTACAGTTTTTAATCTCAGCCTTACAACCTGAAAAGATAAATCCAAACTGAAGTGTAATATTCCCTGTCTCTCTTGTTTTTACTGCCTCATTATATGAGTTTATTTTCCACACATGTTGCTGTGTTTCTCAGATACTGCAATGCTGAGCAAAGATTTGCTCCAACTGTAGCACTTTCCTTGCATCTTTTGCACATAGTAACAGTCAGCCTTGATCTGATGCTGATTTCTGAGGTCTGGAAGCTGTGGATAAGGATTTAACCACAAGACTATTTAGCACCTTCAAACTATGATAATTTTTCCCCGGGACCTTCCAATCCCAGTTTAGCTATTGCTGCAAGGCATTAAAACCCAAGACCTTGGGTTTAAAGTTAGATACAAAGATTTTTATCTTCCTACTGTCTTAAACTCTGGAAATTCTGGAAGATGTTCTAAAGCAAATTTGAAATGGATCAGGAAACAAGAGGAAGAGAATGATAAATTTCTTAGCAGTGATGTGTTGCCCTAAGGGCAAACTGGACAAAATGGAGGTTTTTTAGTCACATTCATGACCCAATGCCACAGTTGGGCAGTGAATTTGCAGCAGGCTAGCCTGGAGATGAAGAAAGCATGGGTCCTTGTGGTCATGTTTTCATCTGAAAGGACAAAAAGTAATTTCCTATGTAAGGAAAAAGGGAATAACCTTTATTGAATTCTATTTTAACTGGAGACCAATGCACAATCTTTACAATCAGAAGCAAAGGGCTTGCAATTCATTTTGAGTTTCCTTTTCAGTATGTGCACTGTAACAATGCTGTGGAAAACTCTTATCAACAGGAAGAAGGAAGCATCAATATATGCTTTAAGTATTAAAGGATGGCTTACAGCATGTGCATATTGCACATTTCCACATTTCCACGTATCCTGTGGTCCTGAAACATGAACACATCATCAAAGAAACAAAATCACAAGCATTTTAGGTGGGAAATTTTTATATGTTATTAAAGATTTGCTTGGGATTGTAATGCAGAGACCTGGGCATGCACTTTGTTAGATAGAGAACCAAATGTCAATTAATATAAATCTTCGCTAAACCTAAACCAATTCAATTTGAGAGATATATTAGTTATGCTTGATTTATCAGATGCATGTTGGGCCATCCAGAGACTTGGCAACACATGCAGAGAAGCCTGATGTACACATGCACAGCAAGAAGGCATCCCTCCATTAAAAGATACAGAATTGGACTTGTTGTATAGCAAGACATAAAAATGTGTGATTAAGAAAACTGCAGCTAAAGCATGATGGAAAGATATTAGTCTATAATTACAAAATACAAGGATATGAATGTTAGCAGCAATAATTAAAGAGTAACTGCAATGTTCACCAACTAAAATTAGAGCTAGTGCCTCATCTAAGCCACTTTTCATTTATTCTTAACTACAAAAGTTTCCAGAGATCTGAAGTGAGGCACCACTTAAGAAAACTCACTTACAGCAAGTGATTTATTTTTTCAGAGCCAAGAGAAATACATGCCTAAGCCTGGACCACGAATAGCTCCAACTTTTTGGAACGCAAACCTCAGGTATGTGTTTTTTCTCCTGGTACTAACTGTCAGAAACAACAAGTTAGCAAGGAAAAACAAAAATTAAAACCAGTAGGGATCTGAAAGTGCAGGTTGTTATTGAACATAAAAGACCCAGAATATTTACAAAAACATTTCCACTTGTATCCTATTTTGCTGAGTAAAACACAGATTACCTTTCATCCTTGATTGCTTTCTTTATAATACACAAGAGATAAGCCTTTTGAATACCAGAAATTTTTTTCATTGCTATCATTCTGAATTCAAACTGTGGAATGGGTCAGAGAACATGCTGATATAAATCCAGCAAACGTTCTGCAAAAGCCACAACTGGGATAAGTCACTTCAGTCCCCACTCCTTGTCAGAATGGTGGCATGGGTTGACAAGACAGAAGTCAAACCGGAGATAGCTGTGATCACAGGTTACAAGAGTTAACTAATGACAGCTTTGTGTATCAGCTGCAGGTATGCAGCCTTTGAAAGCCCTCAGCAGCACATCTTTCATATCAGAGAGGTGCCTATACTGAGTCTCTTGCTCAAGTAGAAAAATGAGCTACAGAACACAGAAAACAGCCCAGTATGCTGAAATAGAGATAACAACAAGAAAAATCTATCAACTTTGGACTACGTGTGAAAATGGTTAAAAAAGAATGCAAAGCAAGTGATAAATGGGACTGATCCATGTGAACACAGACAAGGAGGCTGTTGATGTTAAGGAAGGAAATTACTCATTCTCTCTGTGTATAGGAAAGGCTGAGTACTACAAATTTGTCTGGTCCACCTTTTTGTTAATTTTGGATCAGTTCAGTGAAACACCCTGTTTATTTATGTCCCCCTCACCACAAGGTGGCACATACGTATTCCCTGGGATTTTTAACTGCCTTTACAGCTCACTTGATTTTTAATTAAGAGGGAGGAAGGGAGTGGGAATGGGATAAGAGCATGGAATGATAAAATGCATTATATTATTACGCAGAAACTATTAAACATAAGTAAACTATTCTTAATAACTGGATTAATTCCACACTTTCCTTGTTGATATTACTTACTAAAGGGACTGAGGTATGCTCACATCAACAGTGAGGCAGTTAAAAAGGAAAAAGAGCTAATGAAAACTTTGCTTCAGTGTGTTTTACAAATATACTCACCAGAAACTCAACAGAATTTAGGGGTGAAATGGAATATGGGCAGGCTGGTGTCAGAGAGGGAAACAGGTACACAAAAGCAGAAAACCAGGTGTATCCACTCATTATTTTCATTCTCTAGATTTTAAGCCCGTTGCTTGGTGTGCAGAATTAGGGGTTTTCCAACATTGCTGCCAGTTTTCATCCCCCCTTTGCGGGTTTCCAGAACTAACTACATATGCTAAAAAAGGCTGTTCCCTAGTAGCAATTTTTCCTTCAAACTGATAAAGGTTGTGTTTGAATATCAGACTTTGAAACATCCAAATATACTTTCTCATTTTCACCCAGTGGCTGATGAAATAAAACCTCCATGCAGTGGTCCCTCTTTTCAAATCCATGGTATAAAAATATACCTTATGATCTCTAAGGACTACAGCACACCCTTCTCCACGGTATGCAACAGACCCACACTTCATATACCCTTCAGAAAGGCACTAAGCAGACTATGAATCCACCAAACTGCAGAAGAGATTTGAAAGCACACTGAGATAAGCATGTGAGTACAAAAGAGAGGAGGAGGAATTTTTTAAGGACAGAAGAATACTGACCTAAACCAGAGCACAGAAACACTGAGAAGCATGTGAAGTAATTCTATCCATGCAGCACAAAATATACATTTTTAGAAAGAAGATTCTTGGGAGATTTAAACCATAAACTATGTACATAGCTCCCTCTGATGACCATTGGACACGATACAATGCAAGTCTCCTTTTACTTTTGTTCGTGCATTCAACTGACAGCTGACTGGTTAAATTCTAATTGCTTCCAAGTGAGGTCAGCAAAGGTATTTATCGAAAAGGACTGAACAGGCTCAACACACACATGCACGCGCACGCATAAGCACATACACACCATCTCTCCAGCCTGTTGATTTATGGAAACAATTATAATTCTGGTGGATTCTTTCTGAGCTGAGAAAGTTTGTAGCTACAGTAGAGTGTCTCATGTTGCAAAAAGGAGACAACAGAAATGGAGTACTTGGGTATCCAGCTCTTATCAACAGGAACAAGTAAGTTATCTGTCCTTTACAAGATTATTCAACAGTTTCTAACAGCTAATAACTTATTTTTATTTCTATATGCTAGATGCTAGGAAAAGAATTAAGAAAACTATTCCTACTAATAATCTGAAAAGGGTAGGAACAAAAAACACAGGGCTAAAGCCATGAGGTCTGTTTTGAAACCTGAACTAGAGAAAAGTTGTATGATAGGTTGTGCTAATAGTAAATGTATAGATATGAAGTAATCAGGAGAATTGTATCATGCATGAGAGTTGAAATGAATCAATAGGAGATTTTTGGAAGGGCTTAAAACTGAAGAGAGAACTGTGTTTACAATCAGTGTAAATGTCTGGTTATGTAAATAGTTGTATGAGAGATAGCTATTGTATATGCATTAGCATGTTTTTAAAAATGAGCTCAGCATGTCGTGTATTTCTGTGTAGTACTTTTCATTAGCATAATGTATCCTTGCACGTTTGTAACAATTGAGCATAAAGACTTACACATGCACCTTTTCTCACAGATCTTTTGCCTTCAGTGCAAGCAGCAAATTCAAGTAGTAAAGAAGGTCACAACAACAAAGGTTTTTATAACTTGTGTCTTTAAAGGATATTCTGACTGAAGAGATATTTAAGAAGCTCTTCTATTTCGCCATTAACTATTAAGGAATAACGATCAGAATTCTAGAAGAGGGAGCAATCTCACTTAAATGAATCTGTAACTCGTAAAGACAGAAGGCAGGTCGGTGACCTAAGAGCAACAGTCTACTTGAGATTTAATTTTCATTATGTTGTTCATGAACACCCAGAACACTGCACTATAATGCACAAATGGATACTGACATGGATCCTGCCAATTTTGCTCTACAGATCATACTTTTACATTATCTTTCTAATGGGCACTATATCTTTAGCTTGCAATGACATGACTCCAGAGCAAATGGCTACAAATGTGAACTGTTCCAGCCCTGAGCGACATACCAGAAGCTATGATTATATGGAAGGGGGGGATGTAAGAGTGAGAAGACTTTTCTGTCGAACTCAGTGGTATATGAGGATTGATAAACGAGGCAAAGTGAAAGGGACAAGAGAAGCAAACAACAACTACAGTAAGTACTATTTTTGCTTTTCCCAAGTATTTAGAAATTTACACATCATTGTTTCCTATTCCTTGATTTACCATAATTCCTAAAGAGTTTTGTATCGTGTACTGACCATTGTGTAAAATAAGTTTTCCAATTAATCGTACAGCAGGACATTTGCTATTGATTTTGAAATGCGTCATTTTAAATACTGCATTGTAGATCTGTTAATGTATTAGTTACAGCTGGGAACTATTAGCAAACAGAGAGCCTATTTTAACAAGTGAACTAAGGTTGTATGTACGAAAATGTATAGCCACCAACTCTCCTCATAAAATACTCCTGAAACATTAAACCACATTTATATAGAGCACAAACTGCCTAAAAGTTTGGTGTGTCTGACTTAACAATTAAAACATAGAAATACTAGAAAGTTCAATGGAAAGAATTATGTAAACTCTCTTGCAAAATCTTTTCAATATTTTTGCCAAGCCAGGAACAAAATCTATTATAGTTTCTGCAGTTCATTATTACAATGATCATAATGCTGAAAAAATATTCTCCCCCCTTTCTTCCAAAACCATGACTCATCTAGAGAGAATGGACATACAGTATTGTATGAAGCTCTACCAAGTACAAATTCTGATCTGGAAAATTAATTGTTATACTAATGTATTTCCACACAAATACCTATATAATCTTTGATTAATATTTGAAGACATCAATTTTACAGTCACTATTTTTGCCACTTTGTCTTTTGTGTTGTTACAAACGTATTGTTTATTTAGAGAAACATGACATCTACTTGAAAAGGCATTACTTTATTAAGATGCAACAGGAAAATACATAGGATTATACTGCACATTTCAAAACAAAGTTATAACAAAAAGGGGCCAGGGACATGCTGGTCTAGTGTTCAGAGACAAATAAAAGGACAAATTTATTTCCAAGAATGCTGCTTTAAAATTATTTAATTTATTGTATATAATAGTGTGCTTTTTATAATAGCAGCAGCAAAAGAAATCCATAAATCAAACTTCAAGAGCTGTTAGTGTGTGTCAGCCTTCAGCTGAAGCTGAGTGCTTGTTTTCTAACAGAGCAGCACTTTCGCGTGCTACGCGCCTGGCTAGTGGGCTTCATAATTTATTCCTTTGCTTCATGACTACATTAAGTGCTTGGCAACTTGTGTGGCTAAAACTGCATTGACTAATGTTACTGTTTCTTTTAAAATTTGTTTCCATATGTCTCCTTTCTTCCTACACTATTACATAGTGAATAACCATATTCCTCTGAAAGACAACACATGGCCAGCAGCCAACTAAATTATTTGGTCCATATTCAAGAAGACTCCCTTTGAGTTTCAGGAGGGCATTGCTACAATAGAGATCCATAGGACTAGTTTTGAAGTGAAATGTTGTTCCCATTAAAAAAATCACTAGAAAAAATGTTACTGACTGTTGAAACTGATTCTTCTGAATTAATGCAAATAAGTGAATATTCACAGTACCAAATTTTTTTCTGTTATTATTTACAAACACATTATGACAGCATCTAGAGCTAAGTAATTTATTATACAGAGTTTCTTTTTTAGTTCCATGATGCTTAAGTAAAATTTTGTTAGCAATTTAGTATTATTTCAAATTCAAGCAGAGGTTCTCAGTTCTCTGAAGGATCCCATTCTGCTTAAGCACATTAATGACATCTTTAAACATTCTGTACTGAGCCCATTAGAGAACACCACATACTCTTGTGCCAGTGATGTAGTCTCTTGCAGTTTCCTGAACACGTCATGATAATTTAGTGATGGTAACTAACTATTACAAATTACAGAAAGGCAAACTTGAGTCACTAAACCCTTACCTTCACATTGCAGTGGCAAAAAAAAACCCAAAAAACCCCAATCCTTTTTCTGGGAAATGCAATGAGTATGATGAGAAAAAGCAAAAGAAATTGTAACAGTTATCTGGTAACTGATGTGCACTGTGACCAACTGTCTTTATATTGGCAGAAGTATGTAGGAAGGTCCCACCCTCTTAACTTTAATACTCTAATTTATCAATTGTTTCTTAAGGAATAACACCCAAATGCTTTTGTTGCACAAGTAGATAGGCAAATATAGACAAAGAGGACTAGAAAATGTAAACACTGATAACCTGTATTTTGTGAGAAACTACAGAAATTAGTAGCAATATTATGGGAACACTATTTGTCATACCCTTTGTTCAACAAAAGATGTAAACAGCCTTTCTCAGATGTGCCTGAGGCTCTCTACTAAAATCAATAACCATAAAGAAAATTATATAATATGAGGCGCAAAAAGCAAAACAAACAAACAAAAAAACCCAGAAAAAATAATGCCCACCTGGACTAGTACACCTTCCCTAAGGGAAAAAAACCAAACATCAGAAGTTTAAACAGGCTATTTTAATCCAGGTTCTCTGAAAAGCGTAATTTTAAAACCATACAGATGAAAAGCATGTATTTCTGTGTGTTCAAACATTCTTGTTCCACGTTTTCTGAAAGTTAGTAAAAGGTAAATCAAATCTGTTTCATAGGATGGAATGCCAGAACTGCTGCAGTCAAACTAATCAGTGGGCATGAAAAGTGTTGCACCAAGAGGTTTCTTCTCATTTTATCCCATTTTCCACTTACATAATAAATAAAAGAAATTCTTTCCCTTTTGAATTTGCTAATTTGTGCTACTAAAATAAAATAAAAACAAAATCATATTTTTACCTATCATAAGTTAGCTTTATGAAGGAAGCTGTCCTGACAGTTTTGTAGATTAAGTGAGCTACTTCTTTTTAGCCCATGAGGTGTGAAGCATGAATATGGTGAAGAACAATCTTCTACAAATGTCTGTAGAAGGATAACTTCATCAAAAATTTGGCAAGTGCCAAAATTCATAGAGGTTCTCTTACCAATTGGGACTATAACTATAAGAACACCAAGATGGTGAGGAATTAACATCTTTGTATTTCAAACTTCTCGAATTACAGAATAAATATATATACACATACTATCAAAGTCACAGCATAAATAGTGAAAGTGTTAAAATTTCTAAGGTTTCCAGTTAACAGCCACTGTATTAAATGTGTGTGGATTCAAATTTCACATCAGAACTAAATACTGAACCAAATCTTCACACACCAATTGTAAATAATCTGTATTGATCAGATTTTTATTTCTAAAATACATTAGAATGTAATTGCTTAGTACATGTGTGCTGTCTCAGTGCAAGCAAATTGCCAAATCCTGTTTACAACAGTGCTGACCTTGTTAGGTACCCAAAGAATATGGTTCTGTGCACATTTCAGAAAGCAGTAGAGCCTTCTGGTGGACTTAAAGGTGATAACTCAAGAGTGAACTAATCAAATCAGAGGACAGTGATCTCCACTAAGTAGGGGAAATCAATTTGCACCTGACAGCTTTGCTTTCAATCTGAAAACTAAATGGCAGAGGGAGAACTGAAAAAACCCACTGAAAAACAAAAGTAAGAATTAGGCAGCAGCCAAGAGGTTAGGTCACCCAGAAAAATCTGTCATTATTCATAAAAAAATTTCTCTTTTATAAAAACTTACTGCAACTTAGCAAAGCCTGAATCTTTATAACAAAAAATAAATTCTGCATCTTGTTCAAGGAAAAGAACCTCAGTGTGCACACAAAATGCACTTTTTGAATTCATTATTGTAAAACGTGAGATTGACTGAACAAATCTTGGAGATAACAAGGCAATTTGCTTACTCTTAACCTTTGATAGAAAAATAAATCTCATTATCACTGGTTACTCCTGCCTTCATTTCAGTTTGCATTTCAGAATTTTGCCAGATTTAGTTAATTTTGTTCAGAAAAAAGGCAGCAAAAATCTGAGTTTGTTTTGACTCTATCCAAGAGGATTTTTAACTATGACTGGATGATGCTTTAGGACTTTCCATGCTCTGTTGCCTTTGGAATCTCATTTTAAAGACTTCAAAGGGTCTCTTAGTTACTAGGAAAGCCTTCCCGGAACCTGAATCCTAACATGTCTGATCCTATCATATTCCACGTGTGCTCCAAACCCAGAAAGTGCCTATTTCCTCTTTTTTTTCAGTGGGTAAAGCCAACCAAAGAAGAAGTGGAGAAAGTAGTCTAGTGAGATCTTGGCATAAAATGGCTGAAATCTTGATTACAATTTTATCTTGGAAAACTACTTCTATTTTGACCAGAATCCAACAAGTCAAAGTTTTCAGCAATATTATATGAACTTCAACTCAGTTTTGCTCAAATGTAAATGCTAACTGATGACAAAATACACTTTATACACATCTTAGTGGTTAAATTTTCTAACTTGCTTAGAAATCAGAATTACTTCCACTAGCATTTTATATAAGCTTCTTAGCATAAAACAAATATAAGTATGTTATGTTACTGTATAAATTTGATTTCTGTTGCTTAAATACATATTACATAGATGAGCCAAGATGATTCAGCTCCTGAAAATCAGGTATTTCAAGACGGGTATTAATGGACTAGATGCAGTTAAGGGTTATGCATGCTCCAGACAAACAGAAAGTCTGTCTCTGCAACTGCATTCTTGGTTTTTCAAGAGGTTGTGGTTCAACCAACACTTTGGTGCCAGAAGAACGCAAACCTTCATTAACATGGAAGTGGTTTTGCTTCACATTAGTACTCTGCTAATCTTTCCAGTTATAACAGAAAGATTTAATTCAAATGGAAATATATACATATCCTCTCAAAACCTAACCCACAGCACCAAGGATGACTTTCTCTCCCACAGTAACTAATCAAACCTAATATACCAGACTCCTCTGCTGCCTCTCCAGTTCTTTGTCTGGCACTGGGGGTACCCTCAAGTGTCAGCCAGCAGAGAGATCTATGCCTATCCCTCAGTCTATGCCTTATCACAAATCCCAGGTTTTCACCCTCAACTGCTGATGAAGATGGGTTTTAGCAAAGGTACAGATAACAGAAGCAGCTGAGTTATACCTGTCTTACAGCTTCTATTGAGTTTTTTGGTGAGTGTATCCTCCAGGGAGATAAAAAGAAAGCAGCAAGATTCTTCAGTCTCACCTATCAACATCCAGATCACTGCTCAACTGGCATGGTATAAGAGGGGTGCCACAGAACACAATTAAAACTGTTTACAACATCCAAATTTACCTCCTGAATCTTCATCACCTAGTCTATTCTTAGGCATTTGCCAGCTGAAAAATATGTGTAAAGCCAGACGGTAGCAGTTTACACTCACTTTCTTCTCACTCTCATGAACAAAAATGATTGCATAAGCTCTGTGGGGGAAAACTCAAACCTCTGGCCTCAGGCCCAGGCAGCAGCTCCTCAAGTTAACATACACCAACAGGGCTATGCCTGCCTGGGGGAGCTTCAAAACTGAGCTAACATCAGTCTGAGCAGTGAAAAAATCGGAGTCTGTACCCACTGCCCTTACTGATTCCTTTGACCTTGATACACCCTTGTAGCTCAGCTGTGACTTGGCAGTTTTTCTGCATCTCTCAATACTGAAATTTATCAGAAATGAGAAATAGCACACTTTTATAGAACAATCAATCAAATTTAGCAGCCAACTGCAGAAGCAGTCACAGGATACATATAAAGATAAATTGCAGCTCCTTTTCCCCCACAGCTTTTCCCCCACATTGTTTACGATTTCTGAATTCTCAAAAAATTCAGTGTTGTATCATTAAATATGTTATTGCTCCATCCTGAAGAAAATGTGCTGAAGTGGCCCTGACCTGAGACTCAAGAGACTTGAGGCTCATCCAAACTTCTAAGCAATCTGCTTACAGACTTTGGGAAAATTCTTCCAGCTCTCTGTGCCTCTATGAAAAAGAATTATTCACCTCTCTGTAAAGAGCTTTTAAAAGTATTAGTGAAAAAAACTTCCAAACCACAAATGAATTGTGTGTTAATATTATAAACCTTAAATAATTTGATAATAGAACATTATTTGACTAATTGAAAATGAACTAGGAGTCCTGAAGTCAGTAGCTAGACAGAAAAACACAGAGCTCAGATGAATCTTAATGAAGCAATTTCCATACAGGCAAACAGAATTTGGTATAAAATTTAATTCCTTATACAGTTGGTCTTGCAAAACAAAGCCCAAATCCAGATATTCCCCTTCACAGCTTCCAACTTTCTGTATTGTTTGAGTATCCGAAAGTGATTGTCTCACATTTCTAGGATCCTGGAATACACAACTGAGTTGGCTTTCCTCCCCATCTTCCTTAAAGCTTAGGAAGACCAAGACATCCTAAACCATATAATTACACTGTTCCACACTACATGATCTAGCAACTAGCAGTATATTTTGGAACATATTTCTCATCAAAACAGAGTAAGTTTAGGCAAATGTAGGCTGTTGCTCTTCATGGGTGGCATACTGCTTTTGTTGCATAATTGACTGCCTATGACTATATTTGGCAACAGTATTTCAATTGTCTTGTTTGACCTTTGACATTATTTTTAAATCTGGATATGAAAGAAAGATCAAGTTAGCCTTCTGGTGCATGCAATTTAGAAACATTATTAATAAAAAGTTAATAGTGAAAATTTTTATGGCAGTAACATAATAGAGGTTAACAATCATAGCACTGAATTGTCACACTTTAAAACTTTCATAACACATGACATCATTTATTCAAATGGAAAAAATTCTTTGCAACAATTGGCGTTGAAAAGTTAGAAGTGGATATTCAAGATGTGGCCCACAACTTCATGAAAAGACACCAAAGAAGCAATAAAAATACCAATGCAATCAATAGGCTCTTTTGACTATTATTTAGCTTTTAAAACAAAGAACAAAACCAGGATGAAGTTATTAAAGGGTCTAGATACTCTATTCAAAACACTGAAATCTTCCTTTTGCATCCAGTTTTTCAAAATTAAGCCCAGGCAGGATACGGATAGATCAACTCAAAACTATAAATGAAAACAGCAAACATGACCATTCCATGGCACTGATAAACACAGTGACTTCAACAGGGATCAACACACACCAGTCATGTCCATCTGTTCAATAATTACATGTTTCGAATACCCCCATAACCTGGGGGATTTTTCTTTTTAAGGTGTTTCTTAGCATTAGTACTTCCATTTTTGGTAAGCTTGCTTGCTTCCTCTTAAATGTGTCAGCAGACACTGGGAGGTGCTATAGACTATAAAAAGAAGGTGATCAGACTTGTCCTTGACTATTTTGATACCTTGCATTTTTAATATTTGTCTAACTAGAAGGTATCGTATCTTAAAGAAGAAAAAATAGCCCCAAAAAAGAAGCAGATTTTCCTTAATAACCTTGCTAACTTTATATGCTTTATTATGACCTTTAAACATCACATGGAGTTTGATATTTCAATCAAAAGTAAATGTTTACAGAAAAAAAGAAGAAAAAAGAGATAACTTTATGACTGCTAAAACACAGGAATTCTTTTAGATGAACACACATATTACCTAGAGCTGAAAAAATATTAGAGGGGAAAAAATAACCACAATCAACATCAAATTTGGAAAAGGTTGTATGTGAATCTGTGCTGCGGTCCCTGAGCTGCTCAGGTGCACTGGTGCTGTTGTTCAGTAGCTATCTGTGTGCACAGCGAGAATGCAGTGGCAAACATGGAGTTCTACATTCCAGGTGGAAATGCTTACTGCAAGAGCTTGCTGGCTTCTTGTGTAACACATTCACAGCATTATATGGTGATGATAGACTTGCCCTTTGAGTGGTCTACATGAACTCTAGGGCTGGCAATGTTCGGGCTCTCTAGCTAGTCACTGAGCAGATGGATTTGGGAGGGAATGCTGATCTAGTCAAGGGAAGAAGGCAGCAAACAGTGGAGTGATTCCATCCAGTGTTTGTGTAGGTCCTCGTGAAAACAAGAGCTGTACTCCCTGGCAGAAACTCTGAAGTAAACCAGAAAGGATAACTGAATCCTGGAGAGTGCAGTCAGTACTAACACAATAGGAAACTGCAACTTTCACCAGCTTTCAAAAGCAACTTTAACTCCACCAAGCTAATTTATTTCCTTTGGAATAGCCCAGGCGGCTTGGGGACTGCACATAATGTGCAAGATGATACACAGAAATCCAAGCAGTTTTTGAGTGCTTACTGGTGACACTTTACAAGGATTTAGGGAACTAGCTATGTAAATCTAGCACAGAGTGATTCAAATAATGGAACTTGCTTGGTAGAGCTGCCTTACAACAAGGGAGATTTACACTGTGGGAAAGGCCAGCACAAGATCTCCCCTCAGCAGTAGCCCTTTATGTTTGCTTGTGGGAAAACTGCACCTGAAAATTCCTGAACCCATCACAGCCATCTCACTTCCCAATGCTACAGCAAAACATTGTACTAGTACCTTTACATAAGGACAGGGACGAATACCTGTGTTCAGTGAGATTCATCCCAACTGAATTCCACACACAGCGGGAGTGCCTGCATTAGTTCAGCACCATCTCAGCACTACTGTACTAGAACACACCACAAAAAGAATTCTCTGCCATGTACATCTCTGACCACATCTGAACTGCAAATGGGACAGAACTCACACAGCACTCTGCCTACAAACATTGCTACTAATCAAAAGCAAAATTGTATACAAGTACTTTCAAACTAACTAGTGAAAAAACCCATTCTTCCCATTTAAGCAAGCTCCACTCTTCTAACCAAACTTCTTAGGTTTTTTACTGAGCATGGAGATTCTGCTCAGTATTTCCAACAAAGACTGAAAACTAAAACCAAATACAAAGGTACATAATTCCCAAGGCAAGCAAGTTCTTTAAAGCACCCCAAATGACTGCAAACAGTCGAAAAAAAAGAAAGAAACTCATTTACGCCCAAATGATGATTCCAAAAAGACAATTAATCCACTCAGGAAACACAATACCACCTATCACACCAGGTAAGGGACAACATAAGAACTGTGGCAAAACCCTCGGCAGGAAACGGATGGAGAGCCTCTTCCCTGTACGGAATCCTCTCCTAACTGCTGGCCAGCTACAAGGGCCTGGGTCTGCCCTCCTTCCTCTCATTAGTATGTAGTCAGGTACACAGGTGCTTTGAGTCTCTTGCTCTGTTTTGCATCCTGCCACCCCATCAATACTGGCACTGTTTCACAGAGCTGAGCATTTTCTCTGAGCATCTGCTTCAGCAACCAGAAAAGCTTTCTTATTGAGGTTGTGAAAGACAGTCTGGCATGTTCTTCTACCTTACTAACAGTGCAACAGCCACATACTTGGGTGAATTTGTGTTGGACTTTGTAGTAGGTATTTATTAGTTCAAAGGAAATCAAATGTTACATCGATTTGAGAGTAGCCTTAGGAGAGTCTGCTCAAATTATAAAGTAAATGGCAAGAGTCCTAGGCCACTTATACTTGTCCCTTTAAATGCCTTTTAAATTGAGCAATGAAAATAACACAGCTATTAATAAAACCAAGCTTTTAGATTATTATACACCAATTTCAATCAGAATGTTTATATTAGCAAACTGGCACTCAGCCTCCTTTACCAAATATCAAACTAAAATTACTTAGCATGCCTTCATTTCTGATTGGACCCTTATGTGACTTGGGAAATTCAGTCTATATTACTGAAGAGAACTATCATGCAACAAAACTAAAGAAAAAAAATTTCCACATCTTTCTAGGAAACTATTACCACATATTTCACAGAAATCATGCTCTGTTGATTTTTTAGCTAAGTAATACAGTGTTTTGAATTTGAATTCCTCTAATTTAGTCAAATTCTTCTAGGACACATTCTGATGAAAACTTCTGAAATGGCACTTTCATCCAGAGGGAACACTGGAAGCAAAACCAGTCTATACCAAACCATAAAACTACCATTAGACCAAAAGGAGAATTTTTGAATTATTCATAAAATGCAAGACAAACCCCACTAATTTAGTTTGGTGATGAACTAGGCTGAACTCTGATCCAGGGAGATTATTTAAGAGAAAGAAATGAGCAACAATGGCTATATCATTTAAGCAGAAAATGATCTAGTAATAAAAGATATATTTATCATAATTATAGTGAGAAATTATAGTGAGAATTATTCAGAACTGTTCAACATTTGAAATGGAATACACTTCTGTGTTTGTCAAAACAAGACGCTTTCTTCTTAGATAACAAAATATTCCATAAGCACAAGTAGGTATCTATACATTGTCCTTTTCACATAGGATCTGTAGACAACCCAGAGACAGCTCTCCAAAAGGGCCGACAACTTCTCAAGGGACACTTCAAGCTACCTTACAGAAGGGCAATACTTAAGCCTAAACCCCACATCACATATATGGTGCTTAGATTTCTACATCACTTTAGGTGGTATCTACAAAAATGTGCAAGTTGCCACTGTTATGCAACTGTGTGAGACAAAAATAGCAGAACCCATGGTTTCTGACTTTGTCCTAATCACTTGTAAGTGATAATCTTGTATATATAAGATAAAGACATTTGTCTCCTGCTAGGGCTCAATTAAAATCATGACTGCCATTAAGAAAATCTTTTTTCCCTTTCTTTCTCTTCACATAGCTGTTCACTGTTTTCTGTCCGTGACATAATTTTGTTTAGGGTATTCTTATTCATGTATGAGAAAACAGAATAAATATTAGTTTTGTACAAACTGTTTCCCCAGTAGACTACCCAGATTCCAAAGGTCTTTAAAGGTGATTTAGGAAAATGAAGAATATTTCTGTCTGCATACACCACTGTAAATATTGAGGATTTTGGATCACAATTTATCATATTGTCTTGTTCATATTTCAGCAATGCAGTTACGGGTGTTTTCAGCTGAACTGAGCTTAGCAAGGAGAATTGTTTGTTACAGTGCTTGTTTCCTGAGTTCACTCTCCAACATCAGACCCGTCACAGCGGGATAGTTCCTTTCTTTGTTTTCCTCTTAAGAGCTTTCTGGCAGCTGCACCCCAAACTAGCCTCTGTCAGTGGATTCCTAAAGAACTCTGCATACATCATCTCCTGTAATCACATGTGTGCAATCTACATCACAGGTGGTATTGTACAAAAAAGTCGGATTTGAGCCCTGTCAGACCATACCATATTTGTTTCATTAACATCGATTTCTATGTGAAAAAAACAATTCCCTCTCTGTGGGTGTGGCATTTGATTGAAATAAATTCTCAACAACACAGAGATGTAATCAACATGAGAAAGTAATTGCCAAGAAGTACAGTATTAGCTCTTTCCAAAAAAAAGTCAAAATATGGCTTTTCTATTCATATTGACTTTGGGATGAACTATGGAAAACTACCACCGACGGTCTAAATAGCTGCTGTTGAAAGTAAAGAATATTGCACAGCTGTGGAGGAGTTAAGTTACTGACTAGTGGAAAAGCTATCTAACCCTGTGATTCATTAGGAAAAGTTTGCTCAAGAGATGAAAGACCCATATTAGGAAAGAGACAAATACATGCCATTTGTAAAAGTCTGGCTCTACTGAAATCAGTAAAAGTTTTGTTACTGATGCCTATCCATGGCTGAGGAGTTTATTTTAAAATATGGCAAATAATAACTATTGCTTCTCCAACTGCATGTGCTTTTACTTTAAGATACCGTTTCATAACATTGGTAATAAATATTGGGCATAAAGGAAAATGAAATTCCTGTTCCACTATTAATCTCTTCCTGACTTTCAAGTCAGACTGACTTCTCTATCTCACCAACATCTATGTAGGAGTAACACTGCTATCGCTATTTATTCTACTTAAGATATGGTCTGAAAAGTGCAGTATATCAGAATATACCAATTTAGGATACTCAAAAAAAAGTTAGCTGTCACTTTTCAAATATATGTGCAAATTTATTTTTACAAATGAAAGATATAACTGAAAGTTTATTCATTTTTCTAACCTATATTAAAATCACAGACTCACATTTCTATACTGACTAAAAACTGACAGCATTATTTATAGTGAATATATATTCAATAGTAGAAGTATAATCTCATTTTGTGAGACTTTTTTCCCACCATAGAACATTTGCGTTCATATATGAATCAAGAATATATTGATACTCAGGGGGGAATTAAGGTGGCACAAAAAGACAAAGTTAAGAACAGCAGAATTACTTTGTTTCATTTTGTGTGGTAAAAAACAGCCATCATCTCAGTAAACTTGGGTAGTGTTTCCCCAGCTCTTTGCCGCAATACAGCTGAAGTCACAGATATTTTATGCAAAGAAAGAAAAGGTTTCTTCACCACTTTAAGTTCTTGGAATAGCCATAATTGTTTCAGTCAGAGCAAAAAGCATAGCAAATCCTTTACTAAGAACAGGTTTTCTTTATATATTTTAGAACATACCACCACGGGCACAGCCAAGCCCTGTGCTCTTTTAACTGTACACTCTTCAAGGCAGTTCAAAATTTCCTGCTAAGTTCAATGTTAAAGAGTCACTATCCTTTTATGTTGCAAACATTAGGAGAGAATAGTACCATAAGGAGTAGAAATTATCACAAATACAATACAGACTCAAAAAAGGCTGTCAAACTGAGTCTGCCAATCACAGAATTATGCAAGTTTAATGCAAATCCACCACAAAATAAAAATGTAAGAGCTGCAAACCCTTTATTTGCACATGCAGCATCTGCTAGCCAGTCCAGATTCTTCTATTAAAACCCTACTTACAATTATCTGAGTCATCTAATTTCATAAACCTATGGAAGAATCTCATTTTACCCTGCTTCCTTAAAATGAACATTTTATTCTTCCCTTCTTGTACTGAAATGTATGTTTTCAAACATCTACAACTCACAGACCAGCTGTTTCCCAGATTTTATAGGGGTCCATAAATTCTGCTACAGGTTGCTTATGTAGTACTTCTGTGGAGCTCATCAAACTTCCATGACACCACTACATATAAGAACAAACTGTAGCAGGAAAAATTGAAAAGTGGAACATTCTCAAAGGCTCCTGACTGAAGCTGTTCTCTAATGCTTGAATGGTATGAAATCTGCCATTTGTTTCAAGGTCAAGAGAAAAGTATGTCTTTACACTTATGCCAATGCACAGCACTGTTGTCTATCAAACAGGTTGGTTGATTATCATCAGAGATGGAAATGTGGAATTCTACCAATATAACAATATGGATGCCAGAATGGATCTGAATTTAGGTTATTAAATCCTTTAACAGACTGGTCACAGATATCTTTATTACAAACAGTCACTGTATAGTGATACAGCAGAACCTATGTGCTTTGGGAGCCGAGAAAATGAAATACTGCAATTTACAGGCACAGGAGAGCTCACATCCTTCCTTAGGCTGCTCAGGGCCACAAGAAACTTTCCTTAGTTAAAAGGAAAGGTAAAGGTAAAGGTAAAGGTAAAGGTAAAGGTAAAGGTAAAGGTAAAGGTAAATGTAAAGGTAAAGGTGAAGAAAGTGAAGTGGTTTTCTACCATAATTTACATGCTATAGTTAATTGAGAGAATACTTCATGTGGGGTTCTTGGTGATAATGCAAAGGGACACTGGGTAAGACAACAAAGCAGCTTTCTAACTTCATAGTTGCCGTTTTTTATGTTCCCTCTATATAGCTTTAGTTAATATAAACTGATAAATTAATTAAAATAAATATAACTGTGCTGATTCACACACGAGGATATAAAAATTAGAACAAAAGCAATGGGAAACTGGATTATGTACAACCAACAATACACTAAAAATGTGTTAAAGTTAATTAAAACATTTAAAGAAATATCAGATAATTTGGCTCTATGCTCTATTACTTGTTCAGTACTTATTACTTATTCCAGTAGTGTTTTACATTAGCTATGACTGATAGCTTCTTGTCATAGCATAACATCATACAATAGTATGTCACAACACACTGGAATGTGAGTACTAGAGCTCTGATTTCTACTTACAGGGCACAAGTAACTGTCACTGAAAAGTGAGGCCACTACTCTTATTGAATGCAAATAAAGCAAAGCACAGAAAGGCTGTGGACTCTAGAAAATAGAAAATGTTTACATTATTCTAGTGGAGATAGTTTACTCACTGACTTCCTGATACTATGCACATGGACAAAAGTAAGAGTGTGCATGGATACTTTTATCACCAGATTCAAGATGGTTACTCTACATCCTGGCATTTGCAGTCAAAACTGAAAAGAAGTCCAGGTTTTCCAACTGGTCAATTGAGCTGAATTTAAAAAGGCTGATTAAAAAGTCACATAAATAAATACAGAATAAAAGAGAAGTTTGGCAGCAGCTCCTACAGTCTATTTGCTCTGGTAATAGCAACTGGTTCTGTAGCAGAGGAACAATTTTCTCTGCTGGTGCTGATGCTGCTGTTTTCCTCAGTTTTGGTATAGAATTGTAAAGCGAGATAAAAACTGAGGATAACAACTGGATAACAATTACACATTTACAAATATCTGGTCATCTAAACAGAGAGGTTTCAAAGAGCTGCCTGTGTGTAATGGCAAATATTCTACTGATTTGCCTAAAGTCAGGCTTCCAGTCAGGTTTAAATTTTAGACTGGTAAAAACAGGGTGTTTACCTGAAAGAAGAAAATTAATTACTTTAGGCAAAATTAAGACAAGGAATAACCTAAGCTATTTGAAAAAACAACAATGGTAGGAGAATTGACACAAGTTTTGATCCATATACTGAGCAAGACAGGAGAAACATCTGCTACAAAATCCTAATTTATTTATCAGAATTGAATTAGATTATTAGATTGGTTTTGATTTTAAGAGGGTTTTAATTTTCTCCTTCTATTAGTTTATAATTTAGTCTCTGGTCTTATACAGATTTTGCAAGTTCAACTAAATCTAAATTATTTGTCAGCAGCAAACCAGAACAACTTGAGCAGCCATACATATAAATATATGTCCAGTAGTGTTTTGAAGGCAGGAGCGAGCCAGCTGGTTTCTATCAATTCCCACTCTGCGAGGCAGTGAGGGGTTAGTACAATTTTCTTAGCAGCTTCTTGCATTTTGTACCTTGGAAGGAATTACGTAGTGCCTGCCCGTGTTCTTCTAGACACTGAAATTGGTATATTTAGATATCCAACTTCAGCTGCTCCTGCACAAAATAGCAGATCTGATCTGGAAATGGAATTAAAATCCATGCAGTTGGGTAGTGCTTGCCCTACATTTTACATAACTACTGAGAGTGGGAAATGATGTCTCTCTTCAAGAGGGATTGCAGTGTTTATGACTTAAATGAGCTCTTAACTACGTGAAACAAAATTTGACTGTCTAAAATTTCAAACCATTTAAAACTCTTTGCATCTATGCCATAGGCCCCTCAGGATATCTTCAAGCTCTAGAATACTGCAGCCACTTCCTTTATTCTGCAACCACTTTCTGAATTTTACTTATTTTAAATAATTTTGGTTATTAGCTACTTCTGGGACCATTTTCACTGTTAAAAAGTGTTGTACTATATATTTTAACTGATAACACATTTCAGAATGTCATTATGATCAATCTACAGGAATTTAATGTCTGCTTTTAGTGATTTATCTCAACGATGTCGAATTTTAAGTTATCCTCAAAGAACACAGGAAGGCAGTTCCTAGATTCAGTTTGTCCCCAGAATATGGCTCTGCTCTTCCTCTTGTCAAGCCTGTTTCAGGAACCAGAAAAACTGCCACAGGAACAGCTGGAGACAATACCCAGAACAAAACAGCAAGGCCTTGAGCTCAGGGAAAATTTAATATAAAAAGAGCAGATTCTATGCTGGATTTATTTTTGCCCCGTTCAGTTGAATAAATCCAGAACCCCTTGCCACGTTATATTCAGGATGACTTTGCAACTGCCTGCAGCCAGGTCATACAGGTGATAGACAGGAAATGCACCTGGATTTAATGTTCCTCAGAACACAATTCACAGAATGAAATACTTGTACGTGGAAAAGGCACGTTAACATGCACTTCTTTTTTTCATAGAAAAACAGAAGAAAAAGTCTTCTATAGAAATGACAAGAATAATTTTATGTCAACTGTGATCACTAACTCAGGAAAGGAGCAAACAGCTCATTACCAGATGAAAACATGAAAAATTTTTTAAAAAGACAAAGTAATCTATTTAAAGACTTTTGCATTATGGAAGAATTTGAAAAACAGGAGGCTGTGGTCTTATGTGGAATTTTCCAAGTTCAGATAATCAAAATAGCTGTAGACACTGAAACTGAATCTGGGAAGTTTTCTACCTTTAGTTGGATATATCTTATTTTGCTTTGAAAAGGTTAATAAGCAACATTTTACATTTACTTTTGGTATTTTGAGTCTACATTCTGAAAGTCTGCAGAGCTTGAAAACATCATTTATTCTAGTAAAATTGGCACAAAATATTTAAATACTAGAAATAGCCTTCATCTGAGCTGTAGGGAAAGCATTTGTTGTACAAGTTCAACTCTAAAGTATTAAATCATTAATTTTATTACTGCTTGGAAACAATTACATTTTGTAAACAGTCATTCCACTTTTTTTTTCCATTTTTCATATCAGTAAATTATTAATGCTGTAATAAGAGATCACTTTTTCAGACTGAGGATTAAGACTTGAATTTTACATGACAGTATTAATTCTAAAAAATAATATTACTCTTCATTATAACCATATGTTTAGCTTCAGGGCAATTTTTATTGGAGGGAAATGTAGTTTCCTGCAAAAATGAGAAATGACTACATGCTGTCTAAGAGGCTGATCAAGAAAATATTTATATAAAGCAGTGGAGATCAGTGAAGTAAAGACTTCTAATAAGTTTAATGAGACATTCCCAAGAGAAGGACTGCCTGGGGCAGCATGTTATTCAGCTGTTACCATGTACTGCTATTCACAAGTCACACCTCTACAATGAAAAGCTCCATAACTTTGCAATCTACTTTAGTGAAAAATGTCACACCCTTTGCTTCTGAAGATCAAATCAATAGAAATATTGGAAATAGAGTGGTCTGAATAGCTAATGTTCAACAGAGACATGCACAGAAGGCATCAATTTAGAGTCAGAACATTCTACACCAATTCTTACTATGCCACCATCTTCAATGAAGAACGAAGCATTTGATTTATAAAACTAACTCCCAACTCAGCAAAATTAACAGAGAATTAATACAAAAGTGAGGCAAAACAGGTTGTTCAATAAGGAAAAATACTTGAAAATTTTAAGGTATTTCCCTTTAGTAATTATTAATTGCAATAGGGTCAATGAAATTCTCCCTACACTAATTAGGGAAGGTAGACTTTACATGGGGCTGTAAAATGATGAACACTGCATTACATTTATTCATTATTATATTCATTGTTCATTATTATTTGAAAAATGACTAAAAATAGCTATTATGGCTTTAAATATTTCCCACTGCAGAAAAAATGTGCTAAGTTTAAAGTAAAAAGAAAGGTTTATATCCAAACATAGTTCAAACCACACTCTTCACTTTACACTGTAGTATCAGCTATCCATGGTTGGAAGGGCAGATCATACATCTGATGATGCACAAGAAACTGTGTAAATACTTTGAACAATGCAGACTTCAGAGTGGAACTTGGCTTACCTCTTCCTTTTCTGCAATAAAGATAAACACCCACAAGTCCAAGTACACATGCAAAGAACACATCTTATAAGTAAAATAACAGCATTTTTACACAATCCTTTTAGTTCCCTGCTGTATCTTCCCTCTTATTTTTGGTTCTTATCTTGCCTTTTTTAACTCTGTTTAACCCTTTAACTCTGTTTTCACAGAGTTATCAAGTTAGCAGTTTCTTTCATAAACCTTGACATGGCTCATATTCCACAACTAACTGATCTGTCAGCTGTTGAGTGTCACCAGGACAATGGTTTATCATAAAGTTGTTGCATCTAGCAATGCATGTATCAATTAGTTTGTATGACTGAAAAACAGTGGAGACATTTACGGATAAGGTAATGTCAAATAAAGAAAATTTAAAATGATAATACAATGGAGTACAAAAAATACTTTAATGGACTTCTGTTTAGCACTTGGTTGATTTTAATACAGTATGCCTCCTTTTTGTGCCCAATTAAATGAAAAAGGGTAATTAAACATCAGCTACTTATGCTTAATCAAACGTTCTGTACATGAACTAAATCTTGTAAGCAAATCCTGCTGCTTGAGAATGCTGAACACTGAGCTGCAGCAAGTTCTCAAGGAATACCTCCCTATCGTTAACCATGTTTCCTTGGACAACTACACTTTTTCCTGCTTGGAAATTACACACAGGACAAACCCAGGAGTTTTGAGTGCTTTGAGAATATCTCCATGATATCCAGATGTCTGGCATCTCACTGAAGCAGTAGCTTCAACTGTTCTCCTGAAAATCCCTGACAGATACCTTATTTCTGTTCAGACCATTTTTACAGCCATATTCATATTTAAAGTGCTTCAGAGACTCTACACATGCACAGCAAATGCATGCACGGATACGGCAAAAAGCCCCTGAAGATCTTTTTTAGCCTTCTATGCTGTAAATAACAACATATATGTGTTTATGACATAAATCAAAATTCCAAGTATCACAAGGAGAAGACAGAAGAAAGTGATAGTGAATGTATGTACCAAGTTGTTTTCTGTTAATTAATTGTTCATTAAAAGCACATCCACAGACAGAAAATTCCTGGTGTGGACAAATCTCCTGCTTTGTAACATATTGTAACATATTTTAACATATACCTGTACATTTATTTCTACTGAAAAAGCTTATGAACAGGAGTTCTGTGAGGTACCATCTAGGAAACTCCTTCATTCTCTTGCTAAGAAAGTACTCAATACAAATGCAAAGTCTACTTTCTATCAATTTTAATTTAATAATAGGGAAAAGTAAAAATTAAGTAATATTAAAAATATCTTAAATCAAGACCTTTATTTGCAGTTAATTTTTATATTTGAGAGAGAAAGAGCACAGAAATTGTTTTTCATTGTTTTACCTAAAAATGAACTTCACAATGCATCCATTTAAAAATATTAAGACTCAAAATAAATTATATTGCACAAATAGTTTACAATATAGGCACTATATTAAAAAAAAGGCAGAAAATATTTCTTGAAACAAATTACTTTCAAAGCTATCCAATAAACATATTCATTTCACTGATAACATTCTTCTGGAAAGACATTTAAGTGTAATACACCGGCTATTTACTGTGCTGGCTTACCAAATGCACACATTTGCACCAATAACACCATGAAAGTTTTCCAAGATCGACCATCATGAACAATATTTTCTGGCTTTAAGAGGCACAAACATTACCTTATTAAGTGCCAGAACAAAAGAACAAATTACATTACTTATCATTAAATAGTGTCTTCTAAGCAAAGACGAGATAATTTTCCTTGGCCTTGAATTATTTGCAAAGGTCATTTGAACTCATAAATACGTGCTCCAAATTCAATTAATGAGAAACACAAGTTAGTGAAATTTAGAAGTTACATTTTGTTTTGACTCATTTTCCATCCAAGTCTTTTCTGCCCCTCTGTCCCTGTTTAAGATTTCACATACTTTATTTTTAAAGACAATTCTGCTGAGGAAAGAGTGTTTCACAAACACATTCCTCACAAGTGCTGAACTGTCAGTGCCAGCCTCCCTAACCCTAAAAATCAGCAACAGACTGCTTTTTTTCAACTTCACTGCACAGAGAGACGCAAGAAATGAAGTGCTGTATGTATCATATGTGCTCCCACAACACATGTACCTGGCAGACAGAAAAGTACTGGCATTAAATTGCTGACAACTTTCTGAAAAATGTAATGGATGCCAAAATGTCTCTTTGAATGAATGTCTACAGACACTGTGACTCTGCCAAACTGAGGTGCAATGACCAGAAACCTTGTGTGATAAACATTGAGGGGACTGCAACATATGAAATGTCTGGAAACAGAGCCAGCTGATGGGGGACTGAACACAATGTTTGCTTCCCAGAATCTTGCTGAACAATCCTGGCATACTGGGGCATTCCCTAAAACATGAAAAGAGATCTCCCTCTGTGGTTCTGCTGCCCCTCCTCTTCCAAAAGCCCCCTGAGAGGTTATACCTGCCCATGGGATCTTCCGGCATGAGCAGCACTTATTGAATTCCTTATAGCTCCCAGGAGCCAGAGCTGCAATTGCTCTTTCGGCCTCTTAGCTGACAAATGAGTAAAGGGAAATGCCCTGATTTTGCTAAATCACAAGGCTCTAGCTATTTTGTTATAGATAAGATACTTTTGTCGAAGGATATTATGGGCAAACACAAAGAAACTGCTTAATCAACTATGTCTGCATACTGATGGAAATTACTTTAATATAGTCTGCAAGCAGATTATGTAGCAATAAAAGCAAAGATTTGTTTTAACAAATACGTCAGTGTGTTGTAAAAGCAAAAAGGAGTCTAACAAATAAAAGGAAGATGAAAATGCTGATTTGAAAATATTAATTGAATCAGAAAACACACTTAAATTCAGGAGATAAAAACAAAATTATCAAATGCTACTTGCCAGGAAAGAATCATCTCACATGACAATGCTCAATTTTATAGCAATCATATAACTAAATGCCATTTTTCCGCATAAACTTCCAGCCTGAGGTACTGTCCTGCCATTCAGGCTATGGTTATGGAATAAGTCTACACATAAAAGTGTCTGCTTCTGAGTACTGAGGAACTGTCATTCTAGACCCGAATGCCAAGAAACTCACCTCATTAATGACATAAATTTTCTCCAAAACCTGATGCATATTTCACCCACTGAAGCTGTTGTATCGGCTTAAGGCTTGTTGTGTTTATTTTCTTTTTTTTTTTTTTCCTACTGAATATCAACTGTGTGTTATTTAATTTGTACCAAGTGGTTCCAAAGGCTGCTGCCACCATCCATAGGCATCTTTTCTGAAGCCAAACTATAGCCCATCTCTGCTGAGTGTCTTTTACATACATCAGAGGAATTTAGCTCTGTAGGAATCTTCATTCACTACAGGAATTTTAAGCTACATTTGATACACTGACCATACAACCATATAAAATTGTTTGGAATTTCATGCTGATTTTATAGGAAGTACAGTTGTTTTCAATTTTGGATGCCCATCTCTAGGGTTTTTTGTTGTTTTTTTTTTTTTTTCCTGGCTTTAATCTGATTTCTTTCCCAGTTACTTTGTGGTACATTAAATCTTCTCTTAAACCTCTTCCAAATTTCTCTAGGGATGCTATAGATAAAGCAACTAAAGAACATAGTTTACATTTTAATTTTGAACTCAGGGATATTTAAGACCTTGTTGAAGCTTGGCCTTCTGAATTTCTCCTCATCAAGACCTTATTAATTTAAGCATGCCTTTAAAGTAATTTCGGTTACTAGAGTATGAAAAGAGTATTTCAATGAAACAATCTATGTATAAGAATTGTCTCTTTCCCATCCTAGCTTGGTGACTTTTTTCTTTTCATGAATAGATATTGAAAGGATTAAGCACTTTTACTTCAAAAGGAAGCAAGTAAGAATAGACTTTCTCATTTAAGTCAAGGAAAGACATTAATGTCTCAACAGTGAATAAAGCAGAAAAACAAGTACCCCAAACCAAAATAAAGTAATTCCAACAAGTTAGTCACAATCTACTTCAGGCAAAAAGAAAAAAACTAAAAAAATAATGTAAAAATTGTACAATAATAATATTGCTTTGTACAAAACCTTTTTGGCATTTCCTTTTTTAAAGCACTAAGATTTCTTACTACTGTAACTTCAGCCAACATCAGCTTACTCAAAGAAATCTCAATTCCTATTAGCATGAATTGTTTTAAAAAGTAATTTTAAATCTTTTTTAAAGTTCTGTATAAATAGAAAACTCAAACATAGACTTTTTTTTAAAAACTCCCCTTAAGTTAATGGCCAGCAGAGGCAAAAGAACAAATGGATATAAGCTGTCACTGAAGAAATGCAGATTGCAAATTACTACGAAGTCTCTAGCCATTAAAATAAATCAAACTCTGGAACAGCCTTCGGCAGAAAGACTGGGGGCAAAGAAATAACTCCAATTTAGTATTGGCAAAGTTTATGAAAAGAGAATTATCTGATGCAATTCCCAGGCTAGCAGAGCACTGGACTTGATGACCCAGAGATCCCTTCCACTGTTGTGTTCTTTGTTAGGCTAAATGCAGATGTTCATCTGTTTTTTAGCCTCACTGTGGTTTTTCTAAAGTGAAATTTAAATGATAGTTAATATAATTCTTGTAAGTTTCAGTTACAAATTACCCTTTGTTAGAACTATTGCTAGGCCTGCAGAAGAGTGGAACTTGTCAAAGAATTCTAAAAGCTTTAGTTTAAAAAAAGCTGGCTTAGCATTATCAGGGAGTATAGAAGTATAAACACTCTGAGCTGAATGCCCAGCAGTGCACACACCATGAGAAGACGGAACTGATCTGCTAAAGAAAAAAGGACAAAAATGTACCCATATATTCTACAACTGATACATCAGTAATATCAAGGAGAAAAGCTAAACAACACGAAGGAAAGCAAAGGACAAGAGGAGATAAAAATGTATAGGGAAGAAAAAATATCATAGATATTTAATGCCTTTCTTAGAAACCTAACTAATGAAAAATTATTACCGTGTGGCTGTGAAAAGTCAGTGCCAACTTGAAAGGGAAAAAAAGGAAATGTTTTGTTAACGAGGAAATTCAGGTGATAATGTAACACATGCCTCTCTCCCACCTCCCTCACTTGTCTCCCCCAAGCTTAGCTGTTGCAATTTGCCTTACGTTGGCTGCCTTTGAAAGACCCCATTTTGGAGAAGGAGTCATAGTGCAGTTGCTATGGCAGAGTTCTGTCAGTGACTCAATATTGAAAGAAATAGCTCAAACTCAGATATATAACTCTAAACTACTGCTTAAGAAAACATTAATAATGTTTAAGCTTGAAAAAACCTGGTGTTCCTTAATAACTTGCATAATACCCCTGCTTTCACTTTTTTTTTAAATATTAATAAAAGAATATTTTTTATGCTGCAGGTAACTTAAATGTATCATAGTGACTACAGAAAAGTATTGCTGATATGTGTCAGTGAGATGAAAATAAATCACGTTATAGAAAACAACACTAAATGCTTTCTGGTTTTGAATAAAGAAGCTCTCAGGGCAGCCTTTAATGATTTTCAAATACACGTATCTTTACAGCTCCGATCAGTCATAAAAGCACACAAAGGTCAAGCAAATACTTTATCTTATTTCAGACACTGTGGTCTGTTTTCTATCACTCGCAAGTTCTAAGGTTTACACTCTTTCAAGGGGATGATACTGCTACACAAGACTTCAAAATAAAGGCTTTACACAAATTCTGTGAACCTTGATGGCTAACTACATATTCCAAATGAAACCCTGATCCTGATAAACTCTAAGCTACACTGATTCTCTGAAAACAGAAGAATTACTTATACTGACATCAAAACTTCAATATATACTTAAAAATTGCCACCATACAATTTCAAAGTGGCTCTATGCAGACATGATCACAGAGGGAATTTTTAAAGTCTAGCCCTTCACATGAACACACTTAAGTTTTCTGTTTTCCAAGAATAAATTCAATAAACACGGAAATACTACAGAATATTAGTTCAAGGAAACCTTCTGAGTTAACTGGAGAACAACCAACCATTTTACAGCCCTTGCTGTGTACCTTTGCAGGTATTCTAGAAATCCGAACGGTGGCAGTTGGAATAGTGGCAATCAAAGGAGTGGAAAGTGAATACTTTCTGGCCATGAACAAGTCAGGGCGACTGTATGGAAAGGTATGGATGCAAACTTCTCTTATGTGTACATGCCTACAATCTTAGAGCTATTTTGAAATGCTGCATTTGAATGGTTTTTTTATAAAACAGATTCCTAACTAAGTAAAATGTATTCTGGACTTATCTTATGCATCCCATATTAGACTTTTATGTCCGTTTGTTAAATTCAATGATTAGGTCTTATATACTTCTTCAAAATGTGGAATACTGAGGGGGAATATACAAAGCTAGAATATTCAATACTCAGATTTCAGAGGCCAAATTTATTTATTAAAATATTCCTAATATGCAGGGTCTATAATGCCTAGTCTTCTCTCATCTTCCCTAATCTAAGTATTAAAAAAAACCACTTGTACTTGCCTTACCATGTGTTTTATTTACTCTCAACAGAAAGTCTGCAACGAGGACTGTAATTTCATTGAACTGATTGAAGAAAACCATTATAACACCTATGCTTCTGCAAAATGGACACACAAAGGGAAAGAGATGTTTGTTACACTAAACCACAAAGGGGTTCCAATGAAAGGTAAAAAAACAAAGAAAGAACACAGAGCATCCCACTTTCTTCCTCTGGCAATATCCTAATCACAAATGATCTATAAAGAACTAGTTCCAGCAGGAAGATTAATTTTAAGAAGACTGTTTGACAAGATACCAAGAGAGGCTGGAATACTACTGAGAAACTGAACAAGCTGGACTTGCGCATTTATGTTTATTTTTAAGAGACTACATGAAAAAGATTTGAAAAT
Organism: Motacilla alba alba; assembly: GCF_015832195.1. NCBI lineage: Eukaryota > Metazoa > Chordata > Aves > Passeriformes > Motacillidae > Motacilla > Motacilla alba. Next base: position 10,460,485 of record NC_052025.1, read on the forward strand.
ATACACAAAACCAGATTTACTAACTAAAAGTTGTAAAAAATTCTAAAGAGTTGTACAATCATTATCTTAGTCATTGTAACTGGGTAGTTTCTTAAATTAATTTACCCTGAAGAATAAGTCATTACTTGATTATCTGATAATATTTTATTTAAAAAACTATCTGCTTCTTAAATATGGCTGCTATAATAATAATAAGCAGATGATAATGTGTAAAATATGTCAGACTTTAAGGCTGCTGGAATGAGTTGTCAGATTATCAAGTCAATAGAAAATGTGGAGGCTGAGCAGTATTTTAAATACTTCCCCCAACTCATATCCTATACATAAACTATATGATCAAAAAAATATAATCTTGTAAATGTTTATTGTTGTATTCAGACAGGAGAGTTAGTTTGGAAAAATTAAGTTTACTCTAACACAAAATGTTCCTATCTATTAATGAAACAAATACCTAATGCTGCTCTAAAAGATGTTTCAAATAGTGTATGTAAAATAAAAATAGGAATAAATAATGTACTTCATCTCACTTTTCACAAATTAACATTTTATATAACAATGAAGCAAAAATTCAGACATATTAAGGTTTTTTATGTAACATATCCTATCTTTTGTATAATTCCTGTTAGGGCATACAGCTTTCAATATTGTTTTTCCATTCTTATACATGCTTTTTCTGTTGTTACAGCATTAAACTTTATTTTAAGTTGTATTTGAACTTTATTGTTTTAAGTTATTTAAATGTTATTTATAAAAAAAAAAAGATACTTATTAAGCTGCATCTGTTTCATATGCCTTTAATTCTAAAGGAATAACAAAATGGTCTGGCTGAGATGCATGAATTTTTTTCTGTGACCAGACACAAAGCCTAGTACACAACCCTCCTGCCAACATACATTGGATGGCAGACAAAAATGACAGCCTGCAGCAAATCACACAATGGACATCTCAAAAGAAACAATGCAAAAATTTTAAAAATCTATGCCACATACTCTTGATAATTGAATTACTGGCGTGCTCAGAGTTATGCCAGGTAAAAGAAGGTTACAGTTCCAGCAGGCACTGTAAATAATCCAAAGATGGTAGAACCTCCACTCACAGATACAGAAATACGTGCAAGCCTGTGTGACTAGTTTGAAACTACAGCTAAAATCACTGTGACTTGATGAAAAGACATCTTAATTTTCTAGCTATGAAAGTGTTCAATGAAGCCCTACTTGACTTGTGCCTTATTGTCATTTAATTCAGTTTCCCTACACTTTTTCTTGGGTTTTTGATAATTGCACTTAGATAAACATCACCAAAAATGAGCTAAAGCAGCTGATGTGACTGGGATAGTCCAGCTAATTAAAAATGGTCTTATATGCTTCAATGTTATGTATTGAATAACAAGTGTCTAGAGTGAACCATTTCTTCCTAAATGAAACATTTTCATTTTAAGAGCAATCACAGAAAATGGCAACAATTTCCTTTGACAAATATTTACTTTTTTAAAAAAAAAATCTTGTTTAACGAATAGTGCCATTTGAAAATCAATTATGATATTTTCAAGTCAAAAATCAAAGAAGATATAAACAGATCCATGCAAAAAAAAGTCTCAGTACAGCTCTATCAGTAAACCTTCACTGTGCTTTTGCTACTTTATTTATAACTTGTTCACTGAACACAACAGACTGTACTATAAAGGAAGCTTTTTTGCTGGTACCTCCCTGCACTACTTTCTGTGAATATTTAAACAGTGAAACAAAGCTCACACTTATGATCAACATTAACATACTAGCAGAAGTTTCTATATCTAAACTAGGTTAGCAGAAGCTTTGAAATAAAAATGAAAATAACAAAACCCCATTAGGATTGTTTGTGCTTAAAAGCTTTACTAAAGTTTTAATTAAAATGTATGTATGCACGTTAATATATAAATATATATGTAAAAATCTTAAAACCAGATGCAGACAGGCTCTTTTAGACAATCTTTTGATGATGTAATTCAAGAACATAGAAATACAGTTGAACAAATCCTGAACCCAAATTGTAATTAGGCCTTACTGCTAAATGCTTTCTATAATGAATGACAATGTAACCACCATTTTCAGGTAAGCCAAGGCTGCTTTATGTTTTACAGCTGTCACAACTGAAATGTGTTCTGTGAGGGAATTGTTCCCAGAAAGACATCTGACTGCAAATGCTGCAATTCATCAGTACCACACTCACATGTCCTTACAACTGAGCAACTGTCAATGTATCTTTATCTTAAAAAATCTATTCTCAAATACTGGCTCAAAAAATCAGTTTAGTGCTAAAGCCAGGGAATAATAATCGGGAAATTTACAGTGATGATCTCCAGTAGCAAACTATTACAAGACAAAGATAATAGGAACGCATTAGATTTTAACAGCAATTCAGAAAGATGTCAGAAATCTTCACAAAAGCCTCTTACATCAATTACATCACAATTGAAAGCAATCTTGACGGCAACAGACAATATACCATGTCGGAGGGAAATATGTTTATACATAAAGAAACTGATACACCTGTCTGGAAATGGCTCATTACTAACCTGTGTAATACTAAAAGTTCAATAAAACCCAAGCAAAAAGGGTTATAAAAGCCAACCTCAAGTGTAATTTCTTTGCCTTCCCTTCAGAGGCATTGGCTTTGCTGGAGCTTTTTTCTCTGTTTCCCACCGACACTACACAGTGTGCCCAGGCTGGGGCTCAGAAGGGAAACACAACTCCTGTGGTCAAAGCAGCACCTCGAGCAGCCACTCCCATCTCACAGAAACTGCTCCATTACACAGCAGCTGTCATTAGAAAGGTTTTACTTATTTACTTCTGTATTACAGCTGATAAACACTCTGGGACACAAATGAGCAAATCTCATCTGAGGAATCTCAGAGAAGGCTGCAGAATCTCCATTCTTGGAGGGTTTTAAAATACAAAGCCCAGTACAAGCAGTGTGGGCCCTATTTTGAGCAGGAGACTGGATAAGATACCTGCAGTGCTACTCTTTCTATTTTAATGAGTCCAAGATTCCATAAGAAAGTTATTTTTCTTGAAACAATCCCTTCAAACTACACAAAACACATCTCCTTGTTAGGGAGATAACTACACATTTGTCTCATAACTTGTGAGTCTTTGAAGGTATGCAAAATGGTGTAAATACATTTCATACACAATAAAAATGACAATTGGACAATATCCATGACCTTTAAAATATATTATATGGTACAATACAGTCTCACTTTTAGTTCTGTTGCAGGTACCTTAAAACACGGCTCTGCATAGCATCTGTAATAATCACATTACTAAATGGTTGATCAATTGACTATTAAAATACACTTGCCTGTGTTTTAAATTACTTTTTGAAGAAAATATGTATATTCTCTTTTAATAAGCTGAAGCAAGATGTAAGTTGACGTGAAATCAATAAAGGAATAAAAACATCGGTATTTCATTGCACTACGTGACCAGTACCTGGGCAGTCTAAATATTTCAGAAACCTATGAAATCTATCTCTTCACTACTAATCTTTCAAATACCATAATGACTTTGTAACATTTAACAAGTAGAAAAAGGAAGTTACAGGTTAGATGATTTTCCACAAATTAGGAAAAGTCATCATCAGAGGTGAGATCCACAATTAGAAATAATATTTTTTAAACATTTAATAGAAAAAAAAAAAGGAAGTACAATTTTTTACATCACTGAATGAGTTTTAAATGGTTACAGTTATTTAAATCACACATTTACTTAATACGGCGGAGAAGGGGAATTTATAAGCAGAAAAAGATGCTAAATTCTCTCTGCTGATAATTTTGAAGATTAGGACTGTACTCAAAGCAGAAACTAGATGGGAAAAATATTCAAAGAGTTGCACAAGGTTTTTAACATCAAATTTATATTAACTTTATAAATATTGCCCCAGCAAAATTTCTAAAAAAGCTTTTTAACACTGAAATTCATAAAACAGCAAAATTTCATTTTAAATATTTGGGGGTTGGGGGTTTAATATAGTATTAAAACTATCAAGTGTTAATTCTTGAGCTCTGTAAATAACTTCACAATACCTGTCTGAGGAAAGCTAGCTTGTAAATCTTAAGCATTCCAGACACTGAAATTCCATAACTGCTTACATTCCAGGCCTAAAAAGGGAGATTTTCTTCCATTCTGCCTGGAAGGCCAATCCAAGCTCACCAAGACTGGTTGTTTCATTAGGGAAACACTTTTATTTAGAGGGCTGGCACTTGAAAAGATCGACCCAATACAGAAGGAAAAATAAAATTACTTACTTCAGATTAAATTTCTCATGAAAATAATTATTTTACTTCAGTGCTAACCAGAAAAGCAGAGGAATTAGAATGACGATGCAAAAATTTGTCACATAAGGGTTAGTGCCACAGAAGTTAGCCTGGCTCAAGTCTCTCTGCACCACTCCCTTCAGGAATTCATACACATTGCCAAGTTTCCCCCTAAGCCTTCCATCCTCAGGCTAAACAGTGCCAGCTCCCCATCCCTCCTCATGGGAGAGACGCACCAGCCCCCAGACACCTTAGTGCCACTTCCCTGGGCTCTCTTCTCTCCATGTCTCTCCTGTACTAAGAGCCCAGAACTGAACACAGTACTCCAGGTGTGCTGTCACAGAAGATTCACCGCCCTTTTCTTCCAGCTAATCTAGTAATATCTTTACTACCCCTAGAAATGTTCTTTATAATGTTATATCATATAATTTTAATCAGAATTCAAGACCAATTCCCTTTACAATTACAACTGGCTGTCCAAACATAAACACAATTCACTATTACCTTGGACAGCACCAGTTTTGATGGATAAGAATTCAGTCCTCAGTTAGTGACTACTACGTTTTCAAAGTTCATCTATTGGCCTTTGAAACCTTGCTCTGCTACAGATTTCTTACACAACTTTCAGCAAGCCACTTTCAATGTCCTATTTGGTAAGAAAGACAAAGAAGTTCGAGTCTGGTATGCACTGCTAAAATATCAAACATACATAAATTATCTGATTTATGAAATTACCTGACTAATCACACCAGGGCAGCAGAGGAGCTGCAGCTGTCTGCACCCTCATTGTCAGTGACCTCTGCTGCTACCAGGACACCCCTGTGCCACAGGCAGATCAGTGTCTCTGCTCACCCCAGCAAACAGGGTAAGCCTGTTGATATCTTCTTGAGTTATTCTGATTCAGTTACTACTATCCAGATTCTGGTTATTACTGCACAGTACAGAAAATTGGGATGAGACTGTTGGAGGAAAAGGAACATTTGAAAGCCATGGACACTCAGTTGTTGTGCAAGATACACTAATGGTTCAGCTAACTTGTCTGTGCACTTTATTCCTACTGATTTCACCAAAACCCAGGCACAAAATGGATCTGAACATGTAACTAACTTCTCAGGGGCCATGAAAGAGAACAAGTGATTATTAAACAAAACTGTGAGCACCCCGAAAGCCTCAGGGAGAGCACTATTGGAAGGGCTAAAATAGTAAGGCTTCTCCCTTTTATTTTATTGTCATAGGAAAAAAAAGTCGTATCTTGGCAGAAAACATCAAGATAACAGCTGCAGTGAGTTCAGAATTATTGTCATTAAAACAGGCTCCCTGAGGTCAGAAGTGTTAATCAACAGCTGAAGTGATTTATTGACCCTGCTTCACAAATAATCACTTTTTACTTGTTTTCATATTCTTGTTTCTATATACTAGTAAAGTACCAAGCTCTAAAAGGAAATATGATTATACTGGAATAGAACCACTGGATTTTATAAAAATCAGGCAAATGTTTCCACTGGGTGTAGATTTTTGGGTTTAAAAAAATTCACAAACATTCCTGTGTTCAAAAACACAGATACATTTCTGTTTCTAAACAATGTACTGCAAACTGAGCAATACACAAAAAATGGATTCTGTAAACAAGAATTTCCTTTCAAGACTGTAACTTGATGAGAGTAACACAGACCTTCAATTTTAAAGAAACCACATTAATTGTACTTATAAAAAAACACTAAAGTAAAAAAGGAAAATTATTCAGGAAAGCTAACAGGCAATACACAATGACAGTAGGATAGCTCACTTTATTAAATGAACTGTGCATAGGCAATCTATACAAAGATTCTATAAAACCATATCCATTTGTAGACACTAAATCCCTCAGCTAGGTCTCAAGAAGAACTCTCCACTTTGCTTAGATACCTCACACAGCTCTTTCACATCCACATTACAAAGAGAAAGCTTGTGGAAATCATGGCACATGACAGAACTCTTCCCATCCTCTGATGTGTCTGCAGTACCTCATTAATTCAGGATTTCTGAGTACAGCATGTTCCAAACCTCCTCTCTATAACCTTAACAGACACAAGAGACAGCCCATCATCTATCTTTTCCTAAGCATTTAACCAAATTGTAGAGAAAACATGACAGAGATATCACTGAAAACTGGGAATGCAGATTTACAAGTTTTTGCTCAATTATTTTCCTCTGAATTATTGACAACAAAAATAAGATTTTCCTACCTTGGTGAATGGGGAATGATCTAAATTCAGAAAAAGCACATGAGCCCATGAAAACAAAACAAATGAGGGGGGGAAAGAGGCAAGGATAGGAAAAGTTATGGTTATGGTTGGTGCAGACTGACAAAAGTGATTAAGAAAGCATTGGTTGCATAAAATTGTGGCTGTACATATTGAAGGAAAACAGTAATTTCAAGAAGGGGTAAAAGAGAAGAAACTGGCTAGCCTGAAGGAAAAAAAAATGCTGGATAACATTCAGAAAGGGAGCAAGTTAGAACCAACATCAACACAAGAAGGTTGGAAAAAAAAGTTAAAGTAGTGGCCACGAGAAAGAAGAGAAGGCTAGACTGAAAGAATAAAAATCAAAGTCTGATCCATTGGGACAGCAAAAACAAGGGGGTAAAAGAGGCTACAATGCAAGACATACTGAAAATGGGATCCAGATACCAGAGAAAGAAGTGGAAAAAGAGCGGCTGTCATTAGTATAAGAAAACTGACAAATCAAACCAAGATGGATTATCAGCAGCTCCTTTAAATGCTTTGTAATACTGTTCACAGCTTAATCAAATTGACTTATCCATATATTGGCAGGATATGTTTAGAGTCGATTGAAATTCACATTTCATTTTGAATTGCTTTAACATTTTGGGTTTGTGCAAAATAAACCGAAAGTATTAGTAACAACTTATGTCGACAATTAAGATTTTGCAGTGTACCATAAGTTTCATTCCAAAGTCTATGGTCACATGGTTTATGCGTTTAAAATATTTACAAGACTGACTGGCTGCTGCAGAACTGGCAGATGCACCAGCTTGCATTTTAGCAGTAGCATCTTTACTAGTATGAATTACTGTGGCAGCCTTAAGGCTTTTGAGATTCCATTTATTCCACACACATTTCCTTGGTTTTAGACCTTTTTTTTTTTTAAAGTTAATTTAGAAAAACATTTATGTGAATTTTGAAAACCACCCTATGAATATCCCCAAATGAAATTAAAATTGCTTTATTTCCTGTCTCCAATGTGCAAGTTTTTATGCCACTGTCAACTTTAGGCATGAGATCCAAGCCTGTTAACTGAAATAATTACATTCATATACTTAAAGTCAACCAGAACAGTTTTTGCTATCTCCCTTCTGCTTCTGCTTGGGTTTGCACATGGGTGAATACCCTTACTTTGTGGTTGTTCCAGTTCTGGTAATTTAATACATTTGCATATGTTTTGTTGAGGTTGTGAATTACTCTCGCAGCAATACTTAATTTACTTTATTCGGTGGTTTTCAGTCCTCATTCCACTCGAATTTTACACAGCTCCCACACTGTAAGTTTCATGCAGACACAGACTGCGCCATAGCAGTGGTCTCCTAGAGTTCTGGGATTTTTTTCTGCCCTGACTAAATTTCACTTAAATCCATCCATTATCTGTTTATAGTGGTTACACATTACAGAGAACACTGTGGGCTTATCCAGCTCTTCCAAGTTAAAGGCCCTTTAGGAGTTTGGAGCGTGTGTAACTTTGATGTATATAAACCTTCTCTAAATTAAATTTTTCAGGGTGATCTTTTTCTACATACAATTTTCTCTGTCTGTAACTAAAAAGAAAATTCTGCCCAACACACAGTGACTGACATAGAGAAAGGTTTTGAGAAAATATTTCGGTATTTTACATTTACTTCAAAAACATATTTCTTTTGCATTTGTCCATCAGTTTCAACATACAAGATAATGAAATCCACATTGTCATGAAATCTAAATAAATGAGCACTAAAGATCGAAATCTGCTCTAAATCTAAGTTTTTGAATGGATATCAAATGACATACACAATCTAAAAATCATAAACTTTTACTGTCAAAACATGCAGGTATTTAATGGTAATATAATACTACTTCCTTTAATGGTAATGTGATACTACTTCCAATAGAAATTTCTAGGACAGGTATAGTCTGAATTCTGTAAGAATATTTGTAAAAAGCGGCCCTTTTTTATAGAGAGACACCTTCAAGGCCACCTACAAACAGTTGCTATTGCAAAAAACATTTTGAGATGTTTGATCCAGTTTTGTTTTTCTTAAGGAGAAACAATGCCATGGATAGTTAGTTCAGATTCCTTTCCAGGGTACTGTTTTAAAATATTTATTCATATTTATATACCTGCAATCAGTATTAAGAAATCACCATAATTATTACTGAGCAGAAAAAGCCAGCTTTGACATCAGTATTTCCAGTACTGCATCTTCTATATATGCATACATGTATGGTATTACACACATAAGGCAACACATAATCAAGGCAAAAGAGTCTCACTGAAACACACAGCTGGTACTCTGGACAAAATATGCCTCAGGGAAAGCAAAAAACCTACCAGTACCTGAAAACCTCTGAAAAACTAAGTCTGCCAATCCCTCCTTAAAGTCATCATCAAAATATTTAATAGATTCAGGAAATAGTTCCCAGACAGCAACACTATGACTTGTGACAACCAATCAGGATACACCTGACCAAATAACACCATATAAAAAAGGCTACAAAAAGGATTTAATATTGTAGTTTTTTTAATTAATGTAAAAATATTGAAGTGAACTGTGACAACTGCAACAAACTTTTGTTAGGGAAATAAAAAGCTTTCAAAAATCACATCATTTAATAATTTCATTTTACTATTCACATATTATATGAGCCAAAAAAATTCCCTTTAATGACCACCCATGATAATTTCCAGCCTTTCCTCACCAGTTCTGGTTGTTCTCTCTCTCAGGTACTTACATGCAAGTGCTTCCAGCTGTCTTCTGGAGCCAAAAGCTGCCAGTCTAGACGCAGGTACATTGGCTTATGTGTCACAATAATACTTTTATGTGCCAAAATGCAGCAGCTACCCATCTATCACTGAAAATGCTACTGGTAATCTTACCTGAGAAAAAGCATCTTTAGCATGTCTGGGAACAAGAAGAAAATGTGCCACAAAATCCGCCATTCTGTCAAACAAGTGCTCTTGGTTAAGCTTCAAAGGGGAAAAAAATCAGGGCAAAGATACCTACATAAATTCAGACATGGCTGTGTGCAAAACAGTGATGCACACCATTGTCAAACTCACAGTTATCTGAGGTGAGGCACTGCCAACACAAAGGAACAGCACCAGAACACACACCCCTAAATTAATGCCCCCTCTTACTCCAACACATCCTTCTTCTAAACATTTTAACAACTTCTAAGTGTTTAATCGGTTTTGAGCATATTGAAGTAGTTCCTGATTCAGAACAGCACTGAAAAACATGAATTACCTGAAGCATATGTTAAGTTTATCAGCCAACAATTAAGACAGAATCTGAGTGATGTACTGAACCAAAGCCAGTGCACATAATCACAGCCTCCTGCCACAGGAATATTTCCCTCCTCTTCTTAATAAAGAACATAGTGATCATCTGAGGTAACAGAACCCACATACTTTTGATTTATGCTCTTAACCTAAATATTCCAAACTCATACCTTTTATAAATTTTAGCACCATTACACAAAGTAAGCAAAGTAAAATAAACAGTCAATTTCATCTAAAAGTTGATTTTAAGCTTCATGATATAAACCTGCTAACTAAACTAATTCTTCATATGTTCAACTACAGCTCCTTAAAGTTACATGAAAAGGTAACCTTGGACCTACAGCTGATGCAGTTGAGCTGCAGGAGCAAAACACTTGCATTTTTGTACTTGTGGGATATGCAGATTTTTTTGTTTGATGATAACAGCTATAGGAACACTTAAAATGAATTTATATGTTAAAGTTCTGGAGAAACCATGATCACAAAAAATCCTGAAGCACGGCAATAGATTATTTTGAAAGAAACAGACTTCTCCAGACTTTGAGAAGAATTTTCTATCAAAATCAAAAAAAAAAAAAAAAAAAAAAAAAAAAAAAAAATCAGTACAATGTATGCAGGCATTTAAAACTCCTAAAACCACAAAGCAAATCATAACTAGACAAAGGTAAAAAGTACAAGGATTTAAATTTGAAACACGATCCACAAGCACACAGGAACTTCTTTCAGCTTGCAGAAGTACTGAAGGGAAAAACTTGCAGGGGGAATGCTTAGCTTTTACTGAAAGAAACAAAAGCAGCTTCTTTGGGTATCTCAACACCAGGCTGTCAAAACACAAGGACTGATTGGCATTTGCCAGATACCAGCAAGTCTGTCAGCCTGTTCCTGATTTTTCTTTTCAATTTTCAGTAAACCTAAGACTAAAAGTCTAAAGTTTAAACCACAAAAATGTTCTTGTTTGATACAAAATTAGTAAGGCATCCAGTCACACCTGCTGTATTAAATCTATAACAGAATTAAAAATATGTTGGAACAGAAATATTGTAAATAACTACTACTAAAAAGTAGAATAAGACACTGGACTACTATGTTCTAGGAGGCAAGCATTGATCCTAAGCTGTGCCAAAACTGTGTGAAGAAGTGCCAATAGGATTTCCATATTCCTTGCACCTTGCTTGTCTGTGTATATTTGCACATCTTTAAGCACAAATAAACAAAAAAAGTTATCACTCCACCAAAGGAGTAATTTCAGAAAGCATCAGCAGCTTTTGTCAGTGTATGACAAATGTCTCTAAGAGGAATAGCTGTAGATTATAATATAAGCCTTTTACCCAGAGCAAGCAGTAAGATCTACAGCCGTTCTCTGGGTGCCAAGACATTAGGTTTTATGGAAAATAAAAAAATATTTAATATTTTGTAGGACTAGTGATTACTTCTGTACATTTTCAACTTCAACCAGCATGCTTCTGGGCGTGCTTTTAACACTTTTCCTCAAAAATGTTGCATTTACCCAGACATGTTTTATGGCAAGTGCTATCAACAGTTCAGGGTTAAGACACAGCTTTATTAAAGCAGCTCAACCACCTGAATTTTATATCTGTCCTTCACTCTGCACAACTTGTTTTTATCAGCTTGACAGTATTTGGACTTGGACAAATGACAGGAATTAGTTTTCTTTTATTTATAAATGTGAAGCATCCTCTAGATGCACAGGGCCACATTGGCATGAGAAGACTTTTTGAGCATGTTTTTGTGCTTCAGTGACCTGTGTTTATTCTCTTCTTCAAGTCTGAGTGTGGCCTGATGCTCTTACAGATATTTACATAATAATCCTTTGGTAACTTACCCACCAAAAAGTAAAGCTCATCAACAGAGATACAACTCAGCCACTCCTTCCGCAACCAGTACATTGTAAAACAGCTTGTTCTGAAAATGATAGAAATGTAAATATTAAATTAAGTAATCTGTGAACTTTATTTTGCATAAAGAATTGCAATACAAGTATAAATGCATTTTACATCTAAGAATCTCTAATTCTGGCAACAATGCAATGCAGACTGTGCTTTCCTCCTCTCTCATGTACTGCATTCAGAGAGGATTACATCACCTCAAAGAGCCAGAAAAACAGAAATAGACCAGGGAGGCCCATTACAACAGACACAGAGTAATTAAAAAGACTATAACTTTTTAGTTAGAGAAGGAGATAACTCAAGAAAAAAGGGTCATTATGTTTCTAAAGAGACAAATAAAATCATGTGCAATTTAAGTTCTCGGAAAGGCCAGTAATGCCTTCCATCTGTTGAGAACAGCCTTGGAAGCACAGGAGGAAACTGTTCCTTGATCTAGCAAAGAATTTAAACTAGCAGCTTAAATATTTGAGCAAATTGTTGGAACCAAAGGTAGTAGTTTGAACTTGATCATCAAATGATCACTTCACTGAAATAACTCAGTGAGCATTAAAACAGAGGAATCAGTATGTTTTTACGCCCTCTGGCATTGCTGAAGGACACTGACATGCTCTATTTTAACAGCAGGGCAGCAAGACAAATTATTTCTTTAAAAAAGTAAATCAGTGAAGTGTTATTGACTGCACTGAAACTATTAACACACACAGGCTCATTCTGTGATGCTGTGATTTCAGGGTAAAAAGGTTAAGTAAAACCAACTTAAAAATGTAAAAATTCAATAATTTATTTTGATATTATCCTAAATTTAAGTGTTTCCATTTTTATGTCAGGTTCCTCCTCCTAGATATTTACTATAAAAAAAATTAAATTTTGTAATGAAATGTTCTACATCTTTTCAAGCATTTTTTGTTTCTTTGTTCCAGTGGGGGAAAAAGTTCTGGTTCAAAGCTCAAAAGAGGAAATTTTCTGGTTTAAAACATTTGAGTGAATTAATACTTGCAAATAATGTAGGCAGGTCAAAAGGAATGTCCTGCTTCTTCCAAAAAGAATGTCATTCTGACAAATCCCTGGTAACCACATTATACTGAATTCTTCAACAAACCAGAAAGGCACCTATAGTCAAAGATTTCCCTAGCGCTCCTACTAGTGTAAGGAAAGAGAGAAAGGTAAAATCAGAACCAGCTATTTCCCCTTTCATCCTCATGAGAACCTTCTGCCTCAGGGTTCAGGACTTTCTCTTATGTTAGTAACGGCATGGCCTGATCAAATCTTATAAACAAAGCTTGACTCAGGATCATCACTCAAGCAAGGTTCCAACAGAAAATTGCTGAACAGCACACAGGCACTTTCCTCCATGCTATAAGAAAAAAGAAAGTTAACTGCAGAGAGGCTGCTCTCCTAAAGGTGTGCCATTTCTACAAAGCTCTTTTGCGGTGCCCAAGGGTCTTGGAAATACAACCTACACTCAAACTCAATTCTCAGTATTTACATTCATATGGTTTTGTTCTTCTAATATACAAAATACTACTTCATATCCTTAGATGTTAAGAAACATACTAAATATGTGAAAGATATGTAAAGGCACTGAATCACAGACAGAACTTCCATTTCTGTCTCACTACCTCCACAATGTTATACCATTATTATTCATGCACTTCTAAAGTGCACACTGAAGAAAAAGTGACCAATCTGCCAGTATTCTCACATATTTCAGTATTTTGTTTACAAGCTGGAAGCTCTGTGAAGGTTGCAGATTAGCCGAAATTCACCCTAAAGGCTGAATATTGGGTAAATGCTACAATGGAGCATCATCCTCAACCAGGCCAAGGAATCCCACAGAAGGGATCCCATATTCCCTTTAGAGGGAGACGCAAAACAAGCAGAGAGGAATGCGGCAGCACAATTCCTCCAGCCAATAAATATGCTCTAAGGGTACCACTGGGTGCGGGGGAAAATGCAGAGTAAAATTTAAAAAAAAAAATTCTAATCCATCTTTCCTAGAGTTCCATGGGAGCCAAAGCCGCAGCCTCACACCCCAGCGCCTTCCAGGCGGTGCCGCCTTATGTAGAGGGCAGAGCTAGGCAGGGAACGCAGGGCAGGGAACACCTGGCGAGGGCCCAGCTGGGATTCTCCCCCCCGCCCAGGCAGCTGGAAGTGGCTTCTGGCCAGTTTTTTGTGACCCAAAGCACGGAGCAGCCCATGCGGGGCGTGAGGCGCCCAGACGAACACCAACCCCTGAGGCAGAGGCGGCCGGGCGGGAGCCGCGCTCAGCCCCGGGCTGTTTCCGTTCCCCGCCTCCCCGCGGCGGCCGAGCCCGGCACTTTGGTTCCGGGGCCTGCGAAGGCCGCGCGGGAGACGCGCCGGGCGGCGGGTGAGGAGCGGGCGGTGCGGGGGCGCTGGAGCAGGGCGAGGATCGGCTGAGGAGCTCCCGCCCCTCCGCGGCGGTGGCGGCCGGAGAGAGGAGGCAGCGCGGCTCGGGAGCGCCGGGGGGCCGCGCTGTGCGCGGGCGGGCTCGGGCGGCCCGCGGTCGGAAGCGGCTTTGCGCCCGCGGGGCCTCGGTGCCGCTGCGGCGGCGGGACGGCGGCGGAGCCGCGCTGTTACTCGGTGTCTGCGGCAGCGGCCCCGGGCTGTGCCCGCCGAGCGCCCTGCGCTGCCCGGCCGCAGGAGCTGCGAGCGCTGCACGCCGGAGCCGGCCTGCGCTCATCCCGCTCGGCTGACAGCGGCGGGCGGCGGCACGGAGGGAGCTGCGGCACCCCATGAACTGCACGCATCCCCCGAGATGCACCGGCCGACGTGCTGAGTTGTGCTGGAATTGCCGCTGGAGTGTGGAGGGTACCCTCCACCGGCAGCGATTTACCAGGGGTTTAGAGATGAGGTGCGGATGGAGTTGTTTAGTCTTAAAAATATGTGTCTGAAATGGATTTGGGTCTTAAAATTCTAGTCTGTCATTTTCTGGAATGTCCTGTACTGTATATATAGTGCTGCAGCCTGGGCGCAGCTATCATTTTGAGGCCACAGCGTATCCCTTGTCAGCATCGATAACAAAAGTGCTTCAGGGTGTCACCGTTGAGCGCCACAGAGTGTAAGGCATTACACTGAAAAGAATCAGTTTGCAGGCTGGGAATGCATGTCCAATTCCAGGGCCTCTCGCCCTCTGCTTCTTGAGGAAACTTGATAATAGCACAGGTCACTCCGAGATGTAAAGTATACTCAGAGAAACTGAAAAGTTTCTTTTTATCTCAGCTTTATCTCAGAGAAACTTGAAAGCAAATTGCTCTAGAAAATTCGTATGCATATTAGATTTTGTGTTTATTTGAGTGGACTTCCCTGACTTTCCAAAAGTTAGACCTTGGCAGAGGTGAAGGTATCATAGCATGCATGAGTATTTAATTTTACCAGAAAATAACAATTTTTTCTGGGATTGATTTTAATTTGGTGTTGGAAACTTAGCTTAGTTTTTTGGTTTTGTTACTTTCCAATTACATTACATTTGATTTTATTTAAACGCTTCATTTTGGATTACATTTCAGGACTTACTGTTTGTTTGTTTTTGTTAAACATGACTTTGCTACATGATTTCATAAGTGTGATCCTTGACATGAAAAAGTAAACCTAAATTAGCGGAAAGCAAATCCTGAGAATAACTTCTTTCATTGCATGTGATGCAGCACAGAGTGCCAAAGGCAGTTTATAACTCCTGCAGGCTGTGCAGGCTGGGAGCTGCTTTGGGATGAGAGAGCGCCCGAGTGCTCAGTGAGGGGGCTGTGACAGCGCAGCAGCACTAATTCTGTCTGCCCTGGGGTGGGCACATGGTCATGTTTCTCATGCCTTGCTCACAGTACATGGTAAAAATTCTGTGCCAGCTGCAGAGGGTGAGACAACAGCTGTCCTGGAGAAAGCCTGACAAAAATCCATCGATGGTACTAAATAAACACAAACTTGTGGAAGTCTAGACTGGGTCAGCACTTACTATCTGGTGCATGGGGCACCAAAGCCCTCCTCTAGCTGTTACTTTTCAGCCTCAAGGTCTTCTCCTGGAAAATTTCTTCTATTTCACAAAGTTCTATCCAAGAAGGATTTCATTCAGGTTATTTGGTTGGCCCACATGCAGTAAATTTTAGGATAGAGATCTAAATTAGCACAATTAACTTTTGTCTTACAAATTTCCATCCTGTCTATAATTCCTTGTCAGTAGTCATGTTGGAGACTAATGGGATTGCTCATCCAGGTAAACACTGCTTATCAGTGTTTTCATAAACTTTTAGGCACAGATCTTAACAACAGAGAAATAATAGACTTCTGCAGTACTTAAGTGAGTGGGATAGTGAATGTGCATCTGTGCATTAAGGATGCAGATCTCAAGTTCTTTCCAGCTGTTTATCTCATGCTCTTCTGAAATCTCTTGAATCAGATGATTTTACTATTCTTTCTGTTACAGGAAATACCTTCTTTAATGAGATGGTTTTGTTAAATGGGATAATAGAGAATATTTTCCAGTAGATTAGTTCATAGTAATTGGCTTTTTATTTAACAACATTTTGTCTGTTTCAGCTAACCATGTCATTAAATTCATCTACACTTCTAAATGAAGAAAACGCTCAAGGAGCAAAAAGAAATACTGAGTGTTTGGAAAGCCTGCTGCATACTCCATCATCGATTCAAGATAATCCACTTCAACAATTACAGTTAGCATCCCAGGAAGTACTGGAAAAGGCAAAAAAGAGTGGGAGATCAAAATGCCCCCGATGCAATAGTTCAAGGATGTTTTATTGTTATACATGCTTTGTTCCTGTTGAAACTGTCCCTACCAAAGAAATTCCGACTGTGAAGGTTAGTATTTCTTAATGATTTTTTGTAATATCTTTGGGGTTTTAGTTACTGTGGACAGAGAATAGTCTGTCTGCAGCCATTTCTTTTCTGACTCATTCTTTACAGACATTCGTTTTCAATGCAGCTATAAGTATGAATAAACTACAGTTAGATAAAATTACTGTTCTTACTTGAGGAATTACATGTACAAACACTGAAAATGTTCCAATCCTCACATAAACATTTATTCTCATCTTCTAGATGTGAATATAGGCTGAAGTCACTAAGCTTCTCATGCAACTGTGTTTCCACTTAGTTGTTGAAAGTTTCTTTATGGTGCTCTTGCACATTCTTAGTTTCTAATAACTCTGGCCAGAAAACATTATACTGTGAACAAAAAATTTGTCCAAACCAAGGGTGAATTTTACATAAAATGTGACCTAAAAGACATTCCTATATGTCATGGTTCTATAATTCAGATAACTACTCTTAAGATATAAATAGTGTAATGCCTTTCAGCTGAGTTACTTGGGGAAACTATCAGAGAGGACAGAGACATTTTGCAGAATCAGTTAGCATCTAAGATGCATTTTGAAGACAGTGGAGTTTGAAAGTGTAATAAAAATACTTTAGAAGTACTTTTGAAATTTGACCTAGTAAACTTAGGGATATTTTCATTGAAATAATAATTTTCACAGTTGGGTGAATACCTAATAGAGATAAGTATTAATATTTAGAACCATTATATTGCTCAAATTAAGACCACATCCAGCTTACCTTGCTGATTCTGTTTCTGGAGATTTTACTCCACTACTGCTGGCAGCATTCCAAAGTGCATCACTGCTTACTTAGCTATTTGCATAAATTGAATGTAATAGGTGCTTCTTCTAACTTGTCTCTAGTTTAGTTCTAAATCTATCAAAAATCATCAGATACATTTTAATTACATGCCAATAGGAATTTCTTCCAAATTTTGAATAAGCTTTGGTACAGATGTTTGTAAATATGATGATAAATACTGTTTTTTTCTTCTTTTACTCTAGTTACCTTTGAAGATTGACATTATTAAACACCCAAACGAAACCGATGGCAAAAGCACTGCTGTGCATGCTAAGCTCCTGGCACCTGATGATGTTACAATTTATAAATACCCTTGCATTCCAGAGTACGGAGAGAAGAGACACGAAGTAAGAGATTCTCTGGCGATAGCCAGGCTTTTTGCTGGGGAGGTGCAGCTTCCTCCTGCAGTGGTGGTGCCCTGCAGGGAGGAAATGACAGTTCCATTAGTGCAGTCCATCCTGAGCTCCCTCAAAGCTTAGCTCTGCAAACACACAGTTCTGGACTGTAACCTTTTCTCCAAAGCTGAGAAAGACTGCAGCACTATTTAACCACCTTGAACTTTCTATGTTCATCTCCTCACATAATGGAGAATTGGATTTACCGTGTATCTGAAGAAATATTTTGCCTATAAATGAAAGTATTCAACTTGGAGCAAGTTAAACAGCAGTTGAATGTTGTGCTCATTTAGCTCATATTTAAACCTCCTTAAAATTTTTAACATTCACTATGACACAGGAAAACAACTAAAATTCAAGTCTTGTCTATAATAGCATAGTGATAAAAAAGTGAGTTATGAACTTGGATGTATATGTTCATTTAAATGGTAAGCTATCCTTTCTGGCCCTCCTGCCCCATATACTGCAGTGACAAGTGACCTTTGAGCTATCTCCGGGCTGACACCATTGTCTTGGCTAAAAAATCTTTTAATACATAAGTTTTAGAGTTGGTAATAGAGGTATGGAAGTAACATTAATTAAAAATCTCTGTTAAGTATCTCAATTCATTAACATGTTTTTAAAATGGATTTCACACTGTGTTAAAAAATAGAATATTTTTAAGAGATACGATTTCATCTTGTCCTGATTTAAATGTTTATAGACAGGGTAGAAAAGTTCTGTTCTTTAATATAACAATTCCTGTTGTTCTATTAGATTTTATTGACACTCGGATCTCTTTGTTTTCTTCATTCAGATAGCACTTATATTTCCTGGCCCCAATTCAGTTTCAGTAAAAGATATTGCTTTCCATCTCCAAAAGTACTCCAAGAAAGGTGTCTGTTCTAGCGACGATGACTGTTCCAGAGAGCCTCTTCTTAAACAAGCAAAAATAGAACTTGAAGGAGAAAAAAATCCAAATGAATGTGTCTCAAGCAGCAGGAGTGAAGGCACTAGACTGAAGAAAATAATATTTATTGACAGTACCTGGAATCAAACTAACAAGATAATAACTGATGAACGACTTCAAGGTAAAAAAATACCAGTTGATACTGAGACATTATTGCTGCAGAAATGATTAAGGGACATATGTCTGTAACTGACCTGAGCACAGTGTAAGCTTGTATGTACCCCTGTCTCTGAGTGTGTATATGAAGGATTCAGCAGCCTATTCCAGGGTTGTAAAATACTTCCTGAGCCAAAGACTCCGTTACTTTTCATGTCATATATTTTTTTTGCAAAAAGATAATGCTAGTACTAAGAAAGCATTTACATTTATTTGTCTCACTTCTCTATTTGAGCAAATTTCCTCCATCTCAGAGAATGGGAGCTGTCATGTTAGACAGTAGAACAGTAGTTTGAATGGCCTCTGAAGGAAGCCAGGAAGATTTTTTTGCAGGTGGCTGCTTGCTTTCCAGAGACCCACAGGACCATTTGTGTACATGTTTGTGGCAGACAGGCCCCAAGAAGATAAGTGAGTGGTTTAGCAGGTTCAGCACAGGTTTGTCGTGGCTTGGATTCTCTTTCTCCTGAAGTTGTTAATGGACATTTCCATGATCTCACTACTCCAGACAAAAAGGGAATGGCTGCTTGCCCTCCACACTCTTCCAACTCTGAGAGCAGAAACTGGTAATTCTGCAAAAAGTTTTTGTCTTAGGTTCTTTACAAGAAGTTTACATTTAAGCCTTCTAATTAAAACCACAAAAGACAAAACAATTTAGCAGTAGCATTCCATTTCCTTTGAGATGAATAGGAGTTTGAAAATACTTTCATTAGTGCAAAAAGTGCACTTAGCTGGGAGGCAGGTTGTCAAGTTTATATGCTATATATATGTATACACACATATATACCACTACTGCTTCACACTGGATCCTACAAGGAATTTCACAGACTTTCTTACATGGAAGATGAATGTTGCCTTGCTGTCTAGTCAGTTTATTAAAGAATCCCACATGTTAGTATGATGTATTGGCTAATTAAAATCCTGTTAGAAGTATTTAGTTTAACACAAAACATGCTCTATCAGCTACAGTGAAGTATTACTGTAAAGATTAGAGGAATTGCATGTAGCATGTTAATATAAGGCATTTAAAACTTATTTTAAGAGGACGAATTCAAGAAAAATAGCAGGCAGGCAGGGGAACTGAAAATTTCCATGGAAGCCTATGCATATATTAGTCAAAAAGTCTTAATTGGTGTTACTTTGGAGATCTTGAATAGTTTCCAGTTTCCCCTTGTCAATGCTGATTTGGTGGACTACTCTCTCCTTTCTGGAACATCTCGGTTCCAGCTGTTTTGCAGCCCCCTGGGTTCCTGAGCACCTTTCAGGATTGCTGAGGTTTAACAGTATCATGCAAGTCAGTTTCTAGTATGGGAGAATTGTATCCATCCACACATTGGGTGTAACAGAGTGCACAGCTTGTGCCTGTATTGCTTTCCTTAGTGCTTGTCATAAAGAACATAAATTGCATTAATACCCCTTTTAGAGATTGCAGTTTTCACTTCCAAGATGAATGGTGCAGAGTTTCCTTAGGCATAAACTGATGACATTTTTATGTTGTACATACATGAAAAATAAAGAACTGTTTTCATTTTTCAGTTCAATTGCAAATGAAGTCATCATCCAACAAAATATCCATCATATGTTAAAGTTCAAAAAGGAGTGTTCATAATTCCAAATAAGAAGTAATTGCCATACTTATTAAGATTAAGTTACAAGAAATATTGAATGAAAACATTAATGAAGCCAAGAAAACGTAAAGAAAAGCCTTGTGTTTTGTAAGCCTATATTTATATAGACAGTAAATCTAGTAAATTGTGCTGCAAGAGAAAGCAAATGAGTACATTGATCTTAAAATAAGCTGAGAGAACTTGGACAAAAAGTAGTTCTATATCTTGAAAAAGTGTTAATATAGCTTTAGAAAACAAAACTAAATCAGTTTAAGACAAGAAATACATGAGAGTTGGTACTGTCTAGAATTGATTACTTCATTAAAAGTGATCTCAAGATCAGAAAACAAACAGTTGAATCTAATGCTAATGATGACTTTCTCACATGAGTGATGGAGCTCATTGGCAACATCAGGATTGTTAAAGAAACTGATTGCTTTGGGGTTTTTTTCCCTGTAAGTTTGAACTGCTTTATATTAGCCAAATATTTTATTAGCTTATTCATTAGTATTGTGGGGTTTCATGTGAACGGTGAGTATTTGTAAGCAAACATTGCCTTTGGCTGTGTACAGATCCAGTACAGATGAAACATGCTCAGTAAACTTTTATCCTTAACCCACTCTGGTTTTATTTTTTTTTAATGAAAGGTTCTAAAGTCTTTTGTTTGAAAGTAACTGATACTGCACTTGTGGTAAGCTCAGTAGTGTCCGTGGTCTTGCCTTCAGTGAACTTTTGTTTGTATTCAAACCACAACTACGTGGGAGTTTACGTTGGAGGAATCATCCCTGAGATTTACTGCACTGCTTTTAGGGTGAAAGCATTGCTGGATTTGATGGAAGTTTTCATTTTGGTTTGGGCTGAGAATTCAAGTGTTGAAACTCTTGAGGGCACCAAGCTTAATGCAGTTTCCTGCTGCTATTTTAAAGTTTCACATGTGTAGGATTATTAGAGGGAATAATTAGACTATGCTGTTTTGAGGTTTTGGTTCTGAAATGCCAATAATAACATTTAAATTCAGGGACAGACTCTTCTGTTCAGGCTTTTTTTAAAATGCTGTAATTGAGATTTCTTCTATAATGCAGGATACCATACATTACTAACTGCAAAGCAAACAACTAAGTCCCTCTTGCAATTACACTGAAGTAATTGTACACTTTTAGCCTACAAACTGTGTTTAATTCTAAGTGCTGGGCTCTAGCCTGAATTTGGACCTTACTGAAACTTCCCTGTCCATAACTTCCAAGCAATTCTTAGACCGTACTGCTTTTTGTACTGTAACCTGTATTAAACTGTCCCATGAGACAGAGTATCAGATTGTGATAGAAAAAGATAATTTTACAATCTGCTTCTGATATTGTTGACAGGTGTGTACCCTGTTCTTCATGATCCAACTGCCCATCCTGTTTACAAAGTGATAACACATTAAGTTGGTTTCAGTTTTGAATAATTTGTGCATCTTAGGAAACACAAGAACAAAGATACCTGTTTAAAATTCATCTGAATAATAGAATAGTTACAGAGACTATAAGTAGATTAAAGATCTTTTCGTGCCATACAGACACCAAATTCCCTCTTTCATCTTAAGTGGGAATGCTTTTATTATCTAATAAAGTTAATTACAAGATGCTGTCATACTTACTCCTGAGTAATTTCAGTGACATTTCAGTTACTTAACAAGCATAAATTAAAAGTTCCTGGCTCTTGCAAATAGTCCTTATTTCAGCAACACTAACAGTCTAAGGGATTCTGTTTTACACTTGAAAAGTATTAACTTTGCAAAAGGTGAAATAATAATTTTCTGAGCATTGATGAGTCTTGGCAGGTGTGGGTTTCACTCTTGCCATGTGAAGCGACTCTGCCGTTTACTGAGGGCTGTGTGGCTGTTTGAATGAAAGGATTACTTGTAATTAACTGCAGATTTGAAGAGTGTAACCTAGGACTTACAGCACTTCATCAAAGTGGTAAAAAGGAGGACAAAATTATTGCCTCAGTTATACAGATGAAGAGTGTAGGTACAGGAAGAGAAATTATTTTCATGCAGGCACTGAGCAGGCTAGCAGCAAAGTCAGAAATCAAAGCTATAGTCTTTTTTGACATTCTGGCCACCAATCCACATTGTCTAATCTAGGTCATCTTCTTTTCCTTGACAGGGTTACTCCAAATTGAGTTGAAGACAAGGAAAACTTGCTTTTGGCGTCATCAGAAGGGAAAACCAGATACATACCTTTCCACAATAGAAGCAATTTATTATTTCCTTGTGGACTATCATCAGGAGATTTTGAAAGAGAGCTACAAAGGACAATATGATAATCTGCTTTTTTTCTTTTCATTTATGTATACATTGATTAAAGATGCCAAGTGTTGTGCAGGAAAAGAGTAAGCTGTCTGTCGGTGCATGACACTAGTTTTTTTTCTAATAATAAACTGCACAAACATAACTAGGATTTTTTTTGGAAATAGACTGTACTCTAAATAATGTCCAGAAGTGAGCTGCAGACATTCTCCTGTACGCTTGAGGTTGTAGATTGCTCACGTAAGCAGTCTTATTAGAGTTACTTATTTGAAAACAGTTACATTTTCCTAAATATTGCTGTACTTCAACCTACAGGCCTGATGTGCTCACTGTGATGAGCACATTTCCTGAGATGGGACTGGAGGACTCGACCCCTCTTGCCATAAGGAGTGATCTCTTTTAACTGTAAGAAGGAATTAACACGCTGGCTTTTCATTGTTACTAATACTTATGTCAGATGTTTTCTTTGTGGTTTACACAGCAATACTGATTTCACCTTTGTGGCATCAAAGGCTTACTGAATGAACAGATGGTGTTTAGTTCCTGGGGAGAGTGGCAGCAATAGAGAATGAAAGAGCACATTAATTGAATATGAATTATATACTTTCAAGAATTATTCTGGAAAATTCTTCTAGTAATAAAAAAGTGGTCTCTTTAAACACTGTTATACAATGTATGATTTCTGTAGTACCATTCATGTATTCTTATATTAGGATTATTCTCAACTTCTTGGGTAATTTTAGACTCCTTCAAACAAATTTAGTCAAGTGTTTATTACTGTTAAATATTATTTGGGGGAGCACTAACCTAACAAATGTCACTATGGCATGTTGTAGGCACCACAAATGGTGGTTCTGACCACAGTATTTCTGACAAGGTTTCCTTAAACTAGGCAGGCTGGGAATCTGCTCTGTTTTTCCTTTTGCAGTAATGGGGCAGATTAGAACAGTCTAAGTAGGACTTTGTGCTGATGGGAGTTTTGTCTTTGGTCTAGAGCTGCTGTCAGAGTCATCACATGTGAATGCAGTTTTGCCAAGCTATACCAGCACAGCCAGTGCTGGCAGAAGTAATAGACCTGGGCTTTAGAGCAGAGTTATATGAATATATTTTAGATCATACATTGATAATTATATTCTTAAGGTGGAAAAAATGTTTTATTAGAGGTAAAATATAAGATGGATAAATATTTCTGAATATTCTTAGAAATGTGTTACTTAAGACAAAAAATATCTTGTCAAAGTGACTGACTGAAAAATTACAATAGATTATTTTTTAAATAAAACATCCAAGTTTTTGTTAATACTTGTAGCATACTCTCTAGGAGGGCACTCACACACCCTGGTGAACATAGAAATAATGTCTTGGAAAAGTACTTCAAGAAAATGTTTTTATACTTACACAGTAGTCCATACAGGCTCAAATAGCTGATTTGTACTGCATTTTTAATGCTTCAGGATAGTGAAATCTTAATATTGCTTCAAACACAAGATACAAATACACTGTCTTACATCATACCTCATATTGGTCTGCTTATCTGCACAAGCACATATAAAAATGTATTTCAGTGGACACAAAAACATATCCCCATTTGCAGAACAAAATGCTGGTTATGTTATGAAATTATGAAATGTGCGTGAACTATAACAGCACCACAAGAAACACAGGCTTGAATCAGAATGAGAAAGATAATTTTTATATCTACCTATATATTGAGTTCATGTGCCAAGCAGTGAGAAAAATCAGCAGTCGTGTCTCGGTGCTATTGAAACAACACTGACTACTCATTTGGTTCTTATTGCTATTGAGAGGTTATTTTGGCTTTTTTAAATGACTCATGTTATTTCCTTTGGTATGAATTTTGATAGTCTTTTGACATTTCCATCTGTTCTTGTATTTCTTAAACAAAGATTATTGTATTTTTTTTTTAATCACACAAGTATAATAGCTTGAGAAGGAAACTTTCACCCACTTTAAACAAACAAAAATAAAATTAACCCACTGACCTAATGTTTTACAAGAACCAGAGAGAAAAATCTGGGGGGAGATGGGGAGTTACTTCCAAGACACACTTCCCTGAAAACATGTTTTTTATTTAAGAAGCAGAGGTCAGATAAAAGCTTGTATAAGCTGTTCTTCGTTACTTTTGGAAAATAGTTTCATAAGGTGAAAAATTGTTTCCAAATTTAAGTTTTGTGTATCTCACTTTATTTGAACAATGGGAATTAAGAACCTTTTCCAAAAGAAAATTAGTTTTAGTTCTCAGATGAAATTAATGCACAGAAAGGATTTTAGATCTGGCATACTGTGTCCAGGAACTGGGTTCAGAGTCTTTTTCTTCCAGTGCAACCTCAGTATAATGGAAGAGTCATTTGTTACACCGAAGGACAGAGGCACACCTAATATCTGCAGTTCTTTACGGTCTGTTGCTGTTCCTCTGATAACCTCTTATGGGGGCAGGAAGGAGGTTTTTGTCACTTCTGCTGCAAATCTGTCCTGTCTGAGCAGCAGATGAAGTTGCCTTTTCTCTCATATATATAAAAATATTTACATCCTCTATTTAATTTTGGTGTTGGTATAAGAAGCCAAACCAAGTCATCCATCTCACACTGAAAGCATCTTAGTACAACTGATACATTTCCCCAGCTTTGAGACTAAAGAAAAAATTTGTTCCACTAAATGAAAGCAATCAAGTGGTTAATCCTTTCAAGTGCAATTAGCAGCACTGACCTCCCTGTTCTTTAAATTGAGGGTCATGGGGAGGTAAAGGCCAGTTCTGGGCCTTTTCTTTCGTATCAGAAAACCCCTTCACTATCTCTTCTGTTTCCAAAAACATCAGAGACCAAGAGAGAAAAACAGGCTTCTGCTTCCATTAGCAGTAACTTAAACAGCCATAAGTTAAAGGGG
This sequence comes from Motacilla alba alba, assembly GCF_015832195.1. Taxonomy (NCBI): domain Eukaryota; kingdom Metazoa; phylum Chordata; class Aves; order Passeriformes; family Motacillidae; genus Motacilla; species Motacilla alba. Next base: position 10,486,165 of record NC_052025.1, read on the forward strand.
GAGGAAAAGGAAGAGCATCTCTATCTCCTCTCACAACAGGAGACATCTGGCCTCCTGTGGGGAGGCCCCAGATAACAAAGAACCTGTCAGTGCAAACCTCCACGATGTGTTCAGAGAACCATTTTACCTGCAGTCTGGCTCATTCATTTCCTGCCACTGAAGCCATCTGCTTTTGCTTATTGTGGGTATTTTTGTTCTTTGTTTGGCCAGAAGCATGAAGTGGCTTCACTTTAGCATGCCTGTAAGCTTGGTCAGAGGGAGTATTTAATCCTTTTCTCAAAATGAATAAGAGAGGGAGCTGCTGCAAAAAACAATTCCTTTCCTGGAAGGTAGCAGAAATGTCATCCAAGCTGAGGTTGAATAAAGGGTCATGACAGTGCATGGGGTAAGGATACATTGAGACTGAAAAGAGATGCCAACTTGGAATCTACAGCACAACCTCCCAAAGCACTTGTAATCTTACCTGATTTAATTCCTTTGCTACTGCTTCTTGCAATTTTTGAGTCCATCTGGTTTTCCACATAGTGTTCTTCAGGCCTAACTGCAGCATAATACAAGGATCTGTTCTTACCTTGCCCTTGCACTATGTTTCAGTATTTTGGCTGAATGCTCTAAAAATCAGTCTACATAAATGATGGCATACTTGTACAAAATGTATTATAGCATATCTGTTATAGCATACTTGTACAAAATGTATTGTGATGTGAAAATCCATCCTACCTACTCCAACCTTCAAAAGTGCCAAAAGAAGAAGGGAGGGAGGGAAAGTTCCTATTAATTTCCCATCATTTACTATAATGCAGTTAATACGCTCCCAGATGCCATTAACTTGTGTCTCAGAGTATTCTGGGACACAAAAGTTAATGGTGATTGCAGCACATTTCCAACAGGAAAGCTTTCTCACTAAGATCAAAATACGTGGCAGTTAAACTCCTGATCTACTGGTACCAGAATATGAGGTCACCTACTAAGGTACTGAAGGACTCAACATAGTTCCTAAACTGTTATTCCTTGTCTTGAGGGACACCATTTTAGTAAAATTCTAATGCTGTCATTAAGAATGTTAATTGTGACTGATCAAACTTGGTAATGCCAACATTTAAAGGAAGTGTTTATATGAAAAATCTACCACATTCTTCCTGTTTGCTTGGTGGGAAAGATAACACGTAGCTGCCATTGTACGGATTCAGAAGAGAAATGAGATGCTGTCGAATTTAACAAGTAGTCTATCACATAAAACTACTCACAGTGGTGTGATTTCTTCACCCTATCTGCCAGAAATAAATTCAAATAATTCTGAAGTTCCAGAGTAAGAGGTGGGAACTAGTTGTCTAATGCAAAACAGACAGCAGACTGTATTTTCACCTCATGGAAAGTGGAAATTTTTGTCTAACTTTAGCAATACTGGTGCGGTTGCCACATGATTTTACTGCTGACTTCTCAGACCACTGGTGTTGCAATAGGATGTTTAGAAACATACCACAGGAGAGTGAACAGAAGAGAATGTGCTCCACCAACATACCCCAGACTGAGTCCTGCTCCTTCTCTGATCCTGTGCACTGAGCTTCCCTTACTTGTAAAAGTAATTTCTGCCTCTGAATAAAGTGTCTCTCTATGAAACTGGGCCCATAAGGCAGTTTAACTGGCATGAAATCTAAAAGCTTTAGTACAATTTCTGAAATTACTTGCTTTGGAGATGGATACTAATGAACTGAAGAGAATCAAACTCCTTTAGATTTAAAAAAAAAATCCTTTTGTCTTTTCTACAGAAGAACAATACTTTGGGTTCCAGCAAAAGAAGCTTGTTCAAGCTGAAACTCAGCCTTCATTTAATTTCCTAATGTTAAATAAAAATTCTGTATTTCAAGAACATCATCATGTTTTATTTCTTTCAAAAATTATTTTTGAGGTTTCAGTTTCATTACTAAATTGTTTGCCAAATGCAGCATGAATTTCAGCTGACCTGAAACTGCATTTTGTAGTGATTAATCGATGCAGCTGAAACATGAAGTATAGTTTTTCTGTTTGCAGGTTTCCTTTAGGCAGAATGAATGCTACAAGTCTTTTTCTTTTTTCATGTTTACAGCAGACAAGGAAGCAACTTGATACAGCTTCCATTGTCAGAAGCATCACATAACACACCTCAGTCTGCTTGAGGCAGTTGGATCACTTCCTCTTTTAACTTCACACATGTCTGAGTGTGGTGACAGTATTGGCTTTGCTTTGCATACCTGTGTTGGTTAAGAATACAAAAGTGCTGTCTATTGTGACTGTCTTGGCAAAAAATATAACATAGAAAGCTTTACATCACCAGAAACTTCCTGTTTTCTTTGAATATGGCTTACTTTTTCCAGAAAACTGGTTTAAAACCAATGCCTGAAGCAGCTGCCAGGAATTGGCCAACAAAATTATAGTGTCACACTCTTGAATGCAGAATGCTCTCTAAGGTAGGCATGGATGAGCTGATTTTGCTCATTTTAAAATAATTAATTGAAAAAAGAATGGAGTAAGAAACAAAAAAAAATGCTTGAATTTTTTGAAGCCCATGAAAACTAACACAGTAGATTCAAACAATCAAGGTAACATGCAGTACTTCAGCTGTTCCAACATATGGATGGTCTGATAGCAATGGCCAGGATTTGGTTTTCTAGGCCTCTGCAAAGTTCTGCCCTCTCCATATAGGCAGTGGTCATTTTCAGCTAAACATGTGCCTATGTGTATTTGTCTTTGAGGCATTGATTTAGAAAATACATTTCTAGTTTATATTTCTATGTGTTGGCACTTTTCTTGTAAGAAATTAATATATCATAACTAACTCTGTACTAAACTCTGTCACTGTCTTTCAGTACCTTGTTTTGTTTTCCAAAGTTCCAGTATTGGCACGCTACTGATAACAGAATTGGGATCTTCCTGTGCTGCTGAGTTTACCGTGTCATTTGCACCAGTGACCAGAGCCAAGTCTGTATCTCAGACAAAAAGGAAATATATTACAAAATGTGTTATTATAAAAGGAAAAGCCACTGCTTCAAGTTATCAAGACAACACCAAAGCACATTAATCAAGCATACAATAAACGATGACAGTTTGTTGTTTCATCTGAATGAAAAAATTAAATCCATCTGTTGGTGTTCAAACCTAGAATCCAATCTTGGCAGTTCCATGTGCTAATGAAAACTATTGAAAAAATTTCATGCATTCTCTATGCAAGATATCATAAAAATAAATACTGCTAAGACTTAAGAGGCAGTGTTACGCAAGGCTGTGGTGAGGTCACTAAAAAGAGCACATGTGTGGGATCTGAGGATGACGTGCATAATGTTATACCACATAGAATATTTCAACACTGCTCACGTACAGGCCAAACCTCCAGTATCTGTTCTGATCAGCTCCTCAGTTCCATGGCTCTGCATGCAAGAAGCACTCCATTTATACCCAATCCATTGTAGCACCAGGAATTAACATTTTAGTTATTCAAAAGATTCCACCACTTTAGATATATACTTTATATATATAAAGTATACTTATATTAGTTATACTTTATACTTAGTTATATATACTTAGTTATACTTTATACTTTACTATACTTTAGATAGTAGAACACAGCTCTAAAAATTGCTTGTAATTCCTAAAACCTGTAGCCATGCTGGTCACGAAAGGTATATTTCTAGAGTAACACTATTGGTAAAAATACAGGGTTTAGTTTAAAGCTTTAGCGCCAGCAGTATCAACTAGATTTCCCTTGTCCTCATGCTTATTGAATCCTTCAAGGAACTTTTAATAGGCTTGTGAAATATCTGCAGAAGCAGCACTACTCCCTCTGCCCACCATACTTACCCACGTGCCTACCAATTTTATTTTTTTTCCAAAGCTGTTCACGGTTTGCCCAGTAAAGTCAAGCTTAACAGTCTGTACATCTGTTCAGTCTCCTAGAGTCTGTATTAAAATCAGCACCATGTTAGGGCATCCATTTCTCTTGAGCTTTCTATCTACAGGGCTGGCTATGCTTCCCGGGAGCGTGGCAACCTGAGAAGAATGAGAGAAGAATGTTTGGCTGTACCATTTTTCTATCTTCTGCAAGAGTCCTCCAAGTGACTGAGGGGCATGAGCCACAGGAATTCAGTGTACTGTTACATGGAGAGCAACATGGTCTAGGGCAACCATAGGTCTACTTTGAGCATAGAAGGGAATAAAAGCAGACTAATCCAAAAATGTCTGATTTCCCCGCTGTTTCAAGTTCCTAAAGTGCATGCAAATGTAATGTCAAAAAACTGACAGTATCGAATGCATCAATGCAAGCAGATTATCCTCATTGACAGCAATGAAAATACACCTATTTCAGATGTTTATGAAACACAGATACATAATCTTGTCTTTCCAATCTGAGTTCATAGGATAAACAGTGAGTCAAACATTTTAGGATTGTCAGCTGAAAACATTGGACACTGAGTCTTCTAGAAGCAGTAAATTCAAGATCCCATGGTACTAAACTTAGCTTGCAAACTTTCCTTTATGAGCTATCTCCTGCATAGTTGCTTAGAACAAAGTCACCTAGATTGACTGCCATCCATTAAAGCCGGGTCCAGCGATGCAAAGCAGCTCTAAACCAGATAAATCAGTGAATAATTCTTCCGTGAAGGAAATACAGTGAGTGCAAGGTGATACAAAGATCTGAAAAGGTGCTGTTGAAATGACCACATCCCCACCTGTCAGTGGCCTACATAGTCTCTAGTTTGATAGTTGACAGCCTCAGAAGGAAGTGAAAGGTAGAGGTACTGTAGAACCATCTTTGCCTTTCCTCCTAATGCTGCAGTTCATATTCATCTCCAGAGACATTATCACAGCTCTTACAGCCTTCCTTACTTATGCAGTGTTGAATATATTAGGAAATATTTGCCATCCTCACAAACTTAGGACTTATACAAAAAAAAAATCCAAAAGAGACCATTAAGCGAGTGAAAATTAAAACCACAAATCATTAACACCCTAAACACTGAAAATTTTATGTGCATATTTGTAACAATGCAGCATTCCACTCGGAATTCACAATTTTATTACAAGTAAACCCCCTGACCCTTTTAAAAATAATTTCTTTAATCTTCAGGGGAAGAGTATATCAACATTTCTAAACATTTCTATTTTTATCAAAATTTCTAAGACTTTGAGTGTTTTCTGCCGGATTTTTTTAATGTGACTATACCAAAGAACTGCACTTAACATTACTTTCTACAGCAGCCTGCATTGCTGGGGGAGGCACTTTGGCACTTCTCTTCCTTTTTTTCCATATCCCTCTCCTCTCAGAGGCCCCTCATCGTGATGACCCATTCATTTGGCTACGGGCTGCATGCAGCTGCCTCTGAAAGAAGCCAACTGTATTCTTGGGTCAGCTGGAGAAGTCAGCTTCATTCCAGCTGTAGGGATGTACAGCACCTCCAGCGCCTGTGACTTAGGGCACAGAAGACCCAGGCTTCCCCTCGGGCTTCAGCAGAGGTGCAGAACATTTCAGCTGGCTACATAGCAACTGCTCAATTGCTTCAGGCAATTCAGTGTATAAAAAGTATTAAATTTAAGGATTTTCTGCTACATATTTGGAACCATTGTCTTTTGTTCACATGCCTTCATAGGCATTTGCAATTTTTTATAATGAAAGAGGAATGATTAGCTGGCACATTTCAACTTAGTGGCTTATACTGTGCTGTAGATGGGATGCATGAAAACTGAATGTTTCCTGATTTCCATTAATATTTTCCATGTATATTTATGCTACAGAAATTAAACTGTCCTAAAACTCTATGACACAAACTTTTTTGTTATTGTTGCAATTGAAAATGGATGTTGACCAAAGCTTGCCATTCTTAGAGAAATCTCAGACTGAGTAGCTGATTACCCTGCCTAAATCTTGGCAGTAATGGGTTACCCATTTTTAGGAAAAGCAAGTTTTGGGAGGGTTTTTTAATGAGAATTAACACAATGAGGGAGTCCCAGTAAAGTAACGCCAGTGATTTCTTCTCACATTTCTTTGCTATAAACCACTACTAATAAAGGGTAAAAAACCAAAACCATTTAGGCTTGTTTCCAGTTCTTTGTATTTCCATTATCCCCAGTCCTGCACTGAAGTCCTTCATTATTTTTTAAGATGAGGAAAACTCCCAGAAGAGTTCACAGGCATTGAGTGAGTCATTATTCATTAAGGTCTAATCATAAAGAATAGGACTGACTTACATTGAAGGTGGAATACACATCAACTGCAAAACCTCAAAATTTCATGATGTGACAAATTGTGTAAACTTGATGAAATTAGTCTTAGAGCCTTGATGAACCCTTTTGCCTTATGCTGTATCATTACAGAAGAATGAGCACTGTACTACTATCAAGATGTATGCTCTGAAGCTGACTAATAATTGTAAAGGTCTGCATTTATGGGCAAAACCAAGAAAGGAATGACTGCTGACATCAGATGAGATGAAGATAGCATATAAGGAGAGAAGAGGTATTTAACAATTTTAATTTTTGATTGCAAATGTGAATTGGATAGGTGCAAAGGAAGTGGGAACAAGACTTTGACATGATTAATGTGAAGTGAACAGTGAAATATTCAGTGTTACTCAAGATGTGAGGTAGCTTGGAAAGCCTGTTGTTGAGTAATTTGAACAGCAAATATCTGAACTCTCACCCAGGGTAATGATGGAAACAGACTCCTTTATCTCTTCAATAACTTGGTCTAAGTCAGCTTCAGGGCAAGTTCCAACAATTTCCATAGGTTTCCTTCCTGCTGTATATGCTGTGCCATATCCATCCAAAAGTGACATTTGGCAAAGATCAAGCCCAAATGTGAATATATTAAATTAGTATATTGGTCAAAACAACAGTTCCAAGTCCATTAAAAGAATCCCAAAATAAATAGTTCATTTGTTCATTTGCTGTAAGTTCCCATGTAGTTTGTTTGGGAAGTCAGACTGCATTATTTTTCAGCTCATTAAAGTTTACTTTAACAAGCTGTGAAGCTGATACAGAAATAGTTCAACAGTTTAATATTACATTGCCTTTTTCTTTTTAAAGCTTCAGGATCCCACTTGGCATAACAATTACATTTCAAACAGATTTTCAGATATGGTTTGGAGAAAACTTTGCTTTTCGGACATTTTTAAATTATTTCTCTTCTCCTCCTTAAACTACCTTAACATTTTTCCCTAGTGAAACAAAGATGTTCTTTGTTTAAATAACACTTCCCATCTTGCACGTTATGAAACAGCACATTTTGCACTTCCTCAAAGCCATTTGCTGGGTGAGATCTTTCAGTGAAGGCCATTCAGTGTTTTATAAAATATTAACTTACATGGCTGGTTTCACAAGTAAATCACATTGCTGTTACTGTTTTTTCTAGTTGTTTTTAAAATTCAGTTGCCAGATTTAGTGTACTAGGAACTGTTTACATACAGCAGGGCTAGAACTCATGCAAAAATGTGCAAGTTCTCTTATGGCATAAGATCACCACTTCAATCAGAAGGAATCTGCTCTCTCAAGGCCACTGGTTTGTACTCCATGCCAACATGTGAGTGCCAGTCATGACCCAGGGTGTGACCAGCCAGAACTGAGCTGATGGCACATTCCCACTGTTCTGTGAAGTGCCATGTGGAAGTGCTTGAGCTCTGGGTAAAGGAGCTACTAAAAAGCAGGGTAAAAATGAGGAAAAGCTCTCCTAGCACATATATACTGCTTGCAATCCTTCAGTTGGCTGGGTATCTTTACAGTGTTACACATCATGCAACCCAGACATATTTTGATTTCTTTGCTGTCATTGGCATTTTAGGAGTGTTTTGGACAAATTTTAATTCTAGAAAACCCACCAGACATATATATCCAGTTGTCATAACTTCATTATTTATATTACCAATATGAGCAACATTCTGTCATGGAGCCAGTCCAGTCATCCAATCTCCTGCAACATCTTACTTGTAAAAGTTTCCTAAGTAGATGCCTTTGTCTTTTTTCACACAGAAAAGAGGACAAACTAGTGGAATTTCCTTACCACACACACAATGCACAACAGGATAGCTCCATCCAGAGGAGCCAATTAAGATATCCACAATTATCAAGACTGGTGTCAGGAAAACCTTCTGCACGCAAGGCTCAGCGAGAGTGACTGTTTGATATTTGAGTAACAGGCATAGCTGCTCCACCTACAGCTGTCAGCCCCTGCAATCTAGTATGCACCACATAAGGGAAATAAAAATTGAACTAATATTTCAAGAAATGATATCATTCCTAAAATATTTACAAAGTGAAATAAAAGCAAATAAAAGTTCATTTAATCACCCAGTTAGCAGAAGATTGTTACCCATGACCTCTATTGGGTTTGATCAAGTAAGCAAATATACCTTTAGAATTTTTGCTGAAAGATTTTACAGGCATAATAGGAGCTGAAATAATTTGTTACTTTGCAGGACAAGACCCTTACTCACTTGTTTCTTTCCAAAACCAGTCCAGAGTCACAGCAATGGCTAGGATTACATATACATCTGACTAGATAAACATCCACAGCTTATTTTACAGCATTGCTGCCGGCTAGAAAGTTTTGGATCTCTGCAGTGTGGTTAGTGGAATCCTATGAGGTCTTACAGACTTGTTAAGGAATTTCTATAGGGATAGATAAACATTCTGTAGAGTGCTTTGTTGATTCCTCATCGTTTATGCCAATTTTTTTCCCTTAATATGCAAGACTTCCTTGTGGAGAGTACACAGCAAGTGCTGGATGTGCATTCAAAAAATGAACATTTGCAATGAAACGGTTCAAGAATTACTCTCTGGAGACCAGAATTGAGAAGAGTCCTGTAACACAAAGAGGATGCTAATCCAGGGGGCAGCTTGGACCCAATGCAAAAACTGATCATACTACCCATGGTGCTGTCAGCAAGCCAGCAAGTGGTGCCCAAGGAAGAAACAGTGCTGAGTTCAGCACCCCTGGAAGTGAGTGTGGCCGCTCTAATGCTGTATTGCCTTCAGCACTAAAATATTTTTAATGCTAAAGCACTGTAAATTAAGACAAGGTACAGTACAGAATAAAAATACCAAAGATACTGGTATTCTTGGTGATTAGTTAAGCTGAAGGAAAGATCCACCAATTTCAGATAGAAGACAAAAAGTTAGGAATTTTTTTGAAGGAATTCTCAGAAATGGAAGTGCTCCAGCTCCTTCTCCTGTCACAGTGACTCCTTCTATCAGCCTTGTTAATAATGAGAAAACAAAAGCAGTTTGATATGATTGCTTTGTAATATCAAATAGGACATCAAATACACAGAACGTGAAGTTTGCATAGCTGTATAACTTCACAGTAGAAAATAATTTCTACTTAGGGACCTGAAAGATCTCTTACTACAATTCCTCTAGCCAAAAATTGTTCACATGAGTCTCTTAGGAATAAAGCTCAATGGAATCTAAGTCAGATTCTCAGTTAAACAAACACTGTTTAGCAAATCTAGGAAAAAAATCCTTGAGACCAACATCAACATCTCTCCTCATCAACACAAACCTCTTTTTCCTTGTATTCCAGTCCTACAAAATTTGTTACAGACTACAGTAGAGTACCCAGCAATTTCACAAAAGTCACTAAAGAAGCGCTGAAACTACTCTCCAATACAGTGCCCAGATACGCCACAATCTTGAGAACACTGGCAGAAGGGTGAACATCAAGGTGTGGATATTTAATTCCACACTTGGCAATTCATGTAAGAGTTGCTGCTGCCAAACCAACCAGACTGTGAAATGCAGCTACAGGCTGAGGAAGGTCAGAGATTTCAATTCATTTTGCAATGGTAAGACCTGCAAAATTAAATTATTTAGATCCAAAATGAAATATTACATTGTGTTTCATACTCAAAACATAAACAGACCATTGAGCAAGAAAGGACTGTTTACTTATGTTGTTTTGCTCTTCATACAATGAATTAGAAATATAATAGTTATAGGAAATTTTAACCTAATTTAAGTCTTTTCCAAAAATACATTGCTAGAACATTTTGGGATGACAGCTTGTAAGAAACAGAGCCAGAACAGCTCCTTTGAAGCCACTGTTTCTCATGGATGGGAGAGAGTGTGTGGATGTACCCGCCAGAGTTTCCAAACACATTTTGCTTAGAGAGAATCAAGGCAGGCAAAACAGCTCTGGATGCTTTAGAAGACTGCCACAATCTAAGTGATAAACTGGTAGAGTAGTGCCTTCCCCTCTTCTCTCTTACCAAGTTTCAGGCTCAACTTTTTACAATTTCTATTGGCCTTCATAGTATTGGATACAAAATACTCCTTAACAAATCAGCATTAAAACTAACTTAAAATTTTCAAACATTTCTTTTTCCATAAATTTATTTTCATTTAGATCAACTGAGGCAGCTGGTAAATTCATAACAAGAAAATTGTTTCATGTAATAAAACAAATGGGAAGTTCCAAAAACATCTAACTAGATCAGTGCTTTTTTAAACACCAATTTTTCATTGGTGAACAATTAACAGTCTTTGATTCGAACAAAACAAACTTTTTATCAGCAATTAGGATCTTTAGCACCTTTGATACAAGTGCCACCTTTAGGAATTCATGTCTTCATACTATATATTTTCCTATCCTCTCAAAGAACAGTAAATTAATCAATAACAAGGATGCTGTGGATTGAGCACATCTACCTTACAATAAATGCACATGCCCATTATGCCACCCAGAGCCATGCCCAGAGCTTCTGCTGAAGATTTCAGTGCTTCCACTGCTGCTTGCTCCTGAAGCTTTGACACCTTAATGGTACCAGGGGTATTCCCAGATCCAGAAGTGTTCTGAGTAGACAGCCCTGCCATCCCTCCTGCACACAACTGAGCTGAAATACATTAGGGAAAAAATACCAAAACACAAAAATCAAAGAAAAAAAAATCAACAATGTAGTATTGATATACTTCAAACTGTTTTATATTGCCAGGAGGACTGAGAACAAATAGCTCGTCTTTAAAGATGAAAGATTTCTTCTTTGTTTGTAATTGTGAGTGAATATCCGTTTTTGATTATTAGACTTCTGCACACCCCTCTCAATATTTTCTGGTTTCTGTGTTTTTTATGACACTAATTCAGCGAGCAACTATGAAACTAATTAGCATGCCAGCAATTCAGCTCCAGGATCCATTGACATATATTTGCGTACATGTTTTCAATTATCATCAACACTGATGTATTGTTTTCTAATATTAGTTTAAAATGCCTCAATTACTGCCTTAGTCTTTATGGTTTTCAGGCTTATTTCTTAATACTCTGCCCTTATAGAAAAATCCTTAGCACATTAGTTCGAGTTGAAAGATGAAAAAAATACCTTTCCTAGATTAGCCCTACCCTGCACTGTGTGCATTTAAAAATGTTTTGGCCATTATATTCTTCATGGGTAGAATTTTTATATTTTATCAAGGTAAATATAAAGTTCTGAATCTCTCACATTTTGATTTTAGATATTTTGATATAAAAAATTCTCTAAAATTCCTACATGACCTCATTTAGTAAACATGCAGTCATCCTTTTGATATTTGAAGAGCACATGGTGAAAATTTTAAATAATAAACTGTATTTTAATCTACATCACTGAAGGAGTTGAAAGTGTGATCCAAAACAATATAGTCAGAAAAATCCATGATGGTCAAATCATAACCATTCAACAACATTCTTGGAACATTTGCAAAGGGCAAAGACCATGTGTTGGCTGGTATCAGCAAGAAATATTTATGGGCTTTTCAGGATCTAAGCCCAAAGGCTTCAAGCTGAGAGAAGGGAAACTGTCATATAAGGATAGGAACAATCCTTAGATGGAGCAGGTTTATAGATATTGTACCCTGAGGAAATCCGGGGTTAAACAGAGTCGCTGTATGACTGTATTGCTGTGGCTTTTACCATGGCCTGTGGAAAGGATGCAACACAAGAAGCAACATAAATTTCCCAGAACACCTCTCAAGTATCATTTGTAAGACAACTGCAATAAGTTAGCTTCAGTGATTTTACACCTTATGTAACCTTCTGACAAGTCCCAGGACATCCATTAGATTTTTTCCAGTGATGGTGCCATTTGAAAAACTTTAAAGAATTAATGAAATTCAACACCTCATTTCTTCCAGAGTAAGTGCTGAACAATTTTCTAGGATGTTGGAAGACTTAAGGGCAGGTAAAAAACAGTTCGGGTCTGATTACTAGCAGAGTGTTGTCTTCCCAAAATACTTCCTTTCTCTGTATTTAGTAAAGATGAATGCCAGTTACGTTTTGCCACTGATAAGAAATATCTCAGTTTTAAGAAGTTTTGAACACATGCATCTGGATATGGATTTAAAAATAAATGCATTAGAGGATTTAAAAATAGCAAATAAAGGTAAATATGATCTCCTGATAAACTCTAAAGTAGCTAGGGATTGGTACCTGAGCAAATGAATTAAGTTCTTCAATAAATACTGCTGCTTTTGCAACTGACAGCATTATAGAATTGGAAATGCAAAGCTGTTTTCTTCTGAATGAAACATAGCACACTCAAAGGAATATGCTCAAATAAGGACAGTAGAAAACAAAAAGGCTATAAAATTGTTTCCCTGGCCCTAGGGATACCAGATTCCATGGTCTAATGAAGAAGGATGACAAATATTTGCCCATATAAGTGAATGGCTTTCCTAGAGGGCTGTTTTTCAAGAGGGCCTGATTCTGCACACACGCCTTGTTCCTCACTGCTTGTAGCACTAATATTTCACTCAGGATCCAGTTCTTTACTTGCTCATATTACTCTTTTTGCTAGCCAAGACCACCCTCCTAGCTTTGGGTTACTTAGCTATTGAACAAATCCTACCTTTGTTTTACTTTGAGATCCACAGAACTTCATGCTACATTATGATATCTAACTTATCTACTTTTCCCTGTCTTGTGTTTTGAAAACTACCCCATAATCTCTTTAATGTGTCAGTAGTCTTTCATATTCCAATGAACAGAACCCATCCTGCTGCTGTAAGCTCTATCTATTCCATAGGTTTCCCAACTCTTTCTTTTCTGTGGTTGCAGACTTTGTCTCTACATGCAGTTTTGGGGAGTATTTTAGACAAATGCTAAAATGAAGTTTCTTAACTTTAATCTCTGAAAAGATTAAATTGTGATTCAGTGTCTCTTTTTTCACCACAAATTATGACTCAGAAACCAGCTAGTTAGCTTATAAAAATCTGTTGCATCTGCTCAAATAACAGACAGGTCAGTGTGGAGCGCTAATCAGCACGACAAACCCATCCCCAGGTTTAAGCTTTAACCTAGTAGCTTCATCAGCTGATGAAACGCTTTCCCTTATTTGAGAGATGCATTCCTTTTTTGACTAATCAGGCAGAAAGAAGCTGGTCCTATGCAGAGGGAAAAGCAAAGGACACAGACAGACATACCTGAGGTCGCATCAAAATTTATCATCACTTCTCACTATTCCATTAATTCTATTAAACTATTTCTTCTTTTGTCATCACTCACAAAACTATGTATATTTACTGTAGAGGCAGTGGGTATAAACACGAAGTTGATGCTTATGTTGGCATTCCTATATGATGATTATACAATCCTTTGGTTGCCAGTAGATCAACTAAAATTGTAGTCTCATTTGTAATTCATTTTGGAGAAGTCATTAACCTAGTTTTGATTTCCTATAGGTCTCTTTTAATGAAATTGAACTCAAATCTGTCATAGTGAAGCATATGAGAGAAGAAGGCAGCAAACTATACACTTGGGAATAATAAATACAATTTCTGGTATGAGAGGCAAAGGAAGGCCAGGTGTGACTCCCTGGGTAGTGTGATAACCACTATTCCAAGCAAGAATAAATCTGCTCACTATTTGATTTTAAAAAGAATTGGGAGAAAGAAGCATCAGTCCTAAAATACCGGCCAAACCTATAAAGAAAAAAACTATGTACTTAGAGTAAAAAATCACTTTTCTTTATTAATCTTAAAATAAAAACAGGCATAGAACCCAAACCCTTCTTCCACAGAAGTTGTCACAGACACCCATGATAGCAGAAGGCATTTCCTGCTCTTGCTTTTGCATGCCTAATTTGTGTACATTGTTTTTGCCAGAAAACTAATTTTGGAATAAAAGAACTCTTGGCCAACGTGACGACAAAGCGTGTACCCCAGGATTCACCAGATGCACATGGGACTGCCAAACTAAATTTATTAAATAAAAAATATTCCACTTGGGCAAATATGGAGAAATTGTTCACCAAAAAATCTCCAAAATCAAATATGTCATAAATTCCCCAGTGGCTTTTCACAACCTTTACTGCATTAGTAGAAATAAAGACCACAGTGTAGCATCTGAACATTGTTAAAAGATGCAGACCACACAAAGAGTTCAACAACACTTCCTTGGGAGAAAATATTATTGCTTCCAGTACTTGTCTCTTTGACCATATGTGTTAGTGGTTTAAGGAAATGTTTTTCCCTCTTTAGGAAAAGACCAGATCATTTCATTAATCCAAGATAATATGATATTCTTCTTGGAGCCATATTTTGTCATCACTTGAACAAGGTTTTGTTAAATATACCCAAGTAAGCTCTGAGCAAATCATTGTACAGAATTAATTTCTCTGATCAAGACAAAGCCTAAAATAGCAAGATATTCCAATCTCATTCTTAGAAATGACAGTTTAATTTTCAGTTGTACTGTCATTTTAAAAAGTTTTTAACAAAAACTTTAAAACGTATAAATAAAATTGCCCACTGTTAATCAAAGAGAATAGATCTTCAAACAAGGTTTATACTTTGCACAAAACATGGCTAGTCCATGACCCTGAGAGAAGACAATAAGGGAGGACTTTCAGCTGCTGTAAAAAGTTTGGTTAAGGAGTGAGTGAAACAGACTTCCTCCTCTGCTTTCCTCCTTTAAAATCAACTTTTCATACTTCCAGAATTTGCCTTCCTTGAACTAATAGCTATTTCTACTGTTACTCATTCAACTTGAATAGGAGTCTTGAAGGTAGTGAACCCTTGAAAAGCTGGGCTACACATATCCTTTTCTGTTATCATTTGCATAATTCTTTCATTCCATCATTATTTTTAATGTAAAGTGCATAACAATCTTGTTTATGAGAAGAATACTCTTGAACATAATCAAAACCTTGCTATATGATTCATTTATCCATTCCATACATATATTTCAGCACAGATAATGACATCTGGAGTTATGCAGTATGCACAGGCCCTGATCCAAAAGCTTTTGAGAACAGCCTATGTTCATTTCAATTGGCCCTGGGTTGGGTTCCTAACCTATACTCCACTGGCTCTTTATTTCATACATAATTAATAGCAGAGTAAATTTATTGGTAACAAAAGGCATATGGTGATTCACCAAGGACCCTGAAAAGTGAATTTTTAGCCTTTAATTTCATTTGAAAGCAACAGGACGTGTTAGTAAACTTGACTTACCACTGTCTGTAGCTTTTCAAGGTTAGTCCACACTACCTTTCAGAAGCTCACTTGATTTTTACATAATTCTTTCTAGCATGGCTCATCATCAAAACGTCAGCTGGTAACAAGAAATACAGATAAATTCTCTTGTAGCTCTTACATAAATTCCAATTGTGTTCATAATTTTCCTAGATTATAAGGATATGACTCTTCCTGATCTTCTGCTAATCTCTTTTTTTTTTTTTTAATAGAAAAGAGTGCTGTCCCTGGCAAAGGTTATTGAAATAATGCTTTACACCTTCCTGTTGCAGAAAAATAATCATTATGATGGATTCCTATTGTATCTTACCTTTCTTTATATTATGGGCTGGCTGTTTCAGCAAAGGTCTGTCATGATGACTTATTTGTCCTTCTGAAATCAGTGGGATTTCTCACATGAGTAAATAGAATGGGATTTGGCCTTTACCTTTTACTGATTACTATAACCCTTGATATGCAAAATAGCACCATCCACCAAATGCAGACAGTTGTAAAAAACATTTTTGTGTTCCTACAAAACCAGTTTTGGCCTGATATATTTCAGATATAATACACTTACCACTGAAGGGGGAAGAACAAAAATGAAACAAAAAAATTCAAGAAAAACACAAAGCAAACACAAAAGAATGCACAGAAAACACTTAAAAAGATAACATACCTAAATCCTAGACTGTGTTCCTTAAAAGCTTAGCATGAATATGCTTCTCTTTGCAAACACTTCCTTAGCTGAAAAGTAATTCCAGTCTGCCAATACCTAGATGTTTTGCATGTCTGTACTTTGGTTTAATGCTACCTGCAGGCAAATATGGATTCCTGTCAATCTTCAATTCACCATGACTACAGAAATTAATTTTTCTTCTTAACTACATCCAAAATAAACTTGACTGAAAAAGAATCAGTTTATCTCAAGAACCATCTTGCATACAGATAATTGCAGTCAGCCCACAAGTAATATCAGTTTTTACAGACCTTAAGGCTGTCTCCTAATTTAACTTTATATTTAGTTCCTTTTCTCCTCCAAAAGAAGGGGCTGAAGGCTATAGGAAGGCATGAGGGCTGCTGTTATTACAATGGAGACTACACAGGGTGTATCTTAATGATGTCATATCGGAGTTGAAACATGTTTGATATTCTCAGGCTAAACTCCTGGTTGTTTCAGCAGAAAACCACTGTCTCTTTAGCAATGCTCCACCTCTCCTGACCTTGGGGCAAAGATGTAGTAAGTGTCACCAGACCAACTGGCCTTTGAAGTACTCGCACTATGTGAAGTTCCTTTATGTAACACAGCTCACCTACTCCTATTTATCAGTTCCTGTGTTCAATACATGCTCATTTGAGTCCATAAACTCTAGTACTTGAAGTTCAACTGCTAAGGCAGAACTCAGCAGCTCAGGAGATGGGCTGATTCTCAAAACACATCCTTTTAAAACACGAGTTCAAAGGACAGAAGTAATTTTAGAGTATTGACATTTTTATAAGTATTTTTGCCCCATATTTTACTGCTTGAAACCAGCAAGAAATTCCCTTCCCAACATTATCATGTAGACATTGAATGATAACAATTCCTCAGAATGACTAAACTCCCTAACAAAATCACTGCTTTCAGACAACACATTTTATGTTTTTTATCAAAAATGTTTTAGTGTTGAAACTTACCTTTATTACCCAAATTCCTCTAATGACATGATCAATAGCTCTGTAATCTAAATCGTCCTTTTGTTCAAAGTGAAAATATTCTTTCTCAGGAGAAACAGCTTTAATAATTTCAAGATGTTGTTGGAAAAAAGGCTACTGGCTTGAGTAGCCATTCTACTTGGCAAGTCCTTGTAACCAGTGTTCACCACACCCTGATGAGAAAGCAAAATAAATAGTTGTCAAAGCTTTCATGTGTTGGAAACTTTTCACATGTTCTCCACAGATCTGATGCCTGCTTTATACATACTAGTAAATCAAATTTGCATATTACTACAGACATGAGTTACTAAAGCTTTCTTTTACAAGTTAAGGTTTCTGTATAAAACTAATAGCTTACTCTGATGCATGACCAAAGAAATTCAGCAATTTTGTCAGGAAGCCAGAGATTAAATGAGCTGGGAGGCCAGTCAGGGAACTGGTTACAAAACCATATGGTGCTTATTTTTGAGAATAAGAAATCAAGTACTTCTTCAAATGAAAAAACACCTCATGATTGTCTGATAAGAATCACATTGCACAATGTGTTTCACAGATTAACTGCACTCCAGACAATCCCAAGGAGAAAGATAGTGATACCTTCAAAACTTAAATTCCTTGCAAGTACATCTGGATTAATACCACGTCTCTAATATCCCTTAGTATTATTATGAAAGCTGAACATAAAAAAGACCCAAACAAATCCTAATGCCATGCTCTGAAAACAATTTACATTGAATTCTGACCTTGGACACTGTACCCTAAGATTTTGTTCCTTTCTTTCATTACACCATTCCAGGATAGCCATCTGGACATTAAACTCACTGGTTTATCTCATATAAAGTCACATATGTTGGCTTCCATACACATCCTGGAGTAAATCAACGTCATAATGAAATATGGCAGCCCAGAAGTCATCAATACAAGGTAAAATTGAAATACTGTAGCTGGCTCTCCAGAACAGGCCATTGCAGGGATCTGTTACCTGGGGGACAGTGGCAGCAAGAATTCTGCTTCGCAACCCACAGCCCAGGTTGGTTCCTGGTGAGACTTATCCTTCTGGGGTAAATTCACAAATACTGAAGTGACAGCATTTTAAACTGCTTCAGCTAATGGGTCTTCACAAACATTTAGTTGCACCTTTATATCACCATACCATTATACACTGCACAACTTTGCTTTTCCATACTGGACTACTGGAATGTAGTCCTCAACTAAAAAATATATTAATTTTAATGGTAATCCCATAAAATCTACCATTAATATTAAAAACTGTTCTATACCACTACTTTAAAATTGTGAAAATAGGCAAATGTCTGAATTGGTTTTTCTTTTCCTATATCTCAAATTGAACATTCAAAATTCTTATTAATGAAGGAATTAGTTTAAAAGTATTTATGAATGTCATTGTTTAAAAGGATGTTCCCATGCTTATAAATGTCACAGTGCATAAAATAGATTGAATTATCTCTGACTAATATTCCAATTTGTGGTTTTATTACTTATGAAAGACTTTGCTTTATTACCCCATAACACTTTTGTAAGGACTCCCTGACAGGCTTGCAGTGACTTCAAGGAAAGACAATCCTTATTACTGCAATGCTGATTACTTTTTCATTTGTTGGAGTGAAACTGACATTATTTGTATTTTCCCTGCACATCAGTTATTCCTAAACACTAGTGTATAATCTACACCTGAAAAATGTCAAATTCTGCAAGATGAGTCATTTCTACTTACTTCTAAGCCTCAGCTCCATATAATTACTGATCATTCTTTCACTGACTCCATCATACTCCTACTGCTTAGAATTGAAGATTTCTTCCCCAATTTCACATTTAAGAAAGCAAACCAAACAAGTTTAATAACTCCTATTAGAAATGGTAACTCTTACTAGAGAGGGTAAATAGGGAGGTATGTCATACACATGGGTGCTTTCAGAAGTAAATATAAAGTATGAATTACTTTGAGTCTGAATTGAAAATTACTAGGAAATCATTAGCAAAGCAAATACTCTAAATCACTGATTAAAAACAGGTTAAACATAATCATGAAGCCATTACTTACTAATAGCTTTTAGTAAATACCTACATACATGCATACTGCACTAAGCATTTTCTGCAAATAGGGACATATGTTTGAGCTCTCCAATGCCATAAGGAGAATCTTTCCTGGAATAAGACCTGAACTAAAACAAGTACCACTTTTAAACACTGTACCAGGCAAATCATCCCTGGTACATGAGGGCCTAATCTGTTCATGTGTGAGCAGTGCTTGTGCCATCCAGCTCCAGCTGGCTCCAAAACCCAAATAAACAGCCTCTCACCCTCCAAAAACTGCCAGCCCAGCACAGGGCACCCCTGCTCACACGTGTCAGCTCCTAAGGCAGGAGATGGGAAGAGATACAGAGGGACACACAGGGAGTGCTGAGGAGACAGGCAGCTGGTGAGGTGCTCCTGAAAGCCTGCCCTGCTTACTCAAGGGAGTTCGTGTGAGGAACAGGAGCCCAGGGATGACCCACGCTGGGGTAGGGACAGCCATGAAGGGTGGGGGGGTCAAACAGCTGCACACAACCCCACATTCAAAGGGACTGGGATGGACTGGGTATAATAAGCAGAGAAAACAGAGGAAAGTTGAGTCTAGGAAGGAAGGGGGAAGAAAACGCTTTTCCTAAATTGGACCTGGGAAGTATGAAGGCGGCATATTTTAAATTATGTTCTCTTTTTCTGGATATTGAAATCAATAGTTTTAATTTTGTGTTAATTAGCAATTAATTAACTACAATTTCTGGTAGCCCCATGACAGAAAGAAACCTTCCAGATTGTTTTTGAACGACAATGTCTTGCTTCAGTGCAAAGCAAAGCAGAACTTGAACCAGAATGTTTTATAAAGTGTTAACAGTGTTCTAGATTCTAAGCCATATTTTCTTACTCCACCTGGTATCAAATCCCTTGACAGCAATTTCCATTGCTTTGGCAGCTACTGCTGCAGTCAGCCCCACAACGCCACCACCAATTATCAGCATCTAGAGAGATCAAACAGAGATTAAAGTGCATTCTATGTTCACTTATTCCATCACATGCTGTGTCTGCAATATGCCTTATCTTCAAAAGCACTTGAACCTTAAAGAGCATCAGAGGCTAAAAATTGTTAAGTACTTCAGAGAAATAAAAAAAAAAAAATCTTATCTCAACAATACAACATTGTTAAACAGCTGGTTTGGTCTATAAGAGCAGGTGGTCATCTGTACAAGAGGTACCAGATGTAGAAAATAAGAGAAAAAAGTTAGAAAAAATAAGTTAAACAAGACATGAGTAGAAGCACTTTTTCTGTTCCACAAGACATAGACCTGAACTCAAACTTTGATAGCAAAGGATGCTGACATCATTTGTCCAGTCATGCAAGTGCTTTCCTTTACTGTAGCTCTTCTCAGCTATGAATTCTGACAGGTATGCTGCAGCAGAAATCACAGGGCAGGGCTCAGTCTCAGAATGAAGAAATAGACTGGCGTAAGGTCCTTTACAAAACAGTGAACATCCTTCTGAAGCAGGATGTGACAATGCATTTTTTACACTGAAAATAATTGATCAAGCATTTGCCAAAAATAAATAAAAAATGTAAGGCTGAACTTAGACGTACATAATACATTCACTACAAATTTCAATTGCCCTTGGCTGCACTGTATTAAGGCAGGTGAGAGCAAACAGAAGTCCTTGGATTGGTGTCCTGCCTAAGCAGAAGCAGGTCTAGTAAAATGTCTTATTTGGGACCATCCTGGGAAGGATCTAGTTGTGAGCCCTTGAGGAAGTGAAAAGGTTCTGATCGAGTAAAGTCGGCATTCACAAATGCTCAAATGCATTCAAATCAACTTTTAGAGGATGGCTTAAATATCTAAAGACAGTACACTACAGCAAACCCAAATAAAATCCCAAGGAATCAAATGCTATTAGGTATCTCTTGGAAAGATCATGTAGGAGAGCTGAACTACCTTGTTACATTAGTAGTCTATCTTTACAAAATTTTATTTTTTAAATGCAACTGTACTTTCACAGGAGGAACTTGTTTTGCTGTCCCTATCTGACCCGTAACATCCCTGCCAAAGTCATTAGATGCCAGCACAACCGATTTTTACCTATAACAAGTGAACAAATATCATTGTAGAAAAGTTGTGACACTATCAGATAAAATAACATTGTGGATGACACTCCCTAGGGTTCAGATGCCAGGACACAACTTGGAGAAGCAGAGCCAAATCCATAAACCAAATCAATTAGGTAATTGATAGAAGTCTCTTAACAACAGCATAATGAACATTTTAAAGTAATAAAGTTTCAAACAGTACATTCAAAAGTAATTAAAATTTATACCAGTGGCTTGAAACTTGAGAGTTTGTTGGAGGACAAATGCTGGAAAAAACGTATATCAAAAGTAGTGGCTCACAGCATAAGGTGCTTCTTGAGACTGCAGTGTTTGAATTATTTATTTTTACCTCTGTGGATCAGCTGACAAGCCTGTACTTCATTGCCCAGCCCACTTACACATAACATGGACATTGCAGAGGGCTGCTCATAGCTATTTCAGGAATTTACAGCACAGATCCCCTTGGTAAAGTAGGGCACTGATGAGCATATACTTTACATGAACTGGAAAACAGGTCCAACATTTCTGCTTCCTTCAAAAGAAAATATGTTTGAAACAGAGACTCCCTGCATTGTTAAATTGTACAAGAATGCTTAAGTGGCCTGCATCTCTCCCACTAAGTTACTGCTCAAAAATATTTTCAATTTATTGTTCCTCATTCAAAGAAGTAGAGGTAGCCCCAAAAATATTCACTGAAATGATGTTTTGTGTGAACTTTGTGTTTGCATGGACCCCACTAGAATATACCTTTGTTACAGGCTTTTTTGTTTCCAACATCTAATAGGATGTTTTCTTTGCAGTTTTTGTTGGGCTTTTTTACTCATTGGGGAATTAAGAAAATAATTACTGATTCCTTCAAAAGAGTTATGTAGGTATGTAACAATTTGAACAAGAGCTGCAGCTGTTTTGTGCTTGTTCTGTCAACAAAAGATTTTCAAACCAGATAACTATGGGTTTCTCAGTCCTTTATGATATTTGGCCTAAAGGCCAAGCAACTTCACGACTTCACTTAACAAAATGGAACAATTTGAAAATCCAGTTATCTTTATACTGTTCTTACTTTAAACCCTTTTCTCCTTTCACAGCTTAAAAATCAAACTAAACTGGGCAAGGGAATAAAATCCTCTTTATCCCAAAGGAGTAACAGATACAAAACCAATTTAATATCAATGATCTAAATGCTGAAGCAAGATGCACCAGGGCAACTCTCCTGACTCCTTGGTTACAGACAGCAGAGAATTTAGTCCACTGCCAGTACTGCAGGAGAAGATAGGCAGTCATTCTGGAAATTCCTATACAACTCTAGAAAATTAACATTTTGTAGCTAAAGGTATGTCATGATTTTTTCTTACTGAACTTAAAAAAAATTTTACTATCTTTACTGAAGTGAAATTTCACGCAGTGGAAGGAAATGAAAGACTGGAAAAACAAGAGTTGCTAATATCCAAGCTGAGCCAGAGCAAGACAGCCATTGTATACACATGCTTTCTGTACTAGACAAAAAACTGTTTTTCTTCTGTGGGTACCATCTGATTCAGTGTCATAGCCATATAACTGAGGTAATAATTTATTTTGGTACGCGGACAAATAAAAGGATAAATGTTAAAACCAAATATTTTAAGAGAAGTTGGTATTAAAAAAAAAATCAACATTGTTTAAGGCCCTGTGTTAGAATATTGGAGGGAAATCAGAGAGTTTGACACTAGGTTAATTAGATTTAAATAGTTTCAGGGAGAGAGAGAGAATGTGCAACAGGAAAATACTATTCATCTTTGTAGCCAGATTGCTTAAATTTACCAGAGCTGTCATCGAGACCTTTTAGAGACTAGTTGCATGATTTTGTTTATGGTTCTGTAAAGAGAAACAATATTGACTGCTGACATTTATCATGGCTTGTAATTTTTCCTCCCCTTAACTTCACTGTGGTTTACTACATGGAAAGTGATTTGTTTTGCTTCATCTTCTACATCAAGAAAAAAGAAGAATACCCCTTTTAATAAGGTAAGAAGATGCTACTGAAG
The DNA here is from genome assembly GCF_015832195.1 of Motacilla alba alba. Taxonomy (NCBI): domain Eukaryota; kingdom Metazoa; phylum Chordata; class Aves; order Passeriformes; family Motacillidae; genus Motacilla; species Motacilla alba. The sequence continues at coordinate 10,509,463 of NC_052025.1, forward strand.
CCCCCAACCTAGATCATGAGGCTCTTTCAATTGCAAACACCCCATAATCTCCCTCCAAGATGGAAAAAAATAATGATAGATTGTTTCCTATGATTTACTGAAAGTGAGGAGGTCCAAACCAGGGAGGATACATAATAGACACCTCCTTCCATCTCCTTGCAAGCAGATGGGTCACAGGAAACTGCTTTGCACCATTGTGCTGATCTGGCCAGGGTCAGAGTTAGTGCTTATATAAAGGGGTCACTGCCACCATTTGCACAGAGCTGGCTCCATCTGAACCCAAGTGAGGTTTCTCATTGGAATGATGTAAGGAATCTTGACACCTGAAAACCAAAAACGTTAGACCAGACATAACTTATTCTTAAAGCTCATCAAAATTTCAGGAAAGTTTTTCATAGAAGTATAGATGCTTAACAATTTAACACTAAAAGTTAAGCTCATTGTTTATGGATTCTTAAGCCACTCGAGGTATCCAAATCCTGGACAGTTTTTGTGTAACTAAAAATACTGGGAAACAGTTGTTGTTTCACATGTAAACACACACACTTAGCAGAGTGGCCCAGGGATGGGCTCAAACATCCCCCTTGCTATGAAAGGGCACTTAAAATTTTTTCCTTTATACAGAGAGCAGAAGAGAAATGCATAAAATTACTTTGCTACAGCCTGTTATGCATGATGTGGAACATAGAAGACTACATTCACTCTTACCTCCACAGTGGAATGCTATATCATACAGTGATATGAAAAACTCTTTTCAGATGATTTATGGATACAACAGTGGCAAGGCAGCAAGTGGCAGGGAAAATGCCTTGTTTAATGAAGCAGATATGTGTTTGATACCTTTACCAAATTGATTCTGCTTCAGATGAAATGGTTCAAATTTAAAACCATTTCAATATGCAGCCTATGTACATAAATAATTGGTTCAGCATTCAAACTAGTTGTTTGTGTTTGGCAGTTTTTTTAATGAATTCCTTATAGAAATCTAACTGCCTTTGAAATCAGTTCCAAATCTGAATTATTTCAAAATGTGTCTTATATTGAATGACAACTGCTCTTGAATGTTGTTTGGCCACTAAAGCAATGTGATACTACATGGGGAGCCAGAATTCAGAACCAGCAGGGAGAATCTTGCACCTTTCATTGTCAGAGGCAGCCGTTTTGGGAAGGTAACAAATTCTTTTACCAAATTCATACTGTCCCTGGGGCAAGGTCTCAAAATAAACACAGTAGCTTCAAAGACAGTATTACTGTCAGCTCCAGGCTGCAGATAGTCCTGTTTGCATGTTGTGATCAGTTCGCACTTCCCATTGCAAACCATCTTAGATTACAGCCCTACTTATGTGAGAGATTATTATGGAAAAATAATAAAAAGTGGTATGTTACAGCTATGCCAAATATAAGACACATTTATCATGCTGTCAATGGAATTTTTTACCATATGTCTCAATGGATTTACTAAAATTAGTTTTGTTTTATACCTATAATAGCTATAGGTCTTAGGCCATATATAACGTATTTCACAAAAAGAAAGACTGTTGTTCAAGCAGCAGGAAAAAACCCAAAAGACATGACATATGTGCCCTTAAAAAAAAAAAAGCTCAACTTTTTGGGAAAGGAGTCAAAACCACTCCTCTAGATCTGCTTGTGTAAAGGTGAAGCTAGAAACTGAGGGAGTATCCCTAAAGCTCAAATTGCTATAGTTTCTAAACTGATGATCATATTTAGTTGACACAAATTAATCTTCAGAATAAATATGGTTACATTATTCACAAGTTAAAAACTTATCTTTAATTATATATAGTTTTCAAACATGAATTGTTACCCTGGCTTGTCTACATTGTTCAGCAGAGAATTTTGCTTTTTGTCAACTTATGTTCCACTTTCAATTTTAGTTGACGTTTTACCAAGGACTAGACACCAGGAGGACAGTGCAACCCACTTCTGACCATGACATTTCTTTGGTAAATCCCACACTATAGGTGTTCACTATTAAGTTCTTCTAGTGAATACCTCTAAAACAGAATATATAACTAAATACAAAGGTTTTTTTCCAGTCCAGATAATACAAATTTAGTTTTATTTATTTTCAAAGGCACAAATTTCAACATCCAATGGATGTCAGCAGACATGGTTTCTCTGAAGTTTGAAAATTCCATCCATATATCCAATCCAGTAAAATTTTATGCACATACATTATTCTTGAAGAGGTGTAATCACTGGTTGACCTCAGTGGGATGGTTAGCGTGAGAGAAGGTGGCAGGATTGGGCCCCAAGTTTTCATAAATAACACAGAACATCTCCAGATGAACATTCCACTGTTAGTTTTTATAGTGCCTTCCACAGCCAGCCCACATGGTCTCTCACACACATTCCTACATGCCAGAACAATAACAAATTAAAGTTTGGTTTATAAAAGGGCCTTGGCTCAGATGCTGCTTATACAAGTTTGCATGCTGTTTACTCTGAAAAAGGTGTGGAACTGACCACAATGAGGTGACAACCTCAATTCCGCTCACACATGAGGTGAGAAAACCAATAACAAAACTGCAGGATTAGGAAAGGACACTTTGTTTCTCCTGGCTTGCATGTGAATAAAGTGCATTTTATTAAGAAAGAAATGAAGCCTCTCTCTGAAGCAGATGAAGGAACATCTCTCTTCCTCCTTAGTACACATATGCATGCAAACATTTTATACACATATATCTATATATAAATATGGGTCTGATTGTACACACATATCCATACTGCACATGATGATCCAGAAGGAGGAGTCCCAGATTGCCATTGCCCTACCTTGCAGTCAGTGAAGATTTTCGTTGACTTGAGAGAAACTGGATTTCGAAGCATTTCACTCCCCCTGTGCTGAGCACTGGTTCAAGGACATTATTACACCCAAATCCTGCCTGGGCTTTCAAAACAGAGTTTGAGGGATTGGAGGGTTACATTCTGCTTCCCTGGACTATTTCAATTTACCTTCATGGCCTGATACTCCACAATACCCTTAAAATTCAATGTTGTCTGCTAAAATAGTAGGCACAGAGAGTAAGGGAAATACCTTGGAAGCTGACTAAGTTTCATCTAAGTACTATTTCTGTCCAATTCAACATGAATGTTCTCACAAATATCAAGGGAACCTGACATTTGGCCCCAAAGTAGAACAATTTTAAAAGGGGAAACAAATATTTCACCACACCCACATAACTTCAAAGGGTTTTCTGTAATGCTTTTTTAAATATTATATACAACCAAATGCATGATTGCAGACATCTCCATAAAACCTGGTTGCCCCCATAATTAACTGGGGATACCCCAAGCTACATTAATTACTAGCAGAGATGCAAAAACTGAAGTATGTTTGCTTAAACATACAGTCAATTCAATGCCAGAAAACATTCTACAAGAGATTACACAGACCAAGCAGATACATATGGCAGGGACATTTCTATTAGAAACACTCTAAACAAAGCCATTTAGTACAGAGTACATTTTGCTTAAAAGATATACACATGGCATTAGAGCAAAGCTGGGAAAAACTATAAGAACTTTAATTGACTGAAAAAATAACTGCCAGTATTTATAATTCTACAAAGTAAAGTATCATAATGAGTTCACTGGAAAAAAAAAATCTCAGCTCTATCCTGCCCGTGTGCACATGATATTTTCAGGCCATTAAGGCAGCAAAAACTAGAAGAAAATATTCTTTTTTTTTTTTTAAGTACTTTTTTTGTGAAGTACCACAGAAAACTGGAAGGGCTTTTTTACAATTCTGAAAAGATACATAATCAATGTTGCTAAAGAAAGAAAGTGTTTCAGATACACGATTAATAGCTCTCTCCTGTCTTTGGGGAGAGAGGCAGTAATTCCTCACTATCAGCAATTACAGTGCACTTGCAGTATCTCAGCTGCTTGGTTAATGAGTAGCACGTAAAGTAAAGCAAAATCTCCCTCTAATCCCTGCCCATTCGCTGTAGGAAGGAAAGAAATAAACACAGAATACCTCTGATGTGAGTTCTAAGTAACCCAAAGAAGAAGCAAAAATAAATTCTGGAAGTGCTTAACCTATATCCTGTTCTACCCCATAGAGGTAATGGAATTATACAAGTCTAAGAAACAAAAAATTTAACTCACATTAATTTTTGTATTCTAGATTCTTCTAAGGTCAGACAGAAAGGCACTGTTCTCATTTTATTGATTGATCCCAAAGAACATTCTAATATTTTGCACACTGGTTGCACAATATAGGAAGAATTGGTTTTCAGCACCAGCCTTCAATCTGTAGTCACTTCTATACATCATCTATATCAGCTTCCACTCTTTGATGTTATGAGAGCATTACAGACCAGCATCTGGTCTTTGAATTTAGATTCCAGTTTTATATTGGAAATTTTATTTTCATTTATATACCAAATTTTAAAAGGCTTAATCCTCAGATCTCTTGCACAACCTATCACTGCTTCAATACCATGCAAGTCACAAACACTATAGCCCAAAAGTGAAATGCTATTCTAGAAATCTGTGCAGAATAGACCACATTGATAAAAAAACCCAAAACACCTTAAACCTACTATTTCTGTTAATACAATCCTTTCCATAGCCATTTTGGGGGGAAAGAAAAGGTCATTTTTTTATTATCTCTATATATGCAAAAGCAGTAAAAGTTCTGGCAGGCCTAGAATCAACAGCATCCAAATATCCACAAGAATTTTTTGAAAATTGGCAGACTTGAGCTTGAGAGCAAGACTGTGAAACAGATATTTTCAGACTCATACTTCTCCCCTCAAGTAAACTTGTCATTGTAACACCTTTATTCACAGCCCAAACCTGTGTACATTTCTAAGCTCACTAATGTAGCTGTCCCCAAAAAGAAAAAAAAAAAAAAAAAGAAAAAATAAAAGATTCTTCAGAACCACGAATCAACAACCTAAAACCAAAACAACTCATTCTAAGCCCAAAGACAGGCTGTAATCAAGCCAGAATGGGATCTGAAGCTGAATGCTACTGCTTTCTCTTATATTCTCTTTGTTTCCATTACAAAGCTGGAGATTATTTCGAGTTTTTGCTAATGAAACACAGCATTGTCTAAATCTGGAGCTTCATGAGCTCCCATGAGAACCTTTCACTTGCAAACTTACCTATTTTAGGGCTGACCCTCCTTTGAGCACATTTACCAGAAGGTCCAAGTTACATTGGATATTATTAGGTACAATACAACAGACTACAGTTACTACATCAAGCTAATGAGCTGATAAAAAATAACACTTAAATTTTGAATGCTTGCCTAAGATAATTAACATTAGCACAGGGTAAACTTAAGTCCTACAATTGTAGAGCAAAAAGAATAATTACAGGAAACTTTGCTACAGCATTCGAAGAATTCAGATACATGTCTTCATTCCATGGTTTTAACTAGGATGTGAAATAGGTTAATTGATTACATTCTTTTGGGTGCCATAAGCAAAACCACAGGAATACTTCTGAATTTTCTGGTCTTGGAACTATCTAGTTATGTAAATAATTTTGAATAATCATGCTTTATGTTATAAAACAAATTTAAAAGTCATTAAGAAGGTGAACTTTAAACACTTTAGTGTACATGTATAAGGTTAGTTACAATCATGCTCCTTCCTGCAGGTCAGCAAACTCATTAGTTACAGGTATTTTCTGAACACAAGTGCTACATCCATTAAGAAAGGACAGATAACTGTAATTTACTGGAAATCATTTGCACAATTCTTTTGGTTTAAAATCTTCTTTAGCTGTCTCACATGCAGTATGCATCCCGTATAATTCAGCATATTGCTGAACTTGGACGTTTGGTTTTAGGAGAATTTGCTTTCTACATCTACATTCATTCTCCTAGTAATAACAGCACTAGTTTTATTGTTTCATTCCACATAAATCATAGACTGTGCATTCAATCTAATAATTTATAGTGCTTCCTTTCTGACACAGTATCTGCTGGACGCTTAAACATTTAAAATCCCCTTGCAACTAGTATTTGGTGCATCCAAGTCTAACCATGTCCAGAAAATTAAGATTTTCCACAGCTCTTCTCAGACTCACTATGGTTGGCAGCAATTTAAACTACATCCTTATGTCTTCTTATATTCTAAAGGAACTCCAACAGCTTTGTTTGGGACAAAAAATATTTATAAAATACACACATAGCCTGCTCCAGGTCAAAGTTCCCTGGATAAAGCAATATATTTTGCAATAAGACATTAGATCTTTTTAAAAATAGCAGCTATTCAGTGTTAGCAGCTATTCAGTTAACACAACACTTGCGTTATTTGTCCATAGCTGTTCACAGAATATACTAACAGTTTTCCAGGAATGCAGGAACAGATAGCCCTTCATTGAGGAGTTAATAGCAAAAACCAGCAAAGAACAAAAAGACTTGTGAGGGAAGATGGGGGCAAGGCATTTTTAAAGCATATTTCCTTTCTAGCTGAACAGTGACATCCAGCAATTTACCAAGATAATCTTCAGGGGTTTGCCATTGCTCTCAGGGGAAAGGCAAATGTATTTGAAGAACATGATGAGGCACAGAACATTTTTAACTTGTTTCCATACAGATGGAGTATACAGCAGGAAAAGGCACCATCTTTTCAATCACTACAATCGATGAAGTCTACTCTAAACATGGAAGCATTACTGGTATGAAATGCTTTTGCAGTCTGCTTTAGAGAAGGGTTAGCATATCTTGCTGTTGGTTGGATTTTTGGGGTTTTAAAATTTGTTTGCAGGGGTGTCACTATTTGCAAAGCTAGGTATTTAAAGGCCTCATTTAAGAGCATAAATTAATGTGATAGACTTATGAAAAGTGTTTAGACTTACAGGTACTCACACAATTGGCTTTCTAGTGATTACCTCAAAACCAGCCAGTAGTGTATTTCTGTCTGTGACAGCAAGCCTGGCTGCAGGCTCTTGTTTGTGTATTTACTCTGCCTTTCACAAGTCTGCTATGGATAACAGTGCAGAATGCTGCTAATCTAGTTTAACTATGCCTATAATAGTCTGAATTAAAAAAGTGGCACACACACAAGTACACAAAAGCATACACACTTAACACCACAGTTTTGTAGAGGTCTAACTCCTTCAGTTCTAAGAACAGGAATTGCACTTGAACGATATTCTTCATGTGATTCATTACACTTTGTCTCAAAGGCTTCCCTGCCATAGGAAATATTTTAGTTTTTTCATTTTATTTAATTCTCTAATATTCCCTGAGCACCACAAATGAAAAGAAGTGATCAAATACGCCTTTATGGCAACACAGTTCCCATATTCTATTTATTTCTCTTTCTTTTCTCTAATTTTTCATTGAAATCTTCAAAGAAGGTCCCAAAGGAAGCAATGGCTTATTAATTATTGTTTGGCTTATTCTTACAAGAACAGTAATTTAGATTATTTTATTATGTTCCAGACAATGATTGCCTAACCAGATAATGTAAGCAAAGTAAAGTAAACTGGAAACTGAGTTTAATTACAAAAACAATCGCTTGGATTACATTTGTGGTTGAGAAATACCAATTAATTCAGTTCACAGTGCAGGGATGATTATTGCAGTATCACAGCGATAAACATGTAATGCAGAAAAAAGCATTCACCAAGGAATAAATTGTGTAATTAAAAAGAGTTTGTAAATAGGTGCTGTAGTATCTCTGCAGAGATACCCTAATCTTGGGTTTATTTGCCACAAGACTGTGTCCCAGATAAAAATACAGTGGCCAAATGAATGTTTTACCTTATAGCAGATACATTATTCACAAGGAAATAGTACAACATTTGGAAAAGACAGACATACATACTCTTATCCTGTTCTTATTGGCATCACAGTGATAAAACTGCATCAGAGCCATTATTTCAGCCCAACATACCTGAAGATGATCTTCTGGAACCACATACACAAGTATTAAAGGCAGCATGAATCATTCTTGGTATAGAAAGTAGGCACTTTAGGACTCATAGCCTGTGTTCATAGAAGTAGATGCAGATAAATCAGTTTCATACCATTTGGAAAAATGCATTCCAGTAGCTATAAATTATTTAGCATCATGAAGTAAATTTGGTAGATTGTAGGTAGATTTGAAGAGATTGCAGGGGGTTGTTCACTTTAAAAATTTCCAGTTCAGTACATTTATTAACACTCCCGAAAGACTCAATCTGAAACCAAGAGGAAGGCAAGATGGGACAAACAGGCTGAGAAGGAACATCCTCTGAAATTTTTGTTCTGTTTTCAACTCCATTAATGACCACACATTTCAATTCATTCCACTGACAGCTTAATTACATAAACAAGTCTACTGGACCTAATGAGATGCATCCCAAGGTCCTGAAAGAATTGGCTGGTGTAGTTGAGAAGAATTTCTCCGTCACATTTGAAAAGTCAAGGCCATCAGGCAAAGTCCCAGTAAAAGTGGAAAAGTGGGAATATCTCACCCATTTTAAAAGAGGATAATAAGTATCACCATGGGAGCTACCAGCCAGTCAGCTTCATCTCAGTGCCCAGACACATCAAGGAACAACCCTCCTGCAAGTTATGTCACCACTTACATCAGAGTCAGCAGGGACAGGACAAAGGACAACTGATTTAAGCGAATGGGGATAGACTGAGACTGGCTCAAAAGAAAAAACAATTCTGTGAGACACTGGAACAGGTTGCTCAGAGAAGCTGTGGATGCCTCATCCCTGAAACTGCTCAAGGTCAGGTTAAGTAACCTGATCCAGCCCATAGAAGGGGGTTGGACTGGAGGATCTTTAAAGAATAATTCCAATTCAAATCATTTTATCATTCATTAGCTAAAAACCAAAGCTCTGTGGATCAGCAAAATTAGTGAAAGTATATGTATATACTCATGCTTATCAGGGAGATTCGTGAAAGGTGACAGTAACTTCACTACTAGCTATGAAATGTGTAGTCATTGTACATGGAATCTGTAGAATTAGACCATTAAAAAAAGCTAAATTATTCGTGGAATAAACAAAATTTAATTTTCTATACCTATTTTATTAAATACATCAATGGCAACTTAGAAGTTAGGTTTTACAATAATATACAGGATGTGGTGATGTTGTAAGAAGGTATTATTCATTTGTCTTGGGAAAAATTGAGAACAAATCTTGCCCAATATAAGAATTATTTTTAAAAAACCCTGAACAACCAAAAACCCCCAAACCTCCAGAACATATCTCTGTCTCTTTCCTTCATAGTTCATGAATTCCATTTTTTACTGGAAAGTTAAGTACTGAGTGAGGATTGGCAGGAGTCAGTCCTGGGTTAGGTGCTACTTAATACTTTCATGAGTGATCTGGATGATGAAACAAAGACTCAATCACTGAGTTTGCATTTGAGATGAAGCTGAAGAACATAGAGGTTTTATTCTAGGATGAGATTTAAATTGAAAGTTACCTATGCAACTTTTGAGGTGCTCTGAGAAGGGAAAAAAAATACAAGTAACTGGGATGATGGCAAGCTCCCACACATAGAATTTAGGAGATACCTGCTGCCTAAACACCATGATAGCAACGACTGAGTAAGTGACAGATCTGTAGAAAAAGATCTCAATGTTACACTGAGATCCAATGTGACTTGACAGTGCTGTGAAGTTATATGGAAGGGAGCCACTTACGGTGTCCCACCATTAGTATGGCCAGGCTTGGCTGTCACATTTAATGGAAGGTGTGGACCAGATGAAGAGAATTGTTCACCAAGGTGAAGGATAAGAATGATTGAGTGCTTAGGAAATATGACTTACAAGGAGAGAAAAGTGGAACTGGGCTTTCTTCATTGAAACTTTGATATCAATTCTTTGATATGTAAAAGGCTGTTGCAAACCCAAAATAGATGGATGTCTCTTGTGAAGATGTATAAATGCAAATAAATTCAACTAGGTATTTGGTAGATTAAGATAGAGGGAAATGGAATACATTTCCTAAGATATTGCAGTGTCTGTAGTTCTTGACATTTCCAGGAATTTCATATATATAGACTTGATACTATCTTGGGGCAGAAAATGGTCTAGATTGTCTTGAGTGCTTTCAAGTCCTAAGACTCCATGAAAATAGTTTTATTTACTTACTGATGTTATTGGTTACCATTTGGTCTCAATCTTGTAAGATTTTTGTTGGAAAAGCTGTTTCATATGCGGTTTCATAATTCTTGGGGAGAGGAACACCTGTACTAATGATGATTTATAAGCAAATTAGCTCACCAGGTTGGTGAAAGTACATTTAAATTGGAGTGGTGTACACACATAGCTGTGTGATAAATCAGTGTAACCCTGGATAAGATCTGGGGTCCCTGCTAACATGAAATAAACTCTCATGTTGATCACTACTTCCAGAAAGTAAAATATTTACATTAAAAGATGGAAGTAGTACAAATGGAGAACGGAGAGAAAACATTGTTACTTAAAGGTACATGGAGAGGAAGTGGAGCTTCTTGATGTTTTATTGTTCATAATCCTGTAATCTTGCTATATCTCAAACTGCTTCTGGGTGTCAGCTTCTTTAGCTGAAAGGTATTTTCAGCAAGGTAAATTACTTTAAAAACTATGTAGTCTGTGTCCTCTGCACCTTGAATAAAATAATGCATTGGAAGAAAATTAATCCCACCTCCTCTTTTGCTTTCTGTTAAAACTTTCCATTGAATTTGTAATGAAAAAGATAGCAAGTTATTTTTCTATACATATAAAACCCTTTTTAAAAAAAGATAATCCACTGGTAAAGCAATAGTGTTCAAGTCATTGGTTTTCTTCTTCACCTAACCTGACAGCTGTTTTGATCACTTGCAAAAGTCTTCTGTTGTAAAAATAAAGAGCTTACTGACATTTGAGGTTTTAGCTTTACTCATCCATCCTCTTCCTGCAGCCTGAGACGTTGACGTGACATTAATCCTGAGCAGCTGCTTTATACCACAAAAGGAATTTGTTATGGAATTATTTTAAAAGTGCAAGTAGCAAATTAATAACTAAATGTATAATTTCAGAAAAACTTTCCCAAACACTTGAATTTTTTCCTTACATAGTCACATTAATTTTGATGAAAATTTCAATCTGCAGAAAGGGCCAAGTGATTTATCTGACTTTATTTCTTACATGTGAAGATACTTTACAAAATAAACAGCTGAAAAAAAATTGGGTTTTGTCCTGTCAAAGTCAATGTTTCAGATTTCTGTCACAACTAGAACAACTCAGTATCTCTATTGTTCCCTTAAGTAAATTATCAATACACTAGTGGTGTTCTGCATGGTCCTGAGTAACCCTGAGGATAAATGTGACTTACTGACATACATATTCCTTCCAGATGTTACATTTCCCATAATACTCTTGACAAGAAAAAGCATATGCAGATCTTACTCAGCTGGATTTTACCAGTCAATGTCTTTAAATATGAAAAAAGAGAAAAAAAATCATTAACTATGTCTTCTTTACGTTCGATTGTGTTTAACACTAGCAGATAAGCTGCTTTTCACCCCCTACATCTCATACGGGCCAAAAATGTCTCCAGTAATGCCTGTACTGTATCCATTTATCACAGAACAGGAGAAAACAGGGCAATAAAGTTATATTGTCATCAAAAAACTTTAAGAAAAATTGTCCATAACTGAATTAAATGTCAAAGCAAGAAGATCCTAACACAAGCAGCAGTTTCTTCTCTTGCACAGACCTTCAGAACAATGTGCAGCTACAATCATCAGATAGAAGTAGAGCTTACAGGATGGTCAGTGTATTCAGTGACCCCATTTAAGCAGTTATGGGGGCTCTCTCTCACTCAGTTGATATTGCAGTCTTGTCCACAGCAATTATCTCTAAGTCTCCGCAAAAAGCCCTAGCCCAAGCTAGCTGTGTGATGTGAAACAGTCTGAATCAAAGATGTAAAACTAATCCCCCAAGTGCCCAAAGCTGATGTAACAACATATCTGCTGGTCTCAAATATTCACTCAAATGTAAGTTGCAGGTTTTCATGGATTCAAAGTCCTTAATGTTTCCTGAATTAAAATGCTTATAGAGCAAGCATAAAAAAAAGTAAGAAGCCTAGGTCGTCTCTACAAAAGCATGAGATATCAAGACAGCTCTTTAGTAGAATTACAGAATTACTTACTGGATATCTTCTATGGTAGATGTAGTTTAGATAGGGGCAGTAATTTTGTCATGGCTTATCTACACACCCCTTGCAACCACACAGACAATCCCTGGGATTTACCATTAAAGCACAACATATGGTTCTCTTTTCTTTCTAAGTATGAGGCAGAAGTGTATAACACATGAAAACAGTATGTCTCAACAAACTGGGAAAATGAAGGAGATCATTAAGTGTAGTAAGTGCAGTCAGATACATTTATGTTTTCAAAACTGAAAAAGAAACAATAACTATTTTATTTAACTTCCAAAACACTTGTACTGAAATATTTAGATTGCCTAACTCATTTTTCAGTCTTCCAGTAATGTCTAGGTATCTGAAGAGTAAAAGTCACTGTTTTGCTCACTTATAGACTTAAAAACCAGAAACAAATCTGAGTAGAGAAGTCACAGACGACAGAGCAGAAACATAGCAGTGTAAAAGCAAAATTTTTGTGGAAGAAAACATAAGAACTTGCATATTTTCAAACAGGAATGCCTGCCAGGAATCTCCAAGAGCCTCTGGAGGTATTTGAACTGTGCTGTCAGTCACTGGCCGAGGCTGCTTCCATTCCTTCCTAGCCACTGATGCCAACTCCTATGTGTACACCTGCAAGCCAAGAGAGGAAACTTACTTCTACTGAACAGCTGAAAACCAGATGTCAGGGTATTAAGCTACTGCATAGACAGTTTCAGACAATAGATATAATTACTGTCAATGGAAAGCATTATCTTAGATTTCAGGAAATTTGAAATAAGCGCCAGAAATGTTCATCAAAGTTCACATCAACACTTGCCTCTGTGACTCAGTTTGTACAGTCCCTCTCATCCCACAAGGGATGGTTAAGAAGCAACCTATGCAAAATAATTCATTGCTATGACTATTTTTTATCTAAGCCAGTGTCTCTTCCTTTCCTTACACATCCTGTTTAAATCCCCTTTGCATTGTTTCTTCTTCCCACCAAAACTGATAAGAAAATGCAACCTAACTTGATACTAATTATAACCCTTTTCAGACCTAGGTGGCCATAACAAAACATAAAATACAACTGTTACAGAACAATCCATTCCCTGAATATTTTGTGCAGGCCTATTGTGCTATTTCTCTTGCTTTAACAATATGCTGCTGGAATTTAAGGTTCTGACAAGTTTATAGGGCAAAGCTAGTAGAAGCAAGATGAAATAATGTAAGCAAAGAACTCAGGCCATTTTTCATCATGAAGTCATCTTATATCATTTTAAGAATGCCCATCAATTAATTTGAAAGTTATATTTTACTGTATAGTCTCATGTAGCTATTATTCTATAAAAAGGATCTGACAGTAAAATAAGCAGCAGTTACAAATATTAACTGAGTGTAAATCATAATAGTGTCTGATATTCTAATCCCACCACACTGTGTTCTTAATATGAACATCAGTCAGCTGGGAAATTTTACATGCTATCAAAACATAATGACTAATACAATAGTCCTCTGCTTTCTTGAAGCATTAACTCTGAGCTGCATGCATGCAATTAAGTGAGCCCTAATACAGATATCTTGTACTACATTCTGAGGCTCATGATGCCCCTGAACATGAAGTAGAAGTTCCATCAGGTCCAGCATTTGAATATTCAACTCACAGTGGGTAAAATTACTTCATCTTTGTGCAACAAGCTTGGATTATTTTTTTATTCCTAAGACACAGGCACAAGTAAAATAAAGCTATGAAAGAAACTCTAGCTAATAGCAAAAGATGCATCACTTTTGACTGAAAAAAAATCTCTTTAAAGAACAAGAAAAGCTAAGCTTTTAGAATGGCAGTTGAAAGAACTCAATGCAGTATTCAATAAATGCCTTAAATGAAAAGGATGTCCAAGACAGCAGGCAGGGATCAAGAACTGTTCTCATACTCTGTGTTGCTACATGGGCTGTATCCTACACTAAAACAATGGGTGGTGAATAAAATGGGCCATAGCAACAGCTGCCAGTCCCCCATGTGAGAAATGCAGCAACATGTTCAAGTCATTCAGTCATAGTCCATTATATACGTTTAATGCAAACACTTGTAACAGTAACCATACATTTTAGGAAAATAATAACCATTCGGAAGATTTTGTGGGAGCTATAATCTACCACGTTTTTAAAATATTACAACAAACAAAACACCATCAAGAAAAAAACCACCCCATCAAGAGCTAGTAAACAAAGAAAACACCCATCTTTCTGAGACGCAGAGACTAGAGGAAGTTGCACAAGGAATTTGGAATGGTTGTCCTCTTCCTTTGCTCTTTCCTAAGCACCTGCTCTTGGTCACTGCCAAAGACAGGACCTTGGATTAGACATTGGTTCGACTCAGTTTAAGTCCACCCCACACAAACTAATTAATTTCTTTGTCAAAGCTCCTTTCAAGTGCCAAATATAAAGGTCAATCTGAGTAGATCTTATTTTTTTCCATAAAAGGAAGAGTAATTCTTGAAATTAAAATGTAACGGGCCTGCCATAAATACAAATTCATTAATAAATCACAATTTGTATTGACATTTTAATTTCTAAATTTGCCCTTACTTTTGATCATGCTGATGTCATTAGCTCTATCTCCTATTGCCAAAGTAACTTCTTTCCTGTTTCCTAATCAGCTGTGAGACATGCATTTTTTAATGGACTGACTCAACAGTCAGTCAAGTTCAAAGAATTTTCTCCATATCAGCCTCAATAGCAAGAGCCTGAAAACTTTTGGTAAGTCAGTTGGTTTTGTAACTATTATAAAACAATATGATGTTGATCACTCCTGGAATTTAATATGTAGAGGATCTTTTTTTTTTTTTTTTGGTAAAAAATTCAAATTTTAAGCAATGGAATCCTATTCAACATCATAAATTGTCCTCTTGCGCGTACATAGACACATATATAGCATATATTATCTCACCACAAACAAGATTATAAAACACATTTTCTTGCAAAACTGATTTCACTTTTACCTACTAAATGCTAAAAAGAAAACAACTCCCTTAACTTGGCTACTAGAGAAAAACATTCCGTTTTCCAGCTGACACTGAGGATTAAAGAGTAAACAAAGACTTACTAAATTGAACTATCAACTCAATAGGCATTTAGTACAGGAATGTGTTTCTCTGACTCAGTATTTGGAAGAATGTCCTGTTGTAACTTCTGAAGTTATCATTACATAACCTCCAGCAATCCTCTGCAGGATTTGTATCTAATGCTATGGCTAAACACAGAGAACGTGGCCAGGAACACAAGTTCTGTAGCCCTGCATATGTATCACATGACTTAATTTATCCTAAAAAGGATTACATCAAAATATCAAGAGGAAATTTTCTGAAAGGAAACAATAGGAAGATCAGAAGTCTTGAAATGCTGTAAATCACAGGATATGGCAGTGAAACATGAAGAAAAATGCTCAGAAATGAGGAAAGCATGCATTGCAGAGTCAAGAGTAAAACTGCTATCTGTATCTTCTAATGCAGCTGCATCCTCATGAATGAAGCCCAGAGCCCTATCAAATTATTTTTAAAAAAATTAAAATTTAGATTTTTTGTTAAAGAGTTCAAACATAAAAGGAGCACAGACTTGTTCTTACAAGAGTAACCAGATTTTCTAATCAAATCAAATAGCTTTGGCACTCTCATAAAATGCTGGTGTTTAGAAAATCCAGTAAGGAGGCAACAGTGACATTAATCTGACATAGTAATGATTTTAAACACAAGATCTGTTCTTAAGAAAAATTAGGAAAAAAAGTTGTACTACATGTGCTTACTTAAACTCCAGTTAATTGGCCTTGGTCCTGTGTGGCTACTCCCACACAAGCACTGAATAGCAGCAATGGCACATTTTAATAAGGAATGGAAAGGATTGTGCGAAACATTTTTTACTACAATATCTTCTTCAGTAAATTTTATTTTTAAAAGCTGTACAGAATACTATATTGTTTCTTTTCATTAAAAATTAAAAATTTAATTTAAGATTGAAGCAGTTCTGAGAAAAACAAAACACCCTGTCTTTCCTGAAACAGAACACACTCAATTGCAGTGGGAATGGAAGTACAAGGCAGGATAAACCTACTCACCAGAACCATAATCATTAACTGCTAAGGGATTAATTAAATAGCAATGACAGACTTGTAACAAAATGGGTCCTCCTGGTTTCACTTTTGCATTTTTTCCACAAAGTGACTGAGAATTAAAGTTCTTAATCTTGTCAAAATGGGTATTTATTTTTTTCTTGAAAGGAAGCAAAAGAAGGTAAGGATGGAACATGGCCACTTGACAATAACTATTAGGTGTCATCAGAAACTGTCAGCAGATTCTTCTTGCTTTTAACTCTTTTCCTTTTTTTCATTTTAGTATTAGATTTTTTTTTTTTTTTTTTTGCCTGGAATGTCTTTGGTTTTGCTTTCTAAATGTTTTGTGCAAGTTTAAATTTATGTCTGAGATAAAGCTGTTCATAAGAAATTTATCAAAACTGTTAATCTCATTGTTAGGGTGTTTGTACGAATATCCTGTAATGCTCTCTAAGTAGAAGAGAAAATTAGAAGTAGAAAAAAGGACTGTAAAACAAGCACTGTGTTACATGAGGTTATTTGATAATCTTTTGAGCCTATTGCACTCATTTTTGCCCAGGAAGTTCTCTCTCAACACCAAGGAAACACTGCCAAGTTATTAAACTGCCCACCAAAATCACACTGGGCACTACTCCAAATTAAAGTGTTACTTTGAAGCCCTTCTTGGATGGAACAGTATTACAGAGGGGACATGCATAAAGAGGGATTTTAAATAAGTGCTTTCTAAACGTCATAATTCCTATGGCATGACAGCAGCTTACAAGTGTTTTGGCATGGCACCTCTGCCAAACTGCTCTGTAGGCAATAAAGTAGATTACAGCTGTAGGGCACATCTGAGTGTGCTCATATGTCTCCCGAGGGAGGTCATCAAATTAAACCGGTATCTTTTTACCCCACTTTTGCACCTTTAGTAACTGTAGTACTGAAATAATTAACAGGTATTACCAGTACCCATTATTTTATTTTAGCTGGTTTTATTCCAGAAATTATTTCAGCTTACTTTTTAAAATCTTAATATAGATTTAAAGGAAACTAGTCTCAGCCTCTCCAACTTATAAAATGGCCACAACACACGGCAGATGCTATCTTCAGGGATGATTTCTTGGTGCTTTGTTCCAAAAATTTATATATATTTCAGAAGCTGTTCAGGCAACAATGCAAAGAATAAGCTTGCACAACAGCGGGCAGCAGCAGCAACGCCCCACGGCGGCGGCAGCAGTGGCCAGGACCCCCGGAGGAGCCGGGGTGCGCGCTCCCGTTCCGCCGCGCCCCGGAGGAGCCGGGGTGCGCGCTCCCGTTCCGCCGCGCCCCGGAGGAGCCGGGGTGCGCGCTCCCGTTCCGCCGCGCCCCGGAGGAGCCGGGGTGCGCGCTCCCGTTCCGCCGCGCCCCGGAGGAGCCGGGGTGCGCGCTCCCGTTCCGCCGCGCCCCGGAGGAGCCGGGGTGCGCGCTCCCGTTCCGCCGCGCCCCGGAGGAGCCGGGGTGCGCGCTCCCGTTCCGCCGCGCCCCGGAGGAGCCGGGGTGCGCGCTCCCGTTCCGCCGCGCCCCGGAGGAGCCGGGGTGCGCGCTCCCGTTCCGCCGGGCCGGGCCCCCCGGGGGCTCCGCGGCGCAGCGCTGCCGCTCCCGCGCGCCCCCTGCGGGCCGAGGCGGGCAGTGCAGAGCGCGGGGCGCCGCTCAGCCTCGCCGGGCGCGGCCCGGGCAGCGGGGACAGGGCCACCCCTGCGTGCCAGGGACACGTGGGACACGCCTCGAGACACGACGGGCACCAAAGGAGGAAACCACATTAGAGAACGTTCACGTATTTCCAGACGTGAATACGAGAGCTGATAACATTGTAGTACTAGTTACTTAAGTAATCTCACACGCTAGGAAGATGCAATTTCACTAAGACGTAACATTCACTAATAACAAGTTTGAGATAGATATTTTAGCATGTACAATCAATCTTTGTGGTACTCTGACATTGGAATACACTTTCAAGAGAAAAAGGATAATTTTATATTGTTCTTACCTAATCCTGTACGTATGTTCTCTCAAGTCCTAATCCTCCACAATTAGTACTTGTGCTAGGTTTTCCTCCTGTATTTTAAATCTGTTCACACAACAATTTCAAATAAGTTACAGAACAGTAAAATTGATTCAGAAAAACTGATTTTTACAGTCTAAACTATATCTTTTGATATAACAGTGTTGTCAATACCACATGTATATTACAAGCAGAAATGAAAAAATAACTCTTGCAAGTACATATTTTCTATTTGTAGATTTATAGTGTATTAACTACAAACCCTATAATCCATAGTTCAGTTCAAAACCTTTGTAAATTGTTTGCCAGTAAGGGATTGGTTATGTTTGGAGGGTTACAAGCTCTGGAGAGTGAGCTGAGTATTCCTGAGCCCTACAGCTCTGACAACAGGCTGTCCAAAGGCACTCAGGAATCTATAATTAATATAACAACTTCAGAAGAGCAGAGGTTCTTTGTGCATGCATGGGTGGGCTGTTGAAAGGCTGCTGGACTGTTAGACATGACAAAGCTGAATATTACAGTGTCTAGAAAGCTTTGTTGTTTGTGGTGCTTGTCATTTTCAGACGTCATCTGCATTGACAAGAACACACACAGCTATCTCCAACAAATGATGTTATCAATTTAACATCTTTTTCTGAGGTGTTTAAATAGTTCAAAAGCTCCTCACCAGCCAACAGCAAGTGCTTGACACTCAGAATCTACTGTAGATGCTGCAGCACCAGTCTGTACAAATCAGCCAAGACTGCCCTCCTGCACCCACAATCAGACTGGCACCAGGGCAGCACACAGGGCATGAGGAGGCAGCAGCCACACAGGCTGAGTGCTCCTACCACCGACTAACACAGCACCTCAGCACCACTGCTGGCAGGGAAGCTGTATTCACACTAACCCCAAAATAAGGCTCCATCACCCCTCACCTTTTGATTTTCTTTTGCAATAAGTGAGGCGGAGTCCTGGAGATACAAGCTTATACAAAAAAGCCACAATTCCCTTGTGGAAAAAGCCAAACTTGTGGAATAGTCCTATCCTTCAAAATTGATAGTTCAAGCATATTGCAAACAAAACTTGTATACAAGCAATTATGTACTGTATTCAGAAAGAGGTAGAATGCAAGTTTCATTTAAGCAATGACAAAGGTTTGCAGAATAATCTGCAATTACAACACTTCCACATTGCTGTTTCATGGCCAAGTCAATTATGTTTTCCTAGCCATAAGCCCCCAAGACCATTTTGTGCTTTAGTTAACACCTAGAAAAATAAGGATATAATTAGGTAAAAATTGGCCAATACACACACACATATATATATAATTTACTGCCAAATTACAAGACTTCCAAACATATTAATAAACAGATGTGATTGTGAATTTCATTCTTTGTGATATCCCAAAGATCTATGCCAATTTCAGCCACACTGGGTAAAGTTCTAAGAAAGACTACCGGACTCAAAACTTCAAGTAACTTATTTCTTGAGTATCAATCTTAGTATCTGTGGTGGCATTCAAATTTTGTGCTTTTACTGTACTCTACTATGTGAGGTGTTTTATTAAGAAAAACATACTTCTGTACTTGAAATTTAAATGAGTAGATGGATTTGAAGTGCAAAGATCATGAGGAGTTTCATTGCTAAAAGGGAGAAAATGTTTTTGCAGAAACGTTTTTCATCTTAAACACACATCAACAGAACAGGTTCTTGTATGCTTTACCACTAACAAAGTATCTTGATTTTTCCATAAATTCTGGTATAAGATATTACAATGAAAAGAACATTAAAAATCAAAAATTAATGAGCCACAAAGAAAGTTTTATAACTGCATGAATGAAGCATTAAGGAAAAACTGTATTTATTTGGGGAAAAGATGTGCAGAAGTGTGAGGGGGGCAAGCAGAATGAAGGGAGAGAAGAGAGAAAAAGGAGAGACATTGACTCTGAAGTCACAGGTGCAACTTGACAGAAAGAGGTTGAAGGAACACAACTTGCCAGCATCATCATCTAATTCAGTGTGTGAGTGCTGCAGAGCACACTGGAGTTTCAGCCACACCAATGGCTTGTTCCCTTATCCAGACAGCAGCTATACCCTGGCCACACACAAAAACTTAACCTTGTAGAGGAAGAATGAAAAGTCAAGGTTTTAGCATCTAAGGCAATGTTAAAAAAAAAAAAAAAATCAGATGCTTATGATTCCAACTTTGTTTTCATATAAAACATGTTGGCCTTCTGGAAAAGATTAGAAGAAAGCCAAGAAAGCTCTATTACAGAGAGGAAAACAATAGTTATGTTTGTAACCCATATTGAATATATGTTATGATGGTTTTGTTATGTCAGACATATTTTAAAAATCATGGAATGGTTTGTATTAGGCATGGACACTTACAGAGAACATGAATTCTTAAAGCAAGAAAGGAAAACTAGGTAAAATTCTTATTTAAGTTCACATTAGGGTAGACCCCTGAAAATAACCAGAGAGCATACTTACTTTAAAATAACATAAAACTGGATTATTTGTATTCACATTCATAGACTTTCACAGATTTCAAGCTAGGAATTCTGAGGTATGGATTACTTGCACAATGTAGATATTCTAAGTGTTTTAAATATCAGCATAAAACCTCAGAACCCATATTATTTCAGGAGATTTAGCTCTAATCAGAATTTGGATTTGCCTACCTTCACAGCAAAACATTCTAGTTCTGATTCAACAAGTCCTCCTGCATTTGTGCATATCTTTACATTGAGAAGAATATTCAAACCACATGGTATTTTAAACCTCTATTTCAAGTTGAATATGCTGACTGGTTAATGAGTTTTTGAATCAGCATCCCCAAGAGAAGCACTTAGACCAAAGCAGTTGGATGTACCCCATTGCTGGATGAAGCTGTTCAAACACAGTGCTATCTGTCCCTTTACAACAAAACTTTATCTGATTATTGGGATTTCTAAACAAAAAAGACAACAAGAATTTAAACCAAAACCCCCTGTTTGTTAGCCATTGTTACTGGGTTTTTTAAAGGTTATCTCCCAGGTCCAATTGCAATTTTATTGTACATACCAATTGTAAAAACAGCTATCACATAGAAATAGCCCAAGTGTATTTTTTAACTCCACTGACTTTGGGGCTTCCTAGCTCAGTTTTAAATTATTACATCAGATGCCAAATTTGACTCCTGGAAGAACCTCCTAGGCTCCTAGCATTGGTTGGCTCAGAGAAGACAGCCCAAGGCACCACAAATAGAGCTCTAATTAAATGCACAGACAAATACTAATAAACAGAAAATTTTAATGACAATTACACATAGCAAAGAACAAATTTCATTCTTTAGAGTTCAGTTTCCAGATTCACCTGAAGATGGTTTAGCCCATAGAGAAACATCCCTGTTCATCTCTCACAATAACTAAACCTGCTGCTCTCACGATAACTAAAAACCTGCTGTTTAAGCTGCTCTTGGGATTAAATGGACAGCATTGAGACTGAAATTATACTACCAGTCCTTTGAGATATCTACCTATTAAGCATTTCCCTAAAACCTTTTCAAAATGAAACATTCTTATTTTCAAGAAAATAGAAGGAAAGAAATTTTTTATAACTTCACATTTCTAGTACTCTCCCTGTGATCAAGCTCCCAATTTTGTTGTGTTACAAAGTCAGGCAGCATTTTCAGAGCCTAAATAGTAGAACACTTGTTATTTCTCTAAACATTTTGGCAAAAATATATATGATCCCCTAGATAAATGCTGTATACTGCAGACAGAAAACTAAGGCTCAAAGCAAGTACAGTGCATGAAACAGCTTGTGTTTATTTAAAGAGTATTGAAATGCCAGTGATTCTTTTCAGCTGTCCCATTACTTTTTTCCCTCCTCAACTTTTGTTTAGTTTTTTCCATGGTCCTGATTAGTTAACGCTCAAATTTGGAAAAACCAGCAAACACATAGTCCTGTGCAGCAGATGGCAAGATATTCTAAAGACATGCCACTAACAGTAACTTGGACATCCTTTGATGCAAGACAAAAGCAAACACTTGTAGCAGCCAACTGGAATCAATTCTTTACAGTGACAGAGATTGCTTCCTACAGCTTGTAGGAGGAACAGAGAACAGTGCGAAATCACTGGCCACCCACATATAGAGAGGTGACAAATTAAGTACCTCAAGCTTGGTCACTGGTTCCAAATTTACAAAACATTTGTCCTTAATTCACATAACCTAAATTTCAAGAGTGTAAGGCAATATAAAGTGTCAAAAGTCAACTGTACTGGTTACCACCAGTCAACCAGTTGCTAAAGTTCATGGCTCAATTCAATGTGCAATAATTTCCTGTCACACAATCTGAAGCACATTTGGTTTCACACATCCCTCAAAGTATGTGTTTAATTTTGATAGAAAGAAATTCTTTCATATTAAAAATCACTGGCAGATTTTGTTTTCACTTTTCACATTTTCCATAGTCAAAAATCCTCTATCATGAACTATGCATTTTGTCTTATAGCTACATCACTGCTTACTTATTTTCCTTATTACTACTGTCAGTGTTTTAAAGCTGATACTTAGATTAATAAATACATAATTTACATAACTGTTTAATAAATATGAGTTAAACTTTAAAATACCAATCAGATTATCCTGCTAATAGTTCTAACTCTATATAGTCCATTTGATTGCCACAGGTTATGTGTACCACACTTATCACACTCAAATCTAAACATAAAACACAAGCTTTAGAATTTTAGTTTCAGGCTCTATCCAACATCATTCAGTTTTAGATATCTGCATTGTCTGGCTAAATCAGATTTTAAATATATGGGAGATACAGGCTTTCTCTTCACAACCAACATAATTCCTCTGGAGAACTACATTCAGAGATGCTGTTTAAGCTGTGTGCTCTGAACAGCTTTTGTGGAAGAGTCTTGATTTTTTTTAATCAGAAAAATAATCTATGGAGACAAAGGGAAGTCTGAAAAACATGAACATACTGCTTTGACTATAATTTCCCTATTTGCCTGTACTAAGTAAACCTGTTAGTATATGACTATTTCTCTCACCTATTTAAATTTACACTGGCTAATCACTGTAAGGATAAAGCCCAAAGTCTGTAAAGGTTTCACTGAGCTATTGCTGGACAAGACTGACCAGCTGACTCCTCACCAAGGCTAATTTCAGTAGTCACGCTACAATTTCCATTTTATCCCACTAAAAAAAGAACCTTAAGTGAATGCTATTTAGTACACAAAAGTCTCAGCTATTCAGTGGTTCTTTTTACACCAGCATTATGTGAAAACAAGTAATTTGAGGTCTCAACTCTAGACGACTGTACAGTATAGCAGAATAAATGTAATGGGGTCTGTTCACAGCTACATTGGGCTGCCTGCAGGCTAGGATTCCTGGATTGCATCCTTGTTCCTTTGAAGTGTTACATAACTAACTTACCTTTACCTTTTTTCACTCTATATTATTCACTTATAACTGGGGTTTTTAGATATTGACCAAAAGACATTGCACATAAGCTAAGTACTTTTACCATAGGAAAGCAAAGAATTAACTATAAACTCTTGCAGGTTAGGGAACATGACATTAACAAAATATAATTTATCCAGTCTCATCCTTGTCATTTAAAAGGGCACAAAACTCCCCAGTGACTGCTGATAAAAGGCAGGGATGGTGACACAATAGTGGGATTTACAAGTTATATCTTGAGAAAGTCCCACTTGAGTTTGTCTCCCCTCTGGTTTCTTTTTTAAAAACAAGGATTTGAGTCTGAAGTTTTTTATGTCAGTTCTTCATTTTGTGAACTGTTTTAAATGAAGAAAACCATAAATACACTTCAAGCTATCTATGGTATCAGGAGAATTAAGTACTAAACCATGGATATTTCACTAAGCAGATCACAGAATCACATAATCTGCTCAGTAGGAAGGGACCCACAAGGATCACTAAGTCCAGCTCCTGGCCCTGCACAGCACCATCCCCAAGAGTCACACCAAGTGCCCCAGGGTATTGTTCAAACACTTCTTGAACTCTATCAGGCTTGGTGCTGTTTATTTTTCTCCTTTTCCATTTCATTGTCAAAATGAGCACATGGTATGGGATGTTTCCTTGTAAAGGACTCCTAAACCTTTTGCTACTATAGAATCTAGTATTAACAGTCATGAAAATATGTAAACTTGCCATAAGTTACATAAAACAGATCACAACAACAGTCAAAAATCAGACTGCTAGACAAGACTGTATTAAGTGCACAATGGCATATACTGTACTTTCATACAGAAATAATACCCAAGAATGTGAAGCTTCTGATATTTTTAGATTTCCCTTACTTGGTAAATAGTAATGCCTATAAAATTCTAATAAGAGACTAAAGAAATGAACTCCAGTTCAGTATAAATATTTGTTCCAGTATTAAAAGTATCTGCACAAGCTTAACAATTGTATGTTATTTCAGAAAAACTACACTTTTTTTTTCCTAGATCCACAAGTGAAATTTATTCCAGATAGCAATCTCATATTTTCATTACTATTAAAAGATTGTAACTATGCCATTACAAAAAACCCTTTGTGCTGGCCAGCACTGACTTAGATTAGTAAATTCTAAAAACAAGCCTTACAGGTTTGGGGACTAATAATTTAATATTCTTCCCACAAAATTTGTTTGTGAAGTCATTCATGAGTTTATAAGTCAAGCACTTATTTCACTGGCATCCTTATCTACCTAGCCAAAACATACACTTGCAACATCCTGACCCTTTCCTTAGGAAATTCCAGGATAACTTTTCATTTGCCAGCAACTAACAAGAAGCAGTATTTAAGAGGGTGACAGACAGAAAAATGACATTTCTGAGTGAATCTTATGATAAACTGTTATACCAGGATCCCAATTTGTTTTGTCTTTAAAATGTATTTCACAAGTTAAAGAAACTTCAGTGAAGCCAAAGTGTAAATAAACAGAAAATTTAACGGGAATACTAGAAAGGGGCTGATAGGAAATTAGCAGCCAATAAAAACTATCACTAAAGTCTACCTTTTGCATTTCACAGTTACAAGCAGACGTTCTTGAGAACGATTGCAGGAGGGCCTAGCAAATAAATTCCATGGTCAGAGTAGTAGTGCAAAGGCTGTAAACAGAACTAGGAACACATTACAGTTAAAAATTGAACAGCTGGAGTTATGCCCTTTTCTGGCCACAGAGAGTGAAATTTCAAGTTTATTCAGCTATTAAAGGTTTAGAAGACATCAATGTCCCACAGACCACTGCATTATAGAACATGGTGAATGAGTCTGAATATCAAAACAGCCATTCTCTACTCAAGTATTACAACCTTGGTTTTAATTACAATTAAGTACAGAAGGTAAAACATTACCAGCATGGATAGATGGTAAGGGTTTCATATGCCATGGGTTAACTGAGGATGTATGTTCACAGCCTATTTGTACATATAATGTGTAAGCTCATATCAGCATGACTTTGTATTTTGATTGAAAGAATTATTGTGCTCTCTTGCTGGTTTGTTACACAATCTCCTGACCAAGAGTTTTGACCCTACAGGAAAAAAAACCCCACCATATTTTTTGCAGACAAGTTATAGAAAATATTTATTGCAGAAGACAGGTGATATAATTTTGCATTTATACTATGGAGTACTATGTACTCCAGTATAAAGTATACAAACAGTGATAAATTTAAATTACTACTGTAGACTCTGGAAATTACTACGCCATTTTTGTGGGGGGAAAAAAACCAACAACAACAAAAAAAACTCCACAAACTAAAAAAAAAAACACAAAAAACAAACAAACAAACTAAAACCAACCAACAAAAAAAAAAAAAAAACCCCACCCCAAAAAACTACATGTAGGTTTGCCCAATGACAAAACTGATGACTACTACTGTGACCTAAGCAACTGGTTCTCTGTAAAAACAATCCAAATTTGTGTAATAAATACAACTTGTATTAAATATTGTTATAGTAAAAGGTCACCAAGCATTCCAGAAAGTTTCAAGAAGACATATAACAAATATAAGACTATCACTTAGACTTCTGAGACATTCCAAATGTTTAAACATCAATAAAAATTAATCATTTCTTGTTTGCATTGTTTCTCTACAAAATGTTAGGAGACAATATGAGTGAGAAAAAGATAAAAGATTAACAAAAATATTGCTTTAACATTTGAAATTATAATAACAAAATCCTATGTGTTGACAGAGCAGCAAGTCATATTTCCAACTGCACTTGTGCTGCTTTTTGGGGACTCTAGAAGAGTGAAAGCTGAATATTTGGTTCCTATTTCTTGTCAGAGCCAGAGAGTTAACACTCAAGATGGTTTTGAGTCAGGAAAAGGTTCCCTTAGATCATTAATGAAAAACAAATGGGGGTATTAAGGCAGAGGACATTAGATAGGAATAAAATGTGTAAAACCCCCTCATTTTTATTATCCTCCAGTGTCCATGTTGAAAACAATCCCTTCTTCGGGTGAACCTAGTTGAGAGTATTGCTCAAAAGCTCACTGCGTTTTAAAAACATTATTTTGTAAATATATCATGCCAAACTATCAAACTAAAACAAAGCACAATACCCTAGGATGCAAGTTTTTAAGAATTATTGCTTGAAAAGACTGGTTAAGTTTCACATTAAGCAAATTTTAAAAAGGGGGGCTTTTAATACTTCAAATAATTTATCTCTTCACTCAGACCAATAAAAAAAACAACACAGAAGGAAACCAAAAGGAAAGCAAAGAAAAACAAGGCAAAAATTCTATCAGTAAACAAACACTTGCCTAGAGTAAAGATGTTGCCAAAACCTGGCATCATTGATGGCAATTTATCGAGACACCCTGATTTTGTGACAAATATGACTGCAATGTTTGTGAGCAGACCTGCAGTCTTTCTAACCTATTTGTGGTAGATCTGTACAAAATAGCAAGTTCTCTACACATTTCTATTTCCATGTAACACTTTCAGGACTTTAAATTATCTAGATCATATTGGTGTTTAATAATTTTTTTTGAACAAGCACTACTACACATATAGGTGTTTAATGATGTCACCCTTACTTTCCTCCTTTTTCATTCTGCAATCTATGTAAAAGGAAGCCCTTTCAATTTCTAGTGTTTTAAGTTACAGATAGTTATTTCAACTTACAGTAGTACAAAAATCTAGTGCTTAAGTGCCAAATGGGTGCTTAAGATCCTCTACAGACATCAATACTGTGTTCATTTATTAACAGCTTTCTTTAAAAGAAGGTATGAATTTTCATGTTCTTTTATTGGTGACATAAGTGTTTAACTTCTTCCACAAGATTCTTCAGTGATTCATACAAACTAAAACAGTCTTTGACAAACCACTGCATGCATGAGCACAGAGCAAAAATAGTGGTTGACAGAGAAAGGAAATTAAAACAAGCAAAGCAATGTGAAAGATGTAGATAAATGAAATGAAAGCAGAAATGAGACAACAGTCTTTTTCACTTCCTTGAAAAATATTTCCTGTTGCCAGTATTTGCAATGATCTTCTTATTGGTATTCATTACAATGGAGAAAAGACCTGCTCATTGCTAAATATTACTTTAAGAACTGAAATAAAGTGCAAGCCCATTGACATTTCTACCTAAAGGCACAGTGAGTGTAAGAATGCAGCTTTGAGAGGCTCTTTAACGTCGAATAGAGGAGCATGTCACATATCTTGTTTCCTGGAATCATTAAGTTAATAGCATGCTTCCCTCTAACAATAATATGGCAGCTACTGGAGTCAATTTCTGAACAAAAAAAACTTAAGGCAGACAGTTTTCCTTTACTTTTAACTTCAATTCTAATTTACTTATTTTATAGACTGAAAAAAAAGCCAGCTTAGGTATTTATAGAACTGTGAAATATGCTCTGCACTATCAATGCACTAGGTCATTTGGCTTAGACATGCACAATACTTCCCTTTAATACTGATCCAAGTACATGTTGTTCTGGAAACAGTTCAATAGCAGCATTTTCATTGAGAGCCAGAATGCACTCGTTTTCCATTTCTATTGTCTTCTGCACTTTATCTTAAGTGGGGAAATGTATATTAGTTGCAGAATATTTAACTTAATTTTATTTAGTTTTACAGGTGCTCTAATGCATTTGGATAATCTTTAAAGAAACAGCCATAGGAAATGTAATTATCTTCAGTATTATTTCTTCAGATAACTTGTAGAACAAAGCCCAGTCAAGATAGAAGTTTCAAGATGGAAGTTTTAATCTTTACTAGCGATCTAAATGGGATCTCAGATCCACAGTCTTCAGTTTTATATCCCAAACAAAAGCTATAAATCTTAGCACACTCAGATCTAGATGACACTGCCTTGACAATCTACTATTCATCTATTAAGTATGAAATCAACAATTAAAGCAACTGTTTGGCTACCAAATCATGCTCAATACAGAAATTAAGTACAATCCAGTTGCAGTCCAGTATGGAGACACTGAATTGTGGACTGCCTTCCTTTGAAGAAACAAGTCACCATGAAACCTGACAGACAATATTCAGAAAGAATCAATAAGCACAATTAAAACCCCAGCTCCTCACTAGCAACAGGTATCCATGAGATCCTGGAAAACAGAGCCAGATAATTTCAGTACCAAATAGGGATCTGTGACTTTGAGTTATTTTCTTACAGATGGAAAAGAAGAGACCTCTTAAGCAGTGAAACAGTGCCAGGCTTCACAAAAAAATGACTTGTAAACAGTGACACATCAGTGTGGTTTACAAAGCCTTGCATTTAGTTTCTAAAGACTCTAGCTCGAGGATGACCAAAAAAAAAAAAAAAAAAAAAAAAAAAGTACTAGCAAGCCAGACTCTTCTGCAGATAAACACAATGCTAAAACTTCTTACTGTGACTTGCCACCTGTGAAAGAGCTTTTTCCTTCAAGGCCTTTTACCCTAACAGTGGAAGGACACAAAGCCTTTACATGCACAGGTTCAGTTTAATAACTGTAAGAGGCAAATGTTCATGCTCACTCAAAATGCAAGTCCAAGTCTGAAGTTTACTATGAATAACATTTCACAATATCTTATTTGCCCTTTTTAACATAAAATTCCACAGGAGAGTCAGGCTGGAAAGCACTGCATCGCTGAAACATCCACATTGACTGAGAAAAGTTAGATTCAGCAGTTCAGTAAGCAGAAAATCAGTATACCTACATGTGAAATACCAAATATTTTGAGTTTTTCCTCACATGAAATTATTAGGCTCCTGAATAAGACATTCATAGCTCAACACAAGCCATCCATTCCTTTTTGTGAGAGGCAGAACCACACAGTGCCAAGTAGAGATACCTTAATGAACTGCTTCTGTACTGATCCATATTTAGAAGCAGTGAAGTTTAATTTCTGGAATGGCCTGCACAGGCTGCTTAGCCTACCCACAGTGCTGTATACAGGTACCCCTCATCACATGATCTGAACATTCATTTTCCTCATCTGGTATGATTTTCAAAGCTTCAAAAGATTCTTTACACCTCTCACCCCTGGAAACACTTTCTAAGTAAGTTGGTTTTCAGTAAGCATTTTTTTAGACCACGTTCTTTTAAATCATTAAGAAATATTTTATATGTGCTGGATATCTACAGATAACCTTTAGAAATTTACCTAAGCAGTGAGACCTCTGACTATGAAAGCCTTTTATTCATAGTAAAACCACCAGTTTTCCCTTGGTTAGTTGATTGATAACCTTTTCCAACACAATATTTGGACTGTCTTGCACTTGTGATCCTGGGGCACCAACTATATCCAAAAGACCTTCTTGTCATTCTGCTCCATTCCTAAATGGAATGGACTCAAAATTGACTAAAAGCACATCCTCATCTACAGAACTTACAGTATAAGCTCAAACACATTCTATAAATCCTAATTCATTCCAATAGTTTTATGTTTTTTAACTAGCTGTATACCTATTAAATATAAGCAGCAGACCAGTTCTTAAATCTTTGATCTGTTTATAGCCCAAATGACACTACTGTTTATTCCAGCCAAACTTCTACCAGAAAGTAACAATAAGCAAAATACAGCTTCATGAATGCTCATAAAATTATAATGTTCCAGCACATAAAAGAAAATTAAAAGTATACAGAAACATCTTTCATTCCTTTTCTGGTAAAAATTATAAAAAGGCTACATGCACTTTAAATCAGTCCACTTTAATTTATGTTACAAATGCAATTCCTCCTATAGCTCTGAGCAAACCTACTTTAGTACAGCAAGAGAGCATTCAAATTTACAAGAGAAGGCATCCCTTTCATATAATAAAACAGCTTTCTCCTAAGTTTCCAAGACAGGCTATATTTTCTGTGTTTTATTATTAATTCCCCAAAGATATCTGGGGCCCATCAACCTCCTACAAACCATTGAAAGAGGTCCTCCATTCCAAAAGAAACAGGAAAAGCAGTAGGAGACAGTACCAGTGATATTCTGTCCATGATAAAGCTGTTATTTTCATTCCTCCTATAGCATAACCAGACAGTCTAAAGCTGTCAGGGAGTTGGAGTGAAAACATAACAGTTGATGTGAAAATGAAAAATAAGTGTTGATGTCTCATGAGCTAAGAATTTGGATCAAAGAAAACCCAAAAGTATCAGCAAAGCTGTCTGTATATCATCAAGATTCCAATGAGCAAATCCTCAGCTGGAGATCTGCCCCCTACACTTCATCCTGTGTACCAAGCACATTTGGACAAGGATTCTGTCTCTCCCCAAATCAGTTTTCCCTACAGTCACAGAGGAGAAAAAAGGCAATGAACTGACCTATGCAAACCCAAGCAAACTTTGGTCAAGTTAAATGCCTCACTATGTAGATGCCAGACAAAACAGCACTGGTGCTATCAGGCATCCCAGCCCTACCAACACAAGAACAAGGAATTTAATGTTTTTGCAGAATGGGAATACTTAAGGGCAGCTGAACAACTTGGAGCTTTTTTTTTAGCATGAAACAGGACAAGTCAGAAAGGTGTTGGCATCTGGTATTAGTATGAGAGAATCTATTCTGAGCACACTGCGTCCCAGAATCCAGAACTCTAGAGGGCTGCAACCAGTCATGTTTGAGACATGAAAAAATCTCCAGCAATTACAAAATAGCAGTGGAACAAAAAACTTCAGTTTTAAACACAATTAAAGTTTTACCAGTTCAGTATCCAATTACAGACTGAATCCTCTCACCTTTCCTCATTTCCTTTTGATGTCAGGTGCCCTTTAACAGGCACTGTACAAAGTTTCCAGCTTTGAGACACCAAGAGGACAGTACTTCAGCTGTCCTTTTTTGAGCATACTTTAAGAGTCAGAAGAGTGAGCTATAAGTTTTGAATATTTGTGTTTTAAGTCAAAACAACTCTAAAAAAATTATGAATAGCCTATCAGAAGAGCAATGGGAGATTGTTACAGGAATATACTCAAAGCTGTCAATATTATTTACCTTTTGGAGAAAAACTTTTAACCCACATACAAAGTGATCAAGGACAGCAATTTTCAGTTATGCTGTGTTTGTAAAAGAACCTATCTCTTCAAGAACAAAAATTAAATTTAATGCTAGAAAAAGTATGCAAAAATCAAACTCTTTAATATTTTAGGGTTCTTAATTGACAGAAAGCCATGACAAAAAAAAAAAAAGTCTTAAAGGTATTTAAATTATTTTTGTGGTTTAATTCATTATTAAACAAAAAAACTAAAAAACAAAAAACCAGACCAAAACCAATCAAACAAAAATCCCCACATTTGAGGAAACTAATATGAATAACCCTTCATTCAACATATGCCCTCAGTATGAGGATTTTTAGGCAAGTCCAAAGGAAGCTTTGCCCAGTTACTTGAGTGAATTCTTTCCCCATGTTGAGCATATTAGGGTGAAGTGAACCAGGCACCACCTCAGGTCACTCTCCAAAGAAAATTTTGGAAACAAAAAGATCTGAGGAAGATTCTGAAAGACTCTCAAGTGAAGCACACATATGTGCAAGATCTTGCAGTGAGACTAGTGAGTTTAATTTTTAAACTAGTGATTTTAATTTTTATCTTTAAGTGGTTGTACACCACTGTCAGCCAAGAAATAAATCTCATGTAGTCAAAATTATTTTAGTTGGTATTGAGTCTTCCATGTGAACAGAAACAGCTGAACCACTCTTCCAAACACAAAACTGTTTCTGTGCATCTCTTAAATTATGATGCCTTATAAAAATGTGCATGACCTCCAGCAGGCTCTTCTCCAGATGCAAAGAATGCATAATCGTTGGTATTGCCAGTGATGCAGTTCTATTTACTTGATTACTTTCTGACTGCAGAGGAGCTCAGTCTTATGACAGATATTGATGCAATCATTGAATGAGACAGTACTGTACATACAATACTACAGCAGAAGGACAGTTTCATGTGAAATCTAATGGCCAAGTGAACTGAACAAGGGATCTTGGTTCTCCAAAATAGAGTATTTTCTTCTGGCACTGTTTCTAGGTCACTGTAAAATTAAAATTTCTCAGATACTTTGATTAAAAACTAAAGATGATCTAAAACAAATAATACTGAACATCAGAAATCATAATCTTAAATGCATTCCCATTCTATTAAAAAAATTGTATTTTGAACTTTAAGTGTGCATATAAATTGAAGTACTATTTCTGAAAGTCCATGATCAGTCACCTTCTTGGCATTACACAAAATATTATAAGACAGCAGCAATTCTGCTTTGGTTCTACCTTTCTGAATCCCAGAGACTCCTTCACCAGTAAGGCACTAGAATCACATTGTCATGTATAAAGCTGTTCAAACCCCATGGAAGTACACAGAGGGCCAGGACAAAAAAAAGAAATCTACTCATTGTAACAGCCAAGCACCAGTTCAGCTTTCACGCAGATACATCTCTTCACTGGAGGAGAACCACTCACCAGAAAGGGAGCCAGTCTCAGGTAATCACGCAACTGTCGTAATACTGAGATGGATACCAAAGTGATGCGAACAGTTAAAATTAATAAAATGAGAAACTATCAGTATCTTTGTGCACTGAATAAGAGAAGAGTTAGACGGAAAAAATTCTGTCTTGACTGGGCAGATGCACTTACACCACAAATGCGTGTGGACAGATGTTCAAATATACTCACATATAAAACGGCTTTTGAAGATTGAGAACTACCCTCATCATTTGCTATATAAGGACAGTGGAACTAAGCTCTGTATTATTCAATTTTCAAACTATTTAATAAGAGAATCTGTTGCTAATGAAAAAGTGAATGTGTTGCTATTTCTGTCAAATCCATTAGACAAGATGTTTGAGAAACACTCAAAAAGAAAGAAAAGTACAGGAATAGAAGCTGCCTGTAATATTCATCCCAGTAAGGATCCTATTTATTCCAATTTCATTTGTATGATGCAAAGAATATAATTGCAATTATGACAGCATGAAAAATTCAAAATTGATTGGACTGCTTTTTATTACTGCTCAGTGTGTGACTTGCATGTGTCAATAATATCAGCATGATTTTAATACAGTATGCTGGGCAAAATGTTTTAAGAGAAGATTTGAACAAGAACCACCAACATCTGTTTATAAGCAAAAGTTTTGCAAATAAAGCAGAGATGAAGTCAGGAATTTTGATCTCACTTATCTGGTTATGACTAACTGCATTGATGGATGCTTTGTCTGCTGCATGTGGTGCACAAGTGGTGAAAGATTAAGGGCAAGACATCAGAGAGACAAGAAAAATTGCTGCGCATCAAGCAGTCCATCTGCTTTGGCCATACAACAGTTACTAGCAAGTGACTAAGAGGCCAGATCTTAGTCTGCTTCTGAATCTGGGCCATCTAAAGAACAGCTTCAAATTCTACTCACTAATACACATTTAAGACTTCTGTGAATTCTCTGTGGATACATTGTTTCACATAAATCACTGGCAGACAAAAGCAGTAATTTTGGTTTATGTTTGAACTCAGGCTTCTTAAATATCACTTAAGATGGGGTATGTTGTTTTATTTTTATATCAGACTTAAGGAATAAAAATAAAGACTTCAATAACTACAAACTTAATACCATGAACTGTAATGCTCTGAGTGTTAACCTCCTCTATTTAAAAAAGGTTATATATAAAACCCACACAAATATGATTCACTATTACACACGTAAGCCACTAAAAAGCAAGGACAGCCAGAAAAGGACTGGTGATACCCCTTCTCAAGAAGTTTGCTGCACAGCTTTTACAAGTTCCCCCTGTTTAAAGCACACTGAAATACTCAAGTTCAGTAAAAACAGTAAAAAAAAAAAATTCCCAGATGCACATATAAAATGTTTGGTTAGATGAGGACTGTCACAAGAGCAGCAAGATGTGAATTAGCTCTCAAACTGCATTCTCATTTCTTTTTTACCATTGCATTGCACTTGCTAAGGTGGGCATTGTACCACACACATCTGTGTTTGTGACTCATTTTTGTAGAAATTCATTAACTGCCTTAAAAATTTTTATAAAAGGAGAATTAAACATGGAAAGCCAAGCACTATCAACTCCATTGCTGTATATATAGGAAAAAAAAATCTGGATGGTTTTATCATTTGGAAGAGAATATGGTAGGGTTATACACAACACAGAAAAATACAGTAGCTCCACAGGACCATATCAATACACCATGATACTTAGAGGCGCCTAAAGCACTCTGTTCAAGAGTGGTAGCACCACAGAGAGAGGCGCCTAAAGCACTCTGTTCAAGAGTGGTAGCACCACAGAGACAACTGAATAAACTAAAAGATCTTGGATTTTAATCACCTCAAGTTAATTCTCAGCACAATTGTTTTCTAAACTTGTTCAAAGTTCAAACTGAGAAAACATCACTTGAAATTTCAAATGTATAGCTCAA
Organism: Motacilla alba alba; assembly: GCF_015832195.1. NCBI lineage: Eukaryota > Metazoa > Chordata > Aves > Passeriformes > Motacillidae > Motacilla > Motacilla alba. The sequence continues at coordinate 10,544,513 of NC_052025.1, forward strand.
CAGTATAAAATGCAAACAAATAGTTATTAGACTTGTAAAATAAACTTACCATTTAAAATTAAGTCATTAGCTGCAATATTGTCATCAATGAACACTTCAGATTTTTAGCTGTTCACCTGGTTATCAATTTATGGCAAAATTGCAACACTAATCATGAAGAAAAGTGAGCACTAGCATAAGAAAAACATTTTGGCAAGATGGAGCACTTCCATTAAAGACAAGAAATCCCATCCTCTGAGATGAAAAGAGTTCATTCTGAATGGAAACCTAAGAACATTAAGTATTCTATAAAATTACTTAGTATTTTTTAGATCATCAAAAGCACCTCTCATTTAATTAACCTACAGCCAAGTGTTTGGAACACAACTTAGGTTTGCTATGAAAAGCATAGCAAATACCACATATTTTCCAAACTAATTTACTACTATATTTTAAAAAACCCTTGACATTTCTCAGAAGCAGTTTTCCAGTCATCATGCAGCCCAGTTACAGGTTAAAGGGCTAAATCCTGTAATTATTCAGGCTATAAGCCTATTTTTGAATAAATATACTGCTGCTTCTAAGTTTGAAGAACCTTGTCCAGCATTCTTTGAACTTTGGCTACAGTAGGCTTTTTCCATTTTTAACATGCATGTTGTCAATACTACTTTAATTTAAAAATAATAATTCTCAGCCCAACATCCAATAACCATTACATTTTTATTACTTTTTTGAAGCTGGCACACACAAAATAACTTTTTTTTTGAGAAACCATTTGCTAAAACAAGCTTTTGCTCCCAAAGTCATCTACTACTATCAGTCTTTCTACATTACTGTTACACATTAACAAAATGGAAAGCAACCCAGCTTTTCAAAATCAGTTGTCTTCCTTTTAAAAAAGTACAAAGAAAATTGCTTCATCTAATTTATTGAGTTTTTTTCCAATTAAATATCTCTCTCAAAACCAATGGCTCAAATTCCCCTCAAATACTTTAAATGTGATGTGTCAGAAATCTTGGTTTTGACATGATTTGTACCGTAATGTTACTCTACAGTTCTCAGGTGAAACATTTTACTGTGACTTAAACAAAGCCTTGACCTGGAAGCTTACCAGCTGCAGTATTTCTTTCAGGACACAGCAGTCAGAAGGATGCTCTGTGGTGCGATTGTCATTTGCAGTGCTTTGAAAACTAAGACAGCATCTTCATAGCTAGCAGAGACAGAACCAACTTCAGTATTTCCATGTGTGTATTTTTCCTCCCTCCTGCACAAGAAACAATGCTGCTGTTTCCACCCATCCAGGGCATCCCAGCATGTACATTGAAAGGTCCTAAGGGAAGTTTACATTACAAATTCAATTCAATATTTAAGTTTTGCACTGAAATAATCATGCTAGATATATTAAACTCCATGATGGTGAGCTACATGATGCAATATCAGTACACCAATAACTGATCCCACAGCAACTGCAGCTGTAACAAAGGGAGCTTGTTTGAGTTTCCTGTCAAATTAAATGTTCTAAGCCACCATAATTTTATTTAGTAGGCACTGTTAGTGTAAAGCTCTGTTCACGTAGCTATGGGAGCTGAATTCCTAAAATGAACAATAAACTTTCTAAAAGAAGATGGCTGTGGAGACTAGGTGGCTTCTCATGAAATTCATGAGCATCTATACTGCCTGTGTGTAGCAGCAGAGAGAACTGTTTCTGGCTTTCATTTCATGCACTCTACAGGGCTCTACTCTGCCACAGCAAACCTGATACTTTTACATATTTTGTCTAAGATGAAAACTCATTTGTGCTGTTCACACTGCACCTTTGAGACCCCAGCTCCTAACTACCTGACTTGCTGCCAAGAGCAATTACTTTGTCTCTCACTATGGGCACAACAGATTTTCCCACACTGAAGAGAAACCACAAATTCTCTATAAAGAGGGAAGAATGGACAGAAGACTTTTCTTCCCCCTAATATCTTAAAGTGTCTGATTTTTCTTACATCTTGCTGGGGTTTTTTTTATGTATTTTATTGATTTTCAGAGGCATTCAAGAGAAAACATGGGAAAAATCAATCTCAGTTGTTAAAAATCTCAAGCACTTCTAAAAATTGGAGCAAGTTAGAGCTATCTGTTTATATAAAGTCCAGAAAGCTCCATTATGATCACATAACATAGGCACGGCCAATTTGTGGTTCTCGAGCCACATGTAACCTTCAGGCAGTTCAAGTGAAGCTCTAACGGGGCTAAAACACGCAACAAACACATGTCTGCCCTGAGCTGCTGAACAACCCAGACCTGCAGCTCTGGGGTATCATCCATGGTCATGCTCCTCATCTCTTTCATCAGACAGAAATATCTGCAAAGCTCCAACATCAGCAGATAAAAGCAGGCACATTCAAAGTATTTTCATCATGTTACCTCATAGCATTCATAACTATCATCTTCTGCAGCACTTCCTCCTTTAAAGTATTCATTTCCACTATTTAAAATGCCACCATAATTTCATCAGGTTACTTGAGGACAAAGACCATTTAAATTCTTGTCTCCATCTCAACACACTACCTGACTACCAAACATGGCATTCTTCACTTTTACATGTCTGAAATTATCCTTTAAAAAAATATATATGTATATAAAAATAAATTCATAAACAGTTCTCCCCTACATCACTCAGATTTTTTTCCTACATCTCAAATCTTTTTGGTGTTGATTTGGCACAAGTACCACCACATAACAGGAAGACTCAGTGTCTATTCAGTCATCTATAAACTACCTTTGAAAACCTGATTATCCCTGAACATAGAAGATTTTTATTTAAAGCACTGTGTTAAGCTGGACACATAATAAACAGATAAATTGTTAATTAAGAAATATCAAAAGATATTTTAGAAAAAAAAATGGGGTTATATCAACTGCAAATTTCAGGGGGGAAGCATTTCTTTGAGACATACATTAGTATGGCAATTAAAACATTTTAAGTCATAAGATTAGTTTTGTGATTTTAGATATAATTATTTATAAAATTAGTTTTATGATTAAAATATTTTATAATTGTTCCTTAATATGTCAACAAATATATATGGCTGCATATAAGAAACAAAAAACTGCCATTAAAACAGATATGAGTTTCATTTAAAATTTAACATTGGAATTTTCCTTATTACTTCTATCTCTTCATGACACCAGATTCTTGCATTGGGAAATATGCACATGCTTGGAAAAATTATACTTACATTTTATTTCAGATTAACTTTCATTCCAAACTGTTGTAATTACAATAATGGCTTCCTGCTTTTCCCAGCAGATGTCACTGCAAAGCAGGTGCAGAGAAGGCACATATGTTGAAAGAACTGCAAAGTGCAGCATGAACAGCACAGGTTCCCTTGCCCACAAAAAAGGGCACTTTATGAGTTATTTAAACTCATGCTAAATTTTTTGCAAGATAACGTCAAAATTAGAATTTATAGCTGTTGTAGAAGTTAAACTAAAGTTTTCTTTTCAGTTGTCTCATCCTTTCTATTTCTTTTTAGGACATTTATCTTACAATTCCACTACGCATTATCCTCTGATTTCAGACTACTGTAATTTCATTTTTGTTCAAGTGCCCTGTCAAGTATTCAAAAGGAATCTGAAGCTGAGAGGGTATTAATCCACTCAAAACCTGGGTGAAACAAAAACATGGGCATACATCTGGGTAGGCAGTCTTGCAAAAGCTTTGTACCAACAAGTTACTTACCCCCACTGCTATATTCAGTGTCACTCTAGAGAGAGATGTCACATGACTGAGTAGGTCCTCAGATCCTCTTTAAAAACAAGTACATGAAAATACTTTAATCACTTCAACCTCCCTGCTTGCACTTTTTTCAAGATTATTTTCTTTTGTAAAGACAAAGGCAGTATTTCAGAAAAAATAAACCAAAGCAAGAGAACACATTTACAGAAATTTAAAAGGAAAATTGTGATTACTAGTGACTTCACAAGCTGGAAGCATTCTAGCTTTCAAATCTCAGACTAAAACAGAGCCTTCAGCAAGGCAAATAATTAAAAAAGCATTCTTAAAGTGAAAAATAGGTTCAGCAGTTCAGCAGATATTTATTTGAGGAACAATTGCATATAGTAATTTTTACACAGATTCTTCCACAGAAGAACTCCACAAGCTTCACGCAAATATACCTTAAACAGTTACATTCTGTTCTGTGCAAAGTAGAGCTTTTCCTAAATTGGCTATCAGGGCTCCATCCAACTCCTGCAGTACTTAGTGGGATGTTTCAAATTAATTCCCTGGGAGATAACTGATCCCCTGTTGAGCTACTTCTAAGAAAAAAGTCATCTACACACAATGGAGCAAACAGAATCCTACAAATCTAGATTTTAATTCCCACCCTCTTAGTAGCAGTGGTAAAGGTAATACAGCCAATGGCTGGTTCCAATCTACAAGCAAGCTATTACTGAGCCTCTTATTTTCATTAAATTTGTAGGAAACAGCTATGGCTTATGTAGCTTTGGGCTTCAATGAAGTGAATTTAGAGCTTTGAAGAGATCCAACCTGATCTCTAGCTTTCTTAAGTGAAAATGAAGATCTTTAAAATGGCACAATCTCTAAAGCTTTGAAATAAGGCTGACAAAATAAAAAAGCTGAATATTGAAGCACTGTAGGTAAAACATACCGCATGACATGAGGAAAAGGGTTTCTACTGAGATGTTTAATTTCATAACAGATTGGGAAAACCAAACTAGAATCTTCAGCTGTATGAAAGCCTTGTTTGAAGAAGCAGATCAACACAGAACATTCAGAGGGAAATAATTAGTCTTCAGAAAGTACTCATCTTTAAAGATATTTAATCAGTAGTCACTTTCAGTCTTGTAGATCTGTGGGAGAGAATTGTCACATGCGTCTCACAAGTTTAATTCCCTGGTCACAATTCACATGACTTGACATGCTCTAAGGATACTTCTTGGACATCTGCACTAGCAATTACTAACAGTGTACTCAGCTATAAGTGATTACACCATCTTGCTTCATGAGATGACTCCTCTGGTCTCTAAAATGTGGTTCATGTGAAAGCTAAGTTTAATTTCTAATTTATTTCAGAAGTCCTGATTTCTTAGAATTCCCAAAATGGGAAAAAAAGTTAAGTTTCTTTAGAGAATAACTGAGATACTGTATAGTTTCTTTCTTCAAATTGTAGACCAACAAAAATTTCCTAACTAAAGAATCCAGCTTATTGAAGAAAGACAGCAAAGATGGTTTAATCAATGCATTAGCAATTTCAATGGTCCTGCTTTTCAGGCTACGCCATTATGAAAAATGAACTAAATTTTATCCAACTGCATTTTAGAAAGGAAAATATTCACACTCTGTTAATCATCAACTACAACAAGGACATTTGAAGTCATAATTCAATTTCCTGCGACTGGATGCAGCTCCATCAACCTAAACAGGTTAATTATTTCACTGATATTGCTTCACAGACCTACATTCACCACAATAACAAACAGCTGTTTACCATTAACAAGACTCAATTTGACAAGTGGCTTTATTATTTTTAATTATTCACTTTGATCTTTCCCAAATTTTAATCATCATTTTCAATTACAATGAAGTTCTACTTCACAAGAATCCCCTTTGGGAAAACATTCTGGAAAACAACATTTCCTTCAGGCTACTGATGCTCACAGTGCTTTTCAAGCTGCCCCATCAGTTTGGGTGATGTAACAAACTACGCCTATGGTCACGTTGTTGGCTTGATAGGTTGAAATACAAAAATCAGTCTCTTTTTCTGTTTGCACAAGCAGTGCAAGTTTCCACTGTCAATGATCCATGTAACATGAATTTGCAAGAGCATTCTTAAGCTTCTGACTTGATACTTCAATGGGTCTACCCATTGCACAGTTAAAAAGGTTTAAACCTTCGCAGAACAAGGTACTTCTATTGCAAATACTTCCAGCCTTCCCCTTTTTCAGTTCTGCTAACTCCAGGCCTACGTGAACATATAGTTATGTCGAAATTTTAAAACTATGTAAGTAACTCAATCAAATCATCTTTTGCACAGTTTTAGCCAGCCACCTCCCTAAAGCACAAGGCAAGATCCCCAAACCGACACCATGAGTAGAATGTTGCTTAGTTACTCCAATGAAAAAAGCTACTTGAGTTAAGATCAAAGTCTAATTACAACATCTGCATCACAGCACTAAGCTGATCTCATTATAAACAGGATGGGTTTGTAATTCTTACAACAGGAAAATCTGAATTAAAAGAATACACCCTTATTGGGAAAAAGAAACCCTCATTGCAATTTTTCAAGTAATACATTGCTACAGTTCTTACAAAAGAACAAGGGTGGTCCTTGTAACACCTGAACACTGATATAAATTCAAAGTAATTGCAAACTTCATGCCTTAAAATCATCGATGCCTTCAAGTTATTCATGCAGGCAGTAGCTCATTTGTTCTTGAGAATATCCTTTTCCAGGGTCAGTTTTGCCCTCTTGAACACCAGGAAAAAACCCACACAGAATTAATGTTATTCCCAATGCCTTAAATATATTTTCTATATCCACTGACAATACTGATTTACAAACCTAAACATTTGTTTCCATTTCTTTGGTAGCTAAGAAATTCAATTTCCACAACAATAGCTAAGGTAACAAGGAATTAATTTTAAGCAATATGACCCAAGTACTGAGGAACATTGAAAGATAAGAAATGAGAAAAAAAGACCTTAAAGAAGAAGCAGCAGGAGCAATAACTGAACCCTTTTCCATTCAGGCCCACTCTAAGGAATTTTATATCACACATAGGAATCTACAAATATGACTTAGTCATGATTTCTGTATGAATCTTCAATCTCTTCTTGCTAGGAAAAAAAAAAAAAAAACCAAACCACATCTTCCAACTTCCAAAGTCAGAAGCTAAGGAAATCAGTCACTGAAAATTCTTGCTATGGTTTTCTTCCATTTTTGTTCATGACAGCATTTGGGTGACATTACTTAACCAGCAGCACCTGAAAGTCAGGATATCACAAGAGAAGATCACATTCTGTGAAATATTTTGCATCGTAAAGTCTTCTGAGTTATGGAAGTCTTCTAAATCATTCCTATTCCCTTTGTCAAGTTCTAACAGTCTGATGTTAGAACTGATGTGACATCAGTAAGATCAGTCAAAGACTGGAGTGAGAAGTAAAAAGAGCAACTCATTCCAGTAGCCTTAAATATCTTAAAACCTTAATAGACAAGGCATCTTAAATATAGAAATGCAAGAACCCAGACAGTGAAGTGAAAATTCATACAAGTTTAGAGTAATTAATCTAATTAAGGGATGATGACAAGGGAAGACAAGTCAATATTTGGGCATGACTGTGTTCCAAGGTATTTGTTTTAGGAAAGAGGAATGCTGAAGGCATAGGACCCCACCCAAAGGCAGAGGCTAAAATTATTATACTCCTCACAGACCATTCCTCCTACCAACAATTGGATTGACTGTCTCTCCAAATTTTCAAAAATACCTCTCCAGCTAAAGTATAAGAGATGGAATAAATATGGATAAACCCCACAGCTATTCTGATATGTGACAGCTCAAAAATAGCTGTAGAATTATTTCACATTCCCAAAAGGAATACATGCATCCCTGTAAAGGCAGAGAAACTGCAAGTTTCAGTTCTAAGAATGCCTGTTCTTCCCTACGTTTTTCTACCCTCATGGAACCTATTCCAAGGTTCCCTAGTCACAAGTCACTAACCTTCTTTTTGCTGTCTTAGTCCCTTTCTACTTTGTCATTTACTCCTCTCAAAGAGCACAGATGACTTCTATAAATACTGTAGCATATTTGATGCTTGAAAGACATTTTCTTTAGCAGAAAAAAACCAAATACATTGCACTTAGTTGAAAACACAATGGTTTAACTAACAGAACTCAAGACTAACCACTGCATGGGGTATAACTGTATGAAATTACTGGTGCTAAGGTAAAGTCAGATTTTACCAGCTTAATCAGCATTTCTCAGATAATACCAAGACCTCAAATGTCTCAGAAAATTGAAGGTGCTCAGATCCATCTCCACAGAAAGAGAACTGGCTAATAGATAAGGAAAAGTTCCATCCAGTTTAATCAAAATTATAATCTAGATGCAACTGCTAACTAGGACACTTCCATAACAAAATTCCTTCCCAGTGAAGAAATATTATATTAATGCTTTCTTGTACTTTCCCTCACCCTTTGTATAAAAGCATAAATAAAGGACTGAAGAATTGCTATAACAAGTATTAACATGCTTTGTAAGGACTCTACACTAGGGAAATGACACAAGTTTCAGGGTATCTCCAAAAATAGTAAAAATAACATTTAATCACAAGTACTTTTTAGAATGTATTTGTTTCCTTATTTTTAAAATGGAACAAAATATTCTACATTCCACTAGATAAATAAACTGTGAATAAAAGTAGGCAAACAGGACTCCACAACAATAAGTTACAAGAGATGACAATATGTGGTAACTACTCAAATAGTTTCAGAAACCCACACCAACTGACAGTGGTTTATAGAGAACTTGGATAGCATGCAAGTAAAACATAAAACCTTACAAGGAAACAGTTCCCAAACAAGGAAGGCCCTCTAAGTAAAGATCTAATGTACACATTGCTACATACTATCAACATATCAGCAACACTACAAAACAGATCTGGAGAACAACAAGGAGCAGCAGCTCTGGAAGAGCTCAGAAACCAGCAACCAAATTTGATAAGAAGGCTGGCAAGGCACACTCCAAGAAGCCTGAGCCCAAGCAATACAGGCCTAGGAATAAGGCCCAAAAGCCCAGGCCATCAGACTAAACTATGCCAACAAGAGCAAGTCCATAAACGAATCAGGCACACCAGAAATAGCTGTAAAGACACAGACCAACAGCTCAAACCGCCCCAGAGCAACGGCCAAGGTCTGAGCTTAAACAGAGCTTGGGGCTCATGGGCAGAGGTGTGGGTGGGGAGCCCAGGTAAATGTGGCCAGGGTAATTAAGGCCCATTGGACTCCTGAGAGGGCTTGGGAACAAAAACAGTGAAACAAAAGGAAGTGAAAACAAGCGCATCAAAGGCTTTCTAACATAATTAAGCACTGAGCTCCCCTCCTAAAAGCTGATTGTTTCCCATGATAACACAAATGGATTAATTGCTAATGCGTTTACCTAATTTTACAGTCTCCAAAGGGAAGGGATCTCAAATTTCACAAAAATACTTTAAATAAGAGCATTGAACCTAACCATTAAAAACAATTATTAGGAACCAAAGCCAAGTGGAATGAGCAAAACAAGTACCTGAAAAAAATAATAACCTGAGTGCAGGAGATGCTGGCTAGGGTAATACGGATGTTTCATATACATCTTATTCTTAATTACTCTAATTAGCTGTTGATTTAGTATTTAGTCTTTGTGCTACCTCTATATTAAAATATTTGTTCATAGATCAATGTCTTTAATTGACTCCTACCAATAAAAATTGTAAATTACCTGATCTTGCTGGAGTCTTTAAGTTAAGATTCAATGACATATACATTCCTGCTCAAAAATCAGTCTAAGCTATAGTCTAACACGAATACTCTGTGACTGTGCAAGGAAGTGACAACAGGTGTTCTGAAGAAAGAAACATGACCTATGACAAAACCTGAAAAAGATAAAAAAGAAAACCTACCTATCTGAATTGGAGGACAGGAGAGAAAAAAGTACAACACACAGCTGTGGTGTGGAGGAAGGGAAGTGTGGAAAAAAATGGTTAAACATTTTTCAAGCTATGTTCTAGGTGGGAAAACAGATCAGCAGAACAACCAGCTTCAGACCTAAAGCTTTTAAGTTCTGATCCTGCTCAAAAAGCAGGCACTGCAAGGATTCCTAGAGTGCCTCGGCAGAATCTTTAGACAGTTCTGAGTAGATTCTTGGAATGTAGGAATGTTCCTACAAAGTAGAGAGAATTCCTAGAAATTCTTCTAGAAAGACTTCCTAGAAGGCACAGAGGAGATTCCTGGATTCACCTGGAAAATTCCTAGAAAACATGGGACAAACACTAGACAAACTCCTAGGCTACACTTAGAAAATACCTAGAAAGAAGAAGAGAAAATAGAACATTTCTAGGAACCATTGGCAGAAATTCCTACAAAGCAGGAAGGAAAACTTTCAGAAAGCACCATGAAAATTTCTATCAAGCCTAAGAATAAATTGTGAAAATTCTGTAATAGCACAAGGGATTCCCACTACAGTGGGAATTCTTTGAGAGCATTTGGGAAAATTCCTAGGAAGCACTGGGAAAAGCCCTAGAAAGGTGCAAGACCATTCTACATAAACCATACACTAATCTGTGTAACTGGTATGTAGGATTTTCTAAGAGGGAAAATGTGAATACCAAACACATCCCTAACATTTTGTGTGCCTCAAACCAATTCTTGTACAGATTTATTTACATAATTTAAGAAACAAGTATGTGATGCTTTAAGAAAGTGAAAATTTAGAGTAGTGCTAAGAAATAGACAGAAAGAGTGAGCATGGGTGACACTTCCACTCTCACACAGTCCTGGTTTCCAGCAAGCACAGCTTGCAGAAGTTGCTGACACCAGCAGGAGTCCGGCTCTTCAGCAATCCCCCATGAGCTCTCTTCTCACAAAGACCTCCTCAATCCTGAGAACTCCCAAGGACAGCATCCTTTGATAAGTACTCTCCAGCCTCCTCTTGCACCAACACACAATTTTGCATCCACAGCATCCTTCCATGAAGTTCTACAGATCTACTATGAACCACATGATGGATTTATTCCTTTTCTTTGTTTTAAACAGAGGTCTGAGTAGCATCAGTTGTTCTGGCATTGGAAGAGACCTTTAAAACAGGCATTTCCAACCCAAATTACAATTTTACAAACCTCTTACACAGCCACCTCAAAGTTTTTCTCCTGTCTTGAGGAGACATAACCTACTTTCAGTAATTTCTTGGACCGAAAGCATTCCATACCTTTGATAATTCTTGCTGCCTTCTCTGAACCTTTCCCAGTTCTAATACGTATCTTTGAGGGCAGGAGATCTGAAGTACACACAATATCTGAAGTACAGGGATACCACAAACACAATGGGACTGAGACAGTTTTTGTTATATTCTTGGTCCCTCTTTAAATTAAGGCTAGCAATTGATTTGCTTTTTGCACATCAAGCAGTGAGCTGACATTTCCATGGAGTCATCTATCCTGATGCTATAAAAGTGACCCTTCCCTTTGACTGCTCTTCCCTTTGTTCCCCTTCGTTCTCATAGCTGTATACTGAATTTTACATGCCACTTTGCTGCTAAGTCCCTCAGGTTTGTATGGCCCTTCTCTAATTCTCAGCCAATCTACTCTCATTCCTATACTGAACACCACACAAGGATCTCATTATTACATATCCAAAAGAATGTATAATCCACCACTGGATTATACATTTTGCTGAAACAGATAACCAAGCATCCCTAGGCAGTAATCAAAAGGTGTTATAGACAAATACAAATTGAAAAAAGTATCCTGTTAAATTATCTGCAGCTGTCCATTTTCCTTTCTTTGAAAAGCTTTCACCCCAAAGTTTCAAGAGAAGGGAACGTGCAGCTGGGACTCCAGTCACTCCCAAAGAAATGTAGAGCCTAAGCATAAAATCCTTTCCTTGGCAACTTAAGACAAGAGAGTTTCCACTGGCAGGCTCCAGGTGCAGGCACACATTTTTCCTGATGCATCTGCCATGATGGCAATGACTTCTGGTAGAAATGCAGCATCAGTGGTATCCACCTAAGGTGCAGTGATTTCACCAAAACTTCTGTCAGCAGGCAGAGATTTTCCACACTGTAAGGCCTGGGCCTAACCCATCCCCTGGGCCTTGCCCATCCAGAATTCCTAATGGCAATGGAACTTTTTCCATGTAAAGATACAAGACTGGATGCTCACTAGAAAATTAAGTAAACACATTGAGGGTGGCCCTCCCAGAAAGACATGCAGACATACAAAGGGTCTTTCCATTCCATTTTTAAGCAAGTCTTTACTATTTATTTATGAGCTTTTGTTATAACAAAGCCTGGTGTTTGAAATGTGCAATATCTGGCCTAAGTGTAATAGAGCATTTCTACTTAGTCAAAGAACCTCCACAAATGCTAAAATCCTGCCCTAAAGCATATACAAGCCAGCTACTCACTTTGAACTATCCTTATTTGATTAATAAACAATCAGACCACATCTTCAAATCCATCTACCATGAAAAAAGACTATGTTAAAAACACAGTTAACTTGTCAATCTAAAATGAAAACTTCAATTCTGGTAATAGATAGGGTGAAACCTACTAAAAAAAGAATCAGTTTAATATTTTATTTACTTTGTATGCAGGGAATTATTGTAACAAAGCAATTATTTTATTTATTGGGAATTTAACTGGGAATTTTGAACATTAGTCCACCAAAACCCACTACATATATTAAGGGGGAAAGAAAGAACGATTAAATATTGTTCTTTCTTTTTAGAACCTTTAATAATTTCATGTTCTCCTTTAAAAGAAGTTAGCCTTTTAGGCACACTAAATATGAAAAAAAAAAAAAGAGGAACATTCTTCCCTAGAAATAGAGAGCAACAAGCCCAACAAGAAAAAGTAATGAAGCTGAAAATTATCTGAACATTCACTGTGCTGGTTTTTCAGTTTCACATTAGAAATGGAGTGAAGACAATGCTGAATAGTATCTGATTTCTCCAAGATCTGATGACTACTCCCTCCAAATGATCAGATCTGAAAGGAGAAATACAGCCATTCTTGAAGATCAGCTGCCATCTAGTGAACAGTGAGAAAACTGTTTAAAACATTACCTTCAGGTTTTTGTTAATTTAAACTAGATTCTTGGAGGAATATTGTTTGCCACTTTGTAAATTTTGGGGTCTGTAAATTATTCAGGAGCATGGCTACTAAAAAGTATGCATTTGACATGAGAGCAATGTCACTCAGCAAAGTTTTCTAAGAAAATATATAAATAATATACATCTGATTCCACAATTTGATCAAAATAAGCCAATCCTCTGCTCTTTCAATAGGACATATTAGTTTTTAGGGGCTTCACTTCATTATACTAAAAACAACTGAACTATCAGTAACTTAAAGTAAAATAATCAGTATTACAGCAGTAAAATACAGTAAAAACTTAAAGCAGTTTAAATAAAAATGTACTGAAATATGCTCATCAAGCAACAATAGCAGAGTTTTTACACTACACACTAACTTTTGTTACTTTGTTACTTAAGATTAGATTTGCACAAGAAATCAGATTTTCCAGATGTTACAATAAGTCTGTTAGAGGGAACCACTATATATGAATATAAACCACAGAGCTCATTGCAAATATTCAATTTTCCATGCTTTCCTTTCCTAAACACAACTAAAACCAAGCTGAGGGTCTACCACTTACAGTTTGAAACTCTGAAACACAAATATGCCATTTTAAACAGAGTATGTTTTTTGTTTAATCGAGTATGTACTTGAGGGCACTCATGTTTATGAGAACCTTTGATGGAAAGAAATAAAACAAAAGAATATGTTTATAAGGCATTGGCTTGAAAATACATTTGCCTTCTTGGAATGAAAGCTCCTTATAATCTTTTGTCTGTACATTCTCTGGACAGACACTAGTATGCCCTACACCAAATACCTGGTAAGTCTACATATTCCATATGAGCATATTCCATATAAACATTTGCATAAGTGCAGTACAGAACCGTGCCATGAAAAGAAAGATTAAGTAGATATCCAGGAGTAGAGGAATAGAAAAAAAAACCACTGAAATGAGAAAATCTGGTCATGAATTGAAAGGAAATCTATTATAGGCCCATTTGCATATAATTAGGCCTAAAGAGAAGGCTTGCTGTTTTTCACACTATGCAGCTCTACAAAATTTTGTGAGTTCCTATTCAGCATTTAGAATTATTATGAACTGATTCTCTTAACACTGCCTGCTTTTATTCATATGGCTTAGTGAAATATTTTGTGTAGAGCCTTCGTTCAGTAAGGAATGTGATTAACCAGGACACCATCACAAAGGTTTTCTTACACTGCCCCTCCTGACACCTTCACAATACAATGCAGGACAGGTTGTAGTTGTGCTGTAAACCACCTTCTCTGGTTTTTCTGTTTTTCTGAATTTAACTGTGTCTGACTAGCATCAAGCACTTGAGATCCCAATTCTTGTATGTCTGTGATCTCAAAGTGTGTCAGCACATGTGACTTTATTTAAAACAAAGCTACTTTCAAGAATAAACTATGCACATACTAAATTTTATTTTGTAGCCCACAGTGCTGACAGACCTCCTGGAAAGTTTTTATAAAAGCACCCCACAATTCATGGCATGATCTAAGAAGATGGGGGACCAAAACTTCTCTTAAATGGTGACTAACATTTCTCAGAGCACATACTACAACAGGTTTACCAAATGTTGAATGAATATCTGTGTCTTAATTACTTGAATCAGCAGCTTCTCAAGCCAATGGTGTGGCTCCCCACGTTCTTTTAACCAGCGCCCACAGCTGAGTCAGTGGTGACTGCTGGTGGCAAAGGAGCAGAGGGAAGCACTGGCAGGGGCACAGGAATGGGGACGCCCAACATTTGGGAACATGTTTTAGAAGCACCATACAAACAGGCAGTGCTGAGAACACAAAAAAAAAGAGGGCACAGAAATGAGGGTGGCCAACAAGCCCTGTCGTGACCAGCTCTGTGGAGAACAAGCCAGATGACAATTAGAAAGGGGGTCAGTGTATTTTGTCTGTGGGATGAGGGTATAAGAAGTCTCCAGGGCACAGCACTCACCTCACAGGCATTGCTTTGACAGCCCTTCAAAAGGGAAGGCCTGGGGCAGTGGCTGAGGGAAGGCATGAGCGAGGTGGTGGACATTGAGTACTGTGGCCGTTTCTGGGTCCCTCAATTCAGGAAGGACATTGAGGGACTGGAGCAGGTCCAGAGGATGTCAACAATCTGGTGAAGGGCTGCCAAGGATGCCAAGATGGTGAAGGGCCTGGAGCACAAGTCCTATGAGGAATGGCTGAGGGAGCACGGAGGGCTCAGCCTGGAGAAAAAGAGGCTCAGGCAGGACCTTATTGGTCACCACAACTCCCTGAAAGGACGCTGTAGCCAGGTGGGGCTTGGGGCCTCTTCTCCCAGACAGGACAAAAGGCCACAGTCTCAAGCTGTACCAGGAGAGGCTTTGCTTGAATATTAGGAAAAAATTCTTCGCAGGAAGGGCGACTAGATATTGAATGAACTGTCCAGGAATCACCGTCCCTGGCTGTGTTTAAAGAGAGACTGGAGGTGGCACTGAGTGCCACGGTCAGACTGACACGGTGCCGTTGGCACACAGGCTGCATTGGACGGTTCCGGAGCCCCGTCCCCGCCGAACTCATTCCGCGATGTGTGGGGGCTGAGGCGGGGCGCACTGCGCGTGCTCCGCTCTGGCGCATGCGCGGGCCGCGTGTCCGCGCGCGAGCGGCTCGGCTGCGCTCCGGCCCGCGCGCTCCCTGCCCGGGGTCCCGTCCCGCCCGCCGCGGGTCGGCAGCGCCGGGCGGCCGCGGTGCGCCGGGCGGCGGCGGAGCGGGAGCCCCGCGGGAGGGCGAGACGCGGTGAGTAAGGAGCCGACGGACCCGCGCAGAACAGGGGGGTTGCTGCCCTCCCTCTCGGAGGCGGCGATGGAGGCGGCAGTCTTAAAACTGCTCCCGCTGGACCCGGGAGATGAGGGCACGCAGCGGTGCCGCTTGGGACCTGCCGCGCTCTCCTTCCTGGGAGCCAGGATCGGCGCCCCGCTGAGGATCTCCTTGCCCGGCGGCTGCTGCGTGTGCACGGCGTGGCCCCGGCACGACCTGGCGGACGGGTACCTGCAGGCCGACCTGAGCTGCAGCAGCGCGGGGCTGGCGGCG
Source organism: Motacilla alba alba (assembly GCF_015832195.1). NCBI lineage: Eukaryota > Metazoa > Chordata > Aves > Passeriformes > Motacillidae > Motacilla > Motacilla alba. The sequence goes on from NC_052025.1 coordinate 10,560,407, forward strand.
CGGGAGCTGCGCGGCCTCTCGCTGAGCGTGGGCCGGCTGCAGCTGCTGCCCTGCGCACCGCTGCGAGCGGCGGCTCTCAGAGTGGTCCTCAAGAGCGCCGCGCTGAAAAAGTCGACTCCCAGAGCGGTGTTGCAGGAGACGATCAGAGAACTGCTAAGAAATGTGTACGTTTCGCCTCGTTATGTTGTTACTGTTGCCCCAAGTCCCGAAAATCCCGTGGTGTATATTGAAATACTGTCTGCGTCTCCTTTGGAGGAGGGAGCTGGATTGATAACTCCCCAAACAAGCATAAAAATTAAGGAGGTGATCACTTTAGAATGGTACAGACATCTGTCAGAAGACACTGCGAAAACACCAATTGCGGGACTGGATGATGTGGGGAAGTCTTTGAAAGAAATGATTGATCTGCCTTTCCGCTTTCCAAAAACTTTCAAGAAGCTGGGTCTTTCTGTCCCGAATGGAGTTCTATTAATTGGGCCCCCAGGTGTAGGGAAAACGCTAATGGTAAAGGCAGTCGCAAAAGAACTGGGTGCGTATCTGTTTGGCATCAGTGGCCCAGCCCTCCATGGTTCAAGACCAGGAGAAGGTGAAGAGAATTTGCGAAGAGTCTTTGAAAAGGGCAGAGAGATGTCAAACGAGGGCCCAACCATTCTCTTTTTTGATGAGATTGATTCTTTATGCCCAAAGCGAGGAAGTTCCAGCAATGCTCCTGAAGATCGTATTGTTGCTCAGTTGCTGACGCTGCTGGATGGTGTAGGGAGTGAGGGCAAGATGGTCATTGTGGCAGCCACAAACAGGCCTGATGCCTTAGACCCTGCGCTGAGGAGACCTGGCCGATTTGACAGAGAGGTAAATAAACCCTGCTACTCATACACTCACATTTTTCTTTCCTTATTGAGGTGGAAGGGGGCTGTAAATAGGTTTTTTTAATGTCTTCTAGTCATAGTGGGATTCTTCAGGTTGGGACAGGTGTCTTGTTTCTGTCAGTAGTTTGCTGCAACTTGAGAATGGTTGTTTTGGCTTTTTTTACTCAGAACACTGAGAGCTCCATATACTTGAAAATGGATGGGAGGAGTCTTTTTGTTTCATCATAGAGACATTGACCTGATCTTCAGGGGGTTTGTTTGCTTACGGATGCTTAGCTTTACAGGATTGGTTTTTTTCCATTTAAATCCTAGATTGAAGATTTGTGCATTTCTCCTTAAAAATTTATTGTGACAGAGAACTAGTAACCTGTTGCATCAAAACTTCTGTTCAGGTTTCAGTAACAGAGGTTGGGTCTACTCTGGAAAACTTCTCCTAGCCTAGTAGTCCAAAGAAGAAAAACACATGCAGTTATACAACACACAGTGCTTGTGCTTGTATTGTTTATTTTCCTGGCTAAACCAACTCCTAGGTCACCAATTTAATCAAGTTGTTTAATTTTTTGGGATTTATATATTGTTGAGATATATTTTTATGATGATGTTTTACTGGGTTTTCAATAATGTATGAATGTTTATCTATTTTATTTTTTCCTATCATATTAGTCTAATTTAGTGCTTGTGATATAAGGAAATTATTATTTCAGTTTTACGGGACTTGATAAATGCTATCTGTTAGTGTTTTATTAAAAACTCTTTATGCAAACACTGTTCCCTTGGAAAGCAGATGGCATTTTAAATACTTGTCATTTGTATAGTGCTGGCAGTAGGTTTCCTGTAAAACTCTTTAGTTGGGATATAAGTATATATAAATTTTCAGTAGCCAATATAAAGCAGAGACAAAATTGCTTGCTTAGGTCTGTAAAATAAATGCGTATGGCAAATTATCTACTTAAATTTTTTGTTTATTCTGTTTGGTTTAGGTTATTATTGGGACCCCAACAGTTACACAGAGAAGATCCATCCTGCAGTTGCTTACGTCTGACATGCCCATTTCTGCAGAGGTTGATTTGGCTAAGCTGGCAGAAATGACGACTGGGTATGTTGGAGCTGACCTTACAGCACTCTGCAGAGAAGCTGCCATGCAGGCTGTGTCCCGCAGCTCTTTGGTATGGTTGCAGATTAGTCAAGAGCCATGTCAGTAATATTTGTACTACCCTTTCCTCATTAATCCTTGAACAGCTCAACATGTTGAAGCTCAACTTGTTGCACCAAGCATATTATAAATATAATTATGTTATTTTTGCTCATCCTTTCAGTTCTCACCTAGTTCTGTTACTGCATCTGTGGTTTAATAGTGCCATTTTATAGCCTACTTGAGATAAAATGTATTGCATTCTTCAGTGGGTGGTGAAAATGAATTTTGCAGCTTCTTTATTTCTACTCACAAGATTGTAGGATGAGATGTATGTTAACCCTGAAAGCAACTATTTGATTTAGCAGATCACTGTCTAACAGAGCTATAATTTAGGGACTAGTAGTTTTCTCTGAAACATTAATTTCTGTTAAAATTGTTTTTTTCCTGTGTAAAAACTTGCTATTAAAAAGATTATATTTTACTTTATGTTGCGTTTTTGTGTCTGCAGTGTTTAAGCTCATTAGGTCAGGAATTTACTTCCTTATTAGTTGTATTTAGCCTTATGTGAAGCTTTTTGCAGATTAATGCAGCATTTAAGTATTTCATTAAAATGTTGTTAATATGCTCTATCTGGGCTTATTTTTCAGGATTCAACTGAAACTGAAACCATAATTAACATGGGAGATTTCCAAGAAGCTTTTAAAAAAATTCAACCATCCTCTTTTCGAAGTGCAGTTGGACTAACAGAGTGTAAACCTGTGACTTGGGAGCAAATTGGTGGTCTTGAAGATGTGAAATTAAAGTTAAAACAGGTAACGTATTAAATTAATTTAGATAAACAGCTAATTTCTGATATGTACTCCAAGATATTCTGTATCCTGCATTGTGAAAATTATTTCTTTTGCAAATTACCTGATTATAAATTGTATTTTAAACATTATTACACTGTTGCCTTGCAGTCACAAGATACCACCACCAAGCTTATTACTATCCCATGATATAGTAATATCACGGGAAAATAGGCATATTTTTAGTAGCTAAAAAACACTTAACTTGTAGCTAGATAATTTTTCCATTCCTGAATATTTATCCAGGGATGGCTCTTTGCTGTTACCTCTTCAGGTTTGCTTTTAGTTCTGTTTCAAAGAGAAAATTTAAGCAAGGGGCATTATATGAAGAAAGACTAAATCATTATTCTCTGATTTCCAATTAATGTTTGTATCAAGGAGAGGAAATATTGTACTTGGCTGTTTTATTGATTGCTTGTTACTAAAATTTTCATCCCTTTTTTATGTACTGCCAGAGTATTGAGTGGCCTATGAAATTTCCTGAGGCGTTTGCCAGGATGGGCCTGTCTCATCCCAAGGGGATTCTTCTCTATGGGCCCTCTGGGTGTGCCAAAACCACGCTGGTGAAGGCTGTGGCCACAAGTTGTCACTGTTCCTTTCTCTCTGTAAGTGGTGCTGACCTGTTCTCACCTTACGTTGGAGATTCAGAGAAGATTTTGTCTCAGGTACAGTTTTAATTTGTGTAGGTTCTGTAGTCTATTTTTGGTTGATTTTTTGTTGTTGAAAAGATGATAGAGCTCTCATCTGATTATAAAATAGAAGTGGCTTAGAGATTCACTTGTAAATAAAGTGAGAGTCTATCCCTAAAATTATACCAGTGTTAAACTTTGGATTTCTAGCCTTTTGTTTTCAGTTCATTTAGGAATATAAAAAAGAAGCAGAATTTGCCAAAAGTAAATGTAAGCCAGAACAGGTGTTAAGAATCATTACAAATGTACCTTCAAAGTTAAATAAAATACAGAGTATATGTAAGTGGGATTCTTTTTTCACCTTACCTGATAGAATGCAGGCATTAATGTTTCATTTTATTAACATTTGTTGAAAAGGTTTTTCGCCAAGCAAGAGCAAATACTCCAGCAATAATATTCCTAGATGAGATTGATTCTATCTTGGGATCTCGGGCGCTCTGCAGAGCTGGCCATGGTGTCTCAGAGCGGGTTCTTTCTGTTCTTCTCAATGAATTGGATGGGGTTGGGCTGAAAGTTACAGAAAGAAGAGGAGGCAAGCTGCAGCTTGAGGCTCAGTGCCAAGAACAAAGTGACGAGGAAAGAAAGGTATTTATGCTCCCTTTTCTGTATAGGAAGAATGAGAAGTGCTGTCCAGTTGTTTCAAAAATTTTACGTGTTGGCATTCACGTTTTAATCTTCAAATCATTGGACTTAAAAACATGCAAGAAGCTGTTTTACTCTGTCCTAATTACTAGTTTTTAGAAGATACTGTATATAGGCTGCTGATTGTTTTTACATATACTGTTCCTCAGTGAGGCTTTGTTTGACCAAAATACCCACCCAGGCTAATGAGTATTACTAGTTGAGTGTTCATCTTCTGTCACAAAAATCCTTTTCTTGACACTAAAGTAAATTTTTAGGTTGATTGTGTGATTTTTATTCCTAAACAAGTTCCTCCCTGTGCTTACTTTTTCTAAGTACTTCCCCTACTTCATTTGCAGTTTTTTCTCGCACATGATGCATACAAAAGCAGCACAGTTATGATCAGTTACTTATTTAAACACAAACCTGTACCTTCACTTGTCAGTGAATTGTTCACAACATTTAATATTTAGCTTTTTTGTATATAAACTTTTTCTTCTTATGATACTCTTGGGGGAAAAATAAAGAAAACAGTTCCAGAATTGTAGGATGGTGAATTTTTTTGCATATAGAAAAAAGGTTCTTCATTACAATCTGGTCAAAGGAAAGTCTTTATTTATTGCCAAGGCACATACTAACTATATTTCTTCTTTGTCATGTAATCTGCCCTTCACCAAGGCATTTTTTAACCTCAAGAAAGATAAAATACTTATATCGAAGGGAAAGTAACTACATGTAAAATTAGGTTATCTTTTTGCCCTTCCCCTCTTCTCATTAGTAGTTAACTAATATCTTTTGATAATATCTATCTCAAACCATGTTGCACTAATTTGTTTACATGATCTCTTACTCAGCTAGAGTTTCAGGAAACTTTGAACAAAGATGTCATGGTAGTTGCTGCAACAAATAGACCAGATATGTTGGATGATGCCTTGCTCCGTCCTGGAAGGCTGGACAAGATGATTTATATTCCACCTCCAGATCTGAAGGTATTACACATCTATACATGGCTTTAAAGGGAGACATATTAATTGCCAGCATACTTTAAGAGAGAAGGGGGCATATTCCTGTAACATACTTAACAAGTGATGGGTGTTTCACTGGAGATCAGTCAACAAATTCAAGGTACAATGAAAAAATTTTAAAAGTAATAAAGATATTTATATTTTAAACACCAATAGCATTTTAACTGGTGTAGGTAGTCATCATATTGCATATGGAAAATAGAGAAAATGTGTATTTACAAAATCAAGCTACGGTTCAGGAAATATCAAAATAAGTTATCTGTCCTTGCTTCAAATCATTTTTGGGTACTGTTCCCAAGGCTAGTGTAGCTATTTGTCCTGAACTTCACAAAAAAAAAAAAATAGTTGTCCCAAAGCATGCCAAATCAGGCCTGTTCAGCCTAAAATACTGTGTTTTCATGAAGCAAGGAGTGACTGTGAATAATAGACCTTAAATATATGAGACAGCCAGAGGTACATTATCTCCATTAATAGCATTTTATTCTTCTGCCAAAACCAGGTAGTTTTGGTGCTTTTCTGGATTTTTCTTTGGCTCTAATTTCAAGTTTGGTACTACTTTGGAGAAGGATTAATTTTTTTGTTGTTGTTTTGTTTTCTTGCATAATATGCACCAATTTACAGGGAAGACTTTCCATTTTGAAAATCTGCACCAAAAAAATTCCATTAGATACTGATGTGTCATTACAAGATGTGGCAGGCCTAACAGACCTCTTTTCTGGAGCTGATATTGAAAACCTGTGCAAGGAGGTAAGAAATATTCCTGGCTCATCTGTGAAATAAACTCTAAATAACAACTTTGAATGGAAAAAGAGAGCTAACTCATAGATGTTACTGAGCCATCTGTAGCAGAGATGCTTTCCAAATTTCCATTGAAAATCCAAAGAAAATGGTTAAAACAGAAGAACAAGGATTCATTCTTTGCTGTTTTCATTCAATGCTGTTTTCAGATGCTGTAACTAATGCTTTGTTCCTTGTAAAATATTTTAGAATACTTACAGTATTCTTTACAATTTAAAACATGATAAGGACTAAGTTGTTTTTTTTTCTTTTAAAGGCTGCTTTGTTGGCATTGCAAGAGAATGGACTTGAAGCAACTGCTGTAAAACAGGAACATTTTGTGAAATCATTGCAGACTGTAAAACCATCTTTAAACATAAAAGACTTGGAATTTTATGAAAAATTCTCTAATCAAGAATTAGCCCCTTGAATCTATAAAGGAGTGGCATAAGTATTTTTAAATATATTACAAAGATTTTGAAAAGGTTTGCATCTTTCCTGCTTTTTAACACTGTACTTACTGTAGTTTTCAGGGAGTGTGAAATACAGTAAAGTGTCATTTTTAAAAGTTCTGTAATTTAAATGATGAATAATAAATTAAAGTCTTGTTTGCTTTGGGCAGGTTTACATCTGATGAAACAAGTAATTGAAATACTTAGATAAATCACTATGGAACAGCTTAGTGTTACTGTAGATTTCTGACTTTTAAGTACAAAAATGGCATAATAAGAAAATGTAAAATGTGTTGTGAAGTCTCCAACAGACAGCAAATACATAAGAAATAGAAAAGCCTTCAGGAAATTAAATTGGAAGAAGTCCCACTCTATATAAAATGCGAGGTGTTTTATATGTGCCCATCTAGGCTTACATTCTTACAAGCAGATTCCAAAATGCACTGGCAGTGAAAGGGTTACAGTGCTTAACTCCTTGGTGTAGGTTTGGAAGTCAGGGGGTTTGGGAGTAATTTTAGATTAGTTACTGCTTACTGTACAAACATTTGGATTGAATAAGCAGATACCAAGTATGTAATCAACTCAAGCTGTAATTTCTTCTTTAGAAAAGGGAGTTTGCATAATGACAATTTCTGCAGAATTATTTCCCGCACCCAGCCATTCCTTGTCAGTACATTTTTGTGAGTTGCCTTCTAAAATACACAGACACTTCCAAGGAAATTGGTATTACATGTATGTAGGTGTGCATTTTAACTTACTAGAGTAGGAAGTTTTTTATTATTTTTATTACCTTTTCTTTTTCCCAGTGAAGATGCTTGTGGACAAAATACACCACTGTCAAAGGCAGCTCATTATTTTAGCTGAGGTTCAGAAATTGTAAGCCCACTAACAATTATTTGTCTCTCATAACAGGCACACTAGGGACTGCACTGAGTGTGGTTTATAGAGAGATGGATCACAAAAGGAAGTTCCAAGGCAGTTGGTGACTGAGGAAGGCAAAAGGCAGTAGTAGAAGCTGTTGAAACCTAGGAAAGGGTTCAGATACAAACAACTGCCCTACGGCTTGGCTTTCATCACCAATTTATAGAAAGGACCATCCTGTAGCTTTATTGGTAGCTACAAATAGACAGTGCTTATAAATACACAGTGGTTTCTCAGCAGCAGTGCTGAGAAAAAGCATGAAAACTCTCTGTTAGGCTTCCCAGTGTTTGAGAGTTTGCATTGGAATTGCTGATCTCAAAGTTGTTACACTAAGATGCTGCCAGCTCCTCAAAGATGCCGCTGCTTTACTTCCACGCTTGCTCCCTAGAAGGACCAGCTGAGCTGCTTGTGCCCTGTCATGTCTGTTCTTGCTGCAGTACAGGCAGCCTCTCCTTCCTCTCACTGCTTTCCAGTGGGCAAGAGAGAAGGGGAGAAGCCAATGTACAGGAGTTGCCTGCTCTCACCTCCAGCCTGCCCTGGTAGTTTTTCTCAGAAAGGGATATTGGGAATTGATAGGAACTATGGAACACAAGAGAGTGATGAGAACCTGGGCCTGGCTTGAGCTTTTGCTGCAGCATGAGGGGACACGGTGACACCGGGCTCTTCTTTTGGTCACTATAGGCACCTCTCTGAGCTCTGAAGAGGCAGGCTCTGTCATCACCTGGGCGTTTGCCTAGATACCCTGTTCTTTGGGCAGCTGCCTGGAGAAGGGGACAGACAAGAGGACAAAGGAGAAGTGGAGAAGCCAGGTTGGAGCGCTGCAGTCACGGAGAGAGAAGGGGACAGACAAGAGGACAAAGGAGAAGTGGAGAAGCCAGGTTGGAGCGCTGCAGTCGCAGTGAGAGAAGGGGACAGACGAGAGGACAAAGGAGAAGTGGAGAAGCCAGGCTGGAGTGCTGCAGTCACGGAGAGAGAAGGGGACAGACGAGAGGACGAAGGAGAAGTGGAGCAGCCGCGGGGAGAAGGGTCGGCGCAGGAAGGGCGCGGGCCGCGTCCCGCTCTGTCCGGCCGCTCCCTTGGCGCCTGCAGGGGGCGCTGCCGGCGCCGGGCCGCTCCGGGGCGGCCGCTGGGGGGCGCGCTGTGCCGCCCCCTCAGGGCGCGGGGCTCAAAGAGCGCGGGGCGGGCCCGGGCGGCCGCTCCTGCCTCGGCCGGGAGCGCTCCGAGCCGCCGCCTGTGCCGCTCCGCAGCCGCTGCCAGCATGAACAGGGGCATCTTGCACACGCTGAAAACGAAAAAAGAAGTGAGTCTGCCTGAGGGGTCGGGGCCGGGGTTACCCGCCCGCGGGGAGGGATGCGCGGGGCTCGGGCGGCTGCGCCGGGGCTGCCTCTTGATTTCCCGAGGAAAGGGGACCCGCGTAAAGTTCATGTATTAAAAGTGAGGCGTGGAGAAGGGTAATATAGAGGTAAAAGTGAAATTCGCATATCAAAAGTGAAGTGGTGTAAAGAGTAATACAGAGGTAATGTACGGGAACAGGTGATCCCTGCCTAGTTCTGTGTTACCCTTGCTCCCCTACTCGTGGGTCTGTAGCTGGGACATGAGATCAGCTCTTTTCTCTATTTTATCTTTCAGCTCATTCCCCTGGCTGGAATATTGTCCTTTGCAGCAGTTGGGGCGTTCTCTTTTTGTGTCTATTCCCTATTCTGCAAATCTGATGTGATGTAAGTAAAAACTTACTGCTTGGAGCCTACCCTAACTTGTTTTATTCAACCAAGTATTTGACCTTAATGTTTTACATACAGAAAAAAAAAAAAAATAGGTGCCAGGCACATGTTCCAGAGTACTGATAATAACTAAAGTATCTGCAGATTGTAAATAATGAGGAAGTTAATTAATTTGGAGTGTAGTCCAAGTTATTTCCTAACTTTTGATTTAATGATTATGTGGTTTTTGCTTAAGGTATAAGAAGTTTTAAATGTTATAATTAAGAATTTCATATAATCACATAGGTAGATGAGATGCACATATATTGCAACCAGGCTATTGACTTGTATGTAAAGAACAGTGTTTGATAGTATTCCAATGGCTTGGCTGATAATGGGTGCCAAATCCTACACTCTTAAAGGTTTTGGGAGTTTATTTATTTATTTTAAAGTGATTGGCATAGGCATTTTAATTGTTAGGGTAAAAGTCTCCTTACTTTGTGTCTTTATTCAGTTTTGATTTTTCAGCTTGCTTCCCTCACCATGATATGTGAACAGTGCTGGCTTGCTTGGTGCTTTGGAAGCTGCAAATAAAGCAAGCTATCATTGATTCCTATCCAGATTTTAAAACACAGTGCCCAAACCTGTAAACTTGTGTTTTGGGAACTCCTTACTAAAGTGAATAGCTCTACTATAGACAATAGGCTGCTCATATGAAAATGTGTTCAAGGACATACCTTAAAACATAATACCTGTTTTATCTTCTTTTAAAGCATTCACAAGATTGGCGGTTCAGAACCATGGCAAAATATTGATCCTGCCAAGCCTCAGAAGGTAATTTGTACATACGTGTAAATAGCATGAATTTCCAACACAATGAATCACTTCTTTCAATGTGTAAGAACTAGTAAAATATGAACAAGAGAACAAGTGTAAAGTTGACATCTATCTAGTTAAAAGTGGAAACAAATGCTTCTTTCATTACTTTGTCTTCCCCCTATTAGCTAATGATAGGGATCTCTTACACTGTAGGTCAGATCTTCAATTCATACCGTGCTTCTGGTTGTTGTCCCATGTCCATTCCCACTCCAAACATCCATTTACTAATTCTGTTGATAACAGTGGAAACTTGGAGTATAGAGGGAGTGCTGTTTACCCTTACTTTGTTCCTTAATTACAGAATTGAGTAAGAATGTTTGAGTACTGTAGCCTGAAGGAAAAATATCTTAATTTATTAGAGCACTTAGGATAAGGAAAAGCAAAATTATTTGGCGTGATTACTTAATTAATATCCAAGTGATTTTCTTCAACAAATTATGTAATCTGTTGCATATTTCTGAAAGGAGAATGTAAAGCCACTAGAACTTCTTCAGCAATACGCTCCTCTTTGATATGGGGAGGTGTGGGAGTGGAGTAAATGCTCCCTGGGATTTTACTAACTTTCACATTTTCCATTTCTTCCAGCTGGTAACAATCAATCAGCAATGGCAACCTATAGAAGAGCTGGAAGAGGTCAAAAAGCTTACGAAGTGAGAAGTTTCTGTTGCCTCAAAAAGGTACCCTATGAATCTAGTGGAATCACTTCTGCACAAACTTGACTACTGAAATCAGTGTGCGGAAATGCTTCTGCTACATTTTTAGGGTCTCCCTACATTTTTTTGGCCTCTGGATGAGGAGTTTCATGTTGCTTTAGAAACTGGCATACAGCATCCACATAGTCCAAAAATCTGAATCAAAATATTCATTTTCAATAAGCATTTGATGTAAATTCTTGAGCATTCAGATAGCAATTATAGATCAAAAAAGCCTTCATAGTTTTTTTAGAATTTCAGGATTTGTTTCAAAATATATTAGTTTTGCCATTTTATTCATTTTTAATAAAATAAATTCTAAATTTGTACATTTCATGTAAATTCAAAAGCCCTTCTAAATTGGGATTCCTGGTCTCCTTACTTTTGTTCTGCATTTCAGTGTTGTATAGAGACCGAATTCACAGCCAGAGGATCTTTGTATGGCAGCATATGTGGTCATACAGTACACTTGCATTCCCTGTCTGTGTTAGATGTGGGGACAGATTAAGTCAAAACTAATGTTGTGCTGCAAATACTGAAACTTACCCACTGAGGAGTCCTGTAGGTTATTTAAGGGTGCATTTGAGACTGCAGATTTAGAACCTCAAAACGTAAGAGTTAAGCATGGCTAGAAGGGAAATGAAAATCAGGTAATTTCTTTTGTATTTAAATGTTGTTCATTATTAAATTTTTTGACGTTACTAGAATTAGAAAATCTGCATCATCCAAAACTACACAGTGTTAATTTCTTCTTTTTGTGCAAGGTTGTTCAAGCGCAAGCTGCAATGTACTGCACAATTAACAATATTTTTAATGATTACTGCGTGCTATTAGGAATATCTCTTTTATCAAATAGAAACTAACTGATTAAAATTAGGAATGATTCTATGAAGAGACAGTTCCTCTTTAAGCTTCTGTGTGTTTGATTATGGGTTAGCCAGGGAAAGAATGTAATGGGCAGGTTCCCAGTAAAATCTTGAGGCAATAAGTGCATCCAATGGCAGAACAGTCCTTTTCTAGATATTTTCTGTATGTGCCTTCTTCCAAGCAGTTTCTCAGTCTATTCCACAGGGTTTTTTTTACAATGGATGATCAGAATTCATAATCCTTTCTGTGAGGAAGAAAGCAAAAGTGAAACAACTGCTAATTGGGGAAAGTCCCCTTAAATGAGTAATAGTCAAGTGCTTTAGGTTATTCTGCTGCAGCAAAGACAAACTGTCTCCTGAATTCCAAGGTAGCTTGGCTTCAGAAGCTGTTTTCTTCAGCTGAGAAAAAAAAATAATCTAAATGTTGCATAAATATTTGTTTATCTAGTAAGGATGACTCAGCAGCATTTATGTTTTAGAGTGAGAGGAACTACTAGTCTTCAGAGTAAGTCCTTAGCCTGCATTTAAGGAATGACATTACAAGAAGATTGAATATCATCGAACCACAAAAATACAGGGCTCTGAGGAATACAAGTTTTATGTCTTTTAAAACAGAAAATATTTTTAAAACTTTCTCTGTATCTCTGTATTTCTGTATTTCTGCTGGACTGTAGCAAAAACAAAGTGCCATGCTCCGAGTTGATGCATTAATTGTTCTTCAGTAAGTCACTTTTTTTGGCTGCAAATACTATGATCTAAGTATCTGTCATCATTGGGAAAATAAGTGTAAGCAAATTTTAGTTAATTTTTGTATTTAGCCACATTTCAGTGATGTTTCCAGTAGCACATTAAGCAGTGTGACTGCTGTCACACTGTGTGACTGCTGTCAGTCACAGGTTGTTGCTTATTTTATCATGTCCTGAAGCATAACACTGTGGTAATAAATCTGTTTTCCTTTGTAAGCTGTTCTGCTTTTCTTTATTAATACAGATTTTTGGGGAGGGTTTATACACAATATAAGAAATCAAAATAATTTTTTGGCAATTCAAAAAGATTAAGAATAGTGTTAAAGCTCTTAGGGTTTTGTGTCTCCTCTGACTGTCCCTAAAAATCTGTCTCCTGCATAGAGCATTTTTTTCTTATGAGTAGCATACACCAAGACCAATTACTGTGTCTCCCCAATCAGCTACTCAACATAAATTTTTAAAACATTGTACAAGTTATTTCCTTGTTCTACAAACAGTAAAGATTCAACTGGTTGAATTTTATGAGCTGATGTTCATGAGAACAGTAAGGCTTCCCTGATCTGTGTCATGCCAACCCATGACTTTTAATTACATGAACAGTTTAGAGACTATTGAAATAATTTAACACCTTTCTTATTTCTCTGTATTTCCTTTGCTGTCTTTAGTCTCCTACTCTATTTTATTCTTGGTTTTGGTTTGGTTCATGTTGGCTTTTTTTACCAATCACTATCTTTGCTCACCCTAGCTAGTACATTTACATGGAACTATATCACTTCCAAATTTCATATTAATTATGAAATTTAATAAAAATGGTCACTAGTTTGTTAAGAGTTTCCAATATAGGTTAGAAACCATTAGAAATGTGTTTTAATAGTTCTAATCACTATTAGAAATCCATCATTAGAATCTATGGTCATGCTTCTCTAAATTTTTCTATGTAGTCTATAAATAAATGTAAATATCTTTCTGGAAGAACAGAATATTAGAAGGCTGCTTTTTGCAGTGTATATACAATGAATTGCTAATTTTTGTTACTACAGTAGTACTTCAAGGCCTTAAAACTGCAGATACTGTGGTGCTGTGGTTATCAGAGTGTGTTGAGATTTTTTGTTTCTTTGCCTGTGATAGCCCCAGTGTCAGCATTTCTCCTTCTGACCCCCTGCATTTCTGTGCCACAAGGTGCTATTAGTGTAGTTCTGCACTGTCTGGTCACTTCAAGTGGTACCCTTATGCAGAAGATAGTAACTTACAGAGGGGGCTGATGCAACTGTTGAAGGAAGTGGTTCATCCTGCAGTTGTTGTCTGCCTTAGTGCAGAGGGTGGCTGTCCCTAGGACTAGCTGTGGAAAACAAACAAGAGTAATGGGAATGATTCACTGAATCCAGCCAATGTTTGGTGTTGGACACTTCTGAAAAAGCTTTCAGGTTAAACAAACATGGCACAGTTTTCCTTTGCTGTCTGAAGCCTTTGCTGTCCAGCACATCCACATGCCATACAGGAGCACATGGACAATGAAATCCCGTAAAAAGTGTAACTGAAATAGAAATAAAAGTACTACTGCTGGTTTGGCCGGGGGCACTGGGGTTGGTGAGTGTTGCCCCTCAGGTGCTGATGTGAACAGGCAGCAGGCAGCTTGTCTGCCCAAAGCTCTCTCCATCGGGAAGCGGCCGGCGCAGTAACGGCCCCTGCGAAGCCGTGAGCTGACACCGCATCCAGAGCACTGCCTGTGCGCCTCGCCCTGGCCAAAGATCACACACCCTCACCAAGGCTGTGCCAACCCTAGTTATGCTGGACCTTGCCCAGATGAACAAGGGGTTTAGTTTAATGAGCGTTTACTTTTAGATAATTTTGTTGTGCGTACGTTCTGGCCAGAGCCATTACTGGGGAGGTGTTGCCCTTCAGGGCTCACCCAGGATGTGAGAGAGCCCCTCACAGCATGGGGAGCCCAGGGCCTGGGACAGAGTTCACCCTAACAAGTGAGAGCTGTCCTGCAGCATCACCATGGTGCCTGGGTGGGGACTGAGGGCCATGTGAGCAAGGTGTAAGAGTGGGGGTGGCAGAGCACTGGTTGGGAGCCCTAGAGACAGTTTGTCTGGGTATCAAGATATAGGCCAGGGCTGGCCTTCACTGCCAGGTTACCATATTATTTTAAATAAACCTTCATATCTTAGAAACAGGGGCATGACAAAGGGCTTGGTTTGGTGTTGGTTTTCATGTTTAAGACTTCCAAGGTTTGGCCTGGTGTGCCAGACCGGCTCCATGGCCTCTGTTCAGGGGTTGTGACACTGCATGGCTCTGTCCCGAGTCCCTGGAGGTGTCTGGGGTGTCCGGGCTGCTGGCTCTGTGTGTGCAGCCCCATGAACAGGCCTGGCTGTGCAGCAGCAGCAGTGACAGCCAGGGCTGGGGTGCTGGGCTGGCAGGTGTGCTCTTGTCCTGGCTGGCAATACCATTTCTGCTGCTCATGGCCAAGATTTGAATGTGTGTAACATTCCCTAAAAGATCCGCGTAAATAACTCAAGACTTCATCATGCAACATTTTTAAGACAAAGCAAGTCACTTTTGTGACCATCTCTCCATAAGGTTTAAAAAATACTTGTGAGCATCTGTTAAAATTCAGGTAGATGTGCTTCCGGTTTTACTGGCTGTCAAGCAGTAGAAAAATAACTCCCTTCAACCTGAAATATTCAATATAGAGTATTTCTAGAGTATTTCTAGACTCTGGTATTACTTACTTGCTGCCTCTCACATCCTCCTCCCTATTGTCTACTGAGACTCATTTCTTTTTTCACTTTTTGGCACGTTTTCTTCTTGCCAAATCTCTGTCTCACCCATCAAAACAAACTACTCAGAAAAAACTTAAATTTTTCTTGGCCTAATTTATTTCTCTATTACTACTGTTTGTTGGTAGACCAGCACTGTGTTCTAGAGTAGATCAGAATATAGTTAGGCTGGTGGTTTAAACTAAGAAATTAGGCAGAAGAGGCCCTGCTTTTAATGTTTGCCTTCTTTCTCCCTTTCTCCTCATCTGCTTTGCTTTATTTATGCTGATGTATTGTAATAAATGCATCATGGGTGGAAAAAAGGCAGACCCTTACTAATAACAGTAATGATACATAGACTGTAAACATTTCATCAAGTCATTATATGCATAAATAAAAAACTACTTTAAATTGTCTTTCCATTTTTTCTAAAAATGAAGCACAAATCTGAGCCATAAACATAAGCATACATTATCTTTCAACAGACTCACATAAAAACATTTGCATTTTTTCTTCGAATTTGTTAACAAATTAACATTATGTTGGTAGGTAGGGTCCATTCCACCGAAAGCTCTCTCTAAACTATGCTGCTGCAGAAAAATAAGGGCCATATCTACTAATAATATTATGGGAGGCTCTTGCTCACCTACTTCTATCTGGATATCTTTTGAGTGAGGGCTGTTCTGTTACTGAAATTCTAAATTCTGTTCATCTGTTGTTTCTGTGCAAGTAAATGGTAAAATAATTTGTTCATGTTCTGTAACTCCAAACTTGAAGTGGTCTGGCAGTTTTTAATCATAAGCACTATAAATCACAGTGATTCCTGTGGCCTGGCAGACTGTGATAATGCCAGTCCAGACAGAAGCTGTGAAACAGCTTTCTTTCATTTGTGTATTTTTTGAGTAATTAGAAGACATAATTTCTGTAAGTTCAAACTCCCTTAGCTCTCCCTCAGCCAGATTTACTGACTTCACTGACCCCAAGTGTTGCTGAAGCAGGGCGAGGAGATGATAGCTCTTGAACTTGGGACTTTTATCACAGACATTGATTATATAATCAGATTTCCCTGCTGAAGGGCATGGGAATTCTGCATAGACATTGCTGTTACCAAATGATGGTAAACTGAGAATCTAGAGACTCTAGAGCATAAGTCATTAGGATACAGCACCAAAAATAGACTATGGGGACTAGAGCTCTGTAGCAATCCTGTCAAAATCCTAAATCATTAAATCATGCAGTCCCAAGGCAGAGCCGCCTGTATCCCATTTTACAGTTCCAGTTCTGTAGAACTCTTTGGTTTTCTATCATTTTACTCAATTTTACAGTATTTGGCATGAGATCAGTCTGGTCTGGTACTTTAGAAGTAGACTCTGGGCTCAAGGACTGCATCAGCCTTTTACACAGAACTGTATTTATCTTCAGAAAGCACTGATGCTGTGTGAGGTGTAAATGAGGAACGCTCACCTCCCCACTAGATCATAACAGAGATTGTCAACAGCATAATGTCAGTGAAAAGCTGGAGTTCTTTCCCTTCCTGTTTCAGTATTGGACACTGAATTTTTCATTGCAAAGTTCTGTATTATCTGAGAGTTCAGAAAGCCACACAAGTCTGAAAAACTTCTTGCATGTACATAAATGTGTTTAAGCTTTCAACTTTAGCAAAACTATCACATTCTTCATCTCCTGTTGGCTGCCACTTCTTTAATTGAAATAAATGTATTTCTAATAGGCAGGTAACTAATAAACACCTCCCTTTATCTGATGCTGCTGCTGCACAAACAAGGAAGTAAATGCAAAAAGTCCTGATCCCTGGTAGTAACAGAAAAATCTTATCAGTTTGCCAAAGAAAAGCAGTCATCTACTGCTAATAAATCACCAATTCACTACATTAAAAGAAAGGGAAGCATAGGGTTTTTATTCAAGCTGTTAAAACTGTTTCATTTAATGATGCATCTTTCCCTTCTGCTGTGACTTTTATAATTCAATAAAGCCTAAATATTTTTTGAAGACTGTTAGCACTATGCTGCCCATGCTGTTAGCATTATTAAATGTGTTAGCAGTATGCTGCCATTACTGTGTTTAGTTTTCCTCTTGGCAAATGCTTTGAATGAAACATGCTATGGTCAAAAAAAATTAATTCATCTTCAAGACTACAGTATCCACCTTACTCCCTAAAGCAGAAATCCACAACACAATCCCAGTCACAATGACTTGCAGTTCTAGTCATTGCCTCACTGCCAAGCTCTTGCCCATAATTTGCATGTTACAATAGCATGTTTTACAAAATAGATGGAAAAAAACATTAGTTTGAAGTTAGGTGAATGTTTTACACTGAATGTTTTTGTATGATTTCAGGGAGGCATGGAATTAATAGAGTGAAGTTTGCAGTGGTTGTATATATATACTAGTGTTTTTTGAAAATTTTCTCTCTTCTTAAGAAAAATTAAAATGCTTAAGAACTGGGCCTGCCTGTGCTCAAGTTCCTGTATTTTTATTCGTTCCCAGAGGAGGCATTTCCACTACACGAAACAGGGTGTTACAGGGAAGTTTGGGCTTGAGGATTTACTGTTGAGAGTGTCACTTCTCAGTAGGTGTAAAGGGCACAGGTGTACACCCTCTGCAGTAAACAGAATTACCACCAAAGTCATAGGTGGATTCCCTCAATAAAGAACCACAGTGTCTGCCCTTCCTGTCTGCTTTTAGAAATCCCCACAGTTGTCTGGCTGGCAGTGCCACAGGTATAACCTGCATTCCTTAAGGAATAGTACAGCACAGGGTGTTGCTGTAGCTACAGTATACATTTGTTGAAACAAAGTGTAATCAGTTACAAAAAGCAAAAGCAAAGTGAAGTTCTTCATCTACAGGGCTTTTTTCTTCTTCACTAAACAGATAAAAGAAAGTATGGCAACCCAACAAAGAAGGGAGATGGGGGCAACTCCAGTATTCTTTTTTTTCATACAGTAATGAAAGTTTTTGGTGTGGGATAGACAGTTAAAACATACCTTGTTTAGGAGAAAAGTGACTGTAAAACCATCAGATATCTTAGTTGAACTGCACAACAGATCAATTTCTGCTGCATTCTGTAAAGGAAATTGGTATTGATTTCATTTCTGACCACCACAGTTTGCTCCAGGTCCAGTAGTATGTTCCATACTTGGTTGCATGGTAGTGTAATGGAGTCTAATATTTCCCAGTTGCTATCTGCACTACCCACATGACCTGGCTTTATGTTTTCTTCTCTCCTTCCTTTTTTTGTACACAAACACACCTTGTATCATAAACAAAATATGAACTTGAAAAAATTAAGAAGAACTTTTAAAAAAGCCATGCAAACAACCCTGCAGTATTAATAACCCTGCTTGGCCATAGCAGGGGGTGGGCTGGTTAGTGGAGTTTTATTTTGTTATTACTCCAATTCCATGATCAGCTTCCTTCTAGCTCTGACAGCTAAAATTAGGAACTAGCTCTTCTCTTGATCCTCTCCTCAGAGCAATCTCAGACGTGGTAAGTCTGTGGAAGAAAAATATTCTGCTTTCATTTCTTCTTTACAAAGACAGTTAATAAGAGTTAATGTAACGAGCTGAATAGCTGCATAGCTATCCACATCTAAAACATATCTTCATTTACAGCTAACTGCATGAACCTTTAACATTTGATAAGCAGAGAGTTACTGTTCTTTGATTTTTCTATTATATGACTTGAACTTTGCTCTGTGGCAAGTTGAGGAAGCTAGGTTGCTTGAAAACCATCCTTATTTATTCCATCTAGGTTCGGTTTCAAACAAATAGAAAGAAACCAGTGTATAACTGGTTGGGCAATTTCTGTTTCCAGTTTAAGGTGTGTCTCTTCTGCAATAGCTTAGAAAATACAGAATTGCTTAATAGCTTCAAGAAATTAAAGAAGACTTTACTGGAAGGATGTTGTGGTCTGAGTTCATCAGCCTCCCTCATCTGTATTTTCTATATCTGAAGTCTGTTCCATTAAATCCAAAACCACCCCTGTAGTAGCAATTGCAGAATGTAAACACAACAATATTTGTCATTTATAATTGTACCTGCATAGTTTGAAACAATTTTTTTTCCCTTGGTTTATGTTTTTGATTGAAAGTGTCCTCTGATTCTTCAGGAAAAAAGCACAGTCAGGAATGTTTCAGATGGAAGCATCTGTTGTCCTGGAAACATGAACTCAGCACCCCAAAGCAGGAATACTTATTTTCATAGAAACAAAGGGCTTGCATGATAACTTACCTTGTTAAGGATTAATATTAATTAATATGATCTAATTACATTTCAGGTATCGGTAGCCTTAACTAATTTCTACTCATATGATTGTTTTTTTCTTAGATGTTTGTAACTGGAGGAAAGCACTAGAGCCTGCATTCCATGTATTTACCCATATATGCCTTCAAGAAGTGTCTAAAGTCCTTCCCAGTAATGGATTAGACAGTCTGTGTTGGGTTTGTGCTTTTCCTTATTGCGTCCGTTAAAAAGTTAAATCCCCTGTGGATTTTTAGGAAAAAGTAAGAGGATTTGGTGGGGGTCTATTGGGGGGAGGCAAGGGGGGTTTGGTGCTGTTTCTTTACTTGCTCATAAGACATTTCCAGCATGGGTAATAGAATATGTTCCCTCGGCAGCGGAAGCCTCCGTGGCTCTCCTCGGCAGCAGCTCTTGGGAGCGCTGGGAGCGGAGCGCCATCGCCTGGAAAAGCCGGGAACGGCCTGGAAGGCTGCCCGGGGAGGAGAGCCTTTGTCCATACAGGTGTGTCACACTTGTTCCCACAGGGGAAACAGGAACACGAGAAATCTGTTAAAAATGCAGAATGATTGTATGCTACGTTGAACTATAGAGCACCGTAGTAACTATGAAAGTGTTTATCTCAAAAATTCTGTTTTACAATTAAAAGGCCAGATACTAGACTTAGGTAACTGGTTTTATAAGTTCAAGTTTCATCAGTTTATTTAGAGATTAATTAAATAATTTCTTTGTGTGTGCTTTGGGAAAAGAAATAGAAAGATTACAGGCACTTGGGTGCTCTTAATGCACTCGGGATAAATGCAAGTTTTTAGTCTGCTTGCGATCTGGGTCCTTTTGTTTATTCATCAGCTGAACTAAAAGTCCCTGTGTGTATCAGCACTTCGTTTACTATGTAAAACAATGCAAAACACACTCTACACAGACAACACTGATGATTTATGTGCCCTCATGTACTGGCTGATAATGGTCCTGGAGAAACTTATCTTTTTACCATGTATAATAATAAGACAATCATGAAACAGTCATCTTAAGGATAAAATTATATTTTTGCTCATGAAATGGCTTTTTTTCCCTATATAAATTGATGCCATAAAAGGTGTAAATGCTTCATTGCTATAATAAAAGCAGTTATTTTATCCTGCATATTTAGCACCAGTTGCTTTCAAACTGTGCATTACTGAGAGAAAACAATGTAGAAAAGGAAAATAGAGATAAAAGAGCAAAAATACTCAAAAGAGCCAATATAATGATGAGGATATCATCATTTTACAGCTTTACACACAGAAGGCAGTCACACGTGTGTTTTAAGAGCAGATTGCTGTGGTGGCTGCAAAACAGAAAATTGAAAGGATCCATATTTATTCTAGTAGCTTCCAAAGTTGTGTCAGGTATTTCAGAGAATGAAAGAGCATGTAGGGTCCTGGCTAGAGCATTCAGCTGTGGAAAATGGAATAAGAAGAGGAGACCAGTAGGGGATTTTCCAGCTCCAGAGCACAGAGACTGTCAGTGCCCAGCACAATTTGTTATAGAGGGGAGGAGAGGGTGAAACTGGAAAAGGAATTAAGGGTGGGGAATGTGGAGGTTTTTTATGGTAGAAAGGGAATCTAGAGGCTTTCAGATTAGGTCTTTCCTGTGAATTAGCAACTTGGTTAGAAGGCTTTTCTTTTTTTTTAATTATCAAAGAGGAAATTCTCTTCAGGCAAAGGCAGGCCTGTATTTGAACAGCACAGTTCTTGGGGTATGTTCCACCCCTGGTGCAGTGAGAGAAGCTCCTGGTGACCCTGTGAGCAGCAGTGCCCAGAGTGTGAGCTGGACATTATTAATGGAACTGTGGAGATGACAGAATATGGCAAGAAAACAGAGAGGGAAGCTGAGAGCAGTGGCATAATGGAAAGAGCTGGTGATACATGGCATTTGAGCTACATGTGCTCGCTCCTGGAAAAGCTAAATGTGTTTGGAGCAATCAGCAAGAAAAAAGACCTTGGCAATGCCCTTTTGGATAGAGGGAAATGAGCTGGATACTTCAGGGGATTGTCCCCTTCTCTTGAGATCCCAAGGGAACTTCTCTGGCAATGGATTATTGGACTAGGAAGGTGCTGCAGAATGTACCATGTCTTTTACCCAACTACTCATCTTTGTTTATTACAGTTATTTGTAGAGAGGAATAATGCTTTAACAGCCCTGCCCTGTGCAGCATCAGTGCAATGTCCTCATGAGATCCCACCAAAATACCTGAACAGAATCCTTGCCACTCATTACTTGATGGGTGTCTTCTGGGGTTTTTGCTTCTATGTCAGAAAATTACTTTTAAATGCCAGCCTTCTGCTTTTCTGAGTCACTCTGCCACTTGGGAGTGATTCTGCAAGATATAGCAGATATGTACAGTAGTGAGATAATTGAAGACCAGATTCAAGTATGACATTTTAAATGGTAATTCTGCTGGTGAAGAAAGAAATGCTGTTGGTATTGAAAAGACAAAATGTCAACACAATTAAAAACAAAAACCAAACCACATATTTAAGCAAGGAAAACATTCAGAAACAAAATTTGTTTCTGATAATTTTCGTCTTAGGATAAGAACACTTCAGAAGGGAAGAGTAGGATGTGAGGGTTTGCAGTCTACTCATATGAAAATGTTTATTGACTCATATGAGTAGGTTGTCATCAAAACTGTATCTGTGCTTCAGAAAAGGATGGGTGACAATCACAGATTTAGAAAGGAAAAACCTTCTCCTAGTGTGGACTTTCAGAAGTGACAGAATTTTCCTGGAATTTCATCTGTTCAGTCAGCAAGAACATTCCAGCACAGCTCTGGAAACCAGGGATACTCGTTGTGGAAACCTGCTTGGATCTTAGAAGTTTTTTGTTTAGAAAGAAGTTCTGCTGAGTATATGCATTTTCATTTTAGGCAGAGGATTTGTTAGAAGGAAAAGAATAGTGTAAGAGTGTGTAAACTATCTTAGCCACATTAAATAATCTGGGTTGCAAAAACATGAGACCTTATTTATTATAATGCCCCTTTTCTCTGAGCTAATACTGAGAACAATCTTGGAGTAGCTATAAAAACTTACTGATTATTTTATTTGTTATTCTCATTTCATCTTCTGTTGCCTTTTCTCTGAAATTCTAGTCTACAGATCTTGGCAACAAGGGCCCCTCAAGGGTGAATGTAGGGTTTCAGGAATGTTTTGCCAGTTGCTTTATGATGATCCTTCACCATACTTTGTCAGCTTATACTTTCTGAAGTGCAATTATTGCATGTGAAATCACAAATCTTAAATTGTTCTGACTAAAAACAGAGAATTAAATCTATGTATAGCATCTGCAAACTGAGTTGAAGCTGTGTTCAGACATTTCAAAACACAGCTGCCCTAAGAATCAGATTGCTGTAAGAATTTGAAGATGATTAGAGAGAGAAATACAAATAAGTATTTTATAAGACAATGTGAAGTTTAAGAATTGATTTAATAAAACCCACAATAAAACAACACACCTTTTTTCTTCAATTAAACAAATGTACAGTAAATTATTAAAAAACTGCAAATACAATACATGTCTACTGTACTTCAACATCTAATTACATCAACTGTAAACCCCAATTTAATTAAAACCCATTTGAGCATTAGTATGTGCAAAATACCTGTTGTTTCTGGTTTTTGCCAGTAAGTTTCAAAGGATGGGATTTTTCATTAACTGTGATATGGCTTAATTAATGATAGTGTTTGTATTGCAGCATTACCTTCCCAAGCACAGTGCTGCTTTTCAGCTGCATGTGCTCCCATGCTGTACACCAGTGTTCCCGTTTCTTGCCCAAACAGATACAAACACAATCCAGTGTTATGTGCACTTTGTCCAGATTCACAATGTGCTGTCAGCTTTCATCAATAAAAATTCATCATGTGATGCCTACTTCCAAAAAGGGAAGAAAAGAGGCCAAAATTTTGTTGCCACCAAATCAGCCTTATGAAAATGTGAAACCCTAGCGAGTTTCAAAACAGAAAATAGCTGAAGTATTCACAGCTGAATATCACAAAAACCATAACTGGGCAAAAGCTTTCCTTTCTGATCCACACAGAGAACTACTTTTCCTGTCAGTGAAGTTCTGCAACAAGTTAAAGTACAGAATAAACAAAGAATATTTGAAGCCAAGTTCTTGCCATCTTCTGAACTTTGTAGATCATGTTCTTGCTGCCCTTAGCTTCCTGAATGCCAATGACGTCAGAAGCAGGTCAAATCTGGGCTCGTAGGTGCATGATAGCTTGGTGTAAAGATTTATTATCTTGGGTACATTCAGAATACAGGGGCTCCACAATGAGGCCAAACAGTTCCACGTTGTGGGCTCTGAGCTGTCCAGATGAATTCAGTCTTTCCAGGTTGCCTCCTCTCTGTGAATACAAAAGGGCCTTTCTGCCACTGTAGGCTGTTATGATATTGTTGTTCAACACCTTGCTTGGATTTTGCTTTATCCATCAGCTAAATAGTGGGAACTGAAGGGCATTCCTGTCAGGATGCTGCCACACTGTGCTTAAAGCAAAGATGAAAGGTCAGAGATTGTGATGGGTGGAATTGTGCATGTCTAAAACTTCTGCTCCCCACTTTCCTGTTAGATGCACTGATCTGTAGATTGCATTTGAGAGTATTTCCAAGTCAAATATCACTTCTATCATTTGACTTTTCTTTTAAAACAAAACAATCACGGAAAAAAATATCAATTACAGGACATTTATTAATTACAATTAGAATGCATGCTAATCAACTGGCCTTTTAACGTGAATCAAATGATGGTTTAGACATTCAAGATTATTAATAATAAATTCATCTTACAAGTCAAAACTTTGTAAAATAAATAACCTGTTTCTAATGTATAAATCCTATTCTAAAACACATTAAAGATAACTGATCTCTTAAAACACTTTGGGTCCAGTGTTGGGTCACTAGATAAATACCAGAAGTCTGGGCAAGGATCTTCCTGTCTGGATCTCTGAATGCCCAGATTAAAGCTAACTTTCTTGTCTGGGTACACTAAATTCTGTATTTTGCAGTGTCTCCAAAGACACAGTTTCAACAAGAATTCAATTTAATGTATGTGTTATTAGTTTGAGATACTGTCTGAAAATTACTATTGCAAAAATACTGAGTAATGAATTTGGGGATCATGATATATTGTGCAACCCTGGTATGATCAGCTTTAGACACTTTTGACTGAAATACTGAATACCTGATTCTCCTTTTGGAGTGCAGGTGCTTTGTGGTACGTAATGTTTAAAGGACAATATTGGACTGTAATTTGTGAGGTATCTGCAGAGCCACGTTCCAGTTTGTAAACAATAATCCAAAACCAGCTTTGTCTCAAAATCATAATAAATTGAATAAACCAGTACGACGGAGAGAGTGAAATACATGTTCTGTAGGGCGACCACTGCACTTCTTGCAGCACCAGTTCTCCCTGCTGCATGTCCCATGGTACAAATCCACATATTAATGGGTACTATTGGATAATTTTCATTTTGCATTTATTGCTCTCAGTCTTTGACTACACAAGGTAAAGAATAAGGCAGCAGTTCCCAAAACATATGAAATTAGGCACTGGAACTCTGACAACTCGCGCAGGTTTTGCTCATTTCCTGTTTGTAACTCTGAAGCTGGACAGAGCACTTGTACATTCCAAACGTGTTCAGCAGCAGTTGTCGGGCCTTGGACTGAACGTCCTCCCATTTAGATGAACTACCAGGAACTGCAAAATTAAGAGAAGAATTAATAAATTCACTCCTTAAGAAACCTCAGCAATGCAGAAGTTTTTATCATGGTGTCACCAATGAGAATAATTTTTGCTCACACTTTTTATTAATATTGTTCTTGTGGTCACTGTGTACTCTGTCTTTATCATTTTACACCTCTCTTGATAGAACCCTGTGTGTGTCTGATACTTTCCCCCCAAAAACCTGAGCTCTCTTACTAAGAATAGATATTCATAGTATAGTTAGATGTCTGAATCAGCACATATTTTGGCAAAACATTTATTTTTCCTATGTTAGATTGTTCCACATTAGAACTTCACCTTTCTTTCCCTGAACATGTAAGAAAATTTCGGAGGAGAAATTTTGTGTTGCTTTTTTTTCCCTACACAGAGAATCTGCACTGGACATTAGGGCATGAATGTATTTTATTTGCACAGTTTTCGTTTACACCATGTCTTTCTTGGCCAAGGTGTTCTATTCCTTGCTGTACAAAACCGGAGTTAGTAGATTTTCCTTCCCCAGAATGATTATTTCTTGGTTCAATTTAAATAACAATATGAAGAGGAAAAGGTGGGGTTTTTCCTAAACTTGGATTTAATTTAGAATTATGCTATCCAGCAGCTTACCTAGTTGCAAGTGGACTATGGCAGTTGTTTTTCCTGCAGTGAGAGACCAAACATTTAAATCTTCTATAGAATAAACATCCTCAATTTTCATCAAGTCTTCCTTGATACGATCCACATTTAAGTGCCTTGGAACTCCTGTGATACCAAACGTGAGATAAAATTAATTCCGTCTTCTGCAAAGTCTCAGTAGCCTTTAAAATGTCACGACAGATCTCAATGTCAAAGGAATTAGAATTTGTGCTGTTGGAAGCGATTAGTAACTTCCATGTTATCAACAGAAAACAATATGGAAATGTGCCTGTTAAGTCTGGTACGGATACAGAAGTTGTCCAGGAATTGCAGAGCTGTCTCAATGGAATCTTCTGTCCAGAATCCACACTCTGCCAACAGCAACATTAGATCCTATGCAATGATGTGCTTTTGTTGACAACTTCACTGCAGCTTCTAACCCTTAGTAACTGCTTAGGCCAGACTCTAGGGTCAAAAACAAATGCTAGGGCCTGTCTCCTGAAACTGCTTTTCAGGTACGTGGGATCATGTTCACAGGCTACAGTAATCCACGTGCAGTGGTCAACACAGAGGACTGTGTTTTACAGAGTGTCATCTCTGCAAATCAGAGATCAAGTCCTTTTGGTATTTTCAGCAATACCAAAATACCAGAATACCTTTTGGTATTTTCAGCACACATTTCCCTAACTTACCACCACCATCCTTTTTCTGTACAAAGGGCAAAATCAAAAGTTTAGATGATCAACATGGGTCAAAAGCTAATGCAGGTACTGAATAAACTCTTTCTGAGTAGTTTTGATGCTACAGTAGCTTTTATTGCTTATCTTCTAGTTTTATGGAGTTTCTTTATGTACACTATGAGGAGTTCAGCCACTTGCTTCTCAAATTTCTTCAGACTTTTTGCATGACTTCTCTGAAGCTGGTGCCTTACTGTCTCTTAAATTATGTTATTTCCAGTACTGTCTCTTTTGAAAGTTCAGTGTCTAGGACTGTCTCACACGAAACAAAATCTTCCTTCTAGTGGAGACCATCAAACATTATTTAGTGGATAAATAACTAGCTAACTGCCTGGTATTTGTACAGCTTTCTTTTTCCCTGGAAAAATGGACTTAAATTCTCATATCTACATCATACTTGTGATGGGCTTCCATTCTGCCTCATAAATCTATATTAAAAGCTAGAATCTCGTTGCTTGTGTTGGACAGCTATTTAATTTCTTAATTTAGCATTCTCAGTATAATGAGAAAACTGAAGTTAATACCAAAAAGTTGATTCAACTTCAAGGGCCTTGATGCTGCAGCAGCAGTTTCCAGTATAAACACAAGGCCATTCTCTGGAGATCCGGAATTTCAGCTGGAAAAGTACCCTAGTATGCATAAAGCCCATATATCATCACTTTTAATGACATCATTAATATGGAGATTTTTATGACAACTGGGATACCTATGCAAACAGCTATAACACAAAACATCTGGAATCTGATACTTCATTAGTTGTCTTATCTGTTTTCTTCAGCTAAATCTATTGCCTTGGAGCTAACTGAAGGTTCTTCTAATTTCATAATTTTTGCCTTCTCAGTGAACTACTACTTTGATTTTTTTTTTAATCTTATGTGACAGCAAAAGCACTTAACTGAAGATTTTGAGGTTTCTGATTGAACCTTGTAACACAATAAAAGTAAAGTCGAAGGTAATTCACATGAGACAGTTAGGAATGGGCAGTTAAAACTTAGGATTTTTCTCCCAGCCCTAACATCTTCACTTTTTATAAAGTAATAGTACTAGATCAAGCAGTAACAGTTGCCATGTAAGCTGTGAAAAAGCAAAGGATGTTGCTGACATGTTTCCCTCTATGTCACACAAGATAAGATCCTTCAGCCCATGTTCAGCTTTTTCTTCCCTTTTTTTCCTGCATTTTACACCACAGTTAACTTGCAGCTTCCCCTATGGGAACAGTAGATACATGCAAGAATACAAAGGCACTTGTGGGAAAGGGGAAGACAGGACTGGCATGAACCACATATCCAGCCATTTGCCTATGCATTCACTTTGACTGCACAAGTAATTAAAATGAGAGTGTAGAACTGAGTCTGGGCAAATATTCACTTGATTCAGCTGAGAGTCACTGCAGGCACACAAGAAAGTTCTGTACATTTCACATCTGCATCTCCTGATGGTAAAGAGTAGGCAGACACAGGACTTGTGTTGTTCTGGCCATAGTCAAAGACACCTAAAAACTGCTGCAATTTAGAGGAGCCATAAAGAACCACCAGACTAAAGCAGCACCAAGACAGACAGGTCTCCGGGTACAATCTACACAGAGATTGGGATCATGATGTCAAGAAAACTGGTATTTTCCATGTAAAGTACTGCAGATTGGGCACAGATCTTACCTTCCAGAATAATAACTCCCGTGTCACACAGAATTCGAACTGTTGTAAAAACCACCAGTATGGAAAATACATATGTACATATAGGATCAGCAATCTTGTATTCTGGCTGCAAAAGGGAAATTTCACAATGTCAAAGGATGTATGAAAACAAGATCACTTACAAAAATGTGTCTCAGAAAACACGGTTACTTCTAGTTCCAAGTTTCATGATTTTTTTTTTTTTGTTTGAATAGTTACAATATAGTAGTAGATACAGTTTTGCTTATTCTGCATGAGGTATGAAGCTTATCATAAAATATAATTCAAAAGGTATTTTTAATAACTTAAAAAACAGGCCTCTCTTGACTTTAATCACCAGAGCTGAACTGCCAAGATTCCCCGTGCCTCCAGGAGAGGCCCTTCCTTACCTTAAAGCGGATGATGTAGGCAGCTACGAGCACCCCGATGCTCTGTACCAGGTCCCCCAGGGCGTGCACAAACGCTGCTCTCACGGCCAGGCTGCTGTGCCCGTGGCTGCTGTGCCCGTGGCTGCTGTGCCCGTGGCTGCTGCCCTGGGCTGCGCTCGGAGAGCTCGGCTGAGGTACGTGAGAGTGAGCGTGGGAATGGGAGTGAAGGTGGCCAGATTGATTCAGCAGAAACCCCATTCTGAAAGTGGAAGAAGAGATATGCTTCAAGAAACAGGCTTTAGGGTTTGTTGAGTGGGGAGGATTTGTTAGGGTTTTTTCATTTTAAACCAAATAATTGAAAAATAACACTCGGTGTAATGTCTTGTCTTATTTGGGAAAATTAAGAGGTCCAGCAAAATTACATCCCATGACAAAGTTACAGGCCATGAATGAATTAGCTGCTTATTGAGAAATACATTTATGAGTGTTAATGGAGAGAAAGATCTTACATCAAGTTAACTGCAACACCGACGGCTGCTGTGATGAGCATGATATCACCATTTATTTCATAGTCCATATGGATAGTTCTCTGAACAGCCTCATACAAGAGGAATGCCATAAGGATATAGACCAGCAGTACACTAATGATGGCTGACAGAACTTCTGCAAACAGAAAGCAAAAAACATTATAAAAATGTGTCTCAGATCCATTTCTATTTCCAAATTAGAATGTGGACAGGGCCTTATTCTAACTACTTTATCCATCTCATACCTAATAGAAACTAACAAGTTGTGCGGCAAATAAAACTTGTAAAACAGGATTAACCAACAGAGTTTGTTCTAATTCACTCCTTTATATGTCCCTGTCATCAGTATATACCTCAAATTATGCTTTCTCTGAAAACTTCTGCACAGGTGATGATCCTGATGTCTTCAGATAACCCAGAACATTTGCCTGAGAACTCACAGGCAAAGGCCTTGTCCAAGGATAAGGAGGAGAGGTGATCTCAAACATTACCAGCCTACCCACAAATAAGGGAAACCTTGATTTTAAGTGTCCAGAGTATTAAGCTGGATTTAGAAATTACTTTTATATATCCTTTTGTATTTAGGATGGAGAAGAAATTACAAGAAGATAAAGAAATCAAACAGTACAAACTTGTCACACATGATACTCTTAAGCTCCTTGACATATGTGTTCATAAATGCTATCTGAGGCAGATTTCAGCTACAAAGGCTTGCTTAATGTAACTTCCTGTATTGCTGTGATATGTTGTTCTAACATTATCTAATATTTACCACATGTTATTATTTCACAAAAAGCAAGAGCATTATAACCATTATTTTGGCAGAGGAATTTTATCTGATCAGCAGGGACTTTCAAAAGGAAACATATATCTAAATAAAGATAAAAATTAGAAAACTAAGAAAAACTAGTGTTTCATTGTCCTATGCTTTCTGCTGCCCTTTACATCTGTGGAAAGTGGTTACAGTTCTCTACAAGGTTCCTGCTGTTCAGATAGGAGGTAAACAGGGCTAAATATTTTATAGGTCAGGACTTTTGTGCTGTCTCAGTACCCAAGCCATGAAATTGTGCTGGTAATAGCACATGAACCTGAGAAGGGTGAGTCCACACTACAGTTTTAAGGTCCTACTATAAAGAAAATAGGTATTGCCAAATGGGCCACTAGATTGCTTTTATCATAAACATACTTTTACCCTCTAGCTTCATATTTTAAAAACTATCGCCTGCAGCAGCTGAAACTTAAAAAAAAAAAGGCAACACAGCTGACAGGGAAAACATTAGCCCAGTTAAAGACTGTCTCAGTTATAATCAAGTTAATACAGGGCTTTACAAAAAGCCCTGGGAAAACCTTAATGCTTGCTCCATTGTATTGCATATAAATCTGCAGCCATGCCTGAGTAATCTGTAATCATTATGCATAATGCTCATTACTGTCACTTGCCAGATGGATCACTGGGATCTCAGCCTTCCTCTGTGAACTCAAAGATCAGAGGTGGAATTAATTTACTTGGAATTGTAATGGTTTTTCTTCCCCCTAGTTCCACACATGTTGCCCTGATTTATTCCCCAGTAAGGGCAAAATTCTGCCCTTGGCTGTACCATAGCTCTAAGAATACTCATCTGAGAATTGCCTCTCTTCTTCCTCTGCTTTCAGTCTGTCAGCCTGAAGTATAACTTGGGTTACTGCAGATGTCTTCTCTAACAGAGAAGTGTTTTAATTTTATTTATTGAGTGTTACAGAAAAAAAAAAAGCATGCAGCTATATTAGCATTTAAATGTCACCAAAATCAGTTGATCCATGCACTGAATTTTTAACATCATTATGGGAGAAGAAACTCACACCAACACATTCAGCTGCTGGGTAGTGTGTCAATGCCTGGATGAGGAACAGCATTATCAGGCATTAACAAGGCTCTGAAAGTCAACTGTCATAATCTGAGATGATTCCAGAGCAACTTGAAAATCCTGGAAATATCCACAGAAATGGAAATTATCTTTACGAAGCTGGCAGATTATTCAGGGCAAAAGTCCTAAAAATACACAATACATTGCTTAGAAGGTTTTCCAGAATGCTTTTTTAAAAACTTGTGAAGCCATAGCACATTAGTAATTACCAGAGAAATAATATAGTGTGCTTTTACAATCTAAAGCCATGTTTTCTGCAATGGAAACCAGTGTTTTCCTTGCAGTTTCTTCCAGAGTCACTGTCACATCAGCATTGTAGATTTGTGCTGAGATCTTTCACTTCTTGTGAAATGAACTGTGCATGGTCTCAGTGGACTGGCTGACTCTGTCATTGCTAACATTGTCTCTGCAGCAATGGATGAGTGCCAGGTTCCATATCTATGCTTAAATCTGCTCAGTGTCTTGCTAAAAAGGAGGTATCTGCACTTGGTGGAGAAAGCGAACTATTTTCGGCTTCAAGAATTTAATTCTTCTTTAACATGACTGCAGTTTCCATTATTTTGTCTTCACTTTTCTAACCTATTCCTGAATCTGTCAGCTTCCTTTTCACAACTGAAAATGGAATGAAACTGAAGATGGAACTTATGTATTCAAAAAGAATTCAAATAAATGAAAATTAGTGCTAACTTCCTTCTGGAATTTGACTAGACAACCAACAAGCCTCTTGCTTTTACAAGGCAATGTGTATGGGAATAATTGAAAATTCATCATTCTGCAAACAAAAATTATAACAAGTACCAGAAACATTGTTCATTAGAAAGTTTTCATGCCTACTGAATGGATGATGGATTATCTTAAAACTTAATGCAGAGCAGGTCAGCGATGAGACAGTTCTTGCACATATTCCCAGCTTTAAACAAATAATCCACATATTCTTCTGTGACAGATGCCCAATCTGTACCCTACTTTTAACATCCTGACATGTTTTAACATCTCTCTTGTGAAGTTTAAGCTATTGTTGAACTGATATTATTTGCTGACAAGCTTCTTACATATAGGTTACTTGGAAAAATGTGTTACAACAAGGATATACCCTAGAAACTGCTTTGTTCCATTGCCAGCACTCACTGATGTGTGAAACTGGGCCCTCAGGCCACAGCATTCAGACTGGGTGCCTAAAATCAGGCCAATAAATTTCACAAATGTGAATTTTTAAAATACCATATATAGTAATTTTGAACCATCCCATCTTCTGTACTTTGGGGGTCCCTGGCAAAGCCTTGACTCACTTCCTCTTCCTTCCTGCAGCACAGAACCTCTTCTCCCCAGCCCCAGGCTCTCCTCCTGCTCACCCAGAGAGCTGCACTGCTGCTACTCATGCAGGATGGTTGAAGTTAAAAGGAACCCCTGAAAACTGTGTAGTCCTGCTCAAAGGAGGGTCAGCAACAGTGGCTCGCTCAGGGCTGCCTCCAGGTGGGTTTCATGTATTTCCACTCCACAACCTGTTCTAGTCTTTGACCACCTGCTGGCACTGAGAGCAGAAAAGGAGGAGCAATTGTTGCAGAACTGAGAGGCTGCTCCCTGTAGCTGCTCCTAGAGAGAAGGGCAGTACAGGTTAATTTTGTGGGCCACATCTGGCCCATGCACCACCACTAGATCAGTCTGGCTAGTATTTGACTAGTATTTTTCCCAGCAGTAAACTGGAAAGAAAAAAATATACAGAAAATGAGGTGGCAGGAATCCTCAGGGATTTCTTCTTTCACATTAATTGAAAAGTCAGTGAAAATTACAGAATTGAGTCATATTTTAATGGTTAAATAAGGTCCTTTTATTTTTTTTAAGATAAACCCCTGTTTTAAGCTAGGCACGTTCAAGGTATGTGCTATTTGATTTTAGAAGAGTTACAAAGACATATAAACTACCCAAATTATTTTGAAATAGGGTTAAAGTATGTATGAATGCTAACATCCTTCTGGAGAGTATGAGCAAATGCCAGGGGCATACCTGCAAGGTCAGGTTTCAGTATCAGAGGAGCTCCTATCACAAAATTAAAACTTCATGAAAGAAAAGTTTGTAATGGGAAATGCTGGCATTGCTAATGCTTTCTTGCTAGAGCCCCAAAGAGCTTAGCTAGTGTACAGAGTTATGCATTCATGCACTAGTGACTAACTGATGACAAATGACAAGGAGTGATGAAGTTGTTGAATTCTACTGCTGTTCTAGCAGCCAAAATAAGAATTGCAAATAGTGACTACACAAGAATGAAATTCCTTGAAAAATGTATGCTACAGAGTGCTATAGAAAACAGGTAGAAAACTGGGACACTAGAAATTATCTATTTCATGAAAAAGATACTTTGAAGTTTTTGCTAAAATGTCTACAGACCTGCAGCTGTATATTATAGCCAGTTAGCAACCACATGAAAACACTCTTCATCATCGTTACATTTCCAAACATGAAGTAATAAATCCTGAAAATATTCTTCCAAGGGTTAGTCCATAATTCTGTTTATAATTCTTTTTAGAGACACCTAAACTGGACAGAGGTTAAGTAATTTGCTGTATTGTGCAAACCATGGGGCATTTTGACCTCAGCTTTCTGTGGTTTGGGGAATGCAAGAGGAATACTGACTTATACGAGTTCTGGCAGGGCAGAGCTCTCTAATAATATGTTCTACATAACTTCTTAGTTGTGGATTAAAATGTAATTTTTCACATTGAATAGGATCTTTTTCCAGTATCACAATTCTGCTGAAGTCAACAGGATTTGTTACCTCCTGGGCACTGGCAATAATCTGTTGTGAACAACCATAGGCTGACATGCACAGCTCCTGCACCAACAATGTCATCATGAATTCAATTCCCCAGCCTTCCTCTTCAAGATGGAAGATGAGTCAAGCATTCAGAATTTAACTCAATCTGCTAAGTGCCAGTTCCACAGAAATGGAGGGACTTGCCCTGCTCCCAGTGAATGAAATTCTGCCGTCAAACTTTGGGCCAAGTTTGGTTTTTTGGTTTTTTTTAATCTATTCACTTGTAGCAATACAACCTAAGCAGTGAATCCCCAACGGTCAGTGAAAGGACACTGAGAATCTGTTAAAGCAACTCTTAGGTTTGTTGCTACTTTCTTTCTAGCTACTTGTTCTTCTAGAATTAGGTGCTCCTTACAGTTTTTGCTTAAAATACTCTCTAATAGCAAAATCTGATAGCTACATACCTAAGCGATGAAATCCAAAAGTGAACCTCTTTGTTGGAGATTTTGCAGACAGCCAGAGAGCGAGGAGGGTCAAAATAATACCACTAAGGTCAGTTAGCATGTGAAGTGCATCTGTCATAATTGCTAGACTGTTAGCAACATAGCCACCTGAAAACATAATAGGAAAAGTCAGGACACGTGACATTTTTAATTATTTTACATACTATCCTCTTGCATAGCTTACAGTTATTTCTTTTCAGAATAGTGCAATAAGTACATGAGAGCCATTCTTATACCCTCTAAACATGGAGGGGTGTTTGCCATTACAAGCAAAATGCCATGGTATAATTTAAAGCTACTATAGTTGAAAGTGCAGTCAAGTGTGCTTTCTATTAAGAGTAACATAGAAAGGATTCACTCCTGTTATTTTAACAGAGACTACTTGCATCATAATGTTTGCAAGATCAGGTCCAAAACAGTTTTGTATCTTTTCTTGACATATTACTGCACATGTGTATAATCAACTGATTCTTTTGTTAAACTACATCTGTTAAACACTCTGACAGAACAGAGCAGGAATAGAACTCCGTAGATTCAACAACCAGGAAATTTACCATCGCCTTTGTATTTTTATTACTTTATCATTTAACCTTAATTATTCCCCATCCTGGCAGAAGCGTGTAAGTTCTGACAGTATCTATTGCAGACAATGACTTTCACTTGTACAGCATTTTTCTTTGTTATTGATTACCATAAGTTTTTCTTGTAATAATGAGCTGCATTGAGACAAATAACCTGAGATCAAAGGTTAATGTCTTTGTTCCAATTCAATTGCTAGCGGTGCCATTGGATGAGTGAGAGATTTAAACAATGCACCTCTTGCTTAAGTATCCCTTATACAGAGGGGAACCAAGGACAGGCTGTGTTGTCTCCCATATGCTTGAAGGTAAGCCCGTTATCTCAGAAAAGATCAAATCTTCACTGTCAGCAGCTCAGCTATTATTTGGTTTCTCTTTTTACTTTGAGATTGTCATGCAGCCTGTAAATTGTACTGAGCAGAGTGTGCAGCTGGTGTGCCATTTGGCAAGGCTTCAGGCTCCAACTAACATTTCAAATAAAGAAATCTTCATATACAATTAAAATTGTCTTAATGAAGAGGCTGACCAGAGGAAGTAGCAAAGGGGAGTTCACAACTGGCTGACAGCTTTTAAGACTGGTCATAAAACCTGTGTGTGTGTGGCTGTGGGTGTTCTTATGTACCCACCTGCAGACAGAGCTGCTCTCTCCTCTCCGGCCAAACATGGAGCACAGCTGTACTGCAGTACTGTTTGTGCCATGGCCACCTACCAAATGCACTACATTTCAAACAGCTCCTTTCCTCCAGCCCCTTTCTTCAATTGTTCAGAACTTTCTATGTCAAATTCTTCTGAGGCTGAAATTCTCCAAAAGGCCATCGCAGCTCAAAACTAATGACTTTTTTAAGATTTAGCAATTCAGCAGCTTTTTGAGTAAAATGAGTTATGTCTTTCCTTTCTGAATTAATTTGTGTTCTCCCATAATTAAAAAAAAATATTTAGAAAGTGAAACTCAACCTCTTTTATAGTCAACAGAGAAGAAATAATAATTTATATGTAAGGACATTTAGTTCAGCACCTTACATTATTTACAGTATATATGTTGATTCATATGTATTGTTTTGAGAATCACTTTATGCAAGAAGAGTCAACTCCACTCCAGCTAGCCTCTCACTTTTAAAAATTTTCAAAATAAAAGTATAAGGAAGGAATTCAGATACTGAAGCTAAACATAATGCAGCATGTGGATTAAGAAAACATGATTGCCATTTACGAAATCCTGCAATCAAAGGTTCTCTGTTTCTAAAGGTATGGGCTCATCACGTGGTTAAAGGTGCTGCCTAGGGGCTGTTTAAATACAGTTGGCAACTTGGAAAAAAAGACATCTGTAACCTTTACAAATAGCAGTGACCCATGAAGGACAGCAGTTCTCCTCATGGATGATCAATTAGAAATCTCTAAACATAGCTGAAAACATCAAAAGAGAAAAGCTAATTAGGACTTGCAATATGTTTTTCATTTCTTGATGCACAATGGTTTCCCCAAGGTGTAAATTGTTATCTAACTGGCCATCAAATTAAGCAACAAACACTGAGATAGGCTGAAGTAATGAGTTTGGAAAATATATGCCAATCAAGATCTCACAAAAAAAGCTGCTGAAACAAGATTTCCTTCATCTTGACATTGGTAACAGACACCAGAAAGATTTTTGCTGAAAAAATTAATTGTCTGATGGAATCTTCTGCCTTTCTAAAAGGAACTCAAATCTGTCAAAGATCACAGAAGGAAGTCAGTTAAAATATCCTACACAATCAGAGTTTCCCAAATGCCTGAGCTTCAGATCAATTCATAAAGTTTGGAAATTTTAAACCAACCAAATACAACACAGTATAGGGAGGGAGTGAAATAAAACAAACAGGTGGGACACTGACCCAGGACTTGGGGGCTGTATCTCTAATTACTCTTCTGCTGATTATTACTTCATCTGTGACAAGTCATTCAGGTCAAGATCCACAGAATTACAAAGATATCCAAACCCTCTATTTATTCTCTGTGGAAGATGGAAGCCTGAGTATTTGATGGGTCTGACCCTCAGTGCTCTGATTCTGTGTCCAAAGAACAAAATATGGCTGGAAACAGCACACCCAGAGCTGAGGAGGACAAGTCCACAGCCCTGACTGTGCAGGAAGAACAACAGATGATGTGACAGTGATCAGAGTATTTTTACTCTCAACATCTATTCTTTCTAGAGCTCTCCCTGTACTAGCTATGGAGAGGTCTCCAACAGCATGAATTGGATCCAAAGCCCCAAATAGAAACGCTCCCAGTGACTTCAGCATCAACCTGCCAAGAGCTCAGACATTATTCAGTAAGAGACCCTCCAGATGAACTAAATTCAGTGTACATCAGAACTCTGATACAATCAACTAACATCACTCTCACGTTAACGGATGTCTAAGCCTAAAATACAACATCATTGCTTATCAAATTTACCTGAGTTCATGCTGAACCAAAATCTCAGCCAGAGAAAAAACATGGAGCCAGGGGGCAAATGGAGGCATCCAGCCAAATCCCCACAGGTTTGACACCTAGTGCCTTAGCCATAATAAGCTGATGTATTGTGGCCATGTTATTAATGACCAGCCACACACTGAGACATGCTGAAAGGCAAAACCACTTATTTCCATTAACCCACATTCCTGAAATAAGGCCCCAAATAAAACTGGTGCAGACACAGTCAATATTCTGGTCTCTGTCTGAAAAATTGAACATTTCTTGTAGGGTTTTTTCCCCCTACATCTGTGGGACAAACTGCAATAGTTATCCTCCAGCAATTATTTTTTTCCCTATCCATCTTGCACAAGTTTGTCTTAAGAGCACGATTCACAGTTGTCCTAGCAAAAGCACCCAAGAGCATGAGCTCACTTCACACAAGTACTCGACTCAATTTGCAGAAGTCAGGAGGAGGATGTAGATCCTATGCTGCTGTTCTTCACTTCCAGAAAGTTTTTATGATTTCATTTTTGTGTGTGTTTGAATTATGGCAAGTAATTAATCTGATTAGCTCTGATTCAGACTTGAATGTTGAAATTTAAGAAATTTAATAGCAATTAATTGCTACGGAGAGACCTGGCTCAACATACATATCAATGTACTGGCACTGTGCAGTGGTCCCCACAACTCCAAATCAGGGGACAGCGGGTGAGAACATTAAAGCATTTTTCAGGAGGCTGAGTCACACCCAACAGACACTTGCACTGCATGGCATGGCTGTATCCAAAGTACAGACAGCAACAGCACAGTAAGTGAACAGAGATTAGCGGATAAATACTGAACTTTGTAAAAATGATTAGACAATGGCAAAGGCACAACATTTAACAGCTAATCTATGCATCTCAAGGACACTCACACTTTATTTCAAGTGTGCTGCTGTAGCCTATTTGACAAAGCACTGTTGTATAATGCTGGTGTATAATGCACAGGTTCTCCTCATCCTGCACAGCACGGCTGTTAGGAGGGAGCAACAAAAACTGAACTTGAGCAAAAGGTTCATTCTTCTGACCAACAATCAGGTACTTATATGGGAACTAATTTTCAGGTAAAACCCCACTATACTTCTGCAGGTACTAACAAAAACCACAAATAATTTAATGCAACTACTTGCTATTCTTATATGTTGTAGCAGGAAGTGTTAAAATAACTGTCACTTTAAATGCCTGTGCTCATATATTTATGTCTGGATGGAGCACATGCTTGTCCAGAGCACAGTAGGACATCAAGTTCTCAAGGGAGTGATGTCTCCACTGGATTGCCGTTGATAGCTCAGGACTTGTCTTTTTAGTTCTAATAATAGTGTGTATTGCTGTATCTGGTGAATAAAGACAAATACCCCCGAGTATTACTTTCATTATTATGGTAAATGTCACATTTAAAACTGTATTTTCCTCTTCTTCTCTTGTTGCAAGCACAGCAAGATTTTATGGCCGTTGATTAAAAAATACTGCTACTGAAATTGTTCATGCCACTTCTCCTTTGTTAAAAACAATTTAAAAACTTACAAGAAGAAATAAAAATCCATTAGACAAAGAAAAAATTGTATATTTTATGCCATTTCGGGGAATCGATAAGAGACTGAGGTAAGGAAAGTTGCAAATTCTTTCAAGGAAAATACAGGTGGGCTTTATTCCCTCTCACTCTGCACGTGCGGCTCATCTCTCTCGTC
Organism: Motacilla alba alba; assembly: GCF_015832195.1. Taxonomy (NCBI): domain Eukaryota; kingdom Metazoa; phylum Chordata; class Aves; order Passeriformes; family Motacillidae; genus Motacilla; species Motacilla alba. The sequence continues at coordinate 10,599,210 of NC_052025.1, forward strand.
TCTCTAAAGGACTGATGGTTTCTCTCAGTAAATACTCAGAGCCAAGGCCACAGCAGCCTAACAAGCTGTGAGGCACCGTGCCGGAGGGACAGCACACAAGGCCCCCGACTCACCTATGAGCTCCCCTGTCATGAAGAGGAGGTAGAGGAGGGCAGCGAGTGTCAGCCGCTTCTTCACCTTCCTCTGCTTGGAGCGCTCCCGCCGGCTGCTGCAGCCGCTGCAGGGGTCCGGCCGGCCGGCCCGGGCGCTGCGCAGGGCGATGTCCCGGTCCAGCAGGGACTCGTCGTCGGACGGTAGCCCCGGGGACGCCCCGTTCACCGGCGTCTCCGGGGCCGCCTCCGAGCCGTCGTCCGCCACCACCACGCGCAGCTTGTTAAACCTGGGGAAGTCCTCATCCCCCACCTCGTCCGAGAAGTCAAAGGCACTGGAGTCGTTCAGGAACAGAGGGTCCTCGCTCCTCCGCAGCAGGGACTTGATGCTCGTCCAGAGCCCGGCCCCAGCCATAGCGGCGGCGCTCGGGGGCCTCGCCGGGCGCGGCCGGCCCGCCGCGGGCGGCTCCGCTGGCGCAGCTGTGCCCTCGCAGGCGGCGCCCCGACCGCTCGTCGTCCCGTCAGGGCATGTCCCCTACATCGCTCCGCCGGGGCCCGCGCAGGTCGGACGGAAAGAGGCGCGGGGCTCCACAGCGGAGCGCCCCGGCACCACCGGCCCACAGCGCCGCCTCCGCGCCGGGCACCGCGCCGCGAGGCGCCGTCACCGCCCGAGCCCCGGTCACCCCGCGCAGCGCTCGGCCGGCGCAGCCCCGGTCACGCCGCGGCCGGGCAGGCGGCGCCCGGCGCGGGGCCGCCTCCCTGCCGGCGCAGGGGGAGCGCCGCCGCCGCCATGCGCGTCACATCCCTCCGCTCCGCTCCGCGCCCCGCCGCGGGCAGCGCGCCGCCCTGGCGCTCCCTGCGCGCTCCCGGGGCCGCCCCGCGCGCGGCGGCCGCAGCAGTTGGTGCGAGTCGCGTCCCCTGCGCGCCCGCGGACTCCGCCGGCACCGCGCCTGCGCCGCCCGCGCGGGACGGCCACGGGTTCGAGTCCCGCTGCCGCCGCCTCGCCGCGCCCGCGCTGCCCGCGGAGTCGGGGGACCGCGCTGCGGGGCTCGGGGGCACAGGGGGGCGGCGGCGGCATCCGCGTGTCCCTCGGGGCGGCCTGAGGGGCTGTTCCCATCCCTCCGTGCCTTTGTGTTCGGCGGGTAAATGCCATGCGAGGTAGAGGCTAAGAAGTGCCAAAGCCATACAATGCAGGTATGGTGGTCCGTGACAGACAGGAAGCTGTGTTCAGCACGCTGGAAGCCTGAACTGCACAGTTCCGTGCTGCGGCTTCAGATTTTGAACGGCAGAAGTTTGCATTGTATTGCTTTTCTCTTTCTCTTCTGTCACGGCACGGCTCTTTACATTGTTTCAGTAACTCTGTTAAGGTAGAGTTGTAGGAAGTTTCATATGCCTTTCTGAACGTTCCTTAAAGGATGGAAGGAGAAACAAACCTCAAGGACCCTGCTGTTGTATAATTCCTTTCATAGCTGTGCTCTAACACAAGAGTAATTAGATTCTTGCCTTTATTAATTTTTCTCAGAGGTTATTCCTGCTCCTCACGGTCTGAGTACTTTAAATTTTCTTCTGAGTTTCAGCCTACACGTGTTCTGCATCAGTTTGTACCTATGGCCAAATTCTATTACTGTATTCAGTCAGTTTGCTAAGCCATAAACATTTCTGGGAAATCATGCCTGTCAAAGAGAAGGTATATATTTTGCTTTGTTACTGGGTTGAAGGAAGCTACCAAGGGAAGACTTTAGAGTTGTATAGAAGTGCAGGATTTTGGAGAAGGGCACTCCTTTTCTGGTCAAAGGCTGATAGCAGATTCTGGGAGGCATCAGGGCAGTGCTGCAGGACGGGGAGTGAGCCCCTTCTTGGAACTGGCCCCGTGGGAAGGAAGGGAGTCCTCTGTGGTAAACTGGCCTTGGGTGGAGGTTGCTTATTGCTGTTCTCCTAATGATGTCCAAAAATAGACAGTATGATGCTTTATCTGAGCTCCCTTGCCACTTTACAATGTGGCTCTTTTCCTAAACATAAATCTCAGGTTATTTTTCTTCAAGTGGCCAAAGTGGTGCCATCTCCTGCCCTTTTACCCACCTCATGATTCCCCCAGCATTGTTACCAGCACTATTGTTCAGGGGCCAGACAATGAACCGTGTCCCTGAAATGGGTCAGAATTAAACAAGGCATATTGGGAGGGTTTTGGATATATTTGTATGTGTAACTGAGACTGCTTGCATGATCTCAACTTGCACAGACATCCATATGACAACGAGGGGGCAGCGAACAGTGTGGGAGTCAGAATGAGCAGCCAAGGACGGGAACCAGTTAAGCCAGCCTTGCTGCCCAGGAAAGTGCTCCCAGCTGTGTTCCAGTTCACCCATTTTTGATGTTTCTGTTCTCTCTGCCTGATTTAACTCGCTCTGTGCTTCAAGAGTTTCACCACTTGTACCAGCACAAAGTGAGTGACGGACACACAGACATGAGCAGCCAGATTCCAGGAGCCACCAAAAGAACTGCATTTAAAACTGTCTTAAAATGCTGGGCTGTACACTGGAGCTTTGCCACTCCTACAGGAACAGAAGCTTCCAGCACTGAGGAAGGGTATTTAGCTGGGGGGGACTAACACACCAAACCAGGGCACCAAGGTTTGCCAGCTCACCTTTTACTGAATAACTAAGACCAGACGTGTTGTCAAGTCAAGAACCAGCTCATGCATTGGAAAGATGAGCCTCTGTTCCCTGAACAGAACTGTTTGTACCAGCTACACTCAGTTTCTTCATTGCAGCAGTCAAGGCTCTACCCTTTCTATAGTCTCATTTACGTAATGAGGACAGAGAGTCTCTAAGAGGTTACCTATTAATGTGAGGTATTTCCTTTTTATGTTGTCATCCCTAAAGTCATGTGGCACATCCAAAGCTGATGGTTCAAAACATCCTATTTGCTACACAATTCAAGGTAACCTAACTCCATTTTCACTCACATTTCTAGGGTGGGGCACGGTTACAATAGATGTAACTGCTTAAATCAGTTGCAAACAATAAAATCCAAAATGCCTATGTGACAATGTCCATTAAAGGCTTCTGAACACAGTTGCTACAACATAAAATGACAATGAAGCACGATTATGTGGTGTTAACAGTGTTAAAAACGTAGGCACTTGGGAAATAGTTACTGTGAAACAGAGGACATTTTGCAGAAGAAAAGGAACAAGAAAAGTTTTCTATCATTCTCTTTTTTGGAACATTTGGGTTGACAAACAGTTAAATTTTAATTTGTCTAGAAAACCAGATAGCAGTTTTCTATTCCAATCCTTAGTCTATTTCTGCAAGACGTGGGAAGGCCTGGAACAGGCAAAGCAGGAGCACAAATCTGAAACTCCCACATCTCAAGTGAGACTATTTCAGAGTCATTATCTCACTTGTTCTTACTAGAAATTCCATCTGGAAACTGCAAAGTCTTTCCCAGTGAAACTTTGAACAAAAGTTGTGGGTTTTCCCCCTACAAAAAAACTTTTAAGTAAAATTGCTAACCAGGTGGAATTAAGAATTTGAGTCTGTTCGAGTCAATTAACAATTTCCTCTTGTTGCTCCTTTAAAAAAGCAGAAAAATGGGTAAGTCTTTAATCTGATGATAGTGACATAATTGTGAACAAAAGTTAATTAGAATATGCATACGAAGAAAAATGCAAATGAATTTGCAACAATCTTGCTGTTAGAAATGTTAGTTTTAAGGTTGACAGATCACCTCAAAAGCCCCTTTTTTGCCTCAATCTGTTTCTGAAAAGCATTAGGGAGACTGCCTGAATTGAATTTAATCTTTAAGGTTTGGGGATATATTAAAATACTGCATTGAAAAAAACTTTCTGAGTGGACCTTCATTAGTTTTTCCATAGTTGCACCTGCATTTCCTGAAAAGACATTTGTAGGCAAAAGAGGAAAAAAATATAAATCCTACCATACAAAAATGATTTTCATTAAAGAATATATATGCTTGCAAGCTGGTTAGGGCAGGATGCTGATAATACCAAGGGGGCAGTTTGATCCCCGTATGGGCCACTCACTTAAGAGCTGAACTCGATCCCTCTGGGCCCCTTCCAACTCGGAGCATTGTAAGAATCTGTGTGAAGTTACTACTGCTCTTGCATACTGTTGGGGAAGACGCACAGACAGACGCATACACAAAAGCTAGTTATTCATTTCCCAAGAAACAAAAGCTATAAGAAGTGTAAAGTCTGCACGGTTTCTGGAGAATACAAATCTATAAAATACCAGAGCAAGGATGTCCCTAAGAAAGGGCACCTGCGGTGACTTGGGCTGTTTTCTGCGCGGCAGCAGAGCCCTGGGCTGCGCTGCGCTGCTCCCGCCTGGCAGCCGCTGTCCCCCGGTATCGGCTGGGCCGGTGCCACCGCACCCCGCTTGGGCAGGGCCCTGCAGACAGCGGGGCTGGAACCGCGCACGACGGGGCTCGGCCCCGGCCCCAGCGGCTGCTCCCGTGGCCAGGCGGCTTCCGACCGCTCCGGGCGAGGCAGGCACCCCCGGGGAGCGGCTGGAAGGAGCGCCCGCCACCGCCACTGGCAATGCCCCAGCGGGCAGCCGAGGCCCCGCTGCCAGGCGCGGCCCCGCTGTCAGGCTCGGCCCCGCTGCCAGGCGCGGCCCCGCTGTCAGGCTCGGCCCCGGTGTCAGGCGCGGCCCCGCTGCCAGGCTCGGCCCCGCTGTTAGGCTCGGCCCCGCTGCCAGGCGCGGCCCCGGTGTCAGGCGCGGCCCCGGTGTCAGGCGCGGCCCCGCTGCCAGGCTCGGCCCCGCTGCCAGGTTCGGCCCCGCTGCCAGGCGCGGCCCCGGTGTCAGGCTCGGCCCCGCTGCCAGGCGCGGCCCCGCTGCCAGGCTCGGCCCCGGTGTCAGGCGCGGCCCCGCTGCCAGGCTCGGCCCCGCTGCCAGGCGCGGCCCCGGTGTCAGGCGCGGCCCCGGTGTCAGGCGCGGCCCCGCTGCCAGGCTCGGCCCCGCTGCCAGGTTCGGCCCCGCTGCCAGGCGCGGCCCCGGTGTCAGGCTCGGCCCCGCTGCCAGGCGCGGCCCCGCTGCCAGGCTCGGCCCCGGTGTCAGGCGCGGCCCCGCTGCCAGGCTCGTCACTCAACGTCGCCGTCGTGACTCGCGCGTCACTTCCGTGCCCGGCGCGCGGCCCAGGCCCGGCGCGCGGCGGCGGCTCTATGGTGCGGCGGCGGCGGGGCGCGGGCCGGGGGGCGCCGGGCCGGCCCGCTCGGTGAGGGCAGCCGGACCCGCCTGCCGCGGGCTCGGGCGGCCCTGCCGTGCCCTGCTCTGCCCTGCCGTGCCCTGCTCTGCCCTGCTCTGCCCTGCCGGAGGGCGCCGGGAGCGGCAGCGATGAGCGGCGCGGAGCGGCCGGAGGGGAAGGAGGCGGCGGCCGCGGGTGACCCCGGTCGCTCGCTGGGTACGTGAGGGGAGCCGGGCCGGGCGGGACGCGAGTGCGGGGAGAGCCGAGGAAAGGCTGGAGCCGCCGCCGGGCCGCCGGGAGGCTTCGCCACAGCGGTGTTCCGGGCGGGCTCCCTCGGAGACCAGGGGTTGCCTCCCGCATCGTTCTCTGCCGTGCGGGAACCTGTAGAATAAAGGCTTTTGTCTTCCACGAGCAGACAAAAAATAATCGTAGCGTTCCCATACGAAACTTACAGGCTGTGAAATTCAGTTCTTGGAGTTCAGCATGAACTCTTGGAGTTTTGAGTGACAGGCGAAGACCTTTCATAGCCTAGCTTGTTCTCAGACTTTGAAAGCAAAGGTTGGGGGCTGTTAATGTTTAGGTACTCTTGATACATAATCAGAACTCTGATGTTGTCCATTTTTTTCTTCAGTAGACTGGAGTACTAATTTTTTTTAAATTTTTGGTTTTTTTAAGATATATATGGAAGTTATATTTCTCTCTTTCTATTCTCCTGCTGTTCACATAAAAGGGTTTACCAGGAAGCTTGTGATACAGGACTAAGGGATGAATAAAAAAGAAGAGGAAGACAGAAGTCCAGTTTAGTTGAAAAAGTGCAGAGAATTTTAATGTGTTTTCATGCATTTCATTTTTTGAAAAGGAAAATATAGTTCCTCTAGGTGAAACTTGAAGTGTGTGCTGACCTGAACAGCCTTGCTGTTCTTTGGTGTAGGTCCTAGTGATGCGTCTCCAGATGAAGGAGTTGTAGAAGATCTGCCTTTAATAGATGAGAAAGCTGTGGAGCAGCTGACTGAAGGATTGATTTCCCACTATCTGCCTGACCTTCGGCGATCAAAATCAGCGCTGCAGGAACTTACGTAAGCAGATTTTTGAAACCAACTTCATACACATGCATACTGGGATTGCTGCTCTTTTCAATACAATGTGCCAGCTCCCTTTAACTGGAATATAGTTTATCAGCATTTCTGTATCCTGACCTGAGCAGCCTGAATAATCCAGTGATCTATGGGAGTGCCAGGGGGTGTATAAGCTGCAGTGCAGCCTGTGAGCACTATGGCTGAAGAATGTGTAACACTAGAAGACCAAAATCCCCTAAGCCAGGCAGAGCAGAATTTCTTAAATGCTAGATTTCTTAAATGCTTATTCACTTCTGTAGTGGAAAAGTGTGCTAAAAGCTGGATTTATTTTGCTTGGAAACATGCAGTTTGTATTCAGAGCAGCTTGTAGTGAGATATATTGTTTGTTGTTCAGTTTCTAAACCAAATTGCAAAACCACTTGAAAAATAGAAGTAAGGAGTTAGATAAGAGTTCTTTGTACACCGATGCCTCACTAATAACCAAGAATAGTTGATTTCAAATGCAGATCAGGTCTGCCATGGATACAGAGATACTGGAAAGAGCTTTACACAGATCCATCGCAGGTTTTGCAGGGTACCTTAGTTTGGGTTTCACTATGCATGATGTGGTTATGCTCCTGCCAAGGACAGCCTTTGTCTGGAAAGACTTGAGCTGATTTGTGTGGGATGGAGATCCTTAATAATCACCAGGAGTCCACACGAGTCCTGTACAGAAATAACTTAGTCCTGCATCGTGACGCAGAGGCACCCAAGTGGAAAGTCAAGAGCTAATTGTTCTTCCTGTCAGTCAACTACTGCAACCTGGAGAGTGCCTCTTCAGGGTTTTTGGGATATTTATCCTGGATATCCATGTGCTGTATGATACCAGCTGAACTTGTGCAACAAATAGCAGCTTGGACTTTTCTAAAGTAATTTACTCATGTTTTTATTGAAATCACCTAGCAATGCATAAGAGGAATCTGATACTGAGAAGTGTGTATTGATACTGTTTTGATTAAAAGTCTATTTAAAGGGCTGGTTGAAAAGCATATGTGGTGCCTGATTTATGGATTTATGCATCTTTTTTTGTTTTAGACAGAACCAAGTGGTACTGCTAGAAACATTAGAGCAAGAAATTTCAAAATTCAAAGAGTGTAACTCCATTGTTGATATCAATGCTTTGGTAAGTATCAGTAATGCCTTTTAAATTCTAGATTAGCATAGATTTTCTTGCTGAAGCATTCCTAGCAGCTTGTATCTTTTCCTTTTTCTTAATGACCTACAGTTCAGGTATTAGGGACAAACTAGTTCAGGTATTAGGGACAAACTGCTGGGTGAGGTGGGAACCAGCATGTTTGCCTTAATAGGAAGGGCAGTGGGAATAGAGTGCAGGCACAGTCAGGCAGCATTGGTGGGACTGGCTGTTCAGAGCCAGCAGCCAAAGCAAGTGTACACATTTTTTCAGTAGGATTGAGACTCCACCATGGGCTCTGTGCACCTCCCCACACTATCAGGAATGGTTCATTAAACACTCCTGTATGGTGCATAAAGTTGTAATATTTTTATTCTGTTTCATGAATCTTAACTCAGTAGATTACTGTGTGTAACTGTTGAGATGTAGTAGTTTTCTATATTAATATATGTGATATGTACATTTTATATATATACCTGAATATGTTTGTTCCATTATCAAACTGTTCTGGTAATCACTGTGTTTGATTGCTATTTTACTGTGTAGCTTTATAAAACGACTATTCTAACTTTACAGTCAATGCTTTAACAGTTATGGTTTTTAAGTTTTCAGAAGCTAAACACTATCACAACAAGTTAGTGAATATAAGAAATGAAATGATGATGCTGCATGAGAAGACATCAAAGTTAAAAGTAAGTGGGATAAATATTTTTACTTTCCAATACAGATATTTACTTATGTATCATTGACTTCCAACTTTTATTTTGGATGCATGCTGAAAATTCTGATTAAAATAGAATTTTATCTTAAAATGATGTTTTCAGCAGCTCCAAGCCATGTATGTTTTTAACCTTTCACTTGCTCCTAATGGTGCTCAAGCATCTTACACATCTGAACTACTCTTTCAGTGTAATCTTCATGTTTGGGTGTGTAAGAATCATGCTTGTTTTGTTGCTTAGTCCACTCCATTCCAGGCAGTTCTCTTTGTTGTTTCAGTTGCATTTCAATGGAAACGAGACTGTCACAAATGTAAGAATTTCTCCTTCTGTTTAATGTACCATGAACAGTGGCATAAGTTCACTGGTTTCATGCTATATAGACAACCTGGTTACATTCTGGCAAGATTGGTCAGTGTGCTCAACAAGAGAATTTTTTCTTGGAGGCAGTAAATTGAATGGTAAGAACCTTGTCAGGGATACCCAAAGGATGACTTTTAGTGAGACTGAAGGGGCTCCAGTTTGTGTTTTCCCAGGGTAGATCACAAACTTCCCATTTCTGAACAGTAAGCTGGAAGTGGCAGGGATGAAGCAAAAAGGAACAGTTTATGCTGCATTCAGTCACAAGGAGGATGTGTTGGAGAGAGGCAGAATGGGAGGGATTTTGTTTGTTGCTTCAACTCAAATATATCTATAAAACTTACAGTTATTTTCTTGTCTTTTCTGTTTAGAAAAGAGCACTTAAGCTGCAACAAAAGAGGCAGAAGGAAGAATTGGAACGAGAGCAGCAACGTGAGAAGGAACTTGAAAGAGAAAAACAGTTAACAGCAAAACCTGCAAAGAGGACCTGAAAACAGAGCATGCAGCAACTTGTCTGAATTAATGATTTCTACATTCACTGGAATTAAGGCAGACTTTGCTTAAATTGGGCTATAGCTGTTGCTAGCAACGGTCTACTCTATGGTATTATAAATTCCAGAATGGTAATAATAGAGTTGGTAACATTCACATTTTTTAATTTCAGCCATTCAAGTTGCCTTCTTTTGTAATGCTATGCAGTTTGATATTATAATGTAAGTTAATTTTTATATATATATGTATATAGGAGAACTAGACATCGTAGTTTTAAGTACCTATCCATTTTTGTATTCTTCTCTTCTTTTGGTGTTTAGAATTCTGAGAGATTTGATGACTGGCACACATTTTTCAGACAGAATGCAGAGAACTTCTTAAAGTTCAGTTCTCATCACCAGACTTCAGTGGCTGCATTTTCACTGAAACTGCTTTGTTTCATGCAGTTGGGATCTGTCTTTGATCTTAAATACTGATTTCTTGTGCAGCCTTAGTTTGATCCATCTCTAAAGAACTGAATAGCAGTGTGTTTGCTTTAAAGTTTATTGCAGCAATGTTTTTTTAATTTTTTTTTTTTTTGTCATCAAGTAACTTAGGAACAGCTTTAAAGTAACTTCTGAATAAGTTCCCAGCTGAAATGATTGGCAGGGGAGAAGCAGAACACTAAAGATTGTCAAAATTTATGTGTGCACAATGCAAAGATTAATGAATTTGTGCTTCCACAAACGTTTAAGTCAAACCAGGAAACTCTTGCTTCTGTAATGGTTTATTAGGAAGACTTGTGTGGTCTAAGCATATTCTTGTGGGATTAGAAGTTGTTATTTCTTTATCTTGTGTGACAAAATAAAACATAACCAAACCTAAAATTCTCCACTTCATGTGAAATTCAGCCACCTGTAGGAAACTACTGCATTTAGGTTTTTTTCCTTAACAAATGAATCATTTGCACTTTGGGGCTATCCAAGAGGTTTTTGTTTAATAGAGTCCTCACCCAGACTGATGATTATATTAGTGTCTATTGATGAGAAATTTGGAATGGAGGTTGATACCCATTTCTCTGAATGTAATTCCTATCTTGCAGCACTTGGTGTGAACTCTCATTCAAATGAATGTACAAATTGTCTAGACTAGTGAAAGAGCTTTAAATTATTTGTTCCTACAGTCTAACAAACTAGTTATTTTATAACTGTGTTTCTTTTCAAGTATATCTGTGTTTCTTTTTAAGTAATAATGTAAATGATGTGTTTTGAAGTAAGATAAAGGGTAAGCTATGTAGAGTTTTCCATAAAATATGTGTAGGAATGTATCACAGGGGCGGAGTCAATTTTACTTTTCCTTCTGTTTTAGATGACTCACACAGTGTGCGCCTGCCTGGACTTTCTGTACTGTAATTTTCTGAACTCCTAATTTCCTGTTGTTAATATTTGTTATCTTCTTCTGTGAAAGACTTACTCTAACAAGTACCCAGGAGTCATGCAAGGTAAACTGGGATAATGTTTTGGGGCAAGGAGAACAAACTACTTAAAGCAGTCTGAAGAGACATTGAAATGCTTTTAGTGAAGCAGTATTAGATTAAAACTTTCCCTAGGTATTTTTCCCCGAAGTTGACTCATGGCTGTTAATTGCCAGTGGATTGTTGGCCTCTGCTGTGGTTTGTATGTATTTCTAAGAGAAATGTAAAGAATTTCCACAGTCCATTTTTTTGGAGCAGAATGTACATAACTAAATGTTGTCTAAGTATTTTATTTTGTAATGTACTTTCACAGTCAGATTCTGGGAATTAAAATCGTTCTCATTAAACTATAACATGAAACTGGATGCCTCAGTATCCAAATCAGGATTGAATTCCTTTGATATTTCTTGATTTGTATGGCCTCATAGAATCCAGTTTACTGTGTCAAGTCATTCTCTCTCTCTGTCAAGAGCTGTGTGGTTTTTTCCAAAGAACTGTGGTTTTGTGGGATTTTGTTTTGTTTTGTTTCAAAAAAAAATTGTGGTTACTTTAATTAAACTAAGAAATTCATAGAAATTGATACTTTTGAAATTTGGTACATTTCAGCATTTGGAATAATTTCCAGTCAAAGCAGTAAAAGCTGACAGTACTTACTTGAGGAATCACATGCACATGCATCAAAATGTAATTGATTAATTTTTCCCATAAAAGCATGGTAAAATCTGGGTTTTCTATTAATAAGGACTTTATTTTATTAAATGACCTTTCTGTAATAAAGGGGGGAAATTAATAAAAATTTATAGGATTAAGTTTGTTCCATTTACATTACTTCTCTTAATGTGTTCTTAAATTACTTCAGTGAAAACTATAATTCATTATCTCCATAGGATGTTCTACCAAATACTCTTGTAAGTCTTAATGCATAAAAGTAAATGCTGCATTGGATGAAATTAACAATACTGACATCTAAAAATATGTGCTTGCATCATCATGCAGAGCTTGAGTGAGCAGTTCTGTTGCTGTGTACACTTAGTCGTGCTTGATTTTGTAAAAAGTTACTCATGGAATAGATAAATGTGGTAGTACGTGGTTAGGGTTAGGCAGTGTGTGCCCAGCCCTCACACAGCAGCTCCCACCCTCTCATCCTGCCTGGACTTTGGAAAGGTGAAGGCAGTGCTCCCTACGGCTGCTGGAGGCCCCTGTGCTACAGGTGAGTTTCTTCCTGTTTGGTTTGTGAGTTTCTGAATGATGGAATTCATTTGAGTAATTTTTTTTAATTAAAACTGCAGGATGTCTCTGTAAGCAGTCTGTGGAGAAATATGCATGGGAGCTTAAAGAAAATACTGCAATGTTTAAAGGCAGTCCTAAAAATACCCAGCCCAACAATTTTCTCATGAACAGAGATGAGGATCAACCTCTTAGAACAAAAAATGTGGAAAAAGGCTGCATTCTGATTATACAAACGCAGCTGGAAACAGGAAGTTGAGAAACTCATAAAGATTATAAAAATGGGCAGTTTGGGTGTTTTAAATGATATAACTATAAGCCCTGGGGCTTTTTTCTCTTTAGAGAAGTCTCTGTATTAACAAAAAAGTCTGATCTCCATGACACACTTTAAAAAATACTGATTTGTGTCTTTCAGTACATTTTCTGTCCAGTAAAACCCAGTGTGGTGGGTGTTCAGCAGCTTTGAAAAGAGAGCCTTTGCCTATCACTGGGGGATGCACTCCATCAGAGCTCATTTATTATTAATTATTGATCTACTAAGGGTTTTGGTGTTATTTTATTAAGCTTAATATTTTTGCTGTTTTCCTGTCTATGGAAAAGGGCTGCTAGATTATAGCTTAGGGCAGGTGCTCACTGGAGAAAGTTCAGATATTAAATTATCAGTGGTCACTCCATGGCAGGTATTGCAGTGGTCGTGATTCTGGTGTCGGTACCGGCGGTGTGGGTGACCCGTGCTCTGTGTGTCCAGGTGGGACCGGGCTGCAGCCTGGGATGGAGGCCAATGCCGAATGCACGGCCGGCTTTCGACCAGGGACTGGCAGGGGGCCAGGATTAGGACTGGAGTTTCAAAATTTGGGGAAGCTCCCGGGTTGGAGCCGTAGGTGCCATCGGTGCCTGTCCGGAGGGGAGCGCCCGGCTCAGCCCCTCGCGGGGGCTCAGCGACCACCGCCGGCTGCGCCACCCGGCCCTGCCCTGCCCTGCCCGGCCCGGCCCTTCCCGGCCGGACCGCGGCCTTTGCCCGCGGCCGGGCAGCAGCCGGAGCCCCGAGCTCCGCCCCGCCGCTCCCGGCACCGGCGCCGATCGCACACGGGCCGGTGGCGCGGTCCGTGCTCGGCGCAAGGAGCGGTGAGTGCGGGGCGGGGAGCGGGCCCGGGGCTGAGGGGGCGGGTGTCGGCTTGGGCCGGGCAGGGAGGCGGCCGGCGGGGGGCCGTGCCGGCGGGGCAGCCTGTGGGCAGCCTGCGGGGAGCCTGCGGGGAGCCTGCGGGCCGCAGCGGCCTCGCCGAGCGCGGAGCGGGTCGTGCCCCGGGCCCGGGGTCAGGGCCCTGCTCCCCCCGCCGGGCCGGCTGCCTCGGGCTCGGGGGCGCGGAGCAGCGGAGCAGCAGCGGCCGCTGTGACCGGCGCTGAGGGGCTCGCAGGCTCTGGAGCCGGCCGGGGAGCTGCCCGCACACGTGCACGGGTGGAATGCTTAAACTGCTGATCTGCGCTAGCTGTTTAAAGAATAGTTGCAATGATCTGTACTTCTTGCCAGTAGGACTTCTCTAACTATTTGTTCCAACTTCCTTCAATCAACTGGTCCGATAAAGTAGGCAGTCTGAGGAGCTTAGCCTACGGTAGGTGTCCTGGAGAGGAAGAAATTGCAGTTTTCCTGGGCAAGAACTCTGCAAGAACCGCCGTGCTTCGATTACGTGTTTGTTCTAGGCTCTAGTTGAGATACTGAGGTACTGAGCTCTCCTGCTCAGTCTTAACTATCATTTCTTTAAAGTGAATTTTCTTCAGTATTAAACAGACTTATTCTAAAAACATGCAAACAAATAGCCTTAGAGTGAAAGGGAAAAGAGATCTATAAATGGAAGTAGACATTTTTAAATACCTGCCTGCACAGATGATAAACAGCCTTCTAAAGTGGAACTAACTTCCCATGGATTTGGGCATTTTGTTCTGAATGGGGAAGGGATAAGAAGAAAATGTTTGCATCATGTTTTGGATCTGCAAAACAAAATTTTTAACATTTGTTTTACAGTGGATGCCTCTGAGATTTTTCCCTCTCTGTCCTAAATTGTAACTGTAAGGATTAATAACGGGGCATATTGGTAAAGAATTATAAAGAATTCATGGTACACAGATATGAGGGATGTGAAGATAGCACATAGAGGTGCAGAATGAGTTGCTCAACTACATCTAGTGTAGTGGGGAATTTTTGAAGCTGACATTGGCAGATTTTCTTGAAAATATTTGAGGTTTCTAGTGTAATTTTGAAATGCTGGTCTGTAAGTAACATAAATGAGTAAATAAATGAAAAAGCTGCATGTCTTGCCTGATGACTCGAGGAATTTAGTATTATAATTTTTGCCTTGAAAACTAATCCTGGCATTTAAATAAATATAAATTCTCCTGCCTGTAATTGTTACTGGTGCCTTTCCTTATCTCCTAGCTTCCCGCTTAATGAAAGATGTCAGCAGTTGGAGCAGTGTTTTCCTGCTCCTGTCTCCGTTCTGGTGTGTGGTTGCTGAAACCAGGAATGCAGAAGATGAGCTCCTTTGGCTTACACACAGCAGCCAGGTGTGCTGCCAAGGATTATTATGAAGTACTTGTGTTGGGTGGAGGCGCTGGTGGAATCGCCATGAGTGCTCGGATGAAGAGGAAAGTGGGGGCAGAAAATGTGGCTGTTGTTGAGCCAAGTAAGGTGAGTGTCCCTCTGCTGTTAAGCACTGTAAAGAGTAAACGTTTTACATGTGACCAGATGGGTCTGATTCTCATCCCTCTCCAGTCCCACACGTTTTTAACTGTGGAAAGTAAGCCAACTAACAAATCTTTCAAAAGGTTTTGTATGACACTTTCTTCTCCATGAGATTGGTGCATCCCTGCAGGTTTGCCATGGAAAAATCTTGGTTGTTTATACAGCTTCTTTTGTTAAGAATAATACAATGTTTAGAGTACATTGCTCCCATTTGGAGTGATGTGCCTTTAAGTCCCTTTAAGCAGTTTTGAAATGTCCATTTGAACTTTTATTTCAGACCCATTACTATCAGCCCCTGTGGACCCTGGTTGGTGGTGGTGCAAAGCCCCTGGCAGCTTCTGCACGTCCAATGGGAAGTGTAATGCCTACTGGTGTTAAGTGGATCAAATCTCAAGTTACAGCATTGGATCCAGATAAGAACTGTGTCTGGCTGGAGAATGATATCAGGGTAATAATGTAAAAAAAAAAAAAAAGAAAAATTTTTTTTTTATTTTATATCATGAGTTCTGTCCTCTTCCTGCAGATTCCCTTAAAACTTTAGAATTGCCTATTGAGCAAGGCCTCCAGCATCTAGGAGGCTGGGAAATTCCAATTAGTCTTATGTACCTGATCCTAAAATCTTTTTAAAATAAAAATTGTGGTAGATAACTAGGTTAGAATAACATCAACTTAAAATACTATTATCATAAGCCTTTGCCCTGTTTATGGTGAACTGAACAGAAAAGGGGGAATATTTTGCTCCAGTTACCTGGGTCTGTGTATAACAGAGGCTGTGTGTGTAACTCATAATGCAGTTAGAATTTTAATTGGAATTCTTAGAGCTTAATTTATGCTATTGATGTTCCCTATATCTCCTTCCTTGTGACTGTTGCTTCAGGTAACTGAAATTTACTTTGAGGTAATGCTTTGGTTTCTTTGTCTAAAATACTTTTTGTTCCTTACACAACAGGTATCTTACAAGTATCTGATAATTGCTCTTGGAATTAGTCTGCATTATGAAAAGGTATTTGTTTTACAGTAATCATATATTTACTAATTTTAATAGCATCACGTACATTCATAAAAGTAAATGGCTTTTCAGAACTGTTTATACTGCAAGGTATTGAACACTATTAAAGAGCTAGAAGACAGATAATGACTTCACTCCTTCCACAGATCTCTGTGTAATAACCCAAATTACCCTTGACAACTTTGTTGCATCTCTATGGCAATATCAGTAGATGGGGCAGCAAGTTAAATCCAGAACTTTAGGGCAGCTGTAATAATGAGGTGATAAGGTGTGCTGACTGGAGTCTGAGGCATCTCTAACGTAAACAGAACGAGGAACACGGAGCAGTCAATAAAATCTGACCTGCAGAATTAATTTGAGCTACTCTCACCTTTCTTAAAGGATGCACTTCTAAAGGAGCCAGCTGAGTTACCAGGCTGGTGTTTAAATAGGCCCTGGGGCCCTTCCCTAGTGAGGTGTTTCCTGTACACTTCACACAGTGGCACTCTGAGGAAAATGTTGGTGCAAGAATGACCACAGGGGTGTGTAGGAGGAGGAAAACAAAAGCAGGATGTCTGAGCAATTTGACTCTTGTGGTTCTACCCTGACCTGAATATGATGTAGTACCTGACAATATATTTAAGTATCTCTTTGAAAAGCTTTCAAGATACATGTCAAGCAAGAGCTGGTCTCAGCTACAGTCACAAATAAGCTCTGGTGATTAGGTCAGTGGAATGAGGAGTTGCAGCATGTTCAGTGACCCTCCTCTCAGTCTTCGTATCTATTGCTTCAGTACAAGATGATAAAAGTAAATTCAGTCTTCTCTAGTAGAAGCCGTGTAACACAGCTAATCACACTCTGTAATGAAAACTCATAGTAACTTTAAAACAAAAGTGGACACTTGAAAAAGGGGGATGGTTTCTCTTCATCAGCAGTGTATTCTGGTGCAGACTGGAACATCCCAAACACATGGCAGTGCATGTAACATGTTCTGTATTCTCACAGAATTGCTGCAATCCATTATTTTGAAATGGGTACCACTTCCTTTCTCACAAGCAGATGCTCAGGACATAGTAGGAGTAATAGAGAAATAATTACTGGATGCAGATTAGTTAAAATTATCCTAGGCAAATACAGGTATCTGCACTGACTACACAAAAGTTTAATTCACCTTACAAATTTTCATCATGCTTTTTTTATATATGATTTTTACTTGTGATTATGTTTATATAATCTTATTCTGAATTTCATTCTGCAAAAACTTGGGACTGGGTCTGCACCGAAGACTTATGCTCAGATGTTGCAGACCATTTTTACTAAATGTACATCTACAAAATCATATACTAAATTCTAAAGGAAATAACTGTTTTATTGATGGGCCTGTTTTTAAAAATACCAAGTAGCAACTAAGTATGGACTTTCTTATTGATAGAAACTTCTTACGTAGTTATTTCTTAGTCTGTATTTAATACTTGTCAATGATGACAAAACTTTTGCCATCTGTACTTGAAACCTTAATTTCTCTTTTCCTAGATCAAAGGCTTGCCTGAAGGTTTTAATCACCCTAAAATAGGTTCCAATTATTCAGCCCAGACAGTAGAGAAAACATGGAGAGCTTTACAAGATTTTAAGGAAGGAAATGCTATCTTCACTTTTCCAAATACTCCAGTGAAGTGTGCAGGGGCTCCTCAGAAGATTATGTATTTATCAGACGCATACATGAGAAAAGTAAGTATTTTACCCTCTCTGCCAGTGCTTTTTCTCACAGTTGGAAGGAAGGCTTGTTCTACGGGTTTCATATTATCTTTAAAACAAATATAAACCACATGAGAGTGCTGTGACTCAGGATTATTAAAGTGACTGAGTTGCTATTTCATTTTTAATGTATAAAGAATGCAGGTAAATGGATTGTACATAAGTATTTAGCATATATTTAATACCAGAGAAACTTGTAGAATTTAGAAATTCAGTTCAGAATTTCATACTGGAAGAATGGCTCGCCCTGCTTCTGGTGAGCAGCAGATACAACTGTTATCAGCCTAATTTATTACTATACATGGTGCACCATAACAATGCTGGCTGGAATTACATCATTCTTGTTACTTTAAGTACTTAATATCTGTTGCCATTTGTCTGCTAGTCTGAAAAGTGGCTATGCTTGCTCCTTGGGGTGCATTGTCTCAGCATCAGGAGGAGTCTTAGCCAGGCTGTTAAAGAAAGCTTAGTGGAAGCAAAAGAAAACTTCAGGTGGAAGCGTCAGGCTTCATGTGTGTTTAAGTTTCATGAGCTACCTGCTGGGTGAGTACCTGAATTATGCACAGAATTGAAGATTTCCAAAAGCTTTTTAACACCAAACTGCTTCAAGAATTTAACCTGGATAGAGTAGTTCCTCAGTGCTTTGCAGCCACCTCTTCTCATGAGTTGTGTGAGGTATCTTCCATACCTCATGCTGAAAGAGTCTACCTTCTAACATGCTGTGAAATATTAATTAAACATTCATTAATAATTGACCTGCATGAATAGTTCTATCAACTCTTTAGTAGTGCAGCACAGTTCTTTTGTCTCTTCTTGTCACAGTTTCTTAATAGAAAAGGCTAATTGGATCTCCTCCTGCAGACAGGAAAACGTTCCAAAGCAAACATCATGTTCAACACCTCACTTGGTGTGATTTTTGCTGTTAAGAAATATGCTGATGCATTGCTTGAAGTAGTAAAGGACAGGAATCTTGCTGTTAACTACAAGCGCAACCTCATAGAAGTTCGAGCAGACAAGCAAGAAGCTGTGTTTGAAAACTTGGACAAACCTGGAGTGACAGAAGTTTATCAGGTCAGGAGCTTTCAGACCTCTCATTTGGTTCTATTTATTTTCCTTGTGTACTGCAAAGTAACTTCTACATTGTTATATAACAGTCTGCTTTATTGTGCATTGCTGTTCCCCCTGAGAGTACTATCTCTAACTTTAGCAGAATATTAAAAATTTTGAAACCAAGGTGGAGAGAAGAAAAAATGTCTCATAAATAATGCCTGGAGTCCTGTATGCCATGGGAGTGTCTCAGGTGTGTATGGAGGAAGGCAAATTGCTTCCAAATGGAGTTGCTTGATAAGGTTCATGTTAATTAAAGGATGCACTTGAAATTTGAGAGCAGATTTTTATTCTATATACTTGTGTTTAAAAAACCAAAACAGACACAAACCCAAGAAACCCTCTCTCCACACTGTGCTTTTTGCTTTTTACCAAGAGACAGAGTTTGCTCTGGTGAACTAACCATTTAGTGCCTTTTCTTTCTGTTCAGTATGAAATGCTTCATGTCACACCCCCAATGGGGCCACCTGCTGTACTCATTAACAGTCCTGTCTCAGATGCAAGCGGCTGGGTGGATGTAGATAAGGAGACTCTACAACATAAAAAGTATCCTAATGTCTTTGGTATTGGAGACTGCACCAACCTTCCAACATCAAAAACTGCTGCAGCCGTAGGTAAAGTTGCATGTGTATGTTTGTGTGTGTAAATGACAACAGCGGAGTCACAGTAAGCTCTTTGTTTAGTTTGCTACTCCTGAGGTCATGACTTCAGTTCTGAGCCTTCCAAAAGACCAGTCTCCTGGGCCAACTAGCTAGCTACAGACCATGTTGATGCCACTAACCCAACACTTCCATTGTTCCAGATGCCTCACAGATTAACTAATTCTATTTTTTGTGCTCATAGAATGTCATATAATGAATGAAGTGTTCTTCAGTAAGTGTTCATCATTCAGTAATGAACCTTTTTGCTTTATCCTAGCTCCTCATGCATGTGTCACCTAACTGATAAGTCACTATCAAAAAAATCACATGTTCTGGCCTTGTAGCCACAGGTTCCACAATTAAAACACTTTAAGTGTATGGTCTCCCAGCTCATAAAAGGCAAATAAGAGTAGAAAAAACCCAGGCTATACAGTACGTTATTGATGTAATGAAAGGGTGGGGTACTTAGCTTCAGTAAATGGGTCTACAGTTACAGCACTCAAAATGAAACACAACTTCAGTGTGCCAGAACACTAGTGTTTGATAAGACTGAGCAAGTATAATTTATCATAGGAGAATGGGCACAGGCTAAAAATATCAGCTCAAGTTTCATTAAGCTTTAACATGTTCGAAACAGTGAGGTCAAAACATTAGTCTTTTTTAATCTGGGACAGTAAACTTACATGTAAGTTCAATTGAAGCTGAATTGTTCAACAAAATGCCTGGCTACTACTGCTTGCTTTAGTAATGACAATAATCGTTGGCTGTAACAGTCTTAGTACATTTCTATTTTTTTCTTATTTAGCTGCACAGTCTGGAGTCCTTGACAAAACTATTTCTCTGGTAATGAAGAACAAGTTGCCAGTTAAAAAGGTACTTACAATTCTTAAGGAGAAATTCTCTTGAATGTTTTCTCCCTCCTTATGCAGGAAGTCTTGCAAGCAGCTGAGTGTGTGAACCAGAAGGCAGGAAAGGCTTTGCCTCTGCAGTTGTGGTGCTAAATGGTTACCTGCTGCATGTCAGAGTAGTAATGGAATTGCACGGTTCATACTGCCATTGAAAGTATTACCTCTTTGATGCCCTGACTTCTGAGTTGAGAGAAGGGCAGAGGCTGGTTAGTCAGGGTTTTCATCAGTGCAAGTGATTTACTTGCACTGTTAAGGTAATAGCTGCTCCAGAAAAAACTCTTGCAATCTTGCTTCTCCGGTGTAGGACATGATCTTCTAAGGAGTTAAAACTGAAGCTTCTGTACTACATCTGTTAAGCCTAAATTATGTTCAAATTTGTCCTTGAGCCTTTACTTTTATTTTACACATGGCTTCCTTGGGGGCACAAACCTGAATATCCTCAAATTCTCTGGAAATTCTCACTTAAGATCTGTTGGCTTGTTGAAGTAAATACCAGCTCTCATCCAGATCTGCTAGTCATCAGTTTCACTGGTTACAATAACCAACCATTAATGACATTATGCCCTATTGTTCTAGGTTAGGTCTAATTTAAGCAATGTTAAGCAGATCTACATTTGAAAGAGTGGCTTAGGATTATGGTTAATAAACCAGAACTGGCTTAGCAGCCTTCCAACTTCAATGATATTTACACTGGAAATGCAGAAACCTCCTGGAGTGTTTTTGAAATGTGAATGTTAACCATGGCTTGTAAAACCTCAGCCTTTAGGCTTTGTTCAGAATAATGAGAAGTGGGTATATTTCATTGCAGTATGATGGATACACATCCTGCCCACTAGTAACAGGCTACAACAAGGTGATTCTGGCGGAGTTTGACTACAACGGTCAGCCTTTGGAGACCTTTCCCATTGACCAGAGTAAGGAGAGAACAACCATGTACCATATGAAAGCTGATATGATGCCTCTGCTCTATTGGAATGCTCTGCTGAAGTAAGTATAAGAAAAACAATCAGGTATAGACACCTGTTCTGGTTTAGGTCCTTGCTAGAATAGAAGCAAAGTACATCCTCACTTGTGATCAGAGCAACACTCTAACGCTCATCTCTTCACAGAACAGTGTCTTAAAAGAAAAAACCCTTTTCCCAAGCCCTACTTTGATAGTAAGTGAAAGAACTTTCTCTGTTTCCAGGGGATATTGGGGAGGACCAGCTCCTGTCAGGAAGCTAATGCATCTGGGCTTGAAGTAACTGCTGGTCCTCAGCATTGGTTATAACCTTCCAAAGAAGTGGACTGGTTTCACACTGGATCAGTACATATCTTCCCTCTTGGAATACCTGGCAGGCATTTAATTTTTTTTTTTTAATCAAGCTTTGGTCATTAAATCACTTTTCCTCCTACTATGGATTAAAGCCTTTTTAGTGCTATTTCCATGCTCTTTTATGTAAACTGAGGCCTTAGACTACTTCTGTATTCACACAGGAATCTGACCTTGCCTTACCCTACAGATTACTACAGGAATTGCTAGAACAATAAACACATTCAAAGCTATTGTGTATGTAAAATTTTCTTCCTGAACCTAAACTGATTTGTCTGCATCCAAGTTCAATGCACACACTGGATTTAACAGTGATTCAATGCTAGTAAAATGGCCTTAGAGTCTTCAGTTCTCTTATTTTTGAATCAATCCTAATCTCTAAGCATACCTGCTGCCTAATTCTTAGAGGAATGCATGCAGAGTTTTGAAAGCAAAGCAATGTGTGTGTATATGGATACACACACTTTCGTAGGATAGCTGAACCACTTCACATCAGTTCCACTATAATGTTTTAACTTGTGACACTAAGAACGTCATGACAAGAGTCACCTGAGAACACGTATTAGACTGAAGCACAATTTAGGATCACAGACAAGGGGGAAGTGCTTTTTAATTATGGCCATATAGAACTCAGTTTTCAAGGGAAAGGTTGAACAAAGTTGAATTGGGGAGTTGAGTCTTCACAGAAGCTGGAACTTTAGAGGCAGTCAGGTAGACAGCGTGGAGCAACAGGAATCATCTTCACTCACAAGAATGAGCAGCAGCAGCTTATTTCTAAACAGAAAGATAGATGTGAACATATTTTGAGTTACAGCTTCATACTTTTCCAACACAGGTTTTAAAAATTTTGCCTTTGAATTGCAACATAACCTGGACATATACCTGGGTGTTAAGCAGTTCTTCAATCTTATTCTGGATCTGTCCATACACATCATTAAACAGCTCCTCCTTTGATTTTGTCCCATTCAAATGCACTTAAAAGAAAGTAAAATAAGAGAACTATAATAGAATATCTCTGTAAGCTTGCCAGATCCTCATTAAAAAGCATGCACCTAGCTGCTATCAGAGAAATATACTCCCTCCACCTGCTTCACCTGCTCTCATGCATCTAACCAGTACATATTGCACAGGTTTGAAAAGCAATCTCATAAAGTGCTTTTGTCATTAAAGACTTACCCACATCAACTCCAAGTTCTTCCATTATCTTCCTGTGCTTTATGTACATAGGCCAAACATGGCCATCAAACAATCCAGGTGGATCCGGTACAGTGTAATTCCTCGAACTGTAAATTAAAACTTTGTTACTCAGAAGTAGTCTAATAACAGCTCAGGGAAATGACAGAGCCTTCACTGGGCTTCTCTATACATTAGCCTAAGCCCACTAACTCCAGTTTGGTTTCTGAGGTTATCAGAAGTTAGTAGTTAGCAAGAGCTGCAAGCATCAAGTTATGCAAATAAATTGAAATTTGATGTGCAGGGTCAAAGTGTTTAAAATGCAAAAGGAGTTCCCAAGACAGACTGATCTAAATATCAATGAATAAATTCTTAAAAGCTTTAGCAGAACTTTGGGTAAATCAGCTGTGTGCTTATTCCTCTTGAAATGTAATTCAAGTTTTCATTTGCAGTAAGAACAGTTATGTGCAAAAACACAGCCAAATGTAAAACCTCAGACAGTTTGAGGCCTGGGAACTGTGTAACTGGAAAACCAGCCCTGGAGAAAGCCTAGTGAAAGGTGTGTGCAGAAACTGAGCATAACATACACAACGCAACAGCTTGGTGGGAAGTCATAGTTCACTTTGCTGAAGGAAGCTACAGTATTCTAACTCAGCAACTACATTTACCTTTATCCCTTCTCATCTAAAAGCTTCAGAGAAACTAAGTCTTGAATGGGTAATGTTTAAGTCTTTTAGAGTCTTTAAAAATTATTTTAATGAGTAAGATGTTATTGGGCTAGCAAAGAACTCAGACAAACTTACCTTCTTCTCCTTTTACACTCTTCATATGGAATGGAAAGAAAGTACCGATGGTGGAACACATCAATCAGTGGCCTGAAAGAGACACCTGCTTGGTTACACTTCAACTAATTAGTAGCAAAACCCAGAAAAGTAAAACTATATCCATTTCCTGTACTTAGAGCCACCTTTAGACTTATGACACCTAAACTTGGCAGAAGGCAATGCCAGCTACTAACCTTTGGTTTAGAACGTCTTTTTATTCCCTTGGAGGTTTGCCCATTACATAAAATAATGTAAAAATCAAAATGTATGAAGGCACAATTGATTACCTGTAGGTGTAAAGCAGAAAGCCTTCAACAATAAGAATGTGGACTCTTTCATCTCCTCCTTCCTTATCTTCCAAGATCTGGGCATCCAATGTGTTGTTGATCCCATGAGAACGTTCAAACTTGACTGGGTTTTTTATCCAAGCATTTATGGTACTCATCATAGCTTCCATATCTAATGCACTAATCACTAAGACAAAACAGACAACTATCAGTATGCAGTAATTAAATATCATCTAGTGATACAACAGTACACATAAAGAATCAATATACTTTAACATTTTGAATTATGCTTTGAAAACACTAACAAAGGCTTACCATCATACTGTTTAAACCCATCTTCAACTTCTATTTCATCTTGGGGCTGAAACAGTAACAAGAAAAAAAAAAAACAAACCTGCTTGAGGACAACTACCGAGAACCTCAATACCCGTTTCAAAGCAAGATTCAAGATCCAAACCCAGAAGCGACAAAGGGGAATCTTAACCCTCCACCGGGTTCCTTTGCATGCAGATAAAACGAGCAGTACGATAAAGCCGCCTGCTCCTCTATCTTCCCACGGCCACGAGCACGGCGCTCCACGGGAAGTCGCGGGGACCCGCTGTAGCGCAGCCTTATCCGGGCGCCGCCAGGCAGCGCAGCAGCCGCGGGCAGGGCGGCGCAGGGCGGGCAGCGCGCCAGCAGCGCGGGCGGAAGCCCGCGGGGGTCACCCCGCGCCCTCCCGCGGCCTGCAGGGGCCGGCGGGCCGCTCACCTTGAAGAAGTCATCCTGGTGCACCACGCTGCAGTTGGGCAGGGCCCGCATCAGCCGGCGGGTCAGGGTGGTCTTGCCGCCGTTGGTGACCCTGCGGCGAGAGCGCGGCCGTCGGGAAGCGCCACGTGCGGCCGCGTCCAGCCCCCCGCCCCCACTGCGGCACCGGGAGGGGCCGGGACGGGAGACCCGTGCCCGTCCCGCAGCCCGAGCCGCTCTCCCCGCCCGGTCCCGGCTCTCACCCGCCGATGCCGATGATGATGTTCATGGCGCGTCCGGCGGCCGCCCGGCCCGACTCCTACTGCCTGTTTCTGAGGGGCGGGGTGGGGAACCCGGTGTCTCCGGTACCGGCCGTGTACGTGCCTGAGCCGGGACCCGGGCAGAGGGAAGGAAGGGGCCGGAGAAAGAGGAGAAGGTGGAGAGGGGAGAAGCCAAACGTCAACTGCTGGGCAGCGCCATGGTCGCTCAGAGCAGCAGCAGGGCCGGTCCGCGCCGCGCCGCGCGCTCCG
Source organism: Motacilla alba alba (assembly GCF_015832195.1). Taxonomy (NCBI): domain Eukaryota; kingdom Metazoa; phylum Chordata; class Aves; order Passeriformes; family Motacillidae; genus Motacilla; species Motacilla alba. The sequence continues at coordinate 10,623,990 of NC_052025.1, forward strand.
CAAAGGGGGGCGGTGCTCGCGCGCGCGCGCCTTCCCCTCGCGCTCCGCCGCGCCCATTGGGCGGCCGCCTCCGCCGTGCGGCCAATAGGAAGAGGCGTGACGCGAACGGCTCTCGGCGATTGGCTGGGGCGCGCTCACTCACGTCCGTCCGTGTTACAGCGCGGCCGCTTGGGGGAGCTCGACGGCCTCCGCGCCGGGGAAGGGCGGAGGCGGGACCGGTGGGGGCGTGGCGCCCCCTGCTGGCTCTGGCGCGCAGCGCAGGGCCGCGCCCTCCCCTCCCGCGAGGGCGGAGCCGCGGCGATGCCGGGCGCTCGGGCCTGCCGGCGGCGCGGCCGGGCCCCGCTCCGGACGCCGGCCCGGTTCTGCAGTGAGGAGCTGCGCCGCGGCCGAGACCGGCCGTGGCTCCCCGTGAGGGCGCGCGAGGCTCCTGAGGGAGCGGCGGGGCGGGAGGGCCGCGAGGTGCGCGGGGCGCCCCCTGCCGGTGTGCCGGGCGCGGCAGCCCCGCGAGCATCGCCGCGGTCAAGGTCACGGCGCGTCCCCGGGCCCGGCCTGGGGGGGCCCGAGGAACACTGACCGGGAAATCGACACCAGGGGATTCTCTTCTGTAGCCCTCTCTAAATGAGGGCAATTCCTGCTTTTCCTGCTTCCCTCACATGCTTTTCCTTGGCCGTCATGTTTGCTCCTCTGCTGTGCCTGAGGAGCTCTGCCTTTTCTTGCTAAGGCTTTTTCTCCCTTCTGTAAAGAAGGGAAATTTATGATCATTGCTTTTTTTTAGTAACAGTAAACTTCATAATTTACAAGCCACTTAATCCATTCAACATGCTTACAGTATTGGCGGTGGGTGTGTTGCCAACCATTTGCTCGCTTCTCATTATTTTTACTGGTTTTTTTTTTTCTGGTAAGACTGCAAGCAAACCTTAGTTGATTTCTCTTGCAGTTGTTTTAACTTCCAAACAGAACACATACTTTGGTGTCTTGGCTTTTCTTCTTATTTGAAGGGGAACAGACACTTAGTTGAAAATAAATTCTTATTTTCAAGATCAAGGTAATTTAGCTCATTTTCACTTTTAAACAGAGGGGCTACCTTTGTGGTTTGGGGGGTTTTATGTGTGAGGGGTTTTTTGGTGGGTTTTTCTTTTGGTTGGTTGGTTTGGTTTTGAGTAATTATTTTTTAAATATATGTCTACTTAGCTTTGGAAAGAAGGATGTCCTTAGAGAGTACACTCCAATTTCTTACGTTAAAAATCCTATACACCTAGATTATTGAAGGGCTCAGGTAAAACCTTATTCTCAGCTTTCTGCGAAGCTCCAGGATGGGAGACCAATATATACATTTATGATGATGATGATTATTAATATTGTTATTTAGTTTGAGGAATCCATCCCTGTAATCTGTACATACACTGGTAAAATCAGGATGCTACTTGCAAGCAGCTAAGTTCACTCTAAAGCAGATTTTAGCTATTTTGGCCCCAAGGTTCTTCCAAAGTCTTAATGAATGTTTTGTACTCTTCACCTTTTTACCAAGCAAGATGCACTCTCCAAGTTTCATGCTCGAAACTAGTACAAGTTTTGCTGTCTTGTGCCACACCTTGTCATTCAAATATGTAAACATACAACAGTTTGAGGATTTTAACATGATGTTGATGTCAAATGAGCAAAGGAGGGATAACGAACAGATTAGAAGCATGGTGGTTTTTAGAAAGGCACTTAGGCTGGAATGCACTGCTCCTTGCATGAACTCAGTACTGACAGAGCTGGAATGAAAATGACAGCAAGTGTGATCCCAGTTTAAGGCTGAGCTGGGGCAGGGAGATGGCAGTGACAGTATTCACCGCATTGTCCTGCACTAACAGCTCGAGGCAAGGATTTTGCATGATCTGGCCTTGAGTCTAAAGACCAGTTGGGAAGAATAAATATGTTTAGTGATGTTATTTATCAATATTACCATGTGTCTCCCTTGTCTCTGCAAAGATTCAGGTTTTTGGTTCTTTTGGTTTGATTCAGGCCAATATTTTCCGTTGATTTTTTACAAGTAAAATGCGAGAAGACTTTGAATGCTTTTTCATACACAGCAGTGGTAGGAGAAATTGATTGTTACACTCGTGGAAGTTTATCTCAACATTCCCAAAGCTCTGGGGTGCTTTAAGGCCCTGGGATCCAGCAGGGCCGTGCATCCTGCCAGCACATCCAGCGTGTCCGTGTCTGCGCGTGCTAGCCATTCCCAGGCCCTTTGTCTCCTCGCCTGGATGATACTGCTGCCATGGTGAAAAACAGAGGGAAAGAACAACAGGATATTGTCCCGTTCTGGTCTGTGTGCCAACTGTGACAAAATGTTGTTTTCTCCTTGCTTTGGGGATTCTTGTTGGCTTTTACTTGTCTTGGGTGAGCCTGAAAACATTAAGACATTTTTCAAATTCTTCTAGTTAGTGTGGAAACCTCGAGTCTCTGGGAGCAAGGTGGTGTCCCATGCCCTGGCACAAACATTCCTGTCCTGGGGGATGATTCTCTGAGTCATGCAGAGGAAAAGAAGCGTTCTGATGTAAAAGACAACAGGAAGGCGTTCAGCACGCTGTGTGCCAGCAGGACACCTGCAGAGCTGCCGCAGGGGTGGAAGTGAGCCACAGGCTGCATGGGGAGTGCTGAGAAAACTGCACGGCTGCACAAATCTGACGCCAAAGCAGGGCTCTATTTTTGGTCTCCGCTCTGCGTTTCTGACACCTGTAGGGACGCGTGAAGCGCACGGGAGACTTGTGCAGCACCTCCCGGAGCGGAGGAGCCGCCGCAGGGCACGGGAGCGCAGCGGAGCGTTCTTGCTTAGCCAACAGGACTAATTATAACCCAGGAATATGAACTGTAAATGTGCTGAAGCTGCCAAGACGGGAGCTGGGTGTGTGCCAGCGCTTGAATGAGGACGCACCATCCCGTCAGGACTCTCCGGGAGCAGCGGGCAGCAGCGAGGTACGCACGGAGCCCCACGGAGGGAGATGGACGCGGGGGTACGGCAGGAGGACGGTAGGCGTTCAGCTGCTGCTTTGGGGTGGGCATGGTGTCTGTCAGTCAGTCTGCTTTCCGAATGGCTGATCTCTGTGCGGTGACACACTTAAGAAAACCTTAGCCTTGATGTGGCCTCATTAACATGCAACAAACCCCAAAAATCCACGATTAATGTGAAGTGCTGGCAAAAGCTTCGACTTCTGCTTGTCTTTCCGGTTGTGTGGACCACTGTCCCTCCTGGTGGTGATAAAGACCATTGTGAGGGCGTGAGGTGAAAAATGGTAATTGAGGCAGATAACGAATTGTATTAAAACCACCTAGGACAAACTGGAATAATGCAAGACATTCTGCAGAAATGTATCATAGAGACTACTTAAAACAAAGGGGCAGACATAGCATGCTTTGAAAGATAAATCGCAGAAATTTAAGAAATCTGCTTGAAGTGAGACGTGATGAAATGTTAGAAAACCACAGAAGTGAAAGAAATAGATGTGGTAATTACATAATTGTGGGACTACATAAGAAATGCCTATGAAGGAGGAAATGCCTATGAAGCTCATGCTGGTTTGTTGTGAAAGCTTTAGTGGGGGTTCAGAAAGACTGAATTGATGAAACTATACTGTTTAACTTCTGTTAAGCTGTAAGCTTCAAAAAAATAGCAAAACTTTCTTCAAATGAACATGTTGTGATATTGTTTTAATGATCTGAGGTGTGAAAAATTTGATAGCAAAGGCTACTGTGTAACCCAAGGTTGGCTTTGAATAAAGATACATTAAAAAAAAAAAAAAAAAAGTCAGTAACTACTAAAAGTTGGGCTGTCTCCTGGCTTCACGGTGCTTAGAGTCAGTGAGTTTCCTGGCTGTGTCTCCAGTTCAGGATTGCTGTGTTAATATTTTTATACATTCTGGGAAGCTCTAGGATCTGATGACTGGATTTCTTGCTGGTATGCAAGGCTCTTCTTTTCTCTTTTGAGGGCTATTTGGAATTGTAGAAGGCTCTTTGCTTTGAGCTTTTCCCTATCTGAGTAGAGTAACCATATCATATGTAAGGCCTCAGTAAATGTAAATGTTAGCAGGCCAGTCTGTTCAAAGCTGGTTTCTTACAAAACAGTAAAGTTTCATAACTTAAATTACTTATAAAAAAAATTCATAAGTATTGGTTAGTTTTGTTTACAACCAGATCACATTCTGTTGAACAAGACTTGACTTAATTCTAGCATTGATTTTACCATATTTCTATAAAGAACTTCCAATACTCTCTGTAAATATTCAGAGTTCTTAACCCTGATTTCTGACGTGAATATAGTAATTTTAAGTTGATGCTTCTCTCCTCTACAGGAATGTTTAAGAATGTAACAGTCTTGGTTTAGTCTTAGGAACCACCTATTGCTCAATAACTGCTACAAAACTTTGATGTATTTTAATATAAATTTAAATATTAATCTCTTTGCAGGTATACTTATCAGATGCATTCTCTGACCTCTACCAGTGAACCTGCACAAGCATTTTCTGTCTAAGCTCACTCAAGGAACTACACTTGTCCTTGTACTGCTCAAACTCCCAGAGAATTACACTTAACAAGACCTTTTTACCTACTGAGAAATAGAATGACTGAGTTCCTGGTTTGCTTTAATTGGTGCAATGGTGAACAGCCCCCACCGGTAGGTAGATGCACAACTGCCACCCTTTCTTGGATTTGAAATTTTTTCTTTCAGTTACGTGGGAAGCTCTTTCATTACTGTTGTTTTGATTGGTTTGGGCAAAGTGATGCAAAAGCTAAAACCAGTCCTGTTAAGCTATGTTTGAACTGTGTGTTCTTTGCCAGAAACTTAGACAGTGTGACTTGTGTTGACAGTGTTTGCTGTTCTCAGGCTCTGACTTTCCAGCAGTAAAGAAAGCTTTTGCTAGAATTCAATTAGCAGGAATAAAAGTGACTTTCATAGTGTCCTACTGTGAACAGTCTGAAACTTCAGCCTGCTTGCCATGAGGTGTCATTTGGGGTCAGTCCTGGCTATCTATTTTTATCTTGGCTACTTGTTTCTGGCTGAAAGCTGCTGATGTTTTCTGAATAGAGACCTAAGATATCTTATTTTCTCATAGAAGAGGCGCCGGAGACTGGACCGGAACATGATAGGAGAGCCCATGAACTTTGTGCACACCGCGCACGTCGGGGCCGGAGAGATGAGTAGTGACTACTCCTCAGTAAGTGTGCACCTCTGGGAGAAGCACACATCTCCCCTCAGTAACCTGTACAGCAGGTAGCTAATAAAAACTAGGTAATTATAACAGAGAGAAAAATATTGAGGGTTTGTTTTTGGTTTTTTTTAATCAATAAAGTAGCATCAGAACAGAACTGTCTTTTGGTTTGTAAACATGAGATACTGTGGGAGATACACTGAGAAGGAAATGCTCATTTCCTCAGTATCTTTACACACTATGAGAACCTTTTGGATGCAGATTCTATGGATGCACTTGATACTGGAACCAAATCACCTTGAAGTCAAAGCTGTGGAGGGTGAGGGATGTAAGAATAAGTGGATTTTGTATAGCAAAATTCATCTCAAACACTGACTTAAAATAGTCAGTGTTAAAATTGTTTAACAGTGTTTCGGACTGTTAAAATTTAACAGTCCTGGATTTAGCTATTATTTCTCCCTACTGTTGGGACTCAGCACTGCAAACACATGGCCCACCTGCCCTTTCAAATTGATGCCTTTTATAATAGCTCTGGCAACCAGAATTTAAAAGATGTGTCTTCTAATTAGCTTTTTTTTTTTTCCTAGGCTGTGTCAATTCAGGACCACATGAAGTCTAAAGGTGGCTACACAAATAGCACTTCTGCAACTGTTGAAATTTAGGAGACTGAGAGAAGGCTGAAATCTGCTCTGTCTTATGAGGACCCCCTGGACTGGACTGTGCTTTCATATTCTCTAAAACCTTGTTATCATGGAGTAGGGAGAGTACGTGAATTAAAAATAGGTCAGTACAAGCTTTGGTGTTCTTTGCACAATATCTTCTGAAGGAATTGTTGTAAATGATCCTTAAAATGGTCTGTAATGGTAGCGCTGTAGTAACAACTGTAATTTGTCACTGTGGATGACTTCCTAGCTCTGTCCCAAAAGCTTCTCAAAGCTGTCATATAAGATGGGATTGGAGGTCAGTATGATTTGTCTGGGATTTTGGCATCTGTCTTTTTCTCCTCTCAGGAAATGCAGAGGATATTTAATTGGACGGTATCGCATGATTTCACTTCTTACATGGGCTAAACTGAGTTGCTAAGTACGACGTTGTAGCTGTCAGATAACTTTGGATCTGTTTTTTAGATGCTTTACAACCTAATGCATAAATCTTTGGTATTTTTAAATGCCTTTGGATAGTGAATGAACTCTAATGTATGATAGTTAGCTGAGTCTGCAAAACACAGTGAAACTTCTGCCTTGCCAAGATAACACTTTTGTATCTAAAAATGGAGCTTTTGCAAACATTCAGACTCTCAAATGAGACTTAGAGCAAGAGATGTGTCCCTCAGTGACTAGGCTGCCTCCCATCCATGCACACACACTGTTGTGACTGGCAGCTATTACTGCAACACGGCTGATTGTACCTACCAGTTAACTTCCAGGGGTGCTACAATATGCTCACAACTGTGTGTTAGTTTTGCTTGACTACCATTGAATTTTTAACTAAACATGTTTAAGATCCCTCTCTTTGTTACCTCTCTGTAACAGTAACCACACAGGAATTCAAGGGATATCTTACTTGTCTTTCTGGTTCCTTAATTTCAAGACTGTCTGTTTTATATGAAATTAATATTTTCTTGCATGTGGTGTAAGTGTTACAGCCATGTGAAGGACACACATTTAAAGAAAATTGTGAAAAGTTGCAGGAGAGTATTAAATGGAAACAGCATTTTGCAGAGTTCCAGCACTTCATAAATATTTAAATAAATATCCATAAATATTTAGACATACTCAAACTACAGTTTATTACTTAGTTGTTATTCATCTTTCTATTAAGTGACATGACAAAACTGCTGAAGCAGAACTGGGTTTTTCTCTTACCCAATCACTGACAATTGTTCCCCAGCTCAAAATTCTGTATGACTACCGTTGTAGAAACAGGAAATCTGCTTGCTCTCATGGGATTAACTAATTATAAGTGTTTAAATTGCTGCCATATCAGCACAAGTTATGCTGGAAGTCAGCAAACTCTGCCCTTGCTCTCGGCAGAAGATCAGTTGGGAACATTTTTCCATTAAAAAAATTTAGAGCTGGCAAATCTTTTAACTTGTATGATTCTGTTTGTAGTTGTGATACATCTTAAATCTAGGCTGCTGGCTTTGCTGAGTTGTTAGGCTGCCTTTTCTGAGTGTACTAGGGAACTTAAAACATTAATGGTCTGTTTTTCTCTATGTGTTAAAAAAACCAGCTTTTCCCCTCCCCCATATTTTATCTTTTAGGTCCAAAAAGGAAGAGGGAGTATTGCTTTCTGTAACAGTCAACAGCTGATCATAACATTCTGTAACCACATAAGAGAAATCTAATATCCAGGTCTTGCTAGATCCTTACTCTTGCATTAAAATGCGCACCAAATTTCAACATATTTTAAAATTAGCATAGTTAATGGTACATTTAGCTTTTGCAAGTCTTTTACATTCTGTCTTCTAACTTGAGATACACTCTAACAGCCTAATTAAGATACAGAGTTTAAAGAAGTTAATTCCTGTATAGTGTTGAGGAAGTAGAAAGTGGCCAAGTTGTTTGAAAGAGTAGATTCTAATTCATCTGCTGTTATACAGAGTTAATGCATTCAGTCATCTATACCTGCCCAGAAAAAGTGGTGATAGGGAAATTGTCATGAAGAAAATGGGCTGTGTTTTGGTAACACTGTAATAAAGCACATTGAACAGGAGCTAGGGCTTCTTGAAGACCCATTCAGTAGATTTAAAATTAGTGGTATAACTAGAAATAAAGGAGTTGGCGAATATTTCAGTTCTCCTCTCTCAAAATAAATGAACAGAAAATTTGTTATTAAACACTTATTTAGACAAAAATCCTAGTTTTGATCATGTAAACCAAGTAGCACTATCTGGTGTGCAAGTAACCTATTTTCATCAGACTATATAGTATTACATAGACTATATAGTATTACATAGGACCATAACAAAGTGCAACATCATTAAAAAGAAATATTTTGCTAGTACATTAAAAGTGTAATTACTTTTAAAAATCTAACAAACATAACACATGTCTAGGGCTTAGGTATTTTTTGTTTTATATTTAGAAACCTTATGTACCTGTAACCTGTCATGTAACTCAGTATGAGCCTATCTTAGTTATAATAAATATGTTGAACTGGGCACTTACACTCTTTTCATATTGTGGAAAATGTTGATGCTTTGTCTGCACTGAAAACCTGTTGGTTAAGTGGATGGATCAGCATGGCTTGAACTTTTATTGCACAGAATGAAATTTCTCCACTAGAGAGCACAATTTTACATCAAGTCTTCTCTGTTCTATGCGAGCTCTTACTCCATTGTGGGTTTTGGTGGTTTGGTTTTTTTTTTTTTTTTGAGCTTGACTGAAATAAAATACAGAAATAATACCAATTGATAAAACTTTTTAATCTACATTGTAGGCTGTGAAGACCTTACATCAAGACAATCAAGAAACATTGCAGCTCTGACATGATGCCATTTTATGGTTTCTTTTTTTAGTCAGAAGTAAAATAACTTGCAAGTAGAGCAGGATCAACTGGTTTTTATGTAGTCTGGCAGAGTCTTAGCACTGCTTGCTTCCTTGGGAAAAAGAATTTGGGATGGGGAGGTATTTTCAATTCTTGCTTTCTTATCCCTTGATGTTCCTCCTAGGCTTTACTGACTGTTCCATAATACTGCATACACCTGTGGTCAGTATATAGAAAAGGTATTTGTCTTTTTCACAGCCTGTTGTCTTTTTTATCTCCTGCAGAGCAGCTTTATACAATTACAGGGTGTCAATGCTATGCTCCAAGTTGCCTGTGATGTGATAACTTGCAACCCATGCGCGTGGTACTATTACTTTGTATGCTCTTGCCATATTGGACTATCAGGTGCTGTTATAGCTTCCACTCTGTATAGACAAAAAAATATTGAGAGATTAATAAACCCCCCTAAAATCTTACTATGCCAGTAAGAATAAGCATGATTCAACAGTGTTAAAATCCATGTTAATGAAATTCATTATATGTTACTAAATATAGTATCACTGGAAAAAGAAACTCCAATCTGTCAGTGAAAGATGATTAAATGGCTGCTCCTGACCATGTTTGGATTTACTTTGCTGTCAGCACTGCGACACTGCCTTAAAAAGCCAACAGCTGAAGATAAGAACAATCTTGTCTGCCTTTCATAATTGCTGCGGAACTACAGGAAGAAAACAGTGCTGTTTTACAGTGGTGCTAAGATATTCTCTGGTGAGTGGGTTTCTGTAAGGCTTCCAGATACTTTGTGGTTAATACTTGAAATTCAAAATTTTAGCTGCTTACCTATGGAGGTGGAGTCCTGAGTGCCTAAAGGGATGCTGTAAGTGCTTGGTGCCTGGACTTCTACAGATAAACTGTCCTTCCTTCATACACGGAGATTTGTCTGACACAGAAGGCCCAAGGTACTTAGACCACTAATTCTCCTGTTAATTTTTATGTGGTTACATTGTACATGTAAAAAGTTTCTCATCCTCTACAGAATAGGTCGTCTCTAACTACTGGTCTTTTGGACAGTTGTTTCCTCAACAGAGCATTAAATTAAACCTTTCATCACACACAGGTCTAAGCCAGTTTTTCTTTGCTATGTGAAAGCATAAAGTCCCCTTGTTATTGCTTAACTCTTCCTACTGAAGGGAAGGTGTTGAAGAGCTAACAGGCTGATCAGGAACTACAGAAAAAATGAGGTATGGAAGTGAGGGAGATTTAGCCACAGAGAGGCAATGTGGTGCACGTTAATGAGGAAGGAGCAGGGAGCAGAACATGCTCATGTTGACGTTTCTTATCTGCAGTGCACAAGACAGCTTTGATATCAGTTGGAAAATACCCATAATATGTGCATAATTGGTATATGGAGGAAATTAGGCACTTAAATGCATGACTAAGCTGGGACTTTGAGACACAGATTGCCAATATAACTTTAATGAATGGTAGTATCCTCTTCCTGCAGTGGCTTACAAAGCTGTTTTCAGAAAGTGCAGAGCCACCCACAAAGGTTGCTCTGGTTCCAGCAGTTGCAGACTGATGTCACATTTATGTTTGAGAGACAAGAGGGATTTCTCTCTTTTTTTTTCTGCTATATATGAGGTTGCAGATGCTCTAAATGCCAAGGCTTGCTGCACCCATTGGAACACTAGCCAAATAAAAACTAACATTAATACAAAATAGCAGTAGTAAAAGGGTACCTGCCTTTGGTCCACTGCAGTGCCAAAACCTCAGGGAAAGTAACTAGATCCAGCTGATATTCAGATTCCAGGTATTGGGAGGATATGGACAGATTGGAGTGAAAGGTCATGAAGAATTCCTTGTGCCTGAGGAAGTTTGAGTGACAGTTTGATGGACTCTGCAGAATGAGATTCCAGAAGGTCACCATGGCTATACCAGATTTCCATTAATACTTTTTCTCCTGCTGTTGTGTAGAGAATGGAAAGATGAAACAAAAGAGTGAAAGAACTTTGAGTAGACAGGGATGTTACTGGTATGTGTTCTTGTGTTAAAAAAGCTCCCACCTTGAGGTGCATGATACTGAACCACAGCTCCTGTCTTCACCTGGGAGCTGAGAGATGGACAAGCTCATAACTAAAAGCTGTGCCCTTTCAGGGAGGATGAGGTACAGGGCACCCACGGTCTGCTTTGGCCTCTGCGCTGCCTAAACCCAGCTTATCAAGCATTGCTTGCTGGCTATGAACACCTTGTGGCTGTCCCTTGCTCCATACATCCTGTTTATGTGCATCCCATTACCATGACCAATATCCTAAAATGACATCCAAAACCTTAGTTTAAATTGAAGTTCTCTTAACCTAGTTTTAATGTAAGAGAGTAGTAATGGCTGGACAAGAATCTCAGCTTTGAGGTGTCTGTTGAAACCTCTGCAATGAATTACTCATGAAATCAAGGCCACAAAACTGTGTTGAAACTACTTTATTCAGTGAAACTTTTAAATGTTTTATTGTTATTAAAATAATGTGCATGGGAAGAATATTCTAAGAAATGTTAAGTTTCCTCTATTTTTGCATATGAATCCAAACTGAACAAAACCGAGGTTATTATTACTAAGGGCCCATCCTAATTCAGAGGCAAAAAAAAAGTTGAATCATGTCTTTGACTGTTTTAATATATTTATTTTAATATATATGTATATATTTAGACCATCTTAAGCAATGTGTAAGGAAATAAGCCATTCTTTTAAACTGAAATTAGTATGACTGCTCTGGCTTACTGAAATTTTTAAAAATGGACTTAAAATCTACATTTAAATCACTGGAAGAGAATTGAATGTGCTTTTAAAGCTGACATCGGCCTGTACAAGTGGATGACTAATTAATTTTGTATTTCTTCATCAAAGAGCTAGAAAAAGTGGCTACAGAATTCTTTTTATTTTATATATAATAGTGTATTTGCATGCATCTGATCTTGCTGCTGCTTAAGAAATAGGTGTACATTTTACATAACTTGCATTCTAAAGGTGAATGAAGACTGCCCTAATAACCAGTAATTAGTGAGCTGTGTGTTATTAAGGATTCACAGATCTGACAAAACAATGGTATTTATTCTAGTCAGAAATCTATTTTTTAAAAATTGATCAAACATATGCAAGTTTGAAAGTCTGGACTCAACATGAGCTGAAGCTGCAGATTAATGGTGAAAGAAATACTCTTTTAAATGCAGTTACCCACATTTACCCTTGCAGTCTCTACCACCAGGGAATATTAAAACCTGACTCAATGCCTTTGAGGGTGTGACACAAGCTTAACAATGTAATTCATAAGAAAGGTTTATGGTGCTTCATTAATGCATGCTAATGAGGCCTTGCTACATAATGGGGTATGAGTAAGGCTTTCACTCATTTCTTTCATCTAGTTGGAACACTACCTTGAAAATGCACTTCATTTAGTTATTCTCTCTGCTGCATAACAGTCAGTGAACTAGGGTATCTCTTCCTTGCAGAAATTACTAATGTTCAGATAAGGCTGTTTGTACATGGGGAAAAGTTGCTAAACATGTGCTTGTATGAATAAATAATTCTTAAATGCTGTCCTTTGTATGTTTTGGATCAGTCTCTTGCCAGGAGATACAGGTCCCACGGGGCTGTTGCACATGTCCCTGTGGCTGCCGTGCGGGCCTGTCTCACAGACACAGCAGGCTTCAGCAACAATGTTTCCTGTACCCATTCAATCAAGAGGTTTCACAGTGTTGTTTTGCTGTTATGTTCCAGATCCAGCCAAAAAGCTGTGAAAATATGAGGCGCTGAAAGAATTTATAGGATGGAGCATAATGTTTTTGGTTAAGCTATTTCCTTTTCCTTATCACCTGCTTTATTCTGTCCTACTATTCTACTGCCTACTACATTTCTTAGAAATATGTGCAGCATTTGGGTCAGTGTTCTTTCTTAGTTCTTAGAAATTAATACATGTTAAAAATTCCTTCATTCCTTTGAAGCTTGTGTATTGATCAATGAACCCCAAATCCCCTCTGTCCTGATACGTGTATGACATAACTGTTTGATAAGCAGAGTCCAATTGCTTTTGCAATCTTAGTCCTCTAAAAATTGTGCAATGTTTCTCTAAAACACCTAATGCTGATAGCCACCCTTCCACATCTGCCACCCTAGGAAGGAACTATCTTCTGTTTATGGCATTTTATGCAAAATTAACAGAATTTGACAATAACTCAAAGTTAAGCTATTGGAAGAGCAAATTTAATTGCAGGAGGAAATACAGGGAAAGGAATAGAAAAAAAGCAGATTGGTTGGGATAAGTTTACTGAAAAGCCAAGAGGCTGATCATTAAGAAAAAAAACATAAATTAGCACTTAATGCAATGTTAGAATTGGGAGAACAGCCCTGGAAACGATGGTATTTTGGATTTCTTTCCTTGTGAATGAAATTACTAGTATTTAGAAGTGTGTGTAAGTGGTGAAAAACTGCAGAGGGAAGGAAAGGATAATTTCCTTATTCCCATGAAGAAGATTTCAATATATGCATAGTATTGTTCAAGCAGTTTATTTTCTGTGCTAATTGTTATTTAGATTCAGCTTCCACTTTCTAACTAATATCCTCAATGCCTACATTAAGCCATCTCCATTTCTTAGCACCTTCAGGAATGCCTTAATTGAGTTACAGATTCTATTCCGTGCTGATGTTTTGGTTCAGAAAGGGATTTTTCTGAGAGTTGTGTTGCTCTTCTCCCTGAAGGGAAGAATTATGGTGGTACAGAAAGGATACAATTCTTGGTACAGATCTTTAGTATCTTACATTGTTTATGCATGGAGTTATATTGTTCATTGCAAATAAGGAACTTGAGGTTTAAAATTGGAGAAAAAGAGAGAAGGATCCTGTAGGCTTTGAAGTGATTCTTCAAGCTCTGAATGTCTTTATAGCCTAGATTTCTTTTGCCTGGCATTGGAAATCACAAATATGAACAAAATCTAGTGTTCTCGGTGTTGAAATTTGAAAATAGATCATGTTTTTAGTTTTGGTTACATATTACAGCTAATGGTAAAGACTGGGGACTACTGAAGTTACCAGTAAAGATTACCTAAGAAGTTTTCACTGATATCCTAAACTCCCCTGAAATATCCCAAGCTGATATCCTCACCCCCTGCCCCCCTCCGCAGCTTTTCAGTGCAGGTATTTCTAACCCACACAGCCCCACTGGACTGCAGAGTACGTGTTTAGTGTAAAAAAGGTTTTCATAATATCTTTAAACAACCATCAAGGCAGGGGACATCAAACCAAGCAAACACTTTTGAGAGAGCAATTTCCTTTTATTCAGAGGAAATTGTATTCCTTTCTCCTTGGCCCATTTTTATTTCCAGCTGCAGACAGAATAAAAACTGCTGTGTTTTCCTGGGGAACACAAGGAGAAGGATTAGTATGTGGCAGGACAGGACATGCTGCCATGGAATCTGATCCTGGGAGCAGCTACGCACTTGTAATTCAAATTAAACACTTCTTCCAAGCCCAAAATACAGTGTAATGTACATAGCCATAGCTCATTACAGATCACAGAATTGGCAGATTTATTGAAGTAAATCAGTATTCATTTGTCATCCAGATCTTGTTAGACTCAGAAGAGATAGTAGTTGGCGTAAGTGTCACGGTTACTCTGACAACAGCACCAGAATAGAAACACACAGATGGACAACGTACTAGCCTGTTTTTTTAAATACCAGTTCTGCATAGAATATTAATTATTAGCTGTGTCATAGTGTGCCATTGTCTATTTAACTGTTTAAGCACATAAAATTGTTAGATACACTTTTGCAGGTCAGCAATTCTACAAGATGCACAAGCCTGTTCTGTTGCTGCTATAATGATGGATTGTAGATTGTCACTAAGTGAAATAAAAAGCCTGTCTGTTACCATCAAAATATCAGTACTGATCATAACACTACTTATGTACAAGTATGTAAACATTACTCAGTTTTTACAGCAGCAGAACAGCTTCTTGACAATTTGCCATAATGCAGTGGGGAATGTTCTCTGAAGATGTTCTGTATGCCTTTGTTCTTAAATGCACATAGAAGGAAAAAACATGTGTGCAGGAATCTCCTTCCTCAGTAGTAATAACTAATAAACAGTTTGTGAGCAACCCAAACTAAGTGAGTTACCCACTTTGATTTACTGATGCTGAAGTGGAGCTCAACTCTCAAACCCTCGCATCTCCCTTTCCCTCACACCTCCGCCGTTTCAGTCACGGCTCCATTCCCTTTTTTATGCAACAATCTTTCTTATCTTCACCCCTTCCTCTTCCCTGCGCTGGCTCTTCGGCAGGCCCCGGGAAGGGGCAGTGGGCGGATCGGGAACCAGTGCCGGAAACCCTCCAGTGAAAAAAGGGATGTTGAACAACTTCCTTTGCTGGTAAATCACGGAGCTGTTTCTGCCCATCTCCTTCCTGGAAATCCTTGCTGGTTTTTACATCTGATACATCACAGCCCTTTTAATACTTTCGAAACCTAGAAAACATCTCTGAAATGTGCTTGTTGGGTTGTCGGTTTTTTTGGTGTTTTGTTTTGGGTTTTTTTTTTGGTTTTGTTTTGGTTAAGAGCAAACAACTCAACTTCCTCAATCTTGTGTTATAGGTCACACTATTCTGTTTCTCGTACTTGTTGCTCTCACGTACGACATCCTGCCATCCTCACCTCTCTCTCATGGCTCTGCGAGGGCTGGACCGAGGCGAAACACTCGGATTGCTTTGTGTCAGCACAAAGGCAAACGCGGCCGTTTCCTCTTACATGTAGGGGCTCTGAGGAGTTGTAGTGAGCCCGTCAGTGCCTACAACATGGGGAGCTGCTGGGGGGATACCCCGACACGCTGACAGCCGGAGCCCCCGCCAGCCGCAGCGCAGGAACGCACGGGCCCCGAGGCGCCCGGGCAGCCGGGGGCGGGGACGCGCAGCCCCGCGCTCGCCCGGCTCCCCCGGCGCCGCCCCGCCGGCAGCGCCGCCCCGCCCGCCGTGCCCGCGGCGTCCCGGGACCGGCCGGCAGCGGCGGCCGCCAAGGACGGAAGAGGAAGTGGCGCCGCGCCGGGAGCCGGTGAAAGGCTCCGCGGGGGCGTGCGGAGCCCGAGCCCAGGGAGGCCCCTCCCCGAGCAGCCGGCGGAGGACGATGGGGCCGGCCGGGCCGCTGTGGGCCCCGCTGTGGGCCCTGCTGCTCCCGCTGGTAAGGACGCGGGGCCGCGCTGCCGTGCCGGCCGGGGCCGGGCGGCGCCACTCGGGCCGGCGCTGCCGGATGGCGCTGCCTGTCGCTTCTCTTCGCTGCCGGCCCAGGGGCTCCCTCCGCCCGCCTTCTCCCCCGGGCCCGGTCTCGGCAGCTCGCCGGCCGCGGCGGGCAGGGCCCGCGCAGCTCCCGTCTCCCGCGGCTGGGCCGGGCTGGGCTCCCGCTGCCCCCGAGCGTCTCGGGGTTGGGCTGGAGTGCGGCCCGGGGGGTTTGGGCCTCCTGGGCCAGCCTCGGGCGAGGCCTCTCGCTTCTCCCCACCGGGCCCGGCAGCTCAGCCCGGGCCAGCTCCGGTCACGCCTTGGGAGTTGAGATAACAAATCTCACGGGTGCCTTCGTGGATAAACATGCTGTTTAAATTTGGGTGCGGGGAAGGGGGAAGCTCCTAGTGTGTGTATGTGTCCTGAGTTTTGTCTCCTTCATCTTCAGTTTTGGTTTCGGTATGGCACACATTCTCAGCTTCTCCCTCTCCACAGGTGTACATTGCCGTGATCTGGCAGACCACCTTCTGCCAAATGGGGTAGTGAAATGGGGAAATCAGAAACCTCCATAATCTGCTTAGGCAGTATAAAGGACATGTATGCATTAAATGCTGTTCCACAAAATTGTTTTGCTGTTTGGTTGTTGGTTTGTTTTTGGTTTTTTTTTTTTGTACCTAATTTTAACAGAATTTATCTTGTTCTGGTAAGACAGGATGCAGAATACTTCTTTCCTGTGTAGGAAGTCACCATTGGATATGCTCAGCAACAGGTGTACAGCACAGTCTCTTAGTACCTTGAGAATGCCTGTGGGGGTAGTAACTTGTCTCCCTGGCTTTTCCTGAGTCCCACGTAGCTGTCACTGGCATGTTGGGGTTTTCTGAAGAGTGGCTTTGCCCTTTACCCCAATGGTTTGCTGCTGCTGACAAGGGAAGGGGCTTCTGCCCTCTTGTAAGACTCCAGGCCCTGTGTCCTGCCTCCTCCTTTGCTCTACAGATGCAGTTGCAGCAGTGGTGAGCATTGGACCAGGTCATTCTGCCTCAGGAGCAGTCTCTTGACATTACCAGCTTGGGGAGTTGGGTTTGAGGAAAGGTCACTGCTGCTCTCTGGACATGGGCTCCTGTCCTCCTGGGTTGCAGTGCCTGGAGGGAGGGAGAAGGGATGATTTGTGTGTGTCACACAGCTACTAGCAGAACAACAAAATGACAGTTGTTCTGTTCGTGGCTATTTTTCCCCCTGCCTTTTTATGTTTCTGTGGGTTTTATGTTGTCACTTGCTACATACAGACTACCTTCTCCCTAGTCTGTACCTTTGAGTTTCTGTATATCTTATCTAGGTACTATTTGTGATGGATGTTGTAAACATAGGCTTGGTTTGGGCTCTGTGTCTCCTGGTTCATCTGATTTCCTGGGTTCTGTGTGGTGGAGTTACTGGTACACTCCAAAGCTCAGCAGTCAGCCCAAGCTTATATCCCTGCAGTGACAGGGACACCTTTGGAAAATTAGGGATTAAGAGACAGAATGAGACTTCTCCTCTATCAGAGATAAGGAATTACACAACAAAAATTTAAAGGTGATAGGGGAAGGAAATATGATGAGAGAATTGCCTGTCAGAAATAGGAAGAAATTTGTTTGGAGGTGAGGGGCTATTGGGAATTGTCAATCTGAAGGCAAAGGAAATGGTGATGCCCCTTAAAGTAAGGACAGATGTCATGCCTCTTCTCCATGGGAATGCTTTTATGCCAGAGCAAATCAGCCTAGGGGAGCAGGTTAATCTGTTCAAGAGATGTTTTTGTGATCACACATTTAATCTTGTTCTTAAGTAACAAAATAGAAAATGTGCTTGGTGAGAAATGTGTGTGTACTGAGAGTAGGATTTGTTCAGTGGCACAGCTGACTGCAAGGCCACCTACCCAAACCTAGCCCTTGTCTGTTGTGAAAGGATACTGAAGCCATTAGAAAGTAACAGGACTTTAGCTGGATGCAAGAGGATTTCCCTGGAGATGTTCCAAGTGAGGCATATAATGTAGTGTTTCTTTTAATTTTTAACTTCTAAATGCTGTCTCTGGAGCTCAGCAATGAATAGGTGTGGCTGCACGTCACGCTCAGGTCCTGCCTCCCTCCACCTCATGAGGATGAATTGTGTGCCCTGATTAATCCCCAGAGAAGGGAAGCTTGCCAAACTAAACATGCATATCATGTAAGCGAGTAATCACTCCTTCTAGGTAGATTTATCTTTTGAAGCATTAACACTTGGATTTCCTGGAACCCAGAAAACACTTATTATTCTGTTTGGTGAAGCAGAAAGAGCTTTTAATGGATGTAAACCTCTGAGGTTTGCACCTGTTAGAAGTCTTTACTGCTTTTAATTCACCATTAGCTTGTACTTCTAGGTGAATGCATTTAAGAGGGCAGCTTGATCATTTTTGTGCTGATCATAAATCATGGACCAATTAATTTCAGCTGGCAGCTGAAGAACTGTTGTGTGTTAAACAGTTAATGTGCTCAGGCCCTTTGACACAGTTCTCCCAGCAGATGTTCATGCGCTGGGGCCAATATAATGGATTCCTCTGAAGAAGGTTTTTTGCTATTCAAACCAGGCAGACATAAACCTCTGAAACAATATCGTCACATGCTTTTATTTTCTCTCCAGTTCTCCCTTGCTGCAGAATACAGATCTTCTAGCTTGAGGAGAAATGCCTCTCTAGCGCTGTTAATGCTTACCATTGTGGATCTAATTGTTTGGGCTTCTCCCCATACCCATGCCTACTTGTAGCTTAGTATGTTAGTGGTTTTTTTATATAAATCTGAAATTTACAGCAGGATTTTTAAATTTTCTTTTTACTCTGATGATGCTTCTTGCTATTGAGGTGAGTTTTGAGACAAACAGTTGAAATAAGAACATCTTCCAGTTTTTTTACGCGTATACTTCTTTGAGATGCAAATGATGTTTATTTCTTTTCACTGCTTTATAGCTGTAGCTGCATCTAATCTTTAGTCTGTTCATTTATCCACTTGGATACCTGACCTTTATTTATGCTTGGGGAAAAGTATGCATTCCTAACATTATCACAAGTTTTAAAATTCAGCTATATTTGTAAATAAAGGAACCATATTGTGGGAGGGGCTCTAATCTTAAGAAACACCAGTATTTCCTTGACTACACAAATTCTTCTTAAGGTACACTATGGTCTCTTTGTGTTTACAGCTACTTGACAAAAAATACTTGAGGAGTTGTCATATGATACATATATATATGTATATATATGTAGTATGTATAATCCCCTACTTTTATTAGTAGGGAAAACTCTAGAGTCTGTGAGGAAGGAAGACTCTAGAACTTCATCTCTTCTCCATGTACTCTTCTAATTGCTTTCCATGTAAAATTTTACACTTTTTGGAAGGCACAAGATAGAGAATCTGAAGTCATTTGATTTGGTTTCTTGCTGGTATTCTGCTTGGTGACATGAACTGCACATGTCATAAATACATAAATACTGTATTTGCAAAGAGGATAAGCAGCTTTATACGGTAACTAGGTTCTTAGTAGATTTCTAACCTGCTCTCAAGCTCCCCATTTCTCATGGAATCAGTTATTATGTAAAATAATGACTTCAATAAATTCCTTTTCTCCTAACAGGTCTCTTCATAAGCTTTTTAGAAGAATGTTTGCATAACTGATATTCTGAACTTGGTGTAACTCGGAGCACTGCGATCTCTTGCAGGTAGCTGCTGATGAGGGGATCCTGCACGCCTCTGGAAGTGGAGTGCCTCCAGTAACTAAGGATTACTGCATCATTTACAACTCCAATTGGCTATCTCTTCCAAAAACCTTGGACAATGCTGTAAGTAGCTTGTAGTCATACTCTCTAAGAAAACTGGAATGCAGTATGAATTTGAGTCAACTATAAATGGTCTTCAAAATTTTGAGTTAAATGCATTAAATAGGTGCTACACTGAATATTTGCTGTTTTGCTTCATGTTGTCCCCTTCCCCCCAAATCACCCAAAAAAAATCTATAGTGAGCACTTCTATCCTTGAAAGAGTTGGCTTCTAGAGTTTATAAAGGGAATACTCTCTCTGTGCTTAGAACCAGTTTTTGTATTTATGTGTTTATTTATTTGTTTATGTATTCATTTTATCATGTTAATTTTTTTCACTTCAGATGTTATCCTTATGTCTTGAGTTCTGTATTTGGGAGTTCAAGTTCTGTTTATTTGTTTACAAAAATTTGTAAACTTCTGAAACTTTCATATTGGCTCATCAGTTTGATGTACTGTTTAATTGTCTTGAAAACAGATGATTTTTCTGTGTAATTAGTTTCTTATATTTAAATTACAATACCAACTACTGTGAAATTGCACTTAGAAATAGCCAGATTATTTCAGCTCTATGCTGCTCTAAATGTTCCTCACTATTGCAGGCTGCAGAAACAGCTGCTGTGATTTTATATTCCTGAATTATTCTTTTCTGTTACACCTCTTCCTGGCAAATCTCCAGTTAAAGAGCATAGTAATGTAGTCATCTGGATTAATTTGTTTGTAATAGCAAATTTCCTACATTAGTCACATTCCTTTTCTCCCTCTTCTCTGCAGACTTTCAGGACTCTGGAAAACCTGACTTCTACAGTCCTCTGCAGTTCAGCTGAAGTTCCTTCTGGCTTAATGAAAGACAAAGCAGTTGTAGTGATGAGAGGAAACTGCACTTTCTTGGAGAAAGCAAGAATTGCACAAAGTTTGGGTGCTAAAATGCTTTTGATTGCTAGTAAATCTAGGCTGGTAAGTTACAACAACCAGGTTTTTTTCTGTACTGAAATAGTTTCTTGTCTGTTTGGTCCCATGCAGTGTTGTGCAGGGTAAACTGAGAGAAGCCCCAAAAGCAGGGGACCATGACCACGTTGGAATTCCAGCACAAGTCATTTACCATCCCCACAGAGCTGTGCTGGTGGGGCTGTGCAATGCTGGCTTAAATCAGCTCAAAGGAGCTACAGAGCTGGATTTTTAAATGTTCTTGTATCTTCAAACATGTTTCTGAATGCAAATACTTGTCTTTATCATTCCTTAATTTTAGTGCATTCTGAACTCCATGTAAACTTAGGTGATAGTGTTTTAGACATGTGTGATAAAAATAAGCTAGGGAAATGTAATCCAAAACTGCAAATCAAAAAAGGTCTTGTGAGATCTCATTGCTTTTTTGTTCTCCATTGCAGCTGCAAAGTGTATGTACAAATATGTACAGTTCATGAATTTGTGTGGTTGTCACCAAAAGTTCATCTTGTTTTAGAAGTGTAGAAATTAAAACCAGTTTTGATTATCCCTTGTAATACTATAAAAACACAACAGCAGTATGAATCCAGATGTGTTGGTATTATCACCTGGTTTGATTTAAGTACATCTATCTTTTTTAATCTTTTGCAAAAGATTAAAAATGAGCTTTTTGGTTTTTACCTTCCTACAAATATACTGAAATTGAAAGAGTAATCTGCTTTCAGGTATCTAACCCAGTTTGTAAATAGGCTCAACATACTTACCCCTTACACTTTCTCTTTTAGTCTGCTATTTCAGATAACAAGACTGATTTTGAAGATGTGACTCTTCCAATTGCTCTTATAAGATATAATGACATAGTAGATATGCAGCTGGTAAGTAACAGAACTTCAGCATGTTATGGTTGTATAAACTTAGGTATTTGAACAAATAGATTATTTTCAGGTCAGGTCTGGATGTCTGCCTGATTTGAATGTGCTTAGGTACTGCTTTCATTCCTAAGAGTGGATGGACATTTAGTTGTGAAAGTACTGGTCTTCTTACAGGAAAGAATGGTTGGTTGATTGATTGATTAGAACACTGGGAATGGGAAACACAATACCTGACTGGAGATGGGGAACCTCAAAAGTTTCCTGTTGAACAAGATAAGCTGTCTTCCAGTAGAGTTGGATACAGCTGCAGGTGCCTGACACACATGAAGAGCTGTAGCCTGAGAGGGCTGTTCTTGAGTGCAGAAGCTACAACAGCTGAGCCTGTAGCTGCTGGCACCAGAGCTTTCAGGCAAGCAGCACCTGGGCAGGTTGGATCTTGAGGAAAGACTGAGAGTTTTTTGCCTTTGCCAGATGATGAGCTCCCTCTGTATAATGTGACAGCATTAGCTAAAGAGTGGTTGGGCAGCGTAGTTTGAGTTCCTGCTGGTGAATTGATGTGAGATGCCAAATGTCTGTTATTAAAATATGACAGTTGTGCTATCTCCTACACTTGATAGGCAGGGGAGTTTGTTTTGGGAGTAGTTGGAGTTTCTTTTCCTTGGCATGTAATATTAGGGTAACAAAACATTGCACAGGGCTTTAAGGAAAACAGTGTGTTTTCATCAGTGTGGCTTTTTCTGTTGTTATTATATTGCCGGTTTGGGTTTTTTATTTAGCGGTGAATAGTTTTGCTAAGCAGGAGTTGTGTTGCACATGTTTTTCTGGGGGTAGCAGAGGCTAGCACTGTGTAGTCTTAGCTTCTTGAGTTGAATTTGTGAGTTCACTTCACCATTTCTGCTCTTAATCTTCAGAGCTGCCGTGGGAGGTTGTCTTAGGTAAGTATGCCAACTGAAACTGCCTGGATTGGTAGGACTTAGGTTGTTTACTGTCGTTATTTCAGGTAGATACTTGCTGAGCACTGCCATGACTGAAGGTTTGTGCTGTCTTCTGCCACAGCCTTGATAAGTACTTTAGTAGGGTTCAGGTTGTCCTCTGTCTTCAGATTTGTTTCTTCAGTCAGCTAAGTGTTGTTTGCTTGCTTGAGTGATTTTAGGGTGCCCTACTAACATGAAAGGGAACTAGGGCAAGTTAGGTCTGGATCTTCTCTGCACTTCTTTATTGCCCAGTTATGCTTGGAGTGGTGTGATATGGAAACACTTCTGTACAGCTGGAGTAACTCACCAAAGCACCTCTGCTGTACATTGGTGTGCCAGGTGATGTCTCATACTACTGCTGAATCAAATAATTCATTTTTGTCTTAGAATGAGACTGCCTTTATAAAAGTAGTGAGGAACACAGCTTAGACTACAAGTGATCTTTTCTGGTTCTGCACTTTTTTGCCAAAGCCTTCTGTCATCTCACTGGGAGCTGTTGTTTTGAATGATATGCACTGCTTGGAATCCAGCAGCCATTGTACACTTCCAACTACAGGTGCATTTCTTGTTTGACTCTCTTTAAAGCTTCCAGCATCCTTGTTTTATTTAGAAGAGAGAGACAGCACCAGTCTGAGGGAAGTAGTTTGTGTAAGCATCCTTCTTTGACAAGTAAATAATCTCTGTTAGCCTTCACCATTAGAACCAAGTCTGTTAAGAGTTTTGATAGCAATAGCAGAGTGTTACAAAGCTTTTAGTCAGTGGACAGCTCTCTTGCAGATTTGTTACCTGATGCAGTCTGTTTCATTCTAGTGCTCCCTGTGGTGGAAGTTGAGACTTAAGAAGTTTTTAGTGAAGAGAGGAACAATAGGAGCAAAAGGAAACAATTGCTCTGGATTCTAATATGAATTGTACTTTGTAAGATTTATGAAACTTCAAGGAAAAACTGGATTAAGATCTGTTGGAACTGTATACTAAAAATATATAAGCCTCTTAGGGGTTTTGGGTTTTTTTTGGTTCTTGTTGGTGTGTGTTTGGGGTTTTGTGTGTATGTGGTTTGTTTTTTTGTTTGCTTTGTTTGTTTTTTTACATAGAGGATGCTGTAATTTGAATAGGGTTTTTTTCCCTTTAATGTTATGTTCCACTTCATACAACTACAGTGTTTCACTAGAATTTAATTTTATTCCTTGTTTTCTGAACTTCCATAACTTCAGGCAAAAAGAATGATTCTGACTTCTTTAGCCTGCAGAAAGGTTATTATCTGTAATTAGAAAATTTAGACGTTGCAATGATTCAGCTTTCTTCATCTGTGGCCACTGTATTCCATTCTACCACTGGCCTTCCCGTTCAGTCTTTCTAGTGCCAGTTTGATCTTTCTGAAGCCAAACCTGTCTGGCATGTTCCTCTCTCTCTTGCTTTTATCTTGCATGCAGACTGTAAACAAATCTGGGGTTTTTTTCTGCATCTCTGAAGTCTGTTCTCACTGCACAATTATTTTAGATGTCTGGACTTTGCAACAGCAAACGTGTCTTCCCTACTACTTTACATTTCCTGTCAAATTATCCTTTCTTTGTTTTTTAAATCTTACCTTTCAGTCAAATGCAAGCACCTTGGTTTTGCTTTCAAGATTTTTGTACAATTCAGTACCAGTTACATCTCAGTGTTCTCTCCCATTTTCTTTTGTGTACTTCAGCTGATTGTTTTTTTTCCTTAGGTCTTAAATTTTTAAAATAGTGTGAAACTGCTTTTTTTTTTTTCATTTGAATCCATCTCAACACATGTTTGTGTTAAACTATTGGTAAATAACTTTCTGCCACCTTGAGCTGCCACTGTGTTCTGTCTGAAGCCTCATGTCAGTCTCTGAACTGAGTTTAGTGGGTTTGAGAGCTAGAGGAAGATCTGCTGGTACCTCAGTGGAGCTGTGAGTTGTATTTCAAGGTGATTGAGTTAGATGTGCTTTCCTGCAGAGCAGATGTCTTCGATAGCACTTGGTGTGTTTTAGGGAGGCACTTGGGCTAGAGGCACAACTTCTCAAAAGTGTGGAAAGAATGCAAAGAGGCACCATTTTCTCTTGTGGTATCACTGTATTTGCACAGGAGTAGTAATAGATTTGTTTCCAAACCTGACCATCCTGAAAGAGAGCATGGGAAGCATTGCTTCTTAGCAAACATATGACACATCTTGTGCAGTGAGTTGAAAACTTCCTCTCAGCATTGTGTAGATTAAGAGCAGGAAATCATGATGTACATCTTGTTGGAAAATAAGCAGTACAATTTCTTTGTTCCCCTTATGAACCAACATATATGTTATATTTCAGGTACTTGGAAATGAAGTTAATGTGACTCTGTATTCACCACCTTTGCCAGAGTTTGACTACAGTATGGTTGTCATCTTCCTAATTGCTGTGTTTACAGTGGCACTGGGAGGCTACTGGAGTGGAGTGGCAGAACTGTAAGTTGGTTAAATGGAACTGCTTAAATTACATGGACTGCAAAGCTTGTGAAAACTGTCACTATGAGCAGTGAGAAATTATTTTCTTTTAGGTTGGTAGTTAAAAAATTAGAAGACGCAAGTGCAATTAGGTGCTTTGTCATTAAATGTTTGAGCACTGTAACCTCTGAAAAATCACCAGAGATCTTTGGGGAACCTCAAGCACAGATTGTAAAAGTTCCTGAGGGATAATGCAGCTCTTGGGAGGAGGCATGAGTTAACATTTTGACAAATTACCAAACACTCTGTAACTAGCTTATGATTCTCCAATATCCACAGTAGAAATTAGGTGTTTTAGTTACTCCTTTCAAGTGCAGTGATTCAGGAGGTAAATACAGTGTCTGCATTGGTAGGATCTGTACAGCTGCTCCATCCCAGCTGGCTGTGCAGCACTCCTGTCACTAGGAGCAATGGGAAGCACAATTTGGTTGTTTGGCTGGCTCCAGATAAAGTCCAGCCTGGCTTATCTGCTTCAGCTTGTTGTCTTATCTGGTGGAGCAGCAGAGCCAGGGCAGCAGCAGCTCTAGGACTGGGCAAGGACAAGGAGGCAGCAGCAGTTCCTGTGGAGGGAAGAGGGAGTGACAGTGCACGGTGTGCCAAAGGCAGAGGAAACAAGGGGTACTGGGGCTTTCTGCACTGTCCTTGAGGGGTGTGCAGCTTTAAGTGATGCACAGAATTGTTACTAGTCTGGGGTTAAACTGGCTGTAGCTGGCCTTTGAGAGCATAGCATTATTCTGCAGTATTTCTTGGGTGGCTGTGTGTGCTAAATGGGCCAGTGTGTGTTGCTACCTTCAGGGTCTCAGTGGTGTTCTGGTGCTTTGCTCCCCAGCACAACAAGGAGAGGATTGTATGTGATAACAACAGCTTCCTTTTTCCCACAGTTATGCAAATTAGCTATTTTAAAGAGATTAAAGAAGTAGCAGGAGGAGAGCTGTGTATGTTTCTTTTTTTAAAGGTTGGATCTGATTATGCTTCTTTTTCACCTGCAGTGCTGCAGGGTGTGGCTGCACTGAATGCTAAAATAACAAAATGTGGTGCTGTCTCCCATATTAAAAATACCTAGCTGTAATTTATTAAACTAGTTAAAGTGCTCTTTCATAAATCTAGGGCGAGCTTTTTTTTTAAAAAAAAAAAGCTGCTTATTCAAAGCATGTCTTCTGAGAAGGTGATTAATCTAACAAGGTGCCTTGCTCCTGTGGGTTACTCTCTTTTGAAGGTAGCTGTTTCAGTGCTGAATTCAGCGTTTGGCAGGTAGGTCCTGGGATTCCTCAGGAACATGCTATCTGATGGGCAGTTTGCACTAGGTCTGTACTAAAGAGTAGAAGGGCTCTCTGCTCAAAGAACAAACACAGCAATTTAAGTCTCCTTCTTTTGCATGGTGAGGTATAAATATGGAGTATGTATGCACAGGAATCTTACTCCCAGTGAAAAATCCCCATTTATACCACCTCTCTTTCACTTACTCTGTAATTATGAGGTGTAAGAGTAAAAGAACTAGTACTTAGCATGTACTACTAACCCATTCTCTAACATGAATGGGTTTTGCAGACACTTAATGTCTAGATGAAGTTTTAAGAGTGTGCAATACCCATGGTTTTGATTAATTGTATACCTATTATCAGATTGTCTACATTTAGCCCAATAAATTTTCTAATCAGAGGTGATGCACTAATGGAGCTCAGTGTGTGCATCTTGAAAAGCAGTTTAAGAGTGTAGTACTACTTCACATGGACCGGGGTTTTGGTTGGGGATGCTCCCTTAAAGTTGGCAATTACCACACCATTGGAAAGGAGTGCAGTTAATCTTTTCCTTGTGATCTGTGCTAGATTGGAAGTGCTTATCTTCATTAAAAAGTGGAGAGAAATTCAAACAATAACCATACCATTTCCTGTGGGTTTAATGATAATATGAAGGATTAAACTGAAAACTTGTCAATCTAAATGTTCTGTAACATCAATTTTGGTCTTAGTAAAACATTTTCATAATCTGTCATCTGAGGTGTTTGTTGTTTTCTTGAAACAGTGAGACTCTGAAAGCAGTAGCAAGTCCTGGGGAGAGAGAAACCCGATGGAAAAAGGAAGAAAATGTTACTTTCACCCCTGTAACAGTTATCTTGTTTGTTGTCATCTGTTGTGTCATGCTGGTCTTACTTTATTTCTTCTACAAATGGTTAGGTAAGAAGCAATGAAAAATCTCATTTGACTTACTTTTGTACATGATATTATGAAGTGTTTAAGTCTAAAAAGCTATATTTCTAAACTAAAATGAATATAACTTTTTAAATTATTGTCTCCATGCATGAGTTGAGAGTTGAAAGAATGCAGTTGCTACTTAAAGGAGAGGTTTCTTCAGCTGTCTTACAAAGACTGCCTTGGCAGTGCTTGTTCTGAATGAAATCATGTGTAAGAGAGGTGACTAATGATGAGCAATGAGCAAAAAAAATATATGATTTATGTCAACATTCTTGGGAGGATGGCAGTGACAACCTAGTAGTGTTTAGAGTTTTCTTGATGGGAGCATTTTTTGCTAGTTGGGGTTTGGTGTTTGGTTTTAGTTTTTTAGTGAGGGTCTGGCTAGAAAGCAATTCCGACACCTCTGAGTCAAGTTTTTGCTTGATGAGAACTTTGTCATGGCAGAGACTCAGAATTCAGCATTTTCTATACTCAGCTTACTGTCGTCTCCAATGACTTTTGAGCACTGCTCTAACTATTAACAGTTTATATCATAGAATCATAGAATCCTCAAGGTTGAGAGAGATATTCAAGATCATCCAGTCCAACTGTCTACTCAGTACTGTCACTGTAACCCTTAAACCACATCAGCCAGTGCCAGTCCAGGCACCTCTTGAACACCAAATATCAAATGTATGTTGTTTATTTGCTGCTTTCTATTTTTTGGCACTGATTCCTGTCTTCATTGTTTTGATTTAGTTTATGTTATAATATCAGTCTTCTGCCTGGCATCTGCGATGAGTCTGTACAACTGTCTTGCAGCATTAATAGGAGAAATCCCATTTGGGCAGTGCAGGTATTGTGCACCTTTCACTTATTAAAAACAACAGGTTTCCTCTGGGTATTTTCTGGTTGCTACTCAAGGCAACATGAAAATACAAGAACGGTTTGACAAATTGTTTCCTGTATGGTTTTAGTCTGTGGGATAGTTACAAAAGAAAATTACAAGCTGCTTTAATAAATATTAAAGGTATCTGTAGCATAATCAACAGTTAAAATAGTTGTAGATTTGCTGCATTACCTTTATTTGAAAGCATTCTGTAATAAAATTTGAAAGGCTCTGGTTGGCTGTCTGAGCTTGGTTTTACAAATTCTGGTCGTTCTGTCATGTGTGCTTATTCTGTTCATCAAGGAAGTCTGTAAGGGGAGGGTCCTGCACATTTGACCCTGTTTGGAGCAAGTACTGTGCTACAGGCAGCAGAGGAGTTGGGTTGAGAGCACCTTGTCAGCTTAAGGATGTGTGATAGCACAGGCATGTGTCTTGGCTGTTGCAGGCTTTCTCTTTTACTTTAATTATTTTCTTTTAGGATTACATGTTTCAACAAAACCATTGAAGTGAGGCTTATTTTTCTTGCTATATTCTGCATAGCAGCAGCTGTTGTCTGGGCAGTATTTCGAAATGAAGATAGGTAAGTGGTGCATTCTGTCTTAAGAGTAAGGTGAATAATTGGTGTTAATGAACTTCCCAGCATACAGCTAATCCTGGAGCACAGCATCCTTCTAAACTCCAGTGCCAATTTCAAAAAAATCATGAAAGTATTTTGAAGCTTAACAAGCATGGGAGTAATAGAGAACAAAGCAATGCAAATGAGCTATGTGGTAATTTGAAGTTATAAAAAACTATGAAGATGAGGAAGAACTAGCTTGATTGCTAATGATTGCCACAGAAGAAAAGAGGTGCAGAATAGCATAGGGAATAGCTCTGCTCAGCAGTAGCTACAACATCCCTGTGTTATCAACACTGTTTCCAGCACAAATCCAAACCATAGCCCTTACCAGCTGTTGTGAAGAGAATGAACTCTATGCCAGCCATTACCAGCACAAAGAGTTGCCTGTTTATGATCAGAGGCTGGTATAAATTGACCATCTTGAAACTAGGACTTTTGTGGTTTTGGTAGCAGTAATTCTGAAAAACTAATTTCTGAGAAATTTTCCTTGCTATTTCCAGAAAAAGCTAGATTCCAGCAGCAATTTGAACAACCTGTAAAAATGTTTTGGGTTTATTTTTTTCAGGTGGGCTTGGATTTTGCAAGATATTTTGGGAGTTGCTTTCTGCCTAAACTTCATTAAAACACTGAAAATGCCCAACTTCAAGGTACTGTAAGTTGCTTACCTTAAGATAATATTCTACTGCAATGAATCTGCAAGTTTACTGTCAGGAAGTAGGTTTCCAATATGCAAGAAATATATATTAAAAACCATAATTTGTACTACTTTTAATAATTATTAAAAGAAACTAATCCTGTTCTAAATGTTATGCCAGATTAAAACACATGGTACTGCAATGGTACCAGAATCTAGCTGTGTGATACTTCAAAACCCACAGTAATATTTTCTTCTCTTTTTTTTTTTTCGCCAGTCCTGTGTAATACTTCTAGGCCTCCTCCTTCTATATGATGTGTTTTTTGTCTTCATAACACCATTTATCACAAAGGTATGTCTGTGGATTTACTGTAAGGACAAAAATGTTTGGTCATTGGGAGAATATTTTTGTTTGACAGGTCAGTGTGTGCAGTGTTCTCAAGGTGGAAAAGCTGATTTCCATTTTTCCCATGTAAGACAACAGTGGCCTAAATTTTTATGGCAATCACATGGTCAAAAATAAACCATCCTCACTTAGTGTGAGGGATAGTGTGATCATAAGAAATTACTGCCCTCCAGTTTTTGTCCTTCTTTAGCTTTATACAATCATTTATTGGAATATGCTCTAGTACTTCCTGCAGTGATCACTTGCAGCGTGGTATGAGCTGTGTGCAAGTGTTAAGCTGCTTTTATTTTGAAGCAGAAAGCTCATGGCAGAAAAAGCTGACACGTTTTTATCTAAAATTCTAGCTACATCTAGTAGACTTGTTGTTTGGGGTTTTTTAACATTATTTTGAGCTGGACTACATGTTTTTTATTGTCAAACAATGCAGTATAATACTGTACAATACCCAAGCATTCCCTTTGATATTCAGGATTTTTCCAATCCTGAATCGTAAGTGGAGATACCAGCAGTTTTTGTAAATGTAGTAGGAAAGTTCTGGTTCATTAAACCACTAACTTCTGAAAAATAACTTTAATTTCAGAATGGGGCAAGTATAATGGTTGAAGTTGCAGCGGGTCCTTTTGGAAACAGTGAAAAGGTATGAACAGTCATTGTAATACGTGCAGCATTAAAGTACTGACTCTGTGTAGCTAATTCATAGTGTGCTTTTCAGCATAACTTTCTCACAAAATATAGCCAGCTTCTGCTGTTTTCTTATAAGTATTAAATGCCTGTTGACTTGGGTTTGATCCTAGAGTGATGGAAACTTGGTGGAAGTCCCTACTGAACGCTCAGCTCCCCATGAGAAAGTAAGGATTGTATTTCAGATACTGGATTTTTAAATTATTTCCTCTGAAAAGACTGTTCTTTTGGGGAAAACCTTACTGTCCAAATTTCTCTTTAGGGCCTGGATATCATTGATCAGTATTCTATAGTTAGGTTATTAATCCAGATTTGTTATTCCTGTTACATGGTTAAATACTGTTTTAACTTTTTTTTTGTGTGTGTGCCTATTATTTGTAAATCTGAAATTCCAGCTTACCAGTTGCCTTAAGCTTTATCTACTTTCTATGTTGGTTTCTGGTTTTTACTTCAGGTTCTACCTATTTTGAAGTCTGCATTAACGATAAATTAATTATATTTAAACTGTTTATTAATTCAAGCAACCAAAAATATCCAGAACACCAGAATGCTTTAGATGAGATTTATGTGGCTTCTGAAATAATGTTTTCCAGTTACCCGTGGTTATTAGAGTGCCTAGACTTGAACACTCCGCGTCGACACTCTGTGACTTGCCCTTTTCATTGTTGGGTTTTGGAGACATTATTGTCCCAGGTGAGCAAATGTTTTTGGTAACTAACTTATGAATAAATATTTTGGGTTTTATTCTTAGCTGACTTGCAGAGTTTATTCACAGGGTAATTACTGAATCAAGTGCAGCAGTTTGCCTTGATCAGTCAGTGCAGAATACAACAAAAGCCATAGTAGAAGAAAGCTCACTATGTTATAGAATAATTAAATAGTGAAAGGTTTTTTATTTTCTGTTGTACTGGATTGAGTAAATGCAAGTCCTGTAGGTAAATCCAGTTGTCAGTGTTAACTAAATGTCATTAAAATGTCACAGAAAGCAAATATTCTGTGACTTTGTAGGATTTTCCTATTCTAGACTATGTAATTATAGGTGGGGTAATATAAAATGTTTTGCCAAGTTTTTCTATCTTTCTTAGAAGAACTGAATTTAGCCATAATTGGAGTCTCGAGCAAATTACTTTATTTGAGAATGTGCAGGCAAAATTACTGAATGTGAAGAGTAAGCGTTAGAATCCTATTGAAGAAATTAAAAATAGGTTGTTACAAGTCTGTTTTAGAAAGCTGAAAATAGCACAATGTAATTAGGATGCTTGAAAACCCCAAACCTCTAATTCTAAGCTTGCTTGGCTCATATTTCCATTATGGTTTTTTCTACATTTACGGTAGGATTTCTTAGACTGGTTCTTGCCTTTACAGAAAAAATATTGGTAGAAGATAAAATATCATAATGGGAAGTTTTACTATAAATTTTTTTATGCTGATTTCATTTGGAAAATTGGTGAGAAAAAAAATCATGACTAAACATTTCATTAATCATTTTCCTTTTAAATTTTTTTTTCCCTTCAAGGGCTTCTGGTTGCCTATTGTCGAAGATTTGATGTTCAAACAAGATCATCTTCTATATACTACATTTCCTGCACAATAGGTAAATTGTGATATTTCAGCATGGTTGATCTTCATAGTAGCTTTTTTTAAATGGCAGATCTAGATGGTTTTCTTCAGGTAAGGTTCAATGTTGTCAAGAATCTCTGTAGAAACTCTTTTTAGTGTGCCTACTTGTACTTAAGGTGATTATTCTTTATGGCAATGAGTTGCTTTGAGAAATCTTGCAAATGTAGAGCAGCCTGTTGTGTCTCTTCTTCAGTTACATTAACAAGGAAAATACTGCTTAAAAAGAAATGTTCTTACTAAATGATTGTAATCTAATCTAAAAATTCTCCTGTTCTTGATTGTGTATGTATGAATGTCTTCTTATAGCTTATGCTGTTGGCATGGTGCTGACTTTCGTCGTTCTGGCACTGATGAAGATGGGGCAGCCTGCCCTTCTCTATCTTGTACCATGTACACTCATCACGAGCTCCCTCGTTGCCTGGAGGCGCAAAGAGATGAAGAAGTTTTGGAAAGGAAGCAGTTACCAGGTAGGCTTTGAGTATTCTGTTAATTCCTTTGAGTATATGCTTCTCTGACAACTTGGTGATAGATCACCTGCAACCCAGTTTTTGCAAGTTTTCCTGTGATCTTCTGGAACTAATAAGGAAATGTAGTCTTTACTCTTAGAAAATCATAGTCTAGTGGTTGACATGGCAGAACAAAGCTCAAGGGAGATGAAGTAGCTGGTTCAGTACTCAAGGAGGAAAAGTAATTTGTTCTATTTACTTTGAAATGTTTTCTTGTATTTTAACATTCCCCATGTATCATCTTGTTTTGGTATAACGAGTCACTGAACTAAGTGTGCAGACTCCAAACTGCACTAGTTCTGTATTAGAGACAGTTCCAAAAAAATTGGTGATCAACTAGAACTTTAGAAACTTTCCATGCATCACTGATGGCCTACATTATCAGGATTGTATGGAGCATTCAGGAACAAAATAGCTGGGTTGTGTAACTGTTTCTGTCCCAGCACACACTGTGGGCACACTGCCTTGGATATTCTGTATTACCCCCTTGGTTATGTCTAACACTACCCAGGAATTGCAGTTCTTAAAATCTCACCTGTTGACATGAGCACGTTTTCCCTGATGTGACTTGCTCTGGTAACTGGGTGTGCCAGTAACCCTTGTGAGCTGGCATTTATCATCAGACAGAGCAGTCTCAAGATTATTCTGTGTTTTGCTTGAGACCTAAGTTCATTGTTTGAATTTACCATCACCTATATCTAGGGCATGTTGAACTTGGAGCTTGGATAGTCTGTTCTGGGAAAAGGTGGGTGTCAAGTTCATGGTGGATAGAAGCAGCTCCTGATTTTTCAGGATTGGAAAGTTTAAGTGGATCAGTGGAAGTCAAGAGTAATTCTTGTAAAACTGCAGGCACCAGCTCCTATAGTATTACCAGCAAAATGCTACCTTTTGTTGATCTAATACACTACACCTGCTTCAGCTGGAGCTTGGTTTAGGTGTGAAATTACTCAGATTTTCAGCTTTAACTAAATACCCCGTCTTTTTGTTTACAAAATCAACTCCTTTCATAGGTCTAGTGAATAGAAATGTTCCTCTGTAAGTCAGAATGAATTTGGTTTACTGTGCATTTATGTATAAATTGGTGACTGTTTGCTCTTCTAAAATAAACAAAGTCACATTTATGAGGCCCAGTAACTCTGGGTTTGTTGTGGGGAAAACACTTTGCAATTTATTATCCTCACTTGAGTTCTGAGTAAGATTGGCCTAAGTAAATTTGGCAGGTCTCCTTAGCGACAAAAATCTCTTGCACTTCTCATAGCAAAACTCATACTTGAAAGAATTATGTTGCCATAGTAGTTATTTCATGTCCTGGTTTCTTGAAGGACAACTGGTTTCTTGAAGGATTAAAACAACTCTGAACTTCAGCTTGTTTTGAGTTAGATGACTTCATTTCTAGCACAATTTAAAATGTTGATTTCAACCCCCCACTCCACCATCCCTGAGTTAGACTTGTCTGTAACTGAGCCTGCAGTTGAGCTCTGTGTAACTTTACTAACTTCTATTTTTCTATAACTTTCTGAAGAATATTTTTATATTAATTTTTTGTTCTTGGAGAGTGTTATTCAAGTGTCACTCTTGAAAAGCTGCAGGGTTGATCTTTCTCATATGTTGTCCTTCTTATCTAAAACTGTATTTTGAACTGTCCTTACTGAACTTACAAACATGCAAAAAAATCCAAGCAAACAAACAAAACCCCACATAGCTCCAGGATTGAAATCTCCAGCTTTTAGTGCTCACTTTGAGGAGGAAAGATATGGAAAGGTGTCAGAAGACAATCTTTTTGCTCCAACAGTGATTGAAGCTCGGGTAGAGCTGCTCTTTTGACAAGGGTGGCCAGATTTTTGTAGAGGTTTGCTTTGCCTTCATGGCAACAGAAAAACCTTGCAGAGTTGTTAGGGCCAAGTGTCTTAAGAATAGGGGTAGAAAAGCATGTAGAGTGCATCAGGTGACTAAACTTCATAATAATAGTCCATTAGTTACCTTTTTGGAATTTGGGGTTTTTCTGATTTTTTTGTTGGTTTTGTTGTATACGATTTTAATAATGGAATGAATTTTATTTAGGTATCGGACTCCTCCAGGACGCCTTTGCTACAAGGTGTGATTATGGCCTTCTTTTAATGCAACTTTATTAATAGTCTTACAGTTTCTTTTTTCTTCTTTTTCCCCTTCTGCTTCCTCTTTTCAGTCTTTTTTGCATCTACCTCTTAATTTTGTATAAATTACTTGGTAGAAGAGGGCAGAACTGAAGACAAGATACAAATCTGTATTCCCACTTAGGTCTTCTGAGGTTTTTCCTTTTTAAAGGAGTGCAGGAAAACGTAATATTAAGTAGCAATGAAGCTGTGATTCCTAAGCCTGAAGGCAGGCTTTGTATGCTTCTCTACTCTACAGCTTCCCAAACCCTAGGACTGTCCTCAGATATTTGCAGTTGGTGTTAGTGCCTCTCCTGTTACGTATATTGCAGTCCTTCACCTGATTTTTCTGTGTCACGGCGTAGATGTGAAAACCTGCTTAGTGCTAAACAACAATTTTGCTGTCTTGTGTTACAACGCTGAGCATTATAAATTTGCCTTTAGTAATCATGTCTGCAGCCCTTGTGTCATCCTCCTGCTCCACAGTGTCCTTCTTGCTGTCCTGTCTGCACTGCTTGCCCTGGGCAGGGGAGCAGGGGCTGGGACAGGCTCTCGTGGCCTCCCTGCCGCAGCCCGTCCGGACTGCAGCGAGCTTTGACCTTTCTTGGCAGCAGCTCCTGACTGCTAACACTGATGGCGTTTATTTTTGCTGTCCATACAGCTTGCAGAGAGCAGTGCAACCTTTCAAATTTCAGCTTCTTGTGGAATTATAGTTGCTGAAGTTATACATCTGTTTATAAAGCGTAGGGTGTCTGCTCTGAAGACAGTTTGAGATGGTGAATTCTGCCCAACTGTGCCTTAAATTCTCAAATAAAAAGTACTTTTCTCATTAGCTCCTTTCTTCTAAGAAAGAGTACTCGAACAATTTAAGTCTCATTAGAAAGCCTTAATAATAAAGAAATTAGATATAAGCCAAAGATGATATTAGGAAGTGGGAGGGGTTGAGTGCAAATTAAAAGCAGATGGCCAGACTATTTTTATAACTTAGAATTCTTCTGTCCTGCTGTGCACACTCAAGTTCTTGGATAGGTTTGTTAAAATCACTTTTTTAGTTTCTACTATATACGTGTGACAAATACTTGACTCCCCAAGATAGCTCTGAGGTCCCATAATTCATAGCTGAGGTAATTTCTGTTTCTGCATAATGATGCAGTCTTAAATTCTAGTTATGCTCAGTGTGGCTCTTTCATGATGTAGTCTAGAGCTGTAAAGAGTTGCTGCACAGAAAACATTTTAACTATTCACTGAAGTGCAGAGATTTCTTGGAAGAGCAATGTATTTACTTTCCTGCCATCTAACTGGCAGTATTGCTGCTGTGAAGTGTAAAATAAAGGTTTATCTAGGTTTCTGGATTACTTACACTCCTCTTGGATGCCTTCATGATAAATTAATTTCATACTTATTTTCCAGTTATTGTTTTAATTTTAGAATACTGGCTTTTGTATCCGTGCAATTGATGAAATAATTTTAGCAAAAACATGCAAAATCCAGTGGCCTAAGGCAATTTTGAAGCCTTCTACATGGAGTAGTCTTGAAACTTGTTGGAGTTTGTCAGTTTGAAGTATTTAGCACTTCTTATCTCTCTTTGAAGTAATAAATCAACAGATTTGTCACTGGCATGTTATACAGCATGCACCTGCTATTTAGTAAGTTTTATAATCACATTTTTAGATACTTGCAAATTCATCCTAACTGGGAGTTGTTAAGAATTCCATGAATGCAACATTATTGCCATGAATCTTGCAAGCAACTGTGTGCATAGGTACTGTGTGCTCTTACTGGGAGAGATTTGTGCTGCCATTTCTAGTTTGGCTCTGTGAAAGTGGTTTTTGGTGGGGGAGGGGGGTGAGTTTGCTGGTTTTAGTTTTTAATGATTCACATGTTAGTAGATAGGTTAAACAAAAATGGTTTTGTTGCAAAGCTTAACACCTCCCCCTTAAAAACTGAGAAGTTCAGATGTGAGAGCAAAGCTTTTAAGTCTCCTCCACTTCAGAGATGTTCATGAGCTCTCCACAATGTACAGATTGCTTTGCCTCGTACTTAGCTTAAAACAGCAGCTTTGCCCAGGATTGTAGCCAGCTGCCTTCATCTTGCAGCTGCTTATTGTAAAGACTCCTGCAGCTTCTGCTGAGGCTTTGAGGGAGGTGCTGTCCTGAGAGCACCCACAGTGGAGATATGTGCGTGGACAAAGCTGCTTAAAAACAAAAACCTTGTACTTTTAGAGAGGCACCTGTTATCCCCAGCTTGTGGTTGTGGGCTGTCCTGTGTGGAGGAAAGATTAAAAGTGGGGTGGGGTGAGACTTTAGCCTTGAAACATTTATATAAAAGCACCCCCCCCCCAACACCCTTAGAGGTATTTGGTTTTAAGTTAACTTCAAAATCTGATTATTAAGTGGAGACTCAAAAATTTAAATACAGGTGCTATCTCCAGCATTTGTACAAAAAAAAGAACATTTTTTACTGCTTAGTGTTGTAGGGTTACCAGAAGAATCTTTAACTTTGGAATACACTAAATTATTGCAAGT
This sequence comes from Motacilla alba alba, assembly GCF_015832195.1. Taxonomy (NCBI): domain Eukaryota; kingdom Metazoa; phylum Chordata; class Aves; order Passeriformes; family Motacillidae; genus Motacilla; species Motacilla alba. Next base: position 10,661,199 of record NC_052025.1, read on the forward strand.
ACTTTTAACTCTTATTTCTAGAAGCATCTTGTCAATTGCATAGGAAAGGACTGTACAAAAATGCTTAGCAAAATTACTCTCTCTATGCCAGCCACTGGATGATCCTCCCTAGGCTGAAGGAAGATACATGGCATGACTTGATGTAATGTGGTACTGTGGGGGGAGGTTGTTCTTGTTTTATCCTGGAAATGAATACTTTAATCCTCATTCAAAGGGATGGTTTGAGTTCTGTAATTGTAGGGAGTGTTTTGATTTTGGTGACTTTTGATGTGGATTTTTGGTCAGTGTAGAGGAAAATTCTGGATATACTGAAATAAATGCAAGATTGTCATTAGCACAAGAGCTGGGCATTCACTGCTGGACTGAGTGTGTGCTGCAGCTCTAACTCAGTCCTTAAGTCGATTGGCAAGACTAGTGCCTGCCTCAGTTCTGACTGTCATGATTCTGGAACATGAAAGGAGGGTTGTGAAAGACGTTTTCTGGTCTTAAATGGATATTGTGGCCACTGGGCTCTCCTAAACCTCACCCAAACCCCCCTGACTTGTTTTTTGGAACTGTCATCTCGGTTTACTGCACAGCATGCTGGTGTGGCTGGGCTGTGAAACAGCTTGTTTAAGCAAAAGTGCTTTTGATAAGGTATGTTTGTGTACTTTCAATGAAACAATTCTGGTGGCATAACAGAAGGAATGGCACAGAGCTGGATCATAACTAGAGGAGAAAAGTTAATGGAACAAGTCTTTTTACACTGTACATAGAATTATACCATAAGTGTGTACAACACAGCAGTCTCTGAGCCTGGCTTTGTCCTGGTAAGGATTCTGAGCAGGTGCTAATAAGACAGGAAAATAATTGTGTGGAAATCTGCCCACCTTAGATCAGAACCCACACAGTGAGCAGCTGTTGCACAGAAAGACAGGCAGGATATGCCACTATGGAAGAACATAAGTAGGGTTTTCTACCTCTTGATGCTTAAAACATTATCCCTTGTCCTAATAATCCTGCCACTCTGGGCCTATGAGCTCCTTGGCACATTTTGTTTTTTCAGCTTTAGTTATTTTACTGCTGTGTCTTCTGTCTCTGGCTGTCGGCTACCCAAACTGTCCAGTTCTTGGCCCCTTGTTAATGATGCTCAATTCTGAAGCCCTCAAACTGATGGTCTCAGTTTGTCACACTAACAAATGTGTCTATTACCTCTGTCACTCATTCAATGCCTTGTCCCAGGAGAAAAACCAGAACCTTCATTGCCTCCAGCAGTACAGCAGTGGATAGGGAAACAGGCTGCTTTTTAGTCAGGACAACTACAAATTTGTTTTGAGTTATTCAGGCAATCCAGTCAGTTACATCAATGCCAAATAGAGTCAGTCTATATAATAATCTAGTTTGGATTCTCTCCTGATGCAGGACTTTAGTTCCATTTCTTTTATCCTTTCTAAAATAAAAGGAAAATTTACAAAGAAATGTGACCACTACAGTTAGTTTTGACTAAGTGTAATATAGGTAGCCTTTACAGCCATGAAAAGAGAAAGTTAATCTTTGCTGTTCAAGCTACTGCTTGAATTAAATTCTGTAAATGTCAGGTAAGATCCCAGAGTCTACTTCAGTTTTGCAAGCCATATCTTTGAAAAACTTGCTGGTTTAAACCCCAGTTGTTTTTTTTGTTCTCTGTATTTAATAATTGAGATACTTCTGACTCACAAGTTTATTTTCTTGTAGAGGACTCAGGTCCTTGGCTGGAGACTCGTTTTGTAGTGGAAAGCATTAGCTAATACAGCTTTGATTATTTGGCTTAAATACTTTTCTGATCTATAGAGGACCTCCTAAATGTATGCTGCTAAAATGTACTCTAACACGTGTTTAATTATATTTCTCTTAGCTAACAAATACTTTTGATCAATGGGGTAAAGCAGTATTTCTTTATAAAGAGCCATCTCTTTTCCTTTTTTTTTTTTTCTTATTTAGATGATGGAACACCTGGATTACACAGGAAATGAAGAAAGCACAGCATCAGCCACTGAACAGCCTGGAGGACAATAATATGCGGGATATCCTGATTTTAAAAAGCATTTGAATTTTTGACAGCTGAATTACAGTAAATTTGGAAACTTTACAATAGAGTGTTTCCCACTCTGTGTAAAAGGGTTTTTTACTCCTGCACCTATATTTTTATGGAAAATACTGTTGGTAACATAAAAGTAATCAAAATAGAGTTGCATTTTTACAGCCAAACCATAGCTAGTAAAACCGTGCCTTATTTCAATTTAAATAAAAAGATATTTTCTATGCAATTTTCCAACTGTGTTTCTATACAATATATTTTTATAAAAGTTGCTTGCCCATATCATCTTAAGTGAAATGTTCTTCTGAAGTTTTGATTAAGGCTAGTTAGGTTTCTTTGAAAAAAAACCCCTTCATATGTTTTCTTTCCAGATTTGGAATGCAAAGTTGGATAGTAATGTAACTATAGCAACTGAAGAATGAAACTATGGTTCCATTACTACAAGTAATTCAATAATCAAGTGTGTATGTTGATGTACATTGTGAGCCATAAAATAAATAACAGGGCAAATTGAGTGTGGGGTTGTGAACTCTTCCTCCCCACTCCCCTCATTGTATCACTGGCTTATGCCTTAATTGTGAAAATTGTTCAGCTTTGATGCAAGTCTTTGGGTTATATACATTGCCAAACATTTAAAAATAATAAAAGAGGGGAGGTACTTACACATAATCCTGAATACTTCTGTGCAGCTCCTGGAATAGTTGACAGACAAGATGGTGTGGAAGGCAAGAGGTTTTTTGCTCAGAAAGTGCTATTTTAAGGGATGGGATAAAATGTTAACACTGGCCTGGTTCTCTCACCTGTTGAGAGTTGGGGTGTATTTGTGGTCTTCATTTAGCTGTGGATCAGTTCAGAGGGATAGAGGAAAACAGGACAGATTTTTTATTTTATTTTTTTTTACCTTTTGCATCTGCACCGTATTTTTTTTGAAGTATTTTTGAAAAGTCTTTGCAATTGATAGACAAAACAGGTTTGAATAGTGCTAGTAGTAGTACTTGTGTTAGCTAAGGCAAATGCATGTGTTTAACTTGTTTAATCTTAATTTGTTTTTGCTTTTAAAGACTTGGAAAAAGGATAAGTTGTTTAAATCATTAGTTTGCATTTAGAAGAGTTTGAGTTTGTTTGACACCTGGTCTTTTTTCAGGAAACTGCAAATTGAGGGGGATTAGGCATAGAAAATTTGTATAGCTGTAATGCTAACACTTGACACCAAAGAAAACTGGAGAAGGCAACAAGGGGAGACCACTGAGTTCACTTAGTGCTAATGTCAGGTAGTTGTTAAAACATTTTTCCTATTCTTTAAATGAATGTCATTCCTATAGCAAGTACAAGTTCAAGAACCCTGGAGAAAACAACTGAGTAAGCACATGCTGGGATGGCAATGGAGGCTTTCCTGCAGTGCCTCGTGCAAGTGCCTCCTTTGCTTGAAGGTCACCTCTAGACATTTCTAGTCAGTTTGGGGCATGTCTGCTCAGGAAAATTTACCCTGATTAAATCTAGTTTTGCTAGATTTATTTTGGAAGTGTGCTAATTAAGACAATTGAAAATCTGTACTGGCAGTTAACGAAGGCTTACTGCAAATTCACGTAATTTATATCAAGTTTAAACTTTTGTTTGCAAGAGTCAGGAGCAGACAAACGACAGCCTGGATATCAGTTGTTGCCATTCACACAGATTGAGCGTGGTGCCAGTTGATACGGGTAAGATAACTCACCTTGTTTGCAGCTTCCCTAAGAAAACAGAATTACAAACAGTTTTTGTATGTTAGGAGTTCCCCCCCTTGACTCGAGCTTGAACTGACAGCCTCAGAATATACAGTGGTCATCTTCTGTTTTATTTAACTGGCATTTCATAATAAATTAAAGCATACCTCAGTGTTTTAATAGCAGACTGAAAATGTGTCTTCTGATGTGTTATGCTCTTTGACAAGCCCAGTATCTGCCAAAGTTCAGTGGTTTTGAAGAAGTTTCTGGAAATTCCTGAAGCAGATAAAGAAGTCATAACTCATTCAAAATCATGTACAATTGAAAGCCCTCAGAAGCTTCACAAACCTATATAAGATGACTTCTTTGTCTCTTTGAAATCTTCCACATGGAGGATTTATTAAATTTTCAGCTATAAGTGACAACGGAATTAGTATAAATAAAAAGACCTTTGGCAACATAAGTGTATTCAGCAGCTGGCTGTGGAAGCTCTGTCTTGTTCTGTGCCTAATAATACTCCATGCCTGATCATGCCTGAGGTTTCACACATGTGTTGCCATTTAGTGGGAAGTAAACTAACTTTTTTTTTCTTTCAAATGCTTAGGTGCTTTGTTTACAAAAATTATGAATGGAGTTTAAAATTTTATATAAATAGTAGGTTAGTATTGACTACTGAAATGAGGTTTTTATAAGTTCAATAGAACTGATTGCAACACTTCTAGCAATTTTGAATGTTTTTAATATTACATTTGGTTGAGCTAAACACTGTTAAAAGCCTTGTTAGTCATACTTTAATAGAAAAATCTTACTACCTTTTCATTGTATGTTTACTGACAACAGCCCCCTTCCTTATGACTCTTAAGTTATCACCTTAAAAATGTTATTAATAAATGTTACTTGGAAAAAAATAGTTGAGTAATTGCTTTGTTCTAACTCATCCTTTCCCTGCTATGAATGTTCATGGCAAAACAATTAACACTTCATAATACCAAGTTAAAAAATCCATAATGCACCCCCATGAAAATTTGTAGTTGCAGTTTTTCTCGATGCATCAAAGTTATGATTCCACTTGTAAGTACCTGTGTGATGGGTTTGGTAAATTGCTTTTCTCTATTTTTTCCCCTGGGATGAAGAGGGAGGAACTGAAATGAATTGAGCTACATCAGTTTTCCTGGTGTGACTCAGGAAATGCTTGTTGTACAGCTGTTAGTGCTGAGTCTCTGTGGAAGTACACCTGAGAAACAGTGAGCTGGAAACTTCACAGCTGCAAACTTCTTGATGGAAACAGCTCCCTGCAGTCAGCCAGGAAATGGTGCTGCAGAGGCATCGTTCAGCTGAAGGTGCTTAGCCATGAGGGCAGGAAACAGCCAAGCCTCAAACTTGTAACCCAGGCTGGGCTGGAAGTATTGGCAAGGAAAAAGAAAAAATCACTGAACCTGAGTGCACTTGATATATGTGGTCCTTGAGCCATCCCTAAGCCCTGTGATACAGTGTTTTGGATGTAACATGTTCTTAGGTATTTTAAGTCTCTTTTGCTTGTACACTGCAGGTTTGAGTAGCTTTGAGTCACAGTAATGGAGTGCTTAATGGGGAGAGAACCCTCCAAAATGCTCTTTGAATTTGCTAATTTTAAAAAGTAGAAGAAAACATACATAGCTGCAATCAGCAAACTTGTTTTGCACTGTCTGTTCCCCATGCAGTCCATTATTAAGGTTGCTCCATCTGACACACTGGCTAAACTGTAAATCTCAAAATTGCAAGCAGAAGAGGCAGTTTCTTGTAAGGAAGGGGGTGCTTGACAGTTTAGATCAGTCCAATCTTTACAATACAATTCCACATAGACACAGAAATAAACTTTCCCCTGTGAGTTTGGTCAAGCACTGGCACAGGTTGCGCACAGAGGTGGTAGAGTCTCCATCTTAGAGACAGACAAAATACAAGTGGCCACAGGCCTGGCAGTCTGTCCTGAGCAGGAGGGCTGGAACTAGGCAACCTACAGAGGAGCATTCCACCTCTACTGCTCTGGTTACGACAGTGGAGGTTTTAGTGCTTGTTTTCCAGCTCCAATGATCTGCAATTTTTTTTTTAATTCGTGGAAAAACTCAAATTTTATCATCCCGACATGAGTTTGATTTTTTTTTTTATTTGGGATAATTTATACTAAACTGTCAGATTGAAATATATTTAAAAGTTGTCTTTGGGTTTCTAATGCTTTCAGAAGCTAAAGCACTGTTTTGTTTTCAAGTAGCCCATACAGCACATTTTCTGGGTGAATGCTTTACCTCTACAGTTTTTGAGGAAAGAAGAAGAACAACTCAGACTGTTATCCTTTTTGTCAGTGGTGAGCAATCAAAGTTCAAGGTTTTGTGTTCTGGAGAGAGGTTGATGGTGGAAGCTCAGGTATCTCTGGAATTCCTCTTACTGATAAAGAATGTGCAAGATCCTGTTTCCCTGAATACTGAGGACATCAAATAGCTGAGAATAGGTTTTTGCTTGCAGCTCAAAGACCTTTTAACCAAGAAGGTGCTTAGATCAAAGAGCTTTCAGCTCTTCTTAGGGGTGTGCTCATGGGTATTCTGCTGTCTGGTTTCTGTTCTCTCTCCTTGCCCATGAACATAGGATCTCCTTTCCTCTTTTCTATTTGGAGCAGTACCAGCATGATTTGAAGTGACTTTGCACATTATCTTGGACAGTAATACGTTCCTCTGTTCCAGTATGGAGACCATTAATGAGGAGGTTTAATTTTCTTGGACTCTGTGAAAACAAACATGGCCATTGTGCCCACCAGCTCAAGCCACCAGTAACTTAAGCTGATCTTTTGCATGTCCTTGTCTGTGTGATGGTCCTACTGACTTTCTGGGGTTCCATTAATGGTGGTGTAACTGCTAGGCTTAGATTTGGAAACAAAAAAGTAAGGGTTTTTGCAGTTTCATCAGGCTGAAATGTGCTCATGCTGGTTCTCTCCATATTTTCAAAAAAGCTGTCAGAATTTGTGAACTTGGGTATTGTACACGCTTTGAAATACAAAGAAATTCGACAGGATTGGTACATTTAAAAGTTCAACAGTAGTTCTGTTAATTTCATTTCCACCTTTGTTGTTGTGTGTCCCTGTCAAAGCTACAAGAAAAGTGGTCTCCTTTAAATATTTCTTTTAAAAGGTAATGGAAAGTTACACTGGAGAATAGATCCATCCTCATGGATTTAAAGCAACTGACTACGGAAAATTAGCAAACAGATATTTATCTAGTAGATGAGTATTTCTGTGGTAGCTGATTTAAAAAGTAAATTTAAGTAAATTTACATTGAAGTGACAATGGAACCAAGAGCAAATGCATGCCCACTGGTACCTCCTTCTCTAAGAAATGGAGGAGCAGGACAAAGTGACATTTTTGTCATGGTCACTATCACATAAGAATTTCAAATTGTACAATTAAGACCTATCCCATATAGAGTCACCTAAAATGTTAAGTTTTGATTATGGGTTACCTATCCCTGGATTTTAAAAGCCCCCAAAACATCAAGAAGCAGAGCTCTGTGAACTTTCTCTCGTTGGTAAAATTCGGGTACCTTCAGCTGCTGTTGCTTTCCCTGCTGGTTCAAGCAGCACAGTCCTGGAAGGAGACGCTGCACCTCTGTTTCTTGCACCTGGGTCATCTCTGTGCAAAGGCCACCTCACTGCCTGACCATCTGTTCAGTGGCCAACAAATGAAAACACAAGAATTTGTGGGCTCAAAGATTGCAGCAGAAACAATTTTCACAGGGAAGCTTTTCTAAAAAGCTAAAGGGAGGAGAAGTTTCAGAAGGAACGAAACTGAGATAAAGTCATTTTAGTTATATTTTTAAAGGCAGGCACTGATAAACTCTTTTGAAGGGTCACCATTATGTTGTAAATGCACCCATACAGTTCCTGGTAGCTACTGATTTTACTCATCTAAATAGAGATGTGTGGAGGCACACCCTTGGCAGTTTTGTGCAAGACTGTGGCCTGTGTTGGTTAAGCTCTCACTGTTTTCTGAGCAGGAAGTAAGATATCATATTCCCAAATACAGGATATGCTTACATTCTACTTTAGATGATGGGTTGGGTAATGTATCTCTTTTTGTGCACTCATGGAGCATGTAAAAGAACATTCTGAATTGCATGTGCTCAATAACCTCATTACCTTGATATCCCTTGCTATTACTATGGAATATCTTTAATGCAGATTTTTAAACTGGAAAACCCACACTCTCTGTTGCCTAATTTGGATGTGACGAGTCCTAGCACAAAGCTGAACTGGAGTTACTGGTTTTGCACTCTGAGCTTGGTGTGTTTGGTCATCGAGCCCCTTGTGCTGCCACCAGAAAGCCACCCTCCAGTCCTTTCCTAGGTTCTGGGGATTTGCCATTCCCAGCAAAGCAGGGAGGCACTGAACAACTGAGAAGCCTCACACGCCATCCCCTGCATCTGTGTTTCGAAGTCAGTGGCTGACTTTGCCTTGTGCTCTGGCCTTTAGTTAACACTTGAATGCAGTTGGCAGAGAGGAGCTGAACTGTACTAGTGGCCTTTGGGTGATAGCAGATCAGCTCTCTTACCTCCAAAGCCATGTTCCCCTCTCCGGGGCTGTGTGGTACAGAGATGCCAATGTTATTTCATTGATTTTAACACCTGAGCAGTTTTGTTACTTGAATTTAAAGACATCCATTGTCTGTGAGATTGGAGTCTAAATCAGTCACAGGGGATAATTTGTTAAATATGCAAAATTAACTTTTTGTACATTATTCTCCTGGTGTACCTTGAATTTACCTTGGATTTTATGACCTATTTCTGTGCTTGTTTCTTTTGAGGGAATACATCTCAGCTGTTAAAGCTAACACATTGCTTAGCCTAACTACTTTTTGCCTTTAAAGAACCTTGATATAATGCAAAAAGATTACTAAAACTTTGGGAACTCTTCAGAACATGCGTGACTCTGAGGTGTACCACAAACCAACAAAGTAACCAAAATAACTAAACCATTTAAACACTGTCAAGTTACAATTTTTCTAAGTTTTATTTTCCCTAATTTCAGTGGCAAGAAGCCTCCTCCTAGCTGTTTTTACTTCATCCCATTCTGAAACAGTACATTTTGAATTGTTGCCAAGTTATGTGATTGTAATGTTATTTGGTGTATTATATGAAAAGTATTGGACAAACGTTGTCACAAAAAATCAGCAACATCAGCACTAGAAAATCTTCCACAAATAATGGAGGGGACCTACAGATCCCATTAATCTGTGTCATTGTCTTTTTTTTTTTTTTGCCTTACCTGACAAATTTTAAACTTCCATGTGGGGGAAAAAAAAAAAAAGCTATCTTCAGTTTTTAGGAGTAGCAGTCTGAATGTAAACTGCTGAGTTACCACTACAGCTGTAGCTGGAGAAATGATTTATCTGGGTCAATCAGAAAAGGACAGACCTGTGGCCAAAGAAAAAATAAGGCATTTGGGAGAATTCGCCTGTTTCAAAATATGAAAAGCGAATAAATAATAACTCTTTTCTGCCACAGATCAGTTCACTGTGGGACAAAAATGTTTTCTACAGAGAATCTGTTTGGCTTTGAGTGGGACATTAACTAGATCTCCTTATCAGTTAGCATTTGCAACTTATTTAACTGCTTGAACTCTAGCACTTATTTTGAACAACTGCAGAATACCAGCACATACCTAGTAAAATTTTTATAGTGTAAAACAACCAAAACCAAAACCAGGTCACTTTCATTTAATGGTAACTCGTTTAGTTTCTCATCAATTGGAATGCTGTGGGTTTTTTTCCTAAGCATGAGTCAGTATTTCATCCATGTGAGGGTGAGCAATCAAAGAGCAGCATCCTGGCTACTGGGTATTGCAATATTGAGATAAGAGCTTCCTAATAAAGGTTTCTTATCCTTTAGCACTTCTATTGAAATCGAGTTACAGTTGGTTTAATGGGATGTAAAACCTATTGGGGTTGACATCACAAACTTTACTAGGTCTAATGATGATTAAATAATAAATGTGCCAAGGACAGACTGATAGCTTGATTTGAGATATAAAAAATGAGATATGGGAACCACATAACAAAAGGAGCTCTTTTAAAAACCAGTTGTATTCAATCTGAGATAGCAGAAGCTTGCTTCAGGTTAAAGGTCCTTAAATACCATAAGGTATAAAATAATGCTTCATTATTTCCTTGTTATTCACAACTGACTGGTGTTGATTTGGAAGGAGATAGACGAATTTTGAGTTGACTTTTGGTGTGAATGAAAGGTAACACTTAGCATGACAAGTAACAAATATTTATCCCACAGTGCGGTAATTTACAAGATTTAACATCTGAATGTAGAAGAATTCACCTTTTGGATGACTAACTGCTACGTTAGGGTCAAATCATGCCAAGGTCTGTACGGACTGATTAAGGTAGTAAGAGGATCTAAGGTGACTTCCTTAGTGTGCCTCACTGCCAGGTCACAGGGATGTGTCACTCTGGTGCTGGGTCCTTGCCTCCACTGCACTGGAGGCTCACGCTCCCCCAGACAGCACGAGGCAGAGAGGATGTTGATGACTCATTTTCCTTTCATTTTCATCCCAAGCTGTTCCTGAAACAATGTGCTCTTTCCAACTAAACTTATCACAGCTGAACTCTGAAACAATTTGATGTTGGTCTCTACAGTTTTGTGGGATCAACAGGAAAACAAGGCATGGAAATTCCTAATCTTACACACATTAGTTCTCCTAAACGAATAGCTTGTACCAGAGAAGACTCATGCCTAGGTTGGCCTTCAGCTACCTTTTCCTAATTTCCTTGCTTCTTCTAGCTCTTGGATTTACAAATATGAAGCTTAGAGGCAAACATGATAATCATGAGAATCAAGTCAAGTATTGCTGTGAGATGAGGTGAAGAATCTAGTCATAGAAGAACTGACTCATTAATCTAATGTGGGATGTGAGTTTTAGATCAATTAATTAGAAAGGGAAGAAGAGGGAGAGAGAAAGAAGGAATGAGGTGATTTCTCAGAAATGCTTTATGATCAACAGAATAATTCAAAAATCCCCCATTTTCTCTACTTTGGAAGATTCTTGAACCATTTCCAAAAAAAATTCTACTGGGATTCCACTGCTCCTTCTGTTCCTGCTCCCTAAGCCAAGAACTAGCACATGGGAATCTGGGCAGGACAAGTAGTGGCAGATCAGCAGGCTTGGGACTGCTACACAGTAAGAGAGTGAGTGGAGCCTCTTTGTTGTGTGATCTTGTACTCAGAACTCATTTAAGTTTTTCCTGGAAAAGCCTAATTTTCCATTTCTATGGAAATTGAGAGTCCTAAGAGCCTAATTTTCATATCTATGTAAGATAGCAGGAATTCTTCTGAAGTTAACTTAAAACAAGCATTAGGAGCTCCCCTGAGGAACTCCCTGCAACACCCTAATTTGAGCTGGATGCCTCCGTTGCTGGGTCTTCCCAAATTTGCACCTGTTGCCCACAGCAAAGGTGTTCTGACACCAGAATTTACAACTGGACTTGCCCTGCTAAATAGCTGTTAATGCGAGACCCATTTGTTTCTTGTTATCTACAGTTCTGTTAAAAAAAAAAAAAGAAAAAAAGAAAAGAAAAAAAAAAGCAAAAGTGGCTGCTGCAAGTTAATGCTTGCTTTGATTTCTGATCCTGCCTGTCTGACCACTGTAGTGCACTCTGTGATGCACAAGCCCAGGGTCCAGGTGTCAGCTCAACCCAACACTAATGCTGGCATTTTGCAGCAAGAGGAGAGACATGTTAACTCACAACAGCTAACAAATGATCAGACCTGACTATGAAAAAAATCAAAGGTTTTTAAATTGCTTTGAATGTTTGGATTGAATTTATATATAATTACTGCTCTTGTACGGCCATGGTATTTTGAGAGGGAGGAGGGATTTTTCTAGGATCTCTTTAATTTTTTTAGTTTAAGGAACACAAATAATTTAAGCCAAACCCAATCTCTCATTCTTCCCTTACAAATGCTGTTTACTCTAGCATAGAGGTTGCTGCAAAAGCTCTATAATGACATATACAGTAGAAATTGCTGTATGAGGCTTTTCATTTGTGGTACTGATTCTCCAAGTTTGCAGATTGCATACAGGGACAAAAGAAGACAAGGTTTCTCCCCTGGACACTTCCTAATCTAAAGTGGAAACTGAGTTGACTGAAGTGGAAGAAATGCATCCTCCTTTTTCCCTCCACACCAAAATTTCCTCCAGTTTGGCTCAGGCCTGTTAAAAGATGCCTCCGACGCGGTGCTAATGGCGGCACGACCATGTGCGAGCAGGGCTGGCAAGAAAAGCGTGAACTACTCTGAGCTAACGCTGTTGGCTGCCCTGTGGCTCTGCCAGGGAGCAAGGCCGGGTCCCCTCCGGGGGCAGGAGCCGGCTGGGATGGATGGAGCCGGGCCGAGGTGACCCGGGCCGGCTCCGTGCCTCGGGGACGCCGAGCAGCCCCACGCCAGCGAAGCCGCTGCCTTTGCGGAGGTGCGGGGCCCCTCTCCGAGCCGCGCCTTCCCGGCCGGGCGCGTTTCTCTGCCGGGAAGCTCCATTTTTAACATCTCCGCCTTCACCTCACCAGCAGCACAGGGCAGCACGGCCGCCTGCCCGCCCGCAGCGGCTGACGGCTTCTCCGGGCATCTCGGGACCCCGCTCGGGGCTCTCCGCCGCTGTGGAGAGGCCGAGAGACCCCCGCCCGCCCCCGGCCGGCCCGCCCCGAGGGGACCGGGCGGGCAGCGCCGCCCCGCCAGCCCCCTCCTCCTCCCGGGGGCGGTGCGCGCTGACGCGGCAGCGCCGCGGCTCCTCCGCCGGCCGAGTCGCACAATTATGAGAAAGAGGCGCCGGGCCGAGACCGCCGCCAGCCCCGAGTCCCGGTGCGGAGCCGAACCAGCGCCGTCCTCCGCGTCCCGCGCCTCCCTTCGTCCCCGGAGCGTCGTCCTCGCCCGGCCGCTCCCCACCCAGCCCTCCGCTGCCGCCGAGCCCAGCCCCGATAGATGGAGACAGGCCCCGCCACCGCCGACGCCGAACCACGAGCAGGAGCTGCCCGGCGGGAGGAGAACCAGAGTCGGCGCCGAGACCCAGCCCGGCCCTGAGGAGAATGGTGAGAGCCGCGGGGTGCGGGGGTGCCGCGGCGGCGGGGCCGGGCGCGCCCGGCGGGGAGGGGGCAGGGACGGGGCCGCCGGATCAGACCTGTCCCAGCCGGCTGCCGCGGGTCCCGGCCGCCCCGAGCCGCCGGGGCCGCCGCCCGGGCCGGAGGGGACGCTCGGGCTCCGCGCTGCCGGCCCCCGCTCATCTGCCGCCCGCGGGCCCGGCCCTCCCGGAGCCGCCGGGCGAGGCTCCCGCCGCCGCCGCCCTCCTCGCGCGGTGCCCGGGGCAGCCGCCGGTTCCGCCGCCGCTCCCGAGCACCCTCCGCGCCCCGAGCGGCGCCGGCTCCCGCGGCGGAGGCACCGCAGCGCTGGGGAACGAGACCTCCCCGTTAGTGCTGCCTCCGTTCGTCGCGGTGGTTTGGTCTGAAACCGGAATTCGCACCGTGTAGCTCTCGGGGCTGCGGCAGTCCTTCCCTACTGATCTTTACACCGATTTGATTTTTGCAGTTTCAACGTGTTGTGCATAAGGGAGCATATATATACACCTAGATTGGTATGAGCGTCTGCAAAGAAAACACGGTTTCAAATCCAGCTCTGTATTCTGGCTGTTAAACGGTTCTTCATCCCTTTAAGTTTATTCCTTAATATTTAAAGAATTTAGGGTGACTTATCGCATCAGGTGTTTTCAAGTAATTTTGAAAATATTAGTGTAAAGTCTAAATATATGGATTTCTATAGTCTGCTTGAACTTCTAGTAAGATGCTTTGTTTCATTTTAAATAAAGGTGTTTTATTTCACAGTGTTTTCCTAAAAACCACGGGAATTCGTGCCCATGAATCTTCCATTTCTGAGTATATCTGTGAACTGTGTCTTAATGTGGGCTGTGTTCTTCTAGAAACTGCAAATCCAGCACTCCTCTAGGAAGAACCTGAAAATGCAACCTTTCATTGTGACTTAAAAGAGTGTTTGGCATCTGCCACTTGCGTGGTACTTGCTCTTCTCACCTGAAGTGGTTTGGTGTTGGGTTTACTTTTGAGGAGTGGAGGATTTAGGTTCTTTTATTTAATTTTTTAAATTTAGCTCTGGTGGATGGTTTTTTTTTTTGGTGCTGACATAGCCTAGAAATGTACAGATTAGTTTTAACCATCATAGTTCTGGAACTTTGAGACTCAGCAGCCTTTCTGGCAATGTGGTGTGTTTGCAGGGTTTAATATTTGCTGTGTGTTTACCAAATATTTTGAAACCTCTGTTAGACAGGTGTTTGGTTGAGATGAGTATAGGACATTTTATGCAAGCTCATTTTGTTAAAAATTTCCCTGCTGCTTCTTGACTATTTAGCAACTTTGAATAATTGCTGGATGGTGTCCAACATTAAATCAGGAATTATTCTAAGGAGTGAGTCGTTCAATGTGGCAATTCCGGCTGTTCAGTCTTTTTTAAAAATGTGTCTGTGTGGGTGAGATAAATGTCTGCTAGATCATCCTTCATACCTTCTGGTAGGAGGCCATTCTTGACTTTGCTATTTCAAGGCAGGAGGGGGGAAACCTTTGTGCATGTGGAGCTATTTAGGCTGAGTTTGGACTGTTTGTACCTCAGTTTCCTGATGTTGTACTTTGATACTTTTTTGCTTGCTTGAGCTCAGCAGTGGAAGGGTAATGTTCACTTGTCATATAAAGGCACCTTGAAACATCACCTTGCATTTGACAGTTATCTCACACTATCTGTATCAGATCACCTATCTCCCCACGTGGGTTATCTTGGAGAGAGTTACTCCATTGTGTTTTAAACTTTCATTTATTTTCTTGTCCCTTGAGGCTCTGCCTAACTAGTCTTGCTGCATTACCATTTTGTCTTACCACATCAGCCCAGCTTTCTCTGCTCTGCTGGTGATAGACTGCAGCATCCAAAGTCCTCTCTTTTTCTCATCCTTATCTTTGCCACTTGCTGTGCTTCCCTTTCCTGGAAACTTTGGACCGACACCCAAATTTTCATGCCTCTCTTTCATGGCCTGCTCATGAGGTGAATTTCTGTTAACCATTCAGTCCTCGTGGACAGTCACGACAGATGAACTTTTTCTAAACAGAACATTATTGTTTTTGCCTTGGCACCAGAAATGTTGCAAATAAATCTCTAAGAGGGCCCATCAAAAATCGTGTGTGAAGAGAGATGCTTGATAGAATTTTGCAGTCTTGAAAGGCTTGAGAAGGTATTTCAAAGTCTTACAATATAGAAATCCAAAGACAGTATGAAATGATACTTCTCATGCGAAAATATTTAACCTGAAAAACACGTCTTTGTCTTTTTTTTTTCTTTAGCTGATATTTATTTCTTTTGTAATTCCAAGTTTCTTTCAGCAGTGTCTACAATGGCTGTGATATTTACATGCCCTGTTTATTTCCTGAAACAAGCAACATTAGTTCTGTTTCTTTTCCTCGCTTTTTTAAGGGCAGACTGATAGTAAAATCAGTGTGTGTGTTTTTCACAATTGAGGTTTTGGTTTTGGGGTGATGTTTCTTGTGTCTGTGTGTAATTCTGTCTTGGTGCATTTTACCTTCAGTGGTTGAAATTTCAGCGGCTGACTTTTCATCAGATAAATTACTGATTAAGCTTGTTCTCTTGTGTGTATTTGGATAAGATACTTACATAATTATTAAAGCTATGTCACTTTTTAGCTCTGATACTGACAAATAGCTGTGGCCCCTGACAAATGAGTCTGTGCTTCATTGGTTCTACAAAAAATAGTCCACTTGACCTGTGGTAAACTTGAACTTTTGTTGCACACTTTCTTTGTATTCTCTGGCCTGAAGCCCTCTTTCCTCTATTGTAGTCTCTGCAGTCTTGTTATTGTCTTTTTTTTAAATTTAATCCCTTTGCTTTCCTCACATAATGAGAACACAGAGGTGATGGTGTCATGTATCGTGATACAGCCAGTACTGAAAGTGGTCTATCTAATCTTTGGTTTCTGTTATTTTTATTCTGGGAGGCTTGGCTTTTCCTATGCTTAAATTATAGGTGATTTTGTGTTGTAAGTAATAGAAAACTAATCTAATAAAAGAACAGAAAAAGTAACCTCCCAAAACCTTTGTGTTGGCCAGCTTTGCTCCCCATCCTGGCTCAGCACAGGATTAGCTGGGCATCCCTGCTGCTGTGCAGGGGGCAGGGAGGATGTGCAGGAGGTGATTTGTCTTTTTGGTGGCAGCCAGTCATTAAGCAGCTGAACAGCTGCACCTTAACTGGGTGGGACCACAGCCCTGAGCAGCACTGGGGATTCCAAGAGCCGTCTCCATCAGAGCTGTTCCACTGATGGAAGGAGTGCTAGCTTTCTTGAGGAGTGGTGAGTTTCTCTCAGCCTTTGCACCTATATTTTGCTTAGCATGTAGAATGTGAGCCACTTTCTTTAACTGCCAGATGTGTTGGACCCACAGAACAACCTGAGTTTGTTTCTTTCCCCAGCTATTATAATTCTTGCACAGGAGAAGGAACCACGCAGGTTGTCTAATTGCTGCTGGGTGACCAGAGGACAGTTCTTACTCCAGTGTTCTTTCCAAGAAGGAAAGGCCAGTGAACTTCTGATGGGATAATGAAATATAAAAAAACAAGAGAGAGACTGTGTGCAACTTTTTTTTTCCTTCCCAAAATTGGGTGAAAAATGTCCTGAACATATGGGGAATACAGGGAGTAAAATAACTGTATTGCTAATCGTGGTGCTGGTAGTTCTGAAAAGCTGCTTTATGAAAGGGCAGAATATTTAACTGTGGCAGGTGGTTTGACAGCATATGGTATAAGGATGCTGCAGGATTAGTCTGTAAGATAGATGTGGTTAATTGCCAAGGAGAACTAAAGTACGGTACCAAACCAACAGCACATTAAAGCTGGGTTTATAAGTTGTGCAGTTTTTGCCCCTTAACTTAACCAAAGTTCAGATGCTACTGAAATGGTAGGCTTGGATTGAACCTTAATTATGGGGTTTTCTTTGTTTCTTAAAAAAAAACCCAATAGTTGCATTGCAGTTAGTGTATTTAATCTTTATATATTAAGAGCACTATAAGTTTTTTTCCTGAAGATTTGTACAAACTCATTCTAGCTTAAGCATTTTGTTGTCACATTTTCTGAAATGTTTGAACACCGTGTGTGTTGCAAATGTGGAATTGCTGAGTTAATGTATGTCAACCCATCTTTGTTTCATTTGTTCTCAGCTCAGAGGATGGAGTAAGATTTGTGTGATGGCATATCTGTTGATTATTTTACAGCTGCAAAATAAGAATTGTAGAGGCTGATTCAGTAATCAATTTAGTACTCTGCTGCATGTAGCTGGACAACTGATGTTTTTAGGTCATCCAGCTTCAGAAACAGCTATGGTAAACCCTCTGTGAAGCTTTATTGGGACTTCATCTTCAGCCTGTCTGTGGAGAGCCCTAATTTACATCATATATAGTCCAACACCAAGTGATTGTTTTGTTTAAATGTAAATCATGTGTTTTGCAATGAGAATGCACCAGGCCAATACACAGTTTCAATGAGCGTAGTTGTGTGCTTATAGTTTGTGAAAATTATACACACGTGAGTCTTACCAATGTCTGCACTTAGAGATAGTAATTTAATAGCAAGAATTTGAGGCCTCTTTCTGATTTGGAGAGCATTGGACCTCTTTTTCAAGATCTGTAACAACCTGGTCAAGCTTTTTGTTTGTTTGTCATGACTCCCAGTGCTATTGGATTCTGCCTTTCGTTGTTTACTGCTGAACTGAGCAGATGTAAAAAAAAAAAAAAAAGGAAAGAAGTTGTAGTTTTGAGAATTGGCATATTGTGATTAAGTTCTGGTTTGCTGATTTTAATTTTTTTGTTTAATTTTTTACTGGCAACCTTTTGGGTGATTAATGAAATATATTTTTGCTGTGTTACACAAAATCATTCTTGCTTGAGAATACTTTCTCAGTTACAACTCTAAATGAGTTTAATCTAGGTGTTCAGCCTTTCACTATAATCCTCAAAGCCTGGGAAAGTGTCTGTTACAGCTCAGTCACTGGTAGCACAATGGTTTTTGTAATTGAATCCCAGCTTTTGTTCCCTGCTTTGTTCCTACTTACCTCTACTTATTTTCTTTACCTTATCTACTTGATTCTTGTCACCTCTGCTCAGAATTTTCACTTTGTAGTCCTAGTCCCCTGACTTATGCTGGGTTGAATTTTGCAAGGTATCCCTGCCTGATGGTTCTTACCCAAATGTCTGCTAATATTTTCTCAAATGCTGCAGTTTTTGTGAGATGTGCACTTGAAAAACTTGACTCTAAAAGTTTAAGTTTAATAAATAAATCTACATTTATGCCTTCCGCAAATGGATTTCCAGATGCTTTGTTAGGAAAACCTAATTTCACAAGCACTTATTGCTTAAAAATTTCTAGAGTTGGGCTCTGCTAGAGCTAGTGTTATTTAGCAGCCCAGTCCTTCCCACTCTTACTCATTTTATTGACAATATCTTTTCTGACTGACCTGAAGTGCTTGAGATGTGTTACAGGGTAATTACCTCAGGTTAAGGGTTGCTGTTCAAGCCCTTTGCTAGCTGTTCCCTATGTGCCAAAGCTCCTCTTAAAGATGTGTTGTAATCCAGTCAAAACTCGTATAAAACCTGGCTGTGTCCCTTTCACCTGTCCCTTTGTGCTTCCTTGTGCTCAGTCCCTGGGGATCTGAATTGAATAAACTTCCCGTCACCTCCTTTTTTTTTTTTTTTCTTTTTTGTGGATTATTTTGTTGGTCATTTCCCTGAGCCAGCTTCCATGTGACTGCATGAATGCTGGTATGAGATAGGTTGGGATCATGTGCAGAGGCTTAGGAAAATGGGATTGTGGCACCCCAGACTTGACAGGAGCTGTGAAGCTGGATTGGAAGCTTGCTCCAAGGTGCCTGAGGTTTGGTTTGTTGGTTTGTGCTGTTGCGTTAGGGAGTGTTCAGTTACTCTGTGCATCACCCATGGCACATGAGTGTTTTCTGGGTCTCACAGCCTTGTGCACAGGCATGGATGGAGCTGTGCCAACACGAGTCAGGTTGCATGGCCTCTTCAAAGTAGAAACCAAATTGCTTTGTAGCCTTAATTGTACTCCAAGCACTTGGTGGCTCTTCTTGAGTACTCCTGCATCTAAATTCTTGTTCACAGAGGATGTTTTTATTGACCTGCTTTTCTGAATGTGTGCTAACAGATTAAAGATCTCTTGTTTTTACCAGATGTGCTGTGCTCCAGTCTGTCTCTGAACTGAGCTGCACCAAGATGAGTTTGATTCCCCCCCATCAGGTTTTTTCTGTTGGCAAATGATTCACTGGTAACTTGTCTCGTGTAACAGAATAGCGCTGGATTTTTTTTCAGTGTTCTTAGCATGCAGCATATTTGCTTTTTAGTGCTGTTCCCATTCTTGTTTGACTTTCTCAGGAAGCTGAACCTGTTTCTTTGAGTTAGGAGAAACCAAAGCTGCATTCTGCTAATGTATGTGCCAGAGCTCAGCACAGCAGCCATATGGGCAGGTTCAAAGACAGTCATGCTGCTGTACAACATTGTTAAAATTGCATGTAGATTGGCTTTGTGAGTGTAATGCAGTATTCTAGTTTGTGGCTAGAGCCACTCTGAAAAAGCTGTTTCCTTTCAAAGCCTGTCCCTGGTGCTGCTGCAGGTCATGCAAGTCTTTAGGCATAACTTCAGTCACCTGGATAGGTTAAATTATGCATGTGCTTAAGTGACACCTGATTAGAGCCTAAAAATACCAGTTGTGTAATTACAGAACTGTTAATCAACTTTCTCTTCAATTATAAAAATCAGTTAATCTACACAAGTAGGTGCAGGTAATGATGTTTTAAATGTCAAACTCTTTACCAGTTTCTCCTGTGTTCCCTGGCTGCACTATTGTCTGTAGTTTGCAGAATCCTGTTAAATAGAAAGTTTTATTAACTTCAGCTGTAGTATATGAAGAAGACTGGAAGAGTGTATGGCTGAAGGTGATCTTCTGGATGAAGAGTTTGAGAGATTCACCTTGAAGGAACTCCTTCAGGATGATAGAAACCTTGCACTAGGGAAAGAACAATAAATCACCGATGCCTTAGCTGACACATATCCCAGAGAGCTGTCTAGGAACGTGGCAATGTCTCTGGCTGCAGGGCTGGCTGGAACAGGCTCAGTCCCCCCGCTTTCACAGGCTCCTCTTTGCTGACCCTGTGCTGCTGCTGAGGGTGTTCCTGGCATTGCTGCCCTGGGGACAGCCCTGTGAGCCCTCACCTGGCCTCAGCCGGGGCCACTAAGCACAGATGTGGAGGTTGGGATGGACTTTTACCTCTTAAACTGGCATCAACTGGCTTTGCAGCCAGAGGCACTGAAAAACAGAAGTAGCCACTTAAATAACCTTTGCCCTTCTAATTTGTGCAACTTCAGAAATGCTCTTGATGAGGATTTATGCTCATGCCTCATTAAGCAATTGGTCTGTCTTAGTCTTGGTTTCTTTTATAAAAGAAGTCTTATGCAGCAAAATGATTGTTTAATTTTCAGCTGTGGAAAACCCACGGTTTGTGTGCATGTAGTTTTCAGTACAAATTTTACTGCTCCGTGTGCAGCTCCGTGACTCTTCACCATTAAATTCTCTGTAATTGTTTCAAATGCTTTAGTGAAACAATGTGGCCTTTTATGTTGCTTATATAGGGAAAGAGGGCAGACACCTCTGGTCACCCTCGTCCTGGTCTGGGCTGCCAGCTTGTGTTACAGGTGAGCTCTCTGCGGTGCTGAGAGCTGCTGACAAACGAGTCCTTGTGTGGATGTGTCCTCTGCTTGTGCCCGTGTTTCCTGGCCCTAAAGAGGAATATTTGGTACTGGTAAAATCACAGCACTCTGCTGGACAGCACAATGCAGTCAGCTTCGGGCTGTGCTTTCTTCCTGGTGGAGAAAATGTGCCAGACCAAAGCTTCTCTGCCTTCAGAGAAATCCTGCTCTTGGGTTGTAGAAGGAGGTTTTCTGGTCATGGACAGTCTGCAGAATGCAGGTAGACTTTGCAGAGAGGGGGAGGATTATTCACAAGAGCTAATTAGGCAGTGAGTCCCCAGGCTTGCTCAGTGGAGACCAGGGGGGTTTCAGAGCAGCTCTTTTCTCTCTGCAAAGAGGATGTAGAAAAATTAGCACAACTGAGATAAGGTTAGTCATTTTGACTATCCTCTTGGGTGTCATTACTGGGTTTTTGGGGGTTTTCTGACAAATATAAAGATCTTGCATGTAGGACAAGAAAAATCTTTAGTAATTAATGTGTTAGGAGTTGAATGTTAATTATATAATGAATTAGAACAAATCTTCAATGCCAGATGAGAATGGTGTCCTTAAACACAGGGTATCTGCCCCTCCAAAATGTGACCTTAGGCAATATGTTCTTGCTTCATTGGCAGCTCTCTGAGAAATAAAGAAGTAGTCTTAACTTCCTTTCCTTCCTGAATATCAGGATGTGTGTGCATTAAAGAAATAAATCTTTTTGTGTGATAGATCTGTAGTCTTTCCCTGGGTGCCTAGAGCCTGTGTGCTTTTGGGGATTATTTTGATGTACTTTGGCAATATGCTTAGATCAGCTCAGCTCTTCTGCCAACCCAGTATCTCTCTGCTACCAAAGGGGATGCCCTACTTCCCTTCTTCCCACTCTGATCATGGCTATGTGATTCTTTCTTGTGCTTGAGTTTTCTGTCCAGTTTACATCTAAATCTGTTAAATCTGACACTAAAGCTACCTACATTTTTTTTTCCTCTGAGGGTAATTTGCTGGTTTAGGGAGCCCAATCAGTTTCCCAGAGGGTGAGGGCACAACTTCAGGTGGGGGAGAAGTAGCAGGAGAATGGGTGGGAGGGCAGAGTAGGAATTTCCTCAGCTTGTCTTCTCTGACTGCACCCTCACTTTATAATTTGAAGAATTGCATCTGTGAAAGCCAATATTTCTCCTGTGTTTCTTGGCTTTGCCAGGACCTCCACCTCTCTGCTGGTGTCTTTTGTTTCTCTGGAATGATTGTCTTCACTCTTCTCCCAGCAGGGCAGGGAGGAGCCTGTCCCAGGTATTAGTCCAGTACAGCTTAGACAGGCCTTTATGCCACATACCACTCAGCACTGGTGAGTTTTACTGGCGTTTAGTATGCTGGAAGAAATTACCATAAATAGAAAACATTTTCCATGTGAAATCGTGTTGTGGTCTGTCAATATTATTTAATTAGTTGTTTCCCCTACCCTGGGAAAAAAAAAAAACAAACCCCAACACAAAATCAAAAAAAACCCCAACAAACCAAACAAAAAAAAAAAAAAGAGGGTACTTTATTTCTAAAAATAATATATTTAGTTTCTGAGTAATTATTTAGACTTGTGCTGTTTAACATAGAAGAGCCTCTGAAAGCATCGAAAGCTCAAAGAACTCTCTAAAACAGGGTGGAAATTTTTAAAAGTGCCTAAATACACATTGTATATTATTTCAAACAGTAATTAGCTGCTTTCACATTTCTTTAACAAACCCAGTTAAGTTTTTTCTTTGCACTTTTCTAGTGTAGAAAACAGAAACTACTTGAATAGTTTCAGTGGGGAACTTTATCTTCTGATAAGAGTTGAGGTGCATGGATGTCTCTCGAATGCTGTCAGGGCTCTCGTGCCCCGAGGTGGGGCTGTAGTCAGCCCTGAGCAGCTGCAGGCTGAGCTGGCTGTGAGAGGAGAGCTGCAGCTTTGTCTTGACAGGCAGTGCAAGTGGAACTGAATCCAGTAGCTCTTTGTTATTATGAGCTGCATTTAAAAATGATCAAGTCTCCATGATTCGGCAGTAGGTGCACTAGAGCAAATTCTTGTTTTGGCTTGCTTTTATGCCAGCTCATCCTACTTTCTCCCCTCTGTTCTAATCATTCAAGAAGTCTGATCATTCTAGAGCTGACCAAAACGTTTGCTTCCCCCACTGTGCCTAACAAATATTGGCACATTGGTGTGCGTGTGTGGTGTACAGGCGGGGAGAATCCAAACTTCCAGATCTGTTTCAGCTGGGTCTTTGGTTGTGTGTTTGCAGATGGGCCTCTTTTCTTGGTTCAGTAGTTTTGATTATAACAATAAAGTTGTTTTCCCAGGTACTGTGTCTAAACATAGGTTCTGTGAAATTTCATCATCCTTAGCAGTGGTCTGGTGCTGTCTTCTATTTCATGTGCCCACTAGTATGTTCTGTTGCTCTTTCTTCTCACTCATGCTATTCAGAGAAATGTTATTGATCTGCCATAATTTAATGTGGGCATAGGCTTCCTTTTTTTTTTTTTTAATAGATGTTCAAAGAGTTGTCTGAGGCCAGCTATGTCAAAAATTCCTTAGTGATAACAAGTTTCCACTGCTCTAGTGAGTTAATAATAGCCTACTTAAGTCAGGAGGCACCAGAATCTTTGCTGTGATGATAGAGAAGTGTCTTTCTTTGTACGACATGAAAAATAAGTCAGATCTGTAAATTGAACAGGCTAAGAAAGTGGTAGAGCAGGACAAACAGCATCCACCCTTCCAGTTTGCTTTTGTAGTTGTAATGTGCTTCAGCACATACTGAATTAATCAGATGTTCATGCACTTCATGAGCTAGAAAGGGAGGACTTTCCTTAAATCTGCAGCTCAAATGTCGCTGGAGTACATCCTTTGCACGAGGTGAGGTGAGGGGTTTGCAGCCTCTAAAGCTGTCTAGGAACAGCGGCTGCCAGAGCTGAGGTTTCTCATCAGGGAACAAAGCGGAAGCAAATTGAGGGCAGGATTAATTATTTGGCTGGTCACACGAGCCCTTTCCCACTGCTTTGTTTCCCGAGGTGGCCACCACTGCCTCCTTTCTTGCACCTGTGACCTGCAGTCCCTGTGTGAATGGGGAAGGGACTGGAGGTTGCTTGAGGAGGACAGACCTCATCCAGACTGTGTGAGTTGCTTTACTGCTGAAACCGTGCCCCAAGCCTCATTCCTTCCAAAAATAAATCCAGAGTTTATAGGATTGTCTGTTCCTACACCCTCTGTGGCACGTGCAAGGTAAGCCCAGCACTTGCCAGAAACGTGAGGAATGAGCCAAACGAGTAGTTTGATGCAGATCTGGTGAGTCAGGAAGCGCAGGGCTTTCGGCAGCCAGCACAGTGTGTCCCATCTGCCCCTGCAGAAAGGACCAGAGGCACCAGCCCTCATACCCACAGAGATGTTTTGACCGACTTAAAAAGACTTGGCATCATTCTGTGTGTGGGGTGAGTAGGAATGCTGACTCTGCCTTCCTGCTGGTCCTATTTAAGAGAGTGTGTAGGCTTGCAATCTGCATCTGGTAGGGTCAGAACGATCACAGGCTGCAGCAAAATCTCTGGTGCTGTGAGAGGTGAGGAGCATGCAGACTGCACAGTTGTATCACTGTGGATAAGCAAGGGAGAGGAGGCTGGATGTTTGAAAGTGCAAGAGATTTGAGGTTGGTTTACATGGGTCATTTAACATAATTAAAAGTGGATTTTAAGTGAGGAACCCTATCAGAAAGAAGCAGGGACTGTATGACAGGCTTGCAGACATTCCTATGTACTTTGCCGTGGTTTTTTTGTTTGGCTTTTGTTTTGTTTTAATCTCATTTGAACAAAGTGAATATTAGGAATGAAAATGTTGGCTAAAAAGCTGTAGCTATATTTCTTGTAGTTACAAACCACACACTCTTACTCTATCCTTTTCTTTCATCCATGGAGTTAAGTTTTAGGGAGTAAAGAATTGTTTTCATCTCCTTTAAAAACTCACTGGTTTGTTGCTTCTAGGTCATAACTTCAGTATATGCTTTGAAATATTTTATGGAATGCATCAAAATGCAATTGGTCTGCAAACTCAGAGGAACTAATTCATAGATTCTTTAGCAGGGGTAAAATTTTTTAACTTGGTATTTCATTAGCTGGGAAGACTGTGAATATAAACTATTTAGAAATCAATTTACTTCAGCTCACAGCAATGAAACTGGTTTACCTTCTGCTGTATTTTCTTTTTCCTACCAAAATTCCAAATTCTGTCAATGAAAGTTGTTGGAAAATAAAAATTAAATTGCATTTCTCTCCTTGCTTCCCCTCGGCTTTTCTGAAGGCATGTTCAGGAACAGTTTGCCGTCTGCTGTGCTGACACAGTCTCAGGGAGTCTCTGGTTTTGGCAAGTTTAATTACTGTATCTGGTATAGTTGGGCACTTAACCCTGGAGGTGTTTATTGTAACATCAGCTGAGAAAAAGCCAGTTTGAAATGACACCAGTGGGGGATTGTCTTCTGAAATCAACTGCTGGTTCATTCCATAGTGACCTGAGCTATCTCATACTGTAGAATCTGTTGTGAAATATTTTCTAGGTGCATATTAATATTTATTTTATGCCTTGTGTGGATGGTGTATGCACTTTCAAATGTAATACTTTCTGAAAAAGAGGAGTAATTTTATGGCTGGTCTAACTGCAGAACAGCACAGAACTTAACCTATTAAGTAAATAAATTTATTTCTTTTAAAATACGCTGCATTTACTCTGAGTTTCCAATGAAAGACCTGTATTGCAGATAGAAGATAACTTTCCCAGCAATGTGGGTGAAGTTGGTTGAGTTTGAATGTAATAAAAATTATACCAAAATATTAGGTCTGTGGATTCTGGTCCATCAGGGTTGAAAGGCACCACTTCATAATGCTAAATTCTGTTCATGAATTTAGGGTATTCTTAATTAAATGAATCTGCAGAAAAAAATATCCCTGAACAACTGAATTATGTGCTTTGTAATTGTACAGTGAAATAATTCTCTCAAAAACAGCCTGTTCTCCAAATAGCAGATTGGAATAATTTTCATCAAGTTTGAGAGAGCTGTAAAAATCCCTTTTGACAAATCCTGATTACCCTTTGCATCCAAAACTGCACGTGGATTCAGGGAGTTCTGTGGTGGCTTCATTACATCAGAGAAGAACTTGATGAAACAATAGCTGCTCTGTTACAGACCTGGATTGCTGTGAAATCTGTTCAGAGCAAATCTCCTGAACTGTTTAATAAAAAATAGGATTGTTGAAGGTTTGTTTTCAGCACTAAGGGAGCCATTGAGAGGAAGATTCTTATCTTTGCTCTCTGGCTCACTTGAGATCTGCTTCCCATGTGCAGAATTGACAGAAGGCGTTCTCTGACTGCCCTCTTTCCTTGCTTGCTTCAACAGTTTTTATTTAATGTAAACCCAGTAACTTTTTTTTTTTTTGCTGTCAAGCAATCTATTTTAAGCACTGTAGCAGTATTTTCACTATAAAAGTTTTTCAGTCCAGAAGACGGGAGCTGTTTGCTTTCTTAGGAGGCCAGAGAAGCCTGGTGAGCTGTTCTGTTCAGAACAGGCTCTTCAGCATAGCTGAGACCCCTTTCGTCCAGGATGGGTCTGTCTGTCTGAGCTGACAACAGATGCCCCAATGCATTTGGGGAAAAAAAGAAAAGAACCAACTTCTTCTTGTAAACGAAGCTGGTTTTAGACTAATAAATAATCCTGATGCAGTAGGTAAAATATCCTTGCAAAAATTTTCTTATTTAGTGCGTTAAACAACAATTAAGATTAAAGCACAGTCCTTGTCATTGAGAGTGACATTCTTCACAGGGATACGTTAAAGCACTGCATAAATATCTTCTGGCAGTGGGATAATGGCTGAGCCTCTGTCTTTTGAGTATTGCAGATATCCATACTTTCTGTGGAAGTATGATACTGATACTGTAGATACTGATTCAGTTTTGTAGGTTTCTTTGTTTTCTCCCCCCTCTTTCAAAAAGAAAAGAAAAACCCCCAAACTAAAATTATAGAAGTATGCAACTTTAAATTGAAGGGCGAGCCGGTAAATGAAATGCCTGGGGTTTGATGGAACCAAGAGTTTAAAACAAGTGGTAGCAAATATATGGCATTAAAGTATCTAACTCCTTTTGCCTTCCATCTGCTTATTTGCTTAGTTAGCTGAAGTTTTGATGAGTTTACTCAAGTGATAAATATTTCCTTGAGGAACTGAGATATGCTCTGCTGGTGTTTTTAATACAAAATTTTAAGTATTTTCTTTGGCAGATAGATGTAACTGTGTTTCACCTAGCTCTCTACCCCATGTGCAATGGCTTAGTTACTCAGCTCATCCTGGGGTGCACATTTTTAGTGTAATTCAGTTGATTTGTCCTAAAAACAAGTCCAGGTGCTTTACATGGAGTGTGGTCCTTACTGCCTTAAGGATTTGAAGCACTTACTAGAAATCTTTTCAGTGAGCTATTGATGTAGAGGAGGCTCTATAACATTATTAAAACATGAAACTTTTCATTTGGTGCATTTTATTTATGGCTCCTCTTCCCACAAGAAGCTTTCTGAATTCTAAACTACTTGATATGCATTAACCTAATTGGATATTGTATTTTTCAGGGTTGTTTGGCTTTTTTGGCTTTATTCAATGTATCTAGCATAAAAGCAGTAAGAGAGAGGTTTGTCTGGAATTTCTGCCTTTCAGCTATAGCTGCAGGAGCCCAGTGCCTGGCTAGGGCTGGTTGTCTGGGCAGGGATCACAGGTCAGTCCCATGGTGTAGCACGTGTTTGGATAATGGAGTGGGTTTCTCAGATAAGAGATCCTCTGGTAAGTCACGAAGAGTGGTGTGGTATGTATAGTTACATAAGAAGCAGTAACTTCAAGTTGGAACAATGTCAGTGGACAATTCCTTGAATAGACAAGATAAAGGACATTGTTAGTACAGTATGTCTCTTAGAAATGTTTTGAAATTTATCTTGTTTCTCTAAGTGACCTAGACAGATAGGACTGCTCTGCGGCAGTGCTAGCACTATTCCTGCTGCACATACTTTCCACTCTGCCTTCTTGTTTTCAGGCTTGCTGAAACTTTCCTGTATTTTCTTTTGTCCAGAAAATAAAATAAATGGAAAATAAATGTTTTTGGAAAATTTGAGGCAGTGGAGAAAGAATATAGAGTCTATATTAGTTTTTAAATAAAGGATAAATAAAACTGGCGGATCTTTTCCTTGAGAAAGTATTGCATGTATTGAACTGCATTATGGTGTAAGCAGAGATTTGAAAGATGAAATATGAGACTGTGTAGAAAGTGATATGATTTCTAAATTTGAAGCTCAGTCTATGCTATCAGTAACTGAAATCCCCATTACCAGCCCTCCAACAAGGTCACGGTTTAGCAAATTGTTCATTAATTCAGGTCACTTTCCTGATTCAGTGGGAGCTTTATTGAAAAATTGTCAGGAGAACTTCTGGGTTGGTGAGCGCTCCTGCAGGTTCCAGGGCAATATAGTTGGGAACAGTTAAATTTTAGTTTTGTAACAAATATTGTTACAATATTGTAACTTATTATCTTACAACAGTATACAGTATCACAAAAAAGTAGGAAAAAATAAACTGGGATCCCTTTGTGCATGAAGTTCAGGATTGCCAGATACAAATATTATTTATACCTGCCGTATTTATATTGTTTGAAAATCATGAAAGTCATTTTGAGATCTTTCCAAGCAGGCAGGCTTACTTTCTATAGAGAAAATAATTCAGACCAAACTTGTTGAATAAACTTTGAGAATTTCACAGTAGCTTGATAAGGCTTTGCCATATTGCCATGCATCAATTGCTAGAACTTAATTGTCCTTTTATTTTAATATGTTAAATAAGGAGACTCTTAAAAACACATGAATCGAAGGGGGGAGAGTAGTAGGGAGTTGTTTTTTATTTCTGAGACCTGATCTCATACTGTACTTCAGGTACAGTTTCTCTTTTTTTTTTTTTTAATTTTCTTTTTTCACCTGCTATATACAAAACCTGAAATTATAATTTGTGGTAAAATTTCGTTCTGTAAAGAGACTTGCTATAATTATCCACTGTGAGTTTCAGTAAAGAAAACATAAATCTTGAGCAGGTACATTTAAATAATCTCTGCTACTGGAGCTTTGGAGTGCTAATGCTATTGCTGAGTCAAATATAGTTAATATTAGAATGGCAATGGTACAACTTCCACCTGTTACAAAAGGCTCTGGGATTATCTTGGCATTTAGATACTTCCAGAAGTTGGAAATAACTGGGCACATTCTCTTGAGTTTGTAGTTGAGCATGTACTTGTGTAAGTTTTGTTTCAAATAGCAATTAGAATTATTTCAGCATTGGTGAAACTGTTGGGAGAGGACATATTTATTTAAAATAGTGGGAAGTATTTATTTTAATCATGATCCCAGAGTGAATATATCTCTTCTAGATGATTGAATCACATTTATGTGCTTTCTGCTTCTTGTTGTTCTTTCAGAAGTACTGAAACTTTGTCTGCTCAGAAATCAGTACAACCACAATGAGCTATCTTGTGAAACCTACAGCCTAAAGTCTGTGCAAAAGCCTTGTTGGCCTCTTTGGGATGAGGAGTTAGTAGTTAGTGTAGTACCTGTTCCAAAAAGGTAAAAGTTAAGAATTCTTATGCCTATAGACAAGATTCTGCCAGCTGTGAGGTCTTAATGTGGTGAAATTTTCATAGACTCACCTGGAAAGTGAAGGTAGTTCTGGAATAATATAAATTGTATTACAATTTTTCTTGTAAGTCTTAAATTTTATTTAGCTTGAGATATTGAGAATGCACAGGAAAGAATATGGGACGCCAAGTTTTTTTCTTCCACAATTTTGAAAAGAAAGAAAGTAAATAGTTGAAAAGTAGATCTCCCTATGTTGATGCTGCTTGTGCCTTTTGCTGAAAGGCTCCTGACCCGTGTTACCCATAACCGTGGTGTAAAGTGCATCTTCTAAAAATACACTGGGAAAACAGAGCACTTGGAGCAGCAGGATCTGCCTCTTACTGGAAACAAAGTTTGGGGGGTGGAGTTGTGTACCCTGTTCAGATGGTGAAAAAGCTTCAATAAGAGTGGGCAGTTTTTCTTAAACAGTCTGATAACTTGCATATTGATTTTTGACTTCAGACTGGATCTCCTATTTTAACTTAATCTTTAGCTGATGAGGAGTATTTCTTAGAGGTAACTGCTACAACTAATTTATACTCAGTGTCCTCATAGCATCTTCCTTTTTCTGGTCATCACAGGAACATTATGTAATAATTGTTCTTATTTACATGGAAGGCAATACTTCCTGCATTTTTAATGTGATTTTTACCCATTTATGGGAACTGTCTTTCACTCAGTTCTCTTCTCTTCTTGGTTTGTTTTTTCTTTTTTTTTTTTTCTTTTTTTTTTCTTTTCCTCTCTCGAAAGAAAACAATACTCTGGAATTAGCAAATTCTGTATAAAATCTTCTGCAATAAAGATTAATTAGCATGCAGGCATGCTTCTAGAGGGAGTCTAATTTTACCAAGAAGTTACAAGTACTTTTTAATAACATAACAGAGCTTCTTCTATATAAATAA
The DNA here is from genome assembly GCF_015832195.1 of Motacilla alba alba. Taxonomy (NCBI): domain Eukaryota; kingdom Metazoa; phylum Chordata; class Aves; order Passeriformes; family Motacillidae; genus Motacilla; species Motacilla alba. Next base: position 10,691,418 of record NC_052025.1, read on the forward strand.
CTGACTTGGAGTAACTGATAAAATGTAATGATGTGCCAGTATTTGCACTGTTGAAAAATTGAGAGAAATCCTTGATAAGGGGTTAAAACTACGTACTTTAAGAGAAAAATTGATGAATGGTTAGTTGTTTTGTTTTGGGGGCTTTGTTTTTCTTTTTTCCCCTGTTTTTGGGAAGTGTTTATTATGTTTATTATTATTATTATTATTATGAAAAGTGGTGTCGCACATTGTGAGCCAGTGTTCCTTGTCCCCAGCTTTGATCACCACTCAATAATAAAACAATATTGTGTGGAGCAATTGACGCAATTGCTTGGGGTTTATATTCTTTGGATTTTAACGTCCAGCATGTTATGCCTGTGATCTCTTGCTTCAAGGTGTGGTTTTAGCCAGCTGGCTGAAACATCTAAGTATTAAATTACTCTTATGTATCTTTTTATATTCTGCAGGATCTGCAGAGTTAAGCTCAAACTACAGCAGTGTTGAAGTAATGCTCAGTTTTAAGAAATTAAATACAAAGATTCCCATGTAAACAGTGGGGTCTCAGGCCAGAGAAAGTAGCTTCCAGAACTGGGTTCTGGCTCAAAGGCTAAAGCTTCATAGTGCTTAAAAAAACCTTAGCAAGGAGGTAGAAATTTGGACTACTTACTATATGTAAAAATACACATTTAGTATGATGTATGTATACGTGTGCATATACACGTATATCAAGTTTATTTTTGTAGCAGCGCTAATCATCTGATAAAGGTAGAGAACAGAGAGAGACCTTTTATGTCCAACTCTTGTGAGGCAAAGGTGTCCTAGGAAATACTCAGCTCCTCTGTGGTGGATGGTACACTTTCCTTGCTAGAGAACTGAGGAGATGCTGCTAAAAGATTAGAGATGGATTCTGAGGACAGCAGAGGAAGAGAGTTCTTTATTTCACAAGCCTCTTAGGGGTCAATCACTTGGTTCTGCTTGAAAGGAGAATGAAAAGAAAACACACCAAAAAAATCCCCAACAAAGAAAAAAGAGGGAAAAGGACCGTAAATGGAATGGTGTCATGGAATCCTCCATAACACTGTGTTTGCATATAATGTTTAATACCCTGCTTTTCCCTTGCTAGCTCTTGCTTCTCCTTTGCTACAGTATTGATTCCTGTCTGTAGGGAAGGGAGCTGGGACAGTAGCAAATGATGACCTTGGCTGTTTAATTTATTCCAGGTGTGTAAAGGATTAGTTTAAATGTGAAATGCACTGTGTGAGTGCTCATTCTGTTGTCCTGCTTTTCCTTCCATGCTTCTTCGCTGTGGATTGTGCATCTTTTCTTCTTTCTGTCTCAAGAAGTGCCTTTACTCTGCGACTTTTTCTACTCCTTGGAAGAGTAAAGGCCTTCTTAATGTGAAGACAGAATCTGGAGCAGCAGTTTGTTGCTGTCTTGATAAATTCATCATCAAAGGTCACTAAAGCAAAATATTGGAAGGTGATCATGATGAATAATGTAGGAAAGATCTGCTGAGTCTGGGAAGTGTTTTGAAAGAGGGTGAGCAGTTCAGGAGGAGTTTTCTAGGCGTCCTTATTAAAATTAGCCGGTACATTCTTACTTGTAATAATGTCTCTGTATTATCTTGAACTGATGTTGAAGTTGCAGTGAGTGAAAAATGCATCCATCATCCATAAACTTCTTTTATGATCTAAAAAAAAAAAATCTTAATTTCTTCATCACTTCCGCAGACCTCTGATTAGATACCTGTGAATAATATCTATCAGTCTTTTTCCCCTTCTTGTAAAATAAAACAGTGTGAAATTTATCAATTTTTTCTAAAGGTAAAATGTAAATCTAGCATGTTGCTACATTTCATTAGCAATGAAGTAATTTTAATGTCATCTCAGTAAGGATTTAAAGTAATATTGCATAAGATGCAAATTAGCATTCCAAGATTTTTTAATGTTTTTAATTTCTAAAAGTCCTGTCTGAATTTCTTTCCCAATGAATTGCTGAAACATGATATAGATGTTGCACACTATGATGTTGTTTAGCAGCTAATTCAAGATTATTATGTGAGATAATGTTCGTGGGGTTGTTCAAAGCAACTGAAAGAAATTATGTCCAGTGATTAGAATGGTAAGCATTTGAAGTAGTGAGCATCCTTAATTTCGTGTTTCAGAACATGTTTCAAGTTTAACCTTAGAACACAGTTCAGAGATCCCAATTAATTTTATTTACTGGAACGAAAAGTATCTTGATGAAGAACAAAGGTTATGACCTATTTATTGCTAGTTCAAAAGATTGCCAGTGTTAGAAAGCTTCCTTACCCACAATTTCAAGATGAACATTTTCTTCATTAAAGAGAGGAATAAATAAAATTAGTATTATCTCAGTTTAGTGCAGGTAATTTTTAAAAATTTTACCTTTTTTTTTTTCTTAGCAAGATAGGGTAAAGTGTATCTTAAAATTATTTATGGGGTGGTTTTTTGGGTACATATTTGTTTACATATCTAAACTTTTGCTATTTGAATGTTAGCTTTGAAAAATATTACTTCAAATTTTTAGTGATTTGTATATAAATTACATAATGATTCTGTTTATCTCAACTTTTGGAGACGTGTGAGATGCTTTTATAAGGTCATACATGAGAGAGAGCAAACCCCTCATATTCTAACTCGTTTCCTTAAAAAGCTTTTTTCGTTGCAAAGGTATGTGATTTGTATTTTATAATACTATTAAATTCTTTGTTTTTCAGTCCCAGAAATCCTGGATAGAAAATACTTTCACGAAGAGGGAGTGTGTGTATATTATACCGAGTTCAAAAGACCCCCACAGGTAAATGAGAAATGATGCAAGAACTCATTGCTGCTCTTTAATATTAAAAAAGTCAATATTCTCATGAGTATTGGACTGGTTTTTTGTATGAAATGCTGTCTTGGGTTTGTGCTTTCATGACTGGACATTGTTGCTCTGTGAATTGGATTTTCTTTTTCTTTTTCTGAAAGGACTTTGACATTGCAGAAATCTCAAAAAAAATGTTCCCCTGTTCCCTTTGCTGCTTCTTACCACTCCTCCTACTGATGTCTATGATCTGTTTATAGTGAGGGGGGTGTGAAAAAGAAATTTCTGAGGTCAGAGAGTCTCATAGAGACGTCCTCTACTGGAATTTAAAAAAATCATTGCAAGTGTAGGGTGAAGTGTGAAAATCAACCTGACAGTGTAGAAAAAAAGGGTGAAGAATTCAGAGAAGAATAAAGAAAACCAAGAATGGGGGTGGGAAAAAAAATTACATGAAAAAAAAAACCCTGAAGAAATATATGCTTCTAGGGAAAACAGATAAAAGGGAACTGTTCAGATTTCGTGTGATGTGTAATAATATTTCATCCTTAAGTTCTTAATGGAAAAAAAAACTTGGCTGAAAAATGGGGGAATATATTTCTAGAGGGGAGGCTGAGGCTAAGAATATTTAGCATATCTCACATGCTGTTTTTACCTTATCTTAAATTAGAGGTGTGAAATCAAGCAAGTTATCACTAACTCTAGTGTATATCTGGCTGACTTTCACCAAGTGTCACAGGTATAATTTAAGAGTTCCTACAATGATTGAGTTTGACATGTATAGTCATGACATTTGTGTCACAGATAAAAGAAAGACAAAATGGAAATAGATTTAAAATTGGTATTTTTAAAGCAGTTTTGTCTTCCTGTAATATTTACTATGGTAATTATGGATTTCAGATCACCATTTTTTTCTTAAGCTTCATTTATGTGAGAACAGCCGAGAACCCTTTTCTTCTGAGGTTGAGAAAACTTCTATTTCACTCTTTTCCTTAAAAAAAACTTATAAATCTCTTTTGTTATACTGGGGCAGGTTACTATTTTTCATTTAAGTACTTTGTTTATAAACAGAAAAGGAACTAAATGCTGGAGAATTTTCAAATTATCATAAATAATTCACCACATTCCTTGAAATCATGTGACATGAGAAGCTTTTACAATTTATAGCCACAATTGCAGCACATGGAAAAGTTGCAAATGCAAACAAAGTAATTAGGAAGCTGTTAAAATTTCCAGAGCATTTAACAAGGAACAGAATGGTCTTCAACACTTGCCCTTTCAGTTTAAGCTGTTTGTAGCTTACAATGGACTTTACAACTTTCCCACCACCGTTTGTCCTTCAGTTTCTGAGAATGGCCAGTGGTTGTTGGTGAATTGCTCACTGTGTGAATTCTGTGAGAAATTTAGTCATATCTTTAAATATTTCTTACAGATGCCTTCCAGGATGTCAGATTTGTCAGCAACTTGTCAGGTAAAAAGGTCTTTGTAATTACAATATTTATGAATATTTTCTCATTAAGTGCTTTCGTAATAGAATTTTCAGAAATTTTGATCAATATTATGAGTGACAAGTTGGTGAAAGGTTAGATGTAAAATAAATATAACTAATGTTTAAAGAACTGTCTGCAATAAGTAGGTCACAGATTTATAAATGTTATATAAATTACTTGGCTTCAAAGAAGCAATTTCTCCTGGCCTCCAGCTTGCTGCCTTAGTGAGCTTCAGTATTTTGCATAATAATATGTATTGTAATTGACTATTGCTGTAAATATTTATGACAACAAGGCTCACTATGGAAGAGAGGTTTATGTAATGTCTAGAATCTTTGCTTTTTAAATCTGTTCTGTTCCTGTTATGGAGAAAGGAAGTTCTTTTCTCCTGCAATGGCAGTATTTACCAAGCCTTCTCCATGGTGTGGCTGCAGGTGCTGCTGTGGCCGCCTGGTCAGACAGCATGCTTGTTTCACTGCCAGTCTGGCTATGAAATACTCCGATGTGAAGCTGGGTGAAAACTACAATCAGGAAATAGAAGAATGGTCCGTGGAAAAACACACAGAACAGACCTCTACTGATGCTTATGGTGTCATCAACTTTCAAGGTGGCTCTCATTCTTACAGGGCTAAGGCATGTATGATGTTTTGTTGTTTCTTTTTTTCTTACTCTCACCATGTTGGTGCTGAATGCTTAATTCAACTTCTGAAATTTAAGGCTGGAAATATTAATACTTCTATTGTGACAAACCAGTGCCCTCTTCTACCATTTTTGTTGTGATTTGAATTCTTTCTAATTTCTATTTGTAAATGTTTTTAGTTGTGGTAGACATTATTTAAAGCTTATGCAGTTGCAGGCTACAGGGAATACTTGTACAGTGTGACTTCTGTGGTCCAACCAAAGTGCTTGAGTGAGGGAGCTGAGTTCTGTCTGCAGCTGGCAGAAGCCCCAAGGACAGTGCAGTGCTCCAGGTCAGATCATCTCTGTGCGAGAAGGGCCCTTGGCACAGTTCTTTCATGTTCTTAATAGCAGCGTATGGCTTCCTTTGTACTTAGTGTAGCTTGAAATTGCTGTGAACCCTTTTCTAGGAGCACAGAAATACCAGGCTGCCCACTCTCATTTCTGCTTCCTTCTGCAGCGTGCAAGTGGGGTTGCTCAAACCAGTTTAATGGAGTAGTGCTGTTTTATTATTTAGAACTTTATTCAGAAAGGGTTCAATTTCTGCCTGCTGTCCCCTCCTCTAGTCAATAGCTCATACTGAAGATGTGGCAGCATTGATCAACCATCTATTTTATCTTATGCTGTTAAACATAGAGTGTTAAAAAGCTGCCAGTTTTGAAGTTTTATGTTGAAAAATATAGGTTTCCTTCCCACCAGGAACTGGGAAGGAAACCCAAGCGATTGTAAAATTCTTTGCAGGGGACACAAAAGCCTCTCCCAGCAGATGACAGAGCTTTTATAGATACTTCTGAATTTCATCTAATTTAGAGATCATCCAGTGCTTTCATAGAGTCATTTCCTAGGTCACTATGCCAGTAGGATGGAATACCATGATCTTTCTGTAGTTGTTTCCTTTCCAAAACTTGCTTTCAAAACTGTCACATCTGGATTACAGAGGATATAAAGGAAGCTTGTTCATTTATTGCATCTGCTGTGTTTTGAGAAAGTGAATTACAGTTTCCATAGCCAGGAGTAGGATAATATATCCTGAAATACATCCTGGTTCCTCTTTTTACACATTTGAACCTTTTAACTCTGTTCTTGTGCCTGCAGTATGTGCGGTTGTCGTATGACACTAAGCCTGAAGCTATTCTGCAACTTATGCTCAAAGAATGGCAGATGGAGTTGCCAAAGCTTGTTATATCTGTCCATGGGGGCATGCAGAAATTTGAACTTCACCCACGCATCAAACAGTTGCTTGGCAAAGGTCTTATCAAAGCTGCAGTGACCACAGGGGCCTGGATTATAACTGGAGGAGTGAACACAGGTAAGGAACTAGCAAAGATTGTGCACAATTAACTGGATCACAGTTTTATAAGAGCCAAAATATTTAATGTATGGATGCATTGCTGTATCCTAAACCAAAGACATTTGAATGAGTTTGGTCAAATGAAATTAAAATAATACATTTTGAACATATGTATTTGAAAGTGGGATACTGTTTTGTATTGGAAAGAGAAATAACATATAGAGGGGTGGGGTTTTGGGCTTTGTTTTTTTTTGTTTGGTTGTTTTCTGGGTTTTGCTTTTGAAACAAGGAAGAGTGTAATGTGATTAAAGAGAAATACAGTAATGTGCTGGAAACACTTTAGTTCTTGCTGGGCTAATATTTGTTCTGTTGAATGGCTTGGTTTCCTCCTAATAGATGTAGCACGGTGCCTTTTCTTTGGTAGTGTGTAAGTTTCCAGATCCTTAAAGGCCTGGTTATCTAAATAAAACAGTTAAACACCTAAATAAATATTTGTATTCTTAGTAAGATGTGCCATTCAATGCACTGGAATCTTTTTTATGCACGAACAGGTGTTGCAAAACATGTTGGTGATGCTCTAAGAGAACACGCTTCCAGATCATCTCGAAAGATTTGCACTATTGGGATTGCTCCGTGGGGAGTGATTGAAAACAGAAACGACCTTGTTGGAAGAGATGTAAGGAGGAATTACTTAACTGAAATAATGATTTACCTCATTTACTTTTGACACATCTGCTCAAGCATGTTTTTCCCTTGCTTTGCATCATTTGAATACTTGCTTTACTGTGAAGATACACTGACATCTGTGACTTATGCAAGATCGTTACTGTAAACAAGTTGCAAAATGCAAATGTGCTACAGGAGGAGCTTGTTCTGAAGTACAATCCTTTTTCCTCCCCCACTGATACTGTTGAATCAAATAACAAATATGCTAAAGTATTACAGAGAATTCAAATTTAGAGAGGATAATAAGTTGGAAAATTTTAATTTGGAGTCTTCAGTGCTATTGTTTGCCAGAGAAGTCACAAATTTTCACCGAAGATACCTTTTCAAAGCATCTTTGTTACCCTTCAGAACAGCACCTTTTAGTGATACAATTATCTGCTTCCCTGCACAAAGTTCAGAGCTGCAGCTGTTGGTGTATCCTGATCCAAGGCATGCTTATATGTGTCAGTGCTTCCTTATATGTGTCAGTGCTTCTTGTTGAGCCACCCGTTCTTGTGTCTAGTTAAGTTTCACAGAAACAAGTGTGAATCTTTGCAAGTAAAAGACATTGTTGTGTGCTTGCACTTAGGTGGTTGCTCCATATCAGACCTTGTTAAATCCATTAAGTAAACTAAACGTCCTAAATAACCTCCATTCCCATTTCATTCTGGTGGATGATGGAACAGTTGGAAAGTATGGAGCAGAAGTTAAACTGCGAAGAGAACTGGAAAAAACTATTAATTTGCAACGGATCCATGCAAGTAAGTAATTCTGGTGCCTGAGGGCTGTTACTGTGGCTTAATGAAAAAGGTGTTTGCACCAAACATCTGAATGACAAAATAAAATAAATGAAAACTTTTTTTTATACTTCAAGTCTAAAATTGCAAATTTCAGCAGCTGCTCTGGACCCTGGTTATTGCTGGTAGATTTATGATTTCTCTGGGACCACAGAGGAATCCTTTATTCATAAAGTTGTCTATTTACTTTGTAAAAACAAACACTTCAGGTCTTAGTGTGTTGTCACCAAGTCCTGATTGGTGTGATTAATTAATGGTTTTGACACTGGCAGTTTCACAGTTTGCAGTGTGGTGTTTTCCCGGTTGTGGAGCAACGCGTGTACTTTGACCCTTACAGGAATGCTCTGGCAATGTTTCCCATCAGTAGAGGGTTCCCATGTGCCTATGTTCAAACTGTGTGTGTGGTGTCACCTTTGGAAATTACTGGGGGAAGTTGGAAGAGGAGATTCAAAACCAAAAATTCTTCAGTTTTCTGCATTAGTTCATGAATGTTTCTGGGAGGAATCTCTTCTGTTTTGTAGATTGTATCCTGTTGTATTGACCAGCTTGGCAGTGCTTGTGTCCCAGCCCAGAGCATAAAGTGCTTGAAACTGTGCATTACCATCAGTTAATGTCTGGCAGACAGTATTTTAGTGTTGATTCAATAGAAAGGACAAACGTGATTTATTAAACATGTAAACTGCCTTAGCGTTCACTGTGCACTTACAGCTTTGTCTGGATTTTATCTTTGCCATTTGTTAGGAATTGGCCAAGGTGTGCCTGTGGTGGCCCTTGTGTTTGAAGGTGGCCCCAATGTCATCCTCACAGTTCTAGACTTCCTTCAGGAGAGCCCTCCAGTGCCCGTGGTGGTGTGTGAAGGAACTGGCAGAGCTGCAGACATCCTGGCCTATGTTCACAAGCAAACTGAGGAGGGGGGGTAAGTGCCAGCAGTGCCAGGCTGGACAGAACCACTGAACGGCTCAGGATGGAAGGGACCACAGGGGGTCATCCCAGAGCACATGGCACAGGATTGTGTCCAGACGGTTCTTGTCATACACAGATAAATGACAAGATGTGCAGATCCATGGCATGTCTGTCATCCACAGATGAGTTTTGAGACCATTTCTTCCTGAATCTATACAAAAGCTTTTTCTGTTTAGTGCAGAAAACACCTTACCTGTTTTGAGTGTAGCTTCAAATATTAAAAGGGATGTGCTTGGGCTCCACAGTGCTTGGTGATTTGGTGATTTCTGGTTAGTTGTCAGCCTGCATAAATCCTTAAACACACTGGGTCCTTGTTGCAGGGACTGCCTCTGAACCTTGAGAGGCAGGGATCTAACGTAGCTGTAAACCAAACAGCTTTGTCCAGGCTAAGATCACAAATGTGTCTTACTCAGATGAGTGACTGCTTATTATTTTGTGTCAAAATCTTCTGGTTGAGAATATTTCAGAACTCAGTATGGGAAGGAAAGGGAGGGAGAGTTGAGCTACTTTTAGGAGGCAGTGGTATAGAATTGTAGGTTAAGTAACCTGTAGTTCTTACTAAAGGTTACCCAAGGTTTTGCCACAGCAACAGTAATTAGCTTATAGATGACAGGACTTTGAATGGACATGTTAAAACTAATTAAATGCATTGTTGTTATTGCTGTTCATCTAAAACAATTGTTTTCCTGTTTGTTTGTTTCAATCTCAGGAATGTTCCTGAGGGTGCTGAGCCTGAAATCATTTCAACCATCAAAAAGACATTTAACTTTGGTCAAAGTGAAGCAGTTCATTTGTTTCAGACACTGCTGGAATGCATGAAAAAAAAAGAACTTGTAAGTAGATCTTGCCATAAAATTTTCTATGCAATGTGCATGCATTTGTGGCTATATGATATGATTTTTTTTTTCTTTTTTTGTATCTTTTAGTTATGACTACTAATAAAGGTACAGTATCACTGCATGCTTAAAGCAAAACGACTTCATAGAGGCCATGTGTAGCCTGAGTTCAGGGACTGGTGTCTCGTTTGGACATCACCATTGTGCTGTTCTGAGATAAAAAAATGCCTTGTTCAGCTAATCATGTCTGCTGGCAGGTTAATCTCATGATCTGTAATGGACTGGATAGGTAAACAGGATACTGTGTTATAGAGAGCAGTGAATTGTTACCATAGGAGGAAAAGAAGTTCAAGTTCATTGAAGATTCCCACTTAGGAAAACAAAACAGAATGCTAAACTAAAAGTTTAAGTTGAACAGGCTTCAAGTTGCATTGAAGACAAGCTGTCTTTTATGTCAGGAATTGAAAAAGATTTAAAAGACTGAAGCCTTTGCCTGAAAATAACTTTTAAATATTTTTCCCCATTTTGGACAGATTACAGTATTTCATATTGGGTCAGATGAGCATCAGGACATTGATGTTGCAATACTTACAGCATTATTAAAAGGTGAGACTTAATTTTTTCAGATCATTTGGAACATGCAGCTGTTATTGATTACTGTTTATGTGATGGATTATTTATAAAATACCAATAGGAATCATAAGTTTTTAAACAAATAAATACCTGTGTTCTCATTGTGTAATGCTATAACATGACAGAAATTATGACATATACAACATAATTTTGTGGTAGATTGCTTGATTTGGCCTTTTTAGGAAGCAAGAATGTTTATTATTTTTGTATTATAATTAATCTTAAATTTTCTTCATTATGTTTGCTTCTTAAGGCACGAATGCATCTGCATTTGACCAGCTTGTTCTTACACTTGCATGGGACAGAGTTGACATAGCCAAAAATCACGTTTTTGTTTATGGGCAACAGTGGCTGGTATGTAATGGTCTGGGTTAAGCAGAATGATAATTCTTAATAGAGAGAGGCTCAATTTACTGTAAAGGATGAATCTTGACTTTTGGAGAGAGAGAGAGACTTTGGAGTATTGACATGCTTATTTTGAGACAGTAATTTGGGTGTACTGCATAGCCTTAAAGCTGTTTTGCTGTATTTGAAAATGGTCCAAAAATTATAGAAATGTGCTAACTATTCTGAATAACTGGCAGAGAAAACACATTATAGAAGGTGGAAGCTGAATTCATGTTAGTCAGATGCTCTTTCTTCATTACAGTTGCATGGCCCTGGAAAGTTCTTAAGAAGCATCTAGTAAAATGCACTTTTGGCAGCACTACAGCGTCTTTTGAGGGACGGACAAAATGTCTGGTACTTGTAGTTTGAAAATGAGTTTAAGAACTACCTGGTGGCTCTTGCCTTTTCTCCCCAGTAAAAATAAAACACATTGAGTGTGCAGTCAGAAGTACTGTGTAAGGCTTGTTGATTGCCATGATGGTTCTGACATCTTTGAAGCAGACTGTGCTTTAGAAATTTAATGTCTTTTTTTATTTTATCCAGTATCAGCCTATGAGAGCACCTCAATTATGTTAAACCAAATGTCTCCTTAGTCCCACTGTCTCAGTAGGCAGTACCTATGGAACAGTTCAAGTCTTCAGGGTATTCTCCCATCTGTAACTCTGTGAAGTTCAGGGGATATTCTGAACAGAGGGTGACATCTTTACAGACATGTAAGGTTTTTCCAGCCTTCTAAATGAAGGAGGTTGATACAGTATCTAAGTTCACTTTTTTGCTGGCTCTCTCTAGGCTCCTCCTTTTTGCTCCTTTGTTGTAGGTTGGCTCCCTGGAACAGGCTATGCTGGATGCCCTTGTGATGGACAGAGTTGCATTTGTGAAACTTCTGATTGAAAATGGAGTTAGCATGCACAAATTTCTTACAATTCCCAGGCTGGAAGAACTTTATAACACAGTAAGTAAATGATTACTTTTTGAGCTGCTTTTAAAGCAGTTTTTTAGTTGCTCAGCCTGTTGTGTCCTGGCTCATGTGCAGCAGTCTGGAGGTTGTGGGGTGTTGGTAGGGAAGGCTCCTGGGCACAAGGTTGGAGTGGGGAAGTGGATGCTGTTGGATGCTGTGCACAGCTCCAGCAGCACCAGAATTGTCTGTCAGCAGGGTGGTTATCTGTGTGATGGTGGGGATAGTCACTAAAGGGAAAATGGCAGCTCTGTGGACACATAAAGTGTGCAAAACACAGTGGGGAAGAGAACAAGAGAAAGTCACATGGGTGAAACTTGTGCCCAAGAATCTGAGATTGAAAGGGCTTCATTCTGTCTGTAGCAGTTAACATCATAGTAGTTCTAGAAGTGGTTTAATTTGTCAACCTGCATAGTTATAATTATTACTTAATAAAATTTTGTTACTGTCGGTGTTGATCTAAGAATTCTGAGGTAATTTTGATAACAGTATCCAAACACAGAACAAAGAACCTTCCACCAAAAATTAGCTGATGTGATTAGTACACGAATATGACTTAGATTTGAGTTAATAGTCTCAGTATCTGCTTTGACAAAAAAAGAAAAAATAATTATTTAGCTAATAAAGGTCTGTAGAGAAGCCTCCTTGAGAAGTTTATTTATTATATTTATTTATATTTTATTATATTTTTATATTCTAAATTAGTTTTTAAAATTAACCTCTTATGATGCTGCTGTTGCATGCTAATTTCTCATTCCAAATTTTTCCTCTTTTTTGTTATAAAGAAACAAGGCCCAACTAACCCAACACTCTTTCATCTTGTTCGGGATGTCAAACAGGTATGCTGTCCATGTAAAAATCTGTCAAACTACCAGTTATTTTTTGTTAATTTCTTGTATTTGACTATCAATTTGATCTACTGTTTATTAATAGAATTTTATTTTAAGTATTAAGTTACCTCTGCAGACATTTTGGTTGTTTTCAGTGTTTTTGTCCTATGCTTGGTGCCCTGTTGCCCAAAAGATGTTAAACCCAAAGATTGTTGTCTTTCATCTTTCTTTTGATTGTTTTCCTTCTTGGGGGGATTGAAAGCTGATGCTTCCAGCATGGAGAAATTTTGGCTGTTAAAACAATAGACAAAAAAACTTCCAGTGCCTCCCCCACCAATGGAATAAGTATCTGTTCTGTTAGGGGCGTTCACGCAGGAAAGGTATAACCTGGTCTTTGTTTAAAATTAATAACTGTTGAGTCATGTAGATGCTTCTTGGGTTTTATGTTGGAGGGGTTTTTTTATCATGAAAGGCTTCTTTTTTTAAAAATTATTATTTAAAGCTGTGATAGAACATGTAGAAACACTCTAAGCAAGTTAAATACTATACATTGAAAAAGCAAAAATACCTTTTTTATTCCTAGGGAAATCTTCCTCCAGGATATAAAATCAACCTGATTGATGTGGGACTGGTTATTGAATATCTGATGGGAGGGACCTACAGATGCACCTACACAAGGAAACGCTTCAGAGCGATATACAACAGTCTCAGCGGGAACAACCGGGTACGTCCCATCTGTTCCCAACTGAAAAAACCCAAACCTTTGTGTTTTCTACAATGATTGAATCCATGTTGGTTTGTTCTTCTTGTCAATGGACTGGTTCGTTTAAATGCAGTGGTGAGGACTATGAGGGCAGCTGAGGACTGACCTGGGATTGAGGGCTAGCAACAGGTTTTGTTCTCCTCAACCTTATTCTAGCATATCCTAATTCCTTCTCTGGGATTCCCTCTTTTCCTGCTTGTAGGGGAAGAAAGGACACTACACATACAGATTCACCAGGGCTTGGGATGCAGATTTTTAGCTTCTTGTGCAAGCTACACTAACCAACAAGTGTAACTGCCCATTTAGTGACTTCTTAAAAACAATGGAAACAAACAACAAACCGTGTTAAATATCCAGTGAGAATTCTGGTTGTGCTGTTTGAGTTCATCCATGTTTCAGTAACCAAACCCCTTCTCCTTGTTGCAGAGATCTGGGCGAAATCCTTCAAGTACCACTCCTCAGATGTGTAAAAGCCATGAGTCTTTTGGTAACAGGGCAGACAAGAAGGAGAAGATGCGCCATAATCATTTCATCAAAACAGCGCAGCCGTACAAACCAAAGGTAAGGGCTGTGGGGCAGCACGGTGGGGGTTTGTTTCATGTAGCTGAGAGTGGGGAGCCTGCTGGAAACACCAGTGCCACTGGCGTGTGAGTGGCAGCAATTGCATTGACTTTGGTAAAGCTGGAATTTCAACCTTGCTTTTGTACTTGTTTCTAAACTGCAGCTTTTTTACAGGATTCTGTAAAGGGTGTTTCTGTATTGGAGTCTTGTGGATAAGCTTTGAAATGTTAGGGACCAAAAAGTTTCTCTTTGACGGAGTTCTAGTAATGAAGGTGGGACTCATATGGCCTGGTAGATAGGGCAAGATTTGGCCATGTGTTACTACTACGAGCAGTTTGCATGAATTTTTTTATTTGTATGTAGGTATATTAGTTACGGTTTTTCTTTGATCTATAATTCAAATTAATTCAGTCTCACAGTACTCAACTGAAGTTTTTGAACAAAAGTTCCAGCTGCTTTTGAAGTTCTCAAAAATTTCCTTTTTTCTTTTTATAATTATTTATAATCTGATATTGGATCACTCAACATTTTATTTCAATTTACATAATGACCAAGTATAGCGACTTAAAATGCGACTTTGTGATTTTATTTTGAAGATTGACACTGGTGCAGAAGAGGGAAAAAAGAAAAGAACCAAAGATGAAATAGTTGACATAGATGATCCTGAAACGAGACGTTTTGCTTATCCTCTGAACGAGCTGTTGCTGTGGGCAGTGCTGATGAAGAGGCAGAAGATGGCTCTTTTCTTCTGGCAGCACGGCGAGGAGTCCATGGCCAAAGCTTTGGTGGCCTGCAAAGTCTATAGGTCCATGGCATATGAGGCAAAACAAAGTGACCTTGTTGATGATACTTCGGAAGAACTGAAACAGTATTCCAAGTAAATTACATTCCTATTGTTCAAAATATTTTCTTGACATCTGCCATAAAAGTAGTGGGCTATTTATGAACAAAACACAAATTATTCTGTTAGCACACTTGAAGACAATTATGTTTTGCAAAAAGGTTTAAGTGGAACTCTAGTAGAAGCTTTATATTAGATATTGCTCTTTCTTGAGGGCTGTTAAAAGTCTTGATTTATAGTAAAATCAAAGGGAAACTCAATGTGCCTTTTTCTTCTCTGTAATTTCTGTTTTATATGCATGCTAAAACAGCTGTTGTTTTTAGCAGAAGTCACAGATTAATATATTGTGGTTACAAGTCAGTGTATCTGTACAGAAATAATAGTCCCTTCAAGTTATGCTAGTTGGGAATTTGTGCAAGAAAATTCACTCATGGTAATTTCTATAGATACTATATTTTATTTTGTTTTTTTCCTTCATTTTAGCGAGTTTGGTCAGCTGGCAGTTGAGCTGTTGGAGCAGTCCTTCCGACAAGATGAAACTATGGCCATGAAATTACTGACTTATGAACTCAAAAACTGGAGCAACTCCACTTGTCTGAAGCTGGCAGTGTCCTCGAGGCTCCGTCCATTTGTAGCACACACTTGCACACAGATGTTGTTATCAGATATGTGGATGGGAAGGCTGAACATGAGGAAGAATTCATGGTACAAAGTAAGCGCTGTTGCAGTTTATTCATGTAAAAAGGGTCAATGGAGTTTTTGTTTAAAGGGAAGAAAAGTGTGTGTTTAAATGCTGTTAGTGTACAGCTTTCACAACTATAGCTTTTATTAATAAATCCTGTAAACCAGTCTCCTATAACATAATCAAAACTGGAATATTTGTTGTAAACGCTTCTTTTGACACTCTATTATCTTTTCAAATAAGGTACAGAAATATAGAAGGCAAAAACCAGGCAAGTAGCCTTTAATCAGAGGCTTAAAGAGATCATGTGAATACTAATCCACTACTAAAAACATAGTAGTAACAGTCCTTAACAGATGGAAAACCTGTTGTAAGACTGTAGTTTCATGCATTTTGGCTTTTTACAGGGAACACATAAGACTTGATGTGAAGAAGCTTTGTGAATATCCTATTTTGGAGGAACTGAGCAAAAACAGGGCAGAGAACTTAGCAAGGGTAGGCAAACTGGGGACAGGTTTTCCAGTGGTGCCCATTGTGTGATATAGATCAATTATGATCTAGACAGAGAAAATTGATATAGATCAATTGAGCCAAAATGGGAGTTGCATATTTCTTTGAGAAATTAGGTACCAAAACCTAATTGTTGCTAGAAATAAGATGAAATAAAACTTTCCTACAAAATACCTACAAGCATCATTTAACTTGTGACCTACTAAAATCCTCTTTGATAACTGATTAACTGTTTTCTTGTTTGCTTTGTAACAGGCTAATAAATAGCTTTCACTTACTCTCTTCATCTATACCTTAGCTCATTTTTTTACCATAAATTGAAAAAAACCCCCCAAACATACACCACTCCTCTCTCCCCCCACAAACCACAACCTGGTAAATGCTTTTAAAATACACTGTAACAATGCACTGTTCCAGAGCTTCTGGGTGTGGATTAAATAACAGAGTGTGAACAGAACCTCTATCTTCAGGCTTGGAGTACGTTCTTTCTAGTAGCTTTGAATTTTGGAATGTCTTGGTTTTTCCCATTTTCTATGTCTTCAAGTCAAGAAACACTCTGTATATGTGATCCTAAGCTCTTAGGGGTATATACAAGTAATAACAACTAATTATTTTCTACATTTTTCCCCTCAATAGCAAGCAAGTGAAATTTAGATAATACATTTTCAAAGGCTATTCTGTGTGTTGGTGTATTCTGATGCTTTAATGTAGTTGTGAACTACTTACACTTAGTCTTCATCTTTTCCAGGTGATTCTGAGTATTCTACTCCCTCCTGCTATCCTGCTGTTGGAATATAAAACCAAGGCTGAAATGTCCCACATTCCTCAGTCTCAAGATGCTCATCAAATGGCAATGGATGACAGTGAGAACAACTTCCAGACTGCAGCAGATGAAATACCTATGGTAATGTGGGGCAGAGAGAGATGTTAAAAACAACATTCTTCACTTAAATAATTACATTTTTAAGTTAAAGAAGAGAAATTTAGTGCCAGATAGCATGTATTTCTGTGTGGGAAGTTAACAGGTTTTATTTTATTTTAGGAGGTTTTTAAAGAAGTGAGGATCTTGGACAGTACTTTGGAAAAGCATGACATGGAGACTCCAGCCAAGCCTAAAAGACTCCCAATTACACAGAAGTTTTATGCATTTTATCATGCTCCAATTGTGAAGTTTTGGTTTAATACGGTGAGTTTTTTTCTGTATAGTGTGTATTTTATTTGGAAACATAGCTCAGATTTTTGGGTTATTTTCCCAACATGTAGCTCTGATTGAGTCAATGTTAAGCATTATCCAAAAAGCAGACAGAAAACCCCTTACCTTGCTGAGCTGTAAATGAGAAATACTTCATTTTATGAAACTGCATAAGCATGTGCTGTGCCCTGTGGATTGGGGTTTTTTAAATTCTGTTCTGAGTCATTCTTTTCATCAGTTGCTAGCAGGAGTTCTATAACCATGTGTTAGTCTCAAGTGCATGCTCAGCTTCGTTTCAGTCGCTGTAGAAGAAATGCTAGAATTTGTTCTGAAGTAAAATAGCTGTAATAAGAGCAAAGCTTTGCTGACAATAAATAGCTTATTACAGCTGTTTTTCCTCTTCTAGGATGAAAATGTTTGTATCCCCTTATAAATTATAACTTGTCTGTTAAAAAGGGTAAATATAGTCTTATAATTAAACTTGAAGCTTTTATTGTATACCACATCAAATGATTCCATGTACATCTTGAAAGGATCCTCCAATAATTATATGTATATGTTTTGTTTGGTTTTTTAGTTGGCATACTTAGGATTCCTCATGCTCTACACATTTGTGGTTCTTGTAAAAATGGAAGAATTACCATCTGTTCAGGAGTGGATTGTTATTGCTTACATTTTCACATCAGCAATTGAGAAGATTCGTGAGGTATGCCAGTAACAGTCTGGGATTTTAGCCTTTCTTTGTCAGTTAAAACAGTATGCTTTAAACTATTATTCTGTAAACAAGAAAACCAAAGAAACCTTAAGCATCAGAGTACATGATTTAATACCTTTATCTTAAAGCTTGGTACAGGTTGCTAGATGGAGGATTTGTAAAATGTGTATTTATTTGTCAGGCAGGCTCTACCACTGTGCTATGACCAAGATATCAAAACAAAACCAAAAAAAAGCTTCAATGACACAGGAGAGCCATCATAACTACAAATGTTCCTGGTCAGCAAGAGACTTTATGGAAGTTCTGTAATAATTTTTAGATGGGAGAGATGAAGTCAGTCCCTTAACCTGGCAGCTCAGGCTCAACTGAAGGCAGATTGGGTTCATTTTTTTCACTGCCTCAAAAGAAATAAAAACTCAACTAAATCCAAAATTCCTTAATGAATTGTTTAGACAGAGCAAAACCCTCCTTTCCTTGTTGTGAAGCTGACACGGTTAAACTCTGGTTTTGATTGCTCAGCATTTAAGAGTTCTCAATTTGAATAGCTATTGTATTTGTGCAAGTATAAAAGTGCTAGTGATTCATATATTTTACTGTTGGTCCCTGTGCGATGAATATGAGCTGTCCTGACCTTCATTTCTTTTACAGATTTTTATGTCAGAGGCTGGGAAGATTAATCAGAAGATCAAAGTGTGGTTCAGTGATTACTTCAATATCAGTGACACAGTTGCCATTGTCACTTTCTTCATTGGGTTTGCATTAAGATTTGGAGCCAAGGGGAATTTTGGAGAAAACACTTACAGAGAAAATTACATCTTTGTTGCTGGAAGAATAACATACTGTCTCAATATAATTTTTTGGTATGTGCGATTACTGGATTTTCTAGCTGTAAATCAACAGGCTGGCCCTTATGTTATGATGATTGGGAAAATGGTAAGTACTATGTTTGTTACTGATTCTTTTTTCCCCACTACATCCATTTACAACTTCTCTCAATAGTTTTATTTAGTTAGAAGTTCCTTATCCTGCTGTAATAGGATAACAACTTGGTGTGCAGAATTAGCTAGCTGGAATATAACTTAAAGGGTTTCAAAAGAAGCACTGATTAGAAAGCTTCTTTAGGGAGCTATCCTTGTTACACAAATGTAAAAAAATGGCAAATCTTCCTTCTCTGGCCTGTTTTGTTCTTAGATGTCAGAGACTTAAATGAATATAAAGAAGCCTATGTCTTGATTCAGCTTCCCATTTAGGTCTGGAATTTATAGCCTTTGTGTTCTTTAGGTCAACACTTTTAACTTGTTTAGTGTCCTGAAGCACTTTGATGGTTTTGTGCTATGGAAAACTGGGAATAGATTGTGCTTCTTATCATCTCACACCAAAAAAAAAATTAAATTGTTTAAACTTAAAATGAAATAACCTAGTTCTGCTGTCAGTAGCTATTCTAAATGTTAAAAACCATTTTAAGGCTTGAGAGCTGTATATATGAATGTGAAAGGGACTTTTATGTTTCTTCCCCCTATAGAATGGTTCTTACAAAATTGAACCCTGTCATTCCTTAAAACAAGGGCAGTCAAGTTGCTCATTTCTCACTTTGATTTCTTGCAAGAGGCATAGGTTCTGTGTTCCTGCCCCTGGAAAACTACCTCTGTTTTTTGTGCAGCTATTGAGTACCTTCAGGAAGGAATATTTCTTTGTCAGCTGCTCCTTGTGTACCTAATAGTATTCAAGTTAAAAGGGAAATATGCTCAGTTGTCTTTGGCCAAGGGTACTAAAAAGGACAGGAAAAATTTGGGTTTTTTTAACAGGGCTTGTTGTTCAACAAAATTTTCTGAGTAAAATATTTGTGTCCTGGACTTTTTTCCTTATATGATGCATAGAATTTCTCAAGTGTGCCTTGTCACTTTATAAGTTTTTAGAGTTGTGAGATCATATTTATGACCTTGTGGAATAATTGACTTTTTTATGTTAACAGGTGGCCAACATGTTTTACATTGTGGTGATTATGGCGCTTGTACTACTTAGTTTTGGTGTTCCCAGGAAGGCAATACTGTATCCTGATGAGGCACCCTCTTGGACTCTTGCTAGAGATATTGTGTTTCATCCATACTGGATGATTTTTGGTGAAGTCTATGCCTATGAAATTGATGGTAAGATACTGCAATTCTGAAGCAAGAGAACTTACTCTGATAAGGTCTTATAAAAATCTTATGAAATTCCAATTTTCTGAAAGTCCCAGTACTGCTGGCATTGATTCCATTCAATGGAATATCTCCCTTTTGTGGGTTGCAGCTGTATAACTATATGACCTGATTCTTCAATTTCTTTTTCTAAAACTTGTTTGGCTTAGAAAAAAAATACATAATTACAATTTCTCTCAAGGCTATTCCTAGCAAGGTTTTGGAATTCTGCCCCCACAGCTATCATGACAAAATTCTGGCTGTGGTGATGTACTATGCTTTTATTAAAAAGCCAATAATATGATTACAGCATAGTATCAGCCAGAAACAATTGTCTCTGGTATTTTTCTACCAAGTCCCTAAATGCCTGGAGACATTTCAAACTGCAGAACCAGTGCATGATCGTTGGTTGTTGCAAACTGTGACTTTTTTTTTTAGGGTTTTTTTTTGTGTCTGTACCTGCTGGGAGTTCTCAAAGATGTACATGTCTTCTCTGTGTCTTTTTTTCCCAACACAGTGTGTGCAAATAATTCTGATGAAAAAGTTGCTCATCTCTGTGGCCCAGGAACATGGTTGACCCCGTTTCTTCAAGCTGTCTACCTCTTTGTACAGTACATAATTATGGTTAATCTCCTGATTGCATTTTTCAAGTAAGTATGTAGATAATAGTTAATTTTTGCTAATAATTGGACAAGTGTCTATCTCACTGCAATAAGATGATAAGATAAGAACTGATGCCAGATCAAAGCAATCCCATTTCCTGGAAGTTTTTTCAGGTTCTAGGGCTGGTCTTTGTCTCTTCCTCGCTGCAAGCCCATGACTGAGTTAGAGAGGTGTGTGATGTGACTCGTTCATGTCACATCTGTGAGGTCAGGGCAATCAGAAGTTCAAGGAAATTTGAAGGCATTTTGTAACTTCTCTTTGTCAGAAAACAAACGAAATTGTTTCTTTGTCTTTATTGACTGTTGTTCCTAAATTAATTTAATGTTCTCCAGTTGGTTGGGTTCAATTGTAGTTCAATTGTCTTTTATAGTTCTCTGCAAGTGTTTGATTTATGGGCATAAGCAGCTCACTAACACTGAAGAAGGCAGAGTGCAGAATTAACATGTTGTGATATAAAATTCTGGGTTTAGTTAGAAATAATTAATTTTTTTGTTCAGCAAACGTGAAATTTGATCTCAGTGTAATTTATTTCTGAGTAAAGATACTGAGATGTTACCTGGTGGGAGAATTCATTTAGCCCTCTCCTTGCTCTGGATCACGGTGTTCTCTTGAATATGTTTCCAACTTCCACAAAAATAATTTTGCAGCAGAAAACAAGTTTATGCTTTTGTCTCTAACTTAACTGGTTTCAGAATTCAAGATTG
Source organism: Motacilla alba alba (assembly GCF_015832195.1). NCBI lineage: Eukaryota > Metazoa > Chordata > Aves > Passeriformes > Motacillidae > Motacilla > Motacilla alba. The sequence continues at coordinate 10,712,593 of NC_052025.1, forward strand.
TTATCAAAGTGTTAAAAAACAAACCATCCAACAACCACTAAACAAACACTAACAACTCCCCACCACCCCAAAAAACACCTTGATGTGTTGATATTGTTCTGTTCCCTTATAGCAACGTGTATTTACAAGTCAAGGCAATTTCAAACATCGTGTGGAAGTATCAGCGCTACCATTTCATTATGGCCTACCATGAAAAACCTGTTCTGCCTCCACCACTGATCATTCTTAGCCACATGGCTTCCCTGTTCTGCTGTATATGTAAAAGAAGAAAGACAGACAAAGCTTCAGACGGGCCAAGTATGAACAGTTATCCAAAAAATTACAGTAATGTTTTTGACATAGTTAAAGCAAACTGTCAGAAAAGCGCCATGTTCTTGGTTATAATGTGTATTCTGATGAAAGTCAAAGGGGGCCTTAATTTTCTGTTTTCAATATTGATAATTCTTTTGAAAATCACCGTGCTTTTCTCAAGAGTTTAATGCCAACCCCTAGAAATCTCCAGTAAAACTAACCTATCACACAAACAAATAGATTAGATTTCTTGTTATTGCTAATGGAGAAAACTTTTTTCTTTCTGTAAAACTTCTTTGAAACTTAAAAAAAAAATAAAACCCAGCTAAGGAATCTAGCTTCTGACTCAAAGGGATTAAAGGGTGGGAGTGTAGGGAATGATAATACTGTGCACAGATCCTCTCAGAATCACTATTTTAATTTTATTTTATTTTATTATCAATTTTTGGCCTTGAATTTTTTTTTTTTTTTTTTTTTTTTTTTTTTTTTTTTTTTTTTTTTTTTTTTTTTTTTTGCAATGAAAGAGGAAGGGTCTTAGGTGGCCCTCTGGTAGGGTTTTTTAGTTTGTTGGGGGTTTTTTGTTTTTATTGTAGTGTTTTATTGTTACATCCTTTGTAGAGTTATGACTGTTAGTTTTCAGCACCTGTAAAACTTCACTACATATGTCATCTTAATTGTTGTTCTCTCTTTAGAACTCTTCCTGACAGAAGAAGATCAGAAGAAACTTCATGATTTTGAAGAGCTGTGTGTTGAGATGTATTTCAATGAAAAGGATGATAAATTTCATTCTGGAAGTGAGGAGAGGATTCGAGTCACATTCGAACGGTAGAATATTTACAATTAAAATTTCTGAATAGAGAATTAGAGCTTTTACAGGTTTTTTTTAATGTACTTTAAAGGGGGAGAAATGCAGCTCAAGAACATAAAGTGTTTATGTGAGTTTTATATGGTATATATTTCCATTGCTGTGCAGAAACTGATAATGGGATTGATTCTTCTTGACCTATAGAAGCACTCAGTAAACTGAGGCAATCTTTATTGTATTACTTAGTTTCCCATGGTGTTTTAAGAAACTGATTGATAGATTTCTGTAAGTGCTGTGGGCCCTCTATTGATAGCTGTTTTAATTCTGTGATTCAGAAGTATGTACAAATGTATTACAAAACAGTCCAATGCTGTCGTATTATTGTGACATTTCAAAGTTGTTTTCCCCCCTGATTAAATGGACAGAAAGGGTTATAATCATGGATTTTTTTGCATATTGAGAAAATACCTTTCATATCTACTTCATAATTTGATTTTTCTTAGGGTGGAACAAATGTGCATTCAGATAAAGGAAGTTGGTGATCGTGTCAACTACATTAAAAGGTCATTACAGTCTTTAGATTCACAGATTGGCCACCTCCAGGATCTGTCTGCTCTAACTGTGGATACTCTGAAAACACTGACTGCCCAGAAAGCTTCAGAAGCCAGCAAGGTTCATAATGAAATCACCCGGGAATTGAGCATTTCAAAACATTTGGCACAAAATCTCATTGAGGATGGCTCTCTCAGATCATCTGTGTGGAAAAAGCACAGCATTGGAAATGTCTTTGGTTCTTTTCCACAAGGAGGCCTTGAGAGTAATAATGCTTTACTCTGTAACATTTCCATTCGTGATGACAAAGAAGTCCAGCATAAGACAATTGGTCAGGAGTTGGCTCTGGCTCCCCGAAGAGAAGAAAAAAACTTCCAAGAGGCAGGTTCCTCAGGCAGTGCCTTATTTTCAAATGCTGTTTCCCCTCCAGAACTTCGCCAACGAATACAGGCTGCAGAGATCTCAAAATCCACTAGTAAAAGTAAAAAATTAGGCAACTCATCCAACAGCATGCCACATGTAACATCCCCAGCTACAAAGTTTTTTGTTAGCACTCCATCTCGACCCAGTTGCAAAAGTCAGCTGGATTCTTCAGCAAAGCATGAAGAGACTGTTTTCTCTAAGGCTACAGAAGGAGATAATAATGTAGAATTTGGTGCATTTGTGGGTAAGTATAACAAAGTAGATTCTGAATGTCCTGAAGTCATTATTAGCTGCTCTTATCCTCTTGCTTCTGGCTCTGCTTGCCTTGCTTTCACCCAACCTTGTGTTGAAAATGGAGGATACGTTAATTGTGGTTTTATTCATGATGAGAGTGACACTAATGATAACTACAGCTGCAGAGTTGACAAATGTGCTCACCAGTCCCCTGTCAAGTTAGCGAAGAACAAGCCCCAAACGAAGTTCTCTTTGTCAACGGGCGACTTGATGTCAACAGTCAACTGTGGCGGATCACATGGAAAATTGAATGTTAAAGATGAACTTTCCAAAAGTCAGCATGTCCATGCAATGGAACTGCAGACCCGAGATTTATGTTCTAACATCCTAATGGGACTACTTCATAAACTGTGGACCAAATCTAAGCCACAAGGTTTGACTTATCAAGAATTGTATGGTATTTTGGGTGTATTCCGGTTGCAGGTGACTTTATTCTACCATTTTGCTCTGCTTTTTTTGCATTTAACATCTCTAATTTCCCTATGTTGCTTGAACGTTTTTTTTAACTGAAATTATAATTTCTCCATAATTCTGTCACATAGACAATATTTTTCTGAAAAACATGCAGTTGTTGAGTATAGCAGTTTTGGACAATTAGCAGCTGTACATCTTGGTACGGACACTGTAGACAAACCTTTCGTGGCTCATTTTAAAGCTCCTACCTTCTGATTGCATAAATCAAAAATATTGTCTATTTCTTGACGTAATTACAGAACACTACTCAGGCTGATGGAGTCCTGGACAAATATCTTTGTGGTATCTGTGTCAAGCTGAGGGTTCCTCCTATACTGTATTTCTAAACACTGTTACAGCTGGGATCTTCCACTGTTGCCTAGGCTAATCTGGGTTGGGGCTGTCGTTTTGGAAGCTTCCAAAGTCCTTTAATTCAATACAACATTTTGCCTCCCCTCAAGTTCTGCTTAACAGCAAAAAGGTGGATGGTTTTGGTTAGCTACCTACCTATCTGAATGGTAAAACAGTGGCAGATTCATTGCAAAACACAGGTGTGGGTTTACTAACTGATCCCTGTAAAATAGATAATGCTTTAAGTATGCTTAGTGTTATTAGAAGATTGTAATCTGGAATTGTCAGGTTGTCTGCAGAGGTGTTGTCTTGCTGAAGTTGTTTAGGGATGTCTCAGTGTTTTCCAGAGATTTGCTGAGGTTGTATAAATTTAAATCTCTAGACGAGAGTTTTTTCTACTGCTGTGAAACTTGGATTTCTAAGAAGTTACCTACATTAGCTATTTATGTATAAGTGCCTCATGGTTGAAAAAAGAAAGCAAGGCTAAACAGAAATTATGGACAGTGATTGTACAACTCTTATCTAATCTTTAAATGTACTTCACCACTAATAACTTTGAATACTAACTATACTTATTTACTGGAGCCAGATTTTTTTGTATATGGTCCTCTGACATCTCTAGCATTTAGAACATACCCTTCATTCTTACTGTCCACAATTTACACCACTTGTGATGCCATGCAGGTTTCAATTGTGAAGCCAAGTAGATTTTCATTCATTATAAAGCCACATGATTGGGAAAATTCTGAAAAGTATTTCTTGCAACTGGGAGGATGAAGGGTATATTGTAAAAGCTACCTCCAGGAAACTGTCTACTTTCCCTTCATTTGTCAAGCATACATACAAGTACTGTAATCCAGGCCTTGTTCCTTTCCTGTGAGGAGCATATGCTTGAGTAAAAATTTAAAATACTAGCTTTACTTTTTGAATGGTGGTGCTCCACACCTCAGTGCGGGAAAGGCAATAGTTTGATATTGTCACACTGATCTTCACTTTAGCATGTTTGTAATGTCTTTCCTAGTGCAAACAGGCACACAGACCTTAGGTGTTTGTAACCCTTTGCTATGGTGATGCAGACTATTGGCATGGTCAGAACATTGGAGGTTGCCTTTGATTTTGAATACTCTTTTTGAATTCACTGTGTCAAAGGTCACAGAGACAGCATGGACCTACAGCGGTTCAAAGAGGCAGCCAGCAAAATGAGGGAAAGGAGTGCTGATATTGAGGTGAGCATGAAAGGCTTTGTCAAATATGTTAATGGAGATAATTTTCTTTTAAACTCCAATGTCACAGTATGTTTGGAAAAAGTCTAAGACCAAATATAATCAAAAACCTTATGCATTTCTTGCAGACTGCACTTTGCATCTGTTTAATGATTTAAAAAAAGAATCCAGTGAAAACTCATGTAACCTTAACTGCCATCAAGTACTGTTGCTTCATAATAGGATACTAGAGAAATAAACAAGCTCTGAGGTTATGAAAGCTAAGATGACTACAACTGTCAATTGAGATAAAATTAAGTATCCCATAATTAGTGTTCAGCTAAATATTTTACACTCATAACTTTCAAGATCAGCCTTTAGGAAGACTGGAGTAATTTACATTATAATTTATAGAGCAAGATGACACTGTATATAATTTTCAAAAGTGACAAAAATTGTTCATTATGCTTCCAGGAAGAAAAAGCTTTTTAATAAACTTATCATAAACTAAAATGAAAAATTTCCATTTCCTTAAATAAATTTCCTTAGAGAATAATAAAAATTACTAAAATGGAAAAGGAATTAACCATAAACCTGCCTTCCTAATATGAGTGTGTATATATGTGTGTATGTATATATATGTATATGAATACAGTTATTGCCATGTAGGTGTTGAATTAGTACATACAAATTACTATTTGCAGTTATCATGCATTCAGGGGACAATACACCTGAGAATTGCATTATGACCATTTGCAATGCTTCTGTTCTGCTAAGTTGCTGCTTCTGAACCTTTTGATGAGTATAATGTGTGACCAAAAAGCTTTTTCTATGCTTTTTTGGATGTTTTTTGGTGTTATTGTTAACGATTTACTTTGCTTTTTTCATAGGAGCAGCAGGAAGACTTCAAAAAAGCTATATTGGAGGGTATAGAGACAACCAGACTTCAAGTAAGTGAAGAAAGCTTCCATTTATTAGGAATGTTATTTTCAACACTTACTAAAATATTCTTTCCAGTAAAGACATGAGTCTCTGTTCTTATCTCATTATCTGTAAACTGGATGTGTCCTTGACAGCAGTCTAAAATGTTCTTGTGTTTAGGGATGTAAAGAAATGGTTCTTATGCACACAACCACACATCAGAAAGACATTTTGGACACACACACACACAGAGGCCTGTGTATGTTTATGTGTGTGGGGTGTATTCTGTAAGAGGGAAGGGTGAAAAAGGGTGGCAACAATCCTAACTGTTATGATTTCAGGAATCAAAAGCAGGGCACAATGAATTTTTACATTTTATTCGGGTCACCACTGGAGCTAATAGATGAGTAAGCCCTATGCCACTCTACACACACTCCTAGTTTGTGATGAAACTACCTTTCTCCTTTTATGCAAAAGAATTATTTTCTTGTCAAAAGTTGACCACCTCATTACATCTTCCAGCAATGTGTAATTGCTACGAAGGAGTATGTCCATAAGGAAGTTGCATTCATAACCCATAGGTTTTTACATGGCAGTAGTTTACTACCTTTTGTTGCTCTTTTAAGTGGGTGCAAATTGAAATTTAGTTTCTGCCAGGGCCAAATAATTATACAAGAATTGATAGCAAACGAAGGCACAAAACTGATGAGCTGAACATGGTGCTTGTAGGAATCCAGTGTAATTGACATTTCTGTAGTCCTATGCTATTGTAACATTCTCTTGCAAAGAACTCTTCTGGTGTGGGTCAGGAGTCTTAACGTGTGCCTGAAAATGTTACAGCTGGTGGCTACTGTGAGAAGAGCATTTAAACTGAATTAATGCACTCAGCTTGTGCATTTCTGTGCAGTGAGGTATTTGAAGTACATCCAGAAATTTAGAGGAATCCTTGCCAGTCCTAAAAAGAAAAACTGGGCAGATTGTGTTCCAAGGGTAGAAGTTGAAAGCAATAATGGTAATGATGACTGATGGTAAATGTAACTTTTTTTTTTTGTAGGGTCTTCAAACTGACAGTGGTCTACAACAATCCAGTTCTTGTGGTGGGTTCACTGACCCTCTGACAGCCCACTCAGAGCAGTGTAAGTCTGGGCTCTGCTCAGGTCCCCTAATGTTGTCTCTAACTTGCCTTGCTAATGGGTATCCTAAGAAGATGCCAAGGGAACACAAATGGTTAAATAATCTTGAAATATTTTTGTTTGGTAGTACTTGATTCTTCTGCCTCTTGTGGTTCTTCTAGCCATGTTCTGTTACCTTGGATGTGCCACGGGCAGCCAGAGCTGTAAAACGCCAAGTGATCTAGTTGAGACTGCAAACTTCTTCTAAAGCTGTGGGTCAGGCTTGTTTCATGAGAGCTACATTAAGCTGCCTGTTTGTTCACTGTTAGGAAACAGGTGACAGTGACAGCTGCCATTCTTTGTCCAGTTACAAATCTCCTTCATTTGTAGTGTACAGCAAGAGCAGGAGAGCTTCGAGTGAAGACACGCAGCAAGTTGACTCTAAAGCAGCCTTACTGACGGTTTGTATCAACCTTTGTGTCAACCTTGTATCAACCTCTGCTCAACTCTTGAGCAGAACTAGAAGCTGAACAAATAAAGGAGAAGAAACAGATAAAGAGTAATACTGATTTGTGGACTTGCTTGTTCTAGGAGGCAACAGGAGACCTGTTTTCACTAAGGGAAGAAGTTGTGTATGTTCTCACTTTGAAAATCTGTGCTGTTTTCTGTTTGTAGAAATAAAATCAAAATTCTTTTCTTTTAAGGAAAAGAATTACTTTATAATCCATAAACAGTAGTGAATATAGAGCCTTATTTATTCTTTTAATTGTAGTTACCATTTCTTGGTTGTATTTGGGTCTCTCCATTCAAGTGCAGTTCAGTACAGCCTGGTTTATTTCCAATAAATAGGCTGTACTCCAAGAGCTTAAAACACATTACCACCCCACCTCCAATTGAATTAACTGTGCTTTCCTTACAAAACTGAAGCCCTCTTTGTTTTTCCTCTCCTTTGTTTTAAAGGATTGGCTACAAGGCAGACCTTCAAATAGCAGTCAAATGTAAGTAAGCTTTCTACTGATGGAGCAATTTTATCACTCTGTATGTTGTTCTGTTTTTCTTTTTGGTTGTTTTTGGCTATAGTGGTATTTAGTTTCATTTAACGAGGAAAAAAACCCACAAAACTTTTTTTCCTTCTAATAAATAACCAAATGTATTCACTGGAATCATAGGATTGTCATAGAATGGTTTGGGCTGAAAGGCTGTCCCAGCCTGTCTCTGGAGCAGAGGGGCTTCAGCCCTCCAGGTATCTTTGTGGGCTCCTCTGGGCTCTCTCCAACAGGTCCTTCTTACCTCAGGGACCCCAGAGATGGCCACGGTGCTCCAGCTGGGGTCTCTTGCAGGATCACCCCCTCAGCCTGCTGGTCACTCTTCTTGGGATACAGCCCAGGACTGGCTTGGCTCCCTGGGCTGCAGGTGCTCATGGGTGGGCCAGGTTGAGCTCTCATCACGCTTTTACAGGTTCTGTTTAGATTAATGGTGTCACACGTTGGAGGGCAAAACATGGAAATGTGTTGACACATAGTGAGCAGCTCACTTCCTGGTAAAGGTCTTTACCCAGCCTTTCAAATGGTAACCACCTCTGAAATGATGCAGACATTGCTCTTGTTAACAATTACCCCCTGAGTTAACTGTTAAAGCCATTGCCTTATTTATCTGATAACAGAAGGGTAAGCTGTTGTGAACACGTTTTAATTAAAGCACCTCTGTGGGAACAAGCTCTTGTGATGCAAACTTAGCATAATGTTGTGCATGACTTGGAGGTATTTAAAGTGTAGCTGTAAAAACATGAGGTTACTTAACAGCTTTCCATTACTATTTTGTAATTAAGAAACCTGTACTGCCCTTGAAAAATAGGATAACAAGATAAAAGTGGTACTGTTAACAAGGTTAACAAGGTGACCTAGGATGATGTGTCAAAATCAGGGAATACAGAGTAAGTTTGAAGGTGACTGTTGTTTTTGTGGCATTTGACAGGCCATCGGAAGAAGATGCATTGAATGGTAAGTTTTCTTTCTGCTCTAGAGGTGAGAGATTTTTCTGTATAACCAACTGCTTGGGTCTTGTATGGGAATGTATTTAATTGATAGTAATTTGGAATTTATTGGAATTTGGAATTTATTTTAAAAATTAAAAAAACCAAAAACAACCAAGCATTCAGCACTACATTTCCCCCCTGCCCCGAGGGACTAAAGACTTAAGTGCAATATTTAATTATCTTCACAGCAGATCCTTTTCAAACTGTAGTTACGTGGCAGTTGATCTTAGTGTGTGGTATTTTAGTACATAAATTAGTAGCTAGAGTATTTCTTTTTTTCTCCTCAATCTCTTTTCAGGCATTGCTTCTCCTTTCAAGCCCATCATGGATATCAATTACTATTACTCAGGTCAGTCCCTCTTCCGAACTAATGCTTGTATTTTTATTGACATTTATAAGATCCTTAAACTTCAACAAATGCTGTAATTTTCCTCTAGCTGTAGAAAGAAATAACCTGATGAGATTATCACAGAGCATTCCATTCACTCCTGTGCCTCCAAGAGGTAAGAACTGTGTTTCTTGTTGCTAGTTCACTGTGGTCTTTTGGGGAAGAAAAGCAAACCTTATATGGATTCTAATTTGGTTTGATCCTTCTAATATAGAAGGATCAAGGCAAAGTTCAGTTTCTCACAGCAAGTGTGAAACTGAAGTCTTAATAAACTAAAAGAAGTCTGTCTTAAAACACTCAGAAATATATGTGAGTATGACACCTTTTCTAGGGCAACTCACTTGATTATGAAATGTAGATTTAATTATAGTTGTCCTCAGAAATGGTGTTACAGTGATGGTAGTATTGTACTAACAGTTTTATAACAAACTGTTCTGGAAGGATTCCTTTAAATTGTCTTCACTTGTTTGAACTTTAAACATTTATTCAGTGTTCTTAGTGCTGTTTGAACAGTGTTATTAATAGGTCTAAATAGAAGGACAAATTTTGCAGCACTGAAGGAAGCTGCAGAGGTGTCATCCCACTGGGCACTTTAAATTTTTCATTAATTCAAGATGTTTGTAATGACTTAATACTGCAGCTTGTTGTAAGAAATCCTGTGTTTTCAGTGCTATTAATTTCAAACTTGGAAAATTCAGCTCAGTCATTGCTTTTTGTGCTGCACTGCAGGTGAACCAGTCACTGTGTATCGCCTGGAAGAGAGTTCTCCCAGCATCCTGAACAACAGCATGTCCTCCTGGTCTCAGCTGGGGCTCTGTGCTAAAATTGAATTTTTAAGTAAAGAGGAGATGGGAGGAGGTTTACGTCGAGCTCTCAAAGTTGTATGCACGTGGTCAGAATATGATATCCTGAAATCAGGGCATCTTTATATCATCAAATCTTTTCTTCCTGAAGTTGTGAATACTTGGTCGAGCATTTATAAGGAGGACACTGTGTTGCACTTGTGCTTGAGAGTAAGTTCTGTCTTTGGCAATTATTAAACATGGACGGGCATTATATGTTAAACAGGAATTATTTTCCCACCTGTGAACTAGTATATACTTACTAGAATAAGAAAAAAGTTAGTCTGGGCTTCTGTATGAGCAAAAGGGTTAAAAACTCTGCTCCAGGATGGCTTATTTAATCAAAGAGCTCAAATTCTTAAAACACAGGTATAATTTAAAAAGCTAGTAATCTGTTACTCTGCCTTGGGGGAATAGACCCTGTTCCCACTGCCTGCTTGGCTCTCTGCTGTTCCCTGTTCTGTTAAGCAGCTAATGAGGTGTGGGTTTGACTCACAGGAAATTCAGCAGCAGAGAGCAGCACAGAAGCTCACCTTTGCATTCAACCAGATGAAGCCCAAATCCATCCCATACTCTCCAAGGTGAGTGTATTTAAACTGCCATTATATTGCATGCTTTTGGCTCAGGGCAATGCCTACAGGTTGTTAACAGGTGCATCAAATAAATCAAGATACTCACATGTAGATATGTCTTGGAATATTGCTGTGAATGTGGCAAGCAGAATTGTCCTTGGCAGTATTTTCTGCACTGATTCTAATCTAGTGGAATAATCTAAATGGCTTTGTGTAATAGTTTTAAAGCATTTAAATTGTTAGTAAATCAAATAAAAATCTAACAGTAATGATAGATCCCTATTTTGGAACTATATTAATTAAGTGTACTTTTTACTAGGTTCTTGGAAGTTTTCCTGTTATATTGCCACTCTGCTGGCCAGTGGTTTGCAGTTGAAGAGTGCATGACTGGAGAGTTTAGAAAATATAATAACAATAATGGGGATGAAATAATCCCAACTAACATGCTGGAGGAGGTTATGCTGGCTTTCAGCCACTGGACGTATGAGTATACAAGAGGAGAACTGTTGGTATTAGATCTGCAAGGTAATGCCCTGACTTGGAAATTTGGGTTGGGGCCAAGGTCTGTGTGGGTTTTTCTTTTGATAGCATTTTGTTAAGAATTTGTATGTTTGTAATAAATAACAAGCATTATTTAGTGCTGCTTCTTCTCATTAGGATCTGTGATTTTCTTGTTTAATGATATTATGATAAAGATTGGAAAGGACCTCTAAGATCATTGAGTCCAACTTTACCCAGCACTGCCAAATCCAGCAACTCCATGTGTCCAGCTTTTAAATCCCTGCAGGGATGGTGACTGCACCACTTCCCTGGGCAGCTGTTCCAGTGCTTGGCAACTTTTCAGTGAATATATTTTACCTCATATCCAACCTAAACCTCCCCTAGTGCGACTTCAGGCCATTTTCTTGTCCTACTGCTGGGGACTGACCCCCACCTGGCTACAGTGTCCCTTCAGGTAGTTCTAGACAGTGATGAGGTCTCCCCTGAGCCTCCTCTTCCCCAGGATAAACACCCCCAGCTCTCTCAGCTGCTCCTCACAGGACCTGTGCTCCAGACCCTTTACCAGCTTGTCAGTTCTAATATAGTATGCAATCTTACAGCAACACAGAAATAGAAATATGTACATTTTTCCTAATGAAATGTGCCATAAAAAATGCTATTTTTTTGGCACATTTATGTAGTACCAATGTGGTAAGCTTGTTTTATCCTGAACTCTGTGCCAGATATTCTGGCAGTGAGAACTGTATTATAGGAGATTTTTCTCATGGGCAAAAACTCAAGCAAGGAAATGCAAAAAATAGATGGAAGAAATCTGAGAAGTACAAAGTGCTTGCTTAGGAGCAGTTTTCTAAGGGTAGAGAATCATGTATAGTTTGGGTTGTGTTTGTTGTGAGGTTTTTTTCTGTTTTTATTCTTGGAAAAGCTGAGAAGTCATAGCTAAGGATTCCAAGGCTTTTTAATATTAATATATTTATGTAATCAGAAGTGTATCAGATTTAACTTTTTCTTCATGTGCTGTCTGAAGGTGTTGGTGAAAATCTGACAGATCCCTCTGTGATAAAAGCTGGGGAAAAAAGGTAAGGATAAAGAAAGACTTAAAGTATTACATAAAATTTTCACTGGAGAGAGAACACGAGCAAGGGATGTTCATGTGCACTTTGTTTCCAAGGTCATACGATATGGTGTTCGGTCCAGCCAATCTGGGAGAGGATGCAATAAAAAACTTCAGAGCAAAGCACCACTGTAATTCCTGCTGCAGGAAACTGAAACTTCCTGGTAAGAGCTGCAGGACCCTCCTTCTGAGACACTGATGTCATGAGATGTTGTATGATACATAATGAAATAGTCAAGGCATGCTGTGAAAGTGGAACAAGTGATAAACAGCAGTTTTGTAAATTGACTTTGGGCTTCTGATTGCACCTATGATAAAAACATCCCTTTTTTGACAGTGCATATCCTGGAATTCATCTTCACAAGTGCATGTGCATATCCAATTTGTTGCTAGACATTTATGCCCCATTGATTCTACTAGCTCAAGAAACAGTAATCATTATGACTTTGTTCTGTTTGTACAGATCTGAAGAGGAATGACTACACACCTGACAAGATCATATTTCCTCAGGACGATGCCCCTGAATTGACCATTCAGCCTGGAAGCTGCACCAAAGATTCTGATCCGGCCAATTCTATCCGTCTGATGCTCTGATGATGTGACCAACTCAGTGGCTTCGTTCCAACTTTGTGGAACCTCACCAAGTTGTCACTTACCTTTCCCTCACTATAATGAAAAGAAAGACTTGTCAAAACAAGGATTACTGTCTTACAAGTGGAATTTTGGCTGGTCCATAATCTAAGGATTTTACAACTTGTGATAACCATCTACAGAGCAGCGTGGCAGCTGATCATTCTAAAGGTGGAATAATGACAAGTATTTAAGATATGTTTTTAAAGGGGCTTTTTAAGCAGAAAGTTTTATTTTTTATTTTATTTTGGTTTAGTGGAGGATTTTCTTCCTGTAGTCCTGTGGTGGGAAATATGCCTTCCACCAAAAGGATGTTGGTAGTTGATGTTTTAAGGTAAAGCATTTGTCTTTTTGGCATTTGTCTTACTGTCAATGAGCAAAACCAGGAGAAAGCACCTACCTCTGTAATGCCAGAGTATTCTTAGAGTGTTTTCGGAAGTGTTCCACTAATATTTTCTCACCAGGTGTCTTTTAATCTGGCCTTTTGAAGAGGACAGAGCCAAATGAGGTGTATATAGGATGCCAATAGACTGAAGTTGAAGGTAGGAACTTGATCTGTTCCAAAAGAGAGAGAGGGTCTCCTGAATCAGGATTCTTTCAGCTTCATGACTGTAAAACTGGGCTTGGTTGCTTTTGTTTTGTGAAATAGAGCCTGAATTGTGCATAATGAAATTTCTTGTTTTACACATTTCAATTTTATCAAGTCACTGTCAAATAGTAACAAAGCCATGATAGACTGGTATAATCATATTTAATAGAAGAATTAGTTTGTGCTGGTCCAAATAAGTTGCCTTGTAAGAACACAAGTTGGAAGTGCTTTCCCTTGTACGTACGTAGTGACTGCTTCAGAAGTTCTGCCTTCCAAAGATCTCCTAAAACCAGTATATCGAAACCGAATGTACACATAACTTGTAAATGTATTTAAAATTGTGTAGAAAACATCTTTAATGTTATGTTATTTGTGGTACTTACTTAAGAGAGACTAGGGTTGGATTAGCATTGTGTAAAGTACGGGAGATTGCAATGCACCTTCATGCCAATAAAATGTAATTTAACTGTCCCAAATATTGTTGAGCATTCAGCAAGAAAAGAACCTGTTGTCCAACTGAAGTTTCATGCTGCGATTTTTTTTTTGTTACATAGGTACTAATTTGTAATTTTTAATTAAAAGGGCAGTATATAGCTCTATAAATTTTTTATTCAGTAGTGTATCTTATAGATACAGACCTAAGGCACGAACACAATAGTTGTTTAAATGGTGTTTTATGTTTGATGGGGAAAGGTAAAATGTTATAAGGATATAATACTGTATACATTTTGTATATCATTAAATCTTTAAAGAATCTAAAATAAATTTATTCTTGTTTACAGACTTCTGCTCTCCGTCTCAGTCTGAAAGGTTATTTTGGTGAATTTAAGTAACTATGCAGAAAAGTAGAATTTGCCACGCTGGATCAAAGTAGCTGTTAGCCTTTGAGGTATCACAACTTTGGCCAACACCAGAAACTAGGGAGGTAAAAAAGTGAAAACTGTCATAGCTGCCAGACACATGTGAGGGGATTCATGAGTAAATGAGACAAAATAGGTCTTCACAATGTTTAATTAGGAGCTGCTTCTTCTGACTGCATCCCCTCCTGTTGCTGGCAGGGAATGGGCAGATATTCCAGAAGTACTTGCACCTTTCTAATGCCAAGTTACAGCAGCACTGAGTCTGTAGAGTGACTGGCTCTGCAAATTGAGAGAGATTTCTAGAGGAGTCTCTGGTGTTTTGAAAATGTGACCAAATTTCAGTGTATGAAAGAAGAAAAACATTTTGAGAAAATTTTAAGTAAAAGCTGGGAAGCTTTGTTTCTTGACAAATACTTAACTACGCACAGTTATTTTTTTAGCTGTTTTACTGCTCTTCAATAGTTCTGCTTGTGACTCATTTCTTAGCAAAATAAACAGATGTGACCGCCTTGTGATGGGTGTAAGTGATCAAGAGGAGTGTTCCTTCTGCTCAGTCTTGCAGTGACTCAGGCCTGAAGCTTTTTCAAGACCAAAAGGGACAAATGTGGTTGGGAAATTCCCTGTAAGAATTGGAGTGATTACCACTGTTCACATTTCTGTACATCTGCCTGGCATGAGCAGTAGCTTACTCTGTGTGACTTACAGCTTGAATTACATGAGAAGTGTATGTCTAAACTGAGGGGGGAGAAATGTGTAACTCTCAGAAGTGATCTGCCTCATACTTGCAGGGGAAAAAATCATAAATGTCAAGTACCCTTTAGGGAAGGAATTGGAAAAGTGTGGTGGCAAAGGATAAAAACAAGTTGGTTTGAAAGAGAAGCCTGACTCTGTTTAGACAGTGCCACATCCTGCTGATGTTGGGCAGTAGGAACATGAAAACTATTCTATGAAATTCAATTTGTTTGAGAACATCAAGTGTCACTCCTCTGCTGAAACCTCATCAGTCTTGAAATGCTCTATAAATAGGGAAGAGTTGTGATCCTTTAGCTTTTTAAATTTCCTTTACATTACCAAAAATGAGGAAGGTGATGGAACTGGAACTTCTGATAACTCTTCAAGAACTAAAGTATTGGCATATCTTCTTAGAACCTAGCTTTTAAATAGAGGAATATAATTCAAACCCTCTCTAATTATCTTTTGGTCAAAATCTGAAATGCTTTAGTGAATTTCCTACTAGGAGGGTATTTCAAAGAGTATTTATCATATAGGGAAATTATTAAGCTACATAATTTAGACTTTTAATTAATCCACCAAAGTAATTGTTGACTGCTTTCTTGCAGTATTTAGGTGGTGAAACATTTCAGAGAAAACCAATCCCAAATGAATTGTGGCAAAATATACACAACCAGCTCCTGGGGAACTGGTTTTTTTAGCTGCTGCTCAGCAGTCTTGTCATTTGGAAAAGGAGGGGTTTGGTTTTTAAGCCTGACAGTGATTTCCTACACATTAAATCTCTGTGGTTGCATCTCACTTAATGCCATAACTCTTAACACTGCAGGAATTTGGAGAGGGAAAAAGACTACAGCTGGAGACTTGGTAGTAACAGTGCATATTAAATGTTCCTAAAAGACTAGTTGGGGAAAAAAATAAGACTTTTTAATATGTAACAAGGCCTCTGAAAAAAGTTCTGATGGTTTAGTATTTCTTTTCTCGATTAACGCTTTTCCTTGCAGTAATCCACTTTGTGGGGAAGAGTAATGGGAAGTTAATTCAAGCCCCAGAGCTTGCAGTTGGTGGCACTCATGTGGATTTGTGTATCATGCTACATTAAAATAGTAAGTCAAAGTCTTGATTCAGATTCCACAAAAAGTGGGAATAAACATATCCAGTTCCATTTACAAAACTAAGCCAGATTTTGAGGGGTCAGTAGCAGTGACAGCTGTCCCACGAGTACCGGAGCCATCCTTTGCTTGAAGTTTAACAAGATGATTAGGAGGTTTTTTACGTCACTTCATGGGCCTCTTCTGTGGGTACTTGTTACTTCCCAAGTTAAATAGGGGAAAACTGCTGCTCTTCAGTGGCATATGGAATTTAGAGATGAACTGCATTAACATAGCTAATTCAAGGCCATCTGCCATACCTTTTTTTCTTCCCTCGGGAAAATCTTCAGAACACAGAGAAACTAATTCACTATGATGTTTTGAGGTAGCTCCACTCTTTTATGGTCAACACCCTCGGTCATCACTGCCCTTCCAGCAGAGCGTGGCAATAATAAATCCTAATCCAAGTGAGCAAACATGGATAAAGGTGTGTTGGGCCAAAGCTCCCTGCTGAGTGGAATGGGTGGGTGCCCCTCTCTTCCCAAAGTTTTCTGTTCTGGCTGGCACATGGAAGGAGATGGAGGCAGGTCTGGCCAGGTGTGTTCCCTGCCCAGTGTTACCAGGTGACATCACAAGAAGCTGGGGCAGGAGAAGCTGGGGTGACAGGATGGAACACGGGTCTGAACACACGGGGCACTGCTCGTCTTTGCTCTACGGAGATTGCTGTGGTTTTAGAGTTCTCTGCCCTGCCTCAGAATAGAACATCAGCCTCTAAAAAAGAACAGTAGCATCGGTGAGCAGATGTGGGAGGTGTAGAGTCTGTGTTCAGCATCTCGACTGTCTGCCTGGGGATGGGGATGGCTTGGTCCAGGACATACTTATGCAGCCAGAAAACAAACCTACTAAAATTTTCCCAACATGAATTAAGTAACATTTCATAGCAAAAATCTGAAGAACAACATGTTTATAGTAGCATCTGGACTGCAACCTATGGTTTTAGAAAATAGGTGAGTACTGTACCCGGTAAAATGAAATACAGTGTAATATGCACTGTTAAGCATTTTGCCCTAAAGATGGCTATTCACAAGTGGTGGTAGTTTTTGAGTCATTGTGTATGGAGTAAAAGACTGAATGGAATTTTAGGAGTAACCCATAAAACCTCAGGTGTTTAAATAAAACCTCATACTGATGTATCTTACCATATTGGAAAGAGCTTAGTGGGTAAGATGAAGAGTTCACCATGATACACCTGGTGAAAATAAATGTGAATGTAATTTTAAAAGAACAAACGGTAGCATTTTAGATTTCCACTGTTGTAGATGTTTCTCATAGTAGGTGGAAGGATGGCATGGAAGTGGAAGTATTCCCCCAAGGAACAGCTGGAGGATGTGAGCAGCCTGCACGCAGGGCTCACGGGGCTGCAGAACCTGGAGAACACGTGCTACATGAACGCGGTGCTGCAGTGCCTCTGCAGCCTGACCCCGCTCGTGCAGTATTTCCTCTCGGGAAAGTGGAACACAGCCCTGCACGAGTGAGTCTGATTGTTCACAGTACTGAGAGCTTTCTGCTTGGCACTGTTTTCCTGCCAAAGGATATGTGTTGCCATGAGAATGTCCAAGGCACCTGCCAGCTTTCCCCAGGCAGTTCCAGTCAGACTGGCCACCAGCTGGTTTCTTTCTCCTTTGAGAGCCCAGCTTGTTTCCTTGCTGGTCCTTCAGCATAATACTTTTCTTCCCGTAGTGATGGTAATACCTGTTACTGTTGTCTTGATGATGATTCCTACCACTTTCCGGGATCTGCAGAGTCCCTCAAGCCAAGCTGTACCAGCATCTGTTTTCCCAGTTTCTGTATTGTGCTCCCATTTAAGGCAGACACTATTTTTTCATACATCACCTGAAACTCTCCCGTTTTTTCCAAGGGAGATTGGAGAGTCTGCGACTGCCTTTGGCTGTTTGGTGTCTGACATGTGGCTTGGAGAGTTTGATTATGTTTCCCCTGAGGCTTTTCATTCAGTCTTTGGGAAGCGGTACCCAGCTTTTAGCAGGAGGACTCAGCATGATGCACAGGAGTTCCTCATCTGTGTGCTGGATGACCTCCATGAGGCTTTCAAGCAGGTGAGAGCCCAGCTGTGGTGTTTTGGGGACTACAGCTGTTTCCTCTGCATTTCATGATTTAGCATTCCATGTAATAATTGCCTATCAACCTCTTCTGAACTCTATGATGGGGCCACTAATAACTTTCCTTTTCTACCTCTATTCAGACCCATGTACACACAATTATTAATTTGCTTCTTGTCTAATGCTCCATCATTGCAGCCCCACCTAAATGACAATGTTGGTGTAGCTTCACTGTCCTAACCTCTCCCTCTCCTTTCTGCTTCCACAGTTGATGTTCTTCTACTTTCTCATCTGCCTGGAAACTTCACATCTGCCATGCCCCCATGTCTTTATCCCCTCCAGAGCCACCGTTAAAGAGCTTTTCAAGCAATTAATGCTATCAAATGTCTGAATTGTTGTATTTTTCTTACTTTTCTCTCAGAAAATGAATCAATCTTACTCTGCATGTATGAACCATCAAGTAACGTAACAGCATTCTAGAGCCATGTTCTGTGGCAAGACTAACAACTGATCAACCCAGGGAGTGGGCAGCACCTATTAAAACCAGTGAAGGCACTTGTCAAAACAATTGCTTATCTGCATTTTGTCGATTTTTTTTTCCTTCTGTATAGCCAAGCCAAGAAAGACAGAGCTCTGCTGTGGGAGCAAGCACAAGGAGTAGCAGTGGCACATCTATAATAACACACTTATTTGAGGGACAGCTCAGTTATGCTATCAGGTGTCTGACGTGCAAAACCCTCAGTGACAGACCCGAGAGCTTCACCGTCCTCTCCCTGCCCATCCCTTCCACCAGAGTGTGCTCTCTGCAGGTACAACAGCCAGCACCTTCCTGCTGGTTTCTGCTTCGTGTGGGAGTAGAGGCTTAGACAATAGGTTTTATTGGAAAAATGCAGGGGTTTTGTTACTTTGGTCTCCTGGGCACTAATGGGTAGTCTTGGATCTGTCACTAGAGAAGTGGGGTGTCAGTACTGGTCTCAGAACCATGGAGGCTGGTAAGGTTATAGGAGCAATGCTCACGACGTGCCAGGGGATGAAGCATATTAAGATCATTCAATAGCAGCCGTGAAGGTTTCTGCCAGTCATCCAAGTACTTCAGGTTTCTCCCAGTCATCTAAATATTCCCACCTTGGTGGGGAGA
The DNA here is from genome assembly GCF_015832195.1 of Motacilla alba alba. NCBI lineage: Eukaryota > Metazoa > Chordata > Aves > Passeriformes > Motacillidae > Motacilla > Motacilla alba. The sequence goes on from NC_052025.1 coordinate 10,731,600, forward strand.
ATGGAAACCAATGTCGGCTGCTTTGTCTTGGGCATTTGTAATGTCAGCCTTGCTGCATCACACTTCAGTTAGGGGGAGCAAATTCATCTCTTACATTGCTTAGCACCTTCATGGGTGGAGGGAGATCTGTTCAATCAAGTGATGTTTGTTTTTTTTTTCCTTTGGCAGGACTGCCTGGAATGTTTTTTTCAGCCAGACACACTGACTCGGAACAACCAAATCCACTGCTGCTGGTGTGGAAGCAACCAAGATGCAACAGTAAAGGCCTCCATAACCAAGGCACCACGGATCATCATTTTTCATCTAAAGAGGTATAGTCTAAGTGGGTAGGACATAGCCAGTTCCTGGGTAATGTGAGTCATGTCACTTGTGTTTGCCTGAAGGAAACAAATCACTGCAAATAAGTGGGTTTAGTACTTTGGATACCTGAAAGCTAAAAGTGCATTTACAGAAATACAGCTGTCAAACATGCAAGTTGCATTCCCGAATTTCATGTACGGTGTTCTGCCTGTGTCCTGCAGCCCACCAAATTTCTCCCTATACTTGGGATCTGCTCTCCAGAGGAGAGAAAACTCCACTAAGCAGTGACTGACTACAGCCCAGTGCAGTGGCTCATCCAGTCCCTGTATGATCCCTGTGAATCAGTTCCTGTGGCTTGGTTTCCAAAAGCAGAACTGATACTGTGTTTTGCGTGCTGCTACTGCAGTTGAGACACTCTGATTTTGTTTATCCCTTTACTAAATCAGGCCTTAACAGAGTGGTGCATCAGCAAAATCTGGGTTAACAGATTTCACTAGCCACACATAGCCACATGCTGAATTTATTCTAAAGAATTTTTTTTCTTAACAACTTTCCACCTATAAAGAAAACTACTCTGGGATGATTTCACTTCCCAGAACTATGTTATTTGAAGTTCTTATTTAATTTTCCATTCAGCATCTGCTTCTCTCAACATTCTCAAAGGACATGTGGTCCCCAGCTGCAGCTCTTGGTCACACTGTAAATGTTTAAAAGTGCAGTGATGTACTCAAAGTTACAGAGGGAAGAGGGATGAAGTATGGCATGAGAGAAGAGCTGACACTGGCACTGCAGTCTAGTCCAAAATGTTTAGGACACAGAGAGAGTGATGCAAAGATAGAACTTCAGGCTTTGACTGAAGATCAGGAAGCAAGAGCTTTGCTTTTCTTGCTGGACATGTCATCTGGGTTGAATGCATTTTCTGTCAGTTTACTGCAATACACAACATTAACAGAGATCTTTCTTTCAAATGCTGGGCAGTCAGTTGTTGGTTTTCCCTCCTCCTAGGAAAGTCAGTAAGCCACAACACAAACAGAAACTGAGGGTCATTTAAAATCATTCAAAAATTCATTTCAGGTTTGCCTGGCAGGACAAGCACAGAAGGAAACTCTCAACCACCGTCTGCTATCCATTCAGCGATCTGGATCTCTCTCCCTACATCTCCACATCGTGTCACAACAATACAGAGTACAGCTTGTGTGCTGTAGTGGTAAGCTTTGCCCTTCCTGCTTTTATTGGGAACGCCCTGGCTCATGGAGCAGATGGAGCCTGTGGTGGTTTGGACTTCATGTATAATGATTTATAATTTAATGTATGTTTTGTTGTACGCTTTTTTCTACCAGCCATGGACATAATCCAGTAACAGAACGTAACTGAAGGACAGAGACATTATTTCTCCTTCTTCCCCAACATCCCAATTTTAAAAGAATGCACTCCTGGCACATAATGCCTCTTCAGAGTAAACTCGCAGGCTGATCCAGCATGAATCCTGTTTTTAAATAAGGACATGGCTCACAACAAGTGGGGTCCTCTTATAGTGACCTGTATCAAGGTTGCAAATGTAACTGCAAAATAAATAAGCATGATCATCATCCATTTACTCTGTTTGAAAGAATTTATTTGAATTAACATTCCCTGCCCTAGGCCAAAAGGGGCTAGAACCCTCTGTGCCATCTTTCTTAAATGCATACATAAAACGATTGCCAGTTCCTAGCTTTGCCTGTAAGGAGACAGAACAGGAGTCTGGTTTTAACAGACTGTGTTGTTTGTTACAGAACCATGCTGGAGATCTGGATTATGGCCACTACACGGCCTTCTGCAAGCACTCAGTCACCAAACACTGGTACAGCTTTGATGATGCCCAGGTCACCAAGATCCCAGACTCTGCAGTGCAGGCTGACACAGCTTACCTCCTCTTCTACATCTCCCAAGGCTACTGACACCCTGTTAGTCTTGAAAATGAACACTGGGTAGGGCAGCACCTAGAATTCACCAGCAGCATCAGCCAACTCCCATTTCATCAATAAACTAGAGCATGTGCACCACTGATCAGCTGTTGTGGTCTTTCAGGAAGTGGTTCCTAGAAAGGACAATTACCGCCCCTCAGCCATGAAGGAACGTGCATCTGCTCCATGTGCACAAGGGCCAGGGTTGTTTTCCACGACAACCTTCTTGCACCCCTCAAAACAACAGAGATGTTGAGCACACAGATGCACTTACCTGGAAATTCTTGTTTTTCTGCTGGTAAAGTACAGTAGGTTGTTCTAAGCTGCCTTTCAGGAACTAACAGAAGGATACCAAAGTGAAAGCACACAACCAGACCAGACTGTGCTACAGAAGAGAGGATGGAGTGACCATTAATATATAAGAAAGAAAAAGGCATTGCTCTACTGATGTAATTTTTGTTTCTCCAGCACTTCAAACTTGTTTGCAGCTTGCAAGCTTCTGGAAAACAATCAATATTGGTCTTATTTCCATCAGCAAGACAGACACAGGTAAAAGCTCAGAATGTAAGACTTTTGAATGCCAACCTCATCAGAAAAGGAAAACTAACACTAATCTAGAGCAGAGAAATACGTAAGATACAACTAAAAGAAGTTTTAAAACTAATCAGCTCTATGCAAAACAATATTTTTATCTGGAGAACCTTTAAACTGTGTGAGCATGAGTCAGACTGGTAATATGTACAATGCTGATCATTACATAACAAACTGAGAATGAAAACCCAAACCCAAACATACATTTAACGGGATATATTTTTAAATAATTTTTTCATTAAGGTTTTTAATGCATGTGTACATGAAAATTTATATTAAAAAATTAAAAAGGAAAATCTTGTTTGTTTAGAATAACTCTGAAGTGCACAAATATTGACAAAAGCTAACAGAAAAAATAATACAGCTCTGCTTTTTTATTAAGTAGTGTTGCAATTACTTAGAGCTGGCAAATAAATGCGATCCTCTGAGTTTTAGAGATTCTCACAAAAAGGACAACATTTTATTATATACATAATTCTGATGTGCAAGTATGCAATCAATATGTACACTTACATTCCTAACTGTTTACATCGTTCTAGAGTATTCACAGTAGAGTCAAGCTTAAGGTTAGAAATGTGAAAAGGCCATTAACAGTGAAAGAAAAAAATAAACCAAGATATGCCTTGGGATTTTAAGACATTTTAAACTACTTGTTAATAGATTTCAGATGACTAAGCTAGAATTTAATTTTGGAGCAGACTAAAAATATAGTTCTTTTTTAAATAAACAGTAATGCAAGTATGCTTGTAAATGGTTCCACAGATGGCAGTATGACCACAAGCGTTACCCATCAGTCTCTGATTGTTAAGCACTGCTACGGCCGAGCGAGCCCTGCTGGCAGACACCCTGCTCCTCCCACTCCAGTGACTATGCCTGCTGTACTTCTGCATATTTGTATGCATTCCCAGGCCTACTTTGCTCTTGAAGAAAGAAAACCACTTTCCTTAAGCCACATTCCTTTACGTGGCCATATCTACTGCTCGCTGTTCATAGGAAGTATAAAAGAGAATGTAAGCAGCTGAGGACTTCACCGAGGACGCCGAGATCTCAGACACTTCGTGGTCATCAAACTTAAACCAGCGCTGTTTGGAAGCATTTTTGCAGTAGGCTGTGTAGTGCCCCCCGTCCAGCCCACCGTAATGATTCTGTGAATGTAAGGCAAGGATTAGTGGCCTTCAAAGCTGCCGTTTCTTCCCTGGTTAGAAAAATAATCTAGAATATGAAACTTTTACTAAATCCCAATTGTTCTTTTTTAGAATGCAACTTAGTCTGCAACAACAATGCAGCCTGGCTGAATCACACAGGCCACCCTGAGTCCTGACATAAAGTGCAGCTGGATTTTGAAATGTGGTGTGGTTACTCACCGATACTGAGAACAGATTGTATCTCTTCAAGGAAGTCTTTGGACCAATAACATACTGAGAGAGGTCAAGAGTTTCCAGTGGAAAATCTACTGAAGTTTGAAGCTTTTGTTTCCATCTTCCATCATAGGAAAATCTAGAGAATTAAAAAGCATCGTGAGAAGTTACAGGCTGTTCACAAGCTATTCCATTGTATTCAGCATCTTTGTTTTCCCTGTTTTTAACCAGTATACAATCTCAACTAAAGCCCCCAGTTCTGTTAATGTTTGCTCATGTGTTTCTTAGCAAAAATAACAAGAGTTCACTTGGGAAAGAGCCTTGGGAATTACAGCCTTATAAAAGAAGCATCAGATGAAAATCAAATTCTTGCAACATTACAATTGGTAATGTATCTGTGACCTTCTCTAAGTAAAAATGCTCAGCTACTGCCGTGGAACAATCCAGTTCCATCAAAGCCTGGTCATTTCATCCTAATTAATATCCACCAATCACCGTTTCCTTACCGTTTCAGATGCACAAGAAGCACAGGTGGTAATTTCCAAATTTCTATTTTTTTCAAAGAATCCCTTCGAGTTTTGCAATGGCTACAGTAAAATCTATTGTTATCAGTGAGCTTTTCTTCTTTGGAGAACAATCTAAGGCATTCCTAAAACAAAATACAGAGATTGTGAATGGTAGGTGTTTATTCAAGTGTAACAAAAAATGTTTGTTTCCCATTTGGTTGTTAATCTGCATTGATTATCTGCATCCTACATTTCACTGAGGAAAGTGACTTAAATCTATGTGTAGAAGCAAATTTTACTGCAGATATTAATTAGCGTCCTTCAAAATACACAGACAGTATTTTGTTTAAAAACACAGAATACTTACTTGTGACCTACCAAAGCAAGTAATATACATGCTGCTATTGCAGCTTCAGTATTCCATCCTGCTTCTAACTTAAAATTTTAAGGGACGACCTATCTCTTTAAACTTTAGAAGAATTAAAAAAAAAAAAAAAGCAGATTTAGATCTGTTCATGTTTCAGGTCAATGCAAATTAAGCAGAATGCTGACCAACCCCTTCAAGCAGAGGATGAGCAGAAGCAGCATCATAATGAAGTGCCAGAGGAATGTCTGCACTCCAGGAGCAGTTTCCCTCCAGTTCCTCATACCTGCAGAGTGCATTTGCTGGAGGATGCAAGTGGCAATGACAGATACATGAAAGCCTCGAAGGTTCGGGACCTCTTGTGACACGTCAGACACTGCACAGTGGATTTGAACTGGCCTTGGAAGAGTGCCACAATGATGGACTCGTTGAGCTGTTTGTGTTTGTGCCAGGCTATTTCTGCTGCACTTGAGTCATCCAGGTGATCGTTATTTTCTTCCTTGTATCTTTTCCTGTTGTCAGCCTGGACAGCAGAAGTTTAAATACCACAGCAATATTAACATACATGCAAGTAAGAAGTTTCATCCATAGGCAAGCATATGATTGATTATTCACAAGAATACTTAAACATGTCAGTTTAGCCATCCAGTTCTTGTCTAGTGAGGCTTCTTCTGTGACTCCCTCCACTACCTTATACCATTTCATACTGACTTCCTACTTTAATTCTGAATAATCGTATTTCTTTCTATACAAGGTTGCAGTAACATAATCTTATGGAATAAGAAAGTATTTTAAAAATTTCTCTTGATCTTCTGACAGATATATAATTTAAGTGTATTACTTACTTTATTTAGGTCCTCGTGCAAGCCATCCATTAGAAAGAGAAGCAATTCTTGGGAGTCCTGTTGGCTATATCCTGCAAATTGGTCATTAATCTTCCCAATTGTAATTTTGAAGTCTTTTGGACTGATATATTTATATTGTCCTGCCCATAAAGCTTTCATTATTACACCAAACTCTTCAGCCACTTCACCTTTATGCCCCAGGAAATTTGACCTTTAAAATAAGAAACAAAAAAAATCTGAGCCATTCAAATAACTGGGTTTTAATATTAAATGTTTTGAATTCAAAACATGATCCCAATTTTAAAATAATTTCTTTAGACCATAGAAAACTGGCTGTTAGTTAAATTTTCATCTATGTCAGCCCTGTAATTTGTTACCATATTCCAGATGGAAGGTACAGCTGTTTTCAGCATGTTTTGTGAATTATTTAAATATTCAGTTTGGTTTTGAGACTCTAGTACACTTGTATTTTATGAATGTGGTGACCATAATTTAATTATCACAGTCCAGTAAAACCTATTTAGTGAAACACATGAATTTTGAAAATGTCAAGGTACCTAAAAATTACCATTTGCCTCCTACTTAAAAAAACAAACAGCCCCACTAAGTGATCTTCTTGAATTGGCAAGTATAAAGGCAGATGAGAGATTGTTACCTGTTAATATCAGCTTGATACAAGTTTCTGTTGAAATACTCAGCCAGGTGAGGTGCATTGCACAGACACTGTAATATGGAATTCATGTAGCAAGTGTTCCCTAGATTGCGGAGTCCTGTCAGAGCTGGTCCCGATCCCCCAAACACAGGGTTAAGATTGCGAATCTGCGATGCAGAGAGCCTGGAAATTTCTGCTTTAGTGTAACAGGCAGGTCTATAAGCAAGAAATTATTTTTTAGGAGTCTCAGACTTCACCAAGTTGTTCACATAAACCAACAGACACCACACCTCACCCCACTACCCACAGGGACTGGACCATCCTGGCACCAAATACCATCATTTAGGGTATTCAAAACCAGCCCATGCAACAGTGATAAATCCATATACACTGGCCTGTAATGAGGCTGAGTTTTAGGCACCATCAGTTGAGAGATTTATATTTTTTTTCCTTTATTTCTTTAATTCACAGATGAAGAATTAGCTGTTTAATACAGTTTAAAATCTGAAAACTTGTATTTCACAAACTGTCAGAAGATAGTATTTTAGTATGTTATTACAAATAACAGAACTTAAAAAAGCAACTGTCATCCAGTTAATCGACTGTGACCTCTGAAATTCCTGCTAATACATAACTATTATATTGGCTTCTCAAAGAGAACTGCTCTGTACACTGAACTTCTAGCAATGCAACCTTCCAAACCCACTTAGAAAACAGTAATGGATTTCAGTTGGTTAAACACAAAGAAAGTCCTTTGTGCTGTCATACTGCCCGAGTTGTGATCTAACTTATCAAGCAAACATACTTATTGTCACGATTGACTGCAGGAGTTACAGGAATTCTTTTCTTGTCTTCCTCCTGGATGGCTTGGGTGATGTCTGGGGACGAGTAGGAGCGCTTGAGCTTGGAGTGTTCTCTGTCCCGCTCCACTGCCACCTTTGGCTTGGCTTTCCGAGTGGGAGGGGTTGATGGAGGAGTGGCTGCAGGAGCCATTTCTGGTGGGTACATCTGAACAGTATTTGTTGGTGAGTGATAGTAACGATAGGTTCCAGTGATGTCATCCAGGAACTTGGGGGAAAAAACACAAATAGTTTCAAACTCAAGTAAAAATCCATCATTAACTTACCTATGAATAAATTACTGTAAGAACAGCACGTGTTTTTCAGACATTGGGATATTAAGTTGTGACTGGTCTCAACATTCAATGGATTAAATTTAGTAGAAGGGAGAGCTTTCACCAAAATGCCTATTAAACAGCAAAAACCAGGAACAGCAGATGAACTGTCCTAGTTTCATTATAAATAATATTAAAATTCAGGAAGTAACTGTGTGTAAGTTAAAGGGGAGTAAAAAAAATGAAACAAGCTCTAACTTAGAAGTAAGACACAACTGAAATACATACAGGACAAAACTACACAAAACAGTTTGATTTTCATTTCAGGAGAGGAGTTACCTTTACCCAACCTGCAGGCAGCCCTGGGACTATCCTTCCCATTTCCTCACTTCGTGCTCTGATTAATGGCTCCCGCTGGGACTAATAAACAAAGAGAAAAGTAAGGTATGTACAGTTCCCTGTGAAGAGCAACAAGCTGCTTGTGACTTCTCTATGGAGTTACATGATTCAGTGCAAACAGTACAACAAATACTTGATTATAGATAGAAATAAAAGGTATTGTAATGGTAATTTACTATTTTCTATTGCTCAATCTAAGCAAAAACATTGGAATCCAAGCGAAACATTTGCTGACACATTCCAAAAAAATGAAAAACAAACCAATCATTTAGTCTCATGAAAGTCACAAAACTCAATTTTTTCCCTGAAGAATCAGGAAATAGTAGGAGTATGTGCTGCTGTTAAACACATAAGGCTGAGCTTTTTTCCCTCTTAAAGTAGCACTTGAAGGTGTACGCATGAGATGACAAATGCATGGAGAATGCTTGTTAGTGCCACCAGAAATACATCAAGAATTCTAATGGAAGTTTCAAGTAGTTTTCATATGAATAGGACAAATGAAAAAAAGCAAACAAACACTGTGAATATGGCATAGTCTTTTCTTAAGATCATGACTTCAAAAATTGAAATGAAATGGAGTTTAACATAATATAATAATCACAAAGCATCTGTGCTTGATTATTTTGGCCACATACAATACATTTGTATTTACTTTAAGTCTTTCAGTATCTTGTTCAGAATCCTCTCTAAGGGGTCCTGGCTTTTGAGCTTCACTGTCTGGTTGTCCTTTAACCCCCATTTGCTGCAAAAGATTTTGAAAGAAGGCTTCAATTTTCATCTGGCATGTCAGTGAAGAATGCTGATAAAGCAGAGTTATACTTTCTTTTTTGGTTGTTAAATGCATGTACCACAACAAAGTGGTTAAAACAAGTGATTTTTATTCCTTCTACTCTAGGCAATACTCTAGGCAATTCACTGGAATAGTTTTTGAAACTGAATGTTGTATTACAGTTTGTTCTGTAGTTTCAACAGCTCAGAAATAAAGTGCAGAAGTTCCACCTATGCTACTTTCCACCCTAAAAGTTGTGGGGTTTATAATTTGTTGTTAAACTTCAGGCTTTTTTCCCTTTCACTCCTCGCTTATCAAACCTCTTCACAGAAAAGGCAAACTGTGAAGCCAATGTGAATTTGGTAGATCACAGGCCATCATTTTAAGATTATGTGAAGTTGCTCTGTCAGTCAAAAGCTCATGAATGACTATGCTAAATTTGCACAAGAAGATTTATTTTTGCTTTCTTGTGCATTTGTATTAAACTAACATCAGAATATGATCAAATCACAACTGTAATTACAAAAGCAGAGAAAAATAGCCTAATTCAAGTTCCTGAGAAGTGGTTTTAAAGACATCTGTTCCATTGTTAGCTTGCAAGTGGCTCCTGTTCTATGATCAGATGATTTGTATATTGAGAAATTTTGCAATTTTTTTCAAGAATGAGGAAAGAAAGAACTGTGACACTCCTCCCTTCCCCCCAAGGTTTGGAACTGGACTGTTTTCAGCAAAAATCCTAGATGAGGATGTTGCTTTGCTTCCTGTGCCAGGTAAAAAAATCCTGTTCTGTCAGTGTTTCTACAGCTGGGGGCACTAAAGGATTCCTTATGACACCATTGTGTCCTTAACACCACATACAGTACCAAGCTGGTACAAGAAATTAAATACCACCAGGCTTCTATTTTTGAAACAGAGGGTTGCAGTCTATGAACCATCATCCCTTCTAGCTCCATGTGAGTGGGAAGTTTTATTATCCCATGAGGATTTCATGCTGCCCATCTACAAGAAAGAACCAAGCTTGTCTTGGGAAAAAAATCATCTATATATGTCTTGTTTTTAACTCTCTCCTCTACTTTTATGTAAAAAGTGGTCTAAATAAACATCCAATTATGTATTTCAAATTGCTATATTAAAACTAGACTATTCAGAATGATTTAAGTGCATAACTACTTCACATTTGATGATGATTTTCTTTTTCACTAACCTTGCCTGGAACAGTCACAAAGGTCTGAGATGCATCACCCAATACCCGTTTCTGTGTTTCTGGTGTTCGAGTTCCCTTTTCTTTTTCTTCCATGGATATTTTGTCAATCTCAATCCTTTTTGCACCAACGTTTTCTGGTTCATTTTTATTTTGCCTTTTTGCTTCTACTGCTTCTCTATGTGCTCTTTCTTGTTCCTTTTCCTCCTGTTCTCTTTTTATTTGTTCATCCCTCTCCTGCTCTCTGTCCTCTTTTGATTGCTGTAGCTTTTCTTTGTGTTCCTTTTCCTTCTGCTCTTCTTTTGCCTTTTGTTCTTGTTCTTTTCGTTCTTGTTCTTCTTTTTCTCTCCTGAGCCTCTCTTTCTGTTCCTGTTGTTGCCTCTCTCGCAGTTCCTTTTCCCGTCTGTTTTTCTCTAACAAAGCAGCTGTTTCTACATGGACCCGACTTTTTTCTTCTTCTGTCAGAGTGTTCCTTCCATCATGCACGGGCTTTGTGGAGCGGTCTGGAACTATTCTTCCACTCTCACCAGACTGGCTGTCACTGACTGTACTTGGAGGTTTTGCTCTGTTATCACCAAGGATTTTTAGTGAAGGCTTTTTAGAACGATCTACCTGTAACACAGGTGCAGAACACAGAGTGTAGAACAACTCACTAAAGCTACTCCTACTCTCTTTGCTGAGTCTTCCTAAGTGAGATTTGTAAGATAATAAAGATTATATCAAATTGACTTCTGCCAGAGAGATCTTTCAATTTCATTAAATCTTCTCATTCAAACTGGTTGTTAGTAAAATTAGGTATTCATTCCAGGTGTGAACTAAAAAACAAGCCCTAAAGAATCATAAGGACAGCATTATGCACTGATTACCACAACCCTCCATTTTTGACCTTTCAAAGGTGAACATTTTAGGGCAATCAGGCAGCCTAATTTGGGCTTGGCTCTCTCAATCATGTGACAAAGCACACGTTTAAGGCAGATCTGCTTGATGGGAAGGGGTATTTAAGAATGGCTTATGGGTGGCTGTTGTTAGTACGTAGTTTTTGATGCTGGAGTGAATTTTCTGAAGAAATAAAAGCTCATCTGGTTCAGGGACAAACAGAAATAATGTCTCTAAATTGCACAGTAGAGGGTCTCAAACAAAATTTATATTAAAGGCTACATTTAGAGTGTTGAAAGTGAAGAGCTTTTAGCCTTGTCTCCTAAGGAAAGTATTATTTCAGTGTAAGAACTCTACAAAGGTGTTTTTATAAAGTTTTATTCGCATGAAAGGAAGAAACAAATTCCTATACTTGCACTACTGGGCCCAGAGTGACAAAACACCTAAATCTTTTATTATTTGAATGAAGATACAATGGCTGGAAATCAGACCTGCGGAACAGTCAAGGTAAACCATGGCTTAATTGTCCTCTCTGTATTTCATCCTATGTGCTTTAAGTAGAAAGGTTACTTATAAACTTTCTGAATTAGTGATCAACTGCTGACCTTGAATTTCTCACGTGCTCACATAAAAACATTTATGAAATGTTCTGCTATTCTGTTGAGTGTATTTAGTTTCATGTAATTCTGTAGATCAGTTACCACAGCTTCAGAGACCACCAAGAGTCTCTGTACCAATATACTCATGTGCAAGGCTTTAACAAATGTATTGAGTATGTTTACTTGTGGATTTAGAGTTCTGGGTGTGGTGGGTCTCTAACACATTAACCATATACTAACTGAAAAAAAGGAACAGGTCAAAAAGCTTACCTCAGGGATACTTCTTGTAACTGACATGGGGTTAACTACAAAGGAACTGTCAGATTTTGGAACAGCAGCATCCTGTACGTTTGGTCTGTTAAGTGATTTTAGTCTCTCTTCCAAATTATCTCCCATTTCTTCATTTTCAGCAATAACAGGTAGCACAGGAGCTGGCTCTTCCAGAGATGGATATGTAAAATCCACTGCAGGAGGGGGGACAGGAGGGAACCATAAGAGAATTCTCAAAACCACAAAAGCAAAACAACCCCCCCATTCTAACCCAAAATTTAGCTTTTAGTCATAACGAGACTTTCCTAAAAACACCTGAATGAATGAAAGACTCATCCAGTAACTACGAATGCTTGGTGGGGTGTTATCCTTTATACTTACAAGAAACAGTCACTGCTTCAGTCTTGCCACGCTGGGGTGGAGTTACTCTAGCATTTGTTGTATACTGGGGAAAACAAAGGAGCCAGTTTTCATAACCTCCCTCTAGAATTAAAGGTTCATTCTGCAGGATGGTTTTGCTTTCCCACTGTATGGAAAAAAAAAGTTTAAAGTTAATTGATTTAAAAATAGAAAGTAAACTTTTACAGCTTAATAGTGTTGTTTAAATTCCTGTGCCTAGTCATTAAATTGAGATATTGTTTTTTGAGATTTTAAACAAGAATTAGAGGTTGCAAAAAAAGGGATCTTTTTTGTGTTTGAGGAGAATGCCCAGCACAGCTGGGTTCCTGGCTCTGCCTACAACAGGGTGTGAATATTTCCAGTAAAAAAAGAACCACTTACTGCTACTTCACATAACAGTCCTCCACACAGAAAAGTATTTTTATTACAGTATTTGCTTCAGTTTCTTATCTGGTATGTTTGCTGAGGGATTAGTGATTTAGAAAGAATAACACTGACTTTCTGAAACCCCTTGAGAGTTCAGGGTTCAGACTGCCCTCCTCCTGATGTCCTCAGCTCTAGTACATGAACAAGACAGTATAGAAAACAGTCTCTAAAGCAATGAAGGAGGAGAACTGCTGAACTATCTCCGAACCCCAGTCCTGACTGTCAAGGTAACAGAAAGATTTGCAGTCTTTCACAAGAGCCACCACTGTACAGAGGAGGGACAACACAGCCACAGAGAATTTGACTTGAAAATGTTGGGCATCTCCTCACTGTGGAGCCTGTAAGCTTCCTGCACTGATGAAATTCAAATTTAATGTTTTCCTAAAAGTTATATTCAGAAATGCAGAAAAGTTAACTGTGCTGAAAATATTTCTGGAGCCTCCTTCATTGCAGCCCCTCCACTGTAGGAAGTACCACCTGGCTGACAGGACTGCAAAGTAGGTGACCAACCAGTTTCCAGGGATAAGGAATTACTGTTGCTAATACAGGAGACAGGGTGACTGTTCCTGGGAAACAGGACTAAAAGTACTTTCCCAAATAACTCTGTCAGGAAAAAACTCTAAGTTGATGAGCTCCTTGTTGAGGAAGTGAGTTGAATCATTCTGCTGTTTACCTGTTTTATAAATTATACTGTCCTCTACTCGAGTACAGTGTGAAACTTCAAACTACACTTCTGCTATCAAAACAAGCAGGCTTTGAAAACTCAACCAAGTGTCATTAAGGCCTCCATATACTTTGTAAATACAAGTGCTTCAAGGCCTTATTTACTATGATGAATTAATTAATGAAGTAAAGGATGAAATCTGCCAACCTTAAAAAGTGCATCTTTCAGGCTCTGTAGAGTTGTTCCCAGCTTTAAGTCTTCAGCAGAACTAAACCAGTCTAGCAGTATAACATAATGGAACTGTCCTCTCCTCTTCCATGAATCCCTAGAATCCTCTGGGAGTCTAGCTTCAATAAGGTAAGCAGTATCTCTGAAATGTATTAAAATGCATTTAAAGATTCATGTACAAGTAACATTTTGTCCAACAATATATAATCCATAGATGTTTATGTGCTTGGATAAAATAAATATACATTGTGTTGAAGTCAGTACATAGAACAAGATAGAACATAGTGTTCAAGAACAGAGCTGTGCAGATACATCTCACCCACTGGTACACAGCAGGAATTCTGACACTAGGTGTAAAAGCTTTAAAAGCATGTACTTTTTTAGAAAATTTAATCTTTCACTCTCATTTAACATCATGACTTACCCAGGATGGATAGCTTCTTCTGGGACACTGATGGATTTTGGAATACAGGATTCCTGATAATCCTTTGATTTTCGAGCATCCATTATAAGCAATTCAATATTTTTATCTGACATCATTGCAAACAGTCTCTCAGGTGTGACTGCTCCTTGATAGAGAGAAGCAATTACATGTAAGAAGTTCCATTATAAATGAAGATAGCTATGAATGGCTATGGTATCTGACTGGTGCAATCAAGACTGCAAACAGATAAAAGAGAACTAAGAAGTCCCACAAAGTCATGGAGGTGAGACATTACAGCGTAGGTCTTTTGCTCCCACTGCTGTAGTGATCAGCACCTGATCTGTTAGATTAGACAATACTGAATATTTCAGTGATAAACAAGTTTAACGTATTGTGGTCTCATTTAAATCAAGCTATATAGGCAAGCATTTGTGAATGACGTGCTGCAGATATTCCTCTTAAGTTCATGAGACATAACGAAGGCTTTAATACGGAGTTTAAGGAATTACTGATTTGTTGTAACTGAAATGCAGGATACTAGAACTTCATCAAAATATTTGAACTGTGAGATGACTCCTGAGAAGGACTGCAGCTGTGAGGTGATTAGTGCACAGTCATACAGAAACCTTTTTCACATTAGTGCGAGCATTGCATCTCTTACCACTCAGGCTATCAGACTGATCTTTTCTTTCCAGTGAATGCTTTGTTTCACCATTAATCTATATAAGGGAAAAAGGAAAAAAAAAGAGTTTAGCATGTAATACTGAGAACTAAGGTGGCCAACAGACAATGACTCTCACAGAGCCTGAAGGAAACTTGTCATTTAAGCCATGGGAACAAGCACAGCACAAGGGAGCTGCTTCTGAAGATGTGCTGACAAATGTACTCAAAAGATACTGAGGTTGCTGCCCTGCCTAGACAGAAAACAGTTAGAAAGGTAGTACAATCTGGGACACCATCATCTACCAGAAGAAATTCTTTAAGTATTTGTTGAGAATTAAGTGTTAATTGTTTCCATACTACTGCTAAAAAGTCAACCTTCCCCTAAAATGGAAACATGTTATCCTTAATATCAGTTTGTCACCATTACCTTGGGTTTTTTGCACTAATTCTGGCATAAAACAGAATTTGACTTAATTATAAAGCTCAGTCTATCTTATACAAGACTTGGAGGCTACTAGGACTTCACATATCCCAAAGAAATGTCAAAAAAGGGTTACAGAGAGTGTCGATTAATTCAAAAACTCCCACCTTGATTCTGAACTGGAAATTGCTACTAGTAGAGACCAAATTCTAGACTGAAACTATACATTCACATTGAATTAGAGTTTGTAAACATCTTCACTTACCCTTTGGCTTTTTCCTTTGGAATCCACAGCACTTTCTGAGGAGGTTTTGGCTGAGCTCTTTCCATCATCTTTTGGTTCTTGCTTTTTCTGCAGCTCTTGTCTGTCCCTCTCTTCAAGTCTCTTCCGAACTTCAGCTTCCTCATATCTATTGGGGGAAAAAAGTGCCATTTCTTCAATGTTGTGGTTTTGGCTAACCTTGGATTATTAATATCAAAATCACTAAGTATTCAGTCAAAAACTTTAAAAGAAGTACTTAGAATTTTAAGAAGTTAAAGTATTGCCAATTTTTGTATTCCAACAAACTCCATTTTGCTTCCTACGTGGTCTTATTTCTCCCACTTTTGGGTTGGTTTTCTTATTGTTAAATCTTGGTTTGAGTCCTATTACATAGCCACTGATTATAAAGCTATTTTTTCTTCAAACCTGGGGTCATGCTTAGCTATGGTATCTCTGAATGTTTTACCTTCCACAGAAAAGGGGAGGTACTGGTGACTTACAAGTAAACTCCAATATACTACAACAGCCATCCCACGTATTCTATTTCATTTTGCAATGGAGCCAGTGAAGAGTAAGTTCAGATATCTAAATTTGCTTTTTCTGGGACTTTGGATCAGAACTACTTACACAGTAATCACCTTCAGAATGTAAGTTGACTCCATGATGTGCTCACCTGTGTGCCTGGTGCTTGTTTCAAACCTGGGCCTACAGGGAAGCCAATGCAAGAACTACAAGGAGTTTTGGGGAATGAGGTCTTGCATATACCTGTCCTTTTCATAAAGCATCAGATTTGAAAATTACCCTCCCAGCCTTTCACCACTGGAAGGACAATCATGGTATTGTAAGCCAGTGATCTCCAAACTGCAGTTTTCAGATCACCCACTGGAGGTTTGTACAGTCACATCATTGTTCAACAGTATTCACTTACATTTCCTACAGCTGAGAAGCTGAAGGGTTACTAGTATCATAAAACAAAAATAGAATGTTTGACCTAACAATTTGGATGACTGAAGCAAGAAGGAAAACATGAACTCAGAACTGTGTTAGTAAGCGCTCATTTTAACCAGATGTTGCGTAATGAGGGTTAAAATAACCATGACAATACAGCTGTATTTCAGTTCAGAAGTACTGTGTTAATAACCTAGTTCATTCAATCAAATTCCACCTCCAAGTCTACTGCACTAATTGCCCACTAATAGGAAGGAGGCAGCAAGTCTGTAATTTTATTTTTAAACAGGCTTCTTGATTTGGCACAGGCATTGTAAGTTAGAACTGAGCATTTTGTTCCCGCTTGGAGTTAATGACACTAAAGCATATTTCAGATTTTAGTTTAATTTGGTCAGTATGAAATATTTACCCATCAATTTCCTATTTATACTTCTGAAGCATGTAGTAGGTCATTCATGTAAGCATTCCTGCCCCTATACAAGTTTCATAAGCTCTACTTTTAGTTAACAATTAACATTCAAACTATTTGCTGGCCTACTGCCTGGAGAAGAAGTTATACAAATAATTTCCTTGAAACTACTTCTGTAGTTACGCAGGAGTCATGTTTCATTTCTGTTACCTTTAAATATTTACACATTTTGCCAAAGTAGTTAAAAGTTACTGCGTCAGCTTCAAAACTCTGTTCCTTTCATAAAAAGACATAAGCTATTTAAACAACAAGTCTCTATATTTTAGGTTTCTCTGATTCTGTCAATGTTTACTCTTACAGTGAATTTCTAGCTGTGTTTAATTGTAAGACTCACCTAAACAAAGAAAATCTAAAGATTGTTTCATACACAGTGTCATGAGATCTCTATGAAGTCACTCTTCACATACATGTAACTGCACTCACAGTTCGCCTAAACTAACTTTATAGATTTAGCACTTTGGAGGGCATAAAATACACTTTCACAAGAATACTTGGGAGGAGGGGGGTGGGACAAGACACTTGTGAAGGGACATGTGCTCAGCTGCAGAGAGAGAGTTAAAAGAGTGAGAAAGTCGCTAAGGATGCAAGAAGCAGAGAAAGCTGGAATTAAGAACTACTGTGCTAAATATCACCTAAAGATAGACCCTACCTTACAACTTCTCACTAACACAATTTCATGTCTAATGACACAAAGATTGTGTCACTTGACAGCTGATAATCAGGTACTCAAAAGCCCATTAGCATCTGCTCAATTACATACTGGCAGAACTGTGCATTCCTTACACATATCTGCAAGTGGCAGAGGAAAGGTGTGGCTAAAGAATCAAAACCTGGCATTTCTTAGTATAAACTACATCCAGACTAGGGGGACTTTTTAGCCTATCTGATTATTAGGAACGTTCATTAATATATTTGGGCTCAGATGACCTATGATTAAAAGGCTGAGGAGGAAATTGCTCCTGATCATCTCTCCTGTATATGTACTTCAGACCTTGTGGTCTTTTTATTAGTCAATTAACAAAACTAAGAGACACTCTCAACAAAGCAAACCTACCAGGAATTAGCAGAAAGTGTACAAAATTAGTGTGTGGCAGTGAAAATTATCTCTAGTAAAAGACTTCTGGGAATAAATTTAAGCTCTTCAGAGTTTCAGGTACCTATGGTTTACTCAAGTGCAATTGCTTACTACTAAATAGCATGAAAATCTGCACTTGGCACAGATACAGGCTCGAGGTTAAAGGAACAATGTCTTAGCCATTAACTATGATACATACCTGAGTTTAAGGCTGTCTGACAGAATTTCAGCTTCATCAAGAGCTTTTTTTAAATTTGTAGGTCCCAGAATTGAATGAAAATAATCCTAAAATGACAAGCATCACATCACATAAATATACAGTTTAACAATGCCTACCTCTATGCATATCAAGAGTCACTAATGTATGGAGAATTGATATTATAATAATATTAATGCTAAAAAAAAGAACTGGTTTGAATCATAATATCGTAATATTTTCCA
Source organism: Motacilla alba alba (assembly GCF_015832195.1). NCBI lineage: Eukaryota > Metazoa > Chordata > Aves > Passeriformes > Motacillidae > Motacilla > Motacilla alba. The sequence goes on from NC_052025.1 coordinate 10,749,807, forward strand.
TACAAACATGAGTTTTGCTTTCTAGCACTAATAAATAGAGGCTAGACAAGGCAACTTCACCAAAAAAGTCTGACTGCTAAAAATTACAAGAATATCTTTCCACGAAAAAATATTCACAGATCTGGCAATTTGTATAGTTCATACATAAAAAAACCCAAAAAAACCTGTAAAATATTAACACCAGACTTGTCAGAAAACAAGAAAGAAAAAATAGCAACATAAGTGAGACAGTTTACTTAATATCAATGTGATCCTTTGAATTGGAATGTGTATTAGTGTAATTCTCTGTACTTCTCATACTTTGACCAATGCAGAAGAGATCAGTCAGAAAGCTTTTATACCTGCTGCTGCTTAAAATCAGGTCTCTTTCTAATAAGGTTATAAACAGCCACATATTTCATGTATAGGATATAAGCTTTTTCTTCATCTCCATCCAGTCTGCTTTCCTCTGCTGCCTTGAAAATCTTAAGGGCACTCTGCACATAACTGAAACCAAAGAAGAAGAGTAAAGCACATAATTGTTGACTTGTCCTCAAACACCTTTTCATTACAAGATGCCATCTTAAGTGTTTACAGGTTTCACCCATATATTAAGCATTTGATTTTACCACCTTAATATAAAGCTTTCATTAAATATGAATTGCAATCATGTCCCTCCAAATAATGTTTATATTTGCTAGTTTGTTTACCAGCCTTATTTAAAGTCTTCCATAATTAAATACCATAGTGATATATGGAAAAAGGTACTCTTCCCTTCTAAGAATAACTTTCTTTCTAGGAAAAACTAAATCATAGTAAGACAAAATTAAATCACTGATTGTCTAAAAATGCTAGAGGCAAAGCATTCAGACACTTGCTAAAGGTTTTGTTATTTTTACAGATTTGTATTTATGTAACCTTTCTTCTAAGTATGCAGATTTTCATGGGCATTGTGCTCTGTCCAAGTCATGTTTTGGCAGTATGCCAAGTGACTTCTTAAGGCAGTAAGCACATCCAATGAGACAGCTGAGAGCCATATATGACTACTGAAGATTTTGTATCTAGCAGAAATAATGAAGGAAATTTAGATCCACTACAAATTTGTTCTGGAACCACTAATATTTGAAGTATTAATTCAAAATCAATTATAACATATATACCTTTTTGTACTGGTCTTTTCAGGTTTTACTTCAGTCTTCTTGTTGAGATCTTTCAATGAAGTAGAGAGGTATAGCTCCTTAGGTACAGATGCCACAGCAGGCATGTTAATATTATTACTTATGCCCCTTCTAGGATGTTACAGCTTCTTAGAAGTCTCTATTTTTCTGGAGGAGGAAAAAAGGGTAGGAAGAGCCAAATTATATTCCAATTACTTTTAGTATAGTAGTTATAGTTATCTGTGTAGGTTTATTACCTAATTTATCTCACCTTATGTGAGCTAGCAAACAGAGTGTCTGAACAATTAATAGTATAAATTAATCCTCTCAAAGTGACAGAATTATTTGAAATCACTTCAGATAATTGATCGAGAATGTCCAGCAATAAGGTGCTAACAGAAAAAAAAAAAAAAAGCAATGCTGACTCATGAATGTTCAAAACCATCATATCTAGCAAATTTATTCTACTGAAATGCCAGCAAGTATACTATAAAAAAATAGCTGACTCCTGTGTACTCTGCAAATACACATTACTCTCTCTGAAAAATGACTTCTAATGTCTTGCTAAGAGATAAGCTGAGAACAGGAAGGCTGCTACCAATAAAGTCTACTGAAACATTTTGGAAATCCTGTAGGTCTTCAACTCCTTGGTACCATTGACTTTGAGCTTTCATTTGAAAGTGCTCTCCAGGTAGCCATGAAATAGTTAAGCAGTTTGGTCACAAGGGACTGTTACATCATGTTATCTGAGATAGGGAAGTCCATGAAGTCTCCTGCAGACAGTCTAACTAAAACTCTTTGCAGCTAGCACGCAGTGAGCTATTTTAGCCTTGGGGGTGGCAGGGGAGGAACGAAGCCCCCTCACAAGCAAGAGGTGAGACATTCAGATGTGAGCAATACTGAAGGAATGAAAGGGGACTCATTACAAGACAGACACTCAAATGATATCAGCAAGAAAGTTATTTCCTAGTAGAGAAAAGCCACGTGGCTTTTGACAAGATGAAGGTAGAGCATTTCTCGTTCACTCTCAATGTGATCAGCATCAAGTGTGACCAAAAAAAACCAGCCAGTGACCTCAGAGGGAAGTTTCATCTGACCAAATTGATCAGTAGCTGACTGCCACTCAATGAGGTAGTCCCAATTTCCCTTCCTCTTTCTCATGCTGTTCTGGTACTTCTCCAAACTCTTTTTGAGCCAATTCAGCCTGCTGAAGAAGCAGAAAGGCTATATAGCTTGTGCAAGGGCAGCAGTTGGCATGTGCAGTCAAGAATGAGAAGCGAAGGTGGGAATGGGATCCCTTCCCAAGGCTCAGAGCTGTTGTACTCCTTGAAGTGTTACTGCACAGGGTATTGCCAGGTTGACTCTTGTTGGTCTAGGAACTGGTTATCAAACAAAGACACTAAGTTAACACAAACCTTTGGTGTAATGTCTGGTATGCCAAGGTCAGACTAAACAGTATCTAGCAAAATAACTTACTGCTCGAACACAGATGCTGTACTTGCTAATTCCCTTGATAACTAGGTATCAGCTTTTTAAAACTGAAAAATTTGTTTAAAATCCTCTCTTAGTAGACTAATTTCCAGATAATTCTATAAAGTTATAAAGTAAGTACTGAAGTCTTCAAATACTATCTTTAATACATAGAATTAAAAACACATCCCATACCTCACTCATCCTAAAACATTGTCTTTTCTATATGATGTGTCATTCATTCAATTGTAACTTTCAGGGAGATACTTAGGAGCTGAAAACAAGGCAGATAATTCATTAGAACTGCATGCACTAGAAACAAAACACAGACATTCCGTGCCCCAAAGAAAACCTTCACAGTACAAAAGCCTTTTAGCATAAAACAAAGACATACTTTTTGCAACCTCATAAAGAGAGGCTTCACTCTTATTAAGATTTTAGTATTGCTTGTCTCATTCTACCTTCAGAGCATGTCTTTACCTGGCTTTTTTTTTTTCCATGGAACTGTAAATAGACTTTTCCTTTGAAGCTTTTAAGTCCTTTCCAAATATATCTTCAATGTTTGCTCTCTTATGTAACCAGTATTTTCTTAATCTTAAGTGGCAGCATTTGGTTGTGTTCTGACAGAATATTGTAACTAAATACGCAGTCTGAATAAGATATGCACATAGCATTAGAGTGCTGTGTGCATATGAGCAAAAATAAAGCTCAAGATTATGTGGAAGATGAACCATTTAATGATGTCAGTAAATTCTCAAGTGTTGCTGACACACCTTGAAAAGGGCAGATCTGGAACATCATCTATACAAATACAGAACTAGTAAATAAAAGCCACCTCTGAGCTTTGGTCTGAAACAAAAATTGTCTTTCCACATTTTCCTACAGTCACTTAAATTATAACTGCAGGTCTTTAAACTGCCATGCAAGTTCACTGCTGAACTTTTATTTTCTGATTAAATGAAACTTCTATACCTTTTTTAAAACATGAACATCTAACCATAGTATCTGATGAATAAGGTATTACCTTTGACCTCCCACAGCACCACAATTCATACAATATACTGCAGTGAAATAAGAAAGAATGGATAAGGAACAACATTTTCTAAACTTCTTAAAAAATCAAATTCTCAACTACATACTTCATCGAAATACACCCAGCATATGTGGTAAGTTGATATGAGGTTTCAGCTGCAGTTTCTAAGACATTTTTCTATACATAATCTTAATTTTGGATCTATAACTAACATCTTCCGGTTTATGCATCACAAATGCCCCAAGTGGATTTTAGTTACTACAGACTGACCATTGTTGACTGCTCAGTCTTAGCTTGTAAGGACCCTTAAAATTTCTTAAGCTTCTACTAAATGTTAAGATGTGCATTACCTTAATTTTCTTCATATTCAAATGAACATGGTTTTATTTCCTTAATTTTTGAGCAAGCTTTGGGAAGACTGTAATTTCAGAGTCCAAATCAGCTCCTTCATTGATAAATACTGTCATCTGATTTTGAACACAATTTTTTTGCAGCTATCAGATTCCTAACTGGCCTAGTCTCAGTGGAGGAATCCAGCAAAATCCAGTTGCACAAATACAGTTTGGAACTAGTCAACATCAAAGAAAACTGGATCATAAACCCATGCATACAGGGGACTGAAGAAGTTGTAATAGCTAAATCTACTTTTAGTCAACCCTATGAGGAAGAAGCTATTCCAGGTTTGTCAACTTTTATCTTAAAAATTAAGATCAAACTCAAAACCTGAGACCTTTTCTAGCCCCAGCTGAAGCATTATTTCTGGCCCCTTCTTCATACCTATGAGTGCTGAAAACAAGGCCAATATCCCTAAATATAAGTGAAGTCATGCTTATATGATTATAGGCATTTGACATACTTAGAATGGATAGTTTTACCCTGACAGAGAAACATACCTGTTGGTAACAGGTTTTTCAACATCTAATTATCATGCCAGTTTCACTAAGGATATGAGTAAGCTTTAAGTGGAATGACTACAGAAAGAACAACGCACTGAAGCAGTTACACTGCAAGCAGTGCACACACTAAAACATTGTGAAATACTGACACAAGTAATGTGCATCACCAATTCAGGTATGTAATAAAGTATTATTCACTTACTTATTTTTGTCTATAGCACTTGAGCAAATGAGAAATGGATTTCTCATGAGCATTAAGCTACTCAGTTCCCTCAAAATTAAGTTTTACTGTCTGCACTTAGTACACAAGAGTTGGTTTTGCTAAGATTATCAGTTTGAGTCTAGAGACCGAGAATTAGTCAATGACTGAACTACACAATCAATCAGCATATTCAGTTCTGTGAGTCCTCTAGCTCTCTTCCAGGCTCGGCTACTGTTAATACTACAGGCCTTGGTCCTGTAACCTAATGTGCATAGGATGATTGTAACTACTGGGGCTTCTTATGGCAAGCTCATTATGCTCCCAGAGAGTCTCCAAACTTTCACCATTCTTCTGGTTCCAGGGCAATAACACACCAGGAGTCTCTCTCCAGGCACGTACCGTGCTGAAACCTGCACCAACCCGCACTGCCAAGCCTCGCAAGGACTCTCTCCTCTCCACGCAGTGAGAAAACCCTTTGACAGACAACCATCCAACAGTTTCACTGATACCGAGGGGAAAGAAAGACACTATAAAGTTTCTAAAATACACTGGGTTTTCTGCAGGAAGTTTGAAAGTTATTCCATCTAAGTAAAACCACAAATAGTTCCACTTGTTATTTAGATAAATGAACATTTACAAGGCGTAGGCAAACAGCAGAGGTGATAAGAAGCCGGGGAGGTGACGAGGAGGCAGACAACTCCTTCAAGTTTCTAAGCGGGCGGTCAATAGCGCTGCGGCGGCCCGGCCGGGCTGTGGCAATCTCCATGACACCGCAGCTCGCGGGCCGCAGGAGTGCGGCACTCTGGGAAGCGCCGCTTCCCTGCCATCTTCCTCCGGCCGCTCTCGGGCTCGGCGGCGGCTCCGCCGGCCCCGCTCGCTCCTCACCCCGGCCGGGCTAAGGCTGGGAGACTGCGGGCTGCCCAAGGTCACACCGCCGGCTCCCCGCCGTGCCAGGCCCGACTCTCCCGGCGCGGCCCAGACCGGCTCCCTGTCCTCCGCAGCCCCTGGAGGGCCGCTCCCCCCGCACGGCGGGGCTGGGCCCGGGGATCCCTCCAAGGGCGCCCGCCCCCCCGTCGGAGGGAGCCCCCCTGCCCCGCAGGCCTCGCTCGCCGCCGGCCCAGAGCCGCCCCGGCCGCGCACTCACCGTCGCGGGGACTCGCCGCCTCCGCCCGCCGGCCCGGGGCAGGCCCATGTCCGAGCGCGGCCGCCGAGGAGACGCTACGCGGCCATGGCTGCTGGGGCGGAACTCGGCGGCGTCCCTCCCTCCCTGCTTCCCTCCCTCCTGCCGGGCCCCGCTCCCCGCGGGGGCGGGGACTGTCACGGCCCTATCCGTGCCGCGGGGCCGGCTCGGGCCGTGCGGGTGCGGGGCGGCCGTGCCGCCGGCCCGCGGACCCTGCGGGGCGCGGCAGCGCCGGGGCGGGCGGGGGACGCCGACCCACGGCCGCCGTGGAGCTGCCTCAGAGCTGGGGTGGCTCCGGGGGCGGTGTGAGAGGAGGGAGACGCGGTGACTCGCCCAACACCACCCGCCGGCTCTGGGGAGCGCTCCGAGGGGGCGCGAGGTTACCTGCCGTGCCCTGCCGGCCCCCATGAGCTGCTGCCCCGCCGGACCTGGCTCCTCGTCTTGGGAGCGGGAGATTTCTTACTGTGCCCAAGGCACCAAGAGCGGGCTCTGGGGTCTGTCACAGTCTGTAGGACATCCCAGTGTTTGTATGGGGTGTTAAACTGGCTCACTGCACTGTGCAATCTGGTGTGGGAAAGCGAGACACCTCTTTATAAACATATCTTATTTTTAATTTAGAGAAAACTGGATTGATAGGGGACACTCCAAGTTTTCTGTTAATGACAGTGTTTTCTGTGCGTCTTGTATTACTACAAGCATCGTATCTCAGGGATGGCAGGTATGTGTGGCCGTGCTGGTACAGTGATGCTGGGAAAAGGGGAGAGGCTGGTCGTGCCGTGGAGATTTTAAACAAATGGAGAAGATGCTCTGTGCTGCCACAATCCTGGCCTGTCCCCTAACTGTGTTGGAGGGTGAGGGGATTCAACAACTACATTTCAACCTGGTACTCAGTTTTGCCAATGGAAATGTCTTGTGAGTTTCCATCAGTGACTTTAGAAAACATGGAGATGCCTGTCTCCATGTAGCCTTCCAAAATACTTCTGGAAGCTGAACTGTATCACAGTACCTAGTGGTACAGTAATGTTGGTTGGTACTGGGCACATGAAAGGCTCAGACAATTTCTCCATCTGTAGTTTGCAGGATGTGTCAGTGTTCAGGCATGTCAAAGGTTTGGGAGAAATGAGAACAGTGATACGTCTCCTTTATTGTGCGGAAAGGTGAATACCAAAGTAAGTCAATAGATTCCAACAACTTTAAGCTGAACTGAATATTAATAACACCACGCTCTTGTAAGTGCCTTTTTCAGACCTGCTGTACGTGTTTTAGCCAGGGTGGGTGATGCCAGGTAGTTATGACAAGATGGAAGGGTTAAGTCCAGTGATGTCAGAGCTTGGGATGTGTACAAATTAATGTTGACTCTCATACTCACTGCTGTCCAAACTGGACTCAGAGAACCCCTTTATTTCTCTTATATGAAAAAACTGTGTGATACAATCTTTGGTTTTACTTGGAGGGGCAAACTCCAGCCATATATAGAGAAGTGTTTGGGGAGGAGCTGCCTATGCAATTAGCTTTACCCCACTCCGGAGCTTGTTAAAACATGCTAATAATGTTGATTAAGTTATAACATGCTGTGGTTGCCTCAGGTTAGAACACATTTTCCTATCAGCACGTATGCTCTTGTGTAGCAGTATTAAATAAATAAAGAAAATAATTTCAGTAGAAATTGGTGTGCTTTTCAGTGGAATGTATTAGATTATTTAGCTAAAAAAATTTACATCTTCTACAGCAGGGTAAAATAGAAACCATACTTTACAGATGTGAAATGTGTTCTGACTTGCCTACATCAGATATCCAATGTCTCTCTCTTACATGTAGTTTTGGTGAATCCCATAAAAAAAACTAGACGTGATTATTTTGTGATCATAATAATGAAAACTGATATACAGTGCTAATGGAATAAATGCAGACTGCATTCTTCACCTCTATGACAGATTGTCAATAATGTCAGGAAAGTTTGGCTTTTCTGTAGCACTGCTGCTAGCACCACAGTCTTCCTGTTTTATTGGCACACGCCTGTGAGGACATTGTAACATTTTCTGTGTCTACCGTTACTGCCTAAATGAAAATAACAATACATGCTAAATCCTTGTTGAGAGACGCAGATGCTTGTCAACAACGAAAGAGAAGTGTGCTGAAGGTTGGATTTAATGTTTCCATGCCCTGGGTGAGCAGTGGCAGCCCCGAGGTGCTTGAATTTGTTCTCTAGTGCCGCCTTCTGGCTGAGCACGCCTGGAAAAAAACAGTCCACAGGTGACAGGAAGGAACGGTTACTCCTTGGAATATTCTTATTTGTATTTTGTACAAAGTTACATTAGGTAGGCCAAAGGCAAATAATAATGGCTCTGTAAACAGTGTTATAACAGGTTTCCTCTGGTTATCTAGTGGGTGTTATAATCTCCAAAACAACAGACTGGAATTTTGTCACTGGTATGTTTTCCTGAAGGATGACAATTATGAGATCCATGCTTCACAGTAGCAGATGTATGACTTGGAAGAGCTGTGGGGAGAATGTGAGCACAAGCATTTTGCATTGTTGAAGCAAAACTAGGACAGAAATGTTTCAGGGCCTGGGCTGTCAGGTTCAGTACCAGCCTGGGACTGAAGGCCAGAGCCCTCTGAAAGAGCATCAACAACCGAAGACTATTTTGGAGCTGTCATCCTATCAAGTCCTATTTCTATGATCCCAAAGTATAGTTTCCCCCATATTTGCAACTGGTGAGGCTACACCTTGAATACTGAATCCAGTTCTCAGACCTTTTAATTTAAGAAGATTTTTGGGCTGGAGCAGGTCCAGAGAAGGGCAATGAAACTGGTAAGGGACCTGGAACACAAGTCCTGTGAGGAGCAGTTGAGGGAGCTGGGGTTCAGCCTGGAGCCTTCAGGTTCTCTACAACTCCCAGATACGAGGTTGTGGCCATGTGGGAGGGAATTAGTCTCTCCCAGGTAACCATTGCAAGAACAAGACAGTTTTGAGTTCCACCAAGGAAGGTTTAGGTTGGACATTAAGAATTTCTTCACAGACAGGGTGATTAGACATTGGAACAGGCTGCCCAGGGAGGCGGTGGAGTCGCCGTTCCTGGGGGTGTTGAAGGGAAGACTGGATCTGGCACTCAGTGCCGTAGCTCTAAGCTGACACGGTGGTGTTGGGTCACACGTGGGACTCTTATGGTCTCTGAGGCCTTCTCCAACAGACTTGATTCCGTGATTATCTCTAAAGCTCTGCCTCAAGACAGGCAAGACAGCGAAGTCCATGCTCAGAGAGCGTACCCTCGCCTGGGAGCAAAAGCACAGCTCCAACAGCCAAGAGGCGGGAAACGCAAGCCCCACCACCCTGTGTCACAGAGTAACCCGGGATAGCGACCCCTGTCCTTATTCCATAAGCAGCCTCTAGGGAGGCCACCCGGGCCCGCCGAGAGCGCGGGGCCGGCCCTGCCCCCGCCGGGCGGGCAGCGGAACGGAACATGGCGGGGCCCCTCCAGCCCGCGCTTCCCCGCCTTTCCCCGCGGCGGCGCGCATGCGCGCTGTGCGGCGGCGAGGCCGTATCCCTCCGCGCGCCCCTTTTCCCTCGATGTCTGTGTTAATAAGGTAATTCCCGCGCCCATGGTAAGTGCCGGGCGCCCCTCCGGGCCCGCCCGGGGCGCCCCGCGCCGCCTCGCGCCCGCCCGCGCGCCCGCGGCGGGGCAGAGCCGCGCGGAGCCGCGCCACTCCCCTCCGCCCGCCGTGTCCCTCCGCCGGGCGCGGCGCGGACTCTCGTGTGGGGCTCTCGGCCTGCGGAGCCCCGGGTCGGTGCGGCGGCGGCGGCGGCGGCCGGGCCGGCAGCACGGTAAGGGCCCGTCCCCGCGCCCCGTCTCTCCCTCACCCCCCCGGGCCGGCCAAGCTTTTCCAGGTCAGTCTTCGCCTTTGTATAGGGCCCTGTTACCGGATGTGGAAGTTGATCTCTTCGCTGGTAAAAAATAATTCCACTTCCCCCGGAACCCGGCGCCGCGGCTCCCTCCGCAGCGCCCAGCCCAGCCAGGATTTCCTGTCGGGGAGAGCGGGCGGCCGGCCGGCCTTCCGGGGACCCCGCCGCGCGGGGGGCGCGGGCGGCGCGCTGGGCCCCGGCGGCGGCCTGGGCGGCCCGCGGGGCGCGGGCGAGCGCGACGCGCCCGGCGAGGGCCCCGGGAGCTGAGGGGCAGAGCGGGGCTCGGCTCGTCCCGCGGCTTTCTCCGCCGGGCAGCGCGGTGTGGGCCGCGTGGGCACGGTCCCGAGCCCCGCGTGGGCCGGGGGGGCCGGCGGGGCCGCGGCCCGGGCTCCTGAGGCGGCGGGGCTGCGTGCGCGAGCTTGGCGCCAAAGGTGCCCTGGGGAGAGGCGGCTCGGGCGGGAAGGGAGCGGTTTCCCCTCCGCAGTGCCCCTCACCCGGAGTCTGTAACTCTTGCTTTGGATTCTTAATAAAGCGTATGATGGGAGCATAAAAGTGGGATACGATATGTTAGTGCGGATTGTCGTTTGTTTTTTGTTTTTTTTTTTTTTTTTTCTGATTTCCCTAAATAGTCGAAGTAGTTTCCGTTGGTGGGACACTGCTGGCACGTCGGTGAAATCCCCTGTAGGAAGTTGTCTGTGGTGGTTCTTAAGGCATTTGTGTATTTTCCTTTAACCTGCTTGCTAAGGTGGTTTTGATTTAAGGGCGAATGCCTCGTAGTAGAGTTAAATGTGCTCAGAGTTGTGAATGCATACCCTGTAGTTCTGCCTATTTTAAGTTGTTACTTCTGAATTATTAGTAAGACTGTGCAGTTAGCTGAGTTTTTATGCATACAAGTGTTTGTAAGAGAACATAATTGTGCCATGTGAGTAAAGTTAAGAGTATATGTGGCAGATCAGCATACTCTAAATAGAGACTCTTGTTCATGACCTACTTTCTTTGCTGAAAACACTTTGTTTTCTAGTCGGATTTTTTTTTTAGGCCTGTGTGCCAGACAGAAACTGTCGAGGAAGATTCCTCGTGATAAAACGGATGTTGTAGGTACGAGGTGGATGATTTTTATTTGATGGTATTTTCAAGCTTAATCAACCTGAGACAGTCTCCTAAGGCTGTGGTACAGTTCAAAGGCTACATCACAAGCCCTTGGATTCTTCATGTCAATCACAGCTGCTGCAAATTAACCTTTTTGGTATCTAGTGCCAAATTTATTTGTGAAAACTGTGTAGCTTGTTGGCAGTGCCAGTCCAAATCTTGGTGCCAATGGTTCACCCTTGTTGCATAACACTCTTTAGATGTTCCAGATCATGGCCAAATCTGTACTCTCCTTTTTTTATGCATACAAAAAATGATGTAGAAAAGTCTTATTTTATTTGAGTTGAGTTCATTGTTGATTAGTGCTTATTTAAGTTAATGTGTGAGCATAGTAGGAGGACAGACCTGCATTAATAACAGGCCTGGCTGTCTTTGCCACTAAGCTATTCAACAATGTTTGCTTTTCTAAGATCAGGTATTTTTCACCTGATGTATGTCTGACATGAAGGTCGTGTTGCTGTTCAAGCAAACTAGAGAAAATTTAATTACAAATACAGCAGAGGAAAGCAGAAAGCACTGGAATTAAAGCTGACAGATTACTTTTCACTATCGTGATAGAAATGTGGATAGTCTAAGCCTGTGATATTTATATTAATATTTGAAGTATTGCTTGTGAAATCATTGTCAAAAGATGTTTGATTCACGTAGGAAACCAGACAGGAACTTTTTGAGTTTATGCATGTGAGTTGCTATAATCAGTGGTAATCGATATGTACGTTAAAATGATTCCAAACTCTTCATGAGATGCTAACTACTCTATGCTGTACTTCAAAATATTATTGACCTTGGTTTGGACAGGCTCATAAAATTAGCTAGAAATGGCTATTCTGAATTTGTGGCAAAACTGTGAGATGTTGAAATCTGTAGGGTGGTAGCATTTTTGAAGGTCAGGTGTGGGGAAGCAGGTTAAATTGGCTTTTTCTTAAGTAGTGGAAAGGAAAACACATTCTCAAAGGGTGTTATGTTTCCAGATGTAATGGATGTGAGAGATGATGGGTCTCCAGCCATCTTTTAAGTGCAATTCTTCCATCTGACACTTGAGCAGGGAAAGGTGTTAATGAGCCTTTAATGGAACTTTGTGATTCCGAATCCTTATCAGAGACACGGCTGTATTGATTCGGGTACCTTTGATGAGTTGCACTGCTGCACTCCATGCTCCTCCAGAGTAAGGATGTCCCTTTCAGGAGTGCACCTTGGGACAAACACTGGGCTGGGAGATCTCCATGCTGCCAGATGTTCTGCAACAGCTGTTTTGGGCCTGTTGATCTTGACCAGCTGATGCTCAGCACTGTGGTAGAAGAGGAACAGGTCTGGGTTCTTGGGGGCAGTACACCACTCTGAGAGATGCTGCAGCATTTTTAGCCAAACTCGATTTTAATTTGGACTGCAGTCTCTGCTGCTCTGTTGTCTGTAGACTGTGGTGTGGTAGCCAGGCATCCCAAGTTGCCAGGTTTTTAGCTCCACTTGCTTCCCACGGAGCCTATTTCACACACAGTTCCAGCTAAACTCCTGTTGAGTGCTATTCTACACCCTTCTGGTAACAGTGTGATCTTCAGAGTTTTATAGAGTGTATAAAAACCTAAATCTTACTAAGATAAATGCGGAACAGTAGTATAATTTTCCTTTGAACAGAAGTAAAATAGCCATAATAATTTGATGTTATTTTTAATTACCCGTTAATTGTGGCATCTGGCTAATGATACTGTGCAGAATACTTTGCAGTAATGTGGAAGTTCAGGAGTTGATTAAACCACAGAAGTCTAAACCCAGCAGAAGCTCTTCCCTATTTACTCAGTTGTAGAGAAAACCCTCTCTTCACACATTTGTGTAGGAGCTCTTAGAAGTCTGAAAACATTATCACATTGCCACAAGAGTAACTCCAACAGTCTCAAGTCTTTATTTCAGAGCCAGTGATGTTTTTATTCTCCAAAAAAGTCCTCATGCAAAGTGTTACACAGCTGTCATGCTAGCAGAGCTTGATGGAAATGACACAGTGAAGAGAACCCTCGAACACTGTTCAGCAGAATTGATTTTAGCACTGTGGAGTAGCAGCAGACTGCTCTTTGAAATAGCAATCTCATTTCAATTTGAAATGTATTATTGTATCTTGCTTGCGATAGTATCACTGCACTATTGTAGTGTTGCTGAGCGATCTTGAGAGAGCAGCAGGAAAGGTTTTCTGGAATGGGAGGTTGGGACGCTGCAGACCCTTCTCGCTCCGTCCCAGGACTGTGCATGAGTATAGGGGAGGTTGAGTGTGTTGTCACTGGGGAGTTTCTTACAGTACCAGTCCTTGGAATGGGCTGCCAAGTGGAAATCAGCTTTGGGTTGACTACTCTTCAGAAATTTTGTGAGTGCCCCTATTCATTGGTTAAAAGTGACGAAACATGCATGAGTTTTGTGGGAAATGCCTCTTTGCTGCTGTTAGTGCATTAGAGATGTGTAATGAGATTTTTATTATTTTAGTTGAACAGTGGAATTTTGCGAGTTTTTTTCTTTTTTCCACTAGATGGCCCAAGCATGCTTCCAAGTACCCCATGAGAACTGAAACTTAATTCATTTCTCTTTTAACTGAAGTAAAAACTCTACATTGTGAGGCATATACCAACCTGTGTGATGCTTGGTGTTTGTTTAAAATACGAACATCTTATATCAACCAAGAGAGTGTTGGTTAATGTTAGGAATATGTGGTAATGAAAGGTTATTTTTTGCTTAATTAGAATATTTTTTATCAAGTGTAATATAAAGCTATTAATTTTGCATTGAGAAGAGAACTGGTGCGCTTTCATTGACTGTGCTCCGCAGTAATTCAGGGAGTTCATGGAGGCTCTGAACAGGTGTTGGTCTGAAGTTTGTGCCTAACATCTTCTGGGAGTGAGACCAGTATTTTGCAGGCCACCATAATTGATTTTTTTGGGGGGTGGCTTGAGTTTTGCTGCATAGGGTATTCATAACAGCTTTGCAGTTCATTTCAGTAGCGTATAGATGTGGGCAGTTGGTTCTGAATAGGCTGCTAAATGTGCAGACTAATTCAGTTTAACAGACACTAAGTGTAACTTGTTATCATGAGTGTCTTTTTGGTTAGTGGAGGAAGATGGATATATACTGAAGGCAGCTCTTCGTGCGGGTGGTTGGACACTGGAATGAGGCTGAAGAAGTGGTAGGATGTTCATCCACAGAGAGACATTCAAAACTCAACAGGACTGAGCCCTGGGCCAGCTCTGACTGGGATATTGATCTACGTGATCTTGAGATGTCTCCTTCAGCCTTAATTATTCAGCAATTCCAAAATGAGATTTTATTAGTTCCTTTGCTCTACTGCTGTTTAAACCAAAAATAAATGGAAAATGGATAGTTGTCTTTCTGAGCTAGTTGTAACCTCAGTATTTTGAATTAACTTCCAGCTTCCCTTTGCTTCTGAGGGCCTTGATGTGGTGGTATTCGACCACCAGAAAAAGGATGTCTGCCTGTGAGCGTACTTTTCCTTTTGACTTGCAATCCCCACTGGGGGGAAAAAAAAAGCCATTTAAAGGGAGTGCTCTATTCCTGCATTTTCTGCTGCACTTGCCAAGTGCCATCTCTTGCCTTATGTTTGGTATTATTACTTCTAGTGTCTCTTTTTAACAGGTATGACAGATTTTTTCTAATTCCATTTCTTAGCATATTTCCTAGATTTTCTCTTTTGCTCTTTTCCTTTATGGAAAATAGACAGCTGTTGTCCCTTCCTCTGCATCTGACTGGATTCCTTTTTTCCTTCCTTTTCCCATTGTTAGTATTTGTCCTGTCTTGCCACCTTCCTGCTTCTCTTCCCTTTTCTGGCTGGAGACAAATCAGGGTGTTCACATGTACCAGAAGGATGGACATAAATGGAGTATTTTGGTGACAGGAATATTGCTGCCTGCACTCAGTTCTGTAGACAGAGGTAATCTGCCCTAGTTCACAGCCCTACTGATCTGTGTTCTGTACTGCATTTGCAGTATTTTGGTCTCCGTTCTACTTCCTTCCAAAGTCAACAGCTTTCAGTTGATTATTGAGCAATGTGCCAGTTGAGCCAGGTACAGAGAAGTTTCTAAAGATACTGTTTTTGTGACAGATTTGTATGTTTAATGGGATTTCTTTCCTGGACTGATACACTCTTCACTTTGTGTAGGACATTGGCTGCATAGCTCACAACTGCTGTTAATAGTAATGCAGGCTTAACTTTATTTGTGACTGGAAACTAAACTGATGAAAGCAATTCCATTTTTAGCATCCTGGTAGTGGAAAATATAGCTATAGGTATACTAAAATGTTAGTAGTAGTATTTTTTGGTTAGTAGCATAAGTTACGGTTTAGTTGTAAATTTTTTTACCGAACAAATTTAATAGCAAGTATGAAATGGAGTGAGTTTAAAAAGTTGTGATTTAAAGATTTAAAAAGCAAATCTTTGATGTAACAGAAACAGGTGTAATTTCTCTACGTGTATTATATGGAACCTTGGTGTAAAAGGGACGTTACCCAATCATGATGTGAAGGTTTTGCAGCTAGTATCTCAGTCAGGTCTCAAAACTTTGCACTTCATGTGTTTTTAGTAACTGTAGATGGTTAAAGCAGGAAGTAATATTTGTTTTCAGGCAAAGGTTTTATTTAATGTATCCGTTGTATGTAGGACAATAATATGCTTATTGTGTTGTTTTGCGTCTGGGGGTACAGAAATTCTATTTTAGGGTGAACAAAACCAGTGGTGGACAAGATGTCGGAAAGGTGTTGTGTTTCATACCTACCTCAGTGCATTTACATAGTGGTACCTCCTAAATACATGCAGGCATTTTGGATAAGTGGATATAGTGCCTTTGGGTGCATGACATAGCAGCCTTGATGTAGAACCGTTTGAAAGCTGGACCAAGCTGCAGAAGGTTGCAGTATCAGGTGAGAACTTTGAAACCACCTTCTGCTATAAGAAGTGTTCATCCAGTTCAGTTTAAATTTTGTTTAACTTTACAGCTACAGTGGTTACAGCATTGTCATACTGAAATCTCCACACCAATATCAGTTCTGTTTGGTTGGCAAAAGTAATTCTAAAATCAAACTGCTTATTGCAATCAATAAAGCTTGTTCTCGTGGCTAAAACTCCAGTTTCTGAACTTTTCAGAGTAGCTCAAAAATAATAATTAAAAAAAAAAGAAAGGCAACATGTATGTATTTAAAATTGTGTTAATGTTATTATTTTGTCTTTATATTCCTTTATGTTCTTCACTAGATGTCACTAGTAGATTTGGGAAAGAAACTTTTAGAAGCTGCTCGAGCAGGTCAAGATGATGAAGTTCGCATTTTGATGGCAAATGGAGCACCTTTTACCACAGACTGGGTAATGACAACTTTTGCAGTGGAGAAAGTAAATTATCTTACTTTTCTCACCTGAAGAAAGAAATACTATTCTTACAATTTAGCATTTATATTACAGTTCTTCTTGGAATTCTGCATTCACATCATCTAATGTCTAATTCAAAATTAAACTTGTCTGTTTCTTCATGTGACCTCCTACTGATTTTAGTAATGGACTATAAATGAGCTCATTCTGGTGATTTTCAAGATGAACTTTGGAATGGTTAATGGGAAAAAAGCAGCAATCATTCTCCTAGTTACTGTGTTTATGCACTTAGTATAGTAAGAGGTCTAAATTATGAAAACAGTCCTAACTACCTAATATGTGGAGCTGAGAATTCCCTGATACAGAGGTACTGAGTTGTCTTTTGGACATGCTGATTTTTGAATAGGTTGTACAGAGAGGAGAGGTACCCAGAATTCCTAGGGTATTTACAAACTTTTAAGAGCCTTAATCTGCTTAGTGACCTAACTTTCAAATTAGCTGTTTTGAGCAGAAGGTTGAACTTAATTGACTTCCAAAGGTCCCTGTTCACCAACACTAAAAATGGGATTAGACCCCTTGAAATGTTACATGTCAAAAAGACAGAAAAAGCAGAGTAAAAAGAAAGCAACAACAAACTTCCCTCCCCCATTCATATTCTGTAAAAGCCTCAACAGCTTCACTCCTTGAGACTACAAGGGAAAATGGTTTTGAAGTGGTGGCTTGACACCTGGGTTTGTTATCTTCAGAGTAAGAAGAAATGCTTTGTACTGACATCTGTTAGATCTGCATGCTTTGTGTTCCATTACAGCTGGGAACATCTCCACTTCATCTAGCAGCACAGTACGGACATTACTCCACCACGGAAGTGTTGCTGCGAGCAGGTGTGAGTCGGGATGCCAGAACCAAAGTGGACAGAACTCCATTACATATGGCAGCATCAGAAGGCCATGCCAGCATAGTAGAAGTCTTACTTAAGGTACAAACTGCTGAAACAAGTCTGAAGTGGGGTTATTGCAATGGTTTATGATCAGATATTTGCAATTTGCTTTTAGTCATGAAACCAGCATTGAAATTACATGTATAGTTACACTGTGTGCGTGTGGAGCTTTGTTTTCCAATTGAACTGTAATTTATTTTACATTAAAATCATCATGATTTCAGGAATTATTTACTGCTGTTTCAAAATAAGAATACTCCCTAATTTGATACTGTGTTTACTAATCGATTTTAGAAGTAAGATGTACTTTAGGGAATCTGTAATCCTTTTGAGGTAAATTATGTATTTGGTAGGTAGATTGGATTACTTTTAATAAATAAGTAAATGTAAGATAACAGGGCATTCCTCATGAGAAAAACAATTTAGGGCTTCATTCTGTGACCAGCATTATTTAATTCAGATATTTCTAATGACATAATTTATGCAATGATCTTGTTTGTAGCATGGTGCTGATGTCAATGCAAAGGACATGCTCAAAATGACTGCACTTCACTGGGCGACTGAACATCACCACCAAGAAGTTGTAGAACTCTTGATAAAGTATGGAGCAGATGTTCATGCTCAGAGTAAATTTTGCAAAACAGCATTAGATATTGCTGTAGACAATGGAAATGAAGACATTGCAGAAATATTACAGGTAACTTTTAATTCCTCATGTTAAGGGAACTTGCAGCAAAGTACTTGATTACACATACATGTCATAAACTAAGCTTTTACTGTAGGAGCTGTGACACCATATATTGATAATGCCACACTCCAGTCTAGTTCATTACATAAAATGAGATTTATGTTAGTAAACATTATTATTACTTGGTCAAAGAACATTTTCACCACCTATAAAGTCAAGGCTCAGTATTCTTTATTTTCTTAAATTTGAGTGATGGAATACACAGAGGTAGGTGGACTCCTTACAACTGAGGTGTAAAAAAATAACTCCCTTCTCTGACCGTATATTCTGACTATCACCTAGTATTCTGTTAGCTTCATATATGGATATCAATTTCCTAGTTGGAGTTCAGACAGGACAGAAGAGATGCCAATTTTTCCAGAATTAGGAAAGCTGAGATTGAATTATTGAAGAATTAATTTTAATAGATAATCCTATGGAAATGCGTACTCCCTGTTCGATAGTGTTGTTAAAGGCAAATTAAGTGATAAATCTTACTGAGAAAAGAAAGAATGCAAAGCAAATGAAAAATACCATTATGCCACTGTATAAATCTGTAGCCTCCCTATGTCTTTAAATGTCTGAACTTCTGGTGTGTTCCTTTAGCCTCCTCCTGATTGTAGAAAGGGTGCAGCAAACAGAAGTTAGTAATAATTCATAGAAAGACAAAAAGAGTGCCATGTCCATTTCGTGGCAATTGCAAAGGTGTCAGAGTAGCTTTTCATGACATGTGTCTGCCCCAGCAGTCTTGGTTCTTCAGACTTCTCTTTTAGATAAGTGAGCTTGCGTATCTGCAAAAGAGCCTTGTCCTCATTGTTTACATAACTGGTAGGGAGAAGTAGTGGTGTGTTGTTAAACTCTTTCACTCCAATAGATTTTAACAAAAAAATAAGTTTCTTTTGTACTTGGAGATAGGACATGATGTGTGTGTATTGCATGAGTGTAATGAGGGAGCTCCTCCTTGTTTGTGTGAAGCGTGCAAGAATTCTAGCTCTTACACAAGGTCAGCAACTCCTTTATACCTGCAGTGGGAATAATGTTGTTACTTTTGTGTCCCAGATTGCAATGCAGAACCAAATCAACACGAATCCCGAGAGTCCGGACACTGTGACGATACACGCAGCCACACCGCAGTTCATCATCGGACCTGGAGGGGTGGTGAACCTAACAGGTCTGGTATCTTCTGCAAATACATCCAATAGAACAGGTATTTAGATACCTAAAGGATAGCTACTGGGATTTGATACTTTCACTGATTTTCACCAGTGGTAAGAATAGTTACCATATTCCTCATCAGTGTTTTTTGTGTGTTGTAAATACGTACATACCTAAAACAACAATTTTCACAGACATAAATGATCAGAAATTCTATTTGCTTAACAAACTTCACTTCAGAATAGCACTTCGGTTCAGCAGAATGCTGCTGAAAATGGAGTGTGTGCTGGAAGTTTCATTGCAATAAAAATAGAAAAAGGGACTTGCTGGTTTTAAATTTATCAGCTATTTTTTTTTCATCCTTCTAGATGAAACAGGAGTGTCTGCTGTACAGTTTGGAAATTCATCAACATCAGTATTAGCTACGTTGGCAGCTTTGGCAGAAGCATCAGCTCCACTGTCTAATTCTTCAGAAACACCAGGTTAGAAAGCTAAGTAATTTAAACTAATTTAATAAATTTAAAGTAGATAACTTCAAGTTTCTGTCAGCTTGTGAAGTAGTGCGGTAAATAATGATTCTATAGGTCTAGATAAGGAAGGAGAGCAAGGAAGGAATAATGACCATATTTTTGGGGCTACTTCTCCTTTTTTAAAGAATAGCTCCTTTTTAGACAAAATCTTCCCTTTTCTTTCAAGATTGGAAGAAGTTTTAGTCACATTTCCTTCCAGAACTAAAACCCAACACTGAGTTTGACACTGAAAGATCAGAGCTGTTTGCCGCAGCACCTAGTATTGGCACTTGCAATTTATACTTTTTTGTGACAGTGGTCTTTGTTACTGCTGAGCCTGTACTTGGAAGCCAAATCAAGGTCAATACAACACTACTTATTCATGTGGGAGTTGCTGTTTTGGTTTCCTGAATAAACACTCTGTGAATATTTAAGCAGTGTTATAGGACAGTAATCTCTAAACATAAAGATCTTCAGAAGACAATGTCTGCAATCATTATTTCAACTACAGAGTGATTTTTCTGTGTATGTTACATTGTAATTAACTTAAAAGATGAAAGCTTCAGAGTTTTATCTACCTTCTGTCATCTTGAACATCACAACACAGTCTATAGGGTTTTAATTTCATCTCTGTAGATAGAGAACATTCTAATGTCTGTTATTTAAATCAAAGGCTTTGCTTTTACCCTGACAAATTGAAAATAAAATACAGAGCTAGTGTTGTTGAGTTTCCTTGATTGTGGTTCCAATGATCTTGCTCTTTGTCTCAGCATCTTGTTGGATGGTAGCACAATACCCCATTTGCAGCATACTGTGCAAGCTGGGCTATGTGCTGTAGCTCTGAATGCAGGCTTTCCTTGTCCTACCTTGATTTGTAGAAGTGTTACAGAACTGTGTGAGTTCACTGCTTTATACTCATTATTGAATCATGAATTTGAAATAGTTGAGCTGGAATTTTTCACTTATATCTATAAAATTATATACATGCAAGGTTTGTTTTACTTCTTTAGCTTTATCTTTCTTCTTCGAAGGTGTAAAAATGATCAACTCTGCAGGATTTTTCCTTTAGTCTTGTTTTGTACTTTGTATAAGAAATAAAGTTGTTTGAAGTACTCATGGAGTACAGACAAAATTAAAGATTCTTTAGGGGCCCTTTAGTCTGTTACCATCTTGAAGACCATTATATTAAGTAGAGAAATCTAAGCTGGGTCCTAACATAGTGGCAAGGCATTGGTTGAGAAGTAGCTTCAAGGTAGTATTACAAGTTAATTTTTTAAAAATTCTGCTATTAGTGTAACTTAGTCCAGCTTGTTGAACGCAGAAGTTCATTGTGTTCCTAATAGCAGCTGCTGTTCTTGCTGACCTGTTAACACTGACCCCAAAGCATCAATTTTGAGTGGGGTATATCAATATTATTATATTGAGCAAGGATGGTGTTGCATGTGTATGTCAAAATGTGAGTGCTTTATGTTGGCCTGATGAAAGACTCTATTTAAAATATAATACATAGTAAAGTATTCATCAGGGGGGTCAAGTTATGAAAGTCATGGAATAAATGTTTCCTCAGCTGTAGCAAAATGCATTTGAAGTCATAAAAGTTTCATTTATAAATTGACTTAATTCCTTTACTAATCTGTTGCTAGTTGTGGCCACAGAAGAAGTTGTGACTGCAGAGTCTGTGGATGGGGCCATTCAGCAAGTGGTCAGTTCTGGAGGTCAGCAGGTTATTACCATAGTTACGGATGGCATTCAGCTGGGTAACCTGCATTCCATTCCAACCAGTGGGATAGGGCAGCCCATCATTGTGACCATGCCAGATGGGCAGCAAGGTGAGTGCACACTTGTATGATTCCAGCTTGAGGAGCTGTTTTAGCTACAGTAATAATAATGAATTTTAGGTGCAAATAGCTTGGACCATTTTGTGTACATCTATGAATTCTTATATTAGAGAAGGCTTAGACAAGCCTCTGCAGTTCGGTGGGTTAACATGTCAGCTGAGCCTCTGCTTTAGGAGAGAGAATAGAAGAATTACTAAACTATGGAGGAGACATGGAACATTTAAGAGAAAAGTGATAAGTTCTTGCCTTGCCTTCAGTAAGTTTGATTTTTGCAAACTCATTACAGAAGCTAGACAATGGAGTAAAACAAAAGCCTTCTAATTCTTACACTGTTGCATTGCTGGAAGTACTGTGAGGAGGTGAGGCTTGGATTTGGAAATCTGATGCGTGAAGCAATCTCTGCAAGTTCCATGGAGTGTCAGTGCACTGACACACTGACCTCACAAATGTCAGGTCTTACATGCCTGAAGTTTTAGAGTAGCACTGGCAGAACCAGTGAAGCCAGAGTGACACAACATTTTTTTGGGGCCATATGTACTTTGTAGAAGCTGCTAGTGTGATAAATCCTTTTTTGTCATGTGTATGCTTCGGGTGGTTTCTTTTAAAGTTCCCCTGGCACTATTTAGATAAAAATGCTCCCTGCTCTGGTTTCTTAATGAGGAGTCCCAGTGTGAAGCTTGAAGAGTTGTACAGAGGAGGCAAATTCTTTGGTTCACAGTCTGCCTGAGCTAGTACACCTTGCTATCATTATGAGTGAGTGGCTGTAGGTGGCTACTGAGGTGACAGTTACATTTATTTATCATATGGCTGCATGAGGAGTTAGAGTATGACTTTACTGAGAACCCTGATTTTCTTTTTCATGGCTAATAACTACTGGATTTCTAGATTACTTAATGTGTATTAATCAAAATAAAAGCAAGATTTGTTTTTATTCAAGAAATATTATATAAAAGTGGTCCGCTGCAGAAGTTAGAGTTGACAGGCTGGTGACTCTGCTGCAGTTCTCTGTCATGTCTGTTTACTCTGTGAAAAATGGCAGTGATATTCCAGAGCTAATTACTGTAGGCTTCAATAATGAGGAATTTTCAAGTTCTTAAGTAGCATACAAGCAACTAAAGTTCTTAGTAGATTTTCACTGAGCTTATCGTGCACTTTATTATATAGATGTGTTTTCACAAGCAAAATATCTGCATTTTTTGCTGTTAATAAAATTACTTAAATAATACAAGTTTTATGTAGTGTAACTATTGTTCGAAGTAAATGTGTTTACATGTACAAATACATTTTCAGTGTTAACAGTTCCAGCAACAGACATTGCTGAAGAAACTGTAATAAGTGAAGAACCACCCGTGAAGAGACAGTGCATTGAGATTGTTGAAAATCGTGTGGAATCTGCAGAAATAGAAGTAAGGAGTATATTACGTGATCTGTGTTGAACAGTGTTCAGGACTGAGATCTGGTTATGGTTTTTGTACTGTTCAGGAGTTTAATTTCTGTGTTAACACAGAATGAAGTGTATGAAACATTCAACTTGTTCAGTCTCTCTTGTAACTGAAATTAATTTGTAAAAAGAAAATAGGAGGACTGTTTGCTTGATCCTGTGGTCATGCATGTACAAGTATACTTGTTTAGGTATATGGGACCATTTTTTTTGTTTTTCTTGAAGATCACTAGCTGGTTTTTCAAACTGGGTGCTGATACGTTATCGAGTGACTTGACTCTTTCCGCTAGGAGTGAATGAGAGCACTGTACCCTCATCTTTCTGTTACAGCCATGTGCTTCTGATTGTGAGATCATTTTTAGCAGTGTTTCCTTTCCATTCATGATATCTAGATAACTGTTGATGGAAGTGTGAAACAGTAAGATTCTGTTTGGTAATTTTTATCTGTGTGGTGTCCCCTGCCTTTTTTTTTTTTCAATTCTGAAGCAGTTTATTACTACACAGCTTTGCACCATCTGTTTTTTTAAAACTATCCTGCAAAAGACCTAAGAATGTTGAGAACTCTTTCCTTTTTATATGACAAATGGATGTAGCTGTGCAGTTTCAAATGGTAGCTTTTTTTTTATACTAGCCACAAAAGGTCAACCATCTCATTCCTTTTCCTGTTACTTCTAACTGTGCTGACCAGTTTTGGTCAAAAGTTTATGAAAATTGCTGTCTGCTTTGACTAGACTGTAAGTTCTCATTTTGTCAACTCCATGATATTTCATTTATCAAAGGTTGTATTCTCCAACTTCTGTTCATATTATCAAATTGTGCCTAATTGAATACTTTTTGTTGTACAGTATGTGCTATATGTTATCCATGTCTAATAACAATAATTACCACCTCTCATCATTTACTTTCCATGTCCCTAAGTTGTTGCATCAAATACTTTTGGCCTTTGCAGCTTTGTGGTCATTACAGATTATCCTGACAGTTGAAATTTTCTTGCTGCATTTTTTAAAATGTATGACTGTTACAATAAAAGCATTTCTTTTGTTCACACTTTTAAAAATCTGCCTGAATTATTCATAAAGGAAATTACATTTCCTTAAGTATTTTAGTAATTCTGTTAAATGAATTTTTTAAAAATCCAGATTGATTAAGGGATAAATTGACCTGTTCTTAATTACAGATAATTGGTATAAAAATACCAAGAATTCTTTTAAGGGGATCACCAGTTTTATTTATATATGTTAAACATATTTCTCAAATATTGAAAGAAGTTGATTTAGATGAGTTACTTGGTCTTTTAAGTGGAAGTTTTGATGACTTTCTTGTCCTTGCCTGTACAACTGGAAATGCACATGCAGACCTCTGCCTCTGTGTGAAGGCCAGTTGTCTTTAGGGGCCTTGTGGTGGTTCACAGGGGTATGGTGCTACCTTACTTTAGTAGCAGTGGATACTGCTTACTAAAGTTGGTTCACTTCAAAGTTGGTTCACTTCTAATTTCTTCATCACAGACAGTGGTAGATACTTAAATTTGGAGTGGGATCCTTCCCCTCATTAAAGCATTTAAAAATATTTTAGCGTGTGGAAATACAGGAAACGTTTGTTTTGTTTGCCTCGCTCTAATTCATTCCTTTATTTTATTATAAAAGTTGATTCAAGGCCAAATGCTTTTTTTCAGCTGTTTTAAGTTCATAGTGTGTGAACAGTTTACTGTAGTGTGAAATCATTGTGGAACAACTAAAGCTGTAGTGGTATTTTAAAATTTTCTATTCTGGGTTTGTTAAGTTAAAACATTTCAGCTCATTTTGTAGATTGACAGCAGTTTTCCTAAGCAGTTTGATATTCTAAAAGGGATGGCAGCAAAAAAAACCCTGTCACACAGATACTCTGTTTTTCATTTTCATACATAATTCATTAACACATAGTGATCTTTATTTTCATTCCTTAATTTGACTGTTTCTCCCATGTTCCATGTTTGAAAGGTGACATGCATTAGAACCAGGACAATCATTTGATTAGACTAAAAAATAATCATAATTGTAAACTAATTATATTCATGGATTCATATCCTGTGTCTTTGTGTTGTTTACAAGAGTGGTTGGTTATTTTAGTTATAAGTGTTCCTATTGTCAATGAAAAGTTACGTGTATGAAGAAAATTCCCTGGTAAAATGGAAGATTTCTTTAGAGCACTGAGCCTGCTCTAATTTGATTTTTATCTGGGTAGGTGATATAAAAGGACTCCAGATCTCTCTTCTGGCTGTGTTCTGAAGAATGTCCCAAGAACACTTTCTGGATTTGATTAAATTGGTAGATGAGATACAGTCCTCCCTATTCTAGATGTCAGAGTTAGAGAACCAGTTTTGACCATTGAGTCCACAGCAGATATGTGTTGCTCCTCCAGAAGCATTGGGTCACATAGAATAGTTGGCTTCATCTCCTTAACTCATTCTGTTTGTTGGGCTGTGAGAGTCTAAAAACTACACCTGTTAGCTGCTGGACTAATCCATGTGCTTTGGATTGCCAGTCTGTCTGGTAGATACTGGTTTTATCTTCTGGGCCTTGGAGAATTGGAGACTTGGATTTTTTCTTCCATTTTTTCTTACCCTTTCCTTAACATGCTGTACTACTTTTGCGTATGCAGCTCTAGTTCTTTCTTCTGTGGGAAATACTCTTAAAATGTTGTTCAAGAACCTCTCCACCCCCAAATGTTTGCAGTGTTCCTCCACTCCACAGCAGTGATTCCATCCCCAAATGTTTGCACACATTCCATAGCAGGGATAGCCCCTTGCTGTTTGTAATGCACTAGAGGATTTCTTGCCAGTGAACTACCAATGGTTCTTGTTTCTGTGCAAGCTAGCAGATAGAGCAGCTTTGATTCTTGACAGTATTAGGTTTTTAATGGTTTTTTATGAGACCAGTTAATGGGATAGATAATGCCCAGCTCAGTACATCCCAGCCTTCAAAAAGGAAAGGCTGCTTTCCACATGTGGAAGGATCAACTGTTTTGACTAATCCCCTGGAATTGTCTTGTAGCTCTGTTCACCAAGGCTCTAAACCATGAGGCTGTTTTACATAAGCTGTTGGTCCCCTCATACTACAGAGAGAACTTTTGGCTGGGCTGGTGCTGGAGGATAATTGGTGTGTTTCAGATCCTCTGAGGTGTGGGCTCTGCTGTTCATTTGGCATCTGCCAGGCTACTTGCTAAAAAGGCTGACCATCCTAAAGTCGCCTTAAAAGCAGAATCCAATTTTTCGTAGGTGGAAGCTGAACTTCCTTTTCAAATAGGTAGGCAAAATCAGATGAGCTCTCATTTTATTAGCATGTGCTCCAAAATGAAGCAAACCCTAGCCTGCTGCCTTCGGCTCTTAAAACCCGTTTGAAAATCAAGTTGCACTTACTGGAGTTT
The DNA here is from genome assembly GCF_015832195.1 of Motacilla alba alba. NCBI lineage: Eukaryota > Metazoa > Chordata > Aves > Passeriformes > Motacillidae > Motacilla > Motacilla alba. The sequence continues at coordinate 10,776,136 of NC_052025.1, forward strand.
GTTCTGTGTTCTAGCTAGTCTCTTTATAACCTGTAAATATCATCTCCTTCACCTGTTGTTTTTGCTGTTCAGGTGCTGCTGTTAGCAGTGATCTGATCACCTCTGTCATTGTATTTAGGCACATTCAGCTGTGGCTGCTAAATGTGACTGTGACAAGTACTGAGAACAGTAGCAAGTAGAAGGGGGGCAGAGTATTTTTGGGTTTTTCTGACTATGAAAATATGTGAGTGCATCAGAGAAGAAGAATAATCAGAGAAGATGCTCTTAGGGGAGTGTGGGGGGCTGAAACTTCTAACATCTCTTAGAGGTATTAAATGGGAATGTGATACTGAACTGCTGGGATGGGAATATGGTGAAAAGATGACTTGCTTTCACTGGACCTCAGTTTTTTGATAAGTTGTTTCGCTGGGAGATGGCTTGTTTCTCTGGCAACCTTCCTTACTGTTCCTACTTAACAACTACAGTGGAAAGAATGATTTTAAATCCAATACTACCTTACTAATAAAAGTATGATGCACTTCAATGAAATGGCATTTGATTGAATATTTGATCAAAACAAAACTATTTCCCAAGCAAATTGCTTTTTCAATTGAGAGCGACATCAGACAAAATGACAGTACCTACATCACTGGAGATGGAAGTGTGTTTTCCCAAGTTCCTAAGGCAGCTTCAGAGGATGTGGCATTTCCCCTGTCATTTTGCTTGGAAGCCATTTTATATCCACCCCCAGCAAACTTGTATGCAGGATTTCTGCAGTTACTTAAGGATTTCTTTACTAGCTGCTTTTAAAAGGAAAAAAACTTACCTGGCTAATTGCCTGCTAATTCATAAAGGTACAATGTCCTTGGGGATGTGATTAGACCTCTGGATTCCGGAGTATCAGCCCCTGTTTGGAAACAGTTAGATTTATGCTTTGGTCAGTGGGCAGCTGACACTCTCCAGTGCAGATGGCTGACAGATAACAGCTTGTCATTTTTACTGTCTGATTAGATATACAACAGCAAGGGACAAGCCTGTTAGATTGAATGATTGGAGAAATGTTAATATATTCTGTTAGTAATTAATCACATGCTTCCACTTTTTTCATTTAGCTCTTTTTTGGTGAAGATTTGCATGGTACTTTTGCAGCTCAGTAGGCTGGGGTTCACTGTCTCCACACTTGCAGCCCTGTGTGGGGAGTTGGCTGGTTGATAATTGGAGTCTAATTTGCACAGCAGCATTCATACAGGCTTGCCCGAGTAAGAACTGAACAGCTTCTCCATGATACCCTAATGCTTGAACTGCATGTAAAGGAAAAATTTAGCTTGTATTTGATGCTTATTTGACAAAATATTGCTGGTTCTGTTTCTAATAGGAAAGAGAAACTCTTCAGAAACAGCTGGATGAGGCAAACAGAGAAGCACAAAAATACCGTCAGCAGCTTCTAAAGAAGGAACAAGAAGCAGAGGCCTATCGGCAGAAGTTAGAGGCAATGAACCGCCTCCAGACTAATAAAGAAGCTGTTTAATAAAAAATGAACACACTGCAAAGCCTGTTACTTTCAAAAACCTGCAGTACAATCTTGAACTGTACACTATATAGGTACAGCCATGGGATTTCATGATAGAGAAGATGCTACAAGTTGATAACTGGACTTAAGCCGTGAGCTCTGATTGATTTCTTGTAACATAAAAACTCTGAATTTAGAAATTGTGAAAAGTATTTAAAATTAAATACTGTAAATAGTTGGTTTTTTTACAGTTTCAAAATGAGTTGATAAATCTTTTTGAAGGGATCCAGAAACATGAAAAGCCAATGTTTTTGTGAAATTTTTGATTTTAGTATGAATCTAACTTCTGAAAAACAGAACAGTTTTAAGGGTGATGTTGATTTAAGCTGACAATTTGAAATTTGATTATGTGACAAAATTAATTAACAGTTATTTCTACATGATAACAGCTCAACTTCTCTGAATAAGACATTTCCAGGTGGAAATCTTTGTACAGCTTTAAGTAGTTGTCTCAGATTCTCTGAAAACCATTTTTGGTTTGTTTTTTTTTATTTTAGGTGGTGAAATTTTTATATTTAATTTCAGATATATCCAAGTAGATTTACATGTATATGAAGCTAATATTTTTTAAACTTTTCAGTTTGTACATATGCTGCATGTTTTTATAATTTCTACACATACATCTTGCATAGGTATTTTTCAGGAAAGATGAGAAAAATTATGAGAAAAATGTTTAGCCTATAGGTCATTTGAAGTAAGCTAGCAGCCAGTTTTATTGTGGATGGTATATTTCTTGGACGAATGTAATTTGTAATTAAGAAGAACAAAAAAGTATCTTAATTTACATATTAAGAGGCAAAATTTGGTAGTGGAGGCGTTGAAACTTCACTTTGTGTGTCTTACGAGTTTCCTGTACAAACATTTTAAAGTTCAGTGATGGATAGAAAAGAACGTCTCCACTGGAACACAAATACTAGTTATTTTAGAATATCCCCATTGGTCTCTCTTCCCCAGTAGCCTTGAAATTACTTCAGTGATACATTTTTTTTTAACGGACTTTTGCATTTTAATTACGCAATTGGACGAGTAATTTTTTTATGTTGTAGTGATGCTCCTCCTAGCCAGCATCATTGTTCCTCACTGTGATACTGTGTTTGTGTGTGTCTGTGCAGTGATCTATTATGCTTAAAATTTATATGGCACGTTACATCTTCAGAGCATTGTAAAATCTTTTAAAGAACCCTTACTGCTCTGCCTGAGGCAGGTAAGTGAGTGTTATTGTCTCAATTTTATAACCGGTTTAAGTGCAACATGAGGGAGTGTTAAATGACTGGCTTACCACCACGTGAACCTGTGGTCACCTGGGAATGGATCCCAGGAGTTCCTGGCTTCTAGTCCTGTGCTTAGACTGAGCTGCCTTAAGATTGTTCAGTGCTGTGTTACATTAAATTTTGAACTACTGTGCAGATCCGTTTTTTGTGAGATAAAACTCTTTGTGCTTTGCTTTGTTGTTCCATGTTCACTGCTTTTATGGAATTGTTTATATAAACTTAAGCAAAAAGTCTGGTTTATCTATACTGTACACGGAAGAATTACCCTTAAAACTGTACTCTGGCCTACTTTTTCTATTTTACAATTAAATATCTTTTCCACATATATATAGTGTAGAATCAGTTATATTGGTTTGTGTGTGAATGAGAAGGTCAAAGCTGTTCTGTGTTAGACAACTGGAAAAACATGAAAAAACAGTTTTGGGTATAAAATGGCCTTAAATGGTAGGAGGGAGGAATGGGGAAAGAATTGCATTGTACTGTACAAAATTTCGTCAAACTGGTCAAAATTTGACTTGGGTTTATAGATTTGGCAGTTAGGAAAAATTCTAAGTATATTTGTATTGTTATATGTTTGGTAAATTTGATTTTGATTGGCAAATTCAAACTAAAAACAATCAAAAGAAATGGGAAATCCATTTCTGGATTGGTGAAATCCAATCTGTGGTGGTGGTGAGTTTTAGAAGAATTATTTTCAAGGACATCATCTTGTTAGTACTAGGACTTGAAGCAAACCTTGTGCAATGGTTTACTGGAAATTGCTCTATTTTAGGGATTATTTCAGGAACTATCCATTATGTCATTAGCAGATTGAGGAACCAGTTAGCCAAGGGAAATGTGCTGCTTAGGCATTGCTGCAATGAATTATTTTGTGATCAAAATAATGTTTGTGTCCTCACATCCCACAAATTTAACAACAGTGTAATCTCTGATTTCTTAATAATGATAAGAGTGGCACTGTTTGAGTGGTCATAGTGGCAACATCCAAGTGGAGAGTTTCCCACGGTTGTGACAGCAGATGTTGGCAGCAAACAATGAAATGAACCTTTTCTATTCATTCTGTTTCCTGTGAGCAAATAGTCTATTCCTCATTGTCCATAACAAAACCCTTCTGAGAGCAGCGTAGCTATAACAAAACTTACTTATCACCAGCAATATTTACCCTACCTGAAATCCATTATCAGCTATTTTATTTTAGTTCCAAACAGGACCTGCTGTTTGTTCTCTTCTGCACAGAACAAGAGATCAACCCAATAAACTGTCACCTTTGAGGTAAAGCATAGGGTATATGTTACATGAAATATTTCTTATGTAGTTTAACTCTGAAAACATTGTTGAAAATATTGTTCCTTATTTGCTGTTCCAAATTAAAAATATAAACGTAATTAGCTACTATCTGTTTCTTTGAAACATATTTCAAAGAAATGAATCACTTGCAATGAGCTAAAATCAGAATTTTTGAGAACTTTGGGCTCATTTTGAGTTGGTCCTGTGCTTGATGCCTGTCCCTTCTTAGCTTGTTCCCCTTTATGGGATCATTTACAGTACAGCCAAGAGGTATTCATAAATTCCTATTAAACATATGGGCAGCTTGTTACTTTTTTCCTAATGTTTCCAGAGCAATATGAGATAAACGAATATGCATATAGTAGTTTTTTGCACTTCTCTCAATGCCTTTTTATCAATTTGGGGTTTTTTATTTCAGTACATTAATCTGATGTGTGTGTGTCGGAGCATCTTTCTCATATCTATAAAACAGTTCCTTCTCAAGTATCTATTTGTAGCAGAAACTAGAAAAGGTTTCACACTGTTCTGTAGACAGTGTGTGTGAGAACAATGTAAAAACTTCCTAGAACTATGTAAGAGGTTGTGCTGCATTAGAATACCTGGGGCAGACAATCAAAGCTGCTGTGGCAGCCAGCTCTCTCCTGTGAGAGAACAGCAAAACTGCTGGGAGGTATCAGACACAGGATCTGCCTAGCCTGGCACCCTGTCTCCAGCAGGGCCAGCCCCAAGCAGGAGCCTAGGGTATGGCAAAAATAGGCAAGAATGTATTGTATGGGAAATAATGTCCCTTTCTGGTGCTTAGTCCACAAGTCCTCTTGTCTTTTCCCAGGACTGACTGGTGCAGTGTAGAGCAAGTGAAGATGGATGAGGATTCAACATTGAGTAGTGTCCAAGACTTTGCTGCCAGAGAGAGGTCGGGATGTGTTTTCAGGTCCTAAAACTGGAGCAAGAGGCAGGCTATAAGGCTGTTCTTTCAAACTGAGAACAATCTAGGTGGAGGACTTGGAGGAATTCTGGAGAGACAAGACTAAATCCCAGTGCTTATGCATATCATACAGGAGAAAAGAAAGTACAGTGAGGGAAAAGGTGCCTTTTCCCAGCTCAGTGGTCTAGGGTGATATCCATGGAGGAACATCACCCTGCTTAGTGTAACCTGCTCTGATCTGAAGGGCAGGAAATCCACAGAGGATCATTGCTGCTTCACATCGTAGTTCTGGAACTGGCAATAACTGTGAAGCCTTTCCTTTTAGCAGCATGGACTGACAGTATAAGGACTGAACACTTGTGGGGTTGTAGGTATACTATTTCTTTAGGGAAAAAAAAGAGTTCTCAAAAGAATTCTTAGGAAAAGTCCCTGTCTCCCATATCAAATTTGTTCTGTGCTGGTACCTTGTTTTCATGGCTACTGCTAGCACAGTAGCTGGGTGTGCTGGCATAACATCTGCTAGCTTTTATTTGGTTTTGAAAGCTCTTGAGCTTTTTCTCTCCCACAAGTCTCATGTTAATGTGCCTTATATTCATGGCATGGATTACTGTGAGACTTCTGAAAGATTGATTGAAAATGGGAAAGTGCAGAGGCAGCTCTCTTAGTGATACACTATCTTACACATCAAAAGAGCACAGATGAGAACATGAGAGATTGTAAAAACCCTCAGCTGGGAGGAGTTAGATAAACACTCACCAATGACCTGCCTGTTAAACCTTTTCCAGAATGTGTGAGTCTGAGAGATAAAGGGAGCTATAAAGGGGGAAGCAGCTGGCAGGGCACCAGACCAAACTGACCACAGCTCCCAAAAGGTTGTGGCCCAGGTTTGAAGAGGTGCATTCCTAAGAAATCAGTATGGAGCCTGAGGAGTACAGACAGAGAGGTGAGTGATCCATGGCTCTTGCAAATAGGTAACATTTGCTTGTGTTGATCAGCTGTTGTAGGGCTGTGAGTGATACCCAAAATTAGGATGGGCTGTATACTCTTTAAATGTGCACTTCGCCTTGAGACTTGGATCTGCTGAGGCAGAAATGTGTCCCAGGGTTGAGTTTAAATTAATGGATTCATTGTCTGTGGGTAACTTAGCCTTTTTGGTCTTACATCTAAGATGCTGTGGGAAAGCTGCAAAACTGTAATTAATAAACTTGTGCTAAGGGGTTATGCACAACAGCTTTTCACTGGCTTCACACCCTGACACTGCAGTGGTACTTGGACAGTTCTGGAGATGAAGAGCCAGCTTTGGTTCCAGGGCTGCAGGAGGGTACCTTAAAAAGTGGAGAAAGGATGTGGAGCAATGCAGCTGATTTCAGAGGATGCTAAAGCGGGTTTGCTGTAATGACAAGGAAGTGTAAGACGTTATGAAAATTTAATTCCTGTGAAATGCAGTTGCACTTAATTTGTAGGCAAGACAATCTAACCTTTCAGTAACCAAACAAACTGTACTTGTACCATGATTGTGTTTTAACAGTACATTTGAACTGTTCAATGATGGCACTGACAAAACCCTGTGAGCCTGTTTTAGAACATTTTTAGATGGGACAAGTAGGGTGTAGGAGGGAGGAGCTGGGAGCAGTATTCCAATGCTATTGGAATCTCTGTCCAATGCTAAGGACAGATTGTGTGGAGTGCCTGTACTGCTAGTTAGTGTTTCCATAATTGAAACTGAAACCACTGGTTTGCCTCCTCCAGGGAAAGAAATGGTGGATTACATTTGCCAGTACCTGAGCAATGTGAGAGAGAGACGGGTGACTCCTGATGTACAGCCAGGTTACATGAGAGCCCAGCTGCCAGACTCTGCCCCAATGGACCCAGACAGCTGGGACAACATCTTTGGAGATATAGAGAAGATTATTATGCCAGGGGTAAGAAATAAAGTATCATCATGACAGGAAAAAGCCATTACTACCTGGAGTGAACACCAAATCCTGGGAATGCACGGGTTCTGCTGAACGTTGTTCTAAATAAGTAAAGTACCCAAAAATGTAGCATGAATCTTGTAAATGTTATGTCCACAGTTGTGTTCCTAACTATAATTTTAGGGGTTAGATTATGAGTGTATTTTTAACTACTTTGTATATAACTTATATTTGCTTATAGGGAAAAAATTCAGCAGTATGAGAAAATCATTAGCTTCACAATGGCTCTACCTGCTGAACCATATAATCTTAATTTCAGAGATGTGGAAACTGGGCACAGTAAGGTGAAACAACTCTTGCCCAGCTTCATGCACAAACAAGGCTTGTTTCCTGTGCTTTGAATGTAAAAGTCTGCTTCCTCTTGTACATAAATACTGCAGATTCTGCTAAGGAAATTCATATTACCAAATGGCACATTTTATGTAAGAAGCTTTTTCAAAGCCTGTTCTCAAATTTTTTTGTAGATGTTTGCAGAAACCTGATATGATGTAGGAGAGGCAATCAGATTACATGCACTTATGCTGGTGTCCCACACACCAGCTCATTCAGGTGTATAGAAGGGTTTATGTAGTTGTATATTGCTGTGTGTAGCTAAAGGCAACTTGTTGTTTGACAAAATGAGCAACTTTGTTGCAAGGATTCCCTTTATAAAGATAAATATTTTGATATTTATATAAATATTTGATAAATATTTATCTTTATAAAGATAAATATTTTGATAAATCTTTCTGACTCTGGTCTTTCAAACACGCCATAACATTCTTTCCTGTTCAGAATCTTTGTCTGCCTGTTTAATTCAGATAAATGCTTTTGCTGTTATTTGCAATTTATCTGTTAATAATGCAGTGTTATCTGCTAGTGCTGCTCCCCTGTTGATACTATCTCTGCAGCTCTCTGCTGCAGATACGTAGTTACATGTATTATGTTGCCATAATCCTTTTCTCTCACTTTAAACAGATAGGAACCACTACACCTCATGCAACATTTTGTGACATTTTCAGACTGAAATTCTACATAATTCTGTTCTAGGTAGTCCATTGGCAAAGTCCACACATGCATGCCTACTTTCCAGCTCTAACTTCCTGGCCTTCACTCCTTGGAGATATGTTGGCTGATGCAATTAACTGCCTGGGATTCACATGGGTAAATTTTTTGGAGCTATTTTAGATATTCCTCTCCTGTGTGTAATATGCAAGAGCAGGTCTTAATCATTCTTTCTTGTTCTCTGAGTCAGTATAATTATTTGTTTTAAATCACCGTATGTTGTTGCATAAATGAAAATTGTCACTTAAAAAAAACAAACAACAACCCAAAAGAACATATAAGAACAACAAGCATTACCTAGTAGTAAGAGGTGAAAGAAGAAAATATACTAGAAATGTCTGTTTTCAAATTCTTTGCCTATCCCACTGAGCATTGTTCCTTGTCTAGTCTCAGTGCCAAGACTCTTACACAAGCAGTGTAAGCAATAGAGCAGCCACCATCCATGACTGCAGGCTAGATTGGGCTCCATTCCAGTTCTCCTGCTCCTTTGAGAGAACACACTTCCTATTTTTCCTCTTCTGAAAATAATTGTTTGGTATCCTGGGCCAGAATATCTGCGTATTTTGTATCCTCCTGCAGCAGCTAAAGAACACTACTTGCTTATGACTCTGCACACTGCAGAAGTTTCTGAAGCCAGTGTTTTACGCAGTGCCAAAGTTGCCCAGATTTTTAGATGTGTGTCTCTGTGTAAGAAAGTAGAAGCTCATAAACATGTAAGAAATTGGCTGGTATGGTCTCCATGTAGCTGTATCTGATTAGCTCATTGCCTCTCTTAGCTCTCAGTTGGACAAGGGATCAGTGCCCAGGGTGAACTACAACCTGATTCTCCTTTTTCAATTTTTTCTAGGCCTCCAGCCCAGCCTGTACAGAACTGGAAATGAATGTGATGGATTGGTTGGCTAAAATGCTGGGCCTTCCAGATAAGTTCTTGCACCACCATCCTGACAGTGTGGGTGGAGGAGTATTACAGGTAGGGGAGATTAGAGATGGCCTTATCAATGTTTGTTTTCAAGTGAACTTCTCTCTGGGTGATAGTTTTCCTAAAGACAAAACTAACAAAATTTTCTATATGGCTATGAATCCAAATTTGGCATTAGGTTTCCAAATTTTAGTATTACATGTGGTAGATTATGGAATAGAAACTGCTATTGCTTTTAGTGCTGTGTTATGGACAAACAACAGGTATTCTTGTGGTCTTTTTAAGGATAAATGAGTCAGATTCCATTTCTTTAAACTGTTTCACATCACCAAATTATGCACCAAAATGATTCTTACATAATTAGAGAAGGAATCCTTATCACTATCCTTATGCCACAGTCCTTAGCACACAAGAAGTTATTTTTCCTTTCCCTCCTGTCTGCTTTTTGTCTCTGGGAGGTGCAAGGTCAAGGCCTGAACTGTTACCTCCTTCCAGAAGGCGTAAGCCAGAGTTCCCTGGAATCAGTGCTGCATCTTTGTTGTTTTAAGGGGCTTTGATAATGTTTGTAATTTTATAGGAAATAATATGTTTTACTTGTAGAACAAAAGGAAAATGTGGTTTATTTACTCCCCAGAACTCAGTGCTGAATGCTAAAATGTACAGCAGTTAAAAGGCTTTGTTTTGTGTTGCTGGCCCAGAGAGCTGCTCATCAGCTAATGACTCTCCACTGCATTAGAGAAAAGCAGGAGTAGGAATAAAAGAGGGGGTGGGCAGCTGGGCACCTCACTGATTTCAGCAGATCCCTGGCAAAAAAGCAATGAAGTAGCAGTTGCAGTAAATGAGCAATGTCTTTGCAGAGCACTGTGAGTGAATCAACCTTAGTTGCACTGCTGGCAGCAAGGAAGAACAAAATTCTGGAGATGAAGGTTTCCGAGCCAGACACTGATGAGTCCTCGCTCAATTCTCGCCTCGTCGCTTACGCATCTGATCAAGTAGGTTCTTATGATTCCAAGGAAGACAAATTGCTTCTGTTGTCTCACTCATCCTTTGCCACGTGAAGTCATGTTTCTGTACAACAACACAGGAATGCCTCACAAGCGTGGACCAGTTCCCCTGCTGCTGCTTTCTGCAGATGGGGAAACTGAATCAGTGTGAGGCGAGGTTTTTAGGGTCTTGGCAGTCCTCAAAAGATTGTTTCACATGACTGAGTTCTGCATTTCCTTCCTGTTTTTCACAAAGCCTTGATCCAGGAACTATGTTCCGAGCTCATGCTGCTTCATCTTGTGTTTCTTCCCAGCCTCCCTACCCTCAGAGAGAGGCATGCTCAAGGCACTGTTACCTAAATGCTGCTCCTGGCTGTGGGCTCCACTGTTGGCTTTTGCCAGCAAACTTGTTCTGTCCTTGGCCTCCTGAACTGAGCAGTTACATTCCCCTGGGAAAACTACCACAGGAGAGACACTCATGCTCATTCTCTCTTAGTCTAACTAAAAGGACTGTATCTTGTAAGGTTTTTGCTCTATCCAGAAGTAAACACACTTCAGGGGATTTATCTTCTTATGGCAGGGAGGAGGGAATAAACTGAGGTTGATTCATTTCTAGAGGCTCCTTTAAGAGCTGAGTTTTGATAGACGTCCCTCCAAACACAAGATGAGGATGCCTATTATTATATTTTAGAAACCAGAACCCAAGTAAATGAAGCATTCTTTGGAATTACAGTGTACAGTTTCTTACAGTTACAAAGAAGATGCTTTCAGACGTGTATTAATAGGGATTACAATAAGGTAGTTATCTCTGTATTTCTTGCCACCACTGTCTTTCATAAAGCCATAACTTATCACAGCTGTTCAGCCTCAGAGCTTGAGTTCTTACTTGTTTTTTTTTTTTTTATTTTAAAGGCACATTCCTCTGTAGAAAAGGCTGGCTTGATTTCTCTTGTGAAGATAAAATTTCTGCCTGTGGATGAGAACTTTTCCCTCAGAGGTGAAACTTTGAAGAAAGCCATTGCAGAAGACAGAAAGAAAGGCCTAGTGCCAGTCTTTGTATGTTCAACTTTCTGGTTGGGGGTATTGACAGCGTGTTATATTCTTAATGTCTACATGAAATTACATATAAAAATTTCTTGTTGTGTTAAAATACATTAGCTGAAGATTCAAATATATACAAAAATTTCTATTTTATTAAATAAAAAGTTTTAATGTTTTGACTGCCTGCAATAAACTGCCCACTTTTAAAGTGCTGCATCCATGTATTAAAAGAAACCGAATCCATTATAACATTTTTTTTTCCTAGGTTTGTGCAACGTTGGGTACAACTGGTGTCTGTGCTTTTGACAGTCTCTCAGAACTGGGTCCGGTTTGTAAGTGTCTTTTTTTTTTTCCTCCCGATTTTGATCTATGAAAGTATCTAGAGGATACTCTAGTATCTAGAAGATACTCTTAGATTTTTCATGGCGAAATGAAGGAGAGCTGAGTGTTTCAGACATGTCTTAGGAATGGCTGAAGTCAGTACAAGACTGCAGTGATTTCTGTAAGATTTAGATTAGGATGCTAAAATACATTCTATTCGAGATGGATGAAATTTGCCAACTGATAAAACTTTAATGTGGTTACTCAGGAAATACAGACTGTGTGGTACTGTTGTAGGATGGACACATTAATATTTAATCTAGCAAAGGAATTTTGGAGGTAGATTCTGGTAAGACATCCTCTGGATCAATCAGTATCATAGGTAAATTTGACAGGGTTGCAAAGTCTATTCCAGCATAAATTCTGACCAGTAGCTGCTGGAGACCTGAGAAGCTTTCTCTTATGGGTCAGATTGTGGCTTCTATTTCTGGGTCCTTTTTTGCTTGCCACTGTCTTTATTTTGGCTTTGTGCAACTGAGGGGTACGGGGGAATTTCACTTAGTGAAAGGGCAGGTGAGAGAAATCAAATGTTAAAAAGACTCACTCACATGAAATATGGAATAGTGAATTTTATTACAGAGTCCACCTGGTTTCAGCATTATCCTATGTTTTAGCATTATGGATCCACACCTTTAGAATAAAACTAGATTGTCAATTGCTTGTCTGCCTCCTCCAAAACACTGTACCTGGTTTGCAGAGAGGAGAGATTAGCATGCACTTTGATTCCCTATACCCCTTACATAACGACAATCTCAATTCCAACAGGTGATGCTGAGGGACTCTGGCTTCATATTGATGCTGCATATGCAGGAACAGCATTTGTATGTCCTGAATTTCGATTGTTTTTGGATGGAATTGAATATGCAGATTCCTTTACTTTTAATCCTTCTAAGTGGATGATGGTCCATTTTGACTGCACTGGATTTTGGTGAGTATAGTCAAAACACAAACAACACCAAAAGGATAACATGCAAATTGCAAAGCTTTTCTCTGCACTTACTTTGCTAAATCTAGTTCCTTCTATAATCCATAGGGTTAAAGATAAATACAAGTTGCATCAAACCTTCAGTGTCAACCCTGTCTACCTCAGACATGCCAATTCAGGAGCTGCAATTGACTTCATGGTAAGTTATTATTTAAGCTGATATTTTATATTGCCTATAAAATTTTCAATCAGACTATTAAATTCCTCTCACATTCTGGAGTATGCTTATTTTATAGCTGGGATTACTATGTAAACCAAATTCTGCTGAGATCCTAATGCAGAGAAAATAGCAAAACTTTGCAGTAAGCCCTGGTTATGAAGATTAATTATAGAATTACTTTCAGATTGAAGTACTTAAGATTTTTACACAGGTGCAGATCCAGCCTTGCCTTTCTAATGCAAAGGGTAATTTCTGTTTATTGTGTTGCTGAAGAAATTCCTACTGATGCCATTTTGGCTGGATTTCTTGTATCTCTGATATGTAATAAAAGAGGGAAAAGAGTAAGGAATGGAAAAGCCCTGCTCTGAAACAGCAGGAGAATTAATTACATTTTTTCTTCAGACGAAGGGATTCATAGGAGAGCTAAGAGGCATTTCACTGCAGATACATCTTACAGCAGATTTCAGTACAGTAATACAAAAGAATATTCACTGCCAATTATTTCTGCTATGATCTCACCCTAGTCCTGAAAAGATAATTGTTTTCTTGAAATCAATAGTGCTTTTCACTAGAGTGGAGAGAGGGAGGGATGGAAAAAAGGATATTGAGTCCCTCTTGTGGTTAAATTGGATCCTGCATGTGATTGTGCAGCTTCCCTGAAATATTCCTTTACATGTTTTCTCACTCTTTTCCTTGGAGTAGATGTTACTTTGTCTGGAACTGTCTACCCCAGTATCAAATTTTGCTGTTTATAATTGATTTGGGAAAATGTTAAGGAAATTACAGGAGCTGAAGCGAGCACTAGTCAGTCCTAAAATGTAAATGGCCACATCTTAAATTGATGATGCTCTTAAATGCAAAAAGTTGTTGTTATAAGCTGGTAATTAATTTAAAATTCTAAGCATATCTAAGCCATAAATTAAGGGGAATAGCCAATATCTTATTCTTGCAAATAATTGAAAAATATGGGAACACAGTGTTTCTTTGATGGCTGCTTCCTAAGCTTAGCAGATTTTCAGTAATATGATACTATTCTTCTCAAGAGATGAATAGTGTCCTATTACCTCAAGAGAAGTTTCTGACCTGAGTCTGAAGCAAGAGATGTAGCAGTGGAAAGGGCACTCTGCTTTCTGTTGTTTCTGCCCTCACTGATGCACTGTTCTGTTTTCACAGCACTGGCAAATTCCACTGAGTCGTCGATTTCGTTCTTTGAAGCTGTGGTTTGTGCTTCGTTCCTTTGGGGTGAAGAAGCTTCAAGCTCATGTCAGACAGGTGTGTGAATTACCAGTGCGTGAGTTTCCAGTGTGCTATGTTCAGTTCATGGTGGGTGAGATTAGTACACTCAGAGTTGCAGAGATGAGTAACAGGAATCCTCTCACACGCAAAGCTTGCATGTGAATTCTAAAATGCGTGCTGGTTTTACTCTGAAATAATCTGTAAAGATTGACTGTGTAGACAAAACATTTCCTGTCCCCTTCTTGACAGCACTGGACAATGGAAAGGGACTTTATCACTGCCTTTACTGAGCCATAATCTGGAGAAGCTTTCTTTGAGGTCAAGTGGCAGCTGTTTGGGAGGCAGGCTGTGATGAATAACTGAACCCACCACTGTGAAAGTGTACAGGCTTAAGTCTCTGATGGAGTGTAAATATGAGGGGTCACATTGTGGATCAATGGTTGCTGCAAAAGGACTCTCATATGAGACGGCACATTCTCTTTTCAAACCTCCTATAGAAAATCCCTATGTATAGGCCACTTACTCATGTTCATTGTCAAGGATTTGGGCAAATAGAGACAGACTTTAAAATTCTTAGCTTTGATGTCATTTTTCTGTTTGCTCTTATTCATGCATTGGAGTGATGTGTTTTAGTAAGGAAAGGAATTCCTTTTAACTACCCAGTTTAGCATCTTACAAGCAGGTTTATGACAAATAAATAGATAACTTTTTTTTTCCCCCTTAATTGTAGGGTACTGAAACAGCCAAATTCTTTGAATCCTTGGTTAAAAGTGACCCACTCTTTGAAATTCCTGCCAAGAGACATCTTGGGCTGGTTGTATTTCGCCTAAAGGTAAAGATTGGCCCTTTTGCACGTCCCTTTGGAATGAACTGACCACAGCTGACCTCTCCCCAGACATTAATAACTGTGAATATATTTCCAAGTAAGAATTTGTGATTGCAATTCTGAGATATGTTTGGATGCCACTGGAAATTCTAACTATAGGTTTTTTTTATTATTCATATTTAAAACAGGGTCCCAATTGGCTGACAGAAAAACTCCTGAAAGAGCTAAGCAGTTCTGGCAGGCTCTTCCTCATTCCAGCAACCATCCACGACAAGTTCATCATTCGCTTTACCGTGACATCTCAGTTCACAACCAGGGAAGATATTCTGCAGGACTGGAGCATCATTCAACACACTGCAGCCCATATCATTAGCCAGAATTATGGGTTGCACTGCATCAGTTCTGGTGATGGGGCAGGAATCCCCACTACAATAGTTCAGCCTGCTTCTGATGCCATTAGCAATGTTCCTCAGCTTTACTTAGATGGAGGGAAATACAAAACACCTTCCAGAAAAACAGCAGTGCAGCCTAAGGAATTATCAGTAAGTCCCAGTAAGTGTGTGATTAGTCAGCAGGTGAAAGGTCAGGAGGATCCTCTGGATGACTGTTTTCCAGAAGATGTCCAAAATGTTACCAAACATAAGTTAACCTCTTTTTTATTCAGTTATTTATCTGTTCAAGGCAAGAAAAAGACAGCACGCTCCCTTAGCTGCACCAGTGTGCCAGGGACAGGTAATCTGGAGCAATGTAACCCCAAAGCAGCAGCCACTGACAAGAAGGAGTCTCGTGCAAATGCCAGAGTTCCTTCCAGGCTGCCTGAAGACATAATGATGTTCAAAAAAGGTGCCTTTAAAAAACTAATTAAATTCTACAGTGTCCCAAGCTTTCCAGAGTGTAGCATTCAGTGTGGCCTTCAGCTGCCTTGTTGTCCTCTGCAGGCCATTGTTTAACAAGCAAGAGAGCTTGGTCCTTAGAAAGAGAACCAAAGTTTGCTTATTCACATGCAATACTACATGTTCTTTTGCTCAAAATGTAAGCTGTGGCAATGATCATTGAGAAAATACCTGTGCTTTTACTGGTGAAAACCTCATGTATTTATAGATTAAAATGTCAAATAAATCTTATAGGCCTATATCATGAAACTTTCTGTTTGGTAGACTATGGTAAAGAAAATGCCAATTTCTATCTTACCAGTCTGGGTAATGGGCAGTTTCCATCTGGTGGGCCGGAACCACTTTGACAAAGTATGCTTGCCCCAGGAGGTGATAAACAATCCAGGTCTCTGTTTGCACCTCTGTTTTTTGGTTTTGTTGTGGTTTTTATTTTTTTTTCTTTCTTTTTTGGAGGTGGGGGGGGGGGTTGATACCTTCACTTTAACTCTCTAGACTGATGTGAGGATCTGTGTATGCAGACAATGCCAACATCAGTTTTGAACTGTTGGAAAAGAAGGATGTAACCTCTCTAAGAGACTTTGCTGCAGCAGGGCAATTTCCCCAGAGTTAAACACAGCAGCCCTGCCAGTCCACCTGTTCTAATCAGCTAAGGGAGGCTTTGTGCAACCCTGTTGCAAAACAGTTGCCCTTGCAAAGCACCTGTGGCCTTTCTCAGCATTACCTAAGGTCTATAAATCACAAATGCATGAGGAAAGAGAGGAGGACTGATATTTCCTTCTCTCTCATAACAGAGAACTAGAGGTAATATAGAATAAAGGGTCTCTACACAGCAAACAAATGTTTTGCTACAAGAGACCAGTGATTTATGTATATAAAAAATTGGGGGGGGAGAAAAATCTGTTAAGGACAAATTTAAATTTAGGAATAGTACAGTTGAGTCAGGCAACATGGTGATTGATGGACTTTATTCTGGGAAAGCACTGCTAGATGCTTGCTGCTTTCCTTGTTTCCAGACACCTACAGTCAGTGCACTCAGACAGATGGATCTTCCCTCTCATCCAGAACAACTGTTCCCAGGTTATATAAACAATGAGCCTGGTTAATGTCTAGGCCCTTATACAAAATCAGCTAAGATGCAGGTGGAGTTGGAGTAGTTCTGCTTCATTAAGACAATCTCCTATTCACACTTTATTTCTGCTAAAAAATCAATAACCATGTTTCATATCACTTTTAATAGCGCTATTAAATCTTTCTGTTTACACAATAAAGCAATAAACTCACAATGAGGATGGCAGCCCCTTTGTGCCTAGCCTTAGATGTTTAAATTCATATTCAGCAATAGGAAGTACTGCCCTGAGTCAGACACTTGTAATTTATAAATATATCTAATGTTCTAGTGAGTAACAAAAGTGTGATAGAATTTTAGAAAATTATGGAAAGGCTTTTCCCCCACTTCCTGTCCTTTCCTCCACCTGTTTCTTTTATTATGTAATTTAATAGTACATTATTAGACACTAAGATTCTTTAAAAGTATATATTGGCTTTTAAACTTGGAATACTTCCTTGAAAGGATAAGACTTGTCTGTCAGCAACAGACTAGAATGTGTATTTATGCAGAATAAGTATGTTGGCTCTATGTCTTTCAGGAAATACAGGGCAGAGGGCAATGCAGTAGATGGTAGAAGTCAAAGATGAACACGGAATGCTGGAATTGCAAAACACTGTTTCAAGGAGTGATTCAAGAAAGAAATCTGAACCATTGAGCAAAGATAAATAAGGTGCATAAATTGCAAGGAGACTGTGGACCTGATTCTCTGTTCTGGCTTATGGTTATCATAAGGTGCTACAAAGACTGATTGGTCCCTTTTTCCTTACTTAAATTCTAACTGCAGTTCTACTACTGTAACACTCATTTTATGCAAAAATATTTTTGGAATGAAGGAGGAACTGATATAATTGCAGTGATCCAAACCGTCTCTGAAGCACCTATGAATAGTTACCCTGTGCAGACAATAGCTTATGTGTATCACTCTTTAAACATTCACATTAACTTTACCAGGGGATCACCTGGCTTGGGTTAGGTTAACCCCCAAAACTCACACTACCCAAAACACAGGTCCATAGATTTCTGGAGAGCTCCTGCTTTTTGGTGTGCAGCTGAAGTGCTCACATAAGGTAAGTGTTTTCTCTATCCATTTTAACAGAATGCTAGTTAATGGATTGCCATTGCTCCCCTTTGCAAAAGAATGATTAATTCAAGGCAAAAGCTCCTTTGATTTCCTTGAAAAAAGTTAATGTTAGTATGCAGTGAGAGATTACAGACCTCATTAGGAAAGGTTTTTGTTAGGCTTCTCCCTTTCCCTTTATGGTTAGATTTTCAGCAAAATGTAACAAATGTTCCCTGTTATTTAGTTAGCAAACAACAAGAAAAGTTGTTTAATGATGCCTGTGGCACACTGCATAGCTTATACAAATATCTAATGACCTGGCACCCTAGAGGTAAATAACCCCCAATAAACTTTCACTGAGAAAAATAACCCTTCAATAAACTTTGAAATCCATATTTTATCATAGAGATAAGTTATTTTAATGACATAAAAACTGTATTATTGAATTCAGCATAGCTATTTCCTTAGTTACTCAGACAATCTTGAAGCAAACTCCAGGAATTTCACCCTTCTGACTGGACCTAGTGACCAGGGCTCAGTACTTCTTGGTTCTAAACAGCCATTACTGTGAATAAGGATGACTTTTCCTTTCTAACTTTTTTAAAAAAAATATTTTTAATTTTATATTTTGCTATGTGCCACTAAGGGGACAAATTCCTTCTCTCTTGTTCAGCCTTCTATTGCCTTTTTATGTCAAATCTGATACTTTCCAGCATGAGGTGAGCAGATTCAGGTCATTGATCTGCCAGGAAACTTTTTCACTGCAGACTTACTTTCCCCTGCAGGATAAATTCCCTTTGCTGCTAGGTGAGCTGTGGCCAGCTCCAGTGCAGCACCAGCCCTGGATGTGTCAGCAGGGTGGGCAGGAGCAGCTCCCTGCCCTTCAGCGTTGCTCAGAGCTCCCTGCAGCTGGAACCTGAGCCCGTGGATATGGGTGGCCCCAGCCTGGGCTGCCTCCCCTGCTCCCACACTGCTCCCAGGACCCAGCTTTAGAAAATTAACCGGTTTATGTCTAGGACAAATTTGGATTATCACTAGATGTTAGCATTTGGATAAATTAGAGGGCTTTTACACTTCTCCTGTAACAGAGCTACTGTTTCAAACTGGTGCCACAGGATTTTTTTAGAAGTTGCTGCACAGCTGTAAACACTACAGAACATTTTTGGAAGTTTCGTATGTGATGGGAGAAGTAGGAGAAATTAGAAGACCCTGTTAGCTAGGATCAGAGACAGTATTTCCAAAGCATTGCTGAACTTCCATCACTAGTTCCAGCTTCCTGCTCAGAGTGTGTAGCAGTTTTGTGCTATGGTCCTTCAATGGGCTTTCTGAAGATTTTCTGTGTAACCTTTTCTTCTTCAGTTACATTTCTGACTTTCTAACATGGCATGTGGCATTAGCTCTGTGACTTCACATGGAGTTGTAATCAGCAGCCTGGAGAGCTGAAACCCTCAGGTTTATTGATTGTGAATGTAACATTTTGAAAGACCATTATCTGCCTTATTGTGCAGTGCTAATTTGTTTTAAAACTTGTGAATCTTCACACATAAATAACTTAGTTTGCTCAGCAGCTTTTGCACAATATGTGCAATGTTTTTCTAAGCTATTCCTTGACATAAACATTTTCCACTGTTCTCCAGGTACATGTTTCTCACAAAGGTTTTCAGCTCAAGGCTCTGCAGGTTTTGCCAAAAGGCAAAGACATCTTGCTGTGATCCACAAGATGCCACCAGAGGGCAACAAGTAACTGGAAGTTTGTGCTAAATTTGGATTTAGGCTCAATGTACAGTTAATTAGGAGAAAGGTACTTAGAAAGAGAGCATGGGAAAGCCCAGCACTCCTCATGCTGGCTGACATAGGATGCTCCAGGCTGCGGCATTTTCTGTGCAGACAGCCTCTTCTTTCTGTTTTGTTATGGTGTAACAGGAGTCTTCCTTGTTCAAATCAGAATGCACCATTCCAGCCAGCTCAAGGGACAATAATCATAGCACAAAGCAACACTTACTTAATTACTGATGAATGGCAGAGAGATGGGACTCAGACTGGTGGCTTCAGTGAACCTGTGTAACTGGTCAGCTGGGTTTGTTCTTTCTTTGTTTGTTTCACCTGACCATTCCCATGGAAAATCCCAGCTGGGTGTTTTTCAGGATTGCTAAATTGAAGCCTTCAAGCTTCATTTTTCAGTTTCAAATGTCCTTCTATAACCTTTTAAATTAATAGCTACTACAGTTTCTACTAAAGGTTTATTTGCAGATTTACCACAGGTTTTCTCTAAAGTTTCAATCAGATGAGACAGATTGACCTGATCTAATTAATTGGTGCTGCCAGAAGGGGTTTCTGTTTCCCTTGCCTCCTTATGTGGCCTTCTACTTCCACCACCTCCCTTGCTCCAGCTGTGATGCCCTTCTCACAGTTTAGTGATGGATTCAGCTCGCTAAGCCAGCAAAAAACTGTATTTTTGGAGTGAGTTCTCTGTTGAATAACTGAGTAGAACTGGCTTATTGAGGAGTCACATTAGTACCAATACTAGGATTAATACAAAGGAAGGAATAAGGAAACAATAAGCTTAATCTCCCTTCCCTACATGCCTACATCTCAAATTCTTCTTCTGTTCCCTTCCCACTTGGGAAGGAGTGTAAAGTATCTATTAACCAAAATAATTTTTGTAAATGTAAGAACCAGTTTGCAGTCTGTGCAGAGATAAATCAATGAATCTACTCATAGCAGAGTTCAAGCCATTCCATTTTCCCCCTTGGTGCCTGGCAGAGGTTCAGGAGATGAAGGTCAGTACATACATGCTCTGGCACCACTGAAACTGTGCTTACACCAGCAGTCTATTGGTATTTTTCCATATCTTTCCCCACTTCTGAGAATGATGCTCGCAAATCAGTAATGCATCAAGATTTCTAGTAGGTCAGCGAGGGGAGTTGACTTGCTGGTCCAGTTGCAGCTGATTTGACATCATTGGAATACTTTGCAATCACCAACCTCAAAAAAAGTCTCCTGCTAAAGGAGTGAGCCACTCCTGTGACTAGAATTTCCAAGGAAGCCTTGACTAGTGGATTACCCAGGTCCCTCCTAAAATCTAGAAATTTAAATGTTACAGGATGTCTTTACTTTGCTGCATTCTGTTACAAACTCTTTTATGTTCCTTTATGTTCACGACATTGCTTTTGAAAGATAAAATGGTGTAACATGGCTGCTGGATGGTAACTAAATTCTTGGCACTGAGCCCATCTTCATCTTTCTTGCACAGACATGGTTGGGATTCATCAGAGCAGATGTGCTCCAGGATCAGAGGGGGGAGCTGTCAAAGCTCAGGAATTATCTCCTCTCCTCGTAGAGAACCTCCTAAAGGAGCCTTTCTCAGTTCTCTTTCGTGAAGTTCAGAAAATGCTTCTATCCCATGAACAGATTTTGAATTCTGTTGGTTCATCACAGACACACAGCTCATTCCAGAGCTGCACCAGCAGAGTTAGCTCAGAGTTCAGTCAGCTGGGTTAGTACAGGTACCCAGTCACAGCAAGCTCTTTGCTCTCTTGGCTGCTGAGAAATTACCTGTCAAGAACTGGAGTGACCATGGGGACATGAAAGGGTAAGGATTAAGCAGAAAGCTTAGCTGAGAATTTTAAAGTATTAATTACCATCAAATTTTGACTTTGCCATTTTTTCTTCATTTATGATGGAAGAGTAATTGACATCCATGTGTCCAAATCCAGTGGTTTTTTTTTTAACCACTCACTTAAGCTTGACTCAGATTCAGCATAAAACTCTCCATTTATTAAATTTATTTAACTTATTAAATCCTCTGAAGGAGACACTCAAATCAAATCCTCCTTGTATAATTTGTTGCTATCCTACCATCAGGGCAAGATTATACTCCGCAAACTTTTCAAAGGCAGTACAGTATGAGCAATGTTCACAGCTGCTGCCAACAGCAGCATCAAATGACAGGGTGTGCTTATCAAAGAACAGTGATTTCCTAGAAAGAAGGGTGGAGGAAAGTGGCTTTGCTCTCACAGCCTTATTGCCTGGGCAGCAGCAAAGTGAATAGACAAGCTCTGCCATCAGGTTTAGTGCAAGGGTACTTCAGCCTCTTTCACATGAACAAACCCCTTCAAATTACGAGAGCAGTAGCTTGCTTACAGTTGCCACTCACACAATGGTTAAAGGAGCCAGAATTTGTGTAATGTGATATGGCTGCAACTCAAACTTGTGTGAGTGAGCAGAAAACTGAACACAGTTGTTATTTCAGAGGCACAGCAAAGCTGTATTAACAATTCCTAGAAATATTCTTCAAGAACGATGTGAAGCAGTTTTCAAATTTTAAATGCTTACGTACAACGGGCTGTGTTGCAAGACCATAAATTTAAGATTAAAGAAATTTCAAATGTCCTAGAGCCATGAAGTTCACTTGGCAGCCCTGAGAGAAAGTATTGTCACAGTATTGACCCTAGAAAACGGCAGATCGTGTTACTCTATGCATGGAAATACTGGGCTGAATGAAATCTATCCCACCAAGTGATGTGCCTCTTGCTGCATGAACCTCCAGCATTTTTCAGTAGTCAGCACTGCACTGCCTCTGGAAATGACAGAGTGTAAAATGTCAGGGATTATGGCCACCAAATCCTTTGCCTTCATAGAACTTCATTCAGCTCTGTCACCTTTCTATAATAGAAACGTGACATCTAAAATTAAAAGAGGTATTTATATGTATGCTGAAACTCATCTTTATATGCACATACAGTGCAGCTAATCAGAATGTGGATTTCTGCAAACTCAGGGAGGAAAAGAAATTAATTATTAAGTCAGTCATTTCTTTGATGTAACATAACATTTTATGATTGGCCAGAAGGACAGTGGAAACTCTTATCTTCCTGAAATCAGGTTGATTCAGTCAACAAGGACTATTTTATTTGCTCAAACTTCCAAACTTTTTTTTTACTACTTTTAAGCCAAAAATTTAGTCTAACAATATATCGTCTCAATGTGGCTCAATATGGCTCTGTCATTGTGTTTTCTATTTCATTGCAACTTTTATCTTCTCACTGGCTGATGTCCTGCCCCTCATGTTTGTGCACCTCTCCTACCTGCACGGTCTCCTTGGCTCAGTAACTGAGCCTTACTTAGAGTAGGGCTACATAGCTGCATTTCTCTATATCCTTTCAGTATTCCAGCTACTTGGCTCCCAAAAATGAGTTAAATTGTTTGCTGTTATCAGACATGCTTGAAATTCAGTGCAATGCATATTAACATTGATATATTATTTTCAATTATGTGTGTTGAAATGCGTTTTTGATTGCATTTTGCAGTTAATTTTTAAAGAAATTTTAACAAATAGATATGAAGAGCAATGTTGGCTTAAATAAAGTAAAACAATGCACTAAGAATTGCCTCATACCAAGAGACTTACAAAAATTTGATCTATTGCTACCTAAGTTTTCTGTAAAAAATATCTACAGAAGTCATCTACTTTCACCAAAGGAGGTTTGATTTCTCAGAGACAAGGAAGGTTTTGGCCTTGCCTCCAAGAACAGGAGATTACATGGCCATGGGTTGTGTATGTGCATCTGTGTCTGTTCTCTCCTTCCCTCCCTGCAACTTGAACCTGCTGGCTGCTTTCAGGCACATTTGGGAAAGGGTCACAGGTCTCAATGATATTAGGTTTCTGTGAATTTCATTATAATAGCTAGCTGGATAGTGATAAAGAGACCCCTTAAATGCCTTAGCAAAAAGGGGCAGAGCTACTCAATAACAGTATATTCACATAACCTTATAAACTCTCATCTGTGACTGTAGTAAATGTGAATGTAGTAAATAAAAGTTTATGTTTCTGATTTAGCATTTACCATATGAATTGTACAAAAATATAGGAGCTCAGTTTCATCTTAGTTCTTGTGCTCATAGGAGTGTTTCATTCTGAAGTCAAAACTGCATTGTAGCAGATTGTGTCCAGCCTGATGGACAATTTGGCATTAGCATGTCACACAGGAAGGATGTCCTGACGAGGAAGAACAGAAAACCTTCCAAGAAGTATCCAGAGCTGGCATTTGGGGAAAACTACAGGATCCTTCAATAACTATAAAAGATAAATAGGCTTCAATAACTATAAAAGATAAATAGAAACTATGTAGAGTTTATTATGAAGTTTAAACATTAAATGGTGTTTGGTGAAGCTGAGAAAGAATTTCCTGCCATTTTATATATGTAGCTTGTTTAGTTGGATACATTTACTTTTATATTTTGAGTGTGAAGAATGATAATGCAAGATTTGTATTATTAAATTAGAATAGAAATATATTTCAAAGTATTTGACGATAGTACACTGCTTTAGCTCTACAACAAGTCACAAGTTAAAGATATTTCAAATTAGGGAAATTGTTTTAATTGTGTGAAACAATATTTTTGCTATTTTTAGAGCTCAGAGTTCACTACAAAATTATAAGCTTAAAGGAGGGGGGAAAAGTAATTTTAATGTTTTGAGGTGCATTTATTGTTTCCATTTGGAACAGTTCAGACTTTTGAACTTCAGGAAGTTTGAAACTTGCTTTCTAAGAAGCATACTGGATTCTTCTGTGTTGCTTCTGATAGCCAACAGATAAGATTTGCTGGGCCAAATTCTCTTCCTGGGGGTGATAGTCTCTTGGAATTTAGCAAGCAGTATCCTTGACAAGGTAGTAGAAGGAAGGAACTGAAGTCTCTTATGTTTCTATTTTTGAGCAGATTAAGTTTCTGTAAGTAAGGTAAAAACTGTTGAGTAAATGTAAATGTTAAGACCATCTAACACTAGATTTACCAATTTTTGAAAAATTGGAACTACACTGCTCTGAGGTGGTTTTACATAAGCCATTCAAGGCACCTTGTGTCATTTAAAAATGATGGATAGACTATTAAAAAACATGCATAGAGCCCCTTAAAAAAAAACACAACTTGCTAATTAATATTCATAGGCCAAATCTTAGCAATAGAAATGTGAAGCTCTTTCTTCTGTTTCAAGTTAAAATTCCATACTAAGGTGAGGATGCAGAGGAAGGAAGTGTCTTTACTAGATCAGCACATAATTTAAAAATAATTGGCAAGCTTTTGGTTAGTGAGGTGAGCTTTCAAGGCGTTACAATAATTCTAGCAATTTTGTGTAATAAAACTAACCATGTGATCTTTATAAAAAGGTTTTTGATATGAAAAGCTCCCTGCCTGCTTAGAAAACCACATGTTCACATAAACATCTTGTATTTGAATGAATGAACTTGGCTTTCTCTAAATTTGGATAATCATTACTGGTGTTGTGCTCCTTGATTTCTGTCTCTGTTAAAATGTACACTGCTAGATCAAGTCCTTCTTGTAGAAGTAGAGCAATAAAGAGCTGCCTGCCAAACAAAAAGCAAGAGGACTCTGTTTTTTGATGCCAGAGAGAACTGTAAGGAATGACCCTTTCACACACCACAAATGCAAACTGATGATGATTGTATTTGATCTTAAGGAATAAAAAGATGTAAACAAAGAAACAATAAGTAACTGCTTAAGGAGACAAAGGATTTTTTTTCCCAGTGATTCAGAAGATGGTCAAGTGAGGACAGAAGTGTAGTGATACCGCTAGAGTGCATTGTGGATGGGTTGGGCAGTCTGGGGGTCAGAAAGGCTGGGAGGGAAATGCTATTTACCATGAGTCAAGGCTTCATGGTCAGACTGCAAATGTGCCAGTTAGGAAAAGGAAAAAAATCTGCTTGGCTGTACTTAGGTGAAGATTGGCTTGTGTCCATGAGGAGCTACCCCTAAAAAAAGGAAGAGAGACCTATGAGATAGGGAAAAGAATCTTTCCCCAAAAATAATTCTGAACAGAATAAATGCAACACAGAAAAAAATGAAAAGAAATGTGAGAGCATTCAGCAAAAATGTGTTGCAGTGATGGTGAGGACTCTATAGAGCATCAGACCTATGTAGTAAGTGAGGAAAGAAGTGTTGTGCAGTCAGAAAAACTATGTAAACTCAGTTGATAAAGAATGATTCAAAGGTCCAAAACTAGCTGATAAGTTGAAAAGGACAGAAAAGGAAGCAAGACCTTTGGATTTAGCCACAAGCCAATCATTAATTTTTTTAGGTCAATGTGAGTAGAGTGACCTTAGCAAAATCAACTGAATCAAAAAGCAAGAATTTGAGCAGAACTAGTATAAACTTCATGTTGTTGGGTTTTTTTTTTAATTTTTATTTTTTTTAATTAGATGACAAAAAAATGATAACTAGGGATTAAATAGCATCAAGAAAAATTCTTTTTGAAGCTTGAAAAAATAATTCTGGTGTACGTTTTGGTACAAGAATAGTGTTTGGTGTAATTATGTTACAAATGAGTCCTAACAAGCTGAGTGAGTTATGAGAAGATTCTGAAGTTGCATGAAACAGGGTAATTCATACTTGGTGTTATGCCAATTAAAATAATTAACTTTTCTCTGGGAACTGTGTAAGTTCATGGAGAACTTGTACTGTGTTATGTGTCCTGGGAAGGTTTAGTGTTTACCTGTGCCAAAAAGGCAAACTGCTGAATGAATAATTACCTAGCAGAATAAAACATAGTTACTTGTGTATCTAAGGCATGTTAAAACTGTGGCTGATTTGCTGTACTCTAAGACCATATGTTTTAATGTATGTAATCACTAGTGATGTTTACCTTTTCCTGCTATGGATATGTGTGCTGAGTTCATCAGCACTACCTGCAATTGTGCATGTAGAAAGAATGTTAAATACTGTGTCTGTTCAAGCCTCAGTGTAGGAGCTCTGGAGAGCAGAGCATAGGCTGGAGGAGTATTGAGCAAGGCACTGCATGGATGATAAAGGCAGAACCAAAAATCATGTTGGAAGAAAGATTTCCAGATTTTTTTTTACTTTCCAGAAGTACAGATTTTTTTACACTTTAAACAGAATAATTTGGATAAGATTGATTTTTGGTATGTCTGCTTTTTACATGGCAAAGTGAAATTATTTAAAGTGAACTTATGTGCAAAGTAGAGAAAATGCAGAATCAGCTAAGTGGGATACATTAAATATGAGTAGAGCTGGTTGCAAACACATTTCTTGTTGTAGACTGTTTCTGTTGAGCTAGAGGTATTTTTGAAGATAAGTCTGTTGATTTTATCATGGAGAGGTTTTGCAGGGAAACCTATGTACCAGTCTACTAGCAGCTAACCAGTTCAGGTTTTAGTTTTAGGATGGCTTTTCATCATATCACAATATGGATTTTGAGAAGCCAGAAATCAAAACTGTTTGGGATATTCTTGAGACACCCCTTCAGTAATTATAGAATTCAATTTTTTTTTTAGGTGGTGAATCACAAACTCTTCAGGTTGTAGACTAAAGATCTGAATTCTTAATGTATGAAATATCAGAATTTTTGGTAAAATTGAATTTGTCGACTACAAGCTTAATGAAGAATATGTGTATTTGATGACTAAAAATAACCGTATGATGCGCTTCAGTACACATTTTAGAGAAAAATTTTAAAACGTGACTTTCTCCAAGTCAGGTTGCTGCGGAAGATCCCTGCGCGGAAAAAAAATCCAGGTGTGTCAGCTCTGGAGCTGTGTCTCCCGGGGCTGCCTCCGAGCCCGGCCGCTCCAGCTGCTCCTCGCTCGGTACTGGCGGGGGAGCCGGGCCGGGAGCCGGGGGAGCCGAGCCGGGAGCTGGGGGAGACGAGCCGGGGGAGCAGGGCCGGGCGGAGCCGGGGGAGCCGAGCCGGGAGCTGGGGGAGCCGGGCCGGGCGGAGCCGGGGGAGCCGGGGGAGCCGAGCAAAGAGCTGGGGGAGCGGGGCCGGGCGGAGCCGGGGGAGCCGAGCCGGGAGCTGGGGGAGCCGGGCCGGGCGGAGCCGGGGGAGCCGGGGGAGCCGAGCAAAGAGCTGGGGGAGCGGGGCCGGGCGGAGCCGGGGGAGCCGAGCCGGGAGCTGGGGGAGCCGGGCCGGGCGGAGCCGGGGGAGCCGGGGGAGCCGAGCCGGGCGGAGCCGGGGGAGCCGGGCGGGGAGCAGGGGGAGCCGAGCCGGGCGGAGCCGGGGGAGCCGGGCGGGCGCTGTCCCCGGGCGGGGCGGGCCGGGCGCACATAAAGCGGGGCCAGCCCGTCCCGTCCCGTCGTGTCGGGCCGGCGGCGATGCTGCGAGTGCGGTGCCTGCGCGGGGGCAGCCGGGGGGCCGAGGCAGCGCATTACATCGGCTCGAGGGTTGGTGCCGCGCACATCGGGGCTGGGGATGCTCCGCGGGCCGGGTCCCCTTCGCCGGGCGCTCCGAGCCTTGACGGGAGGTGCGGGACGGCCGCGGGCTGAGGCTCACCCAGCATCCTCCCTCCCCTGTCTGCCAGTGCCGTGTTCCGACCTCCTTACCCTTCTAAACCGAGTGTATCTTAAAAGGCAGAATTTCCTTTAAGCATCTGCTAGGCTGAGAATAAATTAGAGTGGCTGTAACACGCCGTGTTTCTGTTAATACTTCAAATAACATGCATTGCTTTTGGATTATAGTGTTAAGGCATTTATGGGCTGAGCCATAGCTTTTTTGCCTTTTGTAAGAGAAGCATAATTTTCGTTCTTATTTTTATTTTAAGCTTCGAGGAGCCTTTACAGGATGGGTGCAGCGAACTTTCCAGAGCACCCAGGCAGCTGCGGCCTCGCAGAACACCTGTGCTGCTGAGGACAAGGCTGCAAGCCCTGTGCCCAAGGACTGTCTTGTTTGCTCATACAATGAATGGGACCCACTGGAAGAGGTCATTGTGGGAAGAGCTGAAAATGCTTGTGTCCCGCCTTTTTCTGTGGAGGTTAAGGTAAACAATAAAAACTAACCTTAAATAGAAAATGTGGAATTTATATCTAAAATTTACCTAAGCTTTACAATGCATAAGGTGTGGTGCTTACTCTTGGGAATTCTTCTTCAAGGTAGCTGTTTACATCTGTGAAACTTTATAGCATAGCGGTGTTGGTGAGGGATGTGCTTTTTTCTTTGGACTTTCAACTGAAGTAGCTGTTTGAACAGAAGTCACTAGCAGAGACAACCTCTAATATATGTAATACAGCCCTGATGTTATCAAAGTACACACACAAACTTTTGAGACAGCTGGACTGATGAAACTTTAATTTGGCTTAAAGCTAAGTAGGGTTACAGCTTGAAAAAAAAGTGTTGTTTTCTACTTAATAGTCTGAGCAAGGCTGAGTTCTGTAGCTGTAGACCAACAGGACTCTTGTGTTAGACAGCCCTGAAATAGTTTACTGGAACTCCTGTGTGCTACAGTAAATAATTTGTGGAAATACATAGTCCACTGTTCATTCAGGGTTTTTCTGTGCCTAAAACTGCATCAGCAACCTAAATAACTCCATTATTCTTTCTTCTCTGGAATCTTGCATTTAAAACAGTAATACTCAAATAGTGGACTTGCTCCAGATTTTTGTGTTCTTCACCTGGACTTTAAAGTTGCTGAATGTGTGTGTTACCTGCATTTGTGGGCATGTTCTTGAATCTTTTGTTATTACAGTACAGCACTACCTGCAGGGCAGCATGTAATCCATGGCTATCATAGCAAAATGAGCTGGCACATGGCTTCTACCCTAAGAGACCTCAGTCAAAATTTAAAGGATAGCCTGACAAAGTTGATTCAGTTAAAAAAAAAAAAAAAAAAAAAAAGAAAAGAAAGAAAAAAAGAATTTTTATCTGACATTGAAAGAATGGCAAACAAAGATACTGAAAAGAAGTTTAAAGTGCTGGAAATAGTTGTTCAGAGAAAGTTTGAGATGTACTTGTATGGAAGACTTCTCTCCCCTTAGTCATATATATATATATATATATATATATATATATATATACACACATATATACACACACACATACAGAATCTGTGTCATGTTTTTCAGAGACTCCAAAGATATCCTAGCAGCTTCAGAGAAGGAGGTGAATGAGGGTTAGCATTTCTAGTATACAAGTGAATGTATGTGCATTTCTGTAGGACTGACATAATGAATGTACAGAAAGAGTAAGGAAAACAATGTCTAACATTTTACATTGTGATGTTAAATGAGGCAAAATTCAGCTCCTTAGCAGTGGGCAGGGGCTTGCTTTAGCACCAGAAAACATATTTCAAGTGTCTAACTTGCTGAAGTGGCACATGCTACACAGGTTTTGCTGCCTATTAAGCCACAGCTACTCACAATAGGTCAGAACTTCACTTTCTTTAACAAGTGATATCAAAAGCTCAGTGAGGAATGTCAAAGTATAGGATGACCTCTGCAATTCAAATACCTGTGACTTAGAGTTAAAGCAAGATTTAAATTTGCTTTTTGTCAGTTGCCACGTCCACATCAAGTAATGGGAACAGAACCAATTTGAGATATGGTTTCCTCTAATTTTCTCTGCTTTTGTCTTAAATATTGCTGTAGAAACTGCAGCAGTAGCACCGGGAGGGTGTTGCTGAATAATACAAGCAGTAGTCCAGTCCTACCTTGACATTAATATTATTATTAATTAACAGATTCATGGTTGTTTAAATCTCCATGTGGCCAAGAGGTAAGGTGTGTCCTGTTCCTGCCCCTGTGAGCAGTGAAACTAGAGCTGATGGGTGTCATGTGCTGTCTGCTGAGTCCATGAGGGGCACTGCTTATAAAAACTGCAGTTTAAAACTGATGCATTCTACACTTTTATGGAAAATTCAAAGCTTTGGACCCGAGACACTCAAAAAAATGTATCTCAAATGATAGCAGTTTGGTAAATACTTGTGTTGAGATAGTGTTTTAAGATTGTATGTGTGTTTATTTGCTAAATATTTAAATGCAGGAAGTATGGCTGCATTCAGCACTCTGTTCTACTTTGAGACAAGGGTTTGGTATACTCAAGTGTTTTTGCTGTGATGTGGGAATGATGTGCTTGGCATAAGAAGGAGGAAGGAAGGAATTGAATAAGGAGCCCTGAATCTCTGATGAATATTAATGAGCTGACACTTTATTGCATATCCTTTTCAGAGCTTGAAACAGGCTATGCAGAGGTAAATACAATTATTGAAAACTTGAAAAATCTTAACATTAATTAGGAGGATGTCCTGTTTGAATCAGCACTGCAATGAAAAATCCCACAACTGAGATGTTTTCTGAAGCAGTTGTGTCAAGCAGTTGAACTTTATAGCTTTGTATTCTGTAATGCTCTTCAGTACATTTTGTGAATAATAATGCATTTTGGGTGGGGAATATTATTACCACTGATCCTTATATCTTGAGTAAGAAGATGAGAGTGTGTACATGTGTTTACAACTGAATAAGGCAAAAAGAATTTTGATCTGAATTTAGGTTTTAATATCCTAAATTTATTAACTGTCTTTACTAGGTTAATGGTACATTTTGACAATGTTAATTATTTTCCATTACAAATGTTTAAAGCAACTATAAGGAACAATAATGCTATTTCTTAAGGACAGTCTTTCCTACAACACTTTTAAATTTCTTACTGAAAAGAAATAGTTTGTTTTGAATGTTGTTTTTTCTGTGTCTTATCCATGGTCCTTTTTGAACACTCTGAACTGACTTGTATGTCTATGACCAAAGGGGCCTGAAATGTCAACTGGTTTGCTATGAAATACATGTCCCAGCCATTTACCCTTTTCCCAGTTATTTGGAAGGCAGGGAATGAGAGTCGTGTTATAGTGCTAACCTTTATTCTGTTGTAACTTAAAGATTACACCGTCCCATTAGTGCAACACAAGTGTGGCTCCTCAGGTTTGAAAAAAAGCAGAGAGGAGCTGCAGCTCTTAGGGATTGATGATATTCACATACACCATGGCTGGCTCTGAAAATAACCAGCTTCAATCCACAGGACGAATTTATCCCATTAGCAGAACATGTCTCCATAGGAATGCTGAGCACTTCATGTCATCTGCATGTGACTTCTGACCAGCTGGCAAGTTTGAGGTGCTCAAATTACCCAAGACCTCACTTACAGAAAAAGAACAAATTCTCTCAGGAAGGATGGGAAGAAGCTTCAGTACTGGAGGAGCAGGATGGCCATGCTGAGGCTCTCTGTGTAAATGTTAAGGCTGAATTTTCTTTCTTCTCTCTTACCTCTATACCATGAGGCAAGTCTGCAAAACAGCAGAGGGAACAGCCTGGATTGTTAAAGGAGATCAGGCATGCCTTCAGATGGATGGCCTTGCCTGCTCAGGGCATCAGGAACATCATCACTCTGACTTTGGGGGAACATTATGTTATGGGAGGTGGTCAGGACTGCAGTGTCAGGAGACAACCTCATGTTTGGAAGGGCAGTTTCTTCTGTATCCTCTTGCTGTTTCTCCAACTTGCTGTGATTCCAGAAGGGCTCCATATGCACTTTCATCTCAGCTAACTCTGACATGACAGAGGAACATCAGATACATCAAAATGAAGCAGCATCATTTGTTTTGATTATATGTCTGGTTTTACTTACCCATGAGAACTGGGATGTTATTTTGAATTTGTTTTTAATTTAAGAAGGCTATCGCAGCATTTCAGAAGAGGATTTAGGTCTGTAAATGTTGAACACTTAATCCAACTCCAGCAGGTGAATTTAGGATCTTTTGCCTCCTCTAGACTGCTGCTGCACCTTCTGCCAAACAAGGCATGTTACCTGCACTTGGGATGGCTTTAGAATTTCTGATGTCACCACTGTGACATTACTGAAGTGAGGTTGTAAGAAGGTGACTACAGATGTGTGCATTTTGCAGATAAGCTCAAGGTTGTTTTAATTTAAATAGCCTTATTAAATAGAGAGTCTTCAGTGTTTGCCATATTTGGTGTGTTTGCAAAAGTGTTCTGTAAGAGGGACCAAATGGCCACTTGGCAACACTAGTCACTCAATACTTACTGAAGTGTAATGCAGTCAAAATATTGCAGGAACAGATAAAATGCACACTCAAACATATTGGGATCAAGAACAAGAAACTTTAAACTTTAAGAATTGCATCTATTTCACTCCAAAATAACTGGCGCTTGTTCTTTGTCACTTCATGTCCTTTTGTTCTAGGCAAACACATATGAAAAATATTGGGGATTTTACCAGAAATTTGGAGGCCAGGGTTTCCCCAAAGACCATTTAAAAAAAGCTATTGCTGAAATTGAAGAGATGTGCAATATTTTGAAGGGAGAAGGTGTTATTGTCAAGAGGCCTGATCCAATTGACTGGTCTGTGAAGTATAAAACACCTGATTTTGAGTCTACAGGTAAATATTTTTCCATTATTGAAGGTCTTGTCTGTTTAGCTGTTGTCTGAGACATTTTGGATGTCATCTAGTCTACCTTCTAGCTAGGAGCAGGATTATCACCAGCACTAAGTGAGCTCAGTGACTGTTTTCTGTAGCTAAGACTTGGAAGATCTCCAGGGATGGAGATTCTGCCACCTGATTTACTGACCAGCTTCAATGCTGGGTGAATTTCCTGATGGAAGACCTTTGCCTGACACCCAGCCTGAACTTCTCTTGCCAGGTTCCCTCTCTATGTTGTCACTGCCACTGCCAAGGAGTGCTAATCTGTCACGGCCCTCAAAGTGTCTGTAGAATGTTTCTGCTTTGTCCCCTGCATGAAAGTCAAGTGCTCAAAGTCCCTCTGACCCTCTTGATAGCTCTTTGTTGGCTCCTGGAGTTGCATCCATCTTAAACTATGGAAGACAAAACAGTTGGAGGCAACACTTTGCCTGGAAGATTGTTGCAAGTGTCAAGGAAATGTGAATGTCTCTTTACCTACACACATTCCTGCATGGATGATTATCTCCAGTGAGAGCACACTGGCTCACCAAGCTTTGCATCAAGTGTAGTCCTCAGGCTTCTTTCATGTAAAATATATTTTAAATTTTTTCTAGTGGAATTCACATTCATCGAGGAACAGATAATGTTAAGGAAAAGTCTAATGGACTGCTTTCTGTGCTAGTTCTGTGTTCCATCAAATTCCTCCTCTGTGCTAATACTTTTTAAAAGGATACTATCTAAAGAAATGCTGTCCACTTGGAAAATTTGCTGCCCATAATCACTTTTTAAAGTCATCTGGGTAATGCATAAGCCTTGGTCTAGGTAATTTTCATTAGCCAAGTTATGAAGTGGAGGTTTGATGGTGGATGATTTTCATCTAGCTGTGAATCTGTTATGAGTGGAGCTTTGTAGCAAAAGTTCTATGTATTTTGAATGAAAAATATTACTTTGAAAAATTACTGAGGAATGTAAGGACTTGATATTATGTGCTGGCTTCCTCACATTGCTTAGAATTATTTTTGCCATTATTTTGGATAGAAATAATGGTAAAAAGAAAGGGAAAAGTGCCTGAGCAGAAAGATATGAGAAAGGCATATTTTTCTCATTAATGGCCACTTTCCTTTCAGGTATGTATGGTGCCATGCCAAGAGACATCCTGTTAGTGGTGGGAAATGAAATTATTGAAGCACCTATGGCTTGGCGTGCTCGGTTCTTTGAGTACAGGGCCTATAGACGACTAATCAAAGATTATTTCAACAGTGGTGCTAAGTGGACAACTGCCCCAAAACCCACAATGGCAGATGAACTCTATGATCAGGTACTATTCTAAATTTCCTTCAGAAATTCAGTTCTCAATATACAGAATTTTGTTGATAGTTTCAACCTGATATTTAGGATTCAGAAAATTGTGAGGAGGAATGGCACAAAACAACTCTGGAGATTTTTTTTTTTTTTCTAATGTATGCAAACATGCTGCAGCCTTTCCAGCTGAAACTCAGTGTGTGCATTTGGAGAACAAGGAACAGGAAGTTGTGTCTACTAAATTCCTCTGCTTTGAATTGTTTTGGTTACTGGCTGTAACTGAGCATTACTAAAGAGGAAGGAATGCTAGAAAAACATCACAGAGATTACTTTCAAGAATAAAGATTCCCTGAGAATGTCCATATGTCCTGGGTGCATTAGAAAAGTGGAAAATAATATATTATTTTGTCACAGAAAAAAATCCCAACTCATAATCCTTATTTTGCATGATTGGTATTTTGAAAGTTACATAAAAGAAATAGTGAAGGATCTAAACTGTATTTACCTTCCAAATATTTTAGTGAATAGTTTCTTAATTTTTTTCCTAATAATTTTGACCTGGACAATTTTGGTAGTTTCCTATAAGCCCCCAAATGCATCAGAACCTTGGTGACAGCATTTACAAATGCAGTGAACCAGTTGTGAAATGATTGCAACTTTTTGGGAACAATGTCATCAATGATACAAAGGAGACTTTGTTAAACAAAATTTCCTTAGAGTCACCTTCAGTATTAGAAATCTTCTAGAGCCTGTAATTATTCATGTGGTATTTTTAATTTGTGCTGGATTTTTACATCTCACTTGTTCTGAATTGCCTTGTTTAATTTTAAAATTATTTGTAATAATAAAGATCCATCTTCTAGCTTGAAGTTCTGCTGCATTCCAAAATGTGGAAAACCTAAGGAGTCCTGTTAGGAAATAGCTTCCAGTCCAGTATCTGTTAGGAAATAGCTTCCAGTCCAGTATTTCTGTCACTGTGCAGTGATTTGTTGGACTGGTATTAAACTCCTGGTAATGAATACTTTTGATCTGATTCTGAAGAGCAATTAATTTCTTGATATAACTCTTGTCTCTTATCTCATGACCTATTGTTGAATGTGTTTAAAGCCTTTCACTTTTATGTCCACACTTAGATTTTCTTTTCTATTCTAATAAGAAGTAACCAAAACCACCTCCAAGGAACACACTAGCTATCAATATTAACACATTTTCCTAATTTCAAATTGTTCCCTACTAGCAAATTATTTGAGAACTTTCTTTTAACATGTCCAACCTAAAGTTGTTCTCTTCTCTACACCCAGAATTATCCAATCCACTCTGTTGAAGACAGGCATAAACTGGCTGCTCAGGGAAAATTTGTAACTACTGAATTTGAGCCATGCTTTGATGCTGCTGACTTCATTAGAGCTGGAAGAGATATCTTTGTACAAAGGAGCCAGGTAAACAAAGCTTTCTTTCAACAGTTTTGGTATCTGTCATAGAGACTGGTATTCTCTCTTTTAAAATTCCTGCGCAGTGTTAAAATAAGAGACTTGGCAAAAGAAATTGCTCTCCATAGAATGCTTGATCTACAGGATAAGACTGCCTTCCAGGTAAAGAGGGGTTAGCTGAAGACATGCAATTCTCTATTATATTTGCTTTAAATATTTAATGAAATAAAACCTTGGACAAAATAAACTTGGATGCAGTTTATATTCTAGCCTAGTAAAGCTTAATTTGTCCTGTTTTTCAGGTTACAAACTACATGGGTATTGAATGGATGAGGCGACACCTTGCACCAGACTACAGAGTACATGTAATATCCTTTAAGGATCCCAACCCTATGCACATCGATGCCACTTTTAACATCATTGGGCCTGGTCTTGTGCTCTCTAACCCAGACCGTCCCTGCCATCAGGTGAGAGTGTACAAGGGGGGAAGGTGTTCAGTGTTTAAAAGCCACTCAGCTGGGTTAGCTCCCTGCTGGGTAATTACTGTTCCACACATTCCACTGTCTGCCGCTTCCTGGGTCCATGGTTCAATATGATGGAAGTAATCTAATTTTTAATGATGTTTCAAAGCAAGCACCTGGGATGTGCTGCTTCTCTGAACACTTCCACTGCTTAAATACTTCAGTTGCATCCTCGGAGAAACTGAAGGGCTTCTGCTGCTCAGGTGACAAATCTCCCTTTTTATTCCTATTTTGGAAGCCTCTTCTTTGATGTTAATTGAACCAATGGCAGGAAGCTGATAGTTGCTCAGGCTTTCAGCTTTGAATACCTTCTGAAAAGTAGGGAAGAGGAGAGATTTGGAAAACCTGCCACCACACTGAGAAAAAGCTAATATTGCCGAGCAGCACAATGAGATCAGAAAGCCTTCTAGAGAGCAAGAGCTCATCTCTGTTACAGTAGTGTTACTGCCCTGCAGTGCTTGAGGATTTTAGTGAGGATCCCCGTGGCTTCAGAAGCTGTACAACCAGAGGGGAACGGCTGAGCTGACCCTGAATCGGAGGGACAGAGCTGGGTGCTGCCACTGCGGAGCCATGTGCAGAGCACAGCTCCTGGCAGCAGCGTCAGTCTCTTCTAGCAAGTGCTTTCAGTGCAAACAGTCTGATTGAATTACTGCCTCCTTCAGCATCCATTCCGGGAATATAATTTTAAAAACAATCTTATTTTTTTCCTCCCCTTTTCCCTTCCACAGTTTTTTGTAGTGTTACTTGGAAGAGGATGTTCTTCTTGGTCTCCTTGTATTAAAGCCATGTCCTGGGACTTTTTTCAGGGAAAACTGCTGTCTGTGTCGATAGAAAAGATAAATGCAGCTTGCTTTCACAAAAAACTGGTTTGGCCGTTCTGGATGCCCGGGAAGCGGTGGGGGTGTGTGTGAATGGTGCCGATGAAAGGGGGCTTTTCTTGAATGGTGCCGATGAAAGGGAGCTTTTCTTTAAAATCCTGGCAGGCCGGGCTGGGTATTAGGTGTTCAGGACTGGAGCTCCGCCTCGTGGTAACGCTGGAGCACCCGCGAATACTCTTCCAACTATTCTGACAATGGAGATGAAAAGTGAATTCTCCTTTGCCAAATTATCCTCCTTTTAATTTTAACTTAATTGTGTAAATCTTAGAGACATAAATTATTCCTTGGGATGCCCTTACATTGTTCTCTTTGTTAAATGAACTGCATAATTATTTTCTTATGAAGTGTGAAGGAAAGGCAATTTTGTGTTATTTCTGATGGGTTTGTTTTTAGAAACATCAGTGTAACTCATATTAATGGCTTTTATAATAATATGGGAAGAAATAACACAAAAACAAGATAGTTGAATGTGTTTCAGTTGTTACCAATACATTTACTTTACAAGCTCCAAACTGTAAATGCTACCTTTTGACTTGAACATATCTATCATGTAAAAAACCCAATAGAAATAAATGCTATTGGTATGCAAAATCTAAAAACACTTTTAAAAAATGCTTGTATGAAAGCTGGGTTTGTAGATGAAGCCTGAATGAGGACCAGAATAGTGAACTGAGATCAGGGTATGTCATGCATATTGGAATATTCTGGGAAAATCTGGCATAGGTTGGAGACTTAATGTGATACTCTAAGAACCCTCTTGAGAATATATTTAAATTACTCTTCCAGATTGAGCTCTTCAAGAAAGCTGGCTGGACTGTGATTCAACCCCCAGTGCCACTCATCCCAGATGGTATAGTCACCCTTCCTTTCCCAAGGATTCCAAGAGTACTCTTAAGGGTATTAATAAGGAATAACATTGATACAGTACAAGGTTTATTCTCCTGTTTTAGATCACCCACTGTGGATGTCTTCTAAGTGGCTCTCCATGAATGTCCTGATGCTGGATGAGAAACGTGTGATGGTGGATGCCAATGAGACATCGATTCAGAAGATGTTTGAAAAGCTGGGTATGTCTAACACACTTCTACATACACTTACAAGAACATTATTGTGCTACCAGCAGGGGTAAATGGAGGTTTCACTCAAAGCAGACAGCACTGGAAAAAGTACTCAAACAGCTGGATTAGCAAGTAAGAATAGTTCAGTGATTTTTTCCCCTGAATACTTCAGTCATAGAAATATGGTCTTCTTTTGCCCCCTACAGCTTGCAGCACATGAAGGTATGAGCAGCAACTAAAGTTATTGCTAGGATGCCTTTGAATGAGCTTTGTAAAAGATCAAGACTGTAACTGTAAACTGTAAACTGTCCAGTTTGAGGTCAACATCTGTCTTGCAGAGGTTGAGTGCACCTATTGCTGAATGATATAGAGTTGAGAATCCATCACTGCCAAAATTCTTTCAGATTTTTCTAGTTGCAAACCCATTGTCCTTTAAAATGTCAAATTAAGATCGCTTAACCCAGGTATTTCTGCTCATTTAAGGAGAATCTCAGTCCTGTGAGATGTAACTTCATAATAGTGTGGAATTCCTTCAGATATGCAGTGACAGGAGAACTGTAGTTGAATATAAAATATGGAAGTCTTATTATGCACAGCTGCTCAGTCTCAGGTTGTTTTATTGCATGAGCAAAGAGTGGAGGATTTAAAAATACTTGAAAGTACTTAAAGAATGAGGCTATTAATGCTAATCATGGCTTATCTTTCACCCTTGAACTTCACAGTCTGTGCAAGTTCTAAATAAACTCTGGTAGTCAAAAGGTTTGTAGGACTGAGATGGTTCTGCTTGGAACAAAAATATTGCTGAGGTAGAGTCCACTGAGCTGCTCCTGAGCTCCTGAAAGTGCTGAGAAGAAAAAAGGCAAACTCTGTAAGAGAGAAGTTGTCTGATCCTTCTGTTGGGACTTTGTATAAGCTGAGCCACAGCTGAAACATCCATCAGAGCTGAAAAGAAGGGGTAGGAAGCTTTACCTAGGTAGTAAGAGCCTCTTTTCCCTTTCAGAGAAAAAGGGAGTCAGAGCTATCTACCTTGAATACTTCTTTTCTTGAGAGACACTTAAAAGAGCACATTCAGTGTCCGAATCATAAATGCTTACACGTATTTATGAAAATGCGTCCTGATCATATATTGTAGCAGAATTTCAGCTAATTCTTCACACTGCAAAGCCTGAGTTTATCTTTTTAGTACTGGCACATCATAACACATCAGACACTGGCTGTGCTCTAGGCCCTGTGTAATCTTGAGGGTATCACCAGAATAGACAAGCCAGTTATGTTCCTAGTTTGTTCTCTGCCTAGAATTTGGGAAAACAAATTCTTAACTAACTAGTAGCAAATACCTTCCACATTTACATCCAGCCATGTGATCTGATAGAGTATCATCTAATGTTCTGATCAGAGTTTGCCATGCGAAGTTGAGAATCTAATTTTAAAGCGTGCCTTGTATGTTTCTTCCAGGCATTTCTACAATTAAAGTGAACATTCGCCACGCCAATTCTCTGGGAGGCGGCTTCCACTGCTGGACGTGTGACATCCGCCGCCGTGGCACCCTGCAGTCCTACTTTGACTAGGAATGAGCCCAGTAGCTAGCAATGGTTCAGCTTCTAAAATAGGCTTAGGAAATGAGCAAATCACTGTCACGCTTGTTAAAATGACTGCATGAGCTCTAGTCCTTGGTAAGTGGTGTCCTCATAATGGTCTGGGTAATGTTTTATTCTTAAATACCCTTCACTTTCAGTAGGATAATTGAAACTACTTCCATCAGCAACACAGGTTTTCTGGCTGCCTTTTTGAAAGACATCCTTCATCTATGAAACCTTTTCACATTGGCTTTGAATGTAAAAGCTTGACAGGATAGCTAAAAGGTCTTGCTAGAATAGCTTGGCCACTAATACTGGATATCTACCTCTGTCTAGTTACCTTATCAAATAGGCAGCTTGAAATGTGAAACTTGAGTAAACTTTTCTTATTCCTTTTAACCACTT
Organism: Motacilla alba alba; assembly: GCF_015832195.1. Classification (NCBI taxonomy): domain Eukaryota; kingdom Metazoa; phylum Chordata; class Aves; order Passeriformes; family Motacillidae; genus Motacilla; species Motacilla alba. The sequence continues at coordinate 10,816,163 of NC_052025.1, forward strand.
CATTTTTCTAATATATTCATGTCTAATGAAGTTGAAATAGATACAACTGTATAGATCTCTTAGGGAACCAAGTAATTTTATCATGTTTTTCATATCTAGCCATACAGATATTTACAGAGAATTTTCAGTATGATCCAACTTTTAAGACATGTTCACTTACTTGGCATGTTCTTCTACATTTTCTTCTGATGCATGTCATGCACCTGAGTACTTTTTTATATTGCTTTTTGTATTGCTGAAATTGGGTTTTATTTAACTTTTAAGTGTACAAATGATAGCTAATATTCTGCTTGTACAGGTTTCACTCTGAGTTGTTTACATAACTTAAAAGGAGGCACAAAAAAAACCCCCAACAATAACTCCTCCCCCCAACTTTTAGCTTCTGACATCTTACAACCCGGACTTCCTTCAGCTGTAGCAGATACAGAAATATGTATCAAACATGCCTGATGCCGTGGAGGAATTTGAGTTTTGATTCCTGAACATGTACTTTTTATGCTAATAAAGTTTTTTGCATTCTCAATTTGTTGCCTTTCTGTTAATGTGCAAGTATGAAATGTCTGGATGGATACAAAATCCGCATGGAATTTTTTTCCCCTGTAAAACAGGTAACATCTTAAACTCTTGTATAATGCAGTAAACCTTTGTAGTGTATTACTCATATACCATGTTTCTACTTCTGTTTTTCACAGAGGTGTGACTGTTGGGGGAAAGTACCACTGATATTTCTTGCTACACTGTGGAGGAATCTACTCTTACAATGCAGTATGCCCTGACAGAAAAGATGTCAGGCAGAATATGCTCACATACAAGCTGTATGGCCATATTTTGGAGAGTTGGGTAGGGATAAACAGGTCAAATATCAACAATCTAGAATGCTTTGACATATGGAAAGAGGTAATTAGGCAGCTGCCAGCATTTAACAAGGTAGAAAGGGTGTCTGTTTTCTCTCTAAAATCAAGGCTTTTTAGACAATGGAAATTTGTCTGTCTTCCTCTAACCAAGCTTTGTTTCTCACTATTGGCACTGGAGCTGGACAGCTGCATTAGGGCAGCATACACAGCAGGCCATCTCTCCCATTGCTGTGCATGCTGCAGTGCCAAAATGTCTGTGTGTCTGTGCTTGGCATAAGATACCACCAGCTATGGCTGAAAGCACTAGAAACTGGCTAAATGTGGATTAATAAGACATGTGCATCCTGGGTGCCTCCATGATTTAGGAGACTATATTTTCATATCATGTTATATGTGACACTCTGGCTTTACAAACATTTCAGCCTTTCCCCAGGTTTTTTTGTTTATCTTACTAATTTTTTTATTTTTAAATCTTAAACTTGCACACAGTAGCAAATCTTTCAGCTTGAACACCACCATTATGTTTCTCAAGTTGTTTGGGTTCTTTTACCTTATCCATGGAACTCTTGACTGGTTTGGGAACAGACTTGTCTCTCTTAACATTCCAGTACTTTAGGGAGTTTTGGATGTTCACCTCATCTTTTTGGGGCATTGGTTGCTGCAGTGACAAACCCAGTGTGATTAGAATTGTGGCCTTGGCCCCTGTGAGGCACTTTGAGAAAAGCATATTCTGGAAATTGCATGAAATGGGATGAGGGCCGAGTTGTTACCAGGTTTCGGTGGGTGTGTCTGTGTGGCACTTAAGGCAACCCAATTCCTCCTGGGCTTTCCCTACAGCTGCAGGGAATGCGCTGCAGAAAAGGTGGTGGTCACTGTGCCTGGGTTGCCTTGCAGCTGCTCCATGACTTTAGGAGAGTATTAACTGTTTTTGTAAAGTCCTGCTGAACCTTTTTCTTCTCAAGTACGGTGTCTTGCCCACCCTGTTTCACATGCTCAATCTTGCCTTCATCTTTTTATGTTCACCACTGTGGCAGGTGAGTATCTAGTTCATTTATGGACTTAGGGTTTGTATCTGTTTTGAGGTGACTTTGTGCTGGTTTTGGCTGGGACATAGCTAATTCTTCACAGTAGCTTGTCTTGGGATTTGTTTTGGATTTGTGCTGGAAACAGTGTTGATAACACAGAGATGTTGCAGTAATTGCTGAGCAGAGCTTTCACAGGGCCAAGGCCTTTTCTGCTCCTCACAAGGAGCTGGGAGGGAACAGAGCTGTGACAGCTGGTCCCAACTGGCCCAAGGAATGCCCCAGACAATCTGGGATATCTATCTCAGCATAGAAAGCATGGGGGAGAGAAGGAGGAAGAGGTGATGTTCGGAGTGGTGGTGTTTGTCTTCTCAAGTCACTGTTAGGTTTGATGGAGCCTTGCTCTCCTGAACAGCCTGCTCATGGAAAGTGGTGAATAGATCCCTTGTTTTGCCTTCCTTGTGTGCACAGCTTTTGCTTTACCATTGAACTGTTTATTTCAACCCATGAGCTTTGTCACTTTTACCTTTCCAGTTCCCCATCTCACCAGGGAAAGTGAGCAAGAGGCTCCATGGGGCTTCGCTGCTGCCTGGGGTAAAACACAGCAGGCTGACAGTTGTTCATTTTGGGCTGTCTCTACATGACTTGGGGTCTGTGGGACCAGGCTCATTTCTTTTCCACTGAACAACCAAAAAATAATCTCTGCCTTTGCACGTCCATAATTTGGGAGTTACTGGGCTGTAGGTGCTGTTAACACAGCTAATTGCAAGCTCTCTCTTAAAATATTTGTTAGTAATGGTGGATTTGTCCCCTCAGTTATCCATGTCTCATTTTGTCCATAAGATGATGTTGATATTCTGACCTTATTGTGAGCTGTATCTAGGACAAGAGAAGTTTAATCTGACACCAAGTAACATATTTTATCCAGGAAATGCTGGCAAATCCCAGTGACAGCAGCACTAGAGGGTGCTGCTGTGACGCCAGTGGCTTTCCTCCAGCCTATCCTAGGGGATGTTTTAGAACCTTCTTTGTTTACTCATCTTGTTTCTGATGACGTTTTGGTCAAAGTCCTTGAAAACACCTCAAGGTTTTTCCCAGCTGTAGATATAATTTGTGTGATGATACATAAAGTATTATTTCTCAGCATCAAAAAAGTTCATATCTATACACATGAAAACAATGGCTCTGAGTGTAGGGACTCAGATGTTTCCTTAAGGGCCAGCTGGATTGTTCAGGCTTATATAGCATGTCAGAAATCAAATCAGGGCCAAATGAGGATAATTGTTGCCTTTTTAAATCTCCCTCACATGGGCTGAGCATCACATGTTTTGACATAGCCTTTAGCTTTAAAATTATGGCCCAGAAGCCACATATTTATAAGATCATTTCCTGTTCTTTTAGATACCTTCTTGGGATTCAGTTATGCCTCCTTTTTAACAAGAAATTAAGACCAAATACTGGTATTTTATTGAGATCCAGTACAGGTGAGGTTTCTGTGGATGATGTGGTCTGTCTTGGCAGTTCATGTTCTGTCAGATTAATTCTAGAGTATTTCCTTCAGTTAATGAATATATACCACTTACTCTTAGAAATATAAAATGTATTTGGAAGAACTAGAATTTAAGATGAACTGGAATCTATTACCATTACCCTTAAAAAATTCCAAGTCATTAGGACAAACTAAATTTAAGTTTCAACAGAAGCAGGAATTGCTTGCAAATTGCACATTTATTTCTTTTGCAAGTTGAAACATCTTCTTGGTAGAACCTCATTTGTGCTGCACTTTTGAACAGCAAATTTAAACCAAATGCTATCTCTCCTGTTTCCTTTTTTGTTTATATTACTTCTGAGTCAGCAAGGCACTGAAATAATTGCTGGGTGTTTATAGGGGTGATGTTTATAGGGTGTTGGGTAAAGTTTGGCCCCATCTAGTTGTAATACTGAACTGTGTTCAGGGGAGCTACAGTTCAGTGACCCAGGTTTTGTTACTCAGCTCATGCAGAGCTGGTGAGGTTTTGTCCTGCAGCTGTCTAGTGAGCAGTACAACTGCATGGGGCACCTGAGTGGAACAGGAAGTGAAAACATATTTGGGGTTTTTAAAATATCATTGAAAGTACCATTACTTAACACTTCATCAGTATTTATCTAATACTTAATACATACAAGTATTTGGTTTACCACAGGCTTTTCTCTCATGGGCGAAAATAGTCATTGCATCCTTCAGTGTGGTTGGCAATAGAGGGTGTGGGCTTGCTGTTCTCAAGAGTCAGAAATTTTGGAGACTGAGAAATTGCATACATCCCTCCTCATTTCAGGGTGAGAATGTGTGAAACCAAATCTCTTTGATCTTGTGGTGGACTGGAGTTTTCTTGGGATTGCTGACATCAAGAGCTGGCAGCTCGTGTTGCAAGGTGTTATGGTGCCTAGGGAATTCTTGAAAAGAAGGGTGAAATGGGAATGATGGTCTTGGTTTGAAACAAGGCATGAAGAAACCTCATTCCTCTGCAAAGCAAAGGCCTCTAAAGGAGTCTTCTGCAGCACCTTGTACAAGGTACCTGACATGGCTTTCTTTGAAGGGACAGGTTTCTCCCCCAACCCTATTTACAAAGCCCCATTTCTTGGGAGAACTCAAGGGCTGTCAGAAAGATGGTAAATATTGTCATGAAAGGAGGAAAAAGAACTATTGCAAAGACTGAATTACTTGGCCAAAGGTGAAAGAGGAAACCAGACTAGACATGGAGATAAATTCTCTGTCTTTTATATGTGTGTCTTGTACTTTAACCACACTGCCATTCTTTTTTCTATATATCCAGTAATGTGGTAATTGGGATGCTGGCCAAGGGGAGGCAGGGAGAGGATTGCAGCAGTTGTCCTTATCAATTGTTAGGCAATGATTTCACAATTGTAGCTTATTTTCTTCACTGAGAAGCTGAGAGGCTGTAGTGCACCACTGCTGTCTGCAAACACCAGCATAATCATATCCTGCTCCTGCTTCTGCTAAAAGATAAGCACAATATCATGAAAAATGAGATTTCTTTCCTAAACAAGAAAAGATTTATTATGGTCAAACACTCAAGGTATGCCTAGCAAATTCCAAAACCTAAATCCTTTGCAATGGTCTTCAAGATGCTGTCCTTTCCCTGATAACTTGGGCCCCAGAGTTCAGCTCACAGCCTTTTGTAATCGGAACAAACAGGTTTATTTCACTATACCAAGAGTCCATGTTTTCTCACAGCAGCCCTGATCCCTGCCTTGCAGCTTATCTTGGGAAGGAAAAAAAATTAAACCTTTGTTTAATGTTGGCTAATAGCATTAAAGTTACAGCGGGATGTCTATTAACCTGTTCTGACACAGCTGCTTGAGGCAGCAGCTTGGAAGTGCCAGGCCAGGGCAGCTTCCATGAAGGGGAGCCTTTCCAGAGCTTGGGTCAAGGGCCAGCCAGATCTGAGGTCCCAGATCTATGTTTGCACCCACCATGTGAGCAGCTGAACATGCAGTTGCAGTTTGGTGAAGTCTGAACAGTGCTGGGGCGTCACTAAAGGCCAGCACGGCCAGGCTCAAGGCAGCTTGGAATAAACCTGCCCCAGACTGATGTCAAATGCCCCTGTCTGTGACACTGTGCCTCCCCTTGATGGCCTGAGCTCAGCCTAGAGTCTCCTACTCTGGGGATATTTGCAGGACCTCTCTGGTCTGCTGGACCACCTGCTTTTGTGAGCCTGATGTCTCCTCTCTATTGAGTTTACTTGAATCTGGCCCATTTCAAGGAACTCAGGCAGAGCTCACAAGCAATACAGTGCAACTTCCTTAGGAAGCAAAATAAGAAACAGTTTTTAGCTTTCCCATCTGGTCCAGAAGCAGTAAAAGTCATTTCAGACATGTTCAAGGTACTTTCTGTTTGCCTCTGCGTTAGAAACGCAAAGAGCTGTTTTGTCTCTGTGGTTCTTCATTTACCAGCAGCTCCTGTTCTCCTGCAGAGGTGAGTGTTGCTCCTGCCTGCCTTCTGAGGGACAAACTCCAGCAGGCTGTGGGCGATCCCGAAATAAAAAAGGAAACTGATACCCAGCTGCAATTACAGCTCTCACTTCCTGATCTCCGCTCCTGGGCTGCACTTCAAAGCCATCTTTAGACCCATTCTGCACTTTCCCTTTTCTTTTTCATCCTTTATTTCCTTTCCTGGTGGACTTTGACATCAGGACTGCAGATGCACAAGCGAGTTTGGTATTGGGGCTACATCCTCCAGCTGCAAGTCACCTCCAGATGGGGGAAAGAGCCCTCACCCGTGTTACAGGGAAAACCACCAGGCTGCAGAGACAAATGTGTCTGGCCTGTCATTGCCCAAGAAGCTCGTGACTCATCCATGGGGAGAGTTCTGATTTCCTAAATTAGTTTGGAGTAAACCAAGCTGTGGGCTATCCTTCCTGTGATCTGACACAACTCGAAACAGATGTCTGGTTTACACTAAAGGTTGAAGCTGAAAACCTTGTGAGTTTGCTTCTCTACAGCAACCATAGGAAAGTTTATCTTATGTTATGCTGCGTAAGTGGAAAGTGTTTCCTTTGATTGCTGTTTTAAATTAGGAAATGGCCAATTCAAAACCAAAAAAAACCTGTGAAAATTACTGCCACAGAATGTCATCAAAGCAGAAGACATAACATGGACACCTACGTGGATAATGAGTTACAGCGCTTTTGCCTGGTATTTAATGCTAGCAAACTTCAGAAGGCTGGGTTTGCCTACTCTGGAACATAGCTAATATGTCACTGGATGGGTGACCTGCAAAGAGAAACCAGAGAAAAAACAAAATGCAAAGCAATTTGATATTTCAGGCAGGCCCCTTGCCTGCTCTCTTAACATTCAAATGGCAATTGATGATCAGAGCTTTTTTTGCCCAAGAGAATGAAAGGAATGGGGGGGGGGGGGGAAGGGTCCTTGAAGCTGCTGTAATAAACAGCCCTTGTGAATAACTGGGGCAAGGATTGCTGCAGTCCCCCCCCCCCCCCCCCCCATCCCTGTCCCACAGCCTGCCTGAGGCTGAGCTGGCTCCCAGCTAGGCAGGGAGGGCTGGCCAGAGGTGCCCTGGGAGCCAGGACTGAGAGCCCGGGGGTTCTGGACTGGGAAAGCTCTTTGGCTCTCAGAAAATGACCTGGGCGTACAAAATCACAGAAAGAGACATTTAAACTTGGTGAATATTTATAGCAGAGTCTTCTAGCTGGGTAGGGAGTACCTCACCTGGTTATCTGCTGGTTTGGACAGTGAGCTCACGTGAATGATTTCAAAAGAGACAAAACTTGCTCAGCTGTGCTGCTGCAGTGTGTTGCTGCACTTGTGCATGTGGGGCTAAGCCAGCTTTGCTTTTCCTTGAGTTTCTGTGGGCAAATCATAAAGTAGCCTGCCTGTCAGTAGAAAGAGGTGCAAGTTTGAGAAGATACTGAACATCTCCAGTGCACTGTTTGCTGGTTAAGATACTAATGCTGAGTATTGCTGGTCTCACAGCATAGGAGGGGAAACTGAGGCACAGGGCTTTTGATTTACCTCTTGAAATCACAAACCCAGCGGTAGAGACAAGCTGAGTTGCTGGTTTCCCAGTCTGCACTCATCTTTTGCTTTGCTCTCTCCCTAAAGACACACCTCATGATTCTTGCCTTTTTTTTTGGTCACATTTGTCTTCACTTCCTTGACATAAATACATAATCAAGCAATGTGTACACTGGGCTCTGTCAGATATACCCTACTCAGTGTTTGAGGGCCTGCAGCTATTCTGTCCCAACCAGACAGACACTTCCACTTACTGACAGTTTTGATAAACTGTAATCTCAACCTGCTCAAAAACTGTTGAGAAATATCTCATGAAATCCTATATGACTAATAATGAGGATAATTGAGCATGTGATCTCAACCAAATCACTTATGCCCTTTGTGAGTCAGTGGCAGAAAGAGGTCTAAAAATCAGATTCCTGTATGGCCAATTTTCAATGATGCTGCCAATATGAGCATTGGATTAGAATATTTTATATTTGAATAGAATTAACTTTAATCTTCCTGCACAGTTGCCACTCTCCCCCTCAAAAAAAAAAATAATTGTTTCCTGCCATATAGAAAGAAAAGTTGCATATCAGAGAGGGAGGAAAGTGGCCTTAATTTCCCAGAGTAGCCAGTGACCCTGGATTCCTCTCTTTGTCTTTAAAGAGAGGCCTTTCCTGAGGCAGACCAAGAGGCTGCCCTGAAAATGAAGCCATGTTTGTCTCTGAATAGATGTCAGAGATCACAGTTGGTTTCGAAATTTTAGGGCACCAGCTATCTGCAGCAGCACTGCCTGATACACAGTGCAAACAGAACAAAGAGGGTCGATCATTTGTTATCTGCTTTTATTTATATTTATTGTAGCCCTTCTCTCTAACGTGTACGTCTGTTTGGAGAGAAACGTCACTTCCTAAACTGAGTGTGCTCCTTCAGGTACATGGTTGCTCCTGAGGAAAATACTCCATTTGCTTGAGAAAGCTCCTGTATGCAATCTTGTGGTATGACCTGATTTTTACTGACTCTGGCAGGGAATGGAGGCTATTTTGTAAATTCATCCCTATTTTATGTAGACTTTTGAGCGTGAGTGGAACTTTTTAAAGCTGAGCATGTGGCAGATGAAAGTCTTGTGGGCACCTGGATGGGAACTTGTGATCTCTGCTGAAGAATATCCTGTGGACGTTACCCACCCAGCCCACTGGGGTACAGGGTCTATGCATCCTTAGGGAAAAATGCTTAGGGGTTTGACCCCACTGGCATTCACAAACAGAGCCTTGTGGGTTTGTACGTGGCCCGTGAATGTCGGCTGAAAGCTTTGCATCGATCATCTTCTCCAGGCTTCTTTCTTCTAATAAAAATATTTATCTACCCAAGCAAGAAGTTGAATGTAAGTTGGCTTTATTACTGTAGTGACGTTGAATGGTTGGTTGCTGGGTGACCTTGCTTGTGATTTTATGGTCTAGGCCAGCTCTGGCAGCAGAGAGGTGTGGCCACGTACTTCACTCTGCTGTCAGCTTCTCCTGAGATGATCAGAGCTTCGGTGTCAGCTCTCCTGGGAAGCTGTAAACGTTTGCCATTTGTTATGTGAAAACCTGGATCCACGAGGAAGGGCTGAAGGAGATAAATGCCTGACAAGAGGAACTATTGAGGCTTAAAAGAAAGGCCAAGCTCTGTGAAATCCAGCACGGAACCAGGATCTGCAACCTTGGATTAGACCAGTGACCATAAAACCGACATGTGACTTATTGCAGGGCTTTCACAAACTGGGATACTGGAGCCTGCATGGTTTGCTTTGCTTTTGCTTGGATGATGATTTAATGCTTTTCATTGGAGAACAAAGTTTTGCAACTAATCAGACATGGAAGAAAATGAAGGAGCAGATATTTTGGAAACCAGCTCTGTCTCTAATGGTCCTTGGTGCAAGGTGAGAACTTTTATTCCCCCTCCTTCCTCAGTCACAGAAAATATTATCTTTCTGCTGTTTACAAGTGACTTCAGTAAACCATTGCCCTTGGACCAGACTGAATGCAACCTCTGCATCAGCTTTGTAAACAACTTCACAAATTCCTTAGAGCAAGGCTGTGCTAAACATTAGGAACAGAAATGAAATGGTGATGTGTGTGGTTAAGCGTCTGTCATCCACCTCACTGGAAGTTTCAAATATCTGAGTAACTGTAGGTTTCTGTGCTGTGGAAACGACCAAAATAGTTTTTTTTAGGTGCTTGGAGAATCCAGAAACTTCATATAATTTTAGCAAAGCCACTGCTTTAAGATTTGCAGGTCAAATATGTTGAGTAAAACCATAGCAAGCACAGGGTGAGATAAGCATTAACTTGGGCAAACAAATTGACAATTTAATTGCATGGAACTCCGTGTCCAGCAGCAATTCCTCCTACTCCCCCAGAGCTCACTCGAGAGCATTCAGCCTCCCGAATGGGTCAGCTGTGCTTCTTGTCAAATCCCAGCAGTGACGTTCAGAGATTGTTTTCTGTTTGCTTGTGTTTGTAATTTGATCTCATGTAATAACATTGTCCTCGGCTCACATATAACCACGGGGGTAACTCTGACATCCTGCCTGAAAAAAACCACCTTGTTGATTCCTGTGCTCGATGTTTGAAAGATTTCCAGTTTGGAAAGGTTAGCGTGTTTATATTAATCTCATCCTGTTACTTGAAATTAAACCATTAGCATTTTGGAGGTTGGACATTCTACTTCCATTTTGGTTCTCCCCAAAAATACTGGGGTTTGTTATCTTCACAAGTTTTGGAGGGGACTGGTGGAAGATTTTCTGTTGCCTGTGCTGAGGCCAGGATTTCAGTCCAGCCATTTGTGCTATGGAGGAGTCTCTGGGAGGTCACGTCAGAAATGTGCCAGTCTAGATTTGAGCTCAGTATTGCCTTTTCTTCATAGGAGTTACTGGAAACCAAGGGAACTAAGGAAACTGGAAATCTGAAAATATCTGAGTGCTTGCTACTTATTGAAAAATATTCTTAGTGAATACAGACATGTGTATCTAATGAAAGGAAGTTTGAAGAGCTGGTCAAGCAGAAGAAACACAAACACCTTGTTCTGTTGGAACATCTCAGCATTGATTGCTTGGTGCATCTCCCATGGCACTGCCCAGACAATCATTCTCATCAGTGCTGAGGGTCCTTCACTTCAGCCTGACTAACAAAAACTAAAAAAACTGCTGCTGCATTTGCTGGCTGCCACACTTATTTTTTTTTGTCTACAAAGCTGGATATCCAGTTAAAAGGCAGAAGCAGCACAAAAAAAAAAAAAAAAAGAAAAAAAGGAAAAAGGGATAAAACAACGAGAGCAGTTGTAAACATGAAGGCCGAAAATTATTCACCCCAAATATTTGGCAACAATAACAAATATGTTCACAGAACTCTAGAGCAGTTTGCAATCAAAAAGCAGAAAGTCTGTGTTTTTGTAGTATATATTACTCATCTCAGATCCTGATTTCTGTGGAGGCAGAGGGCTAGAAACTGATTTCTGGGAGTAGTGTGTGCTCAGTCAGTTTTTACTACATCTGCCAGTGTGCCTATTGGTGCTTTTTTAGACACAGATTCATGGGAGCCTGGGCAGGATGCATGGTTGTAGCAGGAGAGAATATCTTGAATAACAACATGCACTCTACCATGGCTTAAAAGTTCACAGAGTAGGTGGAGATTTACATACTATTGTTTTGTGGCTCATAGAATATGATTTTCTTTCTGTAAACCTGATAATTTCTAGTTTTTCCTTTAAAAAATAGAAAAATCTTCCTCTTGCCCTGGGAAATATCTAGAGGATTTTTTTCAACCATATTTTAGTTATATTGGTTGCAGTCTTAAAATTTTTACTTCACTGTGATAGCACATTTATTTCTCAATAAGTATTGAGAAATAATATTGAGAATAGCTCATAATTCAGCTGTTCAGCAACTGCCTTCGCATCTTTCAAGTGCAAATTTGTGTTTTCAAATAACTTTGTCTGCCTCTCATTGTGGGTACAAGTGTTACTCATTAGAGCTTTTTGTCAGCATCCCAAAATGTGGTAATTGAAGATCCAGCTACAAATATTTCTGTTTGTGTTTCCTATCTTAGTGTTTAGTTTAAGAGGGTTGAATCTTAAGCAAAAGTGTGTTGATGTTCTTTCTGTTTATATTTATTATAAAATCATAAAATACTGTCATTTTCTGTGGTTAGCCTGGGCTGTGCCTGTGCTGTGGCTGAGCACAGAGACCTGCACGTGGGCTGGCTTGCACCGGGGCCAGCAGGGCCTTGCTGTCATACAATTCTAAATGCACTTAGAGGTTTTTAAATGAAAAAGAATTGGTTAGTTATTAACTTGAAGAAATATCTGATTTTAGAGAACAGAGGATTACAAAACAAACTGGATTTTCACCAGCTCCTGAAGGGCAAACAGTACACTACTCTCCACATTTCCCTGCAGTGTGTGTTTGTGTTGAAGCTTTTTCACTCTCATAGTACTTGATGTAAATGTTAATTAGCACTCCAGGGGAAATGTGTTAACAAATGTACCTTTGACACAGGTCCACAGCTATGCTTTGCTCTGTAGCTGCAGGCTGGAAAGATTAGCTGGCAAAGTAGCTGGTGCAGCTTTTGAGGAAACTCTTCAAACAGGAGTTCAGGGGAGCTTGCTGAGCCCTTGGACTTTGCTGCTCTGCTGCAGCTCAGGCTGCTCTTGCTGCTCTGCAGAAGAGGTGCTGACTAAAATATGGGCACTCCTAAGAAAGAAGAGCAAACTCCTAGAAAAGGGATATTTCTAACCATTAAAAGGCTTCAAATGAGACTGCCTGGGCTATGGCTTTCATGTGATGAAGAAAAAATGACTTAGCACAAACTTTGCGGCAGAATTTATTCCTTCTCCTCCCCCAGTGCTGAGCTTGATTAGCAATAAATAAGGGTAGTAAAGTAATTCCTGTAAGTTGTTAGAGTAGAAAGGTAACAGTAGTGCATTCATAAACACATTTACCTCATCACTGTACTTCTTTGCCTTTCCATAAACAGCAGGGCAGAGATTCAGGAATGGAAATCATTCACAGGCTGGGATTTTTCAGCAGTATTCAAACCTGCCTCAGCTCAGGTTAGCATGTAGATATATTGGTGGTTTCTGGCCTGATTAATTCCAGAGCCTGCCATGACTTCTGTGAAAACGTATGCAGAGCCACTTCTCAAGACTTGGGTAGTTCAGCTATTCATTTCTGTGCAGCATCAAATCCCGATTTCTCCCTGCTGAGGAACATCTCATATTTAAGACACACTGAGAAGAATCCAAGGTTATTAACCACTCTCTGGAAATGGGGTCGGTGATTTCAGCCCAGCCCTCCTGAAACTGGTCTGGTGTTTGCAATAGTTATGAAAACCCTGCTGCAGGAGCATGCCTGTGCCTCCAAGATCAAAGGGAAAAGCTGCTGCTGGGAGTCCCCTCCTTCCCTGGAGCAGGATGTTGCATGAAGGACGCTGGTGTTATCACATGGCTCTTGATCAGCTGGGCTAACCCTGGTACCCTCCTGGTGCTGCCCTCAGTGGGCATTTACAAGAAGGGCGCCTCATACTTTTTTCCTTCCCGTGAAAGTGTTTCTTTCTGGCTTTTATGGCCCTGTGGGGAGTTTCCAACCAGGGAGCTGTTGCTGGTGAGGGGCCATCAGCCTTTGTACAGAGCTGACTCTGAGGTTTTCAGGGACTTCAGCAAGAAATAGGGGGGTGAGCAGAATGTGAAGTACCACATATCTGAGCGGTGAGCAGCCCACGGGACATGGTTCAGAGCCCCTGGGCAAGCCTGACCTCTAAGTAGGTCAGCCATGGAGAGGCACTGTGCTTTCTGCTCACCACGTGTCCAGGCTACAAGTGTTACCCAGGCTGTGCAGAGTGCACTTGGGCTCTTTGTCCCAGCCATGCCTTCAGCTTGGCTCGGCCTGTGGGCTGGGACAGCCCTGAGATGTTTTCCTGGCAGAAGGAGTTCATGGGAGCACTCTTATTTCAAAGTGCAGGTGAAAGAAACACCAGCCTTTCTCACAACGGGAGATCTCCTCACTTTGAATCGCTGCTAAAGAAATGTGGCCTTGACTCGGTTAAATATGTCCAAAACTACTGGATGGAAGCCCTCTGGCAGGGTGCTGCCTGAAGATGCTGCTGCTTGGGAAGAGTTTCACTGTGTGAAGCTGCTCCCTCCTTGCCCTGGAGGGAGCCCCACGGAGCAGAGAGCCCCCCAAACCCACCGAGCAGGGATGGGCTGCCTGGGAAGGCACCCATCACCCCCCAGCTCCTGAGCCTGCCCTGGAGAGGGCAGCTGCTGCTGCACTGACTCCAGCAGCCCCTCTGGGAACATGGCTCACATGGATTTTGGCATCGTGCAGCTGCCCATGAAGTGGTGACAGAGGTCAGACCTGAGCTATGCTGGTTGGTGCTGTGGATGTGTTAAATCACTTTATTAAGCGTGATGGGCTGGATTAGCATCTGGCCCCGCTTCTGCTGCAAAATTTCATGTGGGAGATGCTGGGCCTTGGGTTTAGCTGCCCAAAGAGGAAACAGCACATTGGCACCTCCAAAGTCAGCTAGTGATAGGTCATAACCAAGTGGACTGTCTGCTTCTGTGTCCTCTGGCAGTGACAAAAGATAGAATTAACTTTTATTGTTAAAAACCTCTTGTTTCAATAGCCCCCCTTCCCACCTCATAGCAATTAGTTTTCTCAGCTGCTACACTTTTGCTGTTTGCTTCTATATTCATAAATCTTGTCTTCCAAATTTTAGCAGTAATAGATATACCAGTCAGCAATTGTCTAAGATCACGTAGAAATTGAGACTTTAGGGACAGCAGTTCCACTCAAAGAGTTGCTGTCTATCTGGCTGCTTTGCTTTTGGCTCTTTCTGTAAGTAATCTGACTCCACAGTATCCAGCCAGGGGTTAAAATTCAGTTCAAGACAAGCGCAAAACTCTCTCAGGTTTTGATAACTTGTTTGCTGTCTAACTCAGCAATAATCTGGTTCTCGCATTCGAGTAAACTGATCACCCAGCAGGAACTGGACTTCTGCCTTGCTGAAGGATGGATGTTGCTTTAGTTGCTCAGAAGGAAAACATACAAGAAATGCAGAATCCTTGTTGACCCAAGAACTGAAAGAAACATCACAACATTTCCTAAATCAACAGATGGCAATTCTCAAAACAAAGTCTGAACTGCAGCCAGAAGCTTACAAGGCAGGAGATGATGATGCTGTGACCAAACCGAGACCTTGAATCTTCCCTGCCTAAGCCATGGGGGTGAGCTGGGAGCTCTGTCTGGTAATGTTCTCTCGTGTCTCAGAAGAGCTGCTTGTGCATGAACCTACTTGCTTTGCAGTCAGAAAATTTAATTATTGCTTCCACAGTAGCCCTCAAAGAGTCCCCTGTGCATGAAATATGCATTCATACCTGATATGTCCCATAATTTCTTCTGTTTCCGCATATGGAGGTAAGGTTAATGTTCCATACACTGTGGACAAATAGTAGTTGTCATGGGTACCATAGCCTTAAATTTCCTGTCTCCTGGGTGATTAAATTCCCCACAGTAATTTTACTTTATTGGTTTGTTTCTGTAACTCCTTATTTCCTTGGTTTGCTCTCCTTGAGGACATTTCTCAGGCTGCTTGGATCTCCTCAGGCTTTTGCATTTTGCACACCATTTTCGGGAAGAATTAAGTATTTTTCACAAGGTGTGTGAAGCAGCAGGAAGCAGCACAGAGTGAAGCCCCTCCAGGGGCTCGGTGAGCCCCAGGCTCTGCAGTGCATACCCAGCTTGTTGAAGTCTGTGCTGCTGGAAATGCCAGCCCACTGCAACACCAGTACAGCTCCAGCACTGCATTCCTGCTACCACGCTGTCTCTGTGCTGTGCAGTGCACCTCCTCATGTCCTGTCTGCAGGAGATGTGCGAAACAACTTTACCTGTTCTCCCCAGGAGCCTGCTGCTGGTAACAGCCAGAGTGAATGCTCAGCCTGCCTGCTGGAATTCACATGCAGAGTGGCAGCAGGAATCTGATGGGCTTTGAGAGTTTCTGTCTCTGGTCCTACAACAAAAGGACTACATTTGGCTGATGGGATTTGGGGGCCTTTGCAACACTGCTAGCTGCTCTGCCAGTGCTTTACAAACTGTTCAGATGTTTAGGTTTATTCCATAATCCTAGCCCTCCAGAAAATGGCATGTAATAATATTGGCATGGAAACAACAACCTGTGAAAATGTAGCTTAGCTGGTAAGTAAAATGAGTAAGTAGCTGTTAAATGCAAAATTTTATGCAACAGGCATAAAAAGACAGTGGGAGCTTTGCTGTTTAATATGAAATGTTCTATAAATAAAGCTAGGTGGCTACATATTGACAAAACTGGTCACCCCTAATTTAAGGCATGTCATAGGCAGTGGAAAAAGTGTTCCCACAGACCTGACTAATGTGGATAGAAATAGAGAGCAATGTGGAAAACTGAAGCTAGAATGGCATCGCTGTAAGTGCAGACCCTGCAGACTGGATGTCAGTGCTGCCAGCTGAGCAGCGCTTTCCTTCAACAGCCTCCGTGGCACCGAGACTGATTAACTGGCACTGGTTACTCTGAAGTCCTGATAATTAAAGCTGGAGTGTCATCTGCATTGCAATTAATATGCTCCTCTGCACCTAATTCATTCTGACAGTATAGATTAATGATGGTAAATGACCAACAAGGATTTATCATGAGATGATTCTTAGTTCTGCAGGCTGCCTCAGACAATTGCAGGAAGAGATTGTTAACTTCAGGCTATTGTCCTGGTGTAATCGTGCATGTGCATTCTCAGCATTGTTTTGCAGTAAAACCCATCCAAGGGCTTCATAAAGATTCAGTTATGGCCCCTTAGAGGCTGAGCCACCCTTGTAAGAGTGGGAGAGGGGAAGCCCAGGCTGGCGATACCGCGCTGATTTTTCAGTATCCCAGCGCGTGTAGTCTCTGCCGATATTGGCAGGAGCTGAGACTGAGCACTGTTTCTGCAAATCAGATGCTTTTGTAAATATAATTGTGTTTGGAGGTTGGGCAACAGGGTCAGCTGAGCAGGGGGGTGCACAGCTGGGGCTGGGCAGCCTCATTTGTTACCAGTGCTCTTCCTCTGTGGCAGTGCTGGTGTCTCCTCCATCGGTGCCATGGGGAGGAAGGACCTTTTTCTACAGGACCACGGTAACTCAGCTGTCCTGTCTGCCAAGAACTGCTGTGCATCTGAGCAATAGCCTCAAGAGTGGTATTATTTTGAGCTATCAAAACACACTATATAGAAGAGATGCCCCCTCAAAAGGAAGGTACTGAGTTCCCTGAAAGCTTAAAGCCTCGGGAGATTTCACTAGTCAGGCTTGCAAAATCTTGACTTTCAAGCCAAACTGGGCACAGCTGGGGGACAACACCATGTCATGCTAAGTAAAAGGTCATAAAAAATGATGTAAATGAAGTGAAATTTTCCAAAGCATATAAGGTGTTCAAGCTCTGCTTGCTTCTTGCAAAAAGTGGTTTCATCATTACGTTTTCTTATGATAGCTTCCTTGTGTACACAAGGAACTTAACCTGGCTTATTTAAACTGCATCACGCATTGCTGCAAGAATACCTGATTAACAAGGTGATCGATGTGTACTGTTCCACTTGTCAGTCAATAGGAATTAATATGCAGGAGACTCGTTCAGAAAGGAGAGATTACAATGGATGTTTCCTTTTCTTTGTGCTGAAGTGTTGCTGCATGAGCGAACAAGTGCTGATATGATGAGCTGAGCTCTACTGCCTCCCCTTCCCAAGGCTGGCATTTTCCTACTCCTCGACTGTTCCCCCATTTGTGCCATCCCAAACTCCTTCCTAGGAGTGGTGAAGCTCCTTTGTCCTCATAGTAGAGGCCTAGGATTATTTTTTTCCTCTGCCCTTGGGATGTTCCTGGGAGTGCCCCTCCTGTCAGTCCCATCCACCCTCTGCAGCACCTTTTGCAGACCACGAGCATGTGGCTGGCCGAAGCTGTCACTGACCCCAAATGGACCCGAGTCAATCTCTGGTGCGGTTGATCTGCCAGTGTCATGTACTCCCATGCCAGACTAAGCACAAGGTTTAACTGCAAGTGGTTTTAGTGTTTATTGGAAAATATTGCTGCGTTTTGCCCGTACTGCCCTGGGGACAGCAGCGTGATCCTGGTGGCTGCTGCTTGTGCAACAGTGCTCCCTGTGCTGCTTCTCTGCACTTGAATGACATCGTATCTTCCACCAGTAACCACACGGGGCAGGTAACAAGACCCGAGCAAATAAGAAAGGAAGGAAAAGAATGAAAAGCCAGAAACACCTTTTTTTTTTAATTCCCGTCTTCTTCTTCCCCTTAGTAACAGAATCTATTGGTAAGTGGGTGTAGCTGACCTGTCCCTCCTTCCCCAACCTCAGAGAGATGGTGATGAGGTAGCTTTGGGGGGGAGGAGTGTGTGGATGAAAGAGGAGGTCTCTGGGGCACCATGGCCATGGAAACATGCAAAGTTGGTGTTAGTGTTTGTTATTGTTGGCTGCAGAGATGCCTGCTCTGCACCTTCAGCCCTGAAGGAACCGGGGTACATCTGAAAGGGCTTATCTGTGAATAAGAAAATAGGGGTTTGAGAGCAGAGCTGGATCAATGGTGAGTTTTTTTTGTTTGCTCTCTGACCCTTCCCCCTCAGCTAGGAAATATAAATATAGGTCTAATGAAACTAAAAGCAGAGGTTGCTTTGGAGAAAATTGAGGAGGCTTAGGAGGAAAATTTTTAAATTTTGCAAAATGTTTTTATTCAGTCCCAAACAAAATGCCTGCAGTTGCTTTATAAGCGGTTTCTGTTTGTCCCCTTTCATTTTGGAAAAGAAAAATCAAACCCAACCCATTTAATTTAGAAAATACCAAAGCAAAACATTTCACAGAACCATAGAATAGTTGAGGTTGGAAGGGAACACTGGAGATTATCTAGTTCAACCCCTCTGCTCAAAGAATATTTGCATGTGCATTTCTGTTTTGAATTTTTATCTGTGTCCACAGTAATTTCCCAAATTTGGCTTGAATTTCTAAACATATCTGTGTTCCCTCCCCAACTATTTTGGGATCAAATTTGTATTTACTGATTTTATTTTCTTAGGCTTCTGTTTGGCAGATCTATGTCCTCTGTGCTAGGCTGGCAATGTATGCTGTCTTCAGACTCCCTGTAGAAATCCAGGTGTCATGGATTCCACATAGCTTCTCTTTTCTTCTTCCACATAGCTTTATATAACCACAAGTGTCTGACTTTATATTTGCTTATTACAGCACACTTGTGACTTTAAAAGATGTGGACATTCATGGAGCAAAGCATTAGCATTTATTATAAAAGGTAGTAATATACTACATACTGTCTGGTTGGCTTCCTACCTGTGTCCATACATAGAATCAGAGAGTCAGTGAGGTTGGAAAAGACCTTTAAGATCATCAAGTCCAGCCATAAAACCAACAAGTCCACCACTAAACTGTGTTCCTCTCATCTCAAAATGCTGACCCATGTCTGCCAATGATTTACTAAAGGGACAAGGTGGTGTCTGTCATTTATCCAGTAACTTTTTTTGCCAAGTTAAAATAAAAAGCAGCCCAAAAGTGAAAGAAATGCAAAACGTTCATGGCACATAAAGAGCAGCTGAGGATGCAGAAACATGAATGACTAGGATGCCTCACACTTGGATGTTCCCAAAGCTTACACAAAGTCTTAAAAAAAGGTTGCTTTGTGAAATCCACTTGGTGCCTGTGACAGTGTCCCCCATGGTGCCCTGTGGGGTTTGACACCTGAATTCCTGCTGGTTGGGGGTGACTGCACTGTCTGAGCTGCTATTTTGGCAGAGATGTTCAATGACAATTGGTGTGATTTGGACACTGGCTGGAGCAAAACAATTGGATTTGTCCCATTTGACCCACAAAGCGCTGTGGGTTGGGTCTGTGGAACTGTCACCTCTGTATGAGAACTGCCCTAATGTCAACCCCTCACTTCCAGGACAGCATGAAACTTGTCCAATCTTTGTGAAATGGAAACACAGTAATGAATATCAGAAAATGTAACTCAGCCCTTCTATAATTTTTTTTCTTTTATCAATGAATTTAATTTCCTTTCCTGCCTTTTCTTATTGCAAATTAAAAAAAATAAATTAAAAGGCTTAAAATTCAGGGTACCTTAGCAAAACTATTCCCTTATGCTTTCAGCTGGAGCAGCTTTCCAACAGTGACATGAGCTCACAATATGTTAGTCTGACTCTAAATAAGATTTTCCAGAGTTGGCTGAAGGTTTTGGCTTAGTTCTAGAATAAACTGCTTCAGAAACCTTTCTGGAGTTGATTCTGGATAACCTGGCCCCATTTAAAGGATTAAAAACTCATGCATAATTTGCTCTTTCAAAATACTCAAGGCTTCTAAATTTCTCACCCCAGAAAATATCTTTCTTTTCATCAAACATCAGCTGTTTCCAATTGCTTCGTTCTATTTTGGTCACTTATTCTCTCTTTTCCTTCCCATGCATGACTAAATATCTCCTTTAAATCAACTTGAAGCCATTCGTTTTTCCATTCATCCATTCGGTCGCGCTGGTTTCTTTCACCGTAGGAATGCCACACGAATGCCATACATTGAAGGAGCAATATCATCCGTGCAGTCCTGGGTGCAGAGTCCTTGGATGCAGTTCTGCAGCTTAGTGTGTGAAAACCAGGACAGCTGCTGGTTTCTGCGTGTTTTAACTGGTTCATTCTCCGCAGCCCTGAGCAGAAATGCTCGGGCCATGGCAGCCCCACACAATGGTGTGATGCCCAGGCTTGTGGCCTCACGGTGAGCATTCCAGCTCCGGAGCAGTGGGACTCATTCTGCCTCAGCTCAAGCAGAGTGGTCCTTCTGAGGGCCCGGCAGGCTGAGCCTGAGCCAGGACAGGCTGCTCCGGCCGTGCTCCTTGGGAGGGCTTCCTGAGCCATGGCTGCAGCTCCCAGCCCCTGGTTTGGCTGTGCTGGCCGGTCAGAGGCACAGGCTCTGTGCTGTGCACAGCTCCTGGTGTGGATGTGGCCTAGGAACAGCTTACCTGACACACAGGGGACTGGATCCCTTGTTAAAAGTACAGTGAGGTGCAGGTGTCAGCCCTCCTGACAAGAAGATGCATGCAAGACCTGCATCAAATTCCAGTGACCAAAAAGCATCTGCAGCTCAGTCCTGCCGGTGCTGAGGCACCCAAATGCAATCTTGCATTTGCATGGATGTGTAGAGCTGATAAGCAGGCACACTGCTCTTCAGTAACCTTTTTTTGTTGTCCTCAGGTTAGAATGAAACTTCTCCAGTCTTTGATCTCCTGTATAATATACAAACACCCACCAGATTTCTGACCCGTGCGTTTATGACACATGAGTTTTCCTTTCAGTTGACAAACACAGAAGCTGAAATTATCCAGAAAAAATAAATACCAAGGCCAAGAATATGGATAGGGTTTGTTTTGGTTTGGGTTTCTTTCTTTTGGCGAAGTAAAGAATATGCTGGAGACAGATTTGACAAAGTGAGTTATCCGGGTTTTTGTGGCAGTTGCGTCCCAGCTCTAGCTGTCACAGCCACAGCTGATCCAAGCTGTGCTGTGTTCTGCAAGGGAAGGAGACAGGTTCAGACCTGCCAGAAGGGCCTGAGCACTAAACCCTTCTGTCCAGAGTGGGATATGTAAAGCTGCATTTCCTCAAGACTGCTGCCAAATGACTAATCTTGGACACTTCCAGGCATTCCAGCATGTCTGGTTAGTGGTTACTCCAGCCATCCTATGTGTTTTTGGGAACCAAATGTCTTGCACGCTGCAGCAAGGTGCATATTATACCAGGAGTTCCTATATTGGACGTAAGTAGAGTTAGTGGCCAGTGCACAGTGGCTTTACATCAAAGATAACCTTGGGAACAGGGAGCATTATGCTCAAAGTCAGACATGCAGGGGATCAGATCCCTTTCTTTATGGTTTACTTAGGAGTCATGGGCAGTGAGGGATTTTTAGATGCAGGTCGAATGAATTAGTCCATTAACTTCTGTTTTCCTTTCCATGCAAGTGAGGACTACCTGTTATGGCCAGAGGTGAGCTAACAAGACACAGCACTGTGCAATCAGCCACTGGTCAGAGCAGATCTCAATATTTACAGTAAAAGAGAGCTCATGCTTTCTGCAAAGAGAGAAGAGATCCCAAGCTCAGACATGATTCTGCTACTTAACCTTGCTTGTTTGCATTTACTGAGGGACTCCCTAAAACTGGACTGTGCTGACTCTTTCATTGTGTGTTGAGAGCTGTCTCAAGGTATAATCCAGAGAGTATTCAAGCTTCATCTCATGGGAGTTTCCTTTTTGTTTAAGGTGCAACATTATTTGCTTTCAAAACATAATTATATGTCCAGACCCTGACTATGTCCTGTATGTATCTGAATGTTTTCCTGCAGGCAGGACATCTCCCGGAGGCTACTTCTGGTTCATCTCCATGATCTTTGGGGTTTCACTGTACTTTTTACTTCAATGATAAATTATTGTGGTTTCCAAAGGTTAATCATTAGTGCTCTGCAAAAGAGATGTCCTGTCTAGATAGTGTGGCTTCCTTTTAATTGTCTTTTTGGATCTAGCTTTGTTCTTATACTGTGGGATAATGTGCCAAAGATGGCACTGTGCAGGCTGCGTTGATGAGTTCAACTGTGCTACAAAATACTTCTTTTGATCCTGCTTTTTTTTTTTCTGAACTCCACCAGCTCCTTTTTTTTTTCCTTATATAGAAGCCCTTTGCCTTGTATCTCCTGTTTGGATCAGGGCTTGATGGGTTGGATCAGGTCACAGTACTTTCTTGTCTGAGACAGGATGGATATCCAAGAGGATGAGCTGACCTCCATCACAGCCAGTTATGTGAGGAGGGAGCCATGCACCAGTGAAATTGTCTTCCCAGCCTCAGCTAATAAATTGCATTGTTTTGCCTTCATAGGTAACACTGAAATTTTTTATAAATCTATGCAACTTTATGGCTACATGAATCTATTGTATGACTCTTTGCTGAGAATTACAGTCAGTAACCAGTTGTGCCAGTGCAAGGAGCTATTATCATGTCCTAACCTGTTCCTTAAAATATCAGCTGTCTTCACTGAGGAGGCTTAAAAGCTCTTTGTCAGGGTCCATCCACCGTGGCTAGCTAAGCCCAACTTTAAACTCATACAACTCTACACTGTGAAGCACCCTTCAAAAGAGGATTAAATGGCTGCTTTAAGTGGGAAGAAGTAGGGTCTGAGGGTGCCACCCAGCAGTTTCCTGCCTGGCTGGCTGGGCTGTGGAAGGGTTGGGGGCTTTCTCCCCAAATGCCGTGTCCCAGGCAGTGCAGTGACCCATCCCAAGGCTCTGGGCAGCCCTGCCTGGCCTCCCTGACTCCCACCAGGAAAGGGAGGGAGTGCTCCAGCTGCATCCGGCCCGCCCGCCTGGCCACGGGAGGCCCTTGAAGTACAGAACAAAATAAATTCCTTCAATCCTAGCAATTTTCCCCAAAGCAGATCAGCAGGCAGCAGGCCTATGTTCTGTGGCTTGCAGTGGGCATCTGTGAGTGTCCCAGGATGCCTGTGTTTGATGACTGTATCCCAAAGCCATGTCTCTGGTGTTTTTCTGTGCCCACAAACAGCATTTGAAAGACATCACATGGAGAACCAAAATCATCTCCAGTGGCTTCAGTGGAGTTGCTCCTGATCCAAGAGCTCCTTGCCTGGGTACCAGCAGTCAGGCATTCCAGGTGGTTTGGCTGCAGAGAGCACACAGCACACCTCTGGGCCTGCTCTCCATCCCACCAGGAACGCTGCTCTCCAAGGCCCCCTTGAGCAGGAACTGAACTGATACACAGAAAATGCCAACAGTTCCATACTCAGACAAGAATTAGGAAGTCTTTTAAACAAGCAGAGTTAAGAAAATAGATGGAGATGAGAATTGTTTCCTTGTAGAGCTGTGTAAAGGTTCTTTCCGGGTTTCTGAGCTTCCTCAAAAGTGTCAGGTTATTCCCCAAATATGAGTCAGATATGAACAAACTCACTGTGCCTCCTTTTTCTGCAGTGGTTCCCCATTAGTAAAAAAGCTGGAGAATTCCTTTCTAGGAGCAAACCTGCTACACTAAACGTCATCTCACTTGACTGTTACTAGCATTTTCCTGATAAACTGACCTTCAGAGAAATGCGCTCTTATCAGAAAGCTGTTTTGTTTAAAACCTTTTAGATGATCATTAGTCAGCTCAAGCTTTTTCTGGTGCAGAGCAAGATGTGCTAATCCAGGAGAGGCAAAGTGTTGCTGCAGAATCATAGGTTATGTTGCACTTGAAAAATACGGAATTTTACTTGACTATACTGTCTTAAATATATGATTTCCCAGAAACCACTGAAGCTTCAAAAGGTGGAGGCTTTGATGAAAGAGGTCAGATTACAGCCTTGCTTTTTGGCAATGACAAATACTTCCCAGGTCACTAAGAGCAAATCACTCAATATTTTCCCATCCCTAAGGAATTAGAATCATAAATCAGTTAGTATTTATGATGTGTTCCAGTTTGTCTGTGATAGGGCCATGTAACTTTAGATAAAAGAACGTTTACTTTTATTTTTATTAAGAGAGAAAAGGAAGAAATACAACATATTTTCTAGAGGAAATGCATGGTTTCTATAATCTTTTCTGAAGTTCTTTTCTCAGTGAAGTGGTTAACAAAGCTTGGATGTAATGTATTCTAACCTAATGTGCCTAATTTAGCTGAACACTTTAAATTCTTTCAGTTATATGGCTCCGGTCTGTCTGTTTTTATTTCACCTTTTTTTCCACTGCTGAGCTCCATAATTGTTCCTTTTAGCCACAGTCACCTAAGGTCAGGCTGTACCTTGCTAAGGAGCCGAACTGCAAACAAGGCTAACTCAATCACGTGTCTCCAGCCCATTCCTGTTATTAATCCTCCCAAGTTCTGGACCTAGCACTTGGCAGAGCAACTAAAGTAAACTTTTTATCAGAAGTTCACATTCTCCTCAAGTGGAGGAAGAGCTGGGTAATTCCTGCCTTTATTTTTTTTTTTTTTTAAGAATATTGTGATGTGGGAGCTGCCTCAGGTTTATTTCAATAATGCAGGGGGCACAAATGTATTGAAAAAACCATTGTTTGTGCAATGTGAATTCAGTCTGATAAAATTCTGTTTCTCTTCCCAAAATGTCCTTCAGCGGGCTTTCATCAGTAAATATGCTGTCATTGTAACAAATATGATGCTGGCTTTAAACTGATGAGAAAATGGCCAAAGTACGTGCAGTTTATACTCTGACAGGAAGCTGGGCTGGGGATTTAGGTTTTGTCTGAAATCTACAGCGCTGCAAAGAATTTTTATTTTTGTTTCAGTCTCTGTATAGAAAAGTCCTGCTTAATTTACTTTCTCTTATTCATGTAACTTTCAGTCTTCATCTCTGCATCAGATAAATGCCTCAGATGGGAAAATAGAACTGTAATTATTAATGTGTTGATAATATCAAAAGGGTCTTATTTAAAATAATAAAAATGTGACAAAAGAGTCAGAAAATTAAAAAAGAAAGAAAAAGAAGTAGAAATGAGGACTGCCAGGAGAAAACACTGAGTATTTATATATTCCTCATATAGTACAGAGGGCTGCAGTGAGGTGATGCCATTATGCTGCTGTCAGGACCAGCTGCAGCTGCCCACCCTGCCCAGGATGCTGTGACAGCCCAGGCACTTTCACAGGGTTCTTTGTATACCAGAGCCATCTTTGGGTGATAATTTCTCTCTTCCACATGTTAAGAAGCAACATAACCAGCAAACAAATAAGTAAGTATGTAACATTAATATGTTTTACAAAGCACTTACAGTCTTATTTAAAGCTGTGTGGCAGTGATTTTCCTGTGTGTAATTTTGCAGGTAATCTGTGCAGTAAGGAAAATCCCTTAACTAAGTGTAGGCTAATGCCCTTTTCCATTCTCAAATGTCCAACAACCTGAGCTGACAGTCAGGAGAGTTTGCATTTTTCTGGTTTGTTTTCTAAAATCAGCACCTATATGAAAGAAGTTGAAGTATGTACACCTACAGTTTTGTCTCTGAGCAGTGCTTCCAAAACATCCCTTGTATACGAACTGTTTTCTGTTATTTAGCTTATAACATTAATAAAAAAATGAACTGAAATACTATGAGGGATGGAATTTGCTATATTGCTATTTACTTCTTTAATTTTTCTTTTTGATCATCATTACACAATCAGTGAAATACCTCACACCTGGACCCAGAGTTTCAGCTGTGAGACTGGGCTTCTGCCTACACTAAATTAATCGCAGGTGTACAGGGCCTGTTGTATCTCTCCTCTTTCAATGTCTGTGGGGGGTTTGGTAGAGATCTGAAGGGTGCCTTGCTTAGTCAGGGGTAGGTGTAAGTCAAGGATAGCTTGCTATTTTGGGGGAAAACGTGCAAGAGTAGGCAAGAGTCTCCTGATGTCGCTCTCCCAGAACTTCCTAAAAATTCCCCCTGGGTGGCAGTGAGCAGCAAGGTTTGCTCACCTGTGTGTGATGTATGGGTGAGTCAGAGCACTGAGTAAAAACTGATCAAGTAAGATGGCAACTCTGGGTGCAGGATGTGGGGAATAACCCTCATGCTTCCCAGAAGTGATCCTCTGGAAGCCAGGCACAGCTGAGTCAGTGTTCCACACAGCTGCCATCACTGCCTGTCCCTGTGCAGCACCAGTCTGTGCAGTCTGCACTAGGTAAGCTGAGTTTAAACTGTTCTCTCTTGTAATATTTTCTTTGAATACCTGTATTTCTCTCCAGAGAAAGACTGATTTTTCTGAGATTTGCTGTTCCTCCTGAAAAAGAAATGTGGCTGTGTTTGGAAAAAACTTTTATAGTGAGATTATTTTACAATAGGCATCTTTTGTACATACTTTTTTTTTCTCAATTTATCTCCCCTCCTAAAAGGCCACATAGCTTTCCCCCTGTGAATCTGTGAAATGCAGAGTTACTTAGTTTCCTTCTAGCAGGATAATCAGTTTGGATCAGATTTTTGAAGTCCTACAGACCGAGCTTTATTTTAAAAAGTGGTTATTTTTTTGGTGCCCAAGACTGTCAGAAGGAAAATGGGACTTTTAGGTGTTTATACCAGCTGAGCAAGAGGGAAGCAGTCTGCTTGGGGTCTGAAGAGATGTTGTGTGCATGGTATGATCTTGTCCTTCTCAAAGGACTCTGACACTTGTCCAATGAACTTCCAAGAGTGCAAAGAGATGAATATATCTTCAGTTGCTGTGTTCAGATTGGTATATTTGTTGTGGTAGTGAATTTAAAAGTGATTGTTTTGACTTGGTTACATTAATTCATTGTAAAGGTAATGTGCAGAATGGTTTGCTCTGAAACTCCCCAAAAGCAGAAGTGTAAACCAGATTTGGGTTGTGGGGGAAGGTGTGTTTGGCACTTGGGCCATGTGAGAGATGAGGGTTGCTCCTGGTTACCTGCAGCCACCAGAGTGAGAGGCCTTTGTGTGCACGGACAGGAAGTGGGGAGCTGTGCCTGGAGCTATATCAGGGAGACAGAGATGGCACTGCAGTTCTTTCAAGTGAGCACGGATTAAAAAGCCTCTTGATGGAGCACTAGGCACCCACCCACTTGGGCACAGTAAGTGCAGACCCAGGAGATCTTGCCAAGGCAGATCTAAACCATGAGATCAGCCCCCTCAATTCATCACATCATTCCCCACCCCATCTGTTTGGAAGTCTCTCACGAATTTTAAAGGACGTGTTTTAAAAGTATTTTTCAACTCTGTTCCCAAAACATTTTGGAGATTTTTTTTTCCTTTTTTTTAGTGCTTGCTATTGTGCTTGTGTTACAGAGCCTGTCAACCCCTGCAGCACCCAGCTGTGCTGGCCCTAACCATAATTCACACAAACTGCCAAGTGCTGTTCTGCTTAATATGACAGATCCTTCCGTGATAGCTGTGCTACAGCCAGCCCTGGTGAATGTGCTGGGAAGGATGGTGCCCATGTGAGAAAGATTTATGTTTGTTAGGGCTGTGGTGAGTGAGCCTGCAAGCTGCCTTCCCCTTTTCAAAAACTCAGAAGATTTATCTCCCCGACGCATCCTGAGTCTGTTTCTCTCTTTTTTTAAATAGCTATCCCCAGAAAACTTCCATAGCTTGGTTTTTTCCACCTGCCCTCTCCCTTGAGTGTGGTTTCTCCTTATCTCTCCCCTGAGTTGTCATCTCCTCTTGCAATTCTTGTGGTGTTGCTCTTCCTGCTGCTCAGCTGGATGTGCAGACAGCTATAAAATGGAGTTTACAAGAACCATGATCTATGGGTATTGTGCCATGGCACCACAGAGATTCTTGTACATTCCTCCTTACAACTGTCTGCATGCAGAACTGCATGTTGGCAAGAGACCGGGACTGCAGCTTCCCTGGTGGGAGCTGACAGAAATGAGAATACAGTTGGAAAGAACAGTATTGGATAAAAGTTCTGCCATTGCTGGAAAATCAGAGCCTGATTGTAATGAAAGAATGTGCAATTGAATGTATCCCTTTTCCCAGGAATGTTTCACATCCAATCATCTCTGGGTTACCTGTTGGTGGTAGAGTATGATCCTCTTTGTTAATTAAGGGTTCAGCTTCTTGCATACATGCTCCACAGAAAGACTTAACATTGGGGAAGGACTGTACACAGTCAGGTATGACTGAGTGTATTTAAAGGTATTGTTTTGACCCAAAGATTGGAAATATACTTGAGAACACAGCTAGGAGTTGTTAAGTATCCAAATGAGCTCCAGTTCCCTGTGTTATATTCAGACAACTTTGTAGGATAAATTCTTCAGCTGTTTCAGTGATCTAAGACCATAAATCTCACAGCCAGGACATGGGATTTTTTGCTATTGTGAATATATAATAAATCACTGCTCAGTATGACCACGGATGATGTATCTGTTCCTTAAATAATAAATTCAGCAACCATGAAAGCCATCTGTTTTGCAGGTGTACAGTCTAGTCTTAAAGATTAATTTTGAGAGTTTTTCAGCTTCTGCTGCTGCCATGCAGCAAGGATCAGTTTCTAGCTCCATACTTTGTCATTCTCTTTGCCATTCTTACTCTGTCTGCCTTTGGGAAGGGTTAAGGATGCTGGCACAGGAAGGCAGGCAGGCTGCTGGCCACTAGCACTGCTGGTTAACCAGGAGCAAACAAGAAAGGGGCTGCTGGGCAGGAGACAGTGGGATCATGGGGGAGATGCAGGGGCAAGGAGTCTGGATTTGAGAGCCTGTCTTGAGTAAGTTCCCTCATTAGCCTGAACTGATCTTTTAGCTGCTGGGGTAGAAAATAAAGACTAAGAGCTTGTTCTTCTAGCTATGATGACCAAAGAAAACTGACTTACTGAGGGAGGACACAAGTTGCTTATTTCTTTTACTGATTTTTTTTTTGGTTTTGTTTTCTCTTATTGGATCTAGGCAGGCCACAATGTAATATAGGGGATTGTGGCATTGGGAACCAATTTAGGAGTCTGAAGGCTCCTGAGGCTGTGGTCACTTTTGGGCTGAGCCTGGCTGAGGCAGACTAGCTAAGGAAAGGATCCAATACTCCTAGGAAGCAGAGGGGCAACAGGCACTTGTAGGGTATAAGAATTGGGTATACCACTCCACGTAAAGGGGCCAATTGTCATCCTTGGTTTAGTAAATCACTAACTCAAGAAGTTGCATGCTAAATAATGTAAGTTGGCTTAAAAATATTTAGGAAGAGAGAAGGGAAAATTCTCCATGAGGGGAACAGCTAATTCTCTATGGTCACAGCTGGCTGCATGGCCCTGTGTATCCAGACAGATAATACTGCTTGTGAAGCACTGGGTAATTACAGGGGAGTGGGTGGGGACGACAGTGCTTTGTTCCTCACTTCCCCACAAATTTTTGGTCAACTGAAGGCGAGGCCAGGCAGTAGGAAGTGTTGGAGGCTGCAGTGGCAGCAGGTCAGGTGCAGCTGGGTGATGCAGTGCAGCCTCCAGCATCCCCGAGGTGCTGCACTCCCTGGGCTGTGTAGGGCTCCAGGCTCAAGCACTGGGAAGATGTGGGTTAGGGCTGAGGGTTAGACACTGGGGAAGGAAGGGAGGACTGGGAGGGAGAGCAGCAGCATCTGAAGACCTGTGCCCAGTCATTAAAGTTGAGTGGCAGAGATCTGCTCACCTTCACTCTGAATCAGTTGTGGAAGCAGGTGCTGCTCCTGGGCAGTTTGGGGAGAGACCACCAGAAACCAAGTGGAGGAAGTATAATGCTGAGGGAAACTTGAGAAGCATTGGACAGATGGACAGTAAAGAAGGTACTCAAAGTGGAAAGAAGGTACACTGGAGAAGGGGGTACATTTTTCTCCTAGAAATAGTGGGTCTATGCTGCTGATCACTGAGCAGTGCAGAGTGTGATGTGTAAACTACAGCTGCCAAAGCTGTTCTGACACCAGTTATGATGATGAAGCTTGATGATGAAGCATGAAGTATCTGAGCTTTGGACTTGAATGTCTTTAGTGCTAGAGTTGAAAAAGTTGCTGACTTAGGCTGCCTTGAAGGCTCTGATTTCCAAGTGGTACAGACAGCTGTCTGTGTTCTGCAATTGCAATTACACAACAGCAGCAGCCGGACAGCCTGCCAGGACATCAGGACAGCCTGCTCTCAGCTGCTTTGGGGCTTTTCAGGACATCAGGAAAGTGGTGCAGAAAACAAACTCACTGTACTTCTGTACATTCCAGGAGCTGGAGATGAACTGTCTCAGGACAAATGTTACTCTTGTGTCACCTGAAAACACCCTGGTCCAGGATACCTGATGCTCATACAGAAACAAGCAGATGTACCCTCGTGGGGTGTAATGCTGATACTCACTTGGGGCTAAGGCAGCATATGGTCCTTGTTTCCTCTTCTAGAATATCTTGGGATGGGGAGAAAAACTCTCTCTCAGCTTGCACGTGTCAGTAGTTAGTGTTGTAGAGTCCATTCAACGTGCTGGCACATTTTCCACAGTTCTCCTCCTCCTTCTCCCCACTGCCTCCTTCACTGGCCTAGAGACCAACAGGATTGCCTAACTTTTCAGAAGGGCAGAAGACACAGTTGGAACATACAGCTGGCTTGGGGGGAGAAGCAATTAGAACTACATAGAGTATTCTCTTACCAGGACTGCTGCCTGTGCTCACAGGACTGCAGTCATGCTTGCTCTGCCTTTGCTGGACAGACACTTTTTCAAAGTATCCACTGGTATTTGTTGTTCATGCAGATGTTAGCCCATCGTTCCTTCTGTATGATTCTGCTTGCCCATGTCTCAAGTACTGAAGTATTATCAGAATTGGATTTTGGTGACCAATTTTTGCTCTGGGCCTTTGCATACATTTTTGTGTGACTGGACAGGAGTGGACTGTCCCAGTGCTCGTGCATGAACTCTTACAATGTGCAGTGGGAATTGGTCAAGGTCTGTGTGAAATGGATGGACACTGCTGATACAGCAAGGGTTTTGCTTATGGAAATGTGGGGGGAGATAGCAGATATGGGGAATAGTGGGGGATATCTGGGGGAGCAGTATGTTCAGTCTTTTGTCAAAAGCATGGAGGATCCAATGTAATTTCTCTGTGAGAAGGATGAGGATGTGGCTGAATAGTGTCTTTTCAATCCTTTTAATTTTGACACGTTTTGTTCTCTAAATACTTTGATCTTCCCCAGCACCCGCTCGTCTGCAGATGAAGCTGATAACAATCATTCCAAGCTCTTTCCTAGCATTCTTTCTTATTCTGCAGTCCTGAATGAAATTCAACCTTAATATCCATAAATAACCTTTCTCATTCCTCCAGCTGTCTCCTGGAGCTAGTTCACTTCTGACCTCTCCCTTACTGACTCTGTACTGACCTTGCACTTCCCCCTAATCAGCCAGTGTCTACACTCCTAGGCTTCCTCTGCTGTTTTGCATGATTTTTTGTTTTTTATAACAGGGCCCACCATTTCCTGAGCTGCACTTCAGCAGTAAGTGTGAACAAGGCCCTTTATCCACACACTTCATACAGTGCAGTGACAAATTACTACCATTGCCAACAATTTTGATGCTTTCACCCCTTCTCCCTGATTCTAGTCTCTGGGTAAATCTATACTTTCAACTCTATTTTTCTATTGGCAATAAAATCCAGCACCAGTGTTTCCAAATTGTAGAGAAACAAGAAAATTCCAGTGCCAGTGACTTGTTCAAAGAGCAGTCTTTTTGTCTTTAGTTGAATTTTTATCAGTGTGACAATGATCCCAGTGATTTTTCAATGGCTTTCATTAAACTACTAAGGGATTATTCAGTCTCATCTCATCCTCCTATTCAAGGCAGTGTGAGTTCTCATCTGAAAATCTTGCAAATGGATTTGTTTTGTTTTGGTTTTTTTAATGAGGTTAGGGTGTAGAAATAATCAGTAATAACCTGCCAGTGGACAGTTGTGGAAAAACTTTGTAAAAGAGTAAGTGGTCATGCACGTCATATCTGCATGTACATTTTCTCGTTTTGTCATGCTGTTATCAAACAAAGCATTTTCCCCTCCCCCCAGTATTTGCCTGTCATTTACATAAATTTTTGTATTAGTTGAGTGGGAATTTGTTTGCATTCAAAGTGGAAAGCAGAGATTTTTCCAATATTGATGTTTTTAAAATGACACCATGAGTTGTACACTTTATCTCTACGTACCTGCAAACCAGACCCATTTATTTTACCAAGTAGAAAGCTTAACTCTAGGTGTCAGCACTGCAAACTGAATGTGCAGCTCTGAAAATGAAGTTTTGCTGTCTCTGACTCCTCCAGTGCCACCAGAAATAAAGTGCAATAGCAGTTTTGCTGACAGATCCATTAGGGCTGAGGAAGGGAGCCTGCACTTATGCTTAACAGCACAAGTAGGAACTGTAGCATTCTCTTCTCCCAGAGTCTTTTTCTAGCTGCACATAAGTGTGATCTTATTAATGGCATCTAGTAAATAATGTTTAATGTAAAGGAAAGCATGAGGATGAGATCCATCCCCAAACAGTGCCCACTGTTTCAAATGGGTATGTTAAGCCTTTCCCTTCGTTTATTGTTAAATGCTTATATTGAGTGGGTGTCCAAAGTGGTGAGAGGGCACAGGAAGCTGACTTTTCTGGTTCTAACAGGCTTGATAGATCAGCTAAATTAATGGGATGGATGAAGTTTATGTGACTATTGCTTATCCTTGAAACTGCACGGTAGCAGAAACATTGGGGAAGGAAAGACTTGATTTTCCAGCCTTTAATGCTAGCAATTATGAGAAGTAAATAAAAGCATTTCTGCGTTGCAAGAACTGTGGTTATCCTGAAAAACCACATTTCTCAAAAGCACTGACTTTTGGCTCTGCATCTCTCAACTTTACAAGGTGCTCTCATCTGGATCAAGTGATGCTGTTACATATGTGAGTGAAAAGCTGCTTCTTGCCATTCTTGTTGTCCATAGTTATCACTTATTTGCACGTTTTGCTTTTAATTATGACCTCATGGCATTTGTCATGTAATTAAGGTACTGTTAAAAGTGTGGCTGTCCTGAATGTACACAAATGCACTCCTACTGAATTGGGTTCTTCTGAAACACAATGATTCTGCCAGGGGACCACAGAAGTGCTCAGGGCACAAAGCAGGAGTAGTTCAAACAGTTTCCTTGTGTAACACATCATTTTCCCCTCTTCAGATGCTGGAGCTTATTGATAAAAGTCCTGTCTCTGGTATTTGGTTTTCACCATGTTCCTAAATCAAAAATTTGATTCGCCCTTCCCCAAATTGCTGTTGCCTCTGAGCTAGTGGAAACAGGCAGGACCTTGGAGAAGCACCTCTGTGAGTCATTGAGAATTAAGGTAGCAGAAGCTAAGAATGACAGGGTGAAAAAAGCGAGAGGCACGTGAAGATGCCATCGGGTTGTGTGGTCTCTGCCAGAGTACACTGTTGTATGACTGTCGTTGAACCTGGGCTGCACTTGAGCTGGTACTTCTGGAACACAAATAGTCTATGGCAGTAACTTGTTTTGCTCTGGGCATGGTGTCTACAGGGCTTTAAATACTGCATGTTCTCTCTTAAAGTACATGGAGACATCTAGTCTCCCAGCACATCTATAGGATAAGGAAGCATAGTTACTTTCATATGACATAGAAACAGAAAAGGTTTATTTTACATACATATTCCAGGAAAAGTCTGCCTGCAGTTGATTTCCCAAGCCCCGGGGCCTGGCTCCACCCATAGCACCATCTTCCCTTTTCACAGGCTTCGCTTTCAAAAATATTTTCAAAGAAATTGGCATGGGCAGAGTCGAAAAGGAAAACGATGGGAAGCAACAACCGAGTCCGTTGTCCGGTTTCTGAAGCGGGGCGCCAGGTGTCTCGCGGGGCGGCCGCTTGCTGGCTCCCCGAGGCGGCGTCCCGGAGCTGCCCCGAGCCCTGAGCGGCCGCGGCCGCGCTGCGGGTGCGAGCGGCGGTGCGGGGCCGCGGGCTCGGGCGGGGCCGGCGCGGCATTGGCCGCGGCCGCTGATCTGCATTGACGCCAGCGCGGGCCGGAGGTCAGCGCCGCCGGGCGCTGCATTGGCTCGGCCGGGAGCCGGGGCCGGGAGCCGGGGCGGCGCGGGGGGAGCCGGGCGGGGCGGGGCGGCGCGGGGCGGGCGGGGCGGCGGAGGGGCCGCGGCCGCCGCCGAGGAACATCAATAATAACAAGGTGAGCGCGGCGCGAGGGACGGCGGCTGCGGGGAGCCAGGCATTTCCCTGCTGAGGGATGCAGACACCACGGCCCCGGGAACCAGAGCTCTCGCCGCTGCAGCCCTTGCCGCCGGGATGGGACGCTAGGATCGTTCTCCTTCTACTTCTCGCTCTTTTTAATTTTTCTTGCCCATTTTTTTTATTTTTTAATTTTTCTCCTCTCGCCGTTTCGCATCACTTCTCTGCCCAAAAAATCAACCGCATCATGGAGGCCCTTTGATGCGTCCGCCCGCCGCGCCGGCTGCCCCCGCGGCTGAGGGAAGCCCTCCGGGCCGTGCCCCATTCCCCGAGGGGGCTCCCCGCGGCCCGGCCCGCCCCTGCCCCGCGGCGCTGAGCCGGGATGCCGCTGCGGCGGCCGGAGAGCCCCGCTGCCGCCTGACGGGGGGCTCTTCCTTCCTTCCGACGACGGGAACCTGAATGTCACCCCCGCGGCGGCCGCCCGCCCGCCCGCGACCGAGGCGGCGCGGGACGAGCCCAGCGCGGCGTGAGGAGCGCAGCCGGCTCCCCGGGGCGGCCGGGCGGCTTTCGCTCTCCGCTGTTATTTTTTAATAAATCGTTGGGGGTTTTTTGGCCCCAAAGCACACCCCAAAGCGCACCCCCGGCACAGCGCAGCGCCGAGCGGGACCGCGAGGAGTGAGCGCGGCTCGGCGGGAGCGCGGAGCGGAGGTGGGGAGCGGCCCCCGGCCCGGTCCCGGGTTAATCGGTAACGCGGAGCGAGCCCGGGTGGAAAATGCGCCGTGCTCCGGGCTCAGGGGAGGAGATGGTGCCGTGCCCCCGGCCGCTCTGAGCGCCGAGGTGTGTGTGGTTTGGGGCTTGGAGGTTTTTTTTTTTTTTGGTTATTTTTGCCCTTTTTTGTTGTTGTTTTTGCCCTTTTTTTCTCTTTTTTTTTTCCTGCTTTTACAAGAAGGAAAGAAAACGTTACCAAGATTCTCCGATGGCTTAGACAAATCAATAATAATCTGTGAAAATACGAAGTCGACCGGTTCTTGATTTCCCCCTTCCCTCCCCTCCAGCTCCCCAGCCCACTGCTGAGATTGAGCTAAAAGGACCTGTTTCCTGGAGGACGAGGAGAACAGACACGTTTCTGGTGGTGTAGAAGGGACCGATGGCAATGCTTCAGAGTGTAGCGGAGACGCAGGAGAGAGATTCAACCTGTTAACAAAAAAAAAAAAAATTAAGCAGGGGGAAAATATCAACGGGAAGGAAAGATATATATATACATATATATATATATATATATACACACGTATATATATACAATTTAGAAGCATTCCCCAGGTGGCCACAAAGCATGGGCTGTGTTCCAAGCACCAACCTCTCTGACAGCAGAGTGATCTGTCACAGTAGCAATGAGTCTGAGGAGTACAATTTCCCTCACCAGACCAACACAACCATGTCTCAACAGCAGCAAGGCAACCCCGTCCCAGGATTATTCATTAAATGCTACAACACATCCACTTATGAGGCGAGGACTAATTCCTCTAAGAAAGACAAGAGGGAGAACAGCCAGAGCATGGAGGCAGAGGCCCAGACCGGCAGACCCAATGTTAAGGTAAAAAGGGTGCTAAACACGAGCGCTGTTTCTCTCAGAACAGGAGCTGGCTCTAGCGGTTCAGCCCAAGGAGTCTCCCGGCCGCTGTGCGGGAGCTTTTCCTGGCTTGGGCTTTACTTTCGTTTATAAACTAATCAGTGTCTTGGCGACTTTGTAGAGGCACCCAAGCCTCTTTCTTCACTCCACAGAATGAGTTTTCCTAATTCTGGGAAGGAGGGCGGTGTTAATTGTCTCATGGATCGCTGGAGCCGGGGGTCCCTCCGGCAGGGGGGATGCGCGGAGCCCCGCGCTGGTGCTGGGCTGTCCCGCGTGGCTCTCTGTGCTTGTCCCCTTTGGAAGCAGGGGCAGATCGCGGTCTGGAGCGATCTGCGAGCTGAGCTGATCACTTTTCATACCTCTTCCATTTGGAAAGTTGAAGGAAGAGCGGCAGCGTGTTTTGCTCTGGGTACTGATTTACATTAACAACTTGTTGACCTTGTCAGTTGCTGCAGATAGGGAATTTTTTTGCGGGTGTTTTCCCGTGTGTTTGCATCCATACTTTTGAGTAGAGGTAGGACACAAGACTGTATGGAGTTGACAGACACACACTGAAAAAAATTGTGATTTGTGATTATTTTCTTGGAAGTGAGACAGTTAGTGGAGTGCTTGTTTGTCTGTTTGCTTTTTATCTGTTTATTTATGAGTTGTACTTCAGCTCCTAATGTTATAGGTTTGGATTATATCTTTGCTTTTTTTTTTTTTTTTGAAACTATTTTTTATTTTGTAAAAATGAGTAGTTGCAAATGTAAGAAAAATCACATTGGAGCAGCCCTGGGGACATTATATAACATGGCTGATCTGTTCTGGTTGCTGTGATAAGAACTGAGATACACATGCTGTAAATATAAGATACAGGCTTGAGATGCAAGTGAGATCTAGCTGAATATCAAGTGTTTTGCAGACTAACAGAAACTCTAATGATTTGTTGTTTTCTTAGGGTTTTTACTTGCTTATTAAGACAACTTCTAGAGTATTGACCTGGAATAATTAACTTCAGTTGTGTGGGTGATTTTCTTTGATTGTTTTCCTTCAGATTAAGTAATCTTTGGTCATAGTTTAATAAGTTTCATGGTTTAAAAAAGTCTTAAAAATTAGCAGACACTTTGAAAGCAGTGAGCTGATGAGGAATTAACAATGCTTAACTAAGAACATGAAGCTGAATGGTGGTGTACTAAACTCAATTTTAGTGTTAACAACACTGCACAGGAAATGAACTTTACGGCCCTGTTCACACGCGATAGATGAGCTCACGGCATGTTTAACACAGCAGCCACACTGAGGAAGCTTAAGTTGTCATCTTGAGTCCTGACAATTGTTTCGCTGGCTAAATTTGTAATAGTGATTATAATTGAATGTTACAAAACCTGAATCAAAAGTAGTCTTTCAAAGTTTTTGTTCTGTGAATTTGTCTTGTGTGATTGTTCAAGGGGAAAAATCCCTCAAACCTGTTTCCAGAAGCATGTGTGGGAAGAAGTCTTAATTTAGTTAAATTTTGTTGTTCACCTTCAAGAGCTTTGTACAGATTCTTGTTTCTAGGTTTGGATAATTCAGCCAGACACCATAGGCTGCTGTTGGTTTGTATGCATGCTGTCATCTCATTGACAGTCACTCAGATTTTTATCACTCAGGTCCCATTTTCTGCCCTTGTCATCAGTCTTTAGCACAGTTCTGTGAAAGATGGGTTCTGAGAGATGAAAATGGAGTTCTGTTTGTGATCAGTTGAATACAAAATCTGCTGGACACATCACATCTACATTATTTTCATGTGCAAAATCCTGTAATAGTCTTTTGAGCTGTCAGGCAGCATGGTATTTCTTTCTTTGCATTTATCATTAGCATGTGTAGTACGACCAGATTTGCAGTGCTAGATAACTGTGCTGTCTCAGAGATTGTGCTGAAGTGAGGGATCACTGCAGAGCAGTTCTCACAGCCCAGCGATGTTGTTTGGAAAGAAAGAAAGAGTGAGAAAATTGAAAACAATGTGCAGGAGCCTGAAATTCCTGAAGGCAAAAGGAGCATTGGGCAGGATGTGGTGCTGTTTTGTAATTAAAAGGATTTTTGACTTGAGGAAAAACTGTAAGAGTTAGGGTGCTATTAAGAACCATTGCTATTTCTTGGAGTGTGTAGTACACTCTTTATGGCCCTGGGGGTTCCTTCACACAAACACAAAATG
This sequence comes from Motacilla alba alba, assembly GCF_015832195.1. Classification (NCBI taxonomy): domain Eukaryota; kingdom Metazoa; phylum Chordata; class Aves; order Passeriformes; family Motacillidae; genus Motacilla; species Motacilla alba. The sequence continues at coordinate 10,854,060 of NC_052025.1, forward strand.
CTACAAACCTGCTGCTTTCACTTGGTTTCAGGGTGCTTTAAGTTGTTGTATATTCTCAAATTAAAGCCAACAGAATGCTGTGTTAGAGCTATGAACAAAACTTGGCCTGTGTGTAAATTTCATGTTTTCACTTTGGCTGGCATTACTGTCAAGTTCATTAAAACATGGATAGTTTTAATAGTGCAATGAGATTTACTGTTAATATTATTATTACTGAATCAGTTTGCTAGCTATAGTGCACATTTTTCAAGTCAGAAAATGTAACAAAAAGAAAAAAAAAGTCCCATGTTAGTTGTAAAATGACATTATATCTATTGCTAACTAGCCCCTGACTTACTCTGGTTTTGTGTTCATGTCTTGTATTTTTCTCCTGGTCAAGTAGCAGAGGGTCATTTTCTGGATGGGTGGTGTGAGCATGCTGTATTTTGTGATTTGCATCAGTTTATAAACTGTAGCTAAAAAGTGACATGTTCTTTTCTAGTATGGGGAACCCTAAGTTAATCTACCCAAATTTGCAGAATAATCCTGAAAGTGGTTGTGTGCAGAGGTAAATGCTGTAATACCTATTTCTGTTGTGTATGAATATGGTGACAGTATGTGAGAAACGGAAGAACCTCTTTTAGGTCATGGCACCTGTATCTCCCTCCTTAATTAGTATTTTCATATGTGGCTTTTATTTGACAATTATGAGCATCTTGGATTAAGTGCCATATTTAAACATTGAACCAGCCATGGAAACTCTTCCCTTAATTTTCAATGTATTGCCTCTGCAGATTAAACCATGTAGTATAGTGAAAGATGAGCAGGACTTGGATGCAAGGACTGGGGTTGGATTATCCAGTGCTACATAAAGAATATCAAATTACACTTAACCAGTACTGCTGCAAAGAGGAGTTTCCCTGATTTTTGTTTTAACTCTAAAAATCTCAAGGAAGTGGAGTCAAAATTGTGATATTCTGTCCTTTTCATGTATATTAGTTATGATTTTCAGGAATTTTTGTAGTTGAAGTTGTGATAAAGGTACTTGGATTTATAGAAACCTGCTTAAACACCGTTAGAATAATAACTGTTTAATCCATAACATAAGTGGAGTAAATGCTGAAAGGCATAAGGACTTCATGGGTGTTTATTTAGAATTGGCTTGGATATTCATAATTATATGCTATCCCAACATCCTGTGTGTGTGTGGCTCTTCTCCAGCACATTAATACACACTGTAGCACCTTGATTTTGCTCTGTCATTCTTCTACGTATGTAAGATTTCCTTCCTCTTTGCTTGAGGAACTCTCCCTGTTGGTACATTTAATACAGAAATATGTGCATTTGGGTGCAAGGGGATCAGAGGCTAAATCCATACTTCATTTGTTTGAAATTAAAATTACTCCCAAGTCAGAAGGACTGAATGTGAAATAGTCTTTTGATTTATCAGCTGACGTGGGGTAGCCAGTTTAAATCCATGCCCCTACAGCCAGTAAGTTTTCTGCATTCAGACCCTGAAATTGCCTGTGAATTTTGCAGTCACTGCAAACCCATGTTGCATAATTCTGCATAGGCTGTATGCTGTGTGGCACCTGCAGTGCTGAAGTGGATCTCATTTCAGCAGTTAACAGCACGTTCTTTAGTCCATTAAGCTGTCTGCTCCTTTCCTCCCTGTCTGGTAATTCCTTTCCCTCAGAACTCATGAGCACTCCCTCCCTTTGATACTCCCACACTTTCTGTCCATGCTTCCACTGAGGCCATCCACCCTCTCTTGAATCCTCCCTGTTCCCACTGAAACTGTCCTCAATCATTTCCCCGACAAACTTCCCATCACCATTTCCCTCCCACTTCCACTGACGTCAGCTCTCCTGTACAGGGATCCTTGCCTGCACTGAGAGGATCCTTCCCACGCTGACATCCATGAACTTTCTCAGTCTTTAGGGCTCCAGACTTTCAGACTGATACTTTTAATGCTGTTGTTGTAAGGCATGAACCCTTTCTCCAGGGGATGAGAGTCTAATTTTTAGATTGTATGAAGTGAAGTGGTGTAGTAACATGTGAACTAGGCTCATATTTACGTGTAATTTTTATATTTTTAAATTTCCTGTTGTTTGTTATGTAAATTGGAAAAAACCCAAACTATAAATCACTCACAGTATATAGATGGCTACACTACAAAGACAGCATAAGCTGTGGTTTCAATTTTTAAAGCATTATTATTGGTACCTCTTCTAGTCATGCAAACCAACTCATGCAAAATGTGTCACTGCATCTGAGGGCAGTTCTTGGTGTGCCTGAGATGAGCAAGGTTAGACCCTGAATTTTTGGAGTATTTTCTGTTGGTAAAAACTTCACCGAAACTCAGCTGAAAATTCTTGTGCCTTTTCTGTTGTTCTTCAGTGCTGCTGTCTGAGTTTTCTCGGTGTCTTTTCCCTGGCCTTTTTCTATAGTTAAATACTAAGCCTTTCCTTTTTCTGCCATCTGAATCTGTCAAAAAGGGAAGTATTATAACCAAGCTTTTATTTCTGCAGTTCTAGATATTTTTCTTACTGTGTTGTACCTTTTGTATTCTTTATTGTATGGCTCAGATTGAAGTGTAAGTACATTTACAGTGAGAAATTTTCTACTTGTCGAGTGTACTTATAAGCCAGGCAGAATAACAGGAGGTGATGTATTAATGAGTTTTTACCATTCCCAATATTACATGTGGTGTGAAATTCCAATGCAAGTTAACAGCTTTGCCTTGCTATTTAAGATACCAGCAATTCAGATTTTACATCCAAAATGCTAAGTTTAAGTATAAATTAAAGGTACAAAATGGTAGGTTGGAGGAGGCTTACAATCTATGTGACAATGAAGAATGTCTTATTAAGAAAGTTGTTCATGGTTCATTTGAATCTAAGAAAAAATACTGTTTGGAAACTGTTTTGCTTTCCATTTTGCATGCTTTAACATTTGTTCCTCATGTTCAAGTAAATGTCCATGTCAAGAAAGGGAGAGGTATTTGAGTGAGAATTATTTTTAACATCCATTGAAATTGTTATATCCAACAGTCGCCACTACCAACAGTGATAAATAGCTGTTTTGTTTTAGTATTATATGAACATTTGTTTACCTCTCTTGGCTGTCACATTGAGAAAGGACTCCAGAATTGGTTTACTTAAGCAATAGTAACAATACACTGAAAACATTACACTTTTTCAGCAGTTGGAATCTCAACTGACTTTCAAATGAGTCCGCAAAGAAGAAATAAGTATTTTGAGATATGGACAGCTAAAGCTTTTATAGTTCTCAGCAAAAAGTGAGAGAAGCTTACAGCAAGTATGATAATAAGCAGAGTGGCCTCAGGGTGAAATAGTGTCAATGCAAGATTTACATTGTCATTTTATCAGGGGGCCACAGAAGCACCTGCACACATAGGAGAACAATTTAGCATTGTGTTCTATTTTGGTGGTGTATATGGATATAATATGTCCACATTTTAAATTGCTTTACCAGCCAAGGATGGAATTAAAACATTGTTAGCAATGTTCCAAGCTCAGTTTTCCATGTGAATTTCAGTGTTTTTATATGTAAGACCCATTCATCCAGTGGGGGTTCAGTAGGAATTGGCTTGGTCCTGTGGCATTCTACACATTGCTATCTGCTCTTTGGGTAAAATAATTAGGTATCATCATGTAACTGTAATTTAAATTGGCACAGGATGACAAGATACAAATTGAATAGCTTTAATGTGCATGACATACTAAATAGTTTTATTGCCCAGAGTCAGATTTTTAAGTTTCAAAGGCACCGAGGAAGTGATGTTTAAGCACTCTGCTTTGCAAAAAGATTTCGGCATTCGGCCCCTTTTAGGTTCTTTCTTGATACCCCCTTCAGAGCCAAAATGTAATAAATGATGGTGTTACACTTGCTGTGAAGTTAAATAGCAGAGTCTCTAATTTGTGCATTCTTCCAGACCGTTCTCTTTTGCTATGGGTTGTACTCTTGGCCTCACATCAAACTCCAAGGCCTTTTTCTTCTCTTTCTTGTAAAATCTGTAACTCTGTCACTCTACATAAGTAAAAGGCTTAGCATGGTGTAAGCCAGCTCCCACATGTATGGCTTTGTTCCAGGAGAAAGGAAGAGAGCTGGAACCTGCTTTTTGACATGGAAATGTGTTGACATAAATTAGGTTATATCTGTTTTGAATGTAGTAGACAAGATAATTTGAGATGGGTTTTGATAGTGTTTTCAATGTTCAAAGGTAGTCTGCAGATGTATGTAGAGAGTTAATGTCCTTGCATAGCAGAAGAGCTTGGAATGAAGAAGGAATATTCAAGATTTAAAAGCAGTTTTGGGAATAAAATGTTGCTCATGAAAAAGACTGATTCCAGCATGAGGGACTCAAATAAGGATTCCCACCCTTGCCTGGAGTGCTAGGAAATGTGGCTTTTGGTTCTGCCACTTTATTATCTGATAGACAATTTTTGAGCACTAGATCCTGAGAAATTGGGATAACATATTTTTGGTGGTGTAAAGAAAATCTCTTTGTTGGCCAGATGGGTCTTTCATTTCTGAGTGAACTAAACTGATAGTATTTCAAGAATTTTTAAAAATTAGGATATATATTAGTCTGTTTGTTAAATAGTATTTTAACACATTTAACGTGTGTCTGTTTCTTTGCTGGAAATGAGAACTCTTTTTTTTTTTTTTTTTTTTTTTTGGCAAAAGCAGAATTACTTTGCATGTTAATTTGAAGGTTGCATAGGAAACCAAACATTTTATATGCCTTTTTCAAGGAAGATGTATTTGCTTTGTAAATCAAACATTTTATAAAGTGACATGAATAGATTATTGGTCTTGTTACAGGGAAAATGGTGACATTGAAGTATTTTCATTGTGTTTTAGACTTCCCAGTTTCCTAAGTAAATCCATGCAAAGAAAACACAGAATCACTGGACAAATATGAAAGAATGGCATCCTCTGCTTCCCATTGTTTTCATTTTGAGTTAGCAGTGACCTTTAGCTCCCTGCTGGGATGCGGTGGAAACTTTACGAGGCCCCATCTTATTCGCCACTAAAAGACAACTTATTTTTAAAGTTACACATTTACTGTCGTGTTCTGCCTTTGAGTCTGAGGTTATGTTATCTCTAATAAAAATTAAGCAGAAAAACAACCTCAGAAAGTGATTGGCAAAGTAAACCTTCTTTATAAGAATTTTCTTTGAAAAAAACTTAGCCTAATTTGTTAATTAAAGCACAACAAAAGAACCTTGATCTGCCTTGAAAGCAATCTTCCTGTATTTAGGAGTAGCTACCCTTTTGCATCATCAGAAAGATGTTCCTCATTCACACTGAGTTATCAGGGTTGTGGCTCTTCTGGTGCTGAGGTGTAGGGCTCTATTTTACAGCAGTGGTTTTAATTCCAGGTTTAAATGCACAAACATGTCTGTGGGATATGTAGGTAGATCAAAATCAATGTTGAGCTGAGATGATTAATTTGCAGATGTGTGTTCTTTTTGGAATACTGTCTGCTTTTCCTTCCAATTTTTAAGGTGTTTTTTTTTTTTTTGGTTTGGTTTTTTTTTCCCCTTCCTTCATAACTTTTCATAAGTTTGGTGAGAAATTCCACAAATGGTTGAGGACAGCCACACCTATTACTCTGGTAACTTGAAGCAGAAGTGATGTGTCCTGCACACAGTTTAACTGCCTGGTAAAAACTGCACTTTTCCATGAGCTTTAACTCAAAGATAAATATTTCAGCACAGGATGAGTATCAGCGTGTAGGTCCATAAATACTGGAATCCAGAGCTTGTACTGAAGTGTGGATGGCACTGGGATTGCTGGCAAGGTATCTGCTTTTTATTTTCCAAACCAAAGCAAAGTATTATTTTCAAAAACCGAAGAGATTCATTAGTGGGCCAAATTGTTACTAAAATGACACTCTTTCAACCCTGCTAAGATCTTTGAGAGTGATGACTCATGAAGTTAGGACCTTAAATTTCTAAGCATTCAGAAGGATTTTCCCCCCCATATTTGTACCTGTGTTGTTCTTCCCTCACAGCCGAGGATCATCCTGTAAGCAGTGATGCAGCAGGACCCAGCCTTGCCCTGGTGAGTGTGTCCTGCCTGGCCAGCTTGCTGTCTGTTTCCACTTGGGTGCCTGGTGGGAATTCTGTGTCCTGGAGGATCAGGGCCACCATGTACCCAGAACACAAGGGCTGCACTCAGACCAAGCTGTGTCCACGTGTGCAGGGCTTTGTCTCCAGCCCTCAGCAGAGCGTGCTTTGGAGAAAGATGCAAGGGATCTATTTAAAGCTACAAAACTGAGAAGAGTTCTTCATGTTCCTCTTCTGGTTTTAGTCTGAACATACTGATTTACTTTTCATTTTTTACCATTTTGGCGTGTAATATGATACCAATATTTTAGTTTTATGTCCTTAAAACTTGGTTGATGAGTGCAAGGAAAAATTGTATTCTTAAGTGGGATTTGTGAATGGAGAATTAATTCCCAAACCAGTGTTAGCACATACTTATCACTGCAACACCACCAGTGTGAATGGTTGATGTATTTGTTTCTGCAGATACTGTTACAGGGACCACAAACAAACAATGAAAGAGTTTTGAAGAAAGCAGGGGACATGAATTGAAACTAAATATGAGTTTGCATTCTGAAGAGGACTTCATGACCAGGGTAGCTAGTTATTTTTCCATGCATAGGTCAGTGTGTCCTCCAGATGAAAAAACCTGAGGGTAAAATTGATATTTTAGAGGAATTAAACATTTCAAAGCCAGGCAGAGGGGGTTTTGCAAACTCAAACAGGTTTTGTTTTGTTAACAAAAGGAAGAATAAGTCCTGTGAACTCGGATGCTGCTTCTTGCTTCCATTGATGCTGCTGGAACTTTTCCTTTACTTAATTCTTGGGGTTTTCTTTTTTTGTCTTTGGCAGGAATGGATCTGCTTTCTGCAGAATTTCAGATGGAAGGGCTGTTCTGCTCCTACTGTCAATTAGTGGTGGTATTGCATGTCCTCAGTTCTGGAGGTGGTGGTCTTGTTCCCTGCTGTGCCATGCTGTGGAGCTGAGGTCTGTCAGGAGAACAGTCAGCTCAAATCCTGTGCCACTGCTGCCACTCACAACCCCTGAGCCTACCAATGACACTTCTTCCCTAAGCAGAAAATATCACATTGTGCCTCTTCCAAAGTAGGGAATATTTTGCTATGGGGCAGCTGCTTACTTTTTAGGAGTGTTCTGAAAATTTATTGCATGTTACAGCTCTTTAAAATGAATGTATTAGAGCAGTAGCTTGTTGGGAACCAAGTTTTATCCAAAAAGCAATTGCCTTTGGCAGTGGTACCTAGTAGGAAAAAACAGATTCTTGGAGATAAGAGAGATTTAGCTTTTATGCTCCTTATTAATCCTATGTAAAACTCATTGAACTAATGAAGTTGCTCAGTGAGGAAGCTGACCCACCCCTCTGCCCCTTGGCTTCGGTGACAAGGGCAGAGGTAGTGTCTGTCTGTCCCTGAAGGACAGGCAGTAGTGGCAGCCTGCTGGTTTGGTAGCAAATAGTAAAAAAAAGAAATTCTGTTGGGCATTCTGTACTTTTGGTTCTGAGAGCTAAATATAGATGTATCAGCTTATGATAGTTTTCTAAGAAACATAATTCTGCTGTCACTGTTTGTAAGTTGGATTTTTTTTCCCAACACAGTTGGAAAGGTTTTTTTCCTTGTTTGTTTGTATCAGTGCAGAGGCTCAGAGTTTGAGTGGGAGTGGGGCAGAGGGAGCAAGCCCTGCCAGTGGCTGGTGGGAGGTGTGGGAAGTCCAGAGGCTTGTCACATCCTCAGACTTAGCCTCTGCTCACAGTGTGACCATGGGAACATTGCCAAGCACCAAATTTTCAGAGAAGCGTGACTGAAGTTCACATTTTCTAAAAAGCTAAGCTCTCTTATGAATTACTTACAGTGAGATTTGTAGCCGGACTGTCAGAAAAAGCAAGCTGAAATTGCACTCTCTTATTTTGCCAATTAAACTAAAAGCAACTTCTTTTTGGAGGTTACTTAGCCCTGAAGTTTTCTGCTAACTTTATCTTGGCTGTTGTGATTGCTGAGAGCTCTTACAAGGCTCTCTTGTGCTCTTTGGGCAATGTAAACTTTCTCCTGCTGTGCCCTGCTAAGTTTGTGGGACACTGTTCTTGGGGTAGCTTTTGCTTTGTGGGGTAACCTTGTTTGGTTGCTTTACTAAGTCTAAGACTGTGGAAATGAAACAGACCTGGTGCAGGGTCAGGGAATGGCAATCTTTTCCTCCATTTCCTCTGAGAGCCTTCGAGCTGTGCTAGGGAGTGCAGGCTTTGGGTGTTAACAGATAGCTGTGATTTTGCTGGATGCACAGGATTTATTGTGGGTTAGGATGCACTGATAGGATGCACTGCTCTGTCAGTCCCTCTGAAATGAAACCAAGACCAGAGGCCAGTGGAGAGTGTAAGTGATGGGGTCCAGCACTTGCAAGGCTCAGAGGTTTCTGTGAGGTATGGTTTAGTTGCAGAAGTCACAGTTGTCTCCACAGGGATATTTACCTAATTATGGAAAAGTGATTTGTCCTAAAAAGTTGAGAAACCTCATAAATTCTCCCATCATCAGTTTGAACAAGGACACGGTCTTCCTCAGTCTGTTGTTTTCTCAAGTGTGTGTTTAGCAGTGAGGCCATGTAGTCTCTTGCCCTTTCTCCATGGATGACCTGCAAAGAAGAACTATCAACCCCCTTCAGGAAACCTGGTGCTTTTGGTCAATGGTCCCTTACATTTTTTCCCCAGCTGACTGATATTCCAGGTGACTGATCAGAGAAGTACCCAGCTGCATCTACTTGTTAGGATTTGCTCTGCCAGGGCTGTTCCATTCCAGGACAAAGGTACCAAGGAAATGAGTTGTGTTGGGCTCACCTGAAAGCTGAGTGGTGCTTCCCTGGCTGTGGCCAATCACTTTGACTACTTTGGCATCTGGTTTCCACTTACCCCTGTAACAGTACACTTAGTAAATACTCATGTGAAATATTACCTGGGAATCTTTAAATGCTTGACTACTATTGCTTCCTGCCACTTTGTAAGAGGCACAAAGATTTGTGTTGTACTTAATTTTTTCCCTCTCTTTTTTCCCCTCCATTTTGCAGAGAGGGATGTGGGTGAAGGGCTTGGCATTTTTTCATCATCTTGCCCAACATCAGGGTGTCCCAAGACAGCAGGTAGAATTTCTAAGAGATTCTTCTAAAGGAGGGTCCTTTAGCCCCTCCTAAAATAGTTTAATGATTTTTTTAAAGGAAAACTAATAAAAATCATGTAGAGAAAAAAGCATGGCAGAGGATTTCCAGGGTAAAGGGATTATGGCTTACACCATAATTATGCTTTTGCTGGGTGTTGCAAGAGGTCTTCATATCCTTAAGAATCTGAGTTAGGTTTGGGAAACTTTGACCTCTGTACTGAGGAATGATCTGAGGCCAGCAGTAGTAATTTGTCTAAACACAAGTTCTTAAACACAGAGTAATTGATTGCTATAACTACAGATACTTCTGTCCTAGAACAGACATGAGCAGACTGTCCAAGGGCTATATCCATATGCACAGGATGTTTGCCAATTAGCTTGTGGGTAATTTAAGTAGAATACAACCCCCTGACTTAGTAACCCTCAACTGTGGCAGCTCAGTCACAGCCACTTGTCCTCACCCCAGCACCACTCAGCCTGGCAGCCCATGTAAAACAGCATTGCCTTTAACATGCAGAGTTTCTCTGCAGTGATGTGTAGCACTGTACTGCAGAGGAAAGCATTTTCAGTCATTATTATAGGAGGCCTGAACTGGTTTTAGAAGAAGCAGGACTTGAGTAATAAATCTGATCTCTTTGAAACATGAGTTGGAAGTTGTAGCTCCTGTCAGCAGGTTCACTGTGTGATGTGCTGTGCAGCCTTGGCTGCAAAGAAGCTGCAGCTTGCAGTTAATGAGCTGTTCAAAGTAGCTGTGAAATTGTCAACTTAATTAAGCCAAGTTTAGTTACCAGTCTTCTTTCAGAGATTTTGTGTGAAGAAGCAGGCTCTGGAGCTGCCCAGCTATGCGCTGTAGGAAAGTGCTGTGTGCTTTTCTGAACTGAGAAATTAAGAGCTCATGTGGTAAGAGAGAGTGTTATTTTGCAAAGTGTTTAAAGAAAGCCCCCGGCTGTCCCAGCATGTTGGGGAGCTTCATAATTATTTCCATTTTTAGATAGTTAAAAAGCATAAGCACTCTGAAACAGTCAGTGGATTGCAGCTCCTGTGTGATTCTGATTGAAGATCTACTGTACTTTTTAAAATGATCATACAAGTGCAATTCTTTTAATTCTTATCCGTTTCTTTATAAAATAATGGATATTTATTTTTGTGCTTTGTCTTGAGTGCATTTCTCTCCTGACAGTATAGAAAATTTAGTCTGAGCACTTGCTGAAGTCAGTGGAGACTGCAGTTCAGTTAACTAGGTTTCTTCAGTTTGTCCTTGGAGGAGGAGTAAATACTCTTGCAGACATTTGCAAACTTCTTCTGCCCATGACCTTTAAAGGACCTGTCAGATGTTACAGAAACAAGTGTTGTTTAGGATCTTAGCTGCTGAGGCATCTCCTCTCACCTCAAGTGTCAGTAACTGCAATGGTCTGTTCTCCAGGAGATTTCTTACTGACATAAGTAGGGTAAAGTCCTCTTCTAATTACAGCAATACTGATACTACTGTGCTTGTTGCAGCATTGTTTATACCATTTGAGAGTAAAAATACAATGGTACAGCTTTTTCCTCAACAGAAAGCTTTTCTGTATTTCTTGACATGTATATGTCTATATATACTTAGGAACTATACTTAGGACATGTTTAGGTGAAGTCTTAATACAGTCAAGGACAGGACTGTATGAGGAATGTTACCTAGATTAGAAATATCAGTGCGGGATTTGGGTTTTAATTGTATTTTATTTTGGAAAAGATCTCTGTTATGCATACAATGATAGTGGATAGAGGGAAGCATGCTTTTGTTAGAATGGCTTGTTTCAGCTGAGGAGCTGGTATAAAGTATACCAGCAAAACCAGTTTTGCTAATGTTAGCTCCGTTTGCAATAAGAAGGTTTCCCAGGACATTTGTGTTATTCCTGTGCCAGGAATTTAGGACTGTGCAAGTGAAATGGAAGTGGAGTGAGCACATGGAGCCTTTTGCTCCTTGTTGAGCCTTTGGACTGTAATAGTTTCTGGCAGCTGATGCCTTTGGGCCACTTGCCTGCTTTTATGAGGCTTTTACAGCCAGCACTGCTAGCAGTGAGAGCTCCAAGGACCTCTGCAAGACTCTGAATGCTGCCACCACACTGATGCTTTTTTGGAATTTTACCTCTTTTGGACAGACAGATTTAACAGGAAATAGTTTGGCTGAGGTGTGAAATCATGATGTGAATATTTGCAAACCTTTGGGAAGTAAAGGTAGTTTTTGTCAGCAAGACTTTGTAGGTTAGGTTTGACTAGGCAGTAGAACAAACAGAGGAGGGAACAGTCCTTGAATTAGGACAAATAAATGATTGTTAATGGCCTTTGTCCTCTGTTGCTGTTTTGTTTGCCTTTTGCTATAGGACACTGCTCTTCAGAACAGGCTGTAAGTGGCTCTGCATTCTGTGACTTCAGGTTGTTAGGGAGAAGCTGAAGTATCAGTTAATTAATTGCATTGCTTAGAACCAACTTAATGTTAATAATTATCTCATTAAACTATTCCAGATTTATGTTTGAGTATGGGATGAGTACATATAATAATACATACAGTAAGTATGGAAGAGACTGAATTATCAGGTGTGACTTGGTGACAATTTGATTGTAATGCCAAATGGTGGCAATTTGTGATAGAAATGTTGTCACCCCTCAGCTGCTTCTGTGCCAACCCCTCCATTACTGCCTGGTTCTGCTTAACCTTCTGGCTTTGTCATCCGTGGTGGTTGGTAGTTTTTCTTCAACTTGTTCAGTCACACATAGCAGAAGTGTCTTCCTCCAGCCCCTTTTCTTCTTTTTGTCACTGTGTTCTGCCTTCAGCTGCCATTTTCATCTTTCCAATGCCCATAAATGCATATATATATAATTTTGGGGGGTTACAAACAGTGTGTGTCCTCTCACTGACAAAACTGATATCAACTCCTCTGAAGCCTTTTTTTTCATGAAGTACTTTTGTGGGTGAAGGTCTGAGGAAGGTCCAGCTTCTTCCCACCCTCTGGCATAGGACACTATCCTGGAAATGGCAGAATCCTGCTTACAAAGAGGCACAGCTAGTAAACAGATGTCTCCCTGAAAATCTTTATTTAGTACACACAGTGTACTCTTAATCATTTGCAGCAAGGTCAATAGCCCTTAAAGGGCCATTATTATAAATCAATCTGATACTGGAGGAGTATTTTCATAGATGTGTACACAAACACAAATAAACAAACCAGCATTTTTTTTTCTCTAACCTCAGCTAAAATGCAGTTAACTTACTTCTAATCTGCTGTATTAGAAAAATGATTTTTTTTCATCTTTCATAAAGCTTTCAAAACTGCAGTGCTGTTCTATGCTTAAAATGTTTTCTGTACTGACATTTTAAATTGTAGGTGTGTTCTTGTGTTGCTTAACAGAAAGAAGTAATATTGTGGGGAAAAATAATTTTGTTTTTCATAGTGCAAAACATAAATAATCAGTTGATGGGTAAATTGCTTGATTGTAGATTGTGGACATGAATTTTAGTTGTTTAACTATGAATAGAAACCGTCATAAATGACACTAATGATGGACTCCTAGTCTTATATGATTCAGCTGGTGCTAACACAATTTCATAATAAAAATTAGACATTTTTCATCTATTTTTGTAACCATTTCAGTTCAGTTACTTGCTGTGTAAAGGGACTGTACAAATAGTTGTGATCAAATTGAACTTTGATCTGAAATGGAAATTGATTTTTCTCCTTACTAGGAATTTTACAATGTCTTCCCAAAGTATTGAAGCTCAAGCTGGTTTTGTGACAGCTTTTTTTTTTTTTTAAAAGGACTGAGTGAAAAAAATTGTTACTTTTCCTCCAGATGCATTCCCAAAAACTGCTATAATTCCCATTTTTTATGGGGTCATGCTCACTGTGTCTCTAATGTAATTAACTACTCTTTTATATGTGTAGTATCTGTTCTTTCTTGTGCTTGCAGAGTTGGTGACCATTACTGAAAGGTGGCCCACAAGTATTATTTTGCTTATGGAGCTTCACCTAGGAGCTCCCTACTCTGATCTGGGGCTACAAACTGGTCCTCTTTGTTTTCTTTTGAGTAGTGTGAATAGACTGAGAGACCTGACTCCCATCTAGCTTGCACTGAAGGTGGGGTGATATTTCATTTAGGTGATGCTCTGCAAGTAATCCAGAGCCATGTGCAGGACTTGGAGCTGAAGCCTCTTGCCCCTGTCTCTGTACCCACATTCTGGAGCCCAGGTTTGTGTGTTGGGGGGAAGCTCTAGGGAACCTCAGCAGTTGTTTCTTTTACACTTCATCATCTTCCAGTTCAGTCCATGGAAAACAAACCTAAACTCTAATTACTGTGTCTGTTTTATTTTTTGCTCTTTAAATTTTCTTTGCCTTTTTTATAGCATCCTTCCAAAACGTGTTGCCCTGTATAAATGGTAGGCTGTTAAATTTTTGAAGCTCATGACAATGTTGTTCCACAGATCATGCATTTGCATTTTCAGGGTAAACACCCTCCAGCCAGAAACTAAGCAAGCTCAGTCTTTTGTGGTCCACTCTGTCCTCATATGCCCTGGGATCAGGAGTCCCTTGCCTGTTTTCATGTCACTCACTTGATGCTGCTTCACACTTGGGAGTTACATCTTTGGGCAGCACTTCCTTGCTTTTTGGAAATACCCCTCTCTTTAGAGACAGCAATTGCTTGATTCTAACTGCTCTTAGTCAGCAGCAGATTTTTAGGACTACTGAGCAGGTCTTTCTAAATTTTACAGAGAATAACCTTTCTTCTCCAGAGAAGGTTAGCATCATGGAATTAGAAATTACCCTAAAGAAACTTAGCAGCAGCAAATCTAGCACAGATAAACAAAGAGAGTTGTTGGGGAAAGGCCTTCAGTATTTCCAGCCATCACTTTAAACCTACCAGATTCCTCTTTCAAAAAAAATCCTTGAGACTGACCACACTGTGCCTTGGCAGACTTTTGGGATCTAGAATATTTTACATAGTGACTTGTGGGTCTTCTCACTCAGGCAGGGAGATAAAGGAAGATAAGATGGTCAAATAGAAGAATGTTAACTTGGAATGATGTATAATGGTCAGTCAAGGCTGTAGTGTAGCTTGTCTGCTTTGTGGCAGATAAGCAACTGTGGTGCAAGGACTACACATGGTTTTTAGATTAAAAATTCTTATTTAGCTATTTAGCTTTGTCTAAATTGTAGGAGCTGCTTTTTTTTTTTTTTTTTTTTGACTTGAGCTGTGGTTATTTCTTTTTCTGTGCTTTTTTTTTTTTTTCTTCTGGATATAAATAATACCAAATCTTGCTGAAGTAATGTGCTATTCAAAAGCTTAATCAATGTGATATTTGGGGAAAAAAAAGTGGAAATATATATAAACTATCTAAAGACTGTTTCTCAGTCCAATAGTGTAAGCATTTCACATGCCATTGCTGATGGGAATGACTGGCAGTGTATTCAGCTCAGTTGGGTAACTTCTGTTCCAAGTGTGTTGCTGGGGAGGGCAGAGAGGACAGGGTCATACTGCATTGTGGAAAGTGGATTTAGGAAAAAGACCAAGTAATGATACATCTTATTTGTGTTAGCAGGCGACAGCATGCATAGTTTGCACAGGTCTTTGTAATTGTTTTTGATAATTAGTTTAGGAAAGTAGAAAGAATTAGTGCTAACAAGAAATCCCATCTTGGAATGCAAACTCACTGGGACAGCTCATATTTTCCTGTCTGTTTATAGGGCTGCTGTACACTTCAATGCTTACACAGTACTAATGTAAAAATAAAATAAAACCAGTGGTGATGATGTCAGGGAGTGAACTGACAGAGGGTTTCCAGAACTGACATTACTCCCTGTAATGACATGCACTTTTTAAAAAAAGACATAAACTTCTTTATGCATAAGGAGAGCACAAGAGTTGAATGTGCAGTTAGAAGTAATTTAGTTCAGAAATAGATGACTTGTCTGATGGCATAACTGAGGATAGCACTGGTATCCACTGTCCCAGATATTTACAATAAAAAAAGGAAATTAACAATAAAGGCATCAAACTGAAGCTATCAATTGATGAGAAAAAAAAAAATCTAGGTAAAAAAATCACTGGCTGATATTCCTTCAGAAACAAAACCAGGTGA
The DNA here is from genome assembly GCF_015832195.1 of Motacilla alba alba. Lineage (NCBI taxonomy): Eukaryota > Metazoa > Chordata > Aves > Passeriformes > Motacillidae > Motacilla > Motacilla alba. The sequence continues at coordinate 10,869,389 of NC_052025.1, forward strand.
GCAGTTAACCCAGCATTCCCAGTGCTCCTGTCTGGTGCTGGCTGGAGCAGTCCTCTGTGCTTCCCACCTGCCTCTGCTCTCCTCTCTGGGGCTCTGCTGGCCCGTGGGTGTGGGCTGGGAGCCCTGGCACAGCTGAAGCCCAGGGTAGCCTCAGTACTTGATATGCTAGGTCTGGTTGTTAGAAAAGAAACAAGAGTTAAAAATTAAAACAACTTAGGTTTCTTTGATAAGATCTTGGATCCTAAGGCAAGTGCTGGAATAACCTGAAGTACATCTTGATAGGAAGATATCCAAAAGCATGGTCTCAAGCAATGTGGTCTAAATTGGGACTTCATCTTCTCATAACAATTTTTTCTTCCCTGCTGGAATGGGCAATGTCCACATATAATCTGAGGAAGGAGTCCCTGAAGGATGGATAAAGGGGCTGGCAGCTCCTCTTGAAACTGAATGCTGACCTTAGAGTGGCTCAATGCCCTGGGAAAAAAGGTTATTTATTTAGGGTTTAAGTTATTAAATTGGGATTAAGTCAGATACATAAAAGATTGTTGCTGAACTCACGTTCTTGGCTCAATCTGAGGCTGTACAGGGATTAAAAAGCTGTTTCCTGGATATAGAAGGAGGTTTTAATATGGGCCAAGTGGCAACATTCTTTTGTTTTCAGAGGCAGGAGACTTATCTCACATCCAGGTGTAGAGGATTGTATTCATGAGATTTGCTTTTTCCAGTTTGATTCTTCCTCATCTGAACCAGTCCAGAAATCTCTCGCTGTACCTAAAGGGCAGAGGAGGAGCAATAATACCCAGAAAAACATGAATTAGTTTTGAGTGAGCTGGGCAGCAGCAGCAGGGGAGCTGTGTGAGCCCCAGCACTGATGTGTGCAGGGTACTGTGGGGATGCAGCTCCAGTGCTCCCAGTCCTCAGGCAAACTCAGTCAGAGCTACCTTTGACACCACCTGCATCCTGCTGGGTAGGTCCCCTCACAAAAAGCTGAGGAGCAAGATGAGATGAGAGAGGAGCCCAGAGCTGCCTTTTTTTGTTCAGCTCAGCCTGACTGAGGAGTGCCTTTGGCAGAGTGTGGGACAGCAGCTCCCCAGCCCTGCTGAAAGAGCTCCAGCTCCTGTCAGGAGCAAACTAAATCCCAAAGGCCGGCGAGTTCAGTGTGCAGGAATCTTACAGGAGGTCAGCAAGTCTTTAAGGGGTTTTTCTAGGCTTGCACTTTTTGGTCTTCATGTGAAGATGGGAAAATCTTTCTCTCGGGGGGCAGTGCCCAGCGTGTAGCAGGACACAGTCCTGACTGCCCAGGCAGCTGCAGCGTTTCTGCGCCTTCTCTCACCTCTGCGAGTAATCCAGCCTGGTCTTGGCACACCTCAGGAATACTCGGAGCTCTGCAGCTCTCTGCAGCTTGCTCCTGTAGGTGTGGGTGGTGGATGAGGGCTGGCAGAAAGGGCAGAGAGGGTTGTAACCCTACAGCAGAAATGTTTCCAGAAGTAACTGTGAAAATCACAGCAGGAGAGCTTGCACTCTGTCAGTCTCATTCTGATAAAACTCTGCTAAGTTTACAAGTCAAAAGGTGATTTTTCTAGCAGCAGTCTTTCTAACTCACACATTTGGGTTTGATAATCAAGCTGTTTTCTGTCTGAATTTTACTTCATTGCCAGTAATAAAAATTCCAGCTTGTTCAGCCATGGTTATATTGGTTTTGCAGAGCTAACAGTAGTAAAAGCTTGTTTTTGTCCACAAAGTTAGTAGATTAGGTCTCAGAGAAACATCACCCAGGCAGCACATGTATAGAAAAATCTGTTTCTTGCTTTTTATTGGTGACTTAAGTTGAACCAAACACTGCTGAAACAGCGGAGTGTTTCTTTTACCACCCTCAGCCCCTGTGCTTTTCCTTGCATAAGTAAAGAAGCGATTCTGGCTGTGGAAGTACTAATGAAGCTTATTATGCCACTTGCCATGTATTACTGACTATTCCAACAAAAATACTCATGTTATAGGACATACTTCCTCTCCTTTCTTGTTTTCAATGCCAATATTTGAATCTCTGAAGTGAAACCATATGGTATCAACCAGTAATTTTTTCCTCATAGAATTTTCAAAGCTCTATTAAAATGCTGATGGCCTCTGTTCCTCTTCTATGTCCTCTCACTTCTATTATTTCCTTACTTCAATGACAGCAGACAATTTCTGTTATGATTAATCCTTCGTAGAGGCGACAAGTAAAGATGAAACTTAGGTTTAAAGAAACATGAAAAATATATCTGCTTAATTTTTATTTGTTTACTCTGCAGTCTGTCCCCAGAATTATCTGTCTTCCCAGCCTCCTGCTGTTTGTAGTTTTCTTGCTGTTTTGGAAACTACCAACATAAAAATGCCCTTTTGAAGTCAGAATCTATTTCCAAAGCCATTGGTCTGGTTTATTCTTTCCTTTCACTTCTAACTTGTAGGAATGAACAAGGCAAGTATTTTGTAATACAATGAAATTCATGATTTGAGAGTGTCCTTTGAAGGTATGGATGGAACATCAGTTATGGAGGGGGCTGTTGCTGCAATTAAGTGATGCAGTCCTTCTTTGATTGCTACCTTGATCTTTTATTGGAGAGTAGTAGTGTGTGGTGGGTTTTTCCAGCTGCTGACAGAGATCTCTGGCTGTTTAGCCATGGCACTTGTTCCTGGCAGCGCTGAAAGCATGGGAATTGGTCATGCCAGCCCATGCACTGTGCAAGCTACCCTACATTGCCACTGTCTTAAAAATAAATTTCTGTTAGCATTGAGAAAAAGTTTTATTGGGGAAAAAAATAGAAAAGATTACAATACAATAAATCAGTGCCTCTGAATCCTGAATATACAACATGGAGCTGGGGGAGGAGAATTACTTTCAGAAGCTCTGTGTACAGCTCAGGAACAGGGCTGCAGCATCATGTGTCCATGCTTTCATGGATCTTGGACACCCACAGGCAGCAAACCATGGACTTGTTGAATTGTTCTAGTATTTCACTGGTCCCTTTTCTGAAGGGGCTAAAGTCCATTTGTTATTCCATGATGTGAAGAACCCTGGTTCACCTGCAAATCCTGGGCATTCATCTGTGAAATGATGGTCATACCTTGGTGCATAGGCACTGCTGGCTGGAAATGCACACACTGTGTGCTTGAAAGGCACGTTCTGGTGCTGGGGTTTTGCTCAGTGGTGAATGAATTTCTTCCTAAGTGACAAGAGAAGGAATATGGCCTTCCAGGGCCTCCTGGAAGGCAGTGTGATCTGTACCACTAGAAAGATTTCTTAGTCTGATTTCTCTGTAAGATGAAGCATGGCAGAGTACCCTGCATATGAAGAACTCCTGTTTTCAAAGAATAACTAATATCTATATCCTGTAAATTAGGCTGACAGCATTGAAATCTGCAGTATCTTTATTTAGGAAGGAAAGACCTTCCAAAATGTTATGTGTTTTTTGGTGGACGCGCTGCCTGGTCACAGACCTGGGGTAGTCCCACAAGTATCTAATGGAAAATCAGCAAGCAGGATATTTTGCTTTGCCTTTCTTAACGGACTTGTTTTCCTTATAAGCAAATACAAAGGGGTTTTTCTAACCACTGGATGTGCTGTGCCTTCTGTATTGGAATTTATAGAAAGCTGTTAAGAGTCTAAGATATGTGGAAAAAATGAGATGATGTGGTGAGAGCACGATTTTGTGTTACTGTGCAGATATTGTGTGCTTTGGTCTCCTGAGGAGCTTGTGAATGCTTCTCTAGTGGGGCATGTCTCAATGACTGTCAGATATTTCTCATGTGGCATGTCCAGGCTATTCAGTCCCTGTCCTTGTTAAAGGATAGACATCCATGTCTTGTTTTGAAGTCAGTGTATCTGTTAATTAGGGATTCTGGTAGTAGTCGCTTGGGGGTTAAAATGTTCCCAAAGGATTGTATTCAACATTGTTGTTCTGCTCTCTCTCCTCCCCAAGACATTTGTTCTACTGAGAACCTGTTTCACCTCATTATGGGGTTGATGCACTACCTTCGTGGATGCTGCCTGTTCTGCTTTATTCACAAGCCTGGGAGAGCCTCTGCTGTGATCGACAGAGATCCAGCCTGCAGCACCAAACTGAAACACACGCTGATCTCCGTGCAGAGCCTTGTGACAAGTGGACTTTGGGGCCACTTCCAGCAGTGCCAGCTGCTGGATCTGATAGTCTGTTCTGATTTGGAGCAGGAAGAATTATTTGGAGGTAATTTTGCCTCTGCAGTTTGTACTGGGGAGGTTGCTGGTCTTAGCTGTTGATTCTAAGTCCTGTGCAGATCAATGGGGAACATAGGAACATAAACAAAACCAAATTAGACACTGCCAGTTTGAGGTTTCCCCCTCTGCAGGGCCCTTGTGGTTCCTGGGCTCAAGCTGTGAAAGGAGGCGACTGTGCTGCCACAGCAATCTCCTATCCCATGGCAAAGGCTGAGTTCCTGAGGCCATGGCTGAGAGTCTGGCAGGGAAAATGCTGTTTGTTCTCATCTTTCTACCATTGTTCAGTTTTCCTGCAAAGCCTAAAGGCCCCAGTTTCCAAGCTCTAGGGCAGGTTTAGGGTTTTCTTTATTCCTCTTCATGGGACCAAACCTGTTCACAGGCCAGGTGTAAAGTTTTTGGATGGCTAGTTGGATAGTTTTTTTCTTCAAAAACCTACAAAAACCAGTTTTAATACCAAACAGTCTTCCTTTTATAGTCTGTTGCACACAGAGACCCTTTCAGTTTACATTTGTCCCATTCCTCAAGTGAAGATTACGTTAACCACTCTTATTACTTTCTTCTGCCTTCTTTGCCTAATCTGTTTGTTTATTCCCATTTATTTCTGGCATAGTTTAACTAAAGCTGAGAGTTCAGTCAAATTTTGTGGCTCAGACTGCTTCAGTGCTTCTGTGCAGACTATTCCTTCATGACACTCACTTTACTGATACCCTTCCTTTGGAAAATGAACACTATTTGAAAAACTTTTGGTAGCTGCAAGAGTGGATACCTCTTAACCATGACCTAAATCATTATAAAATACTGGAGAAGCTCTGCAGACTCCCACAACTTACTGTATTGAAAAAAATCTCAAACTTTTTAATGTGCATGGAGATACATATTCTTCTTCCTATTTAAGATTAGTTAATTTTTTTTCACTTGCTGAATTAAAACGTGTACACAGTCCTGATTTAGGAGATAACATTTTCTGGATAAAACAGCAGCAAAGTGCTGCTTTTGATGATCCACCTCAGTGTGACAAATGCTCTTCCTTTTGATGAGGCATTAACCTTTCAGCTGACGCATTGATGCTTTCACTGCTATTCAAATAGAGAGAAGTTCAGGAAATTAACAACAGCTAGATTTAAAAAAAAATTTGCTGTACAGTCTCAGCTAACTTCAGGCATCTACACATTGCTAATGAGATGCCACAGACCTGCTTTTCTGTCAGAATTAGGGTCTGAGTGGAAGAAGGCTGCTGGTGTCTTAGCTGCTTTGGAGAACAAACTCTCTTTGATCAAATGGTGCTACAGTCTAGTATTGAAAGAAGATGGGTTTGTTAAATGAAAACTTCCTTGGTGTTTCATGGCAGGGAAATAAACGTGGCTCTTGAGCCACTATGAGGAAAAAAAAAGTAGAGAAGAAATAGTTAGTAGTTCTAAAAATCAACATTCTGGATATGAACAGCTATTTTCTGGGCCATGCAGATTGGATAAACTTGTGTGGGTTGAGCACTGTTGTTTGTGTATGTGGCTGATTAGCATGAGCCCTGTACCCAAGATTGTTGGTCTGTGTCAATCACATGTGGATCTAACAAAAAATGGCATTCTGCAGCCAAGTCCAGTTCTGAAGAGTCAGCGGGTTGGGTGTACAGCCAAGCTCTGTGCCCCTCAGTGACATGGAAACCACAGCTGCTGGTGGAAAACAGGGCTCTCTTCCTTTCCATGAAGCAAGTGGAGCAAAAGAGTTTGCAAATGTGGCATATTTTCTAGATTATATGATTGCTCTTCAAGAGCACGCCATGAAAAATTATCACTTTAAGGAAATGTCGCTAAGAAAAGGCAGCATTTTGTATCTGTATCCAGTTTGGTGAAGTTCTTACCTACGCAAAGAAGAGATGCAAAATGTCAGTGTCTTGTTTAGTAAGAAACTGATTAAGGAGAAAGTTAACTTGTAGGAAAAATGATTACGTAAGGCCATTAAATACATTCCTTTTCTTGTCTTTAAAGTAATGTGAGCCTTTACATTAAGTAACCTAATTTTGTCTTGAAATTATTGTACCCAGAAGAAGAATTGGTAAGCTGATACCTTTTTTAACCAAGCAGAGTAGAAATTTACTCTGTGCCAGGCCTGAGATGTAAAGCAAAATAGTTTTATAAGCATGTAAATCTCTAAGAATCCTGGGCAGCTACTTTTTTTGATTTTTTTCAGTGTTAGTGGTATATCCATAAGCCCAGTGTTGTTTTCTCTTTAGGAGATAGAATGTTTCTTTAGGGAGTATGAAATCAGAAACAGAAGCTAATGCTACCTGGCTGAGAAGACCATTTCTGAATTAGTTTTCTGTTTCTGTAATCACCCACACCTTTCATTGCATGCTTTCTGTTGATAATTGTAAATATTTCTCAGGCAGTCTTTTAGCAAAAACAGAATGTCTTGCTTTCTTAAAACAGCAGAATCTGGCAAAAGCCTTTTCCTCCTTGTCTTCTGAACTGTCAGCAACAAAGATTTAAGTACTTTCAGTGGAGGTTTAAATGACTGTCTTTCTATAAACATTGCAGCTACCCAGTTGTGTATGTAATGCAAGACGTGCTGGTTCTTTGTAACAAAATCACAGACTATTTATTTTCCTCTTTTAAACAGAGCGTTTTTGAGACTGGCAATATAATTTCTTAATATACAAAACTCTGAGATTTATAGTAGTTTGTGATGTTCTTTTAGAAATCTTGTATAGCCAACTGAGTTGTAATTTTTAATAGAAGTGCTACTTACGGCATGTATTTTTAAATCATTAAATTTTTCCTTCTGATGTTTTGAACTAATCTGTTTATTGTAGAGACCTTAGAGCTATTTTGCAATTCAACAATAAAATAAAATGGTTTCGATAAATGGATGAGTTTTCAGAGTTAAAAAATAGAATTTAAAAATCAGTATTTTAAAATTAAGGGATATTACATAATAATTTGTATGAATATTTTTAAAAATCATTTGTAAAATTTTAATTCTTCAAATGCAAAAAAAAAAAAAAGCAAATTTGGAAAATGACTGAAATTCAATTACAATTCTTGGAAGAGTTTGCCATTAAATTAGCTAATGGTGACTGCATTGCCATCCAGAGCTTCACTTTCTAAGTCTTAAATAAGACCAGTAATTAAGTAGTTATATAATGTCATGTAAGTAAAAGGGGAGAAAGGGGGATACTCAGAAAATACTGCCTTGAGGAAATGAGTTAATGAATGAGCTTTATTTCTTAAACTATAATTTCTGAGATATTTTTGCAGTACCAGAGGCTTCTGCTTCGTTAGAGAGCTCTGATGTAGATAATGATTTTTGCCCTTTTATGTTTCTTTATTCTTTAATTTTTATTTTTTTTAATTGAAACAATGGAAGGGTAAAATCCTTGCTTTTTTCCCTGCAGTCTTTCCATATCACACCTACTTGTGTGTGCTTGGCTGAGGGTTTTCTCTGGACTAAGAAAGTTTTGCTCCTGCAGTGTTGCATGGGCGAAGCGCACTGGGACAATGGCAGTGCCCATGGGTGGGCAGCCAGGGTTTGCCCTGTGCTGCTCCTGTGCAGCTCATCCAAATCAACCTGCTTTCCTGCCCTGCTGTGGAAGCCTGATAGAGCTGACAAAGCTGAAGCCACCAAGATCCAACTGAAATTGCATTAAATTAACAGAGGCCAAAGCAAACGTAATTGGGTAGGAATTTATTTTGTGGTGGGGTGTGTAGAGTCACTGCTGTAAATGTTTCCTGACATAGTACACTAGTAAGCTCTGGGGTTTTTTATTTTGTTTTATTGTTATTTCATCAGATTTCAAGCACTGACTTTAATTTGTCTGGGGTCTGCCTCAGGGGTAGTGCGTGTTTCTGTTTGGTTGTGCGCAAAATCTTCAGCCAAAATAGTGCCATTGTTTCTAAGGGTAGTGTCATAAAAATATGAATCTGGGCCATGCAAAGCTCCTGGAAATGTTCTCTGTTAAAATCTGTGATAGCTTGGGACCAGAAACTTGATAATTATCTGAAGTTTGGTGGATCCATGTGGTCCTTAAGGAGTCAAACTCATTTGAGGCTTAATGGGAAAAAGAACCACTTTAAGAAGGAACAACTTGATGGGTAGCTCTCTATATTAATTTTGGGATTTTGTTTGAATGATCTGACTGTAAATATTTTTCTGTCATATAAATGATGCTACTGTTATGTGGGAAGAGGCAGTGTTTATAATAGGAGGAAAAAATTAAAATCAGATTATTTAATCAAAGCAGAAATGGCTGCATGTTGTACATTTTAGGAAATAATAAACTGTTGAGAGAGAAAGGAGAAAATGCATGAGAATTGGAAAAAATCACATTTGTGTCAAGTTCCACTAATGCTTGAAATGGCATGCACAGTATAAATATAAAACTGTGATGTTAATAGGAACTACAACACTTCATCTTTATTACTTTTTATGATAGGAAGTAAACAAATCACCACTACATACATAGTGATTCTACGGCTGCAAGAAGCATATTTTTAAAGTAAACTGAACTGTTGGTATACAAAAAGTTATTTTTAAAGTTCAGTAAGTTCTGTTTTCCCATTGTTTAGAAATACCCAAGAGAGAAGGCTGTATATAATGGATTAACAGTTTATATATTTTCCTGTCTGCAGCTGAAAAATAAGAATAATAATGTATTAGCGTGCAGAGTCTGAGTATGTGGTGTAAAGTTATACACTTCACAGGCTTTCTTTCATAGTTATTGTCAGAATTTTTCAAGTATTTCTAACCTCTCTCACTTGTATTTCTTTATGGAATTGTGGATGCTTTTAGCCAAAATGTATTACTTACTGGTATAATTCCTGACTGGACTTAATAAGCTGACAATTTATAAAGACAAATCATGAAAATATTATAGCCAGATAGCCGGATGTCAAACAGTTAAAATAGTCATAATACATTTGTTAAAGCTGTGGATCATTCTCCAGCCTGGTAACTATAATTTTTATGCAGTCACTGTTTTGACAACTTTCTGCCTTTCAGGCTCACTTGCTTTTATTCCCTCCGTGTCCTCTAGCCCAGATTCTCACCAACCAAAAAACCCCAAAAGAGAACCTATGCTTTGGCTACCCTGCTCTTTGTCAGGAACGCAGGGAATGAGAATGCTATTCAGTTCTTTAAACAAATTTGGAAGCTTTTCCAAGGTCAAGCTCGGAGAGAGAAGAGCTTTAATAACCCTATTGGACTTCATTTGGCTCAAACAATTTGTGCCTGTTCCCGCTGACCTCATTAGAAGCCGCCCTGGGCTGTGGGTGTGAAGGGGCTGCTCTCACCTCTCTTCTAGCCCACATTTTCCTTGCTTTTCACTTGGGTGCTGCAGTGCTGTCCACAGGCACCGTGTGGGAGCCAGTGCTGAGCTGCAGAGGGAAATCCCAGCTCCCCCTGACACGGTGAACCTGGAGTTTGTGGGACTGGGTAATGCTCTAGGGCTGAGGCCATGTTAACTTTTCATAATGCAATAATTGTGGAGGAAATATGATTAGTTCCCTCTTCATTCCTTGTTTTGAATGCCTCTCTTCAGAGTATTTGAGCATTTTGTGGAAGACCTTTTGGTTGGCTGGAAAAGGCAGGACAACATCTCTTTCTATAAATGGAATAATAATTGCACTGTGTGCTGGCCAGCAGAGACCAACATCTGGATCCTGATTATCAGTTATCTTTTAATCATGAATATGTAAAATGTATTTCTTCTCAGCTGTTCTTTGCCAGAGCCCAGGGCAGTCAGGAGAATAGAGTTACTGGCCTTGTATGCCTTGCCTGGAAAGTCAGGAGAACAAGGAGGGATAGCAGATTAGGATGGTGTTTTAACCACACAAATATTCCCTTAAGAAACTAAAAATTCACCTCTTGCCTAATGGTAGCAGTTTTGCTCTTTGAGATTTTGGAATAAATAAAGAATAAGGAAATATTTGAGCATATTTTACATGTTGAGAAGAAACGCACCTTGTGTTAGTAAAGGGGCAGCAGAGATGGTGAAAGTAAGCCAAATTGTCCTGCTAGGTACAGAGTGGGGAACATAAAAGTTCTGCTTTATCCCTCAAGGGTGAGGGTGACACTCCAAAGTGCTGCCTTTGCTGAAATGAAAAACGTGCTGGTGAGGACTTTTGGGTATCTTTAACATGGAGTATGAGTGTGTTTTTGAAAGGTGTAGAGTTGGCTGGAGTGCAACAGATTGTTTGTATTGATTTGAGCAGAAAATGAATCTTTGTCTAAAGAGTGAGAGAGAGAAAACTGGTAGTTCTGTAACCTAGCTAGCCCTGAGGCACAGAGGATTTGAAGCCTTGTAAAAATCAACCTCTAATTAGTACAGGAATTTTGGTTGGAATATGATCTGAATGCATACCCATATTGGATTTTCTAGTTCGGTATGTTGGGGCTTCCTTTTTCAGTAGCAGGAGTTTTCTTTTACCCTCTGTATATCACTGTAACTAAACAGTTCTTAAGCTCTTGTCAGTAATATACCAGTTCTTTAAAAATATGTTGATTTAATGCAGCCTAATTTAATAGAAAAGGATGGGATATTTTCACACGGAGAGTTTAGTTGCTAGCCCTTAAAAATAGCTTTAAAGCCCTGTCTTTTTAAAATGTGACCTTTATCTTCCCAATCTTAAGGGAAAAGGCGATTGGAAAAGCAGAGCTGAGTTGTGCAGCTATGATAAACACACATTTATCAAGCGCAGTCTGCCTGCTCCTGGGTTGTGGAAGTCCATGGCATCGTATTACTGGTGAATAGAGCCCTTAGTTAGGGCTCTATCCCACAGAAAATATTTGAGGTTTTTCAGTCTATACAACCCTAAAAGATGCAGTTTTCAGCTTTGCAGGAGGCCTACCAGTGCAAAGGGAAAGTGGCCTGCTGTGAAAATGGGAAGCCAATTCAAGTACTGTCAGCTCATGGAGTGACACACTCAGCAGAGCAGTCACCAAAACACTGTCACCTCTTCCCCCTGGAAGATGTTTGGATTTCCCAGGGCTCCTGTGCTAGGTTGACCAGGTAAAGTTCCCAATGTGGGCAGGGACAGTGAAGGAAGGACTCTGTGGTTATAAAAAAGGAAAGAAATCCAAATAGACAAGAGTATTCTGAAAGATGAGAAGGAATCTGTGGGAAAGGAAAATGAAAAGTGGAAAGTGAGGCTGGAGAAAATGAGCCAAAATGGTATGGAAAGTAGATGGAGAGGAGGGAGGAGACTGGAGTATATGGAATGAGCAGTACATGCCACATGAGAAATAACAAACCAAGGATTTGGAAGATGCTGAAAGAAAAAAAATCTGAAAATTTCTGTTTCAGCTTTGGCTGGGGGGAGACCTCAAGCTCTGTCTCCTTTGAATACTGCAGAGCACACACACCTTTTCTGAATACGTGCCATGGGTAACCTTTTTCCTTGCTGTGGACTGGCAGCTATGCAGATACATTTAAAAAACAGATCAAAATTTTAGGAAATGTGGCTGCTTTTTAATTTCTTTTTAAGTCTAAATCCACTTGCATAGCAAACTGGTAGAATAAACTCTTCAGTGTAGAGATAAAAATGTCATTGAGGGATGAAAATTTTTCAAGCTGAAGAGATGAGTTATCTGGTAAGAACATGAGTGTGTTACCAGAAATGCAGCAGCACTGCAAAAATGATTTAATGTCAACAGAGCCTTAAAAAGAATTATAACCATCTGATGTATCATTATGAGTGCCACTAAGAATTAGAGTCCTGAGTAATGCCTACTGTCTCCTGCCCTTTATTATGTTGCTTGCTGCTAATTTAGCTGTGTTTCAAAAAAGAGAGCAGCCCAGGGACAGACAGAGAATAGGATTTTGGAGGTGCTGATCTGTGGAAGCGCTTTTTGAGGTGGTACCTCTTTTGTGCTTACAGGTACTCAGACATTTGGGTTTGGGTGATTTGGCAGGACTTTAATTTTCTCTTTCCCCACACTGCAATCCAGAAGTCACTTATTTTAGTTTGTTACACAAGCAGCACTGTTAGAGCAAGTTAAAAGGTGAGTTTATGGTTGAGGAAGATTATACAGCAGTGTCTGTAGCCGAGTGACTTCACTGACTGAGCTGCTCAGGCTAAAGACTTTTGCTTATGTGTCTGCCCAGCCCTGAGCAGAATGAGCTCTGGCATAGGGCTGGGGTCCTTGGGCTCTATCACAGAATAAATAATGCAGCACTAATGAATAGTAGTAAGTAAGGCAGTAGTATTGGTTGGCTTCCCTGGGAGATCCTGACTCCTCTTCTGTGAACATATATTCTGGAATTTCTTTGGCATCAGCCTGGAAATTAAATACTTCTGTTTGCCTGAAGGAGTTTTTTCAGTTCTTCACGACACGTAAGGCTTAGATCCTCCTCACACACTTGTGTGTGAGGCTACACACACACAAGTGTTTCTAAGAGCTGGCTTTGGAAGTTAACAATGCTGCCTGAATTACCACTAACCAGGTTAGAAATCTGAGCCTACATTTTTAAATCAGTGCAAAACATTTTCTGTACTTTTTGTGTTTGCATTCTCCAAGACCTTTGGGGTTGTCTGCTGTCCCAGACGGAGAGAAGCACTGTACTTGCAAGAGGAGCAGTATCTTTTATTGATACAGGGAGTCAGCAGAGTTCAATGGTTAATGTGGCTGTGGTTTAACAAGATTTGATGACAAGGTACACTTGATTATTTAGTGCATAGAGAACAGCATAAATCAGAAGTGCCAGGGAAACCCATTGAGTCATGAGGCGCAGACTCCTATGCAGAGGAGTCCAGGTGCAGCTGGATCCAGTCTTAGGCACAGACTTGGTCAATGGTTTATGTCTCAAGGATTAGGTGTGCACAGCCCATCTAAGATACAGTGTCAGTGAAGCTCAGCAGGCTCTTAGCCACTCACCGAGGATCTGCAGGAAGGAATCTCAGTCTGGAGGAGTGGCCTTGGGCGAGTCCCTCCCTGCTCAAGGGGAGAGCCTGGCATGTAGTTGCCACCCTGCAGGAGAGTCCGATGGGCCCTGGGCTGGCCACGATTTGTAGAGTAAGATAACTGACTTACAGTCATATTTACACACTAGCAAAACGTCTGGGTTGCTGCTCCAGACAGCCTGTTGCTACTGAGTTGCCTGCCATTCATTTCCCAAAAGTGCAAGCTAGGGTGGATGCAGCTATCAGGACACTCTCTTGTGGTTATTGTGAAGTGGGGGACAGAGGGGAATGCACCGCCACATATGCTACCCATTATTGCTTTTAGCTTCCTCAATTATAAAAGTACATGTTAAATTAAGCCCCAAAGCTATTTGCCTTTGCATTTTAGCATAAGATTTTATTCAGTTCAGCCTTGAAAAATCAATTAGAAAAGGCAACATAACAGGCAGGAGTTTGAAATCCAATTTCTGCTGATTAAGACACAGCCACATGGCTGAGCCTATCCCACCTGCAGGTCAAGTTGTCTATTATTTAATGTGAATCTCTCTGACTGCTGTTTCCCTAAGCTTTTCTATCACACACCATTAAACAGACTGAAGGAGCTTTAGGAGCTAATGGCTAATGCTCTTGTGAGAGGCTGCTGAAAGTGCCTTGACCTGCATGGGAATGGCCATACTATGCCATACCTGCAGGCCACTGCACTCATCTTCCCAGAGCCTGGTCAGTGTGGGCAGGGGGAGGGAGGGAGAGGAACTGCTCTGTGGGCTCGTGTAGGCAAAGTGCACCTTTCCCTAGAGCCAGGCTGGTGTTGATGGGGCCACTGGTAAATGAAGTGTTGAAAACAAATGCTGGTTCAAAATTATATGCAACACATTCTTGTTCACGTGGTGAGAATTGTGCATTTAATCCCCTGGTTTTGTTTCCTTCCTTTTCATCTGTGGTGGTATCTTCAGTTAGCCCATGGTTTCTTTCTAGTGCATCTCCTTTGTTTGTGTTCTTGTAGTTTCAAAGTCACAACTACAGTATCCAGAATTTGTTGGGTTTTTTGTACATTAATACACTGCTCAAAGAACTTGAGTGGGAACATGGGTACTTTGCAGAACATTTCTTTGGTTTTTATATAATCTTTTTCCAGGCCTGATGCTATTTTGGTTCTACCATTTTGGCCTCTGTGCTGGGAATAACTGCAGGAGCTCGTTGGTCTAAATTTCCAAGATTGCCTATTGATAAAAAAAAACTTAAACTGTTTGGTATAAGTAATATACTCTAGTACCGTGAAACTGGTGGGTTTTTATTGAGAAACCTCTTTTGTTAGCAGTTCTGACATCCTTTAGCACTTTGCTACATGGGATATTGAGACATTACTGTTCTTTTAGGCACTTGTGTATTCATATGCAGATAGTTTATTTATTTTCTATTCATTCACCCTTTCTAACGCGTCAGTTGCTGAGTATATTGCCTTCCCTCTGGGGGAAGGATGATGTCAGGATACATTTCTTCCCAGCACTTGTGGCAGTGAACAAAAGGAAGCTTCTCAGAAACATCCCAGGTCTGCAGTGGCTGCTGTGTCTAAGGGAGTCTTGTTTGGTTTTCTACCTGTGCATTCATTTTGTCTTTGAAAGCTCCTTTAGCAGTTCCCTTCTAAATATTGCTTGTTCCACACCTCATTCAGATGAACTCAGTAGAGGATGAACACTGCTAAGTATTGCTCTAGAGGAGATGAGGCAGGGGGTGTGTACTATATACAAAAGGGGGTGAAACTGTATACAAAAGTTAGGTAAAAAACAGAAAATGTTTCTTACTAGGGAGGATGCCCTCTTCAGCTGCTGCTGTAGCTTTTAGTCTTTGAAAGGCAAGGTGTAAAGGCGGGGGGTGCTTTTGCCACTCTGTAAAGCTTCTAGTACTTTTTATAATTTGCCTTATGAAACCATTCTGGTGTTTACTGAAGGGGCAAAGCTTAGAAGAAATGTGTTTTGAACATGGGTATTGATGTAAAATATTAATGAGGTTTTTTGTGTTTTTTTTTTTTAAGTTTTGTGTGCAAGACTTCATGTTTCAACTGCAGGTCACCTGCTTACATGTGCACTGTGAGAGGGTTTGAGATGGTGGTTGGAGCTGTAATTTTGGTTTAAGTCAGTAAATATTCTCAAGACTTCTGTCTTTGTGTACAAAATATGCCCTGCTTGTCAAAGATGCATGTACTGTGTGCTGAGTCAGAGCCATACAAAGTAAAATGTTTGATTTGGGGCCTATAAAGAAAAAAAGAGCAAATAAAGATACAGTGTCTTTTATGGTCCCCTTTAACAAAAGAGGCCACCTAGGGTTACGTTATTACTAAGTTTTCACTGGCATGACATAATAGTAAATTAAGGCTCCTTGGTGTGCTAAGGCCACTTCAGCAGCTCCTGCCCTCATCCTAAACGTGAGCAAATTGCAATTGGTTGGGTGATTCCTCAGCTGAATCTGAATTGCAGAGAATTTTCTGTAAACACGCCCCAGAAAATGGCACAGAGATTGCTATTAAAGCAATAACTTTCTCCTGTTAATTCTGTCTCTGCACTGACCAAGGATGGGAGTTAAACATCTCCATGATTTTATGCCAACCAGGAAGAATTTCACTTTTGCTGGCTCAAACTACTTGATGTGTTTTTGTGCTTTGAAAACCTGAAAGCTTTGATATGGTGCATACTATGAACTGATGCCAAGCTGTGACTAAACAATCTCATTAAAAATGCAAGGTAACTGAAGCAAATATTTCCTTTGAAGAGACAGTATCAGTTAAGTACTCATTTCCTCTTTAAAGCCTGACATTAAAGGGGGAAAGACAGGTGGGCTAATAAGAACAAGATAAAGCTTGTTGTGTTAGTTTACCAGCTAATTTGGTGAAAAAGCAGAGTCTTGTTTCATGTAGTTTTAAAAGCTTGTATCACTTGCATTTGTTGTCTGAGGGATCAACTGTCTAAATATCTAGTATAATTGTGAAATGCTTTTGTGTGCACTTGTAACTTGATATATTTACATATTTTCCACAAGCTGTCGTATCACTAAGATAAGATCTCACCTACATAGTACCCGTAATCTCTGATGCTAATTCTGAGCCTCTGCATAGGCTTCTTTAACCACAGCAAACCCAAACCAAATGCAGGAATGTTTGCCATGGCTCTTCTGGAACTCGCTGTAACCTGGTCAGTGGTAGCTCCATCCTGAGCTCTTCCACAGGCTGTACCAACTGAGATCCAAAACACCCACCATGGAAATACATGAGTCCATCATGCATTTCCAAAATAATTAAATAATGTGTTTTTTGTTAAATCAGTGTACAGGATGAGGTAATCTTTCTTAGCATTACGTTCTGGTTGGTGGATTGCCCCAAGAGGAAGGTGTTCCTTGAACACTGAAGTAGAACAGCCTGTGTTCTTGGCTGGTTTTATCTGTTTTCTGGAAGGGTCTGGGCTCGGGATACCTGCTGCCAGCCATCCCACACACATTTGGGCAGGGGGCACCTCCTCTGCAGGGCAATGTGTGTCCAGCCCTGACATGGCACAGCAATGCAGTAGGTGCAGGACACCAGTGCAGCTGATGGGAATGTATTTTTATGGTAAAGTGAGAAAAATTACTTGACATCCAGGCACAGAATATAATTGGCATGAGTGTGTTTGGTGATCAGCTGTAGTCCTATTGCTCACTGTTTTATTGTGTCTCCCTCAAGTCTTTTTGAGACAGAGAGCGAGAATCTTCTTTGCTTTCTTAACCAAGGCACTGAACACCACCATGCAGAAGCCAGGAAAGCAAATTCCACTGGCAGAACTCTCATAGATGTATTTTATGTATCAGAACATCTCACAGCCTTTTTGCCCGCAGATGTGACAAGAATGTAATTGCAGAAGTGATAAAGATGTGTGCATCAGTGTAAAAGCTAAAGCTCTGCAGGGATTCCCATTAGTTTCAACAGGCATTGGATAAGGCCCTAAAAAAACACATAAGACGTTTTACAGAAGAGACTAAGCTTTTTGGCACACTACTTGCCTTCCAGCCTCTACCATTTCTCTTTCCATCCCCTAAAAATATATAGATATTGTGATTCTGAAATACAAATGTGTGCTGTCAGAGTCTGTAGCCCAGACTGAGCAGCGCTTACCAAGATACGGGGCAGATTAGCTCTGCTGACACAAAGTATTTTGCATCACTTTGTAAAACACAGAAGGAACCCACTGCTGCTCTAGAAACTTCATAAACTGAATGTATAGATTCCTGGCTGCTCTTGTGGGACTTCCAGCACCCAGTTGTGAGTCATAACATTGAAGTCTGGAAGGAAAGAACATCTTGTAAATTGTTTCAGATTTGTCTTTCACCTCCTATTCTAATGGGCTCCCAAGCTGTTCTCTGGGTCAAGATGCATTTAATTATAAAAGATGGGAACATGAGGGATTACAAGACATCCGTGACTTTTTCCATGAGAAAATAATAATAATAAACTTTCAGTAATTTAAGGATAAGTTCAAACTTCCCTCTGGAGACTTGTACATGCATTTGCAAATGAGAGAGTTCTGATGTCTGCTAAGAAAAAAAATAAATATCTCACAACAGGAAAGGATTTGTTTGGAAGAGTCTCTCCTCCACAGCTGAGACTTTTAATCACTGTCTGCACTAGAGAAGCTTTATGCTGTGTTCCCAGCCTTGCAAACACCCTCTCGTGCCCACGGTCAGTGGGGAGGGAGCAGTGAGGTGCCCATGTTTCCTCTGACTGCTCTCATGCCAGGCTGGAAGGGTCTGGTTCTGTCCCCAGTAGAGCCCAATGGGGGCTTTCCATTTTCTTCATGAAGGTCTGGATTTCTGGTAAAGCAGTGGAGAAGAAACATCAGGGCTGTAAAGCCACATACCAGATCTCCTGGCTTTTAGTCACAAGAGGTGCATTAGTGCCTCCCAGGGTGAGCAGCAAAGGGAGCCTGGTGAGGTGCAAGAGGAGCCTTCAGTGCCTTTGGTAGGTAAATCATGTCAGAAGGTTGCACAGGTAACTGCTCAGCTGCATTCTTCTAGCAGCACCTTTTAAGAAACCATTCCTTCACTATAAAACATTTTAAGGTCTCTTTAATCCCCACCCTCATTTTCTTCCGTTTTCCTGGGCTGCACTGGGGCAGAAAGCAGCCTTGTCTGGCTCCTGCACCCTGCCTTGCTGCTTCCTCTCACTGGCAGCTCCTGCCCCTCACCCTCCCGTGCACCTGCACCCTCAGCTCCGGGCAGGAGCCTGTCCTGATGCACAGACTCTTTCCAGGGAGCAGCAGGACCGTGGTGAGGATGACTGGGGCAGCCTGCACGAGTGCCCGCTGAGCTCTGACAGCACAGAGCCCTCCCCACACTCTGGGGCAACAGGGCTGAGGAGCCAGGGTTGCATCTGGCTGCCACTTGTGCCTGGGGACTGTGTCAGCTGGACACCCAGAAGGAACTGAGAGAGACAGAAATATTTCAATTTGTGCAAAAGGTGTGAGCACTTCCCACGAAAGTTCTGTCCCATCCCTGGTGGACAGGCAAGTGGGTATTTAAGGCCCTGACATTGTCATCTGCTTTATTTTTTTCCCCATCAACTTTCTGAATGTTCTCTCTGGGCATAAGTGGCCCTTTAATGGAATTGTTTTTTCCCGTGTCTCATCACAAGTCCTGCACATTTATCCTCATGTTTGGAAAAAATTCTAAATATTCACATGAGCTTAAGCATAATTTATTTTCTTTTGTAGCTTAATAAAACCTTGGGTTTCATTCCATCTAGCTATCTTCAGGGATTTACAAAAGGCCAGTGGGGCTGAAACTCAGGACTGAGCTAAGAGATAAAGGAAAACAAACAACTGTATGAATACCTAGAACTTGCTCAGAATGCAGTGATGCAGCTCCAGTGCTGCTTTTTTAAAAAAGATGGTAAATTATTAATGATTCTAGGAGGAAATAAATACAGTAGTGGTTCTGCAATGTCTGGCTTGCTCTAAAGTGTAATGTATTTCTGCAGCCTTCTTCCCTGGTCCTGTTGAGCCCGAGTTGTTCCACCAGAGCTGTGCACAGGGACACGCGTGCCCCCAGGACACAGCTCTGACACACGGCTTGGCGGTTTCCTTGTTTTGCTGGAATGTCACTGGTGTGGGGCACTGGTTGTTTCAGGAGAAGCAATTCTGTGGGCAGCCATCCTTCCTTGGCAGTGGAGGGTCTGTGTCTCGGGCAGGGGAATCTCTTATCTGGTGAAGATTTACAACAAAACAAACGCATTTGGTCCTGTCCCAGGCTGGACATGGATGAGTGTGGATGGAGTGTGTGCTCTGTGCACTGGGGCCTCAAAAGACACTGATTTTTTGCTGGCCATGACAGACTTTAGACTCATAGAAGTGTTTTTTTTCTTCTTTGAGACCACCAGCTTGTCTTCATGTGGATCGCAGATGTTTATTTGGCATAGTAAAAAAATTATGCAGAAGGAAGAGTTTCTTAAAAGTTATTGTCATGCTGCAATATCTTGGTTCCCATATCTCATGCCAAAAAAAAAAAAAAGCAAAAAAAAAAAGCCAAAACTTTAGCTTGGTTTTCAGCATTTACATAACAGGCATCTAAAACTATTTTACCAAGGGTTCTATGTCGCTAACCCAAGAGAATTCACAGTTCTGTAGAAATATGATGGCAATGATTATTCCAGACTGCTACTGTTTTCTTTTTTATTTTTTCAAATGTATGATGGTTGTGACTTTACCATAACTTCTGCACTTCTTTTGGAAGGTAATTTGTAGAAGAAGGCAGGAAAAGGGAATTTGCTCTTTTGTTGTTTCTGATCTGAGTGAATGATGATGAAATGAAAATTAATGTATTTAAGTTCCTGAAAAATCAGATATATTTCCTAAGCAATAGAAGTGAATTTAAAAGCAGTATAATATTAGGGGACCTTTTTCAATTTTAAAGACTCACATTTATAAGGTAGTGAGGCACCATGACTAGAAATATTTTAATATTCTACTTGCAGGTATTTCTATATAGTTTTACCCTGAAAACTTAGTTGCTATGTCAGACATTTTGCTGAATACAAACAAACATTAGTAAGTGGTTGTGAGTTTTGGAAGGTTTGCTACTACTTTAAATCCACACCATGCAGTTTAAGCTGCATGAGCCCAGAGGGGCTGCATTTGTGTGCCCCCTTCTTCATGCTGTAGGAGATTTTCTGCTCTATCAGCCCTTAGAATCATTTTAGCTACTTGGGAAAATGTATTTTGTTTAAAACATTCCTCTTATCAGCTGAAGATGATTAAACCCAAGTTTATTTAGTTTTAAAATTTATCAATCACCTTTTTAGTAAACGAGTGATACTGCATTCTTCAAACTGGAGACACACTTGGATTTCTCTTGAGCAGATAAATCAGTGCAGTGAAAATATTGGAGTGGTTAATTATGTTTTGCATTTTAAAAGTCTTTACTGAGACATTTACTATAAACATGGCAAATGAGAGGTATTCACTTTAAAAGTCCTTCCATTGTGTTTATCAAATAGCTGTTACAGTAGTTTCAATGCTGTATTGAGTTGGAAAAAAATCTGAAGCTGCTTTGTGTATTTTCCCTCAAGGTTAAAGGTTTGAATCATGGGATAATGTGTGATATCTCTAGGGCTCCTTGAAACAGTTCAAGAACATGCACAAAGGACTGTGGTTCGTGCTATATTTGCACAGAATTTAACATCATGTTCCTTTGGCTTAAAAACAAAGATGAAGATACTGGGAAAATATCCCCTCCTTTAACATCGTGATGTACATTTTCACAGAAAAACCTATAACTGTTTTGTGGGGTGCAAAAAAGTAGTTGTGTACAATTTTCCTCTCTTGTGATTTTTCTTTTAAAACTACCCTATGAACTAGAAAAGAAGTGCACTTTGAAAAGCAAATGTTCTCTTTTTCAATTAGAATTTAACTTTTAAACAAGTTTATGCTTTGCTTTTGGTATGGCAAATTACAATATTTGAACTCAAAATCTCTCTCACATTTAAAAAGTAATCATTAAATGTTTTTTTCACTTAAGAGAAAAGCTGTCAAAAATTAAAACCCTTGGTGTGTATTTGTAAAATATGTTCGTCTTGCTTTTTCAGCTGGCATGTGCCAAGAAATGCTAGTGAGCTCTTGGGTGAGAATTGGATTCTCTCTGGTTAATGAGGATTTCTTGCTAGCTGCTGGGCAGAGGCTGTAGGAGCCAGCCCCTGTTTCCACTAGGAGGAGAGTTAAACTCTAAAAGCTCTCTGCTTTTGACTGTCTGCACAAAGCTGGCTGCAGCTGCAGGGTGACCATGATTTACTCTGCAGCCACTTTCAGCTGTTCCAGGTCAGACAGGACGCAGCACACAGGTGTGTGTCTGCTCATCCTTTTTATGGGCAGCTGTAATGCCTCACAAAAACCCCCAAAGCTAGACTTGTAAGAAGAGACCTTTTCTTGAGTTCTAGGACCATGTAATTAGCTGAGGGAAATCATCACTGTTCTTGTGTCCCCTCCTCGTTTCCTCTGTTTATGCTTACTTTAACATTTGCTGTCAGTGCATTTAAGCTTTCTGAGTTACTGTCTCTGAATGTTCTCTGTATGTATAAGTATGCCAGTCCGAGAGCTCTTGGGTACCCCTGTATCCAGACACCTCCTGGTTTTTAATGTATTTCTCCTCTGCACCACCCACGGAGCTATTGCTCAGGCGTGCAGGGAATAAACAACTCCACCAGGGTCACACAGAATCTCTGTGGTAGACCAGGAACTTGAACCCTGCCTTCCTCAGCTGCCTGTCAACTAATTTTCGTACTTCATTTGTGCTCACTTTTCTTACCCCGAAAATCAAACACGCTCCACTTCATGCTTGCTCAGTCATTGTCACGGGCTGTGTGTCACATACTGACCTCAGGTCTGTTCTGTACCCCTGGTGTCTGTGAGACACCTTTTTATGACAGTCAGCACTCTGGAAGCCGGAGGGGCAGCAGGGCCAGGACAGTCAGGCTCTGCCCAGGGCCTGGCTGCCCTCACCTCTGCTGGTGCTCTGAGCCCGTGGTGTGATGTTAGCAGTGGCCACGTTCCCGTCTGGCTGGGATGCAGGCTGTGTTGCAGCTCGGGGGGCAGGCTGTCTCTGGATTTGTGTCTCTGGATTTGCCGTCTCTGTGAAGTTTGTCCAGAAGCCAGGGGCTGACAGTCTGTCGAGTGAGCGTGAAGGGGTGGAGGTTCCTCTTTCATTTTTCAGCATTTGACCTCTGGACGTGTGTGTGAGGCTGTTTCTATCTATTCTCTCCCGTGCACAAACAGTGTGGTGTTTTATGACTAGAAAAAAAGGCAAGTTTGGACATCTGTGTTCCCAGTGTATGCAATTTGATATCGATTTATCTTTTACTTGAGTAAAAGATGAAGTGCTGATTTTGATCACTGCTCTCTTTTTAGAAAGTTGTCTGAGTGTATTCTCAGAGTCTTTATTGTGCACGTGTGACACCTCCATAGTCCTTACTGATCCCACATTTCGTAGCATTACTCAAACACTGCCTGAGTTGCTTTCAAAGGGTCTGTAAAAGCTTAATACTGCTGCAGTCTCTGTGTGAACAATTACCTGGAGCCAATTGTGATTAATTCTTTTAGAGGTGTGTTTTAAGATGTTGCATTACATCCTATTCATGGATTGCAGCAAGCTCTTCAGACAGCTGTGTCATGCTTATTACCTTGCACATTTTATGTTGCTGTGCATCATCTTTGTTGGTTCTGTTTATCAGGAAGTCGGTCCTATGTTTTAGTCTCAGCTTTGACTGTTTTCCTGTTGGACCTGTCTTTTCAGCAGTTTACATGAGCTTTAAAAGGGAACAACAATACTTTGGATGCTTTGCCAAAATCAATACTACTTCTGGAATGAAATAAAATGCAAAACAAAAAGGACATATACCTCTTTGAAGGCAAAAAAAAAAGTTTACCTTCCTTGGTGAACTGTCATCCCTGCATTGACTGCAATAGAACAAGTGCAGATTTAGACCAGCTGGAAGTGTCCCTAGTGAAGCACAGAGCTTGCCTTTTATTAACTTCTTCAGCTTCAGTTTTCAACTGTGCCTTCAGAAAAGACTTACAAATGAAATCATAGTCATAGGTTGCTGAAGAAAGACAATAGAGTGAGCTTCCAGAATAAGTGTTGTTCTTTGTGACTGATTAATCTTGCTCAAGTAATTTTCCATTGTTTTGGCTTTCTGTGGTCACTGCATAAAAAAGAGCATAAAATTAGTTAACAATGCCAAGTGAAAAAAAAATACTTTAGTGTTAGAAATCAAAAATAAGGGATTACTTTTGCACTGAAGCTATTAAAATATATTCTTTCTTTTCCCTGTGAGGTGATCACCTTTTCAAGGGTGGCAGCACTTTAGGAAGGGGAGCTGCCTTGTAAGTCCGTCTAGAGCTGTGTCATTTCCACCTGAGCAAAAAAAAAATACAGTGATGGTGACTAATCTATGAGATGTGCATCTCTGATTTGCTTACAGACAGTTAAGTAAAATCTCCCATACACACAATTTTTTCCTGTAACTGTGTGACTACATTAACGATTGCCTTTGTGGAGTAGCTTCTGTTTTTAATTTTGAGCGGCTTCTGTGTTCTAATGTAAAACTTGAACTCCCAGTTGGATTCAATACATTTATCTTCAAGAAACTCCTACAGCATTGTGGTTATTTGTTCCAAACTTTTATTCCCTGTGAAGAAATGCTGAAATTATGTTCAGGATGGGATTCTTGTGTTGAAGAGTTAGAAATTAATGTAGGGAGAGACAAAATCAAGCCATGAAGAAGTACTCTAGGGGACAATCTGAGTATTGGTGGTTAATGAGTAAAGAGGAAAAAAGGTCTTGCATAAACTGGCTGAAGAGAAGTGAAAAGCTACTCTGGAGGGAAAGGTAGAAAGCTGTGAAAATAATAGTGAGGACAATGGTATGGGAGGAGCTGGAGGGGAGCAAAGATGTGAGAAACATGTACAGTACTGACAGTACTGTAAGTGAGGAAGAGGCTTCTTTAGTTTGCAGCAGGAACAGGAAACTACTGGAGAAATTCAGAGATTTTAGCTGCTCAATTTAGGGTGGAGTGAAAAGTCTAGAGGTTGGGAAGCTGGAAAAATAAAAGCTGAACAGTCAAGTTGGTGAACCAGTAACAAAGAGTTTTAGCAGTAAGGAAAGTGCACAGCTTGGAGCTGCTGGAGAGGAGAAACACAGGACACACGTAGAGAGTGAATTTATTGTCTGGTTTTGCAAATTGTTTGTAAAACTGATACGGTAAACAACTGTAAGTTTTGCTTTTAGCTTCAAGGCAAAGATTTTTAAGCAGAGTCCTCCTGTCTTAAGTAGTCAAAACAAGTTTTTCTATATTTTAATCAACACTGCCATTTTTAGATGAAATCCAGCAAAGGTTCAGAAAGTAGAGTAATACATGTATCAAAGGAGAACTGTCTCTATTGTTTGCTTCATGGTATGGGTTGTTGCACCGGTCAGAAGTACATGGCATGTATAGTACTAGATTGATCTGCAGATGGTCAGCCTGGAAACTTGGAGGTGTTGTCAATTGTTTCATTAAAACCAACTACAGAAACCAGCCCGTGTTCCTTCTCCTATTGGCCAGAGGAGCTGGGACGTTTCCTGAAGGTGAAACACTTGAGCTGGGAGGGAGGAAAGAGGCAAACTGCTGGTGAATGTCACAACCTGGAAGCAATAGAGAATACTGGGAGGGAGGGGAAGTGCGTGTTGCAATAACAGCCCGTTGCAACATCTCAGAAAATGCTTACACAGATGACTTTAGAACGGAGGGAGATGTCATGGTTCAAATGGCAGTACATGCACTGCTATTCCCGGAAAAAGCAGAGGGAGCTATATAAAAAAAAAAAAAATCAGATAAATATTTTTTGAAAGGTATCTTTGAGTTCAGTAACCTTACATGGCCCAGACAAAGAGAGGAGAATGACAGGCACCTTGGAGTCCATAAGAAGGCACTGTCAACAGGGCCTACTGCAACGTTTCCATGGTTGGCTGAAATGCAAAGACACAACTTCCCAAGGTTATTTTTGGGAACCCAGAATACTGTGAGGGTGTGACATGCTCTCCTGAAGCACTGAGCACCTCAGAGCCCTCACTGGCTTCAGTTGCTTAAACAGCAGCTATGAAGCACAAAGAGTGTCCAAACCTTTAAAGTACAATAAACAGGGTAAATGTTTGACTTGTGTTTTTTCCGCCAACTATGAGACTGTTTCCCAGAACTCGCAAATATTTTTAGTTAAGTTAGTTAAATACAATTTAAGAAAACCTATTGCATCTCATCCTAACACTGCTTTTTGGCCTATGGCCGTGTGTAAGGTAGTACAGGGAAAGGAAAAGAAAGATATGTATATATATTTTTTTTTTTAGTTTATGCCTCCATTTTATTTCTATATATATTTCTGTAAACTGATTTTTCCCCCTTAATATTGTTGTTCCTTTGTTGGGAAGTTAGTGAGAATCCAAAGCTTTTGGGAGAGTGCATGGATAAATTAAGGTGCTATCTAAATTCGTAGATATTGAGATTCAGGCATGATGCTTAAACCCAAAGGTCTCTGTCTCCATCTGTTGGAATGAGAAGGGCATAGCCCCAGTGGCTTCTTGTTTGGGCCCATCACATGGAAATTGTAATTTTATTTTATTGTCTTGCACTCTGTTCAGTTTAACCAACATTAGCAACAGAAGTGGCTTGATGGTCTGCTTTGCCATGGAGGCAGAAGTTTGTCTTCACTGGAAAATAACCATTGTGGCAAGACCTCTTAAGATGCTCAAACATAGACTCTGCCTCCTTAAAGACAGGCTGAAGTACTTAGAAATACTTGGGATATAAACAACTTAGGATCTAGTGCCAATCAGAGTGATCACTGTCTGACTTCAGTAAGGAACAGACCGGGGCCTTGGAAATAGGAGGAGTTGCTATCCTACTTCACCCAAACTACACACTGTACATTGCTACCAGGGCCTTGAGTGTGGAGAGGGCTGTGCTCCTCCCCTGGAGCTCTCCTCAGAAGCTGATTGTTCAGAATCTTCCTCCACAGAGAGATTTCCCTCCTGATCCCAGAGCATGTTCTCTGGAGAGTTCTCTACCTCTGCCAGTCCTGCTGTGTCAGGAAGTGTGTCATGGACACCACAGGACTTAGCAGGGATTGGGCAACTCTGCCATTTGGACAAAATGTGTTTCTAAATGTTAAAATAATATGTGATTGTGTGTTTCTGCTCCTATGATAAAGGGAGAATACTGCCTATAAATGTTGGGGTGAGTTCTTTTCTTCCATTAGTACTGACACAGTTACACCCATGGGAAAGGTAGAAAAAGTGAGAGAAGCTCATTCAGTTTTCAGATATTCTTATATCCATCACGATATTCAAAATGATCCAGCGGTAAAAAAGATTTTAGTAAATGCCTGAGAGCAAACATTGGAACTGCATGGTGTTTAAGGTCCCTTCCAACCTAAACCATTCTGTGATTCTTCATTGAGGGATTAAAGAACAAGCTTTGACAGGTTCCAGAAATGCATGTGAGCACCAGCTAGGATTTTCAGCAATACTCATCCTATGAATTCTCTTGGATGCTTTAAGAAGTTATGAATCACCTCTCTGTGTGCTCAAACACCCATAAAGATTATCCCTGTATTTGTTCACTAAGAAAATCTCAGCTTTGTAAAGATTTAATTGGGAAGCTACCTTGATATCAACGGTGTAATTCATCTCAGATCTAGGAATTTCAGTTTAGTAGGCTAAGCACATGTTTTGTTACCTTTTTCTCAGTGTTTTTCTCTGTAAGAGAACTTCTGCTGCATGGCAGCAGCTGTGCTGTGGCTCCTAGCTGGTCAAGTGGCCATGCCTGAGGCTTAAGGAGGGAGGAGTGTTGCTTTGATCCTGGTGCCTTATCTTGGACTTGCTAACTGGTGGGGAGGAGTTTGCTCTTTGAAATGGTAAAAGTTTTCATTATTATCTGAAACAATTACACAGCACTTTCCATTTCTTTGTTGTATAAGATGTCTCACCCTACCTCGGCCTGAGTTTCAGAGTTCATCCAGCAGGATTTGGCTGGAACCTCATTTATTTTGGCTTTTAATGAACTTAAGAGTACATTTGACTTTGGAAAGGGTAATGTTTCCTTTGATGGGTGTTTGGAGCTTCCTGATTTAATAGGGTTTTAATGTAGTGCTCATTAGGTTAATTAACCCACTCAAAATATGTCCCTTCTAAGGGAGGCTTTTTTTCTGTTGGTAAATGCAGTCTAAGATATCAGACTTACTTTCAGGTTTTTCAAGATTAACACACCTAACTTAAACACAATGTTTTCAAAAATATAATCGCACAAACTTCAATAAAGAAACCCATCCCATCATTATCTGACACATTGAACAGTCAGGTGCAAGGTTGCCAGTAGCAGCTCTGGGATGGTGGGTTTAAAACAGATGACACTGTTTCATGCACTGCAGGCAGTTGGACTGGCTGACATTGCCCCAGCTCTTCTTCAGAACAGAGAATATTTTTATTCCTCATATAGATTACGAAACAAAACAAAGCAGTTGTTGCTTAGCTACCCCTCTGTAGTGATGGTCTCTCTCACATTTATGCAACTCTCTAATCTCAATGTTGCATTTTCTACTTGTTTCTGTTTTCACTGGCTGGTGTGTTATACAGACACTTTTAGAACATTTTCATCTACCAGAGTGAGGTGGCTGGGTACTGCTGTCTTAAAACTAGAGAAAGGAGCCTAGCTGGGGAGTCTGGGAAGGGTCTCACTACCAGGATTCTCACAGCAGCACAAAAATGAGTTTGCTGTAGGAACAGAGATACTAAATCTGATGAAATCGCCCACTTGGGGTGAAAGGTCTGTATTTCTTTGCCATTGCCACATGGCTCTGTGTTAAGAATAGATTCATTTTGGATGAGGATAAATGCCAGAAAGCAAAATATCTGACTCCCATCTTCTTCAAGACTTCTTGAGTGAGAATCTGTAAATTGGCATTTTGGAGTCATGATACTAATTACTGCAGAGTACAGCAAAATGCAGCAAGCTCAACTGTTTATGCAGTCAAAAATGAATCTGAAAAAAATCTCTGAATTATTTCATTTGAAGGAAGCAAGACATGCCTAATGCCTTTACCCTTTTGATGCAGCACTGGGGCATAAGGGAAGTCAAGAGTTTTGCTTAATGAAAAGAAGAATGTGGGTAAATACTGTGGATTCTGTTTGCACCAAAAGGAGGAAAGTATTTGGCCAAGCAGCTTTAAATTTTGGTTACTTTTCCAAGAGAGAGTTCTCCAGGCCTTCTGCATGCAGAATCAGTCTGAGACTACGTGTGTGCTTTGGCCACTGAGCTGTTTCACTTTGCCTTCTGCCTCTTCCCCTCCATGGCATCCCAAGCAGCAGTCTGCCATGCTTGTAGAAAGAGCCTGGTCTTAAATGCCGCCCGTTTCCCCTGCTAGTCAACAGATCTTGGCAAACTGCTGCCAACCCTGACAGTGCTTAATTTACAGCCTTTAGCCACAATGCCACTTTCTGGCATTGTTAGAGAAATCAGCGTCTGTTCCCATAAAGCTTGTAACTTGACAGCATTTATGTTGCATGACTAATATGGCAATGGCAGCGATTTGCAATTAGCTGTGTCTCTCCTTGCCTCCCTGCCACGTGCCCCGGAGCGTACGTGTCTGTCTAAGCTTGACCTGCTTCCCTTTACTGTTTTCTTCCTCTATAATGTATTTTTTTGAGCTCACAGAGGGAAATGTGTGACTTGGGTAACTAAACAGCTGAATGAAAGCTGTAGACTACACTGTCAGTTCATATCTGGCTGTGCTGCTCAGTCACTGTCCTCCCCAGGCTTGTTGATGTGTGACAGGCAGTGTGCCCAGCAGCTCTCAGGTTAGCTCTGCTGGTTACCACCCCCACCCTGCTGGGCTTGTGCTGGGAGCCTCGGTGGAGAGGCCACAGCCAAATCCCTGAACGCACGAGGTGAAGAAACAACACTTTCATCCATGGAGCTGGCCCCTCCAGGGGAGGGCCGGGGCATTTTGGCAGGCTGTGCTGGGGACCTGGTGCGGCCAAACACTGTCTTGCACTTGACAGAAAAAGCCAAGCTCTAGTCTGGACATGTGTGAGTGCCCTGCTCCCTGCCAGTCTGTGGAAGGAACCTCTCTGGTGGCTGCAGGGCATCCTCACCAGCTCCCAGGGGGTGTGACATTACTGGAACCTCTCTGAACCCAATCTAATCTGTATATAATTGGGTTGATTCCCTTTGAATCCCTTTGATTCTGATTTCACACATCAAAAAGACCTGGTGAGGCTGGATGATCCAGCAGCTCTGTCTGGAAGGGACAGCTAGTGGGTTCCAGGAGCAAGGGACCCCATGCCGTGCTGGAGGGAGAGGGACAGTGGTGGGTGAGTTGCTGCCTCCAATTCCTGCTTGCCCCCGGCAGGAGCAGCACCAGCTTGTCTCCCTTCCCCCAGCTGCAGCCGAGATTTCAGTGAATCAAAGCTATAGAGAAGAGTTGAGTCAGAGCCAAGGAAAGGCTCTGGCTCAAATCCACCAGCTAAAAATGAGCAAAGCTTTTGAGCCTGACTGGAATCTCTCAAAAACAAACAAACAAACAAAAATCCTTCCCCAAATCTTCGCTGTCTTTTTATTTGGTTTTAGTAAAATTGTTCATTTCATTTTCATCTCTTTCCCAGATTTTTTCTCTTCTTTTTCTTCATGCCTGATTGTATAAATGTATCCCTGTACAGATGTATATTTAAGATTTTTTCAGTCAGTGGTGGAAAGTGTTCCTTTTTGTGGTGTTTTCATTGAGACAATCAGGGGCAAAGTTCTTGTGGCAGTGCCAGGTCTAATACCACAGGAAGAGCTGTGTCCGCTGGAAACACCACAGAGTACAGAATCCACAGTATTTTCTAAAAACACAGAATGGTTTTGAAAGCATGTCAAATACTGCAAAGTCAGCTCTGATTGTTATTTTGTCTCAAACTGTTTATTTATTTTTGTTTTGTTTTTTAAAGGGGTGCTGGGGACCATGACTTACCTTAGATCTAGTTTTGCCAGTGCCATTCCAGTTTTAAGAGCTGCTGTACAGTAATGGAAATGCCACGATTGCATCATTTGCAGTCCTTTAGAGATGCACAGTTCAGTCAACAGCCAGGGAGCTGCTCTACCTGGAGGTTCTGTTGACACTGTGTCTGGTTTTGCAGTCTTTATTCTGCAGCAGCATTCAGAAATGCAGTTGTAGCCCTGATTTATGCAGACTTATCTCTCTAAATGAATCCCGCTGAGATAAAGTGCTACTTGTGCACAAGTGCTTGCATGAGCAAGGGTCCCAGTCTGTAAAAAAACACACCATGAGCAAATAACGTTATGGAGAGGAGTAAATCTCTGCCACTGAAGGCAGTTCTATCCAGTCACTGGCATAGAATGGCTGTGTTTTTAATTTTCTGCCTCCACTTTGACAAGTAGCTTAGGGAACACTAATTTGATCTTTTTATTCATCAGGGCTGTTCAAGACCAGAAGCAAACTATTGAATAAATTGTTTCTTCCTAAAAGTCTGTACCACAAGAAGAGATTTTAAAAATGAAGACTCTGGAATAGGCAAGCAAGCGTTGAATGCTGAGGGTTGGAAATAAGTCCTTATGTTTATGGAACAGCTTTCTTTTGCAGGAAGAACAGCCAACTCCATGTCTTAGTAAGGAAGACAGTGACAATGAGTTAATAGTGGTTGTTGAGCAGAGGATAACAGATGGTCCCTGGGGTGAGTGTGCTCCCAGCTGATGCTGTGAGCAGCACAGCCCTGCACAAGTGGGTTGTGAATGGTGCAAAGCCAGGGCTCTGCATCTTCTCTTGGGACAATTCTTGTTATTGCTGTATGAGTCCTGTAAGCTTTCACACACAGCTTGGGGAGGGGAACTTCAGCTACTTAGTCTTAGATGTCAACTTAAAAGTTTCTACTGCTTTCACCTGTTGCTTAATTATTTTGCGTGTTAGCTTTGTCTTTTTTACCTGTGCTTCAGGTTTTGTGTGCAGGAACAAACTATTGGAGCTGGTCTGTGTGCTGAAAAGTCTCCTTTTGTAGCACAGAACAGTTCTCTTTTCAAGGTCTATTACTGTGTTTTAAGGATCTGTTGTTCTCATTGATTAAAAAATGAAAAAGTAGAACAATTTTACACAGTTTATTGTACATCACTTCAAAGACATTATCTGCCCGAGGGAGAGAGAACTTGGTAGCATTGTGGAAAAAGCCACAGTCAGTGTATAAACACCATGGAAGTCAGAAGACTCTCAGAGAAATCGGAGTGAAGCTCCCTGGCTGGGGTATTTGTGCAGAGATGTCATCCATTTTCTCTTTGTCTTTACTGTGTCAGCATGGTCCACTCAGGAATTCACGGTGCCAGTGGCTCTCTGGAGCTTTTGATGGGTCCCTAACTCTCCCCAAGAATTATCACATGTGATGTGAAGTCACATCTGGGCAGTGGGGCACTGTCCTATGGTGGGAATTGAAACAGAAATCAGCATCTTTTTGAGGGCTCTTGCCATGATGTTGGCTGTTCCTGGGGCCCGAGGTGGCTGAGGTCCATTCTCTGCCCTGAACTTCAGATGAGCTCAACCATGCTGTTCATGGCAGGGCAGTTGCAGCAGGGGCAGGGCTGCTCTTATCAACCATATCTGCCACTTTTATGCTTATTGGGCCTTGAGGGAAGAGTCTTTCTGTCTCTTTGGTATCATGTTAAAATCCTGTTTAGCTGCCATGTATTTCCTTGATCCTTTTTTTCCCATAATCACCAATTAGCAAGATGTGTATGTACACGCAGATTCTTCCTTTCTAATTAGCTGATTCCTAATGCCCCATGGATTCACTGCCATAAATGAGTTTTATGTAACCTCTCACTCCTCATGTGCCTCCTCTGTCCACATGACACAGTACAGACAGCTCCAGACAAAAGCACCCGCACAGTTGTGCTTCTAAAAATGCCTTTATTACAGGTTTAAAGTTGACACCTGTCAGCCATGAGCAAAGGCCTCATCTTTGCCCAGCCTGCAGTAAAAGTGACACTCTTCATTCAGGCCAGCTCTGTCCGCCCCTCTGGGAGTCTGGGAAAACAGGCCTTGCAGGGAGCCCCAGAGGTCAGCAAAACAGGCACTGTCAGACAGATTAAATATGATCAGAAGTTGCTGAATCTCTATGGTTTAGCAACAAATCATACATAGTAGTCAGCAGGAATACAAATATGTGTATAAATGAGGCATTCTGTGTCCAATTATCCTCAGGTCCCTTAGCTATTTAGTTATTTGTTGCTTTATAGAATTTTCTAAATGAATCCACACAAATGAGGCAGAGGCACTAAATCAAAATTAAGCCAGCACACAGCGATGTACAGGAGTCACAGACAGCACACATAACCCCAGCAGGGCAGCTCTTGTCTTAGTCTGCATGCTGTTCGTATGCTACTTGCCATTTTCTGCCAAAGCAAAGATTCCTATCATCATGGTGGCTTTCTTTGATGTCCAGCAGGGCAGATGCCTTGTACACATGGAGGAAACTGAAAAAGTCTTTGTTCTGCCCTATCCAAAGGTCATGTTTCCAAGAGGGAGACTCTTCAGAGCCAAATCTTTCAGGAT
Source organism: Motacilla alba alba (assembly GCF_015832195.1). Classification (NCBI taxonomy): domain Eukaryota; kingdom Metazoa; phylum Chordata; class Aves; order Passeriformes; family Motacillidae; genus Motacilla; species Motacilla alba. The sequence continues at coordinate 10,902,151 of NC_052025.1, forward strand.
TTTAGTGTTGTCTTGGAGTAAGTAAAAAATAGTTTTCCTCAAATCAAACCTGCATCTTGATAATGAGCTGTGGAGTATTCATGAAGGGCAAGTTCAGTTTTGATCTTCAAGAGGGCCCAAATATGGTGGAGTTCTATAGATGATAGCATCACACTCCACTGCAGCTACTGACATAGAGACTGTAAGGGTGGAACTGGTCTGTGCATGCAGCTAACCCAGCACTGGGGCTGCTGCCAGAGATGGAGGCTTTGTGTGCTGTCAGGGACAGGGATTAGGAACTGCAGGGCAGCTGTGCTGGAGGGGTGACAGTCTCTGACTTGTCTGCCAGCATCACCAGCCACAGGTCAGGGAGAGCTGAAAAGGGAGGGAAATCCCAACTTAATCTGCTTGTGGTAGATCCTCTTTCCTGGGCTCTGCTCAGAGTAGCAAAAATTCCCTGTGAAGGAAAACGAGTGACTGAGGATGATCCCTGGCTAGTGATGGAGCTGAGAAGCAGAGGCATTCAGAATGTTAAAATAGTGAAATGTAACAGATTTATGTGAGAGCCGCTCCTTCCCTGCTGTGCTGCTGGGTGCACTGCCTGGTGGGGACTTGGGTGGCACAGGCTGTGCTGGCCACAGGACAGGCTTTGCAGCTCTCTGCCACTGACTGCTCAGGCTGTTACTGGTCTGGCTGGGACCTCCATCCATCTCTGGTTAATGCAAACAAGAGGACAAGTGGGTGCTTGAAAAGGGGAGTGAATAAATAGGGCTGAAACGGGGAGATAAGGCAGTGAGAGTGAGGCAGGAAGAAAAATAAAAGAGGAAAAACCACTGAAACATGAGGTAGTGAGTAGAGAAAAGGTGGACAATGAGGAGAAAGGGAAGCAAAAATATGGCAAACAGTGAATGGGAGTGCCTGCTTCCTCAGCTGCCCTGACCCTGCTGAGGCAGCTCTCCTGAAGCATCTCCACGTCCCCATGAACTGTCCTGCCCCAGGGCACAGTGCCCAACCGTTCCTGTTCTTCAGCAGAGCCTGACCCTCACCTGCCTTGTGGAGGGCAAGGTGTGCAGGAGTGGGGAAAACAGCCTTCCAGGTCTGCCTGTTCCTGCTGTGTTCTGAAAGGACTGGTCCTTCATGGCATCAGTGCCTTCTACTTCATACTCAGGTCTCCTTAGGAGGACAAAAAGTCATCCTCCTTCAAGGGAAGTTAAGGTTTGTGTCTGTTGTTTCCTAATGTGATCAGCTCAAGCTGAGCTGGTACAGTACAGGCGGAGGGAGGGGAAGGGACATCCGTGCCAGCAGATGAACTGTTTCACACAGAGGCACCACTGGTTGTGGTAAGACAAGGTGAGAATGGGTTCAAAGACCGTTCTCAGTATGGTAAATGTGGTTTGCAGCACTGAAGGATTTTGCAAGTCATTCCAAGGTCCATGGACGTTTTGAGTTCCTGCCTCAAAGTAGTGTCAGACTCCTCCTGTTGTTCCCCTGGCCTGGCAACGTGGACTTTGCTTCAGTTGGGACTGGGTTGGAAAGGAACCGGTCAAAAACTCCCCCTACCCCCAGCTGTTTGTGATTCATTACTTATTGCTTTCCTGTTCTTGGCAGACCTAAGCTATGGATCTTACTGCCTACTCTCGGAGCTGGGCCCTGTGTCTTGTGACTGTCTCCTTCCTGTTCTGCTTGTTTTTTTTGTTTGTGTTTTTTTTTTTTTTTCTTTTCTGTTTTTTTTTTTTCCTGGAAATTTACAGCCATATGCACCAGGATAACTGCAGTTGCTGATGGGAAAGGTGTGCATGCATTCACACAGACTGCTGTGTGACAATTAATTATACCAATGTGATAAGAAAAATGTCTTTCAAATTAAAATTCAGTAGCAAACTCCCCCTTAATTACTCCTCATTAAAAATAATGTAACAGTCAGTTAAAAGCTTTGCCAAACAATAACAATAATCTTGTAAAACCCCATCATGGTGTTCAAGCAATACTTTGCCAAAGATCATTAATTGGGTATGTGTGAATTTTTATGTTCTTCTGTAATTTAGTTTTCAGCCTTTAACTGGAAAACCTGTTTTATCTGCTGAAAGGACGTGACGTGCCATGTGGGTGACATGCTGCTTGAGGCTGGGAAGAAATAGGAAGAAATATTTCTCTGGTGCAGTAGGACAGGAGAGACAGAGGCTAACCAGGCAGACTGATTTTCAGGGCAGTCACTCAACTGCAGCACCTGTGCTCGTGCCAGAAAGCAGCTTTGCTTCTCTGCCAGATGGGAAGTGATGACCCGGTGACAGGAGCTGGTAGGCAATCATTTTTCAAAGAACAAAAGAGTGAGTAACCAGGAGATGTTGAGGTGAATTGAAGAGCTAAGGGAAGGAGTTCCCATCCATGTAGTTGGAGACACTCATCTGGCCAGAAGAAGGGTGGAAAGAAGTTGCTGAGGTTCTGGGGGAGTGGGTCCAGTGCTGCTCAGCTGTGGGTCTGAAAGGGGCCCCCAGAGATGCTGTGGCAGATGACATGTCCCATGGTGATGAATGCTGCTTCTGGGCTTCCTGCTGGTTCAGTCTTGAAGCATCTGCAGCCAGAAAATGAGGATGAGGAACAAAAAGTCTCCTCTCTTGATTGGCCATGGCTTAAGTGATGCAAATGCCATGGGGATCCCCCTTTAACCCTGACTGACAAGAGAAGGGGAATATTTCTACTGCTTATAGTACTGACATCTTTGTTCCTTTGTCAGTAAAATGAGACATAGGTAGTTTCATGCCATGAGCAAATGTAAGCATTTGATGTGGTTGTGTTTGATAAAGTTAATATGAGAATATCAATGTACTTACAAAAAAGGCTTAGTATTGATGAATGTTTTTGCCAAATAGTCTTAACTGCTTTGTGATCCAGGACCATATGGAAAAAACCCCCACAAGAACCCAAAAGCGAACAGAGTGGTTTTGTAACTACATCTTTTGAACACCTTCAATATCCACATCCTTGAATAGACTTTATGAACAAAAAGCTGCTGAGGTTTTCACACTAGAAGTCCTTGAAAGTCAGTTCCTTTCCTGCTTCATTGCCAAGGCCCAGCCCAACTTCATCAAAATGTGATAAAATTGTAAATGCCTGAACTGGGATGGAAAGCAGCAATACCTCTTGCAGCTGATGCATTCACAGTGGGGCACTCTAACAAAGAGGTAACAAGCAGATTACTGTATATGATCTCAGGTGAGGATAAATTACTACAATTTCCTTAACTAACTGTTGATGGAAGAGCTTTTAAACCTGCAGTTAGGCAGTTTGAATGAAATGTTAAGAGGAAATAAGAGAAGACTTTCATGTGGCATTAACTCCAAGGGTGGGTAATGTGATTTTAAAGAAGGACTTAAAGATTAATGGATTTGGGGTTTTTTTAACCTAGAAATACTCTATATAGATAATGAATTATCCCATTCTTGCTGAGCATGCTGACTGCACCAAGGGCTGTCTGTGCTTTAGTTTTGAAATGTCATTTGGGTGCCTTTTAAGGAATTTGGAGCTGACTTTGAACTGAGCTTTACAGAACTTGTAAACAGAAACAAATAAAGCTTCTCATTCTGAGGATTGATGCTAAATTATTTGTTTTTTAAAGGGTAAATAGGAAAAATTTTGTCTGTGGTCATTGTAGTGTTAAGGAGAATTAGCTGAATTGAACAGATGTAAGGTAAGGCAGCCTCTACTGTGGAAAGAGAACTTGAGGTCTCTCAATTTTGCTTTAATTGCCAGAGCAGATCTAACAGACACACTGTGTGTGGAGCTGCCAAATTGAGAATCACACTGCCTGGACACGTAAGAAAATAAACAGTGAAATTGTAGCCCTTTTAGGTGTCAGCTGTAGGAGTGTCACCTGAGGTTCTCAAAATGGAAGGCACCTGGAACTGGAAGTAATTTCTAAAGTTTGTCTGAATATTTGACTCAGTCCCATTCCCCCTTCAGTACCTGTGGGAATTCTGTATGGAGCAGGAATGAAGAGAACACTTACAGCATGCTGTAAATGTACTTCTTGAAGGGAGTTCAGCTTGCTTTATACTGTGAGTGCTGTCTCTGGACCACTTTTCCTCCCAACTGTTCTTTCTTCCCTTTTTCTTTAGAATTCAAGCAAATCTCCAGTAGTTTCCAGGAGTAGGACCTGTTGAGGTGATGATGGTAAAGAAAGATTTTAGCCCAGGCTAGAGGACTACACAAACTGTGCTGTAAGATGCCCTCAGTCACGTGGCTGTGCAGCTGCCTGCTCCCCTTCTCTGGGATGAGTGAGCTCTGTGTGCTGCTGAGCAGTTGATTTTCTTCAAAACCCTAAAATCACATGCTGACTAGTGAGATTACTGTTCAGCCAGGGCATGGTTGTAATTATGTTTAATGTATTAAAGGCGTAAAGAGCCAGAGTCAGTAATTTTTATGACCTGTGTAATGACAACCATAAAACCAGGAGATTTGGTTCCCAAATCACTTTTGTGCTCTTGTGCTTTGGAGTTGGGGATGGAAGATTTAAAAGTTAAATTTCAAATAGAACACGTTTGGGGTTTTGATACAGTGACTTACTCTGTTTCTGCTTAATGCATTTTCTTGGATTTAAAACCTTTTTTCATGCTGCTTGTTCACTCTTTCACTGGCCACTGTAGAAGTGGATTAAGCACACAACAAGCACAGAGAGGCAAAGGAGCTTTGAACAAAGGCTTTTGGCCTTTTTTGTGTTCTGGGGACATACACAGTTACTGGAGTAGGAGGATGACCTGGGTCATGAAGGTCAGTCCTCTGCTATTATGGGTAGCCACAGCATTAAATGTCTTTGATAAATGCATCCTGTACTGTCTCAAAGCTAATTTCTTTTCAGCCTTTCCCTGTTTCTATTAGAAGCTTGTTCTTTCTGAGGGTTTCTAATCCTTCTTATTTCAAGCCTAAACTTATTTATGGTGAATTGATACCTGCTTGGGCTTATTTGTTGCTCTGAAAGCTTGCCAGTATTGCTGACAGCAGCAGCCATGCCAGACCCAATGAACCATGGCTGTCTCCAGTCTGTGTTTTTTGCCTGTGTTAAACCCCATCCACCTGTCCCCATTGTTCCCTCTGCACTTGATCTGGAAGGTGCTGCCCATCATTGTGTTTTGGTGATCCAGCAAGGCAGCATTCCAGGGCTGTTGGATATACTGGTGATAGAAATAAACATCAACAGAGGAGCTGATGGGACCTCAAAGCTGAAAAGGCACTTGAGGCTTTCCTGTTTGCAACAGCAGTGGTAAAGATTGTTACAAGGAGCAAATCCAGCAAAGGGAGACTTGATTTAGCTCTCTCTCACATCTAAGACTGTGATCCTTAGGCCACTCGGTCCTGCTGTACCTCAGTTCATCCTCCTGGGCTGCCACACGGTGCACGTAGCACACAACTGGCAATAACAGCCTTCTGCACCAGTTGGGAAAATCATGTGGGAGACACCAGGATATCTCAAATGGGGCAAAACGCCTGTGTTCAGATGAAAATGTCTGTGGATCTTAAGAGTTCTCTCTTTCTGGGAATTTTTGTTAGTGTATCAGCATTGTGATGCACTTAATTATAAGTACAAAGACTAACAGTAAATATATTTTGAGACTTGTAGTAAAGGGAAAACCAGGGAGAGCAGGTTAAAACCTAAAACAAACTGAACAGAGCTTGCCTACATGCCCTTTATACAAAAGCCCCTCTCCATGCTTTCCCCATTAATTTTTCTCTGTATGTGTTGTCTGTTGTTAAGTTTTGATTGTGGAAGTTTTGCATCTCATGTGGTGAGGCTGCTCACATAAAAAAGGACACTAGTATGAGGAAAAATTGAGGGCTCTGTCTCGTAAACTGCAGGGTCATTAGGCTAGAGGCCAAATTTCTGATGTTTGCATGTAATATCAATGCTTAATTAATATGTTACAACAATGATGAATACTCATAACCATCTCATTAAAGTCTTTCTCCTTGTATTACATTCCTTATTAGATTTTAATTTAAAAAGTTGCTTTAGACTCTCTTTTCTTTAGTCACATTTTGTCAGTTAGCAGTGAGTGATCAAAAACTGTCAGAGCATGAATGTGTTACAGGTTTTGTGCTTCACCTTCTCCCCTCGAGGTGAACCATTGTTTAACTGAGCAGCTTTCACGTCTGCAGACTCCCCTGATTTATTTCATGCAAGCCCTTTGTAGCTGTGTTGTTACTATGGCAATAAGAAAACATAAACAGAATAAATGAGTAATGGTGATAAGGAATTGTTAGCTGGCAGCAGAGATGATACATTTTGACCCTTTGTGAGATTTCTTTGTTGTCTGAGGACAAACAACAAAGGAAAGGGATGAATTTCATCTGTCACAGGGACAGTATCCAGGTGGACAATATGCTGAGTCGAGAAGGGGTGCATTAACTCCAGGACAGCCTTTGGCCCTTGGTACCTATAACAAAACTTTGGGACCCAAAAGGATGTCCAGAAACATTGGAATGAAGACACAGAATTAGTTGCTCTCACTCTGTCCTGGAATGTGAGCTGTTCTGTCTGTTGGAGATGAGTAGAATGCACCTCATTCAGAAGACAGAAGCAGCAGTATGTTTTATTAAGGTGAAATAATAATTTGACATCAGTAAATTTGACGGCATTTGATAAAATGTAACAAGGGTTTGCTACAGGTCAGTAAGTTTGATGGCAAGGTTCACCTTATTAATTACTGCGTGGAAGAAACATCGAAAGGAAAAGTGGATTAGAATCTGGTTAGTATGATTCACACAGGGACCACAGACCTGCCTGTTGAATCACGAGGTTCAGAGAGGACCCCCTTGCTTTCTGAGCTCCTCGTGGACTCTAGGTGAAACTGGAACAGTCTTAGTCTCAGACTTGGACAAAGGTATAATGTAGTCTAATGAAATTATCTCTATTAAGTTTATGCTAATGAATATATAGTAGCTACATACATTAATAATGTTTCATTAGAATTAATTCAGTGTGCTGCCAGTCACTCACTGAGGGGGTCCCTCTGCCTTGGGCAGGGAAGGCTCTCTTAGGTGAGGAATCTCAGACCTGGAGAGGCATCCCTGCTCAAGGGGAGACTCATGGGTGCTGCAGGTCAGCTGCAGCTGAGGGAGAGCTCAAATCTGGCTGAGCTGAGGGTAACATTTATAGAGTGAAGTTGTTGGCTGTTAGTCAATAGTATAGAAAAAATACATTATTTTGGTTTAGCTCTGATATCTTGTTCTGTACCTGGGTTATCTGGCATTTTTGGGCTTTGAGACACCCTTTCAAAATATGTTTCTGAGGCATCTTCAGTCCCCTGTGTGTGAGCCAGGATTGCCAGCCCCCAGGCTCACACAGGGACTGGGGCTTGCTGTGCCTTCATCAGCATGAACCAAAGTACAGCCTGTGGTCAGGCGTGCCTGTCACACTGCCCCACAGCTCTGCTTCTGTAGGAATTAATTGTCATCTGGAAAGTGTTGGTTGGGTGGACCTCTTCACATTTTTCACCTCCTGGGAGATGGCAGCTCTCAGCAGCTCCTCCCCAGTCAGCAGGAGCAAGGGCAGTGCCACTGAATCTGCTGGAGGAGGATTGGATGTGACCAGGGGCCTCTCGGGTATCACACATCCCCAGGGTCCCTGCTGAGCGAGGGTTTTGCAGCCCCGGCTTTTCCACAGGTTTGCACAGTCCTGACCCCGTGAACTGCAACCTGCTGGTCTGGGGGCACTCCAGAAAATGCAATTGCTCAGTCATGTGCGGAGTTAGTAAGGAAAAAATAAGAGTTCACTCACACAAGAGCTGGAAGTTATGTTCAAAGCACAGCCCCGCTAAGGCTCCCTGGAGGCTGCTGCAGCACCAGCTGCTGATGCTTTCCTGCAGCCCTCAAGGAGGCTCTGTGCTGACTGCTCCTTCATATCTGTCAGAAATGCTGCAGGGCGTGTAGAGTTGTGCATTAAGGATTTCTGCTACAGTTGCACTCAGAATGAATATTCCAAGTTAGTTTCAAGTTTAGATCAGGTTTGCCAATTTTTTTTATTTTGCCCAGACTTTCAAGGAGTAAGGTGTTGCACAGCAGAAGCTAAAGTACTAAAAACTCACCATCCATGTTTAAATTTATTTGAAATCTAGTGATTAATAATTGCAAAAGCAGTGAAATAATGAATAGTGACTTTATAGCTTTCCAGTGTAAACAGATGACAAGATGGATGCTGAACCTGGGTGTTGCCCTTGTTGCCTTTCTTATTTTTCAGGGCTGTTAATTTCAATGTCATCTGTTTGGGAGTCTTGAGCTTTATAGCACATGTAGAAAGCTGTTGGCCATGAAACATACTTAGTTGCAGCTGTGAAAAGTACAACTTCCAAAATAATAGTCAAAAGGGTCAGGTCCTCACCTGGGGGTGTCTTTGCTACTACCACTGCTCATATTCATTAATGTAATATTCTGATGCCCCTTAATTAGGCTTCTTTGAATGATGGTAATGGCAATAAACTGTTGGTGCACTAAAAGCACTTTTGCTTCAGAAGACAGGGAGTTGAAGTTAACAAGAAATGCAAGGTTCAAGACCAGAAGTATTGGAGGTGTTTTTCTTAGCATCAAAGTTGGAAAATCTAGGTATACGTTAGCCTGAATTTCATGGTTGGCATATGCAATATAAGGCATAATATTGCAATGCAAAACATGAATATATTGTTTGTAGAGACTCAAACCCTATTTATATGGTATAAAATATAGTTTTCTGCTGGGACAGCTCAGAGGCAGGACTGCAAGAGCTGTGGCTGTGTAGGCCAGGACTACATTTACCTTTTTGTTTCTGATGCATCTGTTGAAACAGGTCCACTGTAGCTCTCAGGGAAGCTGTGCTGTGGAGCAGCACATGCCTCATGTCTCCTGAGCAGGGCCAATACCAAAGATTCCCCTTGGAGAAACAAAGACCTTGTTCGTTTCCTTCTTGGTGCTCCAGTGACAGCACCTTCCAGAAGCTGGGATGAACGCAGGTGGAAAGCTTTGGAAGTATACAGTAATGACAGTTTCTTGGTAATTTGCAATAGCTGTTTAATGTATAGAAAGTCAGAGAACAAAGAAATGGAATATAGATTTATCAGTATCAAATAGATTTATAGATATAAATGTATGTCTAGATTTGTTTCCTGTTATCCTGAGAATAACTTACTCCATCCTCCTTGGCTTAGTTGCAGGAAAGTCAGTGTATTGCTTTTGAGCTATTAAGTTGAAACCACAGCTGCCCAGCAAATAGAAATTGCTGTCTTTTCAACATGGTTCAAAGCTAACCTGGTCCTGTACAGTACATGCACAGAGCTTTCAAAAGCTGCAGTTGATCATAGGCATGATTTCATATTGAAGCAGTGTTGTACTCTCTAACCATCCCCTTAGAGCAAGCCAAGATAAAAGAAACATTTTTTCCATTTTAAGGAGTTATTAGGCATTATGCAACTATTTCCTTTATATTTTCTAGTTTGCCAGAACCTCATTGAGCTTAAGTGTGGTAAGTGTGGCTAGTCTGTTGTTTTCCAATAAGCTTTTCTCTGTGTTTATCTACAAAGACTTCATTTATGAGTTTGGATGCTCTGGGGGTGTCAGTAAGCACTAACTGAGATTTGTATTTTGTTCTGAGATATCTATGAAAAGTGTAATTATACAGTTACATCCTGCTAGGATTTCTAGTGTGTTTACTAGAGTGCATAGTTAATCCCAGCTCTTGTAATAAACAGTGGAATTCTCTCTTTGGGGACTGACAAAATCAGTCCAAGTGCAATCCTAAGAGTAAGATGTAATTCCTACAATATCTAGGTTGCCTGATTGAAAATTAATGTCTGTTATAAACTTGTGTGCAACACCAGGCTGTGTTTCAGCAAGAACTTAAGCACAAGCTTAACTTAAAATTCTCTTGATGGTAATAAGATACATTTGTGTGCTGGACATGCAGAGCCTTGGTTTTCAAAAAAATAAATTCCACGGAAGTCAGTGCCTGTGCTCTCCCTAGGCATTTCCTATAAACTGGGATTCAGCTGGTTAGGATTGTCACATACACCCTCTATGTCCAGCTGCGTGTGCCTGCATCCCTCTGCAATCCCTCCCACACGTTCTGCTCAAACTATTTTGGACTATTGCTCAGCAGCTGTAGCTTATACAGCTACCATAACATGGCTTACAACCTTTATTTGTGGCTTTTAAAATGTTTTTAAATGCTTTCACTTAAAGGAAAATAACAGGTCCTTTACCTCTATGAACTAACCAGCCTTCAAATCTGAAGAGGGAATGATAAGTTTTTCAGAACAGTATGCTTCAAAATCTTCAAATTACATAAAATAATGATCTCCAGTACATAAAAGAGTACAGTGTCTGCCATGGACCTATATTCACCCAAAGTAAAAGAATAAAAAGAACATATTTGTGAGATACCGGTTCTTTAATATTCTAAGGAATCATTGCTATTTTTACTAGATCACTCTCTTAGAGTTTTTTTTTTCATCAGGCCATCTTGAAAGCTTCCAGTTACTGTGTTCTGAGGCTATTTCTTGGGAGTTAATTATTTGGCTCAAATATCTCTTCACTTCAATTGCCCTAGACCTTGTTTCCTTCTTAAATTTACATTTTTTTATTCACTTGATACAGTTTTTAAATTTTCCACGTAGAAACGATTGCTTTTTACTGGAAAGTAATTTCCCTTGTGTTCGAGAAGAAAAAATGCTTCATTCAAAATTATATATGGCGACACGAAGGGCTTTTGTAAATAAAAGATGTTAAAGAGCATCTTACCTCTCTTATTTAAGCATCAGCTTCAATTTTCACATACACTAATTTCCCTTGGTATGTAAATGTGGGTATCCACTACCAGCAGGTAGCCAGTTCTTTGAGCTCTCCTATCTCCTGAGCTCCTTTTGATCAGAAACACAGGCTCCTGCATTCTTCCATGAGTTAAAGAGGTGATGGGAATTTCCACGTTTTTAGTTCTGGCATCTTTACTGTGTGACTGTGACATGGTAGAGGTTCATTGTCCTCTTTTGCTCCCATTCATGTACATAGAGCTGAACTTTATAACACCAGAAGAAGCCATAGTTCCATCAACCAGAGGACTCATGGCAAAAAAAAATACTCAAGCTTTTTACCTTAAAAGGTACCAGTGTACCTTTAAAACATCAATTTTTCTGCACCTGCATGTTTTCCTTTTTCTGCTCTTCAGCTGAGTAGGCAAGTGGGGATCCTTGGAATGTCTGTGCATCAAGGAATTGGGTCCTGCAAATAATTGTGTTCAGGACACTGCTTCTGTTGTGTTCAGGCAGAGAGAAGTCACTGCTGAAAATCAGTTTTAGAACAAGAATTACTTTATCAAGGATCAAATAAGAAATTTCCTGAATCTGTAAGTCAAATAATGATGGTTTTATGTGTGATCTGTTACCTATATCAGCATGATTACTTAATCTGTGCCCCTTTTTTAGGAAGCTTAGGTTCACTGTCCATTCATGATTTTCCTTTCCATGTTCAATTGCTGTGTTTCTCTTGGAGTCTGGAGTCTTTTTTTCCCCTGAGCAGACAGGTTTCTTTATCCCCACCTTTAAATGGTATAATGTCATGTTCTTTCAAGTCATTCAGTGTGTTCATGTAGCCAGAAACATAGATTTTATTTTTTTTGTACCAACTCTTCTGTGATGTTGAAGAATTTTTAAGTATACATTCCTAGTGTATGACCTCTTTGGCTGTATGGTGCTTATTAATATTACAGAAGCAGCTAAGAGGAAATTACATCAGTAGATAAGATGAACTGTGCCATAGCAGAAGCTTTATTCACACTGAATACACTATTCATTTGCACAGAAAGATCATTTCTCAATTCAAAGAGGAATATTCTAATTTAAGTCTAACTTCAGCCATATGTCAAAATCTCTACAGAAACAAAGCTTACCACTGTGCAGTGATCCTGTAAGAAACACATTCCCCTTTGTGGATGGGCACATGGTAGGTGCATCAAACTCTTGGAGCTCTTGTTTTTCCTGACAAGAACTCTTTATATATCAGAACATATTTCAGTTTAGTCAATTTGCTAATTTAATGTAAAGTGACCTGAAAAGGGGAAACTGGGGAAATACCATAGTTAGTGGTCTTCAGGTTCACTCCTCTCTAAATCCAGGCTGGGTTTTTATTACTAATTTAATCTTATTAAAAGGTGTTTTTACATTACAAGTAAAATTCCAAAATACACCTCCATGAAATAAAATCATACCTAGAAATTTAATTGAACATGGGGGATAATGGGGGATAATAAATCCCAGGCACAGAAAGTTAAAAGGAATTCTCTGCTTAGGTGCACAGGAAAAAGTGGGAAACAGTGGTTGCTAAATCAATCTTAGCAGTATGGCATTGGAAAATATTTTGTGTTTTGTGGCATACCTGTTAGTCTGGGGCCTCAGACCACTGAAAGAGGGCGGGAATTTCTGTAGAAATTGCTGTCCTTTATGCCAGATCGTATCAAGGAGAGTTAGTCACCAACCACTATCAAAAGAATGCTCAGCACAGCCACCCACCCTTCCTATGCTGTGCTTGCTTCTGTGCTTGCACACAATGGAATTCCATGGTTTCATTTACGTTTAAAACTACAGGCTGTCTGCCTTTGGTCACCTCTGTTGGTATAAATCAGAACCTAACAATGGAAAGCCCTAAATAAGTGGGCCACGTGGCTGACAGGCTTAGACAGTCATGTATCTCCACTCAGGTCGTGTCACAGCACCATCATCATTGTTCCTGCAGGTCAGAGCAAGGTCTTTTTCCCTAGCCACAAGCCTTAGGGCAGTGAAACGTTGGAAAGAGAGTTATAGCAAAATAATGATTTCATCCTGAAGCCATGTGGGGTTTGCAGAAAACCTGTCTTCTGACAGGACTGACTTCTTGACATTGTTGGCACACCCAGGTGAATATCGTTCTCTATAAACACTTTGGAGTTCCTCCAGGTTGATTTGCTTATTCTTGGAAGTTTTTGCTAGTGATGTATGTACTTCTAATTTCACCTTGTAAGCAAAGACAGAAGAGGATTGGGAATGATTAGCTTCAAAGGCGAGTTTTTTTTCCTAAGCTCTGAATTCTTACATTCAAACCGAGGAGTCAGGGAAGAATGACAGAACTGGTGCAAACTTATACTCTGCTGAAAAAACAAATTAATTGAAGCCAGGAAGATTCTGATGTAGGTAGAGTGATGAGTGAAAAACAGTTTTGTTTTGTTTATAGACCTGCTGGGTTTTATTGGCATTTGTTGCTCTTTGAATGCGTGTATTTATTTCTTTTTGCCTAGTTGCTTGTTAGCCTGTAGCTACTTGCCATGATTTAGGAAGAGCAAAATTTGCTCAAATCACTGGTTATATTGCAGATAGATTTGGCCCAGTGTGTTTGCCTTGTCATTTGACTGCAGCGTTGAGATGGTTATTGGTGTGTCTTCCTCCCCATGATTATGTAGTACATTTTCTGTCTCCAAAGAGAAGAGAATTTGGCAAGGAGAGCTGAGAAGCATCTGGCTCTTTCCTGTTGTTCTCTCTCTGTGTTGCTGAGGGTAGAGCAGTCTCATGGACAGCTCTAAATTTAGCTGCTAATTTTTGTCTTAGGAGTCAGTTCTGCTTGGATTTTGGCTAGAGGGATACCTGGATGAGATGAGCATCCTGGGTTTGGTACCTACTGAATTGCATCCCCCTGGGAATATCCCTGTGTATTTTCTGTAGGATCCCCAGATGTTTCCGGGTTATAAAGCCCCAGCTAAGTCCTGGTCTGACTTGTTTGTCAACAGTTTAAGAACTAGTTCAGAATAGGACCTAATTTCTCTACGTCCCTTTGAAAGGGATAGTAAAAATGGCAAAATTACATGCCTTGATGGTCTCTCTACATGTAGATGTGTAGGTAAGAGAGTTTTTCCAGGGATTGCCATCTTTCTTGACACAGTTGATTGGAATTCATTAGGGAAGCTCCATGTTTGTGGTCGCTGGTCCAATATTACTTCTTGCAGTTAAGAGACTGGACAGAGATGGGCAGGATGGCATTCTGTTGGAGCAAAAAAGTCCTCCCCTACATTTTCTTCCTGCCTGATGTTACCTGGCTTTGAACAACCTTCATTGTATGGCTACCTGAGAGGTTAATTTTTCAGATCCCATTTGACATTTGCCCATAGCTGGAAAATATGAAAGCAGATTCCACAAAGCAAACACTGAAATCCAAAAGGGATTTGTGTGGAACTACTGTGTGGTTCCACCAGCAAAGTGCTTCCATCATATCAAAGTATTTACACAAGTTTATAGGTTATATGTCTATATATCTATTGTATATACAAGACTGATGGTAGTATGATCATAATAAAGTGGCACCTGTATTACTGGTACTGCTTTCCATACTTTCATTGAAGTTTATCCTTTCTACTCAAATCAACTTTTTGTGTGTTCTAAAATAATGAGAATATTTGCAAAATATGTAGAATATCAACAATACGAATTCTCAAAAACTATGTTTTCAGGATCAGAGGTAAGGACTTGGAATTAGATATTAAGCAGACAAAACTGTGTAGTTCCTAGATTTCTAGGGAGCAGCTCCAACTTGCATCAGCCAAAGATCTCTCCCTATTTCATTGATACAGTAATTTTCACGCAAAACACACCAGACATCACAGGATTCCAGTAGTTCCGGCCCATTTGTCTGCTGCTGCTAGGAAGTTGTTTACTCTTTTGTATCACTCTCTGCTGACGTCTGCTCACTGAACAATGTCATCAAATTTCCTGTTTTTTGGCTTGTGGAAAGCAGCTCCCCCACCTTATGCTCAGGCTTTGCTGCGTGGAGATCCGTGGAGCCGGATGCACCCAGCAGACAGGATGCAGGGTTAAATGCAGCCGAGCTAAATAAATAAAGTAGGTGTTCACTTGTGAACTAGAGCTGCCTACTTGCCAGGGGGATAAAGGTGACAGTTCAAACGCTGAGCAGTGAGAAAATACTTGTTTCAGGTTGTGGGGGTTTTTAATGGCTTTTGGATCTTTTTCTATGAGTTTATGTTAGCAGCTTCCTGAAGCAGCCTGAAATAGTTTATAATGTGGTGCTGTGTGATGTATGTGTGAAAACACCTCTGTCAGGTACTCACAGCATGCTGGTGCTGTAGTTCTGCAGGCAGAGGGGCTGCCAGCAATGTGTTCCTCAGTGATTCCTCAGCGGCCAGAGCAGCAGGCTGGTGCTGAGCCCAGGGGTGCTGACACTCTGCCAGGGGCTGATCCCCTTACGTTTTTGGTTTGCTTGTGGTCAGCACCACAGGGTCATTAACTTCCGCTTGGGCAAGCACCAGCAATGAGCTGAGCAGACCTTTGTTCAGCAGGTCTTCCAGACAAAGTTTGGGATGCTTTTATTGGTAACACCAACGTTGTCATTTTGGCCTCCTGTCATCCATAGCAAGAGGGAGCACCTGTTGTTAGAAAACCCACCCAACCTTTGTGAAATAGGGCATGCTGTGTCCTTTACCTGAGTCTTGTGCTCTCCTCTCTTCTGTAGGTCTGTCATGCTCCAAGGGGTTCCCCCCAACTTAGTGTTGCTCTGTCTTGAAATTCAATTTTTCTTTTCTCCAAAGAGCATTGGATCACTGCATGAAAATGATTTTTGTAAGAATTGTCCTAAGATCCTTTATTAAAACAAAACAAAACAACACCCCTCCAAAGAAACAAAACAAACCTAAACCACTTCCCCCACCCCCCTCCCCCACCCACCCAAATACCAGAAAAATAAAAATCCCACAACATAGAACATTTGGAGTCAACTTGCAGAGCACTGAAAAAATGCAGCAGTATCTGATGACAGACAGAACTACAGGGTATGCTGGAATGATTTATAGTAACTATCCCACCTCTGGGGGCATTGAGTTTGCCTTTAAAAAATAAAGGTTTTTATTAAGGTATAGCCAGAACATTTTGCTTACTGCCTTTCTCTACTTAATTCAGTTTTGTTGCAGTGTCTCACTGATGCTTGCAGTAACTGGAAATAGTGTGAGTGTGTGAAGTACTGAGTGTGGAGCATGTGGGCTGTCACCTCATTGAAATGCTGAGTTCTTGTCATAATTTCTGACATGTTCATGCTTGGATCTCTGCAGAGACAAAAATGCTGTTTGCCTCAGAGTATCTTCCATTTTAATGGGAAGGTGTTGCAAGGGAACCCTCTCGTATTTCTGAGTTCCTGCTGTTGCAGCATCCTGCATCCGTAATGGGCCCCATAGTCAGTATGTAGAGAAATGGAGTGGATGCAGTATACCCAGCCTTGGGTACCTGTGTGAATCTGCCTTAGATCTCCAGGTGTGGGCTTGCATTTTGAATGGGCTTGTCTCAATAAAATCACTCCAATGCCTAAAATTAACATTTTCCAAGACAGGCTGCCAGGTTGGATAAGATGTGGTTGACTTGCGCTTCATTCAGTTAAACCCTCACCATGCAAACCTTGCACTGTGCACAAATGAAAATAAAGAAGTTGATCTAGTCCCTGGTACTGACCTGCCCATAGTGCAGGACCTACATCAGTCACCTTCCAATTTGGAACAAGCACTGTCTGCTGAGGAGGGCTCAGGAAAGAAGCAGGTGAGGAGATGGCTGCAGACAATGGGTTCAGTGCCTAGGCAAAGGTAACACTTCATCCAAACAATTGGCAGGGGTTTCTATCTCTGTTTGTCCTCTGCCCTTCTTCCTCTCTGTGTATTCCCTGTTCCCTCCTCTCCATGTTTTCTGAGGTTCATCCTGTGTCTTTGTGCCTTCCCATCAGATAATAGTGCTGGTGTTTGATTCTTTAGACCTCTGCCCCCCTCCCCCCATTACTATTTTGTTGGCAGAACTGTCCCCTTAAATTTCCCCTGTGCTCTTTTCCATTCCCCATCAGAGCTTCTGCCAAGTTTGAACCTCTAATGGTGTTACAGCCTGCAAAAATAACCTTCAGGGTTACGTTTCCTCCGTGGCAAAGGGGGACAAAGCTCCCCATTTCCTGAGTGGGCTGTAGGGCTGGATGGATCTCTGCATTATTGGGGAGAGGGCACCAGAGGGACTGTGCCCCTCATGCCTCTGCAGAGCTGTCTGCACATGGGCTCTGCCAGCGTGGGGGGCCCAGCAAACCTGAGACAGTCTGTTTCTTATCCTGCAGTGGAAGAGGAGAGCTCAACAAATTGTGTCACCAGGGCATCCAAGTACCAAGCTCCTTCCTGGGGCCCTTGACAGGGAAGCCCAAGGGCTCAAAATCTGAGCCTCTGCCTCCTGCTCCTGGTTAAATTTATTCATAACTTGCCCTCATGGAGATTTATAAGTACAGGTGCAAGCTAAAACTCCTGAAAAGATGTAATTCATTTTATTTCTAACAAATAAATTCCAGATGTTTGCCTCTAACTCCCAGAGTGCTGATATGATCAGTATGGGGCTCCAGTTGTTCGGTCTTATGTTAGATGACAGAGTGAAATGAATGCTTGCCATTGCCAGTGCTTTGCAGTCAAAAGGACACAAGTTTTTCTGACAAGATGAAACTGAGAGAGCTCCAGTGAGACTGGGAGGGTTGAGTTGAGAAAACAACTGCCTGGCACTGCAATGATGGAACAGTAGTAACTAGATTTATAAGAAAATGAAAATAATCTTGTATGACAGAAAAAGTGGAAATAATGAAACATCAGGAAGTATGCCATCATGTACTGCAAAAAATAGGTCTATACTTGTCAGAAGGTGTTTCTTGCTGCAGACTCTGAAAAGCTTCTTATGTGGGAAACATTGATTTGCATAGTGCTGCTTGCAAAGGCTCTAGCTTAATTCTCAAAGTCAAACTTGGGGGAAGAAGTGTTTTTCTTTGACTGGCAGAGCCAAGAGATTATTCTTACTCTAGAAGAAAATAGCAAGGCAGTCCAATGGTAGACCTGGTAATTCTATATGCCCTATGTGCCATGGAGATTAGAAAAAACAGATGAGGCTAAAAATATAGAGCAGCAGAATTGCAAAGCAAAATCATCAGTTAAGCTATCAAGTTGTCATAAACACTGTAAAATTCTGTCGTGAAACTTGGTCTGAAGTAGAAATGTAATATCTGCAGTGTGAGTTGTGGCACCCATGGCTCCATATTTACATTATCAGAAAAATATTTTGCCTAACATGGGCATGTTTATCTTGTAAAAAAATTAAATTAGTTTTAAGTGTTGTAAGCAGTATTCAGTTATGGTACAAGCAAGCCATGCTTCACTTCCTTCCTTGAGAGCAGGTGGAGAGCAATGGCAGGGCTGTGTTATTTAAGAATTCATAAGGGCATGAGGCTGGAATGCCACCCACGGTGGGCTGGCAATGGATTTGTTGGATTTGTCTGACAGAGGGACTCTCAGGTGATCAATTACTCAGCATTCAGAGCCAGCTGGGCAGAGAGGGAAGGACACAGAGTCATGATGGACCTTGGTTTGTACAAGTGCCCCCTTTAGCTTCTTTCTGTGGAGCTCAGAAAAGGAGATGTGCAAGGACACAGAATCCTAGCAGCAAATGCCCCAGATAACCTCTTCCACTAGCAGGAAATTGTCACAAAACCACTGCAAATCTTGCTTGCTTCATCTGGAAAGTATTTCTGGGTACAACCTCGTACTGTGGCCTATAAATTTTGTTACTCTGTTTTGGTGGGGAACATACTGTGAGTAATTTATGTCTAATGGAGTAGTGGTTTGATGCCACCTCTAATGTGTTCCTGCTGTTTCACATAAGGGGTGGTTTTTTTGTTGGAATATATTCGAAGGTTCTTAGCAAAATTTGATTACAGAATATAACTGGATTAAATTATGTGTCTCACAGTATATTCTGAAGTCATCCAGAGTACAACACATGGGTTCCAATTAAGCAGTGAAGGAAATAATTAGAACTGTGGTGTTCCATGGTAGGTGCTCAGACTGTATGTGGTGGTGGCTCATAGAATTAGTCAAAATATATTCCTGCTGCAACCTATTACTAAAATTATAAAGTTCAACACTGAGCAGCACACCATTTGTTTTGTCTTTAGAGGATGAAGACAAAAGAGATGCAGAAAAAGCTGCTAACCACACAAATATGAATGTTGTAAGAACATTTGTCCTGGCTTAAAGGAACATGCAAACACATAAAACAAGTCAAATGAAATTTCCCAGTATTGAGAAAAGCTTCCATAATCAAGGACGCTGTTCTCTCCTGCATCTATAATAAGTAATTACAGACATCTGCTCGACCAAATTTCATAGAGGAAGAAAAAGAAATCAGGTGAAATATCTGAGTAATAAACTTTTTAAGAGTCAGATCTATGTCATTCTTCAGTGAGTTTATAGGTTTACTTTTATTTTTTAATTCTCAAAGCAACCTATATTTTTACTGTAGTTTTATTGGAACTGTTAATAAAGTGAGTCTGGTTTTTCATTTCTGTTGCTTGCATATGAAACATTACACTTTATACTAAAAAAACTATTTATTCTTGGTATCTAATTTATTTGTAATGGGTTATATTTATTGATTCATACAGGCTATCTTTCCCATTAAACTGGTTTATAGAAATGCAGTATAATTTTCATGCAAAGCAATAGTGCTTATTTTATTCTGTGAATTTTCAGCTACATTTTTGTGTCCTAGAAGTCTGGCTGAGCTCAGAGTCAGCCCATGAAACTGCACTAAATTGCATATTTCATTAATAGAATTTTTCTGTTTGCTTTGGACGTTCTTCCTAGTATTTCGTAGCTTGGGGGAAAAGGCAAAAGAAAATAAATGAGTACAGTTGGTGTTTTACTCAGCTTTGCTGGAGAGACAGAGGAGTTTCTCTTCTGCCTGTTGCAGGCAGGTCTGAGGAAGTCTGAGTCCCCACAGTTTGGTCATGCAGATACAGTGTCCATCCTCCCCAAGGGAGGACGCCGAGGCTTGCAAATTAACATTTCCTGCTAAAATTTCTGGTAAAAGCTCCCAGCCAGAGCTATCAGCAGTCTGGATCACTGTCTGGGAAGAAGCACTTGGTGCAGGGGAGGAAGAAGGAAATGGTGACTGTGAACTTACTAATGGTGTCGCCAGACAGGACTTTAATGTCTATTTTCTCTTGTTTGTTCTTTGGCATAAAGCTTTTACGCTCTCAATAGAAGGCCCAGGGCTGCTGCATCCTCTCCTTAGAAAAACCAGCAGAGTGAGGAACACATTCTGGGTAGTTGCAAAACAGATTAGACAGGCTTGTTTAACGCCAGGATTCAGATCTCGAGGGAGATTGATTTTGGATAGAGGCCAGCTTTCCTTGCAGCTAATTATGGGGGTTTTGCATAGGTGGACACTATTTAGTTATTTAATGAGTAAGTGGAGCCTCTGTCTTTCATATCGCTCCTTCTTTTAGTTCATCATTGTTATCCAAGTGGAATAAGGATGTCGCTGCCTGACTGAAGGGTGCCGTATGGAGCTCTGTTCCCTGTGACAGAAGAGCCACCTGTGCACAGCTCCGGCACTGGTTCCTATTGTAAAGCATTTGTGCCACTCTTAGTTGCAACATCAGACCTTTTTAGATGAGGCAGATAAATTTAGGTGTCAATAAAATTGTGCAAAAGGTGATAGGCACCTGCTGATCCTAATATTTGAGAAGTTGTTTTTGCCACTCTAGTCGTGGCTTGGCTTGGCTCAAATTTTGCAGTCCTTGCAGGGAGGAGCAGAGAATCTGCTTGTTTCAGAGGCAGCACATGGTGTTGCTGTTCAGACAGGCCCTGTGGAAGGGCCCACTCAAGGGTCTGGGGACTGGGAACCTGAGGAGTCTGATAAAGGTTCTGAGAAAAAAATTTCTGACACCCGTTCTCATTATAGGCAAGACAAGCCCTGTTGTATAATGTCTCTACAAATGACACATGAAAAGTCCTCATCTGCTCGACCAAATGCCCCTTTCAGCCACTGCTTATAAGCTTTCATGGTTTACACAGCACTTTTGCTAGGCAGTTTGCAGGTGAACACGAGTTTACATTAAAGATTTTCTCAGTGTTTTTACATCTTCTCTTCTTACCCCCCCACATTACAGATCTTTGCATATCTTTGAAACTTTGTGACTGCAGCAGCTCTTTCTGACAAAGCTTCACTGATGCCATGCAACTTGTAAAAGTATTTGATGCAAGTATCTCCAGATGTTATCTCTCCCTCCTAGAAATTTCAAGGTTAAATAATTTATATGAGGCTATTCAACATGTTTAGATTATTATCTGGATAATTACGGCCTGTGTACTCAATTTGAGAAATGCTAACATGGTGCCTGGAGAGAATGTATTTGGACAGAAGGGCAGGATTTCATCTTAAGTGGATATTTGATACCCAGCTGGATTTGCTTCCCAGTTAAGGACTACAATGCCAGAGTGCTTTATGGGCTTCCTTGATGATGGGTTGTTTATTAAAGAGCTGCCTTGTGGGAGACTCCTGTGCTGAGGCCTTGCCCGTCCCAGCTTTAATCCTGTGAAACTTTACTGGAGTTGGTAATTTATTGATTGCTTGTGCGTTTCTATGGAGAAAATCATCAAAATAAATTACTATTTTGTACCAGCAGCATCTCCTTTGGCATATCCAGCAGTTCTTTTGTAAAGGAAATGATACTCGTAGGCAGAAGATGCAGAGATTGCTTTGTATCAAAGATAATAGTATAATTACACAGATTCTTTCATTTAAATGAAGTAAAATGGAGCGTGCCTACCACAAATCCAGATAGAGTGAAATTATATTTACAAGAAAACTAGAATGAAAAACTGTTTTGTTGCAATAAATTCTACTTAATTGCAGTTCTGTTCATAATGAAAATCCCACTTTATTAAAGACATGCAGAGTTAGGGGGATTGGCATAACTGTAAAATGGTTCTATACTTAAGGAAAAAAAAAAAAAGTGATCCCATCCCAGGCGTGTGATATTTAATGAGTCCTGTGGGCTGGCAGAAGCACTGTGTGTTACTGAACCAGAGTCAGGCAGAAAACCAGTGTCAGGTTTCAAACTACCCTGTAGGTCCTCAGGAATGAAGAGGCATCTGTATTAGGGGAAGCCAGTCACTCATCCCCTCTGCCAGTGGAGTTCCTAGTGGTCAAAAGAAAGGGATGCCCAGGACTCTTAAATTTTTTTGTCTGTTTTCCTCCTTATCATAAAACCTGAAGTTAATCTGTTGCATTGGTTATAGCTGTGAACAAGCAAAATTAAGGCTTAATCTTAGAGTGAAAAAAAAGAATGTACTGCTGTGAATTTCCTCCGTTTTTTTTAAAAAAAGACATCTTGAATATGCCTGCAGTCTCAAGTCTTCATTTGTTGGAGACAAAGTTCCCTATTTAGAAAAGGTTTGACTGCCAAGAACTCCTCTTGGTTTTCTCAAGTGTCAGTTGACAGTTCCACTCAGTCTGAGAAACATGTACTCAATAGACAAAAATACAGTTATGTTTATTATCAGTAATGAACATTTCTCCTTTGCTCTATTGGCTGCTGTCCCACTGACTTTGCATTTGTTCTACCTGAAAAATCCTATCTCAGAGACAGCACCTTTGTTGTTTCTCAGAGCAGTTCCCAGGCAGGGTACTGGACAGAGCACAGGTGAGTTTGTGCATCCTGAAGGTGGGCAGAGCACACCCCTTGAACCCTAAAGAATTCTAGTGATGTCCAGCAGGGTCACAGACACCTGAGTGCACTGTGTGAAGATGGTGTGTGTGGCAGATGGCTGGGAGAATAGGGAAGGAGGAGGAGAAGGAGGCAGCTTCATGCTGTCACCATCCAGTCTAGGAGGACTAAACTGGCACATCCAGGATGCCCACTTCTGCAGAGGCTGGAGATATGTGAGATAAAGATAACAGATGGCAGCAGGCAGAAAAAATTACTGTGGTCAGTAAAGGCTGAACTGTGTCAGCACACAAAATGTGTTACTAGTGACAATAGAAAAGCAAGTTTGTTCCTTAACAAATGGAGGGTTAGGACAAAATGGAGATCTTCTAGGAAGCCTAGCAGATCTACAGAATGAATTATGCTATTTTTGGGCTGTACTCTCTTGCTTTGCTTGGTCTGTTTGTGATGATTGCAGTGTGGGTAGATCAAGCCATGAAAAGTTTGTCTGGCATAAAGTAGCTGGAAAACTTCCTGGTAGACTGGAACTTCCTTTTAGTCAGATGAGTCTGTTCAAATCCAGATGGTTCAAAGAAAACTGTCACTGAAATTCATATTCATAAGGGAAAACTGATAATGGAGTTCTGTTGTATTTTGATGCATCTGTAATCCTCTCTAAAATAAAATTAGTAATTGGTATCCACCAGAAAAAAGAGAACTAGCTGATAGATAGATAGGAAACAGATTAGCACTTACTGCTGTACTTCAGGATCTTGCAGAATCACAAGAGAGCAAGCAGTTTTAATAACATTAAACAATAGAACTACTGTGCCATATTTAAGTCTCCCAGAGTGCCATGCAGTTCAACTGTTAAAATGCAGGCAGGAAGGATTTCCCTCAGGGCCAGAAGAATGTTGTATTTGTACTGAAGTGTCTGCTCAAGCAGGAGGGGGATGGAAAGTCAGCCAAAGCCTGCCTGTAGGATTAATACACCTGAGGCGACAGCAGACGAGTGAGAAGTTCCTTTCCCGTTGGACAAAGATGTTGGTAAAGCCAAAGGCTGCATTTATTTGGAGTTACGTGAACCCCGATATATTTAATGCTCTGATTTTGAATGAGTCTTGGCTGATGACCTGCAAGACTTACAGGCCAATTTCTTCTCTGTTGACTTGGCCAGCCTTTGCATCTGGGTAAAAGTTACTGCTGCCAGCAGATGAGAGAGGATAGCACACTGAAACTTTTATAGCAATGCTGCTGTACGAGGCGTGAGTGGTCCCCAGAGCTCAGTTACAGCTCTGCCAGCCCCTGGAATAGCCAGACTTGTGTCAGCTGAGGGGAAGAGGGGAGAGGAAAGAAAACTCCCAGTCTTCTGAGAGTTGCTAGGCACATTGTTTTTATGTGGCTGCCATTAAAGCATTTTGAGAGATATAGTTGGTTGCAAAGGGAAAAACAGAGGAGTCTCAGGGTTGCTGGAGTACAAGGGAAGAGCTACTGAAACTCAGCAAGTTGCAATATCCACCCAGATGTGCTGTTCAGCTGCCCATGAGGTACCATCTCACAGAGGCAATCACAACCCTTACCCTCATGAAATCCCACAGTACCAGGGGTGCCTGACTTTGCAGGACATTTGCTCTGAAGTGTGCAGGGTATTGTATCTGACCCTTGAATTTTATCAGAAACAAATAAAACATGGAATTAGGTGTTAGTGCCTTAATCTTTCATCTGAAGCAATTCAGTTTCTGCATGTTGCACATTCTGTTCCTGTTTGAACAGCTGAAAATGCTCATACTATTTTTTTCATTGATAAAGGCATCCATTTCTGCAACCTATGTATAGAAAACCATTATTACAGGGTTTAAAAAATTCTTCTAAAGTACAGGCCAGATCATTTAAGCTACTGGTTTTCTCTTAGTGCAGGATATAACTACAGATGCTTCACAGCATGCCCACACAGAAATACTTGACTATAGTTTAGTGAGCAGCCCAGGGATTCAATATGACCTCACAGCCTCCAGACAAAGCTCTGTGCATATTTGACCTGAATGGAGAAGTTCTTGCCAGCACTTTCAGTCAGAAAGTGGAAACTTGATGAAGACCCCACTGAGCCACCTCAAATCTTAAGATTATGAAGACTTAGGACACTTTAAATTCTGGAGTGGTTGGTGAGAATAGGGTTTGGCAAAATGACAACCGTGAGGCACAAACCAATGTTAAGGTTATTCATTCTTCTTGTTGTGGTGTGTATTATTCACTTTTTTTTTCCTCTTCTAAAGAGACAAATAGATGAAATTTCAAGCCCAGTGTACTTGTGCATAAAATGCAAGTCTAAAAGGTGTCTTTGAATCAGGTAGATGCTGCAGCAAATATAACTTGCTGGACTTGAATGGTTTTTGATATGAGGACTGGTTTCCATTCAACTTTGTTCTCACTGGACAGAAAAGTCAGTGTGGATTAATGAGTAAATGGCTCTCTTTTTCTGACTTGGCTGATGTATTCCATCCCTTTTTGCTGTGTGATTCATTGACAGTGAGGACTCTTGTGTAAATACGTAGTGTGAGATTTGCAGAGTTGCTTTGCAGGAGTTGTATCTGCTTAGCTTTGTAACCTACAGTACTGCTGTGATTACCAAGATGTGATAGAACTTGTTTGAATTATCACCATCACAGTTTTGAATTTCATAAATAAGTGGGTGTTTCCCAGGTGTCAGCCTCGTGGTCCCAGTATGACCAGTGCCTGCTGCTCTAAGTTGGCCAGCAAGCGGGGCACTGGATACCCTGCCCAGGGATGCCAGGGCTCAGGACATGGGGGGCTGGAGCTGTCTCTCTCTCTCAGTTCCTCAATTCCTTTGAATGTCAAAACAAAACTAGCAACCTCCCTTTTCAAGGTTGGAGATCTGTGCAGTTGTTCCATAGGCACACTAAGTGATAATGCCATTTATTTTATCACTTCAATACCATATCAGGACCTAAAGAAGTCTCCCAGTTTGTCAGCGTGTTCTGTGTAAAAGTTCAGACCTTTACCAGTGGCAGGGACTGCTGGCTGGCTTCTTCTGTTGTCATTGTACAACGTGACCACAGTGGGCCACTTGTCTGGGCCAGAGGCCACGCAGGCCTCACCACAGGGCAGATGATAATCCAAGTCACTTTGGGACAGCATCGTTAATTATTCCCAGCCAAACACAATGATTCACTTTTGCATGTGCTACGCTTGCAGTTTGATATCCAAAGTTTCCTGTAAAGTGTAAGGGCAGAACCTATAAACAGTAGAAAATGGGAGTTCTTGATTATGTCTGAAGTGTGCAAGAAGGCAGCAAGTGTGATTTCACAACAGCATTGCTGCAGTTCTGTTCTAACTTGGCTTCACTCATTGCACTGAGGAAATGCAGTAGGCAACCAGGCCCAGAACACAAACAAACATGTATAACAGTGGTTGGCATGTGTGGCAAGCTGAACATAAGCCAAAAATCAGCTGTGCCAGGCAGAACCCTGGTGGAGCTTGGATAGCCCTTGCGTTCAGCGCTGTGTGCCGGCACTCCCGTAAAGCAGTCCCAGTCCCACCAGGGTGTAAATTTCCTGGGAGGCTTCCTCAGGACCTGGGTTAACACAAAAATTGCCCCCAGGCTGAGTAATGGAAGAGTTGCTGGATTTTGGGAGGAGGAAAGGTGTTGCCAGTTCATTTGGAATAAGAAAGTGGGTCCCGTGGCTGGTTACATACCCAGAGAGAAGGGCCAGCATCCTGATGTGAGAGCTCTGGCAACTCATTACACTCAATAAAGCTTTTCTTCTCACAAAAACTGCAAGCTGTCAAAATTGCAGGTTGCTAATGATGTGAATTGGAGGCCAGAGCTGGGCTCTCAAGAGCTCATTTATGTAAAACAGGTTCAAAAACAGGTACTAAAATTTAAGATACAGATTAAGAAAACAGAGGGTGTGTTACCCATCACTTACTGTCTGCTGTATTGTTACATGGCAGCGTTGTGGATAATTTTTCTAGGAATCAATCTAAACCAGGAAATAGATAAAGGAAAAATTATACCAGAACAAAACATTGAGTGATCTGCAGGCCTTGTGATACAGATATAAATCTGTATTAGTTTGTTGAGAGAGATGCATCAGTGAGAACACAATTTAGATTAATCTAAATGCGAGATTTTATCAAAGCACTGAGTCAGGATGCGACATTATGAGTTCAGAGTCTGTGACATTTGTCTACATCTTTTATGAAGCAGAAATAGGAAAAAAATATCAAGGACTGGAATAACTGGTTTCATCCAGGTTGAAGAGCAGTTTTGGTAAATTTTAATCGCCTTTCAGAACTCATTTTTTTGTATTTCAGCAAAGAATAAACTGACTCTGTACAGCATAGGGTCTTTGAAGGCCGAGTTTACCTTTGTCCTTGAGTCTGCTGAGCAAAGGCAGAAACCTTGAACACTTTGTTCTCACTTATTCTTTATTCAAACTGTTGTGGCCTCCAAACAACAAAAGAGAGCTGCACAGGGCCACACTCCCACTCCATTTATACTGAAGTAAATCCAGTATATATTTTTGTTGTGTCTGAATCGCTCTGGATTTGCTAACCAGGTTGGAATTCAGTCCATGGACTATAAAATTCATTTTATTCTCTGAACAGCTGTGCCTGTTAGGAAGATCTGCTTGGACAGCATTATGTGTTACTTGCACTGATGTTGAGTTGGTAACAGAAGAGTGAAGTCAAAGTGTGCAAGGAAGATGTGAACAGTGATGTTCAGTGTCCAGCAGAAAGCATATGGAAAATAGGAAGCTGAGTTGTAAGTCATCTACATAGGTTCATTTCCTTGGAGAAAGAAGCAGGTAAATGAACATGGATTAGATTAGTGTTCATATACTTCAGAAAGGGATGAATATTCTGATAAGCAAAGAAAAGTGTGAATTGTGAAAACTTGATCCTGAACATGGAGACTTTCTTGCCCAGAAGTATGAGCTGCAACAAGTCACAACACCTCTCTCTGTTGAGGAAGAGGAACCATGCTGGTATGATCTGGCTGGCCAAGATCCTGTACCTTGTCATGCCAGTTTGCAGGAAATTGTTTATTTCCCAGCTTTCACCATCCAGGAAGATTTGGCTTAGGTTTCTGAGAAAGTATATTATCTTGCAGATTCAAATCTCTGCAGCAAATAGAACCTGAATCAGTAAAATTTTAGGGGATGGTATAAATCTATCAGTTCATTTGAGCCTTTGTTTTCTGGGGTGATAAATCTATGCCTAAAGGTTAGAGAAGTTAAGAGAAAGGATTTTTTTTTCCTTTGTAAAATGAATCTCTGTTTTTCTTAGAATTACAGAAATTAATTTTATGTTAACAGTTCTGTGGCTTCCAGCATATCTTGATAATGAAGACTGTTAATTCTTACTGTGATGAGTCAACTCATGCAGATTTATATCATGTACCTAGTATATATAGAAAATATAAGTACATATTTTAAAATCGGGTAGAAAATTTGATGATATCTTAAAACATTGGTCTGAGGAAAACGATGAATTTTGTTGGCTGTATTCCATAGGACCAGCAGTGAAATCATGTGTCTAATCACTGTAGTTATTTGTCACGTATTACAGTGAGTCAGAGATTCTGACTGTCTGCCCACTGAATGCAGATGTTGCCCTCCAGCAGCAGCAATCCATTCAGCAAAAGTTCATGGCACCTCTTTGTTCGAGTGAGCTGCAGGAAAAAGCAGCTGTGCTCACCTGGCAGAGGTCAGAAGAGCAGCAGGAGCAGAAGTGCTGCCAGCTGCCCCTGGGGAGAGGTACTGTCAGGAGGCCGGGGCTGTGCATGGAATGGCCACAGTAGGAGCCATTCCTGTCACCAGCACAGCTCCTGCTGTGACAGAAAGGAAGGGATGGAGCACTGCGGATGTCAGGGGAGCATTCCTGCTCCCCGGGGAACCAGCAGCTCCCCAGCAGCCCCTCCCATGGGTGGGCAGTGCTGAGTGTTGCCGCACAGGGCTCCGCTTTAAAACATCCCACAAAACCTTCAGCAGAAGTCTCCTAAGAAAATCAGCGTCCAGAAGGAATGCACTTACACCTCTATAGCAGGAGTATTGCATGAAGGTAAATAGCCAAAGAATCTTCCAGGAGTTCATTCTGCCCAAAATTTTAGGTGTGCTCTCCTCCTCAATGGGTAGTGGTAAGAAATATTTTGGAGAATGCCAGGATACACCACTTCTAGCAAACAGGAGACCTACGGGCTGCATGGATCTGTCCCTGTCACCAGCCAGGCAATTTATCATCAAAGGGAGCGTGTGAATAGCTGGCTGTATGTCCACCCTTTATTCCTTTCTGCATTTATTAATTGAGCAAGTGCATCTGAAGTTTTTCTAGCAGTAGGAGGAAAGAAAAAACAATCCAGCAGTGATGAACAGACTATTCCTGTAGATTCTGTTCTGGTAAAATATGAAGAATGACTCATAGAAAGAAGTACTTTACCAGGTTACATCGGGTCAGCGCTGACTTTGTTGTACTTTAATCAGATCAGTCACAGTTGTGTAGGTCTGTGTTTTTAAAGCTTATTTCACTTGTTTTTATTTACTCAACATTCACTTTTCTCAGGGCATTGGAAACATGGAGTATTTCTATCAGCAATTTCAGTGTTTGCAATGCAGCTGCTACAACACAGATAATTTCTGGTGAGTGTTGAGCTGCTCACAGCAGTCAGTGGATGACCTTCCCTGTTGACAGCTGTCAATCACTTACAACTTATGCTATTGCCTTGGGATGAATCCCACTTTGTGCCAGGGGCAGGGCTGGTTCCACAGGACAAAAAATACAGTGTTCAAATAAGAAGGGCAAATAATTTGAGGGGAAATAAGTGCTACCAGCAGTAGTTCAGGGGTGGGAGAATGTGAAATGGCTGCACTTGCTCTGTGTGTGTGTTTGAGGAGCCGCAGTCACACACGCTGCACTTACGGACTCTGCGTCAGCAGCTCTTTGGCAGCAGACCCAGCTCTATCACAGTCAATTCCAGGAACCCACAACCAGTTCTACCTCTGTCTGCTCAGACACTCTTCCCAATCTGTGCCTGCCTGGAAGGCTGTGTAAGTCGTGTCTGCCAATCTGAAAATGTACTCGAGCTTTTCGCTAGGAAAGAAACTCCAAGAAAGAAGTAGAAGAAGGTGTGAGTGAATGAAGATGTGCTTGTGCAGTTACTATGCGTATGAGCTTTGGCTGAATTTGGTTTTGTTATAAGTTTGCAGCATTAGAGGTATTTTAAAAGCTCATTTAGTTCAGCAATAATTGAGAGTTTCTTCTAATCCTTGCTGAAGCCTTGATTTTTGACACAATACTTAATTGGCATGTTACTTCTCAGTGCTACCTGCAGCACACAAAAAGTTTAAATGATTAATCAAGCTGTTTGAGCAGATTTCAACAGGATTAAGAATTAACTGGAGTTCACCAAAATTTTCCAGCTGAGATGCAGACCAAGGCTTTGATTCTACTCAGGACAGCAAATTAACGTGTAACAAGACAGGTTATCTCATCTGGTCACTTCTTGTGACTTAGGCGTAAATGGTGCATGGACAGGTATTTTCATTGCAGCAGTAGCCACAGATTTCTGGCAGAAAAGTGTTTTTCGGGCTCAGTCCTTTAAATACTTCAATTACTATTTGTTCACAAACTTCTTAAAAGAAAGGAGCATCTGCAAAGCAGTAACTGGCAATACTGTGTTTATCTCATTTGTTAAAATTCCCCTTGGGCCTGGACTGATAGTCCAAGGGTACACTGGCATGGTAGGTGGGGTTCTGCCTCTCCCCAGATGCCAGTGAAGCTCAGCTCTGGATTTGAACCTTCCAGCTCAGGCCATTGCCCAGTGACACAGAACATCACTGTTTTATGCTGCCAGGTAGAGTGTACAAAAAGTCCAAGGTTTGATTTGAAGTACAGTTCTGGACAGAGAAGTAACTGTAAAAAGGCATCTTTTAGCTATCTTTTACTCATGTGACATGCTCTCTCCATGGCCCTCAGGCACTTCTGATCTTACTGATTCAGGACAAATAGTTACTACTGTTATTGCTGCAAAACCAGCAACACCTGGTGCAAAGAGAGGGATTCCCCCCTGTTATGTGTGTTATCAGCAAAAGTCTTTGCTGTTATGTAGTGCAGATTTTGACTAATTGGATGATGTACCGCAGGGGAGAGTAAAGCAGTTTGAGTTTTCCAACTGGAGAGAGATTTTTGGTCTCAAGATCAGAAAAAAAAGAAATGACTGGAGTGTATTTAAACTAAGCCAATCTGACCACAATAACTGAATAAATCTGAAGACCCTCCATGTACTTTTATCATCTTTTAAAGGCCCACTTAAGCAAGACAGGCAAACACTGTTTCCTGGCATGCTTTTATAGGCACTGTGTTGCCATTTTGCCTTGACTCATGTTTGTTGCTTATTTAATGCTGCAGTGATGACTTCCAAGTTGATAAATAAATAAAATCACAAATTACATACTCTTTGAGCTGAGCAATGGAGCATTAAGGTCATGGAAAGAGTGGAGCATGCAGTTCTAAAAGATTTTTCTGTGGGGCGTGCTGATGATTCTTTGAAACTACTTACTGGAAAAATCATAGGTTGCAAAGCAATAAATCTGGTCTTCAAGTGGGTTTTAATTTTGAAAAAGGAACAATGTAAAAATGCCACCTTTGTGCTCAACAGCCCTTTTCTTTTTAATGTTTCAGTTCAGAGATATCTTACGTTTACTTCATTGCCAAAGTTTTCTTCTGATTTCTTAACTCCAGTTACTTTTGAAGAGTCCGTGTGACTCCAAGGACCAATGGTTGGACTTTGTTTCCTATCTTGAATGGGAAACATTGTTATTCTTGCTTTTTAGCTTTTATTTCTGGGATAAGAGGTAAAAAATATTTAAGTACATTGAAGGTGCTAATGCTTCCTGGGTGGGAATTCTCAAAGAACCAAACCTGTGTAATCCTATTAGAGTGTCCCTCTGTATTTATGTGTTTAACTCCTTTAGAAGCAGTCTTGTACCATTTGAAAAGTCATTCATGTTGGAGTTTGATTAATGATATAAAAGAGAAGCAGTTGTGATAAACAGCACTTGTGGTCATTGCCCTCCTTCCCATGGAGGGACAAGTGAGGGGAAGGATCTTGGCTCAGTTACACAGAATCACTAGGTTGGAAGTGACCTTCAAGATCATCAAGTCCAAAGAATATAAAAACAACCCAGGAGGACAGTTGTCCTGAGGACAAGCTGTCTTCCCACTAAAGACTGAGGCAAAGAAGGTGTTGAGCACCTCTGCCTTCTCCTCACCTGCAGGTACTGAGTTCCCTCCTGCATCCAGTAGAGAACAAAGGTTGGTCTTACCCTTCCTTTTGCCATTAATATATTTGTAAAAACATTTTTTATTATCCTTTACAAAAGTTGCCAAATTAGGTTCAAACTGAGCTTTGCCCCCTCTAATTTTTTTTTTCCTACATGCCCTAGCAACCCCCTTAAATACTTCCTGAGAGACCTGACCCTCCTTCCAAAGATGATACATCCTCTTTTTATTCCTAAGTTCCCTCAAAACTTCATTGCCCATCCAGGCTCCACCAGTCTATTTCCCTTTCCCACCAGGCTGGGAAATAGACTTCACCAGTTTATTTCCCTTTCACTTCCCCTAATACTCCTTAGTCTTTCAACTTCCTCTCTGAGCTTGGCCACCATTTAAAGGAGATCATTCACTTGTTCACACCACAGGCAGGCTTCTTCTGCAACACCCCCAGAAACCACTGATAAGCTGAAACACTCCACACAGGAATGGGTCTGGACAGACACATCCTTTCTGGAGGGTTCTGTTTGGCTACATACACTTGTACTAACTGCAGCTTTTGATCATGCAAAAACCATTACTAACAAAAAAACCAAAACCAGCCAACCAACAAAATCACAACAAACAACAAACTGAAAACCCCACTAGCAGGAGGAAACCCTTAACCCTGCCTGCAGAACTGCTGTGCCCTGCTGCTGTTTGCCTGCTCCAGGTTGCCACACTCCCATTTTAATCACCCACCCTGTGCTTGAGTGGCCAATGAGTTCCTGCATCCTGAGCTGTGGTACTTGAGCAGAACCTGATGTGGGAATCACTGACATGTCAAAAGCATGATGTAGGACAGCATTTTTGCAGGGTTTTTCAAACAAAGCTGCATGCTGAATACATGCATCATCCCAAGACGTTCCTGAGTTCTGGAGCCTTCCCTGGAGGGCTTGGGTGGGCAGCAGGAAAGCAGCAAAATCTCCTGGAGAAATGAAATCAGTGTGTTTCTGGAGCACCCTTGGGCACCTGTTACATGTGAAATTCGGGCACCTGTTGCATTTGAAATTCTAAAAGAATTATGTATTTTTGCATTTCCCCTGGAGCTTTAATTCTTTTTTGAACTTTAAAAGAAGCAGTTTTTAAACACTTCCACGTTTTACAGAACAGCTGGAGTGATACAGAGGATACAGAAAAATAACACTCTGTCTCCCAGACTTTCATGACTAATCTGTTAGTTTGCATTTGAAATAACAATAAAAAATTACTTGAAGACTAGCTTGTTATTTCTAACTGTTAATGCAGCTTAGCATAGAAATGTACAAAACCAGAATAAGATGCCGATGCAACCTCATAATGATAGCAATATATCTCTCAGACAACAGTAGACAGGAGAGATAACAGAGATAATTTTTCTTCTTCCTTAGGTGTTATTCATTAATAAGTTCCCTTCTTATTTCTTCTAGGCACCAGTAACAGATGTGCAGTTTGGCCCTATGAGACTTCATCAAGATCAGCTTCAGGTAACACAGCAGTTCAAACTGAAGTCTTGATTTCTAAAGTATCACAGATGTTAGCTTAAAATTTACGGCTGGAATTTTTCGTATTATAGGGATCTTCACAGAGAGTTTTGCTCAAGAGATAATGTGCACATAACAGATTTTTATAACGACATTCTATCTATCCTAAAAACCCTGCCTGTTTTCTCCAACTGTCTCTCCACTCACAAAAATAGAGCTATCTATTTTTTCTGCTGT
Organism: Motacilla alba alba; assembly: GCF_015832195.1. NCBI lineage: Eukaryota > Metazoa > Chordata > Aves > Passeriformes > Motacillidae > Motacilla > Motacilla alba. Next base: position 10,935,693 of record NC_052025.1, read on the forward strand.
CAGTTACCTTGTAATCAGTCTAGTTTGTGCCTCATTTTGTATTTTACTGATAGTAAAATCTTAATCAAAATTTCATCAAACTGATACCAAGCCAACCAAACTTGCAATATCATTACAAAAGATATGAAGTGAGCTTGGCAAAATATATTTTTAATTGTTCATTACTGACTGACAATAATTAATCCTCTTTTATCCCTTTGTTAATAAATGGTTTATGTCATTTCCCCCCTTACTTTTCCTGGGATGGACATGAGGTTTAGAAATATATGGCTCCTTTGGACTTCCTTTGGAAATTCTCCCATAACCCAAGGCATACTGAACCATTAATCATCCAAGATGTTCCTCTGTCAGTAATTGCAAAACTCCTCAGTAGAGGCAATGTGGACCTAATAATTTGAAAATGTCTGTCTTAAGAACTGCATCTTCTTCTTGAGCCATTGTCACAGCAGTAATATCATCAAAAATCAGATCTTAGGACATCCTCATCCAGCTGTTCCCCAAAATCAGAATAATCCTTGAGTATTTCTGGCACCTGTATTGTTTTTAACGATTGTATCACTTTTTTCCAGTCATAGACCACTCTGAAATACTGCTGATTTATCCTGGTAATATAGCTGGCAGGTGTGAGGGAAGGAGGAGGTAGGCAACATCATTCTTGCCAGAGTCAGTCATACAACTCAGATCTCCTGACTTTCTGTGCTATTGTTGAAACCCATTCTTCCCCTCTTAAGGAGTGTTATAGATTAACTTCACTAAACACAGCCCAAACTATGACATGTTTTTTGCAAACAGTTTTGCAGGTTGCTATAAAAGGAACCTGAACTGAATATGTGCAAAATCCTTCATTCTTACAAACATATGCAGTACATGGAAAGGTTAAGATTTACTGGTAGACATTTCACCAGCCTGGTCCAAAGCGTAGCAGCACTGGAGTTCCTAAAATCACACAGAAGATAAACAGCAGTGGGATGTGATGTGAGTTACACATGCTTCATTTTGCCTCACCAAAACATATCTGAGTATGGTTTGATACAACTACTGAAAGATTGGTGTCTTGGGACAATAGACCAAATGCTGGCCTAGTCACCCATCTCTCCCAAAAGGTTGCATGTGCTGAGCCATCCCAAAATCAGCACAGATCTATAGTCTGCCATGCTGTATTCTTCCAGGCAAGAGAAGTTTTCTTCTGCAAACATTATCCTGACACAAAGCACAATTACATCAGTGAGTCTTCCTTAGCAGACTTTGTTCATCTTCTTTGCTGTATTAAATCCTACAACTGGAAATACATTTTAAAGGAATTGGGCCTTATCATACTTTTAGTCTATAGGCATTGTGTTGATTTTAAAAAGGCTTAGAGAGATTACTTACTGGCAATTACACGGCAAGTTAGGACAGAGCACATAGTGGCTCACAGGTCTGACCTCCAGTTCTGGATTTCAGCTGTGATAATCTCCTTCTGTCATATAAATCCCATGGCAGGCTTTGTCTGGAGTCACACGAGGACATACTCCATATACAGTGGTACTACTTAAGAGTTCAGTCTGGCATGAGTTCCTTTTGACCAGCCTGTCCAGAATTTGCAGAAATCCCACACAGTGGGTAGCATCCAGGACTTAGGGGAATTAGGATGAGATGGAAAGGAAAGCTGACTTTTTGTCATGCCATTGAAGCAGCATTAAATACTGATTCACATGAGATGAACTGTGGAGTTTTTTCATTGTTGTTGTTGTTGTTGTTGGGGTTTTATTTTTTGTTTCCCTTTTCTGGAATATGATCCTGGCAAGAAAAATAAACCCCAAGAAAAAGGCTGCATGTGAGACAGTTTTGGAGAAGTGGACTCACAGTTGGTTCATGTACACTGTCTGAAATACAGGCATCTTGTCTCAGCTGATTGCCTAAGCTCTCCTTGTAGATAAAGACAAGAGAGGCAGTTTCAAAACTTGTTCTTCCCCTGTGGATATGCCATGGCTCAGGCAGACTGTTTCACCCTCTTGGAACACCTCTGTATACAGACAACTATAAAAAAAAGCAGTGGTCTGTAGAAAGCAATATATAAGCCTCAAAAGTGGCTTTAAAAACCATGTTAAGAGCAGGGCAAAGTCACAGAATCTACTCTAAGTGTAAGACTTGTTTGTGATGCCCCACTGCCTGTGTCCACCTCAGGTACTTTTAGTGTTTGCTGAGGAAGACGAGCAGAGTAACGGGTTCCGCTGGGCGTGTGACAAGGCTGGATTTCGGTGCAACCTTGCCAGGACACCTCAGTCTGCACTAGAATGTTTTCTAGATAAGCACCATGACATTATCATCATTGACCATAGACATTCCAGATACTTTGATGCAGAAGCATTATGCAGGTAAGCACCGTTGCAGTGTAATTAATGCTTAACCATAAAGTTAACACAGCATCCAAGTTTTTTTGCTTTTATATGATGTTTTTATAAACTCTATAGAGCATTGATTTTTTTTTTGTTCTGTTTTGGGCAGGTGTGCACAGGCAGCATCAGATACTGTTACTTCAGTGCTTTACATCTGATAGCAGCAGCATTTTTGGTTGTGTCCTAGGGTCTCTGAAGCTCCATCTGGTTTGGAGCCACAGTGTACAATTTTGTTGCCAAAGTGAACTGTTGGGTATTTTTTTTTGTTTCCTTTTGTTGTGTGGGTTTTTTTTTTCAAATACCTGGTTTAACTGTAAAGATAGCATGTGCCACCAAGCATCTTTATTAATTCGTTCACTTCATTAATGTTCTAATTTTTTTGCAATGTCACTTCCTGTTGAATAACTGCCAATGCTAACCAGCAATGTTTGGTGTGCACGTTTCTATATCTACAACATTTGAAAATAGGTTATGAAGAGCACAATTGCAAGCAGATTCCAAAAATAATTTTAGAAACTTCTGTATAGTTTAAAAAAGGGAGGACAGGGTTTGCCTTTGTGAGTGTCTCCACAGAGCCTGGACAGGCAGTGGTGCCTTGCTCCAGAGCCTTCGCAGAGAAATCCCCTTGGGAACGTGTCTAGACTGAACAAGGCTGTGGGGTGGGGTGCCAGGGTCAGGGTGTGTGCCCTGGGGGACTGCTGGGGCAAAGGCTCTTGCTGAACTGAGGCAAGTAGATAAGATCTTGGTCAGGCCAAGGCTAGATAGCAGTGCTGTTCCCCATGTTCCATTTTTACCAATCTGTCCCATAATTCAGTAAAATGCACCTTAAATGAGCGAGGCCAAGCCCTTCAAACAAGTCCATTATATGCTGTTTCAGACAGGATATTTTTTGCTATTCCCCCATTGAGAGTACTTGAGTTGTAGATTAATCTATGTTCATGGAGTCTCAGATACCATTTATTCTCCTTTCTTAGCAGCAGGCTCTGGATTTGACTTTTGTTGTTAAATGATTTAAAAGAGATTTTAAGAAAAGTGCTGTCTGAAGGTTCTGTAAAGTTTTCTGAAATGTGAACTTTAAAAGAATTTAAATGGTTTGCTTTTTATTTAAAGGTCTATCAGAACAACGAAAGCCTCAGAAAATACGGTCATTATTTGTGTAGTACAAAGGTAAATACTCATATCTTTCCTTTCCCCTGTAATCAAAACTGTCCGTCTTAGCATTGTAAAAGTAAACACTACATTAAAAAATCTGAATTAGAACTTCCCGTTGTGCTAATAATAATGTGCTGTACCAGAGTTTTTACTATACTTGACCATAGGATTGGGACAGAAATTGTTTTTTTTAATCTCACTTTGAGTGAATCTCACTTTGAGTTTTGTTTTGGGTTCCTCCTCGCCCTCCTCCCCTATCACTGCAGGCTTTCAGAGCATGCTTCAAACAACTTCTGCAACATCCTGTACAGAAATGTCTTGCAGATCTGTGTTTTGAACCTTTCTTAATCTGCTTTCAATATGATTAATCTCAGCGAAAACCAGAGGTCTGCTGAGTATGAAAAGCAATGTAGAACAATTTGATCAGTACAAAGTATCATCTGACCACAGCAGTTTTAAAAGCAAAAGAGATTATGACATCTCAGTAAAGTACTGCATATGCTATTTCCTTCCCCCTCCTTTGAAAATATTACTTAAAAATAATGTAAAAATTAAAAAAAAAATTAAAAAAAATCTGTGTATTTAATGAAATTAAATAAGTGGAAGATAATTTCCTCCAAGTATAATTTGGGAATGGCCATTTCTCAAAATACATTAATTCTGACAAGCAATTCTGAGGTATTTAAATTTACCATGAAAAATACACTACCCTCTCTACCAAAAAAAGACCCTAATTAAACATTTCAGGATCCAAAACTTCCTGCATAAATCAAAGCTATTGTGCCATCTGCTAAACATGACCAGCTTCAATCTGCTTATTGACAGGCACTTCCCATAATGGCCTTTCTTCCTGATTCCAGCCATACATTCACATATGTTGAAGGGTCTTTTAACAGTAGAGCCAGATTATTCAGATACTTCATTTGGGAATGCGTCCCAAATGTGAATTACTAGAAGGTAGTGGGTAGGCAACACTAGAAAATCCATCGTCATTCAGGCACCTTGAGTTGCCCATCTAAGATTTGGTATATTCAGATAACAAGTAATTTCTTAAAACTTTGGCTGTGCAGACTTTCAGGTGCATTTCTGACTAATGCCAGCATAAACAACAAAGATCCAGTACAGAAAAGTCCAATTATCTAACTCAGTAATTGGTTTCCTTGAAGCATTAGAGTTTTTTTGATGTAAGCAGCTCATTACATGCATGAAGGAAAATAACATTTTGGCTTTGCAATGCCAAAGATGAAAGTTTATAAAAATCCAAAAAAAAATTAAATTTATTCCTATATCCTGTAAGGATCTAGCAGTATTAGCCTCAATGTGACATCTGGGGTACAAGTAGATGAATGGATTGTGAAATTTGGTCTGAGTTAATTACAAAATCTCTGATTTATCCTCCTTGTTTCAAAGGCACACTGATCGTGAGGAGTCATCCATATTGCCCCTGATCTCTGCTGGCTTCACAAGGGTATGTGCTATACTCGGCTGCCTTGCTCTGACATTTCAAAATTGTCATGCAAGAAGCTCTCCAGAAGTTTGGCTGTCAGTCACCATTTGTGTCAGTGATCCAACCTGTAGATCTTTTTCATGCTGCTCATTCTTCTGTGTCCCATTTCTGAAGGTTGACATGACACTCTTGGGGATAGAAGTGGGGCTGAGACTTCTCTACTTCAGACATTTATTTCAGATTAAATACGTGATCCTTTCCTTGAAAAGTTGACATTGACAAATTGATTAGTGGCAGAGTCGGAGAGCAGCTTGCAGTGAACAACAGAATGTGCTGTGGGAAATTTCTTCTGTCAAATGCCAATTCCCATTGTAAACAGGCTTCACACACCGTCAAGTGCTATTAGCTATTGTTTGGAGGCCCCTGAGAAGTATTGCATTGAATCTGTTCCTTGGCAACTGTTCCAGCTGAGCAGAAAAGGTGCTAATTAGTGCATCAGTAAAGTGGGTACCTTATTGCCTTCAGCTGACACTAGAACAAGGTTGGGCCTGATTTATAGCGCGATTCCAAATATTTGGTTGCGTGCTCCCCAGATTTTTGCTGTTCCATCACATTCCATTTGCACCCATTTCTAGTATGGTCCTGATCCAGGAAATGCTGCAGCCTGAAGATAATGGCATTTATATGAAAAGAGTCATTCCAGAGGGCACATAAGTAATTCAGCACAGGTTCTGAATTATTTATGGATCAGAGCCTTGGAGATGGGGCTAATGGCAGAGCATAGAAAATTTTGTTTAGCAGCTTAGATTGTGGTGGCTTACCTGTGATAATCAGTTGTCCTGCCCAAAATATCCATGTCTGTGGGAGTTTAGTGTGAACAAAGATTCATTCAGGCTCATACCTAGTAAATATGAAATGGTTTTTAAAAAGTGAAAGATACTGAGATTGTTGCTATAAAAACCCCAAGGTCAATAAAGGTATATTTCACAGGAAATTTTATTTTCATCTATACAGAAAATTTGGGATATTAGCAATTGGAAACTCATAGTAATTTCAAATTTTAACTACTTGAGACATAACAGTTTTTCACTGTTATTTTAAGAAAGCTAAAAGTAGATTTAAAAAAAAATACATTGATCCTGCTGACAATTACAGAGAATAAACAGGTTGGTTAGACCTCATTGTCATGAGGATCTGTTACCTTTTCAGAATGCAGTAACTTGAAAAGTTTTGCTCGTACCAAAAAATAACCTTCTCTCATTGCTTGTGTCCCAGCAATGAGACATTTTGTCCCAGCAATGTTCATTTTTGGCATATCTACTCCTTTTCTGGTTCTTTAGCAAGCAAAAGAGGTTTAAATCCTTGCAGACAGGAATATCTATTAATGAAATATTTCTAACCTTTTATTCACAGAGATATGTAGAAAATTCTAGTAGAATGGCCTGCTACAATGAATTGATTCAGCTGGAATTTGGACAGGTGCAGGCACAATTCAAGTTAAGGTAATTTTACCAAAAATATTATCAACAAAGAATTTTCAATTTAGCCAGATCTTTAATAGACTATTTCTTTTAATCTGCAGTAGTTAATTATAGAATGTCAGTTACCTGAAGAAAATACATTAATTGTTAGACTACAACATTGTTCAGTATGGACCTGTAATACTTTATTATCATATGTAAGAATTAAGTGGATAAAATTTTTTGGATGCCTTTTTCTTTTTTCTCCAGGGCATGTAATTCATTATTTACAGCGTTAGAGAAAAGTCAAGAAGCCATTGAGATCACAAGTGAAGACCATGTAATACAGGTTTGTTCCAGTCATCAGTATAGAAAATTCCTCTGTGTTTTATTTCTTCTATGATTACACTTACTCTTTCTTACAGCACAAGAATCTAATCTGACTTAATGGTTCTAAAAGATTGAAGGCAGTTTAGCTGTAGAGTAGCATTTTCTCCATTTAAAGTGTCTAGCATAAATCAAATAAATTCTAAGGAAGATTGTTGTTTCTGTTTTTTGTATTGGTTTCTTATCTCTATTATCCATTCCTTCTCTGTATCAAGAATGAATGCAGCCACTGCCTTATATGCATTCTTTTCCAAAAATATTTTACGTTAATTTGCTGCTCTTTATAATCTAATGGATGTTCTGTTCAAATAATTGTAATTTTTTTTCCTAAAATCTGATACTGTTTGATGTATCAGAATTTTTGGGCCAACTGTTTTTGAATGTAATCCTCTCTTAAAAATTTCTTTAAACAGGGAAAAGAAATTGTACTTAGTTTTGCAATTCTGAAAACCATAATCTTTTTAAAGGAGTTTGTTCCATCCCTAGCTATGAAGCAGTGACAAGTGATTTTATTATCAATAAAGAGCTTGAGTCTAAGCCTCTGGGAATTATACCATGCATACAAATTGTACTTTCTTGAGCCAAATTTTGACAATGGCAACTTCATTGAAGGTTGTGCCTTCTTCATCCCTTTTACAAAAATAACAGAATACATCCTGAAGCTGTTTTGAATACACTTTTTTGCAGACCAAACTTTGTCCCTCTGCTGACAGCCCCAGAGTATGAGAGAAGTGACACTTGCAGGAGTCCTGGAGCTCCAGCAGGCACAGGGAGGGGGAGGAAGGGTTCCTTTGGGAAGGAGCTTTTAGAGGAGAACCATTAGAAGTAGAGTGGCACCTTTTCCTTTCTCTCACATGAAAACATTGTAAGTTGTAAAGGCTTTCAGATGCTGCTTTGCCAGGACTGTGCTTGTAACTCAGCAGTGAGGGGCCATGAAGGGATGGGCTGTTGGTACCAGTGTTCAGCAAGGGCAAGGGCCAAAACCTGCAGTGAAATGCAACATTCACTTCAGGGAGAAGCCTGCTGTATTAAATCCCATGGCTTCCACTCTGCTTGCCTGGGCATGGCCTGGACGGGGGGATAGGAATGGTTGGCCCTTACACAGAATAAGATGATGAATTTGCCAATAGATATGGATAATATTCCTATGGTATTCCAACATCCAGTTGGTGATTTTTAGGAACACTGAGGTAGGTTTGAGGTTTATTGGTTTGGGAACTGACAGAGCCAGTTTTTCAGGAATTTATGTTGTCTGTCTCAACTGTGGATATGTGATACTCAGCTGTTTGTATAATTTCCCTTTCTGCTGACATGCACACACTGTGCACAACTATTCTAGCGTGGAAATTCCTGGTTTGCTTCACAAAGAAAAAAATGTGAGCATCTCTCTCAGGGAATAGTACATGCAGACATTTATTTCAGACTGGGAAAGAGATCTCCTGGTTAAGCAAGCAAAACAAGGGATTCTCTTGTGTTTTAAGTATACTGTTGAATGGGTATTTGTTTGTTTTTTTTTATCTCACAGTACGTCAATCCTGCTTTTGAAACAATGATGGGCTATCAAATAGGTGAACTAATAGAAAAGGAATTAACAGAAGTGCCTATAAATGAAAAAAAATCTGATTTCCTAGATACTATTAATTCCTGCATAAAGATAGGAAAGGTGAGTAATGGCATTGTATCACTTTTATTTGCTACCTGTAAAAGTTATTGTAGTCCAGCAGTGAAACACAATGTGACTTGCAGCTTCACAGACACATAGCATTTGCAACTTAAAACAAGAACAGGAGGTAAACAATGCTTCATTTTTAAGGGCTGGCTTCTTTCTCTTTTCTTGCTTGGTAGAGATACTTGTTTTACAAAAATAAGTGACTTGCTGTGTTTCTTTATAATTTATGCTGTTCATAGCAAATGGTGTGGGAGTACCGAAGAAAAATGAGATGGATGCACATGTTATCTGGTGCTATGTAAATGAGAAAAGTACCATATTGAAGAATATCACCATGAAATGTGGAGGCTGATTTGCAAGTTCAGAATGTAAAAAAACCAAGGAGACATTTGCAATATCACTTGAAAGTGATAGGCAGTGTCAGCTGCCAGCTGCCAGTCTGTTTAATTCCCTAATGGCATGGGAGCTGTCTAATGGATTTCCATTAGAAAGGTTCATTGCTCAGAGATGAACTGGTTTCTGATGTCATTGAACGTGACACAGTGCCTTGTAGGGAGCAGATCATGGAGGTTGCACAGAGAGGTTTGGGAAGGGCTGTGTTGGAGGATGCTCCATGGCCCAGGGTCACGGGCACTGTCCGTGGGAAGCAGCACGGCATTGGCACGGAGCAGGGGGATGCCAAAGGGAATCAGGGCACTCTGGATCTAAAAGCACAAATGCAGAATTGTGGCGAGTCATGCTCTGGAGGTCAGGGTGCTGACGCAGCACTCAGTGGCAAAAGCTGGGTGCAGATTCCACGTGCATTTCAAGGAGATTGTGTCACTCATTTCCACGTGTGCTGGCCTGTTGGAAGAGATCCCAGCAGCAGACAGTAGTGTGGATTATGGTGCTTCACACTTCTGCTGCCTGACTGAAGTTATTTCAGTAAATGTGTGCAATACAAAACTGATGTTAGAAGAGAGTATTTATTAAGTTATAATTCATAACATTAGATGTGTCAGGCTTTAAATCCACACCATCAATTCTCAAGATATAAAGTGATAAAATGTTTTAATATTTTAGTGAGCTGATAAAAATTTCATTACTAATGGAAATATATTTTACTCAATGAATGATAGAAATCTAAATCTAATTCATCTCCTTCCTTGTACTAATTTTACTCCTGACTGCATGGCTTTAACAGTGAAGGCTAATGAAATACTGCCTACTTAAACCTGTCTGTCTGGAACAGCTTAAGCTGGTTTAGGTGAATATATTCTGTTTGCAGGTGTTCTGTGTTTCCCTCTGAAACATTGTATAATATGTAATCTATGCAACTTTGAATTTATATGTTAATATAAAAATGAATTGCCAATTAAATTATTACAGGAATCATTTGCAAGTAGAGGTTAACTGTGAGGAACAAACTTTGAAATACTTGAAGTTTTGAAATCGTTTGTGTCAAGATATTACAGCATTTTCAGAGGTGCCTGAGTTACCTGGATCATTCTGACATGGTCCGTGTGTAGTTTTCACTACACACTTGTGATTTTTTCATATCCTAAATTTAGAAGACTGCTTCTCACTACAATAGGCCATATTTTGGCTACAGCAAAGTAGGTTAGTGTAGGTTAGAGCATATCAAAAAAAGGAAACTCTGCTGCTGTGATAATCTCCTGTCAACAGGTTTGACTTTTGTTTTGAACAAATATGGTACTATACTAACAGAGTAATAAAAACAATAAGAAAGTAAGTATTTCTGATCTTTGGAAAAATCTAAGCTGCATGAAATTTATCTCGTCTTTAAAATGGAATTTAGGAAGATGGACTCTTGCAGCATTTCACCTCCTGTGCTGACAAGCATAGTGCTGTGAGCAAGTTCAGTATAATAAAACAGAAGTTCATAGGTGTTATACTTTTTAAATTAAAAATTGCAAGGTACATAGGGATTCTTAGGTCAGGATGTTGTTTCTCTTAGCAAAAACCATATCTCTGGAAGTTAATTTTTTGTTACTACAGCTGTCTGTAATTTGCCAGAAGCCAATGCTCTTGAAATGTTCATCCATCCATACTTGAGGAGTTGAGTTGTGCTTTTCTTCATTCTTCGGTTTCATGATTCAAATTGCATCCATTAAGATAAAATGTGCAGTTCTGACTAGAATACTTGGTGCCTCTGATCTCTTCATTCTGCTTTAGTTTTGCTTTCTCTGCAGTGAGATGAACACCTACTGATAAAGCAGACAAGCCATGCAATTCCTCTCACCCTTTGGGAGCTGTTTGCAAGGTCTTTGCAGAGGGGGTGGGAGAGCAATCACACTCGGTCATAAAGGTCTGTGGCAGCGCCTTCCTAGCTCAGCCTTCAGTTCTGTGAGATTGTGTTCATGGTGTTTATTTTGGTTTGCTTTGTGTTCTGCAAGCAGTTTGCTGAACTTTGCTGTCTAGTGCGAGAAGCCCCAGTCTAAAAGGAAGGCTGAGCTGGGGGGTTCCTTGCTGTGCCTGTGAGAGGTCTCAGTGGATAGATGTGTGCCTTGGCCTTCCTCATGGAGTTTGGAACCTGAGCCCTGATGCACTCTGAGGAGCGGCACTGTGGGGTTTGCTGGGTGTGCTGTTTGCTCTGGTCTGCTCCCCGCACCCTCTGCAGCAGGAGCAGCTCACGGAGCTTGTGTGGCTCCAGTGCAGACATAACCATGGGCTTGACTGACAGCACGTCTTGGGAATAGCTCTTCTCTGCTGGACTGCTGACAGAGGCTCTGGGAGAGAGCATATGGTGTTCTTAAAATATGTTTAAGTGACATCCCTGGGAGAACTTCACCTACCATCAGGAGTTTGGCTTGGACCTCCTGCTTCTCAGAATTGCGCTGACCTTTTCCCTCACACATTTCCTGCCACGGTTTCACAGGTTTTAGAAATTCACAAGTTAAAAAATCGATCTGTTGACTAAAAAGAACACATTAGTGAATTACCTGCCTTGAAAAGGATACGCTTTCAACGAGGGAATTATCCAGTCTGTAGTTTATGACTTCACCCCTTTGTGCACATCCTGGGTTTATTACCTGGGTTAGAGATCAATTACTCATCTCTACCTCATCCTGGTTGTCAGGAAACTATTGATGTGCATACTTTTAATTATGAGAGCATTGAATTTTGTGGTGCTTGCTTTATCTTAATTTGTATTCCTCAAGCAGCTCACGGAAGACATTATGCTCACTACACAGTTTGTTATTCACAATTCTCTTCTCTGACAGATCCTCAGAAAAGCCTTTCATATTTTTTTTTCTGTACAGCCTGTCACTATGCAGTTCTCTGTGGGCTGGAGTCTTTATTTGCTGGCTCCATCCACATAAATGTAAAACTATTCTCTCTGTACCTGTTTTCTGGCCAGCTTGACTGTGAAATCTGTCAGTCTCACATAAATAAATACATATTGTGTGCCTCATGAGGGTGTTTTCACATACATAAGATCTGATCTACAGTTCGTTGAGCTCAACTAAAATACAGCAATTGGCCTGAGCAGTTTGTGTTAAGTGAACATCGAAGATGGATTTAATTATTCATTAATCACTTGGTATTTCGTAAATGCCCAGTTCAAAATATGCATCTGTTAAAAAAGACCACCAACAGCTATTCTAGGGATAGAAACAAATGGGCAGTCCTAAAACCAGAGTGCTTTTAGAGGGGAGGCAGAATCCAGGAGCTATTCTACTGAACTCTCTTCTGCTTTAAAAGAAACAGAACAAATCTCTGCTGCATTTGGTAGTAAACTGACAGTATGGAAAGTAAATGTGCTGGGATACCAAAGCACTTTTAGTCCCAGATACAGTCAATGTTACCCAGTGGTGAGACATCCCAGCCATGCAGGAGAGATGGTGTATCCAGCAGGGAAGGTGATGAGGGTGGTGTAACAGCTTTGCAGGGACCTTCCTGTCCTGGGTCCCTGGGGAGCCCACACCTGCAGCCCCAGGGGGACTGCTCCAGGCAGAGGCTGCTCTGAGCTTCTGCTCTCACGGAGCTCTTTGCCAGCTCTCCCCAAAATGATCTGCAGCCCCATTGAGGTAGGATGGGGAAGAGAATTCAGCTGATTCCCACAGCTCCTGAGTCCAGCTGCTGCCATCAGAGCATTCCCAGGCTGCTCCTCTGGAAGTTGTCCATGGATTGGCAGCAGCACAGTGACCTACGGGTTACTTAAAGGGGAGAAATCTGAGGGTTTGAGCACAGTTTAACCAGTCCTGTCTGGTTTTTGTATTGTGAGGCAGCTTTCAGTGAAAGAAGGTGTGGAGTTACAGCTTCTCTTCATGTTTTATCTGAACTTCCTTCCACTTGAATTATTTTTTCAGGAATGGCAAGGAATGTACTATGCGAAAAAGAAAAATGGAGATTGCATACAACAAAATGTGAAGATACTACCTGTCATTGGACAGGGAGGGTAAGTGTGAAAGCTGAAGTCGTGATTTGTGTCTGAATGAAGGCTCAGTTTAGAGTTCAGCTGCCCCCAGCAGATATTGGATTATCCTGCTGCTGAGTATAATGGAAGCTTATGCAAGGAAGGGTGCCTGAGACCTCTGCACTTAATTCCTTGGGGCAAAATCAACTTTGTATGTTGTGTGCAGGGAAAGTGATATTCTGATTCTCCCCCAAAAGGAGCCAAAGATGCAGATGTGCTCACTTGTGACTCTGACTCTTCTAATTCTCCCTGAAGTGCAAGTGCACCCTCTGGTCTTTCTGTGCTTTGTGTTGGTGTCACCAGGACCTACATCCTGTTTCACTGAGCACCTGTACTGTGTTCTTCCATGCTCACTCTTCTTTCATGGCTCTTGCCAAGGGTTTTTATGGTATGAGGTCGCTGTGTGCTTTGATAATGGGCAAGATTCAAGCATGTCTAGATTTTTATGCAACTTCCATTTGATCCCCAAAACGAGCCTTTGGAGCACCCAAGTGTCAGCACTGAATTAGAGCTGAGGTTTGGATGGGAATTAACACGCTGTTTTTTGCCTGCAGAAAGATTAGACACTATGTGTCAATTAGTAGACTGTGCAATGACAACAATAAGGTAAGTGAAAATAGTGCTATGCTCACTTTAGTTTGAGCCCTAAGTATAACAAAATAATGGCAGAGTTCTGACTAACTGGATTTTTCATACTGAATTGTAGGTGGAGAAGACATGTGAATGTATTCAGGCTGAATCTCAGACAGGTAGGACATGTCTCTTCTTCCCCAAGAACTGGAGAACATACCTGGGCAGAGAATAAAGGCCACTGTTAGTGATTTGACTGAAAACAGTTTCACAGAACAGTCCTGTTTACCTAGTGATAAGCTGGGAATCCAACTCAAAAGGCAGGAAAGTAAATACAAGCCCCCTCTACCTGCCTCATTTACTTTAGAGGTGACATAAAGCAGCCCACCTTTGAAAACGCTGTCACAGGCCCCAAGTTGGTGTCATGGTATTGCTGGGTTCAGTGCCACAATTCAGCTGTATCAGATCCCTGTGACAGAATTAGAAATGAGAAGGATGCTGTTATGTCATCCTGTCACTGTGGCTGCTCTGTAGCACATGGCACCAGTGTCTGCATTGCTTTGAGCTGCTTTGTGGGGAGCTTGCATGTGGGTGGAAACGAGGATGACCAATACTGTAATTCACCCTTATCCCATCTATCCGCACTTCAGTTAGGACATCCTTGGCATCCCTGCTGTTGTTAACTGTAGTTTTAGCACAGGCTGAATCTTGGAGTCCCTAAGGAACCTGGGGTACTCTGCCCCCCTGCTGACATGTGCTCTTCTGTGGCCCGCCAGTGCTGGTGGCAGTGGTTACTTGTGTGAGCTCAGGTGTGCTGCACAAGTTGTGTTCACAACTGCAGTTGTGTCACAGTGGCAAGGGAGGAGCTTTTCTCTCCACAGCTTGCTTCTGCACAGACATTTAGGCATGTTCTGCCTGAGAACTTGACTGGGTTCAGGACAGTGTGATAGGGCAAGCGCTTTAAAAGGCACTTTGATCAGCTCTCATCTGCTGAAGCTTTGAGGTCAACGTCACTCAGCTGCTGCCAGGCTTTTCTGAGATTCAGTTCCTTTAACATACATCTTAGGCAAAACTTTGTGTCATTATGCAATATCATTTTCTTCACAGATACTCAGACTTGCAGACACAAAGACATGAGGAAAGGATCCCTGGATGTCAGATCCACAACATCTCGTGGGAGTGATGGTATGTGAAACAGCTCATCCTGTTGGGTCTGGCTGAGTTGGAGTTGTCATGCAAACCCAATGCACAAATTATTACATTTCTTACCTCTTCCCTGGATAGAGATATGAAGATATTTTTTTCTTAATTTTGTTTTCTTTTGCTGTGTTATATTTTGCTCTGTTAGATCACCCCAAACTTGATAGATGAGTCACATACTCAAAACTGTTGCTGACACTTACATGCTTTTGTTAAATCATCCCTCATCACAGTCTAGGCAGCATACATTAGTGGAGCATGTCTGTGGCAGTGAGAATACAGTCATGTTCCAGTACAGCAAAAATAGCATTGACTCTTCTTAAGAGCTGCTCAGCACAATAAGTAACAGAGATGTCTGCATTTTATAGGTAGCACAATGTCCAGAAAAATCTCATCTTGACCTTTTCTTTGCAGAACCAAAATTGCTAACCAATATAAAACATTTGTTTTTGAATTTCCAATGTAATAGGCCAAAACCTCTGCTGTTTTTATTTGGCATAGGTACCCACTTTAAAAGAGCTTCAGTGATTTACCTCAGCTTGGAAGCTGACTCATTATGACTTGTCATACTGCATCAGGCAGCAAGAGTAGATACATCCTGTAATAATCTAAATTCAGTGGTTACCTACCTGTGCCTGCCAGTTTATACACACATATCTGTCTAGTCTTTCAACTGAGTTTGTAACTGAATATTTAAAATACTAAAGCAAAGCCATGATTTTGCCAGGCTGTTACAGCCACTTATCTCTAATCAGGGACATCAGTGGTTCAGCCAGCATCTCTTTGCAGTTGTGCATTCTGCAGTAGATTGCCTCTGAAGGGCACAGCAGGGTAAGCAGTGCAGAAAAGGCCTCAGGAGTTCCTGGCTGATCCTCCCATGTGCCTTGTCTCTGCAGTCAGGTACAAATTCTGCTCTGTTTTGCACACAGGCAGCTCCCAGCGGCGCCGCTCCTCCATGGCCAGGGTCCATTCCATGACAATCGAGGCTCCCATCACCAAGGTAATGTCACAGCTGTGCTGTGCAGCAGCACTGGGCCATGAGGCTCCAGGGTAGTGCCAGCCTCTGGTGCAGCTCCTTCCCTGATCCACCCCTCCACTGATGTAGCTTCAAAAAGGCAGATACTCTGAACCAGGATCTCCCAATCCTTCTTGGCAGAGTGTCATCCACGATCCTTTTTAAGAAGGAGGGACTGGAGTTCCTCCTTCTTACTTATGCATTGTCAACTGCTTTCTGAAACCATTCAAAGATTTGTCAAAAACCAGCTCTTAAACAAATTGTGAGAGACATGTGGGAGGAAGTTACATTAAATCCATTCAGAGACATTTTGAGGCTGTGCCTTGGAGGGGAAAGTCATTAATAGGATTGCTGTCCTTAAGGCCACTATCTTACTCCCAGAGTCAGGCGTTACTGAAACTCCCAGGCGTTTCAGTAACATCCCTTTCATTTTGATTTTCCCCCACATGAATTAAAGTTATTTTGTTATTTTCCTGAGTTTTCCGTAGTTAATGAGTGTCTCTGTTTTTTAAAAATAACTTCTAAGTTCACAATATGTCTGATGCTACATTAGGTAATAAACATCATCAATGCTGCTCAAGAGAGCAGTCCCATGCCAGTTGCAGAAGCTTTAGACCGGGCTTTGGAGATTTTGAGAACCACTGAATTGTACTCTCCACAACTGGGGACAAAAGATGAGGATCCACATACAAGTGACCTCGTTGGAGGGTTAATGACAGTAAGTACTTACTGCCACAAACAGCTCTTGATTAATGTTCACTGCCTGATTTTCCCAGTTACTTTATCATCTGCCATGTGCTCTGCCTCTACAATGCCAACTTTTTAGGAAAAAAGTCCATGTCTTTTCATGGACTTTCTCCCCCTACTTGAATGATGTAGTTCTGAAAATGGGAAGAAAATTGACCAGCCCCTTTAAAACATTAGTTTAGCTAAAAATGGAAAGTATAAACCAGGTCTATTTTTTTTTCAATGTGATTCGTTTGAGTAAGGTATAGATGGGGAGAAAGAAAGAAAGAGAACCAGATTTTTTTTTTTTAAATTTATTAATGAAGATTAGAATGACATGGTTTTGGGGGGCTTTTCAGTCTTAAGAAAAGAATGTTTTAAAAAGAATACAAAATACATATTTTTGTTGCTGTTTCTTGGATTATATTTGTACCTGTAGCATAGTGCCCAAAGTTGGACAAAGGGCACATAGTGAAGCAAGAACTGAACCCAAACCTCCAGAGCCTGGAGTCTGACCCTCCTGATGGTAACGAGATGAGTTTAGATGAATGTTACCTGTGCCCTAAGGATATGTGCTCTCATCAGTCTGTAGGTTGCATATGAAAGGCTACATCAGGACAAAAATTTACAGTGTGTTGGATGCAAAAAGGCTCACAAAATGTCAGCTTTTCAGAGATGTCTCTGGGCTATTATAATTTCATGTTGGAACTATCAGGACACTTTTGCAGTATCTGTCAGACTCTTCAATACTTTGTGTGTATTTTTAAATTTAAAAATACCACAGCAAATATCTAATCAGGAGAAAGATGTGGGAGATTCCAAGAATTCCAGGAGAAGACCTGAATGATTCATATTGGGTTGTATTTACTAACTGAGTAGACAAAATTTATTGTTACCTTAACTACATAAATACAGGAAGAATATTGATACATATAATCATTAGTCTTGAAGTTAATCTTTTCTCCTGCTGAATACATAAGAGTCCAAAAACTCAACTGTTTTCTCTTTTTTGTGGATTGTTGATTCTTACATGCATTTGTATTCTGATTGTATTTGGTCCACGAATATGAATATAACAATATTGCAAAATATAAAATCTTTACTAAAAATAAACACAAGGCTTTTTTATGGAGCAATAAGAAAAGCTGAGAAAATTAATTTCAGAGCATATGGCATGGTATGAGTTATAAAGTTATTGGAGAGAAACATTTTTCCATCAAAGGATCTGCTGAAAACAGAATTATATTGTTCCATTTGCGTTCAGAAGTTACATCTGAGAAGGAAACAAGTAATATATTATTGGATTTGAACTCTCAAGCAGGAAGGGCATTTGGAGTTCAAAGATAGATTTACCAGATACAATTACACCTGCTATTTCAACTCTTAAAAACTAATCTTTGATTCTAAATGATAGGCAGCATCTGGTGACCTAAATATTTGTGTCGTAGCAGGTCTATTGAACAGCCACTGTTGTACTCCCTTTCCTTTTAAATCACAAAACTCCAGACTCATTTACTTACAAATGTGAAAATAAGAATTAGAGATAACAGCTCTTTTAAGAGCAGATATTCCATGTTCAAATACAGGATCCACATTTACTTCAGCTCTAATTGGTGTGAATAATATTTTAATAAGGTGCATCCAGCAGTATTTTTTTAAAACACTGTTTTTTTACATCATGGGCTAAACTTGAGTTAACAGCTGTAACCTCAAAAGAGCAAGCAGGATTTGGGCCACAACATTTAGAATTATAGAACGAAAAGTAAATATTAAATACATAATTCTGTTAGTTTTAATCCATCATCTCAGTGTTCACATCTAAGCATCATGCCAGAATTAGGCCTAGGAGGCACTGAACTGAAGAATAAACAAGTACACATTCTGTGTGCTAGAAAGGAAGCCTCAGAGTAATTTGTTCCTGAGATTCTCATGAGATTCTTATGCTGCTGAGGTGACTGGATCTGGCAATACCAGGGCAGGGGAGCAGGGGAATGTCTCCATCCACTCCCTTCCACCGCCCACCTTTGCTTGTTGCTGGAAGTGTGTGGGCACGCCGTGTCTGCTTTGAGGCACAGACCCACAGCTGGTGTGCATGTTGGCCAGGCAAAGACAGATGTGAGGCTGCAATTCTAAACCTCCATCTGCACCTGAGAAACCTGAGTTTTTACCTACCTGAGTCCATATTGTATCCCCCAGCCTGCAGTTCCTCGTCTGTTACGGGCTCTGTGTAAACCAGGCGAATCTGAACAGTACAAACAGATAAGGAGAGGCAGCTCTGATGACTGTGACAGGCTGCAGTCAGGCTTCTCTGAAGTTGTGCTACTACTTGGTGTCATCATCTCCTAGACCTGTTGTGCAATACCCTCGATTTAACTTTCAACTTTCATTTAACAGGATGGTTTACGAAGATTATCAGGGAACGAATACATATTGTCAGCAAAACGTAAGTTTTAATTTGGCAGCTAATTTAATTTAAGATACTAAAACATGTTCAGAAATTTAAGAAACAGGGGAAATGTGATTAGATGTCCTTTTTAATGAGCTTTTTTTTGTTTGGGGGTTTTTTATCGGTAAGCATTTTTCTGCAGCATTACTGAGCTGGGTGTTACTGCAGAAGAGAAAGCATGGTCATTCAGTAAAATTGTATCTCACTATTAAATATACTACTTAATATACTGTAATAAATATATATAGTAATAACTGTATTCCTCCAAAGAAACTCATCAGGTTGCTGGCAGTCTGAGCTCTCCAATCTCCCTCAATGACATACCCCCACGGATAACACAGGCAATGGAAAATGAGGAACAGTGGGATTTTGATATCTTTGAACTTGAGGCTGCCACCCATAAAAGGTCAGTAAATGCAAGAGCTCATAAACTGAAGTTGCTGAAAATTGACTTAAATGTCATCCTCTAATCAGATCCTTAAGTTCTCTACCTGTGCTTTTACAAGTGAATTAATTTTATTTTCAATGTCAGATGTTTGAAATTTTCTCATTGTCATTTCTAGTTGTGTATGCATCTTAAATAGCTTCTGTTTCATCATGCACTATTCCCTGCAAATTCCCAGTGGATATAAGTGAAGATTATAGATCTTTGGTATGGTATAATGACAATACAGCACAATTTTAAAGCCTTCCTTTATTCAATCATAGAAAAGTTATACAAATCAAATTATTTTCTTGTGGGGATTCAAATTCCTATTATGGCAAACTACACACAGAGTCAACATGCTGGTCTTGAAACAGACAAGGTTTTATTTTCTTTACATTTGATTGGGAAGGTTTTATTCCTGAACAGTTCAAATACAGCTCTTCAGCAGAATTCCCATTACCTTTCTCTGGGTTTAGAGGAAGGTCTTTATTCTTGGCAGGTGACATTTTATGTGTAAGCCTAACTGAAGAACATTTACTGATAAAAAGCAGGACATACCAATTTCCATCACAGAAGTTTTCAAAAGCAGATCAGCAGCTTTGATAGACTGTACTTCATTAGTAGCAAAGGCCCCCCCTAAGACTGTAAGTTATGCTTTCTGTTTAAATCCTTAGTTTTATTTTCTCATGCTTATCAAAAGTTTCCCTTTTGGGTCCAGTTTCATGTGTCATGCTTTGTCTTGGGTAAAAGCTTTTGTGAGACACTAACTTGGAGGCCAGATCCTGCAACGAATTGACTATCTTAAACCCTTTGTCAAAATCCCAGATCTGTAAGAACTTTGAAAGTTATTCAAAACCAAAGCCTAAGGAAGATGTCAGGCACTTAGTTAAGAAATAAGCCCTTCATTATTAGACTGTGGTTTTATGAGCCAAAAAGGTGCAAAACCCCCTAGGGTTTTATTCTTCTTTAAAATTATTTATTTTGAATGAAGGTATTTACATCCACTTGCTTTAGGTTTTCTTTCTTTGCTGCATTTTGATTTCTAATGAAGTAATAGAGAAAAGTAATTAAAAAGAAAGATGTAAAAATACGGCCAGTCTATGTGATTTACAACATTTAATGGGTACATTGCAGTAACTTAATTATCCCAGCCAACATGCATGAGATCACCAGGTAGGTTTCTCTGCTCTTACTGATCTGGAGAGACCATAGAGGGACAAAGGAGGTACTTTGTTGCCTGTACTCTTATTAAAGGTAGTATAATTATGATTGCTTCTTACTGTATTTAAATAACAGCAGTTCATTTGTTAAGATAAGTGATTTTCAATGACTCACAAGTATGAATATATTACTAGTATTGCCTTAAGTCCAAGAAGACATATGGTAATAAAGCCAGGATAGTTAATTTGAATTTTAGTGCGTTACAGTTCCCTGACAGAGAAACTGGAGACACCTTTGTCTGACACTGGGGGGGATTAAGGGGGATTTGACTTTATGTATGTTACAATTGCAGTATATGACGCAGTAATTCTGTGACTAGTCCTTACACATGTGTCATTAGCTAAAAATGCTGCGTGGATTCATACTGTTTAGGCTATATAATATTCTTTCAGCTGCATTCATTTTAAAACTTTCTGTTTATTTTTCTCCACAGGCCTTTGGTTTATCTGGGTCTCAAAATATTTGCTCGCTTTGGAATCTGTGAATTCCTAAACTGTTCAGAATCCACTCTGAGGTCATGGTTACAAGTTATTGAGGCCAACTACCATTCCTCCAACTCCTACCATAATTCTACTCATTCAGCAGATGTACTACATGCTACTGCTTACTTCTTGTCTAAAGAGAGAGTAAAGGTGAGTCCACGTCTGTGTGAAACAATGTAGGTGGGAAATACAGGTGCAATCAAAGAAGGATCTCTCAGAAACAAATTCAAAAGTCAAATGTCTGTCTAGTGCCAACCAGTTTGGTAACTCTGAGGTTAAAGAACTGGGCTGCTTTACATGAATTCTAGGATCTCTCTTTTAGTACATGTAGAAGGATGGATACTAACATTACAGAATTGAACAGTTCTTGATGGGAGAATAAGAAAACCTTATTTTCAAGTACAACTTCTTCGTATAGTTAAACCTCCTCAGATAGGTGAGCTAATGACATAATTATTTTTGTGACGGTACATACCAAAACCAGATTTAATATGGTAAATTACTATCTCTTAATGTCTTGTGATGGTCATTTTGCAAAAGATTCCCAAGACAATATAGGCCATAAAGTAGGCTGTATCACCCACTGGAGAAGATGGCCTGAGGCTTATAGAGACTGCATTGGAGGAGAGTATTGAAACAAAATTACTTGTTACTACCATAACACCCACTGGGGTATTAGAACCACGAATACCAGAATAAATCAGAGTGACTTTTGCTCTCACATGCCCAGACTGGAGCAGGGGAATAAAGCAGCACTTGGTGTGTGTGCAGTAGAGTGGTGGGACATATTTCTGAGTCACAGTCTTGGGTAGAAGTTCTGAACTGGCCTGCCTAAGGGGCAGCACCAGTGATGGGCACCTGGCTGAGAAATTTGTGACTGTAAACAAGCTTCTGACAGCTCATTAAACTGTAGTAATTCCGTTAACTTGGAGCTGCAGCTCATTAGTGGGCTCTCCAGAGGCTGATTTACAAATACTATACGCCAAGTGGGGATAGAACGTCACTGGATTTTTTCAGCCCCTGATTTGCCAGAGGTTTATCTGGTCTTCCCAAGAATATCTATAAAAAACAGACAAGATCTGGATCCATTTCAATGCTACAGAAGCATGACTGCCTCCTCTTTTTCTAGAATGTTATTTCCATTCCTCTGTAGGCATAGGAAGAGAAAAAAATGTTGCAGCAACAGAAGGAGCAGAATCAAAGTTCAGAATTCTCTCTTCATCTTTTCAAAGTTATAGCCCAGATGCTTTTGTGTTGCACAGAGTTCAACTTAATCTGAACACAGAAAGCCCAATTCTGCCACTGAAATTCATGCTGAGAATTTTTTTTTTTGGCAACTTTAACTCAGTTCAACTTGCCTAGGATGATTTTCTGGTTCCAAAATTGAAGTCATATTCTCAGAACCATTTTCACTTCTGTGCCATGGGAGTTAAAATGTTAGAATCCTTGACTTGACAGTGGGTGTAAAAGTGCTGTAAATCCCTGTGAAATAAGTCAGGTAGACTGCTGTGGTGTTCCAGGTCAGGTATTCTCATGTTTCTGGCCATTTCCCATCTGCACAGGTCTTTCTCAGCCAGACTGAATGCTGCTCAGTGTGTCCCTCTGAGGAAATCCCTCTCTCAAATCCCTCTCTCTCTGAACTTTATACCACAAAAATAGAATACCAGCAGCAGCAGCTGAAAGAAGGAAGGGAGAAGTTAACACACAACAGAGAGTATTTCAGACGATGCTAACTATTAACTAGAGCAGAAAGAATTATTTGCCTTCTCTTGTTCTCCACGAGACTCTCTTGACAGTCCTCAATGAATAATATCCCTGCTCCTGCAAAGTCAGGTCATTGCATAATTTCAGGATGTGTGAAGAAGGGTAGGGTTTATCTTTTCATCTACCAAGTGTAACTATTCTGAATGGTAGTAAAGGACCCAAAGAGAATTTGGACCTCAAATTAAAGCAAATTGGAATAAAAATTATCTGCCCTGCTCCCAGATTCAAATGGGAATATTTCTGCTCTTGTGTTTCTTTCATTTTATTAAAATTTTTAATATAATTGTTTTGAATCTGTAGTCCTTCACAAATGCCAGTATAAACACAGCACAAAGGCTAATTTCCAAATGTATACGAAATATTTCTGAGATGCTTAGTTCTTCTTCTCCTTTATGCTGTTAATAAAGTATTAACACTTAAGTGTAAAATCATAAGAGTTAAATAGGTTTGTATTTCATGACAGGGTAGATAAAAATAGGCATAAAACCATGCCCATTGCAAGCAGACATAAAGCCACGGAGCGCCTCATGCTACCAGAATCAGAATGTGACACAGGAAGTACAGAACATGTGTCATGTAATTTATCCATGGGTACAAAACATCAAAAATTCTCCATAGAATATGCATTAGCTGTAACCCAGGACAGCATTATTAAAGAACTGGATGTATGGATAACATTCCTTTCAAATGGTAAACCGAGCCAGCATGCAAGTGGAACATGATTAGGACACATTAAATTGCCAAAGGAAATTAAGGGGTGCTAATAGAATACTTTTTAGCAGTATTGGTCTTTTTTCCAAGCCAAATACCTTAACTCCAAGTGAAGGTGGTTTCAGTGTTGCTAGAAAACACAAACTAATTTATTACTTTACATTTGTTTAATTTGATGTGCTGTGACAAAGGTGTGGTTAAGGCAAAATTTAAGAGGTACAAAATGGCCAAAAAAGTCACGCAATGTTCAGTGAAGCTTCTAATGAATTTTCCATTGCTCTCTGTAGAACATCTGACCCTTACTGATCTCCAGAGTTTTGGCTTTTATTCCTCAGCGACTTGGCTTAATCTTATGGACAAAATAGGGTTTTTTAATGAGTTTGCCAGGAAAACTAAGCACCCTTCTATTTTCAGCAAACTCTGGATCCAATTGATGAGGTTGCCGCGCTCATTGCTGCCACAGTCCACGATGTGGATCACCCAGGAAGAACAAATTCTTTCCTGTGCAATGCTGGCAGCGAGCTCGCAATTCTCTACAATGACACAGCCGTGCTGGAGAGCCACCATGCTGCCCTGGCTTTCCAGCTCACCACCCGGGATGGCAAATGCAATATATTTAAAAACATGGAGAGGTAAGCTTAACCCCCAGGGTCCTTGTCTGCCCACCAATATCTCTCACTTCCTTCTGTGTACCATAAGGCAAACAAGCATCCTAGAGGAGGGCAGTGCCTGATGGATAACTGTCCATGGCCCTTGTGAAATTTGCTTCTAAAAGAGTAGAATGCTTCTGTCTCTCCTGCAAAGACTTCTGAGTAATTCCCCACCGTCAGTTTCTCCTGTCCATGAAAAGGCAGACCCTATCTAAGGAACTTAGTGTAAATCTTAATGTGAGCAAGTCTAGAAGAGTTGTTTTGTGTCATTGAATGTAGAGAACAAGCTAAGGCTGGGTGGGTAGAGAACGAGGAGAGAAAGAGCCACAGAACAGTGTGAAGGATAATGAAGGACCTGTTGCTCTTGCAGCCTCAGAGAAGCATTTAGGGCAAGGATGTGACCATTGCCTTGGTTCTCTCAAGATACAACAGAAAAGTACTGCTGAAAACTTGCCTGGAGAGGGACACAGCTGGGTGTCTGTGCTAAAAGCCTTGGGAACATGCAAGTGTGGCATGTCCTAGCAGCCTCCTAAGTAGCTGGTGCCTCTGCTTCTGCCCAGCTCTGGTACTGTTACTCCTAGAGATCCAGTCATGCCTGGAGCACAGCTGTCCCTACACACCAAAGGTACTCCTACATCTAACAGAGACACAAGCCTTTATTGCTGTTCTTTGTTCCCCTAGCACCTCTCTCCAACAGGAATGGTCTGTTGCAATTTTGTTAGACTTGTTTTAGCAACCAGCCCTTTGTGACCCAGCCAGCATTCTTAATTGTTTCCTTCTTTAAACAGGAATGAGTATCGAACCCTTCGCCAAGTCATTATTGACATGGTCTTAGCAACAGAAATGACAAAGCACTTTGAGCATGTCAACAAGTTTGTCAACAGCATTAATAAACCCTTGGCAGCACTAGAAGAAAATGGGGTAAGCAACATTGCAAATTCTCCTTAAAATGCCTAGGCAGGGTCTGGGAACCCTTGGCAGTGGGAAATTCCCACATGGTGTTCTGAGAAAGTTTATCAGAAATGTGGAGAAAGAGAGGCTGGAGATTTATCTTTCACCTCTGGGTTTGAATCCCCTTCTGCTTAACATGGTTGTCACTCACTTTGAGGGTGAGTGGGACTCACTTGGATCCTATTAATATCACAGTGCTGTGATGTCGTACTTGGAACCAGGACCCTGGGCTGTATGTTTTCATGGAAATATGCCATTTTGATTAACCCAGTCACTCCCATGGAAGAAGTGGCAAGACTGGGCATTGTTGTTGGCCGTTTCTGCAAAGGAGGCGAGGTTTGCTTCAAAGCAGAGGCTGAATTACATCCCTCCCAAGGGGACATGCTGGGGGTGCAGCATAAGGGCAGGTCTGTGGGCTGGCATGTGGTGCGTTCTCTGGGAATAAGGGCCCTCAGCTTCCAGTGCTGCCTGGCAGCATTCACGGGGTTTCTGTCTGCTTTCTTTTTTAATCTTTAAAATAGATGATGGTGACATTATGTATCATATAATCAATAGCCATCTGGAACCCCATGGACACAAAGAAATTGCCTGTTAAGAACTCTTTCTGAAAAACCACACCAGTTTCAATAACAGCTTCAACCAGCAGTTTTGTTGCCAATAAAGAGCAGTGTATAATTTTGTTGGAATTATTTTTGCAAAGAGAAGACTTGCAGAAATGGTTATGATAAAGTTTGCATCGGTGGCAACGTCATGTAGGAGCCGTAATGGTTTTCTGTATTTTCTTACCATGTTTTTTAGAAAGCCACATTTATGACTGTTGTGTGTAATGGGGGAAGGCAGTCTTTTTATTATCTGAGAGTGGGAGAGAAACAGGTCTTGTTCCTTCACTCATGAGAAGCAGACTGGAGCTTAATTGGAGAATTGTACCTTTGTCCACAGGAGTACAGGCTAGAATTAGCTTTGTTCGTGGCACCTGGCGATGCTAATGGGAACTCTGTGAATGTGAAGCCAAAGTTCCAGTAGGACACTGGGTGTTCTGAATAAATTAGAAGTAAGGATGTCAAGTTCCCAGCTGGACAGCCTCTCTGGATGAGCATAGCAGCATCGGTGCAGGAGGGAGAACAAGGGAGCTGCTGCTGCTGGGTGGTGTGCACTGCACTGGCCCTGTGGAGTGTGTAACTCTGTAGGGCTCCTGGTCTGCTGAAGGGCCAGCCCTGCATGGCCTGGCTTGGTGTGCAGAGCCCCTCCTCCCAGCCCCAAGGGTTGGGATGCACCAGTTGTTTGAGCAGCAGCATCCATCCAAAGACCCAAATTCCTCTTCTTGCCTATTACAGGGAGCTGAACAGGTGCTGCTGCTGAAGAGCAGGGCTTGGACCTGTACAGTCAGAGAGTAAAAACACAAACAGGGACATAGAAAAATGAAACAAAAGTTTAGTTCTACCCTTAAGCCCCAGAGACTGCAGGGAAATTAGCTGCCCCACAAGGCATTTGTGATTCACAGCGAATTGTACCCAAGGATGGGAAGAAAGACAAAGAATATATAATTTCTATTGAAAACAAGAAGCAAAATGTTTCCCTTCTTTCAGCTGGGAGTTTCAGTTTGGCAAGTTCCTATTAAAAGGCCTGTAATGTGTGAGTGGGTAAAGCAAATTATTTATTGTGCTGAGCAGAACAACGCTGTCAGCCCCTCTTTCAAGTTTGCTGTCCCTCTGGCTGCAGCAGCAGTGTGTGTTCTCTGGCCTGCTTTCCAGTCATGGTGGTGACTCAGTGGAGTGTTTGCAGGCTGAGCTGCCAACTGCCTGTTCCAAATGGGACAGTTCCACTTACAAATTTGCCCAAAGAGCCATGCTAAGAAGCTGCTCTGTTTGTTTCCTTTCTGCTTTTGTTTCATAAACTGAAAAAAATCCTTTCCAGCTCCAGCATCCTCTATCCTCCCATTTCCCCTCATGATGTCACCTAAGCTATGACAGGAAGCCAACATCTCACATGCACAGACACCTCTGCACTCTGCACTCGGAGCAGGATGGTAGGACTAAGCACAGTTAACACATTTTATTCCCAAGACATCTGCATCCAGCAAGTAGAACTGTGCCTTTGGTTTGAACAGATCTCAGAGGTGAACATCCGTTCCTGATCCCGGGTGGTTTACCTACTAGGATATACTAATCTCTAATTTTCCATACCTAATTTCCATACTTGTGTTTCTGGAGCTTCCATCACTTGATGTTGGCTTTCTCATGTATAATTTTTCCATGCATTTGGAAGTGTATACATCTCACCTTGTTTCTTCTGTTTTCCCTTCCACATACCTTGAAATGAGAGAAAAGAAATGGTTTAGACATCTCATTTTGGTAAGACCTGTGGAGCTGGTATTTCTGAGCCATTTCTGTACTATCAAATTTTTTTTCTTTTTTTGCTGTCAGTTTCTTCCTTTAGGAAGAACTTTCTTCCCCACAAGAATTTTCTTCTGAAAAATGTCATGGTTATTCTGACCTAATAACAGGTCAGAATGTTTCTGCTGCTTTGTATCTCCCTCTTTGTACAAAACACTGCAGGAACTGGTAGCACATTCTTATTATCATTACTGTTCGTTACTTCTTCCCTGCTCTGACTCTGGAGCAAGAACTTGTTAGGTGCCAGAAAAGTCTTGTATGTTCCTTGCTTCAAAGAGTTTCTATTCTGAGTAGACAGCAGTGTAAACTCCTGTACCTATCCATCCTTAAAGAGTCCAGCTACAAGGGAAGGGAATGAGGAACATGCCTGGGAGGCAGTGTGGGATCTGACTCTCTGAATAGTAGCAGTGCTGTCAGAATGATTGATACACTGATGGGGTTTGTGTGCCGAGGGTGGCTCTGCATGTCAGGTCAGTCTCTCTTTTCAAACCAACTATTTCACTCTTAATGTGCAAGTCCATTAATCCTTGGGTTTCAGCAGAGAGTTACATTTTTCTGCCTACACGGTCCTCATCACTATGTGTGTAGTGATGAATTGATCCTCTCCACACTTTTGAGAAGGCAGATAAGGAATAGGGGGATTAGAGGACTTGCCAAAGATGCCAAAGAGATCTGTCACAAAGCCAGTGACTGAATCCAGAAACTGGAGTTCAGTACTAGCTCAGAGCTGTGGCTAACTTTGATGATCCACCTATAAATTCAGTTAGAAATCAAATCTGATAGCCAGTAGCAGGACTGATCCGTGTAGGATGTGTTGAAAGCATTCCCAAAGCACAAAAGCTTTTGACTTAGTGCATGGGGACCTTGCTAATGGATTGTTTTTCATTCTTAAATGTTACAGAATAATGGTGATGGAGAGTCAATCAAAACTGTTCTCAGGTCTCCTGAAAACCGTATCCTTATCAAACGCATGTTGATAAAGTGCGCTGACATTTCCAACCCATGCAGACCCAGAGAACAGTGCATAGAATGGGCCGGGCGCATCTCTGAGGAGTACTTTGCACAGGTAAGGCAGCTGAAACAGGCTGCTGGAACTGCAGGTGAGCATCTCTTTAAAAGGGAGGGGAAGGGTGCCAGCATCACAGAATATCTCAGGCTGCATTATATAATGTGAAAAATAATAACCTTTTCCTTTTAAATGATGGGTATTACTCATGCTGGTGCACAACTAGATGCCTTCAGAGAGATGAAAGGTGACAACTTGTATTGTGCAATTTCTGAAAAATCTAAGCTTTCAAGTTGTTCAGTTTGGAACTGGGCTTTTTGAGCCTTGTCTGCAAATGCACTCCCATCACATAAGATAGAGCAAGGATGTCTTCTGTACCCACATATTGGCTTTGCCTCGAGAATAGGATCATCAGGTTCTCGTGTTTGGATGGGAGCACCACTCACTCCAAGAAATGCTGTAAGCCCTTAGCACACTGTGCTGAGGAAAGGTTTTAGGAAGATGTGGAAAAGGAGAGGGCAGTCATCGTTACAGATTATTTACCAAACGCTGCAGTTGGAGCTGGGCACCCCAAGCAAGGAGCAAGGGAATACAAAAGGTACTTTGCCATGTGTGAGGGGGACAGATCACTGCTTCCAGCAGAGACTGAAAATGGTTGAGCAGCTCTTAGGTCCAAAGCAGTCATAACTTAATAATGTGCCAAGTTACTTAGGGTCGGCTTGTGTGCAGATACAGAAGGTAAATATATCCCTTTGTGGGAAATGCTGGAAGGCACTGTTTGTCTGCTGTTTTGCTGGAACTGAACAACTAGCTGCTTCAGATTAAGTTGCTGCTGGTTCAGATTTATTCAGGTTCCTCCTTTGTTTAGAAGATGCATGCTCTAGTCAGTGCCAAGCAATCTGCTGCTAAAAGCCCATTAACAGAATGTGTCTTAGATGAATAATCACTAATGGTTTTTTACAGACTGATGAAGAAAGGAGGCAAGGTTTACCTGTTGTGATGCCAGTTTTTGACAGAAATACTTGCAGCATCCCCAAATCCCAATTATCATTCATTGATTACTTCATTATTGATATGTTTGATGCCTGGGATGGTAAGCAAAACTCTGCTATTTTCTGATTTGAACCATTTGTGAACATTTGAAACTGCTGTGATACAAAATTTCTTTTTTATGGCTCCTAAATAAAGGGAGAGAAAAGGGAAGATTCCCACAGTTCAAGTAAGATTAATAACTTCATTATTGCTTATAAGTATGGCTACAAGCAATTCTCATGGCTTGTCTATAATATACTAGATTCAGGCAATTTTTAACTTCTTAAACTTGCTTCTCTGTAAACAGAGAACAGAACACATTCTCTTTGATAGCCCTTTGAGCACAGTCATTTTGACCATGTTAATATTGGTTATTCTTCAAGGCAAATTTCTACTGTCTGGAAACTGCTTGGGGGAGCAGCTGTTTCCTTCCAAGTGCAGCCTCCATGGTAAAAGTGGTCAGAAATGTGACTCTCCTGAATGCCAGATCATGACATGTGACTGAAGTTTGATGGGGCAGGATAGTTACAGCCATAATTAGCTATGCCCCTCCTGGAAAACTCTGTTCCTTTGCTGGGACTCGCAATACCAGTATGAAGTAGATTTACAGAACAATTCTCAGTGGCCCGAGTGCTACATGAATGCTGAGAGCTTTACAGCCAAAACTATTTCAAGCATCAGTATGACAGATTTAAGCTTTTCTACTTAACACAGTTGCCCGAACATTTCAGATGATACTTAGGTAGACAGAATCTGTGCCTGTTTCAGTTCTCAATACTTTCTGCCCTTCCTTCCCTAGCGTTTGCCGACCTGCCAAATCTGATGGAGCATCTGAATAATAACATTAAATACTGGAAAGGACTGGATGGAAGGAACCTGCGAGTCCTCCGACCACCACCAGAATAGCAGTTAGACCATGGTGTGTCATTCACTAGCCAGATGCATATTTATTCAAGCTCACTTTTATCTGTGTGAATTCAGATTTGTTTTGGTCTCTTCAGTATTACAGTAAAGCTAGCCCATGCGCTTGGGGAACTTTCACATTCAAGAGAACACGAGGTCAGCAGTTGACTTCCACAAAGTACCATGTGTGGACTCAGATGAAATAAGCCCACCAAGTGGAATTACACTGGATTGCTGCAGTACTTGTACTGAAGAGGGTTTATTACAAACATACTTCTGTGATATCTTCATACCAGCACGTGAAGCTGGAAGACCTTGAAGAGAATCCTCATAAAAAGGACATTCACTAGAAGTTTATCTATTAATAGAGACTCACAGCTTTTATGAGAAAGCTACATGCTTTTTATAAGCACTTCAGACAGTTATGTAAAACAATCAGACATTTAAAATGCAACTGTCTATGAAAGAATTTTTTGATCTATGAAAAATAGATGTACTGTATTTTTTCACATCACAGAAGGTGCAATCATTCACTTCTGAGCACTACTGAAAGTGAGTTCTCCTTAAGAAATTTAGTAGCAAATGTAAAAAATAACACAAGAATTTTTGAGGTTGATCGTTAGCATCTATGATTAAAATGTTATGTTTTATTTATTTTGTTAGATGTTCGATATTTTCTATGAATTTATAAATACTTAAAAGCCAAAGCCAACTTTAGATGCATTATAAATTTACATGATTCATACTCATTAATATACATTTAATTGATGTACAGACCTTTTATTTTCATAATGCAAATACAAAATACTATATACAATGATACATTTTTATTGCACTGTAAGGATAGATGTGTATGTTTAAATATTGTCTGATTTATGTTAATTAAAATAAGTTTTATTAAAAAGGTCTCACTTGAGAATAGTAGAATAAACAAGAACTGTATACTGTCTGAGCACCAGAACTGCAGTAGTTCTCCCACAAACCAGTGAGGACCACCTGATCTTCTCTTGGCTACAAAAATAATAATGTGTTGGAACTCTTTGTTTTCTCCCATGACATTTTATGACTGAACTCCCTGTTAAAGTCTGCCTTATTTTATATAGTATTTCTACAAAGCATTCCACAGCATATATGAAGAGGTGATACTAAGCATCTAATGAATTTCAACATTTTATAGCCAATGCATTTTCCTCTGCAGTAAAAGAAAAAGAACATAAAACCACCAACACAAACCTCCAACTCAAGAAGTTTGTAAAGACTGTGTACCTTCTCAATTTGAATGAAACCTTCATAGCAACTACCAGAAAATAATAAAATGTATATTTTAAGAAGTGTCAAGTCCTACCCATTTCATTTGAATGTATATGCACTTTGTAGTTTGCACATGAAATTCTTTTAAAAGTAACTAAGATACTTTTTGTCTGGGGAAGGGAAAAGTTGAGGGGGTTGAATGGCATAAGGGTGATGAAAGGTGTAGCTGGCAAGCCCCTGTGTTTGTGGGCTGCCCTTGGCAAGCCCATCAAACCCTTATGTACCCTTGGACAAGTCTCTTCACAGCTCCAAGCAGTGTCACACTGTGTTCCACTGGAGGACTCGAGGAGTATCCTGTCAGCCTTCCCAGTCGCCAGAAAGGCATCCAAAGGCACTGAAAGGGCTGCTGACTGTCGTTACTGCAAAGAAAATTGACTTTAGAGACATTTTGAACCATTTCTGAAGAAGCAGAAGCTGGGGAGAGGTGGACGATGGAGCAGTTCAGGGACTGCAGTAGCAGCCTTAAGGTAAGAAAGGAAGAGGTGACCTCTCCAGGTGTTATCTGCTTCTGTGTTTCTCCTTCCTCTCCAAGCCAGTGAGACCGATGGGCTACCACCCTTTGTTCCTGTTAGTGTCATGCCTTTCTGCCCTTCTGTGGTCTCTTTACCTACTCAGAATTCAGTTATCTGCTGTTGGGGCAGGGATTCCCTTTCGTGATTCCATGTAGTTCATTGTTGTGTGCATGTTGCCTAAGCCAGGGGGCTCAGATCCTGTGAGGGGTGCCCAGACTGTGCCACTGTCTCACTGACAGTAGTAGGACAGAAGCTTCTCTGGTCAGTCTTCCAGAGGTTCTACAATCAAAGCTGAAGGAGCAAATATATTTTCATTGAAGGCTGAATAAAACAAGTATCCTGTTTTCACAGGGAACTTGCAAGGAGATGGAGAGTTGGCTGACAGTTTTCCTGGCAATATCACATTGTATTTCCTGGTAATATCACATTTCCTATGTTGCATCTATTGTAACCAGCTGTAATTTGCTACCTGGTATTAATCTCTTCTGTTCCTTGCAGGCTCCTGTGTCTCCATTAGGGGAAAACTGCATCACACCATCAGTGTCTCCTCTGCTTATCTGCTGCAATGAGGATGGGAGAGGAAGTTGGGCATGAGCATGTGGGCCCAGAGACTTGAATGCAGGTAAAAATCATGGAATCATTTAGACTGGAAAAGACCTTTAAGATTATGGAGTCCAACCATTCCTCCAGCACTACCAAATCCACCACTAAACCATGTCCCCATGTACCACATCTACACATTGTTTTAAATCCCTTCAGGGATGGTGACTCCACCACTGCCCTGGGCAGTCTGTTCCAGTGCTTGACAACCCTTGAAATAAAAAAAAATTTCCTAATATCCAATCTGAACTTCCCCTGGTGCAATTTCAGGCCATTTCCTCTTGTCCTATCACTTGTTTCTTGGGAGGAGAGACTGACTCCCACCGGGCTACAGTGTCCTTTCAGGTAGTTCTAGGCAGTGATAAGGTCTCCTCTGAGCCTCCTTTTCTTCAGGCTAAACACCCCTGGCTCCCTCAGCTGCTTTTCACAGCACTTGTGCTCCAGACCCTTTCCCAGCTCTGATTGACCTTTTTACCTTCTCTGGACATCTCAATGTTCTTTTTACCTTCTTAATGACCATCCTGAACTGAGAAGCCCAGAACTGGGCACAGCCCTCGAGCCGTGGCCTCCCCCGTGCTGAGTGCAGGGGTTTGGCCGCAGCCCCGGCCCTGCCCCCCTGCTCCTGCCACAGGCGGTGCCATTGGCACTCCTGGCACACGCTGCCTCACGTTCAGCTGCTGCTCCCCAGCACCCGGCTCCTTCTCTGCTGGGCACTGTCCGGCCCCTGTGCCCCAGCCTGTAAAGCTGTGTGGGGTTCTTGTGACCCAAGGGCAGCACCCGGCCCTTGGCCTTGTGGAGCCTTTTACCACCGGCATCATTCCATGGGTCCAGCCTGTCCAGGTCCCTCTGCAGAGCCTTCCTACCCTGCTGCAGAGCAGCACTCCCATCCATCCAACTTGGTGTCATTTGCAAACTGACTGAGGGTGCACTCGATACCCTCATTCAGATCCTCAACAAAGATATTAAACAGAACAGCCCAGAAAAAATATTTCTTCATAAGCATAGTTAATATTCTGGGTTATATTAATATATAGTAAAAAGCAGTTAATTTCATCTGCTGCAAAAATGCCTGATGCATCATCACTGAAAAGATGTGATCAATATGATTAATTCCCTGAAATTCACGCTGCATCTTTATTTCCGTTACTTGGACTGTAGAACTGTGCTAATTAACCCTCTCTGTAAGCCAGATTTATGTCCATATTGGTGCACAATAATTTCACTTAACATAAAACACTGATTTTCAGCTGCTGCAGCTTTGTTCACTCTCCTGTCCATCTAAATTTGCCAAGGACAGAGTATAATTAAAATCTGGAACCATGATGCCTGATCTTTACTCTCTTCCCACTGAGCTTCTCTCTCCAAGCCACAGCTCTGAAGCCTTCTGTGCACTGTGAGGCTGTGCCTGTTCCGTGGGGATGATTCCAGGCTGCTGCCCATGCAGTGTGAATGGCCTTGCTGTGGAGCAGCAATAGCTCTAACCTGATACTCACTGCTCCAGGATGCAGATGTCTTTGGCTCCCATTGCAAATGCTTCAGCCATTCCAGATCCCCTTCCTTTATTCTCCAAGATTACACAGGAACATCACATGCCCTGTGCTCTAAACCCTTTCCAGCTTTTTGAACTGTCACTCTGTGATGGAACTTCCTGGGGACAGAAATGGCTTTACTGATGGTCCTTCACCAGGGAAGGGAGAACACTGGAGTAAACTGAGTGTGATTGAAGTGTTCCCAATTTCAGTTAGGCTGGCAGTCTTATGCAGTGTCTGCACTTTTCATTTGTTCTTGCTTTAATGCTAATACAAGAGTAAATTCCAATGTCGACATGATGAAGGAGAGGTCCTTTATGTACCTCCAGGGCTTTAGTAAAAAGCTTTGTTTTAAAACTTAATAAGGTTCAACAATTCAGCATTAAATGACAGAATGAATGGCTCTGTTTTCCATGCTCCATATTTTCTATCAGGTAATCCTGCTTCTAAACCTGGGTATCACTGTAGATGCTTCCAAGTGAATCTGAATTATTATGATCTGGTAAAAAAATGTTGGCTTCTCAGCAAATTGTCCTAGATTAATATCTTTTCCCCTTGTACAACATTTGGAGTAATAATTGCTTATTCTGACAAAAAGAGAAACCAGACAGGTGGTATGCTCAGCTACCTTATCACAAGTCTGAAGATGGTTTTCATACTGCAGTTTACCCAATGGCTATATAGATAATTTAATATATAAATTAAAAATCACCTGAAATGGAATGAATGCCTTGTTTTTTGTTGCAGTGCCTTTTCATCTGGGTGTTTCTGCTTGTCTCAGTAGAGGAATCATTGATAAAACATTTAAGAAAATGTGTCTTGAACATGAAGGAATTGAGCAATGGCAAAGGCATTCCTGCATAAAAGAGAAGAAAGGATAATAGATATCTAATAATCACTTGCTGGGTGCTGAGAAACAGCACAGGCGAACAGTAGTCAGTTGTCCCCTTCAGTGAGACCAGAAGGGTTTGAGTCATGGCTCTGCAAGGAGTGCTTTAAAATGAAGTCTCAGAGCTATTCACAAGCTTCAAAACAAATAATCTCTGCTCATGTGTGACATCATGCCTCCAAGGTACAGGGGTCCCAGGGGTGCTGTTAAATGATAGCAGGATGGAGTGCAGTTTGTCCTGACATGATGTTTAGATGCAGAAAACAAGCTTTCAAATTGCTGCCATGTCCCCATGCAGCCCTGTGCTGCTGGTTCAGAACAAAGGGGATGTCCAGGTGTTTCAGCTGTTTTTTGCTGAAGCTTTGGCTCTGTGAGCAAAGGCCTATGGCTCAACTCCACTGAATGCTTTCTCTCAGTGCCTGCTTTGAATGTTACTTGGGCAAAGTGTCTCATGTTTTCCTTTTTTCCACTTGTTTAACATCTTTAAAACTCTCCTCCAGTATTTCCCATGCAAACCTCAGTGGACTCAGCTCTGCAAACCCTGTGAAGCAATTTCAGTTGCCTCTTATACAAGTAAGGCAACTGAGTTAGGAAAGGCCAGGGAACCCAGAGCCACTAAGCAAAGTAGCTTTGAGGCTTCTAAACATCTTTGAAGTCCTGGTTCTTCAAGCCCTGCCTGTGGTTTAACAGTGAGTGTTAGATCAGGAAGCAGTCTTCTGGTCTTCTCATGTTCCACTTTTTCCCCTCTTCCAGCTTCTCTGCTTCCATTTTTCTTAGCTCATTTGCTAGGAGTCTTTGCTTTAACTTCCACTGGCTGAACATCTCCTTCAAACACAAAGCCATAATGCTGGGACTAAACCCAGCCTTTCAGACTGACTCTTGCTGCTTACTACAGCCTTTACCACAAGAAAATATTTCTTTCTGACTCAAAGTGAGCCTGGAGAAATATCTCATAATGGCTGAAAGCCTTACATTGGTATCCACAGGCAGAAGGAGAATGCAGAGAGTTAACTGAAATAGCTCGTGAGCACTGCAGTGCTGCTGGGGCAGTGGGAATATGTGTGCAAGGTCTTTGGTACTGTACTCCCACATGCAAAGTGAAGTCAGGAGTGTTCTCAGGCACCTCTGCCTTTGAGGTTATGTGAGCAAGCACAAGCAGCTGGGGACACTTGTTGAAATTTGAATCTGCCTTTTCTTGGTTTGCTTGCTCCCCCCGTCGAGTGGCAAGAGTCATTGCTAGAGCTGAAACTCATCTTAGTTCAGCCCGTGGTGCTTAACAGAAATCACTTCATCCTTTTATTACATAGGAAGTGAAGCAGTGCACCAACGCATACAGTTTTCAAAAGGAAGTCAGAAAGGTGATTCCTCTTTGAAACAAAAGGAGGAATTCAGCCAGTGTGTAATTATTCAAGTGAGAAGTTGGTCTTGTCTGCATTTAATATTCCAGAGTGGTATTTGATGTAAATCCTTCCCTAGAGTTCATTACATTAGCTCTTAGCTCAACCTGAGCATGCTGAGTGCCAAATTCAGCATGCAGCATGTTTTATCACCGAGAATGACGTCAACCTGGTGATCCTGCAGCTCCCCAGCCTGGGGGAGGAGGTATGGCTTTGTCTTCAGCCTAAAGATAAAATGGAATATGTTTGATAATATTTTCTTGGTATTTGCAGTGTAAAATGTGTGAGGAATATTGCTTTTTACCTCCAGAAAGAACTGTCCCTTTTTGCCTAAAAAAAAAAAAAAAAACCACCAAAAGTTGCTTTGCTTGTAATATTATTCTACACAGAAAATTAAATTTCTCCTTTACAAATCCCTAAGCTTTACAAGCAGACCCACAGAGCCCTTTCACAGGTGGGTGAAATGAGCTGCAGGGAAGCACAGGGGCTTGTGGGCATCCACACCAGGACAATCCCTGGCCTGGTCCTGGGCTGGGAACGGCGGTAACATCAGACACGGCTCGTGGGGTTAGTGAGGGAGAGGGACTGCGATTGCTGGTATACAGACAGTTGTCAGGGCATGTGAGAGCACAGTGAAGTACTCCTCACCTGACAACCAAGCCCTAAAAGCAAGCAGCATCATCCAGCCTCTCAAAATCCACGCTGGCAGACTCAGTGCCAATGTGCTGTCCCCTGTTATGAGAGATCTCCGACAAGGCAAGGTCAGAAAGCACAAAGTTTTAGCTGCTCTATCATGCCAGCA
The DNA here is from genome assembly GCF_015832195.1 of Motacilla alba alba. Taxonomy (NCBI): domain Eukaryota; kingdom Metazoa; phylum Chordata; class Aves; order Passeriformes; family Motacillidae; genus Motacilla; species Motacilla alba. Next base: position 10,973,143 of record NC_052025.1, read on the forward strand.
ACAAAAACAAAAAAAAAGCCAAAACACCAACCAACCATCCACACAGAAACCCCCACAACGACAACAAAAAAACAAACAACCCAAAGCCTTGTTTTAAAATAAGCCGTTCTAAATAAACAAGTGTTTGTTCTTTGAACCACAGCAGAGTACATACGTAACAATGTTTGTTAAGTAAATATCAGTGACATGTTTAAGTCTGGCTCAGTAGGTATTAGCAAAGTGATATTTGTGTTGCTTTTGTTGTAACAAGAGTCAATCGTGTTTGTAGAAGGTGGCCTGAAAAAGGGGACTTTGGATTTGGGGCTTTCTTTCTTCCATCTGCCTACCAATAGCCCCACTTGGGGACTTAAAAGTCCTTCCCAATGCATTGAATTGGTGAAGTTATAGTTACTTCCATTGTCAGCTCTGTTCATATTCTGCCTCGTGAATGTTACTTCTTACCCATGGATTCACTTCTTAGATTATTTTGTCTTTATGAAGTAAATCTGTCCTAAGTCTGGTTGCAAATATATGGTCACATTATTGTAGTGTGTACCTGAAACCACAGTGCTGTGGCTGAGCAAAGTTCAGACCTACTTCTACCTCTTCTGATCAGATGCACCCTGAGCTTAGATTTTCTTCCTGTGCTGCAAGCAGAGAGAGCCAGAGAGCCCCACACAGGCCTGCTCTCTCTGCTGTGCCACTGTGCTGACCCAGCCATGAGATAGTCGCAATGTGCAAAACGCCACACAGGGATGAGACAGCAGGGCCCAAAAGCCAATGGCTTCTTTTCCATTTGCAGCAAAACAAAAACAAAACAAAACAAACCCACAAAAAATGCCACCACCACCACCAAAAAAAAACCAACCCCAAACTAAAACAAACAAACAAAACCAAACCACCATCAGTTTCTAATTTAAACAGCTGTTTATATAGATGTTTATGTTTTTGTCTATCCTTTGACCTTTTGGTTGAACTTTTTTAAGAGCCAGATATGAACTCTAAGGTTAGTGCACAGAGAAATGCAAAGCAAGACAACAGGTTGTAACAATGACGATGCTGAATTTCAAATTCTCCACCAGAAACAAAGGCAATTTTTCTGTTGAGCAGGCTATGAGGAAGTCAGACTGATTCTTAATGTCCTTTCCTGTATGTCAATATAAGCCATCTATTTGGGCATGCTCAGAAATTTTCGGCTTAATAAATCCTCACTGTAAACTACATGCTTCCATGTATGGGAGGCAAAATGTTTACTTCATCAAGCATTTTATTACACAGACCATGAAATATATCTGACTCTCACTGCACAGGCACAATACATAGTTCTATTGCAGCAGCCTGGCTGCAGCTTTCACCTCAGCACAGGGGCACAAGGCAGGAGGTGTTGGGGGGGCCCCAGGCATCACCTGATATTTCACTTTCCAATATCAGAAAGGGAATGTTAAAGGGATTTTGTTTAGAGATTGACAGAAAACTTGAGTGTTCAACTGGCTGCAAAATACCCCCAAGGCAAAGGAGTTCACATGCTGCTTTTGGCCCAGCCCAGCCTGGATGAGGGCTCCGTGCAGGTGAGTTGGGAGCTGTAGAATATCCACCTCAGGGGTGAGAAATAGCAGCTTGGTGCGGCCCCAATAGCTGGTGGAGGGAGACCCAGGAGCTGCTGAGAGCTGGTGGCTCTCCCTCAGCCTTGCCAGGGCTGTGCTGGCAGCGGGTGTTATTCTCGTGCTTCGCTCTGCAGGATCGAGCACATACTATGGGAAGAAATGGAGGTGGACACGCACAGCGGGCGCTGCACGGGATGTGGCTGCTGGAGGCAGCAATTCAGCTGTGTGTGGATGGAGCCATCACTGGGGAAGACGCTCCATGGCCCAGCCGAGGGCAGGTAGGGTTCAAGGGGTGCCGAGCGTGGTGAGCTCGGCTCGGTCCGTAATGTCTCGGGAAAAGGGTGCGTTAGTGAGGCCAGGACTGCGGGAATAGAGCGCCCACGCCAGGGGGGAACCTCGACCGATCTCTCCCCATGCGAGGCGCTATCCCGGCCCAGGAAGGGAGGGAGGGGAGGAAGGCAGGCAGGCAGGCAGGCAGCGCCCGCCCTCTCCCCGCCCTCTGTCCGGGCGCAGCGACCGCGGGAAATGGCGGCGCCACGAGGGGAGGTGGGGGAGCTCATGGCGGCGGGGCCCCGGCCGCGCTCCTCCCGCGGCGGGCTGAGGTGCCCGGGGGCGGCCGGCCGGCAGCGGGAGAGCGGCGGAGCCTGGTCGCCCGCGCTCGCTCGCACACGGACATGCCCCATCGCCGTGCGGCCGGAGCGGCTCCCGTGCCGCGGCGCCGAGGCGCGGTCTGCCCGCGGCTCTGCCCGTGAGCCCCGTGTCCCTTGCGGGCGCTGCCGCCGTGATGCGCGTCCCGCGGGGAGCCCCGGGCCATGGCCGGCGCCGGGCCCCTGAAGGGGCGCTCCCGCCCGGGGCCCAGGTAAGCGCTGCCCGCCGGGCCCGCTGCCGCCCGGGAGGGGCTGCTCGTGGTGGTGGTTGTTTTGTGAGGTAGCCCGGGACACGCTACTGCAGCCTTTCTGGGGCTGTTTAAGCCGTAGCTTTGCGTCTGGATTTTATTTAGCTTTTCTTTAGCTCCAGCTGTGGGATGAGCACCCTTTTGGCAGAGAGCACAGCCCCTTACAGCCATTTTGTGAAGCAGTTTATGTCTCAGTATCGCTTCCATCACAGTAAGTAAAGCTTGGAAAATAAGCCTGTGTGGAAAAGGTTTAAGTAAGGGGGGCTAGGACAGTTGAGTCCCAGTGTATATTGGCAGCTGAGCACACCACCATAAACGCGATGGAGGGAAAATTCAATAAAAAGGCTGTGTTGTGTTTTGGACTGGCCTAGGACTGCAGTAGAGCGTGAACAGCAGGCAGTGCCTCACCTTTGCACGGTCCCTGGTTGCTTTGCTGTGTGCTGCTAATCAGTGATACTGGTTACTGTTGGGAAACAGAGGTGGGCAGTAAAAAGATTCAACTGAGTTTGAAGACAGGAATAGGGAATTGCCTTCCTGGCTGAGTGGTTAGGCTCTGCTGTCTACTTCAGGAGAGTTCAGTCTGTTCTGAGATTTTTCAGGAGTTTCTTGTGGGGATTCATGTGGAGGACTAAGAAAGTGGAGCCAGTGGCACTATATTGACTCCACTGATACTATCCTCCTAAATTAAATGGTGGGAGAACAAGGCCTGCCTGTGAGACAAAAGTCAGGACCTACTTGATCTACCTACAATGTTTTAATGGCTGTGAGAGAGAGCAGGCTAAAAGTCACGCGTTCCTGTTGTAAAAGGTTGGATGTGTTTGTTTTAAATCTACATTAAATGTATTCCAGGGCTGTTGCCTTGTCTCTTGTATTTGTGCTTTTGACACGTGTCACCTGTTTAATTGTTCACAGGCCCTTTGTTCCGGCTCCAGCACTGGGTGAGGAGGGACACTGGAATGCCTTGGATTATGGTAACCTGTTTAAAAACTGTTTTCAGCCTCAGAAACCTGTGTGAGACCGGTGTGGCTTTCTGAAAGGGCTTCACGTGATGCCCTCCAGTGGCAATAATGTGAATTTGAAATCACAGGGAACCGGGGAAAGGGATCCTTCTGGCCTAAGGGATTTGGGCAGCCCTGGCAAAGTCCCCAGTTAGCTGCTGGGGTAGGATGGTTGGGGGTGTCCTGTCCTTTGGCAGTTCCTGATGCTGCAGGTCTTGCAGGAATGCATTGGTCACTGCTGCACATGAGAACTGCCTGTGGGCTTCAGCTGGCCAAAACCAGAGCCTTAGGCATGAGCTTCTGTCCTCTGCAGAGGATGGATTTTACTGTGTGCCAGTAAATGCCCACAAGGAAAAGCAACAAAGAAGAAAAAGATCCAACAGATACCTGGAAAAATGCAGCTTGTAGCACATTATGTTAGAGACAAGGACAACTCATTTTTAACTGACTGTTGCCCTACCACATGATGTAGTTCAGCCAGAGTTCCTGTAAACAGGCCAGAGGTAAGAACGGGTTTTGCCTTATCTGAGCTAGCTTTCAATGCAGAGTAATAGATCTCAGATCAACACAGTTGTCCAAGTTGAGTGCTATACCCAGAGTTCCAAAAAACTGAATACACCTGGTGAATAAACTGAAAGCAGAGACGTGCAGCATTGGTGTGAACTTAAAGCTAAGTAGACCTCTGCAGTGGAAGTGGTGGCCTCCCTGTAAAGGATTTATATAAAGATTGTTCAGAGCAACAGCTGGTTCTAAGAAACACACATTGTCAAGTTTCCTTTGCTGTATAAATATTTAAGTAGTGAGATTTGGATTCATAAGGGAGGAAAAGCTTGGGCTAGTGTCAACAGGTGAAGCTTTTATTAAACAGAAACATGCAGACTCATTTCCCTTACTGTTTTTAACCTAGAAACCAATTATTGTGTATTTTTTCTTTCTTTCAGATCGTTGTCACTGCCTTAGCAGTCCTGTGCTGTGCCTGGCGATGAGCATGGGGCCATTCTCCTGAGCAGACTGCTCTGTACTCCGCTGCTGGAGTGTAACAACGGAGCTGTTTGGTACCTGTGCAGTCCCACTGCAAGGGTGAGGGTGAACACCTCAGACACCCTTGTATGGCTCAGAAAATCTGCACAGTCCAGCAAGAGGGTTGTGAAGTCCTGGGGACTTGCCAGTTCAGTTCACTAATTGGAAAGTATTTGCCAGGTTACAGCTGTGGTTTGAACACTTGAGGTGAAAGCTGGTGGTGGGGAGTGGAATCATGGATTCACCAGCAGCCTTTGTGCATTAGAGGCTCTGTTGGGAGGTTCAGATATCCTCATACCTCTGCTCTCATACCTGTGTGTTACACTCTTTCAGGTATCTACTTGAAAATAACAGTGGGGCTCTCAGTTTTTGGCAGATCGGAGTAAAACGTGTTCCAGTGGGTAGAAGTTGGACCCAGAGTCAAGGAGTACATTTTTAAGCAAAGAATGGTGCTATCTCACCACTTCCATCCCCTGCACAGGAGCTGTACCCTAAAGGTGCTGTTCTGTGGGATGGCCATGCCGGCATCAGCAGGGCACACATGGCCAAAGCTGCTCTGCTCACTGGCAAACCAAGCAACTGAGTCTCTGGCCTGCTTACAGCAGGTCTGACAAAGTGACCATAACAACCTTTTTTTGCCCTGAAAATACTGTCATTCCTGGTAGGTTAAGAAATGATGCTGTGCTGGTATAGCTCAGTGTTGCTAAGCCCATCTTCTGAGCCTTTTGAAACAGATACCCAAGAGCAGTTGATATTATAATCACTGCTGTAGTGACATACTCAGCTCCTGTTTTTGTGGTTTCTAAAGGCCTGTTTTGGCAAGACTTTTTAAAAGCTATTTGAGAAAGAACAGACAAGCTTTTGATACACAGTTCTGTGTAAAATCTCTTCAGTTTTTCCAAAGGCATTTATTTGTAGAGACCCTGCATATTGTAGAGGCCACTGCTTGTTCCTGGTGATTCCCTAGAATGGAAACCTGAACCAATGATTATTGTAATGAATGTGCAATAAATCTGTGGAAAAGCTTCTCTGTTAATGACTCTTGTTTGAGTTCAGGTAGTTTTGACATACATGGCTGAGGCTGTTCAGAGCTGGCCAAGCCTGCTTGACAGGCAGGGCCTTGATTGGTGTCTGGCAATGAAACCCAAACAAGGATGTCTCAACTGAATGCTGGGCCAGAGTCCTTCCAGCCTCACTGGACACACAGCTTCTAGGGCACAGCATGGAGTGGAATTCTTCAGAGCTGAGGGGGAGAACAGATCTGTGAGTGTGGAGGGAGGGTACACCCAAGTGGAGGTGAGCACAGCTAAAAAGAAGCGGCTAAAAATGTTGCTTAAGGTTTTTCTATAAGGACAGTCAAGCACTGCAAAAAGCCTGTCTATCTTTTTTTCCCTGGGTGAATGAATGAGAAGCATTCTGTAAAAATGGCTTAAATTTGAGACTGTAGTGCAGGCTTGGGTATTCCAGAAAGCCTGACTGGGTACGTAGGCACAAACAGTTCACACACAGGGGAGGTGTATTTGATTATCTTGTGTCACAACAAGAACACTTGATTGGGAGATCAGCTTCATGGCTGGAGTGTTTTCAGCTCCAGCAGCTGTACAGTGATTTTGCCTTTTGCTATTCTTGTTTTTCTTTGAGTTTTTAGCTCTTGGGAAAACTCAGGAGTAGAATTAATGATTGTTTTAGAACTGGGAAGTTCCCTACACTTCAGGTGGGTGTGGGGGAACCTGTGATCCAGCTGCCACTGCAGTGTGGTGACAGTGTCACCTCTGAGAAGGAAGGTGTCAATTTCTAACAAGAATTCTGCGATGCTGGTGGCTCTTGGTTGACCACAATGGCTTTTTGCTAAGATCCTCCCCAAGAGGATGTAAACTCCTAAGGGCTCAGGCTTGGCGCTGGTTTGGGTCAGGGTCGCTTTGCTCTTACTAGGGGGAAACAGCTGGTTCATAGGGAGTGTGATGGTGCAGTTAATGCTGAAAGAGGGCATTGCTCAGGGCAGCTACGGAACACAGGTTATGGCAGGGCAGTCCATGGGGGTGTTGTAATTCCAGTATGTATCCTTAAGATACCAGGTGTTTCCAGTGCAAAGCAGGGGTGGACATAATGCTGGAAGTGTGAGTTGAATGTGTGAAGGTGCTGGGCAATATCTGCATTGAAAAATGACAGTCTGCAGTTCTCGTAGTCCAGCAGGATGCCAATCCTTCTGGGAGGAACAGTAATTCTGATGTCAGGTGTCATCCCACTGTGGAGGAATTCATACTTGTGCCTGCAGGCGAGAAGAACAAAGAGCTGAAGGCACCCTGGCTGCTCTCAATGGGAAGAACTTTGTGCACATAGGTGCCAGGTTGCTCATGAGAGTCAAAGGCAGTGTTGGTAATGTACCATGTCCAGGGGACAGCCAGCAGTGCAGCTGAGGCAAGAGGGGAGCTGGCATTTCTGCAGGCAGGTGTGAGATACTGCCATAGGTAGGACAGAGATCAAAACCGGTTGGGTTTAGCCAGATATGTAGTTTCTGTATTACATAGATCTACTACTCTGTCTTCTCTCCGAGGTTTTGGTAATGTTTACAGCTAAATTGTGCAACTCTGATTTTATTCAGATTTGTTCCTGCAATTTCTTGTTTCAATGTGACGTCTCATTTCAATGGGACAATGTACCACAGAGAGATCCTTCAGCTTGATTCACTAGCACCCTCTCAGAGTCAGTGGAAATGGTTGCTTTGAAGATGCAAATTGGCCAAAACACAAGTTCTGAAGCAAGAAAGTTGGGCAAAATAACCCATGCCAAATGCTTCTGAAACACCCTAAAAAAGCAGGAGGGTTTGCTTAAGCAGTATCCTTTCAACACCAGTTTACAGGGACAGCGGTGGAATGTCAGAGGCCCCAGTGCCTGGTCTGAGCTGATACAAAATCTCTGGCTTCTCTGCTGCCCTGCCTACATGTGTAAGAGTTGTTCCTGTCAGAGACCTGCAGCCTCCACAGCCCTTACCTTGAGGGTGTGATGATGTGCCTCATGCACCAGGATGAGTTGTTTGCCCCCAGGTGACCATGTCTCGGAGTGTTCTCAAAAGCCACACCAATTCTGTACTCTGTATCTTCCTCAACTTCCACCTCCCAGTAATGCTTTCCTGGAAATGGGATCAGACTGCCCAGGATCGCAATATCTCTGTGGGAGACAGGAATATGTGTTTTGGCAGGGGCTGTCTATAGTGCTCCTTACAGTGTTTAGATATGTTCAGGTATGTATATGCCTGGACACTACATAGCAATAAACAAAAGCCACTTCTGCTGTCACCTTAGCAGTGCAGTGTGGATTTTTGACTCCAGTGAAATCCCCTTGCTGAGGAGCTGACACCCAACCTTCAGGTTTCTTTGTGACACTTGCCCTGTTCTTACTTGTGGGTAGCTTTGTAAAATGAGTGCCCTAGGCACTTCCAGGAAGATGGAGAACAGCATCCCATAGTGCCTGGGTTTTCTGGAAAAGTTAATGCTTGTTAGGAAAGAGTGCTCTAGTGAACCCCAGCATAGCAGGGGAAAAAAAAGTACAGATTTTGCATTTTCTTTCCCAACAGCCCAGGGTTTTGAACGTCACTCACCATTGGAACTGAGCACTCTAACAGCATGAAGTTCCTGGGGCAGCTGGGGAGGAGGAAACCTGTCTACACTGGTTCCCTCTGTGTTTGGAGAGATTAGGAAGAATTGAACACAGTAGGAGAACTTGTAATATGCCGGGTACCTGGGCCATGAAATGTGTGATAGGAACCATGCAGAAAATAACTCTTTTGAAAGTTGTGCAGTAGAGACAAAGATAATGTACTAAGAGAGACCCTTCAGCTTGATTTACTTGGCACGGTCTTGAAATCAAAGGTACTGGGTGCTTTGAAGATGCAAGTCTGCAAAAAGCACAGGTTCTAAAGCAAGAAAATTGGGCAAAATAACCCACTCCAAATGCTTCTGAAACACTCTTAGGAGAGCAACATGAGTCCTGTAAGCTTGCACCTCAGCTTTTTCTTAGGAAAAGTACATGGTGTATCAGCTGTCATTGTCAAGGGGGACAGCAGGTTTCAAACACACACAACTTTTATGTTTCTGTGGTAGTGTCTAAAGTTGTAAGTTACAAAGGAAGAGGATGTTGCTGGCAGACACTGAGGTCTTCTAGGCAATGCTGAGAGGGAGCTGCACTCATCATTTGGAGGGCCTGTTGCGTGAGGATGGGCAGACACAGCACAACAGCTGTACTCTGCAGCTGCACTTGCTTAGAGCAAGTGTACAGTTCATTGCAAGTGCAAGTAAATGTCTTGGGAACAACTTAAAGGCCGCTGAAACCAGAATTCAGAGGGGCTGTGTTGCTACAGCTTGAGAAGGAAAAGGAATGATGCAAAATGGATGGGTAAACACCTGTGAACAAAACATGACCATAGCAATGAGAGCTGCAAAGCCACCAAGGCAAGGCAAACCTGAGCTGCACTGAAGAAGCAGTTAGGAAATACATCAGCCACCCAAACTCAGGAGACCACACAAACTTCAGAAAGAAGAGTTTGCCATGTAATTTCCTCGGGAGCTTTTTTTCTTTTTTTTTTCCTTTCTTTTTTCTTTGGGGTGTTTTTTTTTTTTTTTTCAGTTGTTCTTTTTGTTGGGTTTTTTGGGGTTTTTTTGGTTTGGTGGGTTTTTTTTTCTTTTTTCAGTATCTTGGTTTGAAGGAGATTTGTGGAAGTTCATAGCGGTACCAAAACCTCAGCCTTTGAATGAGATGAGTGCCATGTCTGGCTGTTTATGTGAAACATAAAAGCATCCCATAGAAGTAGGATGAAATCCCATTTAAGATTACCATGATGGCTTTAATGAAAAGGATCACCAGTCTCCCAACTCTTTTCTACCAAGCCTTCTAGTAGCACTGCATTTCCATGGAGGGAATTGTAGACTTGTAATATCCTGCAGTGCATGTCCTAGTTATGTGGTGTTTCTGTGGTTTTGACTGGAAATAAGCATTTTTGGCAAGCTTAGTCTCTCACTTCCATGGCAAAGGGCCTAATTCTTTTTTGAAAGTAATACCAGTTGGTCCAAGCAGTTTCAGTTCTATTTTTCAGCAAGAGGTAAGTTTTCAGATCCCTCTCCTTTCCTTAGCATTTGTTATGGCACCTAAATACCTGTTCAAATTTAGCTCAGTGTGCCAGACATGTAAGTAGGCTTGTACATAATTGTGGCTGCTGTATCTGTAATCCTATTTAAGAACTTGCATTAATTTCCAAGTTCCAAAGAGCAGCTGGAGAGAGAGATTTCAACTCAAAAAATTAATCAGAGCTGCTGAAAGCCCCATTAGACATTTCCTGGCATCTGTTAAAAGAACCAAAGAAACTGAAATGCCCCTGTATACCTTGTAAAGCTGTTATCATAGACAGGCAGATCACACTCTGGGTTTTCCAGTTCATCACATGAAATGGTAAATCCATCATCTAGAATTGCCAGTAAAGGATGGGCTGTGTCCTCATTAAGGTAGAAGCAGGTGCCTGCAAGAGAAAATGCCTAAGGATAACTCCAGTGTCTCCTTATAACATTAGAATTGCAGCAAGGGTATGATGAAATGTTACTTGGATCCACAAAAAGATTCACTAATGCTCTAGAAAGAATCTGTGGCTGGCAATGAGAGGACAAAATCATATTTTTTAAATTTTTCTAATAAATGTCTGTTTTACAGCTTAACACTGTTTAGTTTCAGCCTTGTGAAAAGTAGGGGACTTAGCCTGGTTTTGAACCCTACCAGGGCTCAAAGCAGCAGGCATTGTGTAGGAAGTAGCTATTCAGAGATGAGGAGTCCTCCCTGCAATGGACGGTCTGGTTTCAAGTAATCTATTTTCAATCACTGAAATGAGAAAGGAGGCTTAAAGGACTCTCCATGGCCACACCCACCCCCATAAATGCTGGGCAGTTTGAAGAGAAAGGATCCCTCATGCTTCAGCACCTCCCTTGTCAGACCAGCCCTCAGAGAGGTAAGTCCAGCCCAGGATAAAAGTGTTTCTGCTTTTCTTCCTGCAGAGACTTCACAGAGCAGGTCTGACACACTGGGGCCTGAGGAGCAGCCACGACTGGCACAGCTGCTGTTTGTAGTTGGTGCTTGTTTATCCACCCCAGAAAAGATCAAAGGCCATTGACAGTGTTGGAGGTGGGTTCTTGCAGCCGACAGATCAATTTGCATCAGCTGTTTGCATAATGTAGACTCTGAGAAGATTAATCTCCCCATGGTAATCCCAAATGAAATCATTATAATCAAACTGCAAGTTACTTCATTGCAAATACAATACAAACAATGACAGGGCAATTACAGGCATGTGCTGCTGAAAACAAACACACGCTGTGCAAACAGAATGGGCAATTTCAAATATTGAGCTTGATTTAAGCAGTTGGAATACACACAAACGATGGTAACACAATGACAGTTTTCCTCTCCAGGGATTTAAGGATGAGCATTTCTTTTCTGTGGTGTCACTGCTGTGTGGCAGACAGGTTTTTTACTAAAGCATAACTTTGTGTGGTCATCTTGCTGAATAAATACAATTTTCAAACGTCTCACAGAAGGTAAGGGCAGAAGAGACACAGGTGAGGTGTGAGTGGCATGGGAGATTTGAGATGAGCAGTGAAGTTGCAGTGTCGTTGTAGCAGTGATGAAGGTGAGCACTGATGCAAGCTAAATGGCTCAAGAAAGTGCTGTCTCAGCCCATAATTTCCAGCAGCAGCCTCATTACATGGTAATCTCTGAAGTGAAATCACACTACAGCTTTCCTCATTGGTGTGTCAGTACTTTGCAGGCTGGCAATGCGTGGGTGTTGAGTTGACACTGTCTTTTAAAATGTTTAGAAATTAGTAACTTTCAAGCACCAAATGCACCAGACATCAATAATATAAATTACAGAGCTAAAGCAATGCACTTGTTAATTGCTTTTTTCATTCCAGAAAAGGTTACCAGGTGTGTAATTAGATGTAAGAGATTAGGACCTGGTCCAGAGACCATTGAAACCAGCAGGAATCTTTCTGTTAAGACAATAGATGCTACAATAAGCTGCTGGAGTTGTTCCAAGCTGTACAGTACCTGTGGTGTGTATCAGGACAGGTTCACTTCTTTCGCTGGAGCCACCCAGGTTTTGGGCTCGGACACAGATGCGATACTTTTGTGTTGGCTGGAGGCGAATTAGGACTTCACAGTTAGGGATCCCAACAATAGATCTACAGAAAACAAATCCATGGAAAATGACAGGGTAGAAAACAAAGGTAGGCCTTTGAAATTATTTTTCTGAGCAACAAGGAAGACAGTACACTTCAACTTGTCTTGTAACCAATCAGCAACATTTTACCTTGTACAGTTGTCAGTAGCAGGGCAAGAGAGAGTGCCACAGACTGCAGATTTTTACATTTGCTTCTGCCCTTTTCCCATACCCATATTTCTCATGCAGTAATTTCTGATTAACATTTTACAACTAGTTTTACTAAGAAGTTTGTTTGTAAATGTAAATTCACCAGAAGGTCATGGGTCCTTTCTTAGTCCTAACTGATGTCACATCATTGAAATGGTTTCATCTCTACAGGCCATGGGCTCAACAGAAGAGTAACTCACTCAGTAATAATATCATCATTTTCTTCATCTGTCAGCTTGGACAATTCAACCGTGTAGGAATCAACAGGGTTAATGTCTCTGGATTCCCAGCACACCAGTGCTGCATTTTCACAGCTTTGGATCTTTTTATTCTTTATGGTTGGTGGTGAAGGAGCTAAAAAGTAGGGAAAAGAACAATTCTAAGCTGTTGCTTGAAGATGTTTGCAAACAACATGCTTTGAAGACAAACAAATAGAAAAATGTTCTGACTAATACTGTGTAGGTAAAGAAAACTGCTTCCCCAATGGACAATAAACAGCAGGTAGAGTGATTAACAGTACTATTTAAAGACTTCATTTAGACTATAAAGGTCCCAGGAGACTTAAACAGAGAAGTAACATAAAGACTGATTACACAACTGTTTTCTATCATTAGTTTTATCTTTGTCATAAAGGTGCATCTCTTCTCTGCTCTGAGATGCCAAAGACATCCTGAACAAGCACTTGAAGGTTTCACACTAACTTGCTCAGTCTGATGTCAGGATTTCACACAATGTCCTAGACTGAACTGCAGTTTAAAAGAACAGCATAACAGGTGAATCCACAAAATACCTATAGGCCAATAAAAGGAGAGCTGGGATTCATCTGGCAGAACCAGGAAACTTGAACCCTATTCACAGTTGGTCTACATGCCTGCATTTAAATAAGTTACTTTCTCTCTCTGCTTCTGCCACTCTAAAACAGGGATAGTTGGCATGATAGACTCTCCAAATAAAAGTAGGGAATTCCCATGCAGTCAGTAGGCTTACATCAGAAGAAAGAAAGTGCCCAGAAAGCATTACTTGCATAAAATTCAGAGATTATTTTGAATTTCACTATGAAGGTTACAAAGCTGTATGAACAAAATATTTTTTACCTGTTACATAAACTGCTCTTTCACTTGGTGGACTGATACCGGAGGCATTTAAAGCACTGACCCAAAATTCATACTGTGTATTTGGCAACAGGTCAGTAATGGTGCAGTATGTTTCTTTGACTTTTAGCGTATGCTCTGAAATGACAACAACAAAGCATTTACAGTGCCTTTACACACTTGCCCACTCTTTCCCAAAGGTGCATCACACAGTGGAGTTGGGGTGCATTGTTTTGGGTGCTGAGTTCAGGAGAGCTCCTTGTGCTCCACACCCTTTGATCAGCTGTCAGACAGTTTCACAATGCCTTCCTCTAAAGCTGCATAAATCAGATGGGACAAGAGCTGAAGCTATTTTACTGCTCATTTCTCACTCTTCATCTTACAGAATTCGGATAGTTTCTGCTTTTCTTTCTCAACTGGCCACTGGCACTCTACTGGCTTCCACTTTTGAAGGTTCTGCAAGAACAGTATTAGCAAAGCCAAATTTGTCACAAGGCTGAGACATTTTGGTTCTGTGTTTTTTTTGTGTGCCTGTGCATCTTAGGGAGTTAGAGACTATTATTAGCACTAAGATAAGCTGTAAAATCATCTGGGGGTTTCAGTTGGAGTGCTGATGAGATGATGATTTGCTCTTTAAAAATACTGTGCTTTGCCATGGATGCAGCATGTGTTCTAACGCAGTGCCCACCCTCCAGAAATCCTCGTGACTCCATCCACTGTCCCCTTCCCATTCCTGCTATCCCTGCTGCTGCCACATCCTGTCTTTGCTCCCGTGATGGGTCCTGCTGCAGCTGGCAGCATGGCAGACCTGGCAGGGGAAGAGGGACAAAGCAGATGGTGGTGGCAGATATGACAGATTTGGTGGCAGACAGAGTGCACAACATATGCAGGGGCACTTTGTCATCAGCTGGCTTTGCCAGTGGAGGGCTGAGGTGTCCCCTTGGGGCCAAGCCTCCTTACCTGCTTGCCCATCACTGTGCCTCTCGTTGCTCACCGGTTGGTAGCACAGCTGGTAGCACTCCACAGTGTCATCCGAGAAGAGGCCCCAGCAAACTCTCAGTGAAGTGCCAGTTGCTGCATTGGGAGCCTGGGGATTGATCACAGGGGCACACGGAGCTGCAGAGGAAAAGACAGGTCAGTTTTTGAATGTATAATCATGGTTTGTTGTACCTCTCCTCTCACAAAGGTGTTTGCACAAAGCCTTGGCACTGAAGAGGGTCATATTCCTCCATTCCTCCCACATGGAGAAAAGTCAGGAGCTGACTCTGCAATTGCAGATAGTAATCAGGTCACTGGTGTGTGAGAACTAGTCTTGCTTCAAAACAAAGTCAAACCAATGAAATAAATAAACTTCAGCCTACCCCTCCTCTGTAAACTCAGCCTCCCCTGCTCTGAGGGTTCCTCCAGAGAGCCCAACATCTGCCATGCCAGCACTGCTGCCAGCCACCCCCGGGATCAGGGAAAAGCTGTACAACAGGGGGGCATCAGCACAAGCAAACAAGTACTAAATGCTGTTTTATGTTAAGAAAACACAGTATTGGGTGTAAAAAGAAGAATAATGTTCTTTCTGCCCATTTGTGATGCACCAGAAAATATTTAAAATTTTAGGTGTTTAGTTATTCCAAATTTGTTTATGCTGTGCTGTCTCCTGTGGATTATAAGGGGAAAATGCTTGCTAAATAGCAGAGGAATAAGTCACTGACATCTGTTTATCAAGAGAAGCTGGATAAGTTATTTAAAGCAGTCTCTATTTTGTTCAAGAAACTACAAGGTAAGACAAGTTATCACTGGCTAAGCATGCCTGACCCCTCAACAGAAGGGGGTAATCTTCATGAGTCTTCTAGGAAATCATCCAGCAAAAGCAAGGAAGTCCCAGTTTAGCAGTAATTCTGGTAATTTTATATTGGAAACAAATGGAAAAAAAATCCAAAAATATCCTCCAGTGTCCCTGTGTATATATAGGCAAATTAAAAAAAAAAAAAAACCTAGAAGGAAAACTAGGGAGAAGTTAATTCTGCCTTCACAGATCTCCTTTAAAAGAAGTAATGTTTAATACATATCCTTAATTTAATGTAAATAGGTGTGAAATAATCATCAGTTGGGAAGAGTACCTGGAATAGTATTAATGGAGTTCATTAGTTGTTCAACTTCAGAGACATCTATGACCCGCTCTTCAAAGTCTGGCAGCGTTGAAAGCTCTAAATCCACTTCTTTCTTTAAGAATTCCTCCAGCCTGTTATTGTAGGGCACGGGGGGAAATAATGTCTAATTGGAAGTACCATAGTGTTAGAGGTATCTGTCTATGATGTCTATTTTCAAGAGAATAAGACCAGCAGACTCCAAATTAACATCTATTTCCTTAAAACACCGTTTTCATAGCTGTACAAGCTCAGCCTCCTCCTGCCTTTGGCTTGGAGATACGTGGCCATCAGTGCCCCAAGATGCCAAAGAGAGCTGGCTGCTGCTGCTGGGGCTGAGGGCCACCCTGGTGTGCCCTGCTCCTGCAGAGAGCAGGGGAGTGGGGTGTGCCCAGCACCTCCCTGTGGGAAGCACCCTATTAGCTCCATAACTTCCATTATTTTGAATTTACACTATTACTAATTCATGACCTCGTGGCTCTAGGTGTTGTAAATTTGAAAGAAAGGGGTATCTTTTCTCTGTGCTTTCATGAGCAATAACAGTCAATTCAGAGAGCGGTTTTTCCATAGGATTTAG
This sequence comes from Motacilla alba alba, assembly GCF_015832195.1. Taxonomy (NCBI): domain Eukaryota; kingdom Metazoa; phylum Chordata; class Aves; order Passeriformes; family Motacillidae; genus Motacilla; species Motacilla alba. The sequence continues at coordinate 10,988,853 of NC_052025.1, forward strand.
TGTGCCCTAAGACTTCTTCCAATTGCTCCAAGATTTTTCAGTATCTGTTCTGAGCTCCCACAGCTTGACTTTCTACCCCACTATATTAATGCATAAATAAGCCTGTTACAGTATATTTAGGGAGCTCAATTTTAGTCTCATTTGGATCCAGAGTGGTTATTTCAAGAGCTTTAGCAATCCTGTTTCTCAGTGAAATTACTTCCTTATGACTAAGCTGAAAACACTGATTTATTCAGGCTCTAACTCTCCTTTCAGATTTCTTGAAATTGGATCCAAACACGTGTTGAGTGTTAAGTTTCTTAGAGCAACTTTTTCTGATGCACTTTAAAACAAAAACACTAAATATTTCAATAGCTCTAGTGGCTTAGACAACATTTGTGTGCCTGAACAAAGTCCAGAGCACCCAAGCATCTCCAATAACCCGTCAAATTAGCAGGAAGAAATGTGACACAAAATCCCAGACTGTGATACTACCTGTCAACCATGGTTACTGCTGCCTGTTGGAAAAAAAGGACAGAGTGTTAGAGGTAGAAAAGTCCAGAGTCTACATCATGCTGTTGACCTGTCTTACACAAATTGCCCCAGATGCAATACTTGGAATGAAGTAATTGGTTCTCACCCAACTGAGAACAAAGCCAGCCCTTTCTATTGAAGTGGACAGATCTTGGCTGAATTTACAGAAAGATAATGAGCAATATCAGGGAGTCATCAGTGTCTGTCCATCGAGACTTTAGACCAATTCTTCCCTTGGCTGTCCAAAGTGCCAACAGATCCCTCACAAAACCCAAAATCAGCTGGGCAAAAGAACTCAGCAAAATGATCTGTGCTGGAGGGAGTCTGAGCAGTGCATGTGACTGGAAGGCAGATGTGCAGAAGTACACACAGAAGTAGACTAGGTGGTGTTCTGAGATTTGTTTGTTGTCTGGTTTAGAAGTTACTGTCACTGTGCTACAGAAATGCTCCCACCCACCTTAGTCACAGGACAGCTCAGGTGAGAGCAATCACTCATCATCAGTGAAAATTCTGATCTTTTTTTCCAATTATTTTTCTACCTGCCAAAGAAAAATAATCTTCTTGACACCACCTCAAGAGTGGGATTTCATCCATCACTTTGCAGGAGCTTTTGACATATTTCAGCTGAACTTTCCTCCAAAATGAGCAAGAAAAGGAAACATCTTCCTAAGTGGTTACATCAGCCTGCCTGCTGTGAGCCCAGAATAGAGCAAGAGAGCTGAGCCTGCACAAGGCAAGGAACACTAAGTGCTTCCAGAGTTTCCCCAGATAAGCATTTCAGCAAGATATCTTCTCTCTGAACCCCAGTGTGCCTCACGAGTGAGCATCCAAATTACAAACTTCTGCTTCTGCATTTTGCCCCCATTGTGTTTCCCTACTAAGTCAATGCCACCATGCCAAGCACAAGGAGCAGTGACAGCACCACGGACTGAGCACCCCAAATTCCTCTTAGCAATAAGGCTGCTTGGGACTTCTCAGACAGGGACTACTTGCAAGCAGCAAAAAGCACTTAGACAGTTAAAGCTCTTTACCTTCATAAATTCAGCTTTGTCATTTTCCAGGAAAAGCTCCTGGGTTTCATCTGTCAGCTCCTTGCAGGTGTCAAGATGTTTCCCACAACTGACCAGCTGCTCATACAGAGCTTCCAGCTTCTGCCTCTTCTCTTCTCCCAGTGCTTCCAGCTGCTCTTCATACTTCTGAGCAAGCACTTGCATGGCATCATTGTAATGCACCTCAAAGTTCTGCTCCTGCCTCCCAAAATTTTCCTGCAAGGAAGTATTTGAGGGTTTGTACCTTGGCATCAAGCCTGATCCACAGGTCATGCAGAGGAAAATCTTACTCTGGTCTGCTTAAACTTCTCCTTACCATAGAGGTAGTATGTCATGATTTAATTCACAAAACTAGGACATGGTACCAGTACACAGGAGCTGTAATTTGATTTATGTGCATTTTTAGGGGTTTACTCTGATCATTCACCCCCCACCGAAGCACAAAAGTGTTGGATTTTGTTCCAGACATAAGAGCAACAGAAATTACAGCAGGAACAATGATGTAAAGCAGCCTAAAGCCAAACCTAAAGCAGCCTAAACCTATACCCACAACTAGGGTATATCCTAGCCATAATCTCAGAAGCATTTCCACCAACACAGTGAAGCACATCCTTCCATGAGAGATACCATGGCAACTCAGTGGGATCTGTGGATTTGTGCTGAGGGAGCTGGGTTGCTAATGCTGGTATCCTCACTCACAGCTGGAGAAAGCATTAGGAAGGAAGATTTAAGGAGCAGGCAAGTCAAGGAGCAGTCCCAGCAGCTGCTCACTGTTCAGGCACCGATGTCCTCCTGTGCCACATGCAGCAGAGAAAAGACTGCAGTGCCTTGAGTTATTGCTTCAGTTTGAACTGGCTGCCAGCTGACCTCCTTCCCCTGGGGCCATGTTGACAGCAGCCGAGTGGGAGCACAACTCTTGAAGTCATCAGCTTGAAGCAGCTGGTCCAAGGATTTGCCTGGATCTGACACTTCTGTGAATGAAGCTGAGGGAACACAAGGACTGCACTCTGGATGGACTAGTCAGATCACAGCTCTTTGGCCATTTAAAGCTAAGATGACCTGAGTGGGGGTAACTTTATATCTGAATGCAAACTTCTGTGCAAATTATAAATGTGGTTTTACTAGTCCACTCAAAAAAAAAAACAAAAAAACTTTAGGATGAGTTTTCCTGAGTACTTCAGTCTAGACAAACCATAACTCTGTGCTCTGTTACTGTAAGTACTCACCTCATTAACGACTGAAGACTATGAATGGCAGTATGACTGTCAGAACCATTTAACCACCCTACCATAAAGTTAGCCCAAGAGAAAATGCCTTACCTCCACAGTGATGAAGATTTCCTCCAAATGGCTGGCAACATTTTCCATCTGAGCAATCTGTTCTTCCAACTTGCACATGTTTTTATGTATCTCCTCCTACAAAATACCCAGTGTGATTCTTACTCTGTCTGAAGACTGAAGACTGAGGCGCCACAGTACACCTGTGTTACTCTCACCTTTTCAATTTCCACAGCACTGGGCAGCTGAGCAACCTCATGATCCTTGTGTTCACCAAATAGTTTGTCAAAAGCTCGGATTGGTATCTTGCATGTGGAACAAAAAACATCTGCTGCTTCTTCCTCTTCCTCCTCCTCCTCTTCCTCCTCCTCCTCCCCACTCACTGCCTGACTGTTCCACTCGTCTGACATGCCGCCACTGCTTAGCCCCCCTCTGGACCATATGCTACTCTCAGCCTCATCATCTGCTCTGGCTTTGCTCTGATTTTCACCTTGAGAAGCCTCATCAGGAAGTCCTTGTTGCTTTGTGCTTTGACTTGGGTCTTTCACTGAAGAGCTGCTTTTTGATATGTTATATACGGAGCCTTGTGATCCTGCTCTTTCTGTGTGAGCTGGTGGCCATCTGCTCTCCACCTTCTCCAGATGTCCTCCAAGAAGCTCAAGCTCTTTTTCTCTATCCTCATCAAGTCCATACATCTTAGCCAACTCTGCAACCTCCTTTTCCAAGTCATAGCCAGCTTCTTGTGGGCGCTGAACTTTTTCACTACTCAATGCAGATTCCCGTCTCGTATCCCCCAGAGATCTGTCTCCTCGACCAGAGGGCTCTTCAGGAAAGATATCAAACCTCTCCTTTGATCCATAAAGATCCATGTGATAAAAGACCAGACCTTCAGTCTCAGTGTCACTAGACTCTGGGACTGGTGGGGAAGCTGAGTGATGTTGTGACTGGCCGCTAGTCTCACAGTCTCTCGTGCTGCCAGATCTGGATGACATTGGTATCCTCAGGGAGGCTTTTGAGATGATGAGACTCGAGCTTGTAAAAAATAAGAAAGATCTTTAGCTACATACTTAGATATCAGGATTGAGTTTTTCTTGCTTAAAAGTATATGGATAGAATAGGTTTGGCTGAGGACTGCTCAGGTCCTGGAAGTAGGTATAGGAAAGACCAAAGTCAGCAGCTTCACTCCCTAAGAGAAGCTTGTGAAGGGAAGCCACAGGAAGCTTTTCTTCTTCTCACCTCAGTGCAAAGCACAGCAGAGAGCTGTCTCTGGTGTGTGTCCTCTTTTCTGGGTACCTCATCTGTGACCCTGATGCCTGATTTCCAAACCATAGAGCAGCCCTGTCCTCAGATAAACACTGCGACTGTGCTTCAGGCACAGTTAGTGCTTTCTGTGCAATTGAAAATGGCCTGGTTTGAAGCCTGCTCACTCTTCAGCTGCTGTCAAGCATGTTTTCTGAACTGTCAGTCACGCATGATGTAGAATGTCCTCTGTTGTGACCACTGATGCCACAGAACACACTAGTAAATGCCCTGGAAAGTCCTGGTCTGTATTTTTCAAGTTGCCATTCTTAATACTGAAACTTGAGTGAAAGTCTTGGGTCCTTTCTAAAAAATATCACAGAGTAAACATACTGCCCTTTGGGGCTTCTCATGTGCTGCAGAAAATATACATTTTAATGTATAAAGCATCCAGTAACTGGGGAGCAAGGCAGGCCATTGACCTCTGGACTGAGAGATGCCTGCTCTGACCCAAACCTTGCACATTTTGTCTGTTCTGTGGAAGGAGGGAGGTGTGAAAAGAGCATGTGCAGGTGACATGCAAAGCTGTATGATAAAGCAGATACATGTGGGATAACATTAAAAGTGCAAATGCAACTTTAATGTTGATTCCCAAGCCCACTCTTTCCAATCAGCCTGTATTAACAGCAGTGAAATAATGCCAGTAGAGAGTCAGAGCTCTCTCTGAGCTGAAACATCCCCACAGCCCTTCACTGCCCACCAATATGAATGGAATCATAGCTACAAAACTACTCAGATCAATTTTATCAGCAGTTTAGTACCACAAGCAAAAGACCTCATGGAAAGATTTCAGTTGAATATCAATTAATCTGTACTTACATCTAGTCCTAGGTAAGTGAAGCATATGAAAGCTCTAAAATCACTTTCTCACAGAAGAAGAAAACCAAAAGATCGGTCAGACATCAGTGTTACCAGAGCTTCTGCATAAGCTTTCATGTAAGTTTGCTCTCAAACTACTATTTATGGTCCTTTTAGTTTTGAGTAGTTGCTATTACCTCAGATTTATTTCATCAATATTTTACCAATTTTCCTGAGAAATGCTTGGCTAACAGAGTCAACACAATCAGTGACTTTATAGAAAGCAACTTCTCAAACCAGTGAAAAATACTGAGACATTTTGCACTCTCTAGCTTTATATCCCTGGCTGAGTCCAGCCCTACAGATCTGTAAAAAAACCCACACAGAAGTTCTTAGTTTGTCTTCTGGCACGGCAGGCATGGGTGTGGATTCTGCAGTTAGCAATATCCTACTATGGACAAAAACACTGAAGTTAGGCAGAAATACTACTTACACTAAAGGCAATAAAATAAATCATGCAAATTCTAACATTTTAAACAGAGAAAAGGTCTTAACACATACCAGAAAATGTTGTCTGGCTCCCGCAAAGACTTTTTTCCCCATAATTAAAACAATAAGGCTTGCTTCAAAAGATACTACTAATTAGAAAAGTGAATTACCATTTATTTTTCCTACCAAAATGAAATTAAATCAATTAAAATTAGCATAATTAAGCTTGTCTGCAATCCTGCTGCCTAAATAAGATTTTCAGATGATTGCTCAGTGTTTGCTTGCTTTGCAGGCACAGATAAAATTACACGAAGCACGTTTAGATCCGTGACCGTCAGTTATCATAAATACATAACAAAGAATGTTACTACCTAAAAACTTGCCTTCTATCTTAAGACGTCATAAATTCTTCTGATAGCTCAGATGGCACCAAAGTTAACTTCTATTCCCCCTAGTAAAAATTAATTCACACGAAAGCAATTCCTTGCCCCTTTCCTATAACTGCAGCTGGGAGACTTATTGCGGTAACCTTACCCTTTGAAATCTTTGCTCAGATAGGGGCATGCCAGCAATGAGCAATGGCACAAATATAGATGTGCCCCGTCTGTCCTTCAGCAGCGTGCTGCTTGAGTGTCACCAGGATGAATGTCATACTCTGAGAACAGGCTCTGAAGTACTTCGAACAGCTACAGAGAGCCCTCACTAAAGCCAGAGTACCCTCTCACTTTTGGAGGTGGTATTAATAAACACTGCAGAATGCATTCATTGCCTCTGGGTGTGATTTCCAAGGCCGGGGTGTTAGGCAGAGTGTCCTGTGTGGGATACACAAAACGTGCAAACAACTCACATGGCTGGACATGTGTTTACAGAGTTGCACAACTTAATGGAAGTACCTGTTCTGTTCTTTGCAAACACTTACTGGTAAAGTCCTCTCAAATTAGCAGGAGCTTTTCTATGTGGCTGAGTTGGAATCACGGTCATATATTAGGAAAAAAAAAAAGAAAATTTAGAGTTTAGGAAAGAAAAAATCATACCATTGCATATGCTTATTATACATATCTATAAATCCTCACCCTGTGTGTGTATGCCAGACCTCTGGAAAGCTAATTATAGGGAAGAAAGCCAACAATGACCCTGCTAGGGAGGTTTTCACAGGAACATATCCCTGCAGTCTGTGCTCAGTAGGGGTCCACCTGATAAAAAACAGGCTGTGTATTACAACTGATTATTGTGACTGCTGTAGCACTTGAGCTTTGAGAATCTGCTCAAACCCACAGCTGCCCAGCACACTCAGGCTGCTGCTTGTGAACATGCTATTGAGCCAGCCCTGCTGGCAGTAGATTTTTAAGCACGTTTGAGAATGTTGCATTATATATGGCTTGAACTCAGGGGATGCCACAAGGGACAATGTCTATTAGATCTTGACACAGCTCTGCTTTTTCCTCCTTTTCCAATTATCTTGGTGTCATTTCCTCACTTTTCTAGCAGTGCAATTGTTTGCTGTTTGGTGAGGAATCACAAGTTAATTGCCCATGTAGGCACGATCTCATTACTGCTAACAGTGCTTCTATCATCTGTGAGATTAGAGCAGAAGTGTTTTCACACAAGCAACGCAGCCCTTGCTGAAACGTTAACATTTCTGCTGACAGATTTGATTAATTTTTCAAACGAGAGCTCATTTTTGCTTTGTGTTAAGCTACACTATCTTACAGGCCTTAATTTCTCAAAAAATTAGCAGTACTTTGCTTCCAAAGACTGGAATGTAACATTTGGTGGATAGTGAAGTACATTCTGCCTTGGACACAGGGCCTGAATAAGACAGCAGTGACACTGCCCTCATTCAATCACCCCACTGCTCTTTGCTCCCCTCGGTGCCCGTGAGGCAGCGTTTGGGTGGCATTTGTACGAAGGACGGTGACCTCGGGGTGAGCTGGGTGTCAGGACAAGCACCCTTGGCTGTTTGTGGGCACAGGGCCCCAGGGCTCGGGTTCTGGCTCAAGGCAGCGTGGGGTAGGAGTGTGGGGTTTGCCTGGCTTTGGAGAAAGCAACAACCTGTGGACTTTTGCGAGGACCACGGGAACAATGGCTGGGAGGAAATCTGCCCCTCAGGCAGCGGCTCAAACGCGGGGCTGTGTACCCTGCTCCCTGCCCACCACTCCTCGCAGGGGCAGCGACTTATTTCACAAAGCTTTCTCCTGCCAGCACCTGAAGGAAACACACAGGAAAGACGGGGCGAGATTATTTGCAAGAGCATGTACTGACAGGACAAGGGGGAATGGGTTCAAATTGAGAGTAGTTTTAAGTTACATATTTGGAAGAATTTCTTTACTCTGAGGGGGGTGAGGCCCTGGCACTGGCTGCCCAGGGAAGGTGAGGATGCCCCATCCCTGCAGGTGCTCAAAGCCAGGCTGGAGGAAGCTCTGAGCAGCCTGGCCTGGTGGAAGGAGTCCATGCCCATGGCAGAGGGGTAGGAACATGATCTTCGGGGTCACCACCCAACCCATGCCACGCCACGATCCGGTGACAAACGGCCCTTCCCGGGACGCCCCTCCCGCTCTTTCGCTACGCCACTGTTTATTTCCACTCCCGCCGTGAGGGCCGCCCTGGCCCCGCCTCTGCCTTGGCCCCGCCTCCGATGCAAAGGCCCCGCCCCTCCCGCTCCCGCCAATGGGCGCGGGCGCTGCCGGTGACGCGCCGGCCCCGCCCCTCCCGGCGCTCGGTTTCTGTTTCGCTCCGGGCCCGCGGGGCCGCCGCTGTCGCCGTCGCGATGGAGCCGCAGCCCGACAGCCTGGAGGGGTGGGTGGCCGTGCGCGACACCGCCTTCGCTGAGCCTCAGCCGCCGCCGCGGCTCCGCTTCCTCGTGGGGTGGAACGGCGCGGAGGGCGCGTTCGCGGTGACCTGCCACGGCCGGGCGGAGGCGGCGGAGCAGGCCCCGCAGAGCTGGGCCGGGCTCTTCTCGGCGCCGGCCCTGCGCGGCGTCCACCGGCAGCTGTCGGCCGTGTGCCCGCGCCTAGAGCCCGCCTTCCCCGAGCTGCCGCCCGCGCTGCCCGGCGCGGCCTCCGGCGGGCTCTGGGCCGTGCTGTTCCCCGGCGGCGCCGCGCCGGACGAGGCCGAGCTGCAGGAGCTGTGCCGGGCGCTGGAGCTGTACCTGGGCTGGGCCCTGGAGCTCTGCGGCGGCCGCGTGGTGCTGGACGCGCTCTTCGCCGCCGACCGCTGCTGCGACGACGAGTACTTCGAGAGCCTCCAGGAGCTCCGCGGGAAGGCCCTGCGCGGCCACCTGGCCCGGGCCAAGGAGGCCCTGCGGCGGGTACGGGCCCCGGGGCCGGGCGCGGGGCGGACGGAAGCCGGGGCGCGGGGGGGCCGGGGGCTGCCGGGCCACCTCTGCGGGCAGGGGAAGGGGCCCCTCGGTGTAGCGCTGTCTTCGGTGCTCGGTGCTGCAGCTCAGCTCACGGGTGCACCTGTCTGAGGTCCGGCTTGGCGCCCCGTGCTCGCTGGGAGTTGCGTGATAAGCCTGGCAGCCCCTGCTGCTGCGGGACTTCTTCGATCGGGGCAGCCTGGCCAGACTCACGTGAGCAAGGGTGACCAAGTCACTGATGCCAGCGTGCTCCTGCTGTTGTCCAATGTCCAGATTTGTGTTCGCACAAACTTTTTTATTGTCTGGAAGCCACAAAGTGAGTTTTCGAAGTACTAAGTGTCATCGGTCTTGGAAGTGCACCTTTATTAAGTGAGGAAAAAGCCACATCCACGTCGGCAGTCCTGTAAGACATTGGGGCTCTTACTTAAGCTGCAGACACTCCTACAAAAACACATTGCTAAAACATTGCTACAAACATCCAGCAGTGTTGGGCAATGGATGGAACAGTAACCGAAGAGGAGAATACAATCATGTGCTAATTTTCTAACCTCCCTGAGGAGGTCTCAGACTACATGTTTGCAGTAATGCTTGTAACTGGGGGATTCTCAGTCTTTTTTTTAACACCAAACTTAGTCTTGGTCCTGTTCAAATAAGTGGTTTGTATTCTAAGAAAGTGTGTGACGGTTTTAGTTGGTTTTTTTTAAGTGTCAAATTCTGACCTAATGATTGAAGAAATGATAGTGTTAGCACTTTCTTCCTTTGGTGCCTTAGTTTTTTTCTTGCTATAGATGTGTTCCTGGATCTTTTCCCCTTCAAAGCAACAATTCAAAGTGTGTAGGAACAGAGTTGCAGTTAGGACTTCGGAACGTTGATGAGTTACAGACACTTCAGGCTCAGCAGTGTGGTGCTGCTGTTTCTTGCAGTACCTGTTTACAGTCTTATTTTCTGGCAAAGTAACCTGAAAGGTATTTTATGAAAGTGATCATGCTTTGGAGGAAAGTTATGACAGTTGACTTCAGCCTTCTCTTTCCTATTGCAGCATTTAACAGATGAAACAACAATACTTTTTTAGAAAGACACTGTTTTTAAAAACACAGCTTCAGTTTACATGAACATGTGCCTTGTTGTATACAAAAGTCTGTGTCTGTCACTGACTAACAGTGCACAGCCCAGTTAGAAATGCACTGCAGCCACCACATTCTTTCAGAAGCAGCACAAGCCTGTTCAGCTCTGGCAGTTTGGGGCTTGGTGGTGAGGTACAGCTTGGTGCCTCTGATAGTTACTCTGTGATTTCCAGCTATGTTTTAGACATGGCTAAACATGCTGTAGAGTGTTATTATAGTTGCAGGCCTAACAGGGACATAAATTCCTTATACTGTAGTCTAGACCAAGTTATGGAAGATTCAAGAAATAGACATTAAGCCAGCCTGAAGTACCAGAGCATCCTTTTTTCCTTTTTACATTGATGTCCTTCACTAATACTCCCCCCTGCTCACTCAGCATCCTCCAGGAGCAGCATGACCCTCACTTCTTGCTTTTAGAATAGGAATCAAAAAGTCAGCTCTTGCGTTTGTATTTGGCTTCCACAGTGGGGCCAAAGCAGACTGAAATTGCTGCAGGTGGGCCCTAGGACTGTGTCTGAGCTGCCACAAGCTCCTGGGGAGGCCCAAGAGGCTGTCACACTTATGGGATCATCAGAAATGTTGCAGTTCAGATTCCCTTGTTCCCCTGTCTTGCCTGTGCCAGGCCTGCAGACAGGGTGGGTGGGAAATGCCCTTGAGCTGACTTCCACAGATTTTCTCTGGGGAAGTTCCTCCATACATGGGAACTCTGCTGTCTTACCCTGACTCAGCTGGCAAGAACAAACATGATGGTTTAATTTCGGTGCTTTTCAGTTGCAACACAACCCAAGCTTATTTTTTTTAATGCTTTTTCTCACTACTGGTAGCACACACACCCCTCCCATCCCCTTCCCTCTTTATGGAGCTGCAGAGCACACACTGTCCTTCCAGGAAGGTCTGTCTCAGTGGAACTTAGCTGTGTTCTCTCAGCCAGCTCACTATCCTGGCACGTAGAGCATGCCATGGTCTCTGCCAGCTGGTGTCAAAGAAACACCATTGAAGCTTTGATTGGTGCCAGTAAACAAATGCAATTGAGGGGAAATCCCCAACTTTTTATTTTGTCGTAGAAGAAAATAAATAGGGCCTGCTGTATCAGAAGGCAGTAATTCCATGGAAAACTTGTGACTTACAAAGTGTAATACCGCTAGAACTGAGGTTAGAATTAGCTATTATAAATTATACAAATGCTAAAGGAATTTAACAGCAGGGTGTATCAGAAGTAAATGCCAATCTGGTTTTTTCTGTGCCTGAAGTCAGAAATTCTGGATCCAGAAACTCATTAGCAGGCATTTAGTAATTGTGGAAGCAATGCAACAGCCAGTTGAAGAATACCTTGCTTGTCCTTCCAGTACAGACTTCCCAAGATTCCCATTTATGTTTATAAAAAGCAGCAACCAAGTCATCTGCTCACAGTTATTAGAATGTTTCTGGTAGATGCCCTAGGCAGGATGCTCCTTGCAGGCTCCTGATGGAATGTGCAGCAATTAGTGCCTTTAACAGTGTGGAGTTGGAGGTATTTTCATCCGGGGTGGCTGCAGAATGCCTGGCACAGGCCTCCTGGGCAGTGGGAAGTGGGACAGGTCCTTCCCACCGGAGCCTGGCAGCACGCAGCACACACGAACGCAAAGCAGCCGTGTCTGATTTACCTTTTATCCCACTAGGTTCTGCAGCAGCATAAAAGTGCTGACACAATGGTGGCTTTGATGAAGGTTTATGAAGAAGAAGATGAAGCTTATCAGGATTTGGTCACCATGGCAACACAATTCTACCAGTATTTGCTGCAGCCCTTCAGAGATATGCGAGAGCTGGCGACACTGTACAAACTGGAAATCCTGGTAAGTCTGCCTTTACAAAGTGAAAGGCCAGGCTACATAGTGGGGCATCAACTGCTCTTGAAGCAGTTCAGGCTCAAATCATGTAACATTCCCTACTTCCGGCTGTACCTGCTTTTTTTCCCTCTGCCAAGCCACCAAACGTGACTGACAAATTCAGAGTTGGGGTAGAGCCACTCTCAGAGGATCTCAGATTCCATGATAATGGCTTGACTAGAACTGCAGCTGACTCCCCACTTAAAAGGAGAATATCCCCAGGCTCCATCTCCCTGGGGTTTACTCTCTGTGAGGCTGAATTTACTTTGATATAAGTAGCCTTTGTTGTGCCACCTTCCCAGGGGATTAGTTTTTTACATTGAGAGTGTCATCCCCAGGAATGCTGATGCACCAGATTAACTTAGTTGTGGAGGAGACCTTCCCACTCAAAGGAGTTTTCTATTACTGCTGCAACCTGCTAGAACTGCAGATGAAAACATATCAGTTGTCACTGCGTTCACTTTGTTTTATGTGCATCTAAAACTGGAAGCACATTCTGAACGTTATGATACCCCTGGAAACAACAGCCATTTACTATGTTGATTTTCCCTAAAAAGTGTGTTAAAATTAAAGTGAGCTGTTAATGTTCTCAAAAGAGCAGAACTGTTTTAAGTTTAGATTAAGGTGTTTGCATACTGAAGGTCTAAACCTGTGACAATAAAATGTTTAATGTACTGTTCTGGAAATTAAAGTGGATATTGGAAAGAATGAAACAAAGTTTGTATTAAAAAAAACCCTGTAAGGGATATTTAGGCTAATTTGAAGTATAATTCTTCTAAAAATATATTTGAATACTAGGCTTGTTCCTGTGTCTCCTTTGTGGACTTATGTTTCTTTTCTGTATCCCTGTTCCTGTGTGAAAGAACTGCCAAACTGGAGAACCTGCTGGTGCAATGTGCTGTCAACACGTGGGGAAAAATAGAAGAGAACATTGCACATAGAAGAGTTACTTTTAGTAACAATAAAAAACTCTTGTGTTGGATGTATTTTTAAAGATGATAATTTAAAAAATATTTTAAGAAGTAAATTAATCCAAATGTGAGGTCAGGATTGGGGAACGAAGGTTCTGAATTAGCCTAGAGAATGAGAAATAGGAATGAGCAGTGATTCACTTTGTGACAGGTGAGGGGAAGGTCATGTTTGCCACCATTTTTGAAATGTCTCCAAGTGTAGCATGGTGTGGCTGCACCTCTGTGGAAGCCAGGTGGTAACTGAGAATGCTGTGTCCTTGCAGAAATCTTTGCAGTATGATAAGTTGGGGCCTAGAAGAGTAGCAGCTTTGCAGAAGGATGCTGATGAATGGACTAAGCGAGCTGAGAGTGCTGTGTGCTCCATTCAGGATATCACAGTGAACTACTTCAAGGAAACTGTGAAGGCTCTGGCAGGTAATCAGAATGACTTACACAAAAGGTTGTGTAAATACCTAACTTAAATGACTGAGAGCTCTTCTTATCTTTGGGCAGAACCTGAGGTTCGTGCGAGTGTCCAACTTAAGAAAGAAATACTTCATTCACTTAAGATTTATATCTTTTAACCAATTTGGTTTACAACTTGGATTTGACTTGCTTGAGGCTTACAGCTGCAAACCTCTGCACAAAAACCATGGGTGCTTTTAATGCTTGATGTGCAAGCCTCAAGGGTTTCAGCATGTGAACAGAATATGTTGCTGTGCAACTGTTAGGGTGTATTTCCATGGTGCAATGAAGTATTTTACTTACATGTATAAGGTCACAAATTCAACCTTATAATCTTGTAATTTCTAAAGCTTCAGAAATAGTTTAATCAGATTAGCATTTTTAATACTTCAGAAACACACAAGGGCTATTAGTAGACTGCATTTCTCATGCTTTACTGCCATGTTTTAATCTACAGCAATGCACAAACAGATGGAGCAAGATGAGGAGAGATTTGGTAAAACCACCTGGGCATCAGCTGTGCCACGACTAGAAAACCTGAAATATATGTTAGCAAAAGAAACCCTTCAGCATCTGAGGGCGAGAGAGTTGTGCCTGAAACAGAAGAGAAGTGGCATTCAAAAACTCGTAAGACCTTACAAAGCCTCCTTTTCTGTCACTGTTCTTTGAAGGGCTGATCAAAACCTACCAAAATGGTCATGAGAGTAGGCTTTTCAAGTCTTTGTCTATGAAACAATTTAGGTTTTCAGCATGGTTTTACGTTGTGGAAAATGCATGTCTGCAGTTTTTTAATTGCTTCTGCATGTTTGAGGACACTCAGCGAAGCTTAACATGCATGCTTTTAGAATTCAAGTATCATTTGAGCATTTGTGATAATAATCTTTGAAATTGTTTCCTTTTAGGGAGATAAAGACCAGATATTATTTTCAGAGGACACTGAAAAATGAAGATACTTATTTAATACTAATCTTTGATGCCATCTAACTGCTGCTAGGAGTACCTGATATTTATTTTCCAAGAGTAGTGTACTGTACCATGTATAATTGTTTTCAGGAGCAGTATCATTTGTACAGATTATAATGAAGTCTTTCCTGGTAAAATGAAGGTAAATTTATACTTTAGGTTAATAAGGTTCTTTAGTCCTCTGAGTTTCTGCTTGAAGCCATTTCTAATGCTCTGTTGTTTTCCATACCAAAGCAGCTGCCAGTTAGACCAGGCTCCTTACAGGCATTTGTGCATTCAGACATGTTTCGTGTGTGCATATTTTGTTACTAATGCTTTTTATTTTCTGTTACAGATGGAGAATCTTGGTGAACAAGAAGAGAATTTAGGTATAGTGGAGGAGCTGGAAATACAGTATTATGAAACACAGCTGGAATTATATAATGTACAGCTTGAAGTATTGAAACATGAAGAGATGCTGCTTATTGTACAGCTGGACACTGTAAAGAGACAGATTAAAGGTGAGAATAAAATATTATTTAAGCACATATTCAGAACAAAGAAGTGACATAGCCTGCTCTGTTTTCAATTAAAAAAAAGGATATCATTGCTCGGGTCTTGCTAGTAGAAAGCATTGCTGGAAAACATTAATGCACTGGTACCATCTGATATTTTGTCTTTAATTAGACACTTTAATTAATTAGGCACTAATTCAATAACACAAGTTTAAAAAAAAAAAGCCACACCGGTTGCTCATCTTGCTAGCAGCTGTGATATGTGCATGCCTTGGTTTAGCATGGAGTAATTTATATTGGCAGTGCTTAACTGCTCTAATACCTACAAGATTTATGCACAGAAACTGGGTGTCATGAACCTGCTGTAATTCATCATCATCTATTCTAATCTAGCATGTAGAAATTACAAAATGCATCCTATAGTGACAAAAAGAGGTGGCTATAGCTAGTGGTACCTGAATACTACTGTCTTCCAGTTTAAGTGTCTCTTTGTGACACAGTTATACCAAGTTAGGCACCAGTCATGTTCTTATTTGTGCTTATGAATTCTCTGTTACCACGTACACTGTGAGGTAAACATTGCTGCCACTTGTTACATAACTGAAGTGTGGTAAATAGTAAAATAAGACCCCCAGTGTTGACCAGAAGAGTCTTCCATTTTCCAGGAAAACTCCAGTTGGTGAAGGTAGGAGTTGAAACACAGGGAGACATTTGAAAGAGGAAGCTAAATAACAAATGCTAACAGCATAAATTTGATCCTGCAAAGCACCCCTGTGAGTAACGTGACATGTCTGCATATGACTGTGAAGGACCCAGCTCGGCTCTGGAGCTTTACACTTACTCATGACTAACTCACTGCCTTCAGTGGCTTTTAAAATGTCATTAGCTCTTTAAATGTTTAATAACTGTGGCAATTTTTGGTTTCTTAAAAAATGCCAAATGCCTTTTTAGAGAAACAGGATGAAGTTGTTTACTATGATACATGTGAAAATCCTGAGGAGCTCAAGGTCATTGAACAGACCATGGGACAACATTACGCTAACCTGTCAGCAATGACGGTGCTGAGGCAGAAGACTAAGCAGTTGGAGACAAAGCGTGGGACTGTCTGTGCGAGGAGAGCCTACCTCAGGAACAAAAAAGTAAATGCAGTCCTGGAGATGTGCATTTTCTTCAGCTGATGTCTTGACTCACGAGGGATGCACAGGAAACAATTAGGGAAGTTTGGGTGGAGCGTACAAGATATGATTCATGACTCAGTGCCGAGGCCTGCAAGCAGAAAGAGGGGCAATGTGATTTTAACAGCTTTACACTCCGTGGTGTGGTGCAAGTGTGTCTGGCTTGGAAAGAGAGCACAAACTTACCTGGGTGACCCAGCTGTTCTCCCATCAGCTAGACCTTACCAGAGCCCTGTGGGACCAGCTGGAGCTTTGTCCTTGCAGCCTTTTCCAAAGCAGCTGCAGTAGAGGAGGAAACTGACCTTCTGTGGAGGAAGCTGCAGTGATAGGACAACCCACACACTGGTCCTTCACCTTTGAACAGGAGGAAGGGGAAACTTTAACAGCTGCAGTTCTCTCTCCAGCCTCTCAGTTCTGTGCAAAGGGCAGTTTTTCCTTTGTTTCCCAATCAGAGCAGTACGCTAGGAAGACAAAAGTTGACTCTCATGAACCTTCTCAGTAAGAGGAGTTTACCTTACACCTGCAGTTCTGCTGGGGCAGAGAGCAGAGTTTAGGTTCAAGTCTGTCTGACCTTTTATTGCTCAGTAGCGTGGAAAAACTGGGAATTACATTGGAAATGTTTTGTGAGCCATCATTGTCTCTTGCTTGCAACTTCTTCCTTGCTTCTGTTTTCATTTACTTAACTGCTGTCTATTGGTTGTATAACACTGAAGCCAAATGCCACATGGTTTGCAAATGCTTGTCCAGCCATGTGGATAATTCCCCTCTGTACAGAGACAAAAAGCAACTCCCAGAGAAAATACTGAAACCTGTGGCTTCTCTGTGGCACTTTACTAACAGAGTACCCTTGCTAGGCATTCGTTGTGCTTCCCATACCTTTGCTTCCCTGCCTTTTGTACTTGGGAGCTATGGCAAATAAGGGAGAGGGGGGAAAAGTAGCTTTGTATTTTCTTAGTGCTTTGCTAGCTTCCTTCTTGCCTTCTTCCTCATGTCTTTGCATGAGCTCATTTCTTCTTTTCTTTTCATCTTCCTTCTCTTTTTTTTTTCTTTTTTAAACTGTAAGACTGTAAGACAGAGGGGTCACATCTAGATACATTTTTGCTGCAGCATGAATAAAAAAATGGCTGTTTAGGAGAACCTTTGCTTTAGCCATGAAGGAGTCCCACAGACTTCACCATCAGGGTCTCACATCTGGCACTAGCTGAGCTTAGCCATCTTTCTCGGCTCTGCCAAGCACCCAGCCATGGTTGCTGTTTAGTGGCTGGTACACAGGAGTTAATGGCAGAGCTGGTGCAGAGGAAGTGTGAACTGACTGAGAGTTGCATGAATTCTGCTCTTCTCCCAGGATCAGTGTGAGGCGAGCCACCGGCAGAGACTGCAACAGGCGGAAGAGAGCAGAAAGCGCTTCCAGCAGCATCACAGCATCCAGATAGTGAGTACCAAACAGCAGCCCCGGGGAGTCTGGCAGCTGCTGGTTTTCACACACTGAGGCTCACTTACTTGTGTTTTAATGCAGAAGAGAGACAAACAAAAAGAGGAGGAGAAAAAGAAAAAAGCTTGGATAAGCCAGGAACGTCAGAAAACGCTGGAGAGGCTGAAAGTATTCAGGGAGGCAAGTACTGTGAACTGCAGTAGTCCTAAGTGGTGTCAGAACATGTCAGAAAGTAGCCATAGCTCACCTGTGTGTGTGGTCCTAATCAGAGACAACCCTTGGGATGGCCTAAAATAGGATTATGTATAATGAGTAAAGGGGATTGAATCTCCTAAAGATACAGTTTCCAGATGTGGACTCTGTTGCAAAGAACACAGGTGAGGGGAAGATGGCTTTGAAATAAATGCTTTATTATTAATTTAAATTTATTCAGGGTTGAATTTTCTGCTTGAATGGGTGAGTGGGCCAGTTCTGTGCTCCATGGTTTTTTGTGTCATTGGGGTTGATGTTTAGGCCAGTCCAATGGAGATGTGACTTCCTGCCTTATGATTTCTTTTCCAGAAGTGTCCAGCTCATGTTGTTCTGAAAACATCTCGTCCCCAGCCTCGCAGTCCCAGGTTGCCACGAGGCATCCCTCAGCAGGCTGTGGTGCTGTCTCCTCCACCTGCATCAAGCCCAGGGGCAGCCCCAGCAGTTCTGTCCCCTGCACCCTCTTCGAGAGTAAGGGCAGCTCTCGAGCAGCCACAGAGCATTCTGCTTGTAGAAGACAAGGAACCAAAAGCTTCAGATCAGAATACCCCAGCAGATACCCCTGTCCAGATTTTTGTTACTGATGGTGACACAGAGGAACAAAAGCACAGCGAGGAATTGATGGTCTCTCCATGCTCACCACCCCCTCCTCCACCACCTCCTCCCTTGCCCCCTCCACCCCCACCTCCCCCTCTACCTCTCCAGTTAAAAACACCATCAGCAACAGAGGATAAACCACTTCCCCTCAGCTCTGATAGCCCCTCAGAAAGCCCTGCACTGCACAATCAGGATGACTCACCCAGGAGGTCTATAAATAATTGCATAGGTAAGTAGGCTCACATCAACCAGTGCTTTTTAATGCATTTCCTGTATTTTTGTGGTCTCCCTCCCTCCTCTGCTTCTGGACAGGAGTAGTGTTTAGTTTTGATCAGGAGAATGAGGCTCATGGAAAGCTGAGTCTAAGAAACTACATACAGTAACACTGGCCATAGCTCAGGATGTTATAAATGACTAACAGTGATTTGTGTGTCCTGTTTGAGATACTTCACAGAGTCCTGATGGTCCAATCGGAAGACCAATGTGGGTAAATTTGTAGCTGTACTAAGGCCACATTTTAGTGTTTATGATGTATGTACTACAGAGCTGGTAATTGGGCTGCTTATGTTTCTAAGGTGTGCACAGCTTTTGTCCACTTAAAATTTGCTTGGTTTCTAAATAAAGGTTTCCTAAGGGAGGGAATTCATGCAGAATTCAACCAGGATTTGAAAGGCAGGTGAATAGCTTCGGCATACGTTCCTGGGGAAGAAATTCTGCTCTGTTACACCTTTGCTTTGTTAGCAAGATCATGCAGGTGTAATTGAAGGCTGAACTTGGCAATTGAAGGAGTAGTTTGAATGAGAATAGAGCTCAGCAGCCTCCCAGGGCTGTGCTGGTTGCATCCTGCTAACAGGTTTATTTTTGTCTCTGAGGCCAGCGGATATTTTGACTATGTCAGAGAGATTGATCTAAGCTGGAAGGCACCAATTTTTTTTGTTGTTTTTCACAGTGGAGCTTATGCTAGAATGAAGAATGTCTTTAAATGTGGTATGTTCCTTTTCGTTTTCAACTCTTCACAATACATCCAAGCAGTCTTTGTATCCTATCAGTTCAGAGGCAAACCACAGGCAGAAATACCAGGGGAAGTTCAGCGTTTCAGTTCTTCCAAGCTATGGGGAAGTACAGGCAGCTGAAGGGCTGAGACACATTTGAGTTACCATGGCAAACTACTGTGCATCCTGTGCAGACTTCAGTGTGGGATATCCATGGGATAACTCTACCACAGAAGCCTTGATTAGCAAACAGGAGTTGCACACCGGAGTAGTCTGATTACTATTGGAACAGCCTTTCTGGTAGCTAGTATTTACTGCCATTCATAGCCTAACATTGATGTCTTTTCATTATTTTTGGTTTATTGGAGAAATCTGATTAGTTGTTTAGACCTATTTCTTGAAGAAAGCCATCATGTCAGTAGCTGTAACTAATTGCTAAATTACCACAGGAACTTACTGAAGAAGCTTCATAAACGTGTTGGTTTTGGTTATGGGCTACTCATGTCTTTGTATGTGAAAAGCCAGGAGAGGCTTCTTTTATAATTTGTTTGTCTGACTAATCTTTCACCAGGCAGCCCATTTAGGTAGCAGACTTAAGACTCTCTTACTTGTAGGCTTTGTAAGGCAATCTGGTGGATCTTTGCTTTGGATCCTTTTTAGTCTCTGGAGGTACCAGAGGATTTAGCAGACTGTTACATTTCAAGTGGTTGATGTTAATCACATAACCTTGTGTGCACTGCGCATGGCAAAAATATTTCTAGCTGTGAGGCACAGATGGTCTGGACCTATTGCTGTCCAGGGAAACAGCCTCCCTGTCTGACAGTCTGGAGCAAGCAGCAGAGAGTCCAGCAGGAGTAAAACACAAATTAGTGTGTATCAGGAGGTCTAGTGGAAACTCTCAGTATGGTGTCCTTCATGGTCTGAAGTTCAGAAATACACACCTGAGATCTAAATCATGTTGTAAAATAGGAATTGTTTTCTAAGTCCATGCAGAAAAGAGCTGCCCGCATAGGGCCTGATCTGGCTCCCAGTGACTTCAGTGGTGCACTTTAAAGCTCTTCTACTCAAATCCTTTCATTTTTCTCTTGGCTGAGCAAAAATGCAATTGACGGTCTCAGCAGGCTTCTGGGCAAGCTGGAGGGATGGTGGATTGTTTATAACGCAGAATGCAAGGGATTTTTTTGGTTCAGTGAAATTTTTTTGAAAGCCCATAAAGTTGTAATGAAAAAGAGCGTTGTCCTTTGTGTATAATTTCTTCCTTAGAGCACAGCCTTATATAATGATGAAGAGGCATTGGATTCTCAATTCAAGGTATAAAAGCTGTAACAGCTTTTTAAAAGCAGTTCCAGAGCCTGCTGTTGCAGAGCTTGAAAGAGTCTGTGCCAGAACAGACCATTCTTGTGCCAGAACAGACCATCCTGTTGCTAGCACAGATGAAAGGAAGAGCCCTGAACACTTGGGTAGGGTTTCATACCTCTTCAGTGACTGGTTGTCTCATTCTTCCCTCTGGTAACAGTAGATTGATGTGTTGCAGGTTCCATGGATGAAGTTTTGGCTTCTCTGAAGCGCAGTGAAGTTCACCTTCGCAGAGTGGAGCAGCCAAATCCATACGCCTCTGTGAAGGACAACATCCTCTCTGCCATCAGGCAAGGGGTTAAACTAAGGAAAGTGAATCGAGATACTGAGAGAGATGGCAGCAGAGGATCCCCTAATTCCCCTAATGAGCTGGAGAGAAGCATTAAGGCAGCCATGCAGAGAATTAAGAAAGTGTCTGCTGATTCTGAAGAAGAGGAGGACAACGATCAGAATAATGGAGAGTGGGACAGCTAACCAGCCTAACAGACCTACTGACTGGAACAGAGTGTGTGCCTCATTTTGCACATCGGAGAAGACTGTCCCTGTCACAGGGAAAGAACTGCGTGATGGTGTGTGGTGTTCTCATAGTCCAAAATGTCTTGTCAAGTAAAAGAATCCTGCTGATTTTCTGTAGGAGCTACAGATGGATATTTTTGCATGATAAATCATACTCCAAATTATGCTTGCACTAATAGGTGTTCCTGGCTCAACCATGTAGTGTTTTCACCACAACTGAAGACAGCTAAAATGCTGGATTTAAGCACATATGATTTAGATTGTTACTACACAGTGGGTAATGCTATCACAACAAAGTTTAAGGAGTGAAAATATAACTGAAAATCTCTCTTGTCAGATAAAAGTAGAAGCAAATCTGTGGTGACAGAGGCAGACCAGAAAATTTAGCATGATCTGGAATCTTTCACTCCTACCTCCATTGTCCAGAAAATTCTTAAACATTTTGCTTGTCTAATACAGTTCACTCTTAAATAACTCTGTGGGTATTCCATTTATCATCATGTTAGAAAGTGTGCACTTATGGATGGCTTGATAATGCTGATTGGGAGAATCAGTTTCATGTTTGAAATAAACACTACTGCAGTAATTACTGGAAAGTTTACTGTTTTAGCTGAAAGATTAAGTATAGAGAACTTTTAGATGTTAAATATTTTTCATACATCTGCATTTACAACGACCTGTTGACATGAAAGAAAGAGCCAAAATATTGTATACAGTATTTTTCAGGATTTAGTCCTGTAATGCAGGGCTGCATTTCTCCACTGAGAATTTCAATATATGTTTATAGCTACTCTCATGAATTTAAATTACCTGACGGCCTTACAAATGGCAGGTATTTACAGTGTGCCTGGAAGCTGACTATTTCAAAATTCAGCTACATTCAATTTAGAGACTCTTGCTATTTTGGGTAGATAGTGGCACAAATTATTAAAGTTTTTTTTTTTTTTTTTAAGTTTATACTGACCCTTAATAAAAATATATCTTGACAGAAGAAGTAGATTCAGCGTGCTGTCATGTTAGGATTTTTAGGATACTGCTGTGAACTGAGCATTATTTATAGCATGGTACCCTGGGTTTTGATAGCAAGTGGCAGCCATATAGCAATTGCACTCTCACTAATGGTATATGTAAATGCCCTTATTTTCCCAAATATTTATGAATTGTAATTTGGTAACAAAATTGAAAATACAGTGCTTTAATTCCCTGTTCCACTGTAGAGCAGCAGATCTGTTTAATCAGCACAGTAAATATGTATGCAGCAGTTTTCATGCAAGAAGCAGAAGCAGCAGCTGGGGGTTCATTTTTTACTGTTTAAGCACCTACTGCTGTTTGGATTTGAGAAAAAAACACCGGTTTTGGTCCACTGCTATGAAACCAGACAAAAGGAACGTCAGCACAGGTCAGGTGTTACTCAGCTCTCCCAAGGAGGTACCCTGGAGGGGAGCTGGGCACGATGGCAGAGTGCCCACAGCACCCTGCTGCCCCCAGAGCTGGGCTGGGCTGGGGGGAGCAGGACAGAATCCACCCCCAATACTGAGCACTTCCCATAGACAAAATCATCCTGTGAAAGCAAAGATTTCTTCCCCAAGGGTACCCTGGGCAGAAGGGGTGCTCAGCCCGTGGGGAGGTGCTGGGCTGGGAGCTCTCCCGGGCCATGCCCTTTAGTGGTGCAGTTATTTAAAGCTGGATAGAGGGTGCAGAGGCTCGGCTGCCTCCCCCTGGCTGCTGCCTCCTGCCAAATGGCAGCACAGAGCCCTTAACTGATTTACTGTTGTTGCATTCCTGGGAAGTTGCACACAGCATAATGTAGAGATATAAGTGTGTCGCAATTTCTCCAGCAAATCTTACAGCTTTTGTGTGTTTATCAGCAGCACTTTTACTCAGGAGAGGCCATCTGAGGATCAGCACCACTGGACAGTATTCTCCTGCTTAAGGGTTTCTTTTGTAACCGTGTCTGAAGCTCATCTGGGTCTGATCTCATGCCCAGCAGAGCTCTATGTCCCAGGCTGAAAAATATCCTTGAAAATCCACTCAGAAACTGCTAAACCCACATGTTTCTGAAGCTTGTTTTATTTGCTGGTCAGCCAGCAGGTCTGCTCTGTGGAAAATGGGCTGCTGCAGTTTTCTGGTCGGTGTAGATTTCACCTCTATCAAGTAATCCTCACTTGCTGGTTCACTACCAAGATTTAATGGATCCCACTCAGCAGAGTAGCTGCTGCAGCACCAATTCTCCTGGATGTCAGAAGCACAACCAAGGTAAACACCAAAAGCACTGGCATTAGCCTAAAGAGAAGAAGGTGAGAGAGCAGTTTTCAAATACATAAGAAGCAGCTGCAAAGAGGAGGGAAGTCATTTGTTCTGCGTGTTCACAGGGAGATAAGGGGCTTAAATTACAGCTGAAATGATTCAGGGTAATGGTAGGAAAACCTTTCTCACAAACAATGGGAGCAGAGAGCTGCAGGGACAGGTTGCCTGGAAAGGTGGTTTCTGCCTGGAAATCTTTCTAAGCAGGTCAGATAAACACCCCGGGGTGCTGCTGGTGTTGCTGACTGCTGTGGCAGGGAGAGGGTTGCAGCCCATGCCCAGCTGAGCCAGGTGAGTTCTGTGTCCTGCTGCCTTGAGGCTCAGTTTGCTCTGCAGGGGAAGCCACAGCCTGTTCACTGAGAAATGCCCAAATGGAAGGACACACAAAACCCCCTTTTTTTTCTTCTGTCTCTCTGTGACCATGACCACAGTGAGCTGTGGAGGGGAGGGTAGGTAAGAAATAACCCCAGTGCCACAGGTTGGTGGGGTACTCAAGAAAACCACCTGGAAGTGCCAAAAGGAGAGAGGCCTTAATCTGGATTTGAATTTAGGCTTCAGCAGATGCCTTCTCACCTCTGTGTTTGGTGCAGCTGCTGGTGCCATGCACTGTCAGCAAAGTGCGAGGGCTGATGGACAGAAGAGGAGAAACTGGCCTGATGGGTTGGGTCTGTGATAACCAGCTCTACCAGACCAGTTCAATATTAACCTGCAACATTCATCTTCACCTTTTTGATGTTAAATACCCTTCTCAAACTACCTTACTCTGGGCTACCTTACTCTGGGCAAGTAAGTGAATCCCTTGGTGGGAACAGTCTGCCCTAACTGTCTATCTGCAGAAACTGATTTGTTTAAACTGAAAAAATACAGTTGTCTGGCTTTAAAGAGTTAATAATGCACAAATTTGCTGGAAATCCCAGACCTGAGGTAAAGAGATCAGTTTCTATAAATCAGTATCTCTGGCTTGTGATCTTTCTAACTATGATGAGGGCAGTCCAGACAGCAGCTGCCAGTATTTTTACAGAGGTTTGAAGCTAATGTATTCAAAAAGCTATTTAATCTGACTAAAAGAACTTCTCTTTGAAACACCAGTGCTTTGATCACAGCAAGAGAAGTGTCGTGGCAGCAGTGCTGGGCACCGTGGCCGTAGCAGGTGGTGTCAGTACAGCCTTGGGTTTGTCACCATTTCTGTCCACATGCTGCCTTTTAGGATTTGTGAAGCTTCTCCATAGCAAACCCCCCAGCTCAGTGCCCAGGGTTGGCCCATAAGCTGAATATTGATCTCTTTTTTTTTCTGCAAAATGGTACTGAAGTAAGCAAATCAAGTCTGAGTGTGACCACTTTGAAGTGACCCAGACTTATAGGGGCTTGAGCAAGTGTGTCACATCGTGGGACTGTGGGGACTGTGGAACAGGTCTGAATGGAAGGGCTTGAAATGATGAAGGTTTTCAGGGCAGCACCTGTGATCAATCCATCCTTCAATCACTTCCTTCTTTTATCCCTTAAAATACAAAGATGCACATGTACACCAGGAGAAAAAAAGGACCAAGAGGATGAGTATGAAGACATCCGTTAGAACTAACAAAAAGCTGGGAAATGCTTCTCTTTTCAGTCTTTTTCTGCAAAGTGATTGGAAGATAACAGTGTGCACCCTTTGGAGAAAATGGGACCTCACTCAAAAAGTATGGGTTCAATTCCAAAAGCTGTATTTGCATCGGAGAGCACATCTGTGCACTACACGCAATAATAACGTGATATTGGTAGGAGAGAGGGACACATCATTTAAACTAAACCCATGGTGGTGATAAAAGGTGAATGGTATTGAAAGCATTTTTTAATAAATGCCACAGCAAACCTTGGCAGCAAGAAATGCTCAGAACAATATGTGAATGTATCCCTGGAGGAAACACTCAAAGCTGCTCCAGAACATGGCATTTTTTTCCCGGCGAAAAGGTATGTGATTTTCATTCTCAGCATGTCACGACAAGCTGAGAGCATGAAGCAACACAATTAAATCTGCTCAGGTAACAGTGACATTAACAGCTCAGCTACTTGTGAAAACACTTTGTAAAACAAGCCATCTTAAGCAAGCCATTGCTCTTGCAGTTAGAGTGAGCCGCAAACTGCTTAGAAAACATATTTAGCAAAACTTTGTTTGTTCATTTTCCACTAGATCCCCATTAAAGTGCCAAGATGGGGGGGACAGCATCTTCCCAGGGCAGCTGCCTGCAGGTGATCACGTTCAGTGGCTGTGGCTTGGGGCCAGCCCTGAGCAAGGACCTTCTGGCAGGAAGGGGCCACAGCAGCATCCAGTGCTGCCCTGTCAGCCCCCAGAGTGACCAGGCTGGGGAAAGGCTGGCCAGGCTGCAGCCTGGGAGAGAACCTCCATGTCCTCCTGGGAAACTTGGGTTCCCCCTACTTGAGCATCAGAAAATCACTCTCAGTGTCACAAAGACATTTGCAGTTCCCTTCTATCCCAAGGCAGCAGTCTAAACATCATCCTACGGGTGTCTTTGCAGAGCCTTGCAAAGGAGTTTCTCTGAGGCTCTGCTCCATCCCTGGTTCCCATCCTCTTCTCACCCAGAGGAGTGGAAAGGCTGCCAGCTCTAGCTCCGGCAGCGTGGCATCCGTGTGTCTGGGCTCCATGGCAGTGGGCACGGCAGACACCGGGGGTGAGGAAATGAGTCTGTCCCACTCCTGGAGACATGCTAGAATCACTTATTCATCAGCACGTGACTCACTGCCCTTCCCACAGTCTCTTCCTGCAAGCAGAGGTGACAGCGAAATAGGATCCAGTGCCTACGCTTCCCGGCCTACGAGGAGAGCTCTGTGCATCCCCTCTTCCCTGTGCCATCCTCTCCTCCCTGTGCCATCCCCTCCTCCCTGTGTCATTCCCCCCTCCCGAGTCTGCTCGGCTGGAATGGAAGTCCTGAGAAGTGTGCAGGAGTGTGCGGGGGTGTGCATGGGTGTGCGGGGGCGTGCCCGGGTGTGCGGGGGTTTGCAGGACCGTGCACGAGTGTGCCGGGGTGTGCGGTGGCGTGCACGGGTGTGCCCGGCACTGCACGGGTGTGCAGGGGCGTGCACGGGTGTGCACGGGTGTGCCCGGGTGTGCCGGGGTGTGCCGGGGCGTGCACGGGTGTGCCCGGGTGTGCGGTGGCGTGCAGGGGCGTGCCCGAGTGTGCACGGGTGTGCAGGGGCGTGCCCGGGTGTGCACGGGTGTGCGGGGGCGTGCAGGGGCGTGCACGGGTGTGCCCGGGTGTGCACGGGCGTGCCCGGGTGTGCAGGGGCGTGCCCGGGCGTGCAGGGGCGTGCCCGGGTGTGCCGGGGCGTGCAGGGGCGTGCCCGGGTGTGCCCGGGTGTGCCCGGGTGTGCACGGATGTGCCCGGGCGTGCGCGGGTGTGCACGGGTGTGCAGGGGTGTGCCCGGGTGTGCAGGGGCGTGCCCGGGGGTGCCCGGGTGTGCCGGGGTGTGCCCGGGTGTGCCCGGGCGTGCACGGGTGTGCCCGGGTGTGCAGGGGTGTGCCCGGGTGTGCACGGGCGTGCCCGGGTGTGCAGGGGCGTGCAGGGGTGTGCCCGGGTGTGCCCGGGTGTGCCCGGGTGTGCACGGGCGTGCCCGGGTGTGCACGGGTGTGCCCGGGCGTGCAGGGGTGTGCACGGGTGTGCAGGGGCGTGCCCGGGGGTGCCCGGGTGTGCCGGGGTGTGCCCGGGTGTGCCCGGGTGTGCGGGGGTGTGCCCGGGTGTGCAGGGGCGTGCCCGGGCGTGCACGGGCGTGCCCGGGTGTGCCGGGGCGTGCAGGGGCGTGCCCGGGTGTGCAGGGGGTGTGCCCGGGTGTGCACGGATGTGCCCGGGCGTGCGCGGGTGTGCACGGGTGTGCAGGGGTGTGCCCGGGTGTGCAGGGGCGTGCCCGGGGGTGCCCGGGTGTGCCGGGGTGTGCCCGGGTGTGCCCGGGTGTGCGGGGGTGTGCCCGGGCGTGCCGGGTTGTGCCGGGGCGTGCGGGGGCGTGCACGGATGTGCAGGAGCCTGCTGGAGAGTGCGGCCGTGTGCCGGGGTGTACACGGGTGTGCCGGGGCCTGCAGGAGAGTACTGGATCGTGCGGCCGTGTGCCGGGCTGTGCCGGGGTGTGCCCGGGTGCGTGGGGGCGTGCGGGAGCGTGCTGGATCGTGCGGCGGTGTGCCGGGGCGTGCGGGGGTGTGCCCGGCTGTGCGGGGGCGTGCAGGGGCGTGCCCGGGTGTGCACGGGCGTGCACGGGCGTGCCCGGGTGTGCACGGGTGTGCCCGGGTGTGCAGGGGCGTGCACGGGCGTGCCCGGGTGTGCACGGGTGTGCAGGGGTGTGCCCGGGCGTGCCCGGGTGTGCACGGGCGTGCCCGGGTGTGCAGGGGCGTGCCCGGGCGTGCCCGGGTGTGCACGGGTGTGCAGGGGTGTGCCCGGGTGTGCCCGGGTGTGCAGGGGCGTGCAGGGGTGTGCACGGGTGTGCCCGGGTGTGCAGGGGCGTGCACGGGTGTGCCCGGGTGTGCACGGGTGTGCCCGGGTGTGCAGGGGCGTGCACGGGCGTGCCCGGGCGTGCACGGGTGTGCAGGGGCGTGCCGGGGTGTGCCCGGGTGTGCACGGGTGTGCGGGGCGTGCACGGGTGTGCCCGGGTGTGCCGGGGCGTGCGGGGGTGTGCCCGGGTGTGCAGGGGCGTGCACGGGCGTGCCCGGGTGTGCACGGGTGTGCAGGGGGTGCCCGGGCGTGGGGTGTGCACGGGCGTGCCCGGGTGTGCAGGGGCGTGCCCGGGTGTGCCCGGGTGTGCACGGGTGTGCACGGGTGTGCCCGGGTGTGCACGGGTGTGCAGGGGCGTGCCCGGGCGTGCACGGGTGTGCCCGGGTGTGCACGGGTGTGCACGGGTGTGCAGGGGCGTGCACGGGTGTGCCCGGGTGTGCCCGGGTGTGCCGGGGCGTGCGGGGGCGTGCAGGGGTGTGCCCGGGTGTGCGGGGGGCGTGCAGGGGCGTGCACGGGTGTGCCCGGGCGTGCAGGGGTGTGCCCGGGTGTGCCGGCGCGTGCAGGGGCGTGCAGGGGTGTGCCCGGGTGTGCGGGGGCGTGCACGGGCGTGCCCGGGTGTGCACGGGTGTGCGGGGGCGTGCCCGGGTGTGCCGGGGCGTGCCAGGGCGTGCCCGGGCGTGCCCGGGTGTGCACGGGTGTGCACGGGTGTGCAGGGGCGGGGGTGTGCCCGGGGTGCGGGGGTGTGCCCGGGCGTGGGTTGTGCCGGGGCGTGCAGGGGCGTGCACGGGTGTGCAGGAGCCTGCTGGAGAGTGCGGCCGTGTGCCGGGGTGTACACGGGTGTGCCGGGGCCTGCAGGAGAGTGCTGGATCGTGCGGCCGTGTGCCGGGCTGTGCCGGGGTGTGCCCGGGTGCGTGGGGGCGTGCGGGAGCGTGCTGGATCGTGCGGCGGTGTGCCGGGGCGTGCGGGGGTGTGCCCGGCTGTGCGGGGGCGTCCACGGGCGTGCCCGGGTGTGCACGGGTGTGCAGGGGCGTGCCCGGGCGTGCCGGGTGTGCCCGGGTGTGCAGGGGCGTGCCCGGGTGTGCACGGGTGTGCCCGGGTGTGCAGGGGCGTGCACGGGTGTGCCCGGGCGTGCAGGGGCGTGCACGGGCGTGCCCGGGTGTGCACGGGTGTGCAGGGGTGTGCCCGGGTGTGCCCGGGTGTGCAGGGGTGTGCCCGGGTGTGCCCGGGTGTGCAGGGGCGTGCCCGGGTGTGCACGGGTGTGCCCGGGTGTGCAGGGGTGTGCACGGGTGTGCAGGGGCGTGCACGGGTGTGCCCGGGAGTGCACGGGTGTGCAGGGGCGTGCCCGGGTGTGCACGGGTGTGCGGGGGCGTGCAGGGGCGTGCCCGGGTGTGCACGGGTGTGCAGGGGCGTGCACGGGTGTGCCCGGGCGTGCCGGGGCGTGCACGGGTGTGCCCGGGTGTGCCGGGGCGTGCGGGGGTGTGCAGGGGCGTGCGGGGGCGTGCACGGGCGTGCCCGGGTGTGCACGGGTGTGCAGGGGCGTGCCCGGGTGTGCCCGGGTGTGCACGGGTGTGCCCGGGCGTGCAGGGGTGTGCCCGGGTGTGCAGGGGTGTGCGGGGGTGTGCACGGGTGTGGCCGGGCGTGCCCGGGTGTGCCCGGGTGTGCAGGGGCGTGCCCGGGTGTGCCCGGGTGTGCAGGGGTGTGCCCGGGTGTGCCCGGGTGTGCCGGGGTGTACACGGGTGTGCCGGGGCCTGCAGGAGAGTGCTGGATCGTGCGGCCGTGTGCCGGGGTGTTGCCCGGGTGCGTGGGGGCGTGCGGGAGCGTGCTGGATCGTGCGGCGGAGTGCCGGGGCGTGCGGGGGTGTGCCCGGCTGTGCGGGGGCGTGCAGGGGCGTGCCCGGGTGTGCACGGGTGTGCAGGGGCGTGCCCGGGTGTGCAGGGGCGTGCACGGGTGTGCCCGGGGGCGTGCACGGGCGTGCCCGGGCGTGCACGGGTGTGCCCGGGTGTGCGGGGGCGTGCACGGGCGTGCCCGGGTGTGCACGGGTGTGCCCGGGGTGCCCGGGCGTGCACGGGCGTGCCCGGGTGTGCACGGGTGTGCAGGGGCGTGCGGGTGGGGGTGTGCCCGGGAGTGCAGGGGCGTGCCCGGGTGTGCCGGGGCGTGCAGGGGCGTGCCCGGGTGTGCCCGGGTGTGCGGGGGCGTTCAGGGGCGTGCCCGGGTGTGCACGGGAGTGCCGGGGCGTGCCCGGGTGTGCAGGGGGGCGCGCCGGGTGCGCCCGGGTGTGCCCGGGTGTGCGGGGGTGTGCCCGGGTGTGCCGGGTTGTGCCGGGGCGTGCGGGGTCGTGCACGGGTGTGCAGGAGCCTGCTGGAGAGTGCGGCCGTGTGCCGGGGTGTACACGGGTGTGCCGGGCCTGCAGGAGAGTGCTGGATCGTGCGGCCGTGTGCCGGGCTGTGCCGGGGTGTGCCCGGGTGCGTGGGGGCGTGCGGGAGCGTGCTGGATCGTGCGGCGGTGTGCCGGGGCGTGCGGGGGTGTGCCCGGCTGTGCGGGGGTGTGCCCGGGTGTGCGGGGGCCTGCAGGAGAGTGCTGGATCGTGCGGGGGCGTGCGGGGCTGTGCAGGCACCCGGGGTGAGGAACCAGCCGTGCATCCTGTCTGCTCTGCCGAAAGGAGCTCTTTGCCTGTTTGAGCAAGTATCTGCTGCAGAGAAAAGGGCTGCTCTTCTGGCCCCTTCTGGCTTTTGAACATCATTCCTCTATCTCTCATCCCTCTCCTAAAGCCATTCCCCACCCACTGAAATGACTGTGCTAGTGACCATGCGGCCTCCGCAGCATTAGGGAGTGATTAGTGAATCACTGCAATTTCTCAGCTTTCAGACCAGGGATTTTCTTTAGAAACGCACCCAACACTGCTGTAGATGAACAGGATGGGAAAGGTCTCTGTTCTTCAGGGAACTCCAGCATCCTGTTTTGCAACATTCATCTTCAGGCTAATGAACAGTACAAACCTGCATCCAGAGAAAAATTAAAGCCACCGCTAATGGTAGCAACGATAAAGTGGCAAAAGACTAAATGTAAATAGCTTTGAAAGCTGATACGTTTCAGTGTGACATGATAATGCAAAAAGGTTGCCAGTGCTGCTATTATTTATAATTCCCCAAATGTCTGAATTCCCTCCAGCCAGCATATATTAAGCACAATCCAGGGCATATGCCACAAATCATATTCGATGATGAAAAGTCAGGAGAAAAGCAAGAGCTCAATCTCTCTTGATTACAGCAGCCACAGATTTCTTTTTCATAGACTGCCAGTACTAATGAATGGAGAGGACACAAAAGGAAAACAAAAGTACTCAATTCAATGTGCTTCATGTGCCAACAGATGTATCTGCTCATAAACTTGATTAATTAAATGCAAACTGTTGTCAAGAAATGTTGTTCAGGTTTTAAGCCCTTACTCTGACTAGCATCTAGCCATGGATATGGAAGTGTGGTCCTGGAAAGCTGCATGGGATTTAGCTCTGGGGGCCTGGGTACAACCACTGCTACACTGGGGGGCAGGTATTTATGAAGAGATCAATTTTGTGGTGGAGAATGGTAGGTCTCCAAAGCTCTGCTGGAGCATGATTGATTCAGTAAGATGTGTTTTGCTGCTGTGCCAGTACAGCTGGAATACAGCCACAAAAGCAGAAGCTGGGCCTCATGTCAACTCACAAAAATCTCTGATTTTCAACACACAGTTTTCCATCTAGAGATCATTTCATTGCAGACCGTGCTTCTGAGAACATCTAACATTTCCGAAGTTATTGAAATATGTTCAATGTTCAGGAACAGTTTTGAGACCCAAAGGGAATTTCATAGCACGAAGACCCGTCTTTGAAAAATCCAGAGGCAGAGGTCAGAGTGAAGCAGCACTCGGCTGCAGAGATCTGTTCCATGTTCCTAGCAATGCATTACTGCCAGAGGATCGGAAGGTTTGCCTTGCAAAGGTTAGCTATGCTTTCGAAATCCACCGGGTCTCAGATCTCCCCAGCCTGAGCAGCTCCATGGCAGTGCTGCCCTGTCGTTGTTAGTGACAAAGCAGAGCACTGTGTGGCAGGGCCTGGCACAGCCTCGCAGAGCTGCCTCACGAGCCTTTGGATGGCCATTTTTAGCCTTGCTCCCTGAAATCGAACCTGGCAGTGCACCTGGCAGGGCATTTTTTTTCTCTTTTTGAAGGATGGCTGGACTCAGCTCCGGTGGGTTCCATGGCTGAAGCAGGGCTGCACCACCACTGCAGGTCAGGCTGAGCTCCTGTCATCACCTGTCTTTGCTTTTGCAGCTGCTACTGACACATTCATATCTAACATTAACATTTCAGTTGTTCTCAGGAGAACAGCCCATTATGTATTAGTCTCACTGATGCTGCTCTTCTGCTCTGGTTGGCAATGCTGATTATGTAAAGGATTCTTAATGTTGTAAATAATTAAAATTTTATAAGAGATTTTGGCTACTTTTCAGGAGTAAAAAAGAAATAAAGGAAAATGTATGCAGTGAATTTGAAAAAAATGCTCAAGTCTTCTAGGAAGTGGGGAGAGAGTAATAATATATAATTAACATATCTTCCTTTCTTCCCTTGTTGGTGCAGACATGCCTTTAGATGAAAAGCATGGGAAATTAAAAGTGTGTGGGACTGAATAATGTTGAATTTTATGTAAGTTCAACCTAGTCACCATCTACATGTGTTATGGAGAGAGCAAGCCTGCTCCTGCTCAGGGATCTCATCCTGTACCACCTTTATGCAGGCCTCCCCCACGGTGCCATGCTGGGGGTTTTCCTCCAAAAGGAAGGAAATTATGGCCCATCTTTTCCAATGCTGTTGAAGGAATTTAAAGTGTCCAAAAGGAGTACATATTAAAGGGTAGTTCATTCATTTAGAGTCAAACATTTGATTTAAAGTTCGCCTCATGTTCCCACCTGACCTCCCAAAATGGCAGCTCAGCAGCCCACAGCCAGGTAAAACACTTTTTAATGTCTGACTGTGGAAGGACACAGTCCATTGAGGAGACTCCTGAGCTTTCTGACAGGAATCCAGTCAAATATGAAAATTAAAGGTTCACAGACAGCAGCAGCAGATATTCCTGCTGGCAGCATCACTCACCACAGATCCCAGACCAGGCTGTTCCTTTTGGAGCCCCTGGTCGCTTGCACTGTGAACAGCTGGCAAGGAGCAGCCCTTCACACAAACCAGAGACTTTCTGATGCTAAAAATGTACCCTGGGCTTAATGAGGCAGATAGGACACAGAAGTGCCAGGTGTGGCTGTGCCAAACAGGTGCCTCCGTGCCCAGCAGAGGCACTGCCCTGTGCCCACATGGGTGAGTGGGAATGTCCACTGTGGGGCCACCAGCTTGCTAGGAACTGAATGAGGCTTGCTTCTGATAATTGTAGGTGATGGGATGTACTCACAGGTACTTCTGCTGTACTAACACTCATAATTATGCAAATCCAAATAGGTAAACGGAGGTGGTTTTTGCTAAGAATTAGAGACTCTTACTTGCATTTTACTGTGGGGCACATAAGCTGGTTTTGTAGCTACTGGTTTGTAGTCCCTGGTTATCCAGAGACTGCAAGAATTTGCTGTACTGCTTGTCAGAACTATTGATGGCTCCTGGTAGAAAAGCTCTGACTAAAGGTCAGGGGCAGATGAGTTTCTCGCTCACCCCAAAGCTGACATTTGCAGCCTGGTAGCCCAGAGTAACAAAGGCACAACGAGCCACAGCCACTTTGCAGTCCTCAAACCCTCTTATTTCCTTTGGGGAAGCCTGGCGCAGAGGCAGAAAGCCTGCTGCTGTGTGGTGAACAGAGCAGTGTTCAGCACATGGTGCACTGTCTGTCCTGAGCCTGGAGCTGCTCCCTCCCCAGTGCCCCTGGACTGCAGCCCTGGGGAGCAGCCTCACCCAGGCTCCCATACCTGCCCTGTGCTGCTGAGGAGACGGCAAAACATCCCTCCTTTCAGCACAGAGGGCTCATCCTGAGTCCCAGGGGATCTCTCCGGAGACAATACCAGTTTCAGCTGCCACCAGGGGCAGCTGCATCACTTACAGCAGCCACAGGAGGGTTTCCAGTCCTGGGCATTTCCCCCAAACAGGGCAACAAAAAGCGGCTTCCTGACAATAGGCCTCTCTCAGCACTCAATAAATCCATAATTTCATCTCCAAATATTTAGAAATTCTACTTTTCCAGTCACGCAAGTACCACTTATCCTGCACCCCCTCTGACTGGGCTAATGGAACAAAGTGAAGCAAGACAAACATTTTAAAGCTCCACCACTTGAAAAAGAGCTCGTGAAATTTCCAAGTCTTGATACCACACATATAGACCAAAATCACATTCTTCTGATCAAAGGACAGCATTCCATTGAGTTCAGACTCGCAGTCTCAAAGACAGTCATTTTCTGAAGTCAATGAAGACAGTGAGACAAGAGATTTTACTTAAACTATATATTTTTACATAAAACAACTTTATGTTACAATAAAATCAGATAAAAATCACAAAGTTATATAATAAGTTCATAAAGAAAAAAATCAAGTTTTCATTTTATAGATATAAAACCCAGCATTTACTGCTACTAGGAGTCTAAATATTAACATTGACTGTCTATGTCAATTTGAAAAAAGAAAAAAAAGAGGATAGTACTTTTTTACAGCAGACAAAATGAGGTAAGAGATGTTTTTACAATGATCCAACTGTAGTAAACACTTCAGTTTTCATTGAAACATATACTAAATATAATAAACCCAAATAAAAATATACATTTAGAGCACTGCAGTGTTTTCCCACAGTTGTATATCAACAAATTGTCATTCACTAAACTTTACTTGAAACAGTAAAAACAGGGTGTATGTTTAGTACTAAAACCTCATAATAATCTAAATATTTTGGTATAGCAGACCACACTAGTACACTCTCAGAACTTTCAACTACAAGGGATATATTCATGTTAAAAACAATGTGCTTTGTTTGTCATTCATGATGAGATTTATAGAATATTATGTTCATGAGCACTATTAGGCAATTAAATGAAAACATCTAAATGCTGCAAAATACTCTTTCACTGAGCATAGCTTCCTCATCACATACCCAGTTTAATCAAAATTCTGCAAACTTAGAAGCTTAGTTCACAAATCTTACATATCAGTCTTTTTAGCTAGTATATGGCTAAAATAATTATTGCTGACCAGTGTTAAAAAAACAAACAAACCCAACCCAAACAAAAATACAATAGCAGACAGATTTTTCTCAAGTGCCTTTCTTGTATGTACCATCATTATTATTAGGTAACTAAATTAACTAACTTTCAAAATGTGCATATAAAATTTTTGGAAGTATAGGCACCTTCATCTGAAGATTGTATGTTCAGGCTACTTGCTTAAAAAAAAAAAAAGAAAAAAAAAAAAACAAAAAAAAAAAGAGCTAACATAAAACACAGTAGAAAATCAAAGGCTGGACAACCAACATCCCCCAGGGATGCAAGCAAAGCCCTCCTGGCCAGGACCAGCTCTGCCCACAGCCTGCAGGAGAGCCCTCCTTTGGGAAGCACCTTCATCACATTTCTCATTCATCTCCTGACTCTATTTCACTCATCATTTACTGCAGAGAATGGTATTTAAGATGTGCAAACTTCATGTCAGGTTTACATTCCAACAGTGAGCCTAAAGCCCTGCTGAGCTCCTGGGAGCATGGCACAGCATCCCTGGCCAGGCTGGGGGGGGCAGCTGGGGCTCTCTGGCTGCAGCTGTGTCTGGATTCTTGTGCCTGTGGATTGCTGTGCCTGACACACAGGCGCTTGTTGAACACCCTCCATGGGAAGAAGAATCACCTTAGGGTAGCTTTCTGTCTTACCATTGCTAAATCGTGCCCACAACCAGACCTGCCAGACCAGCCTGGGACTCCTTGCTGCCCCTCAGCTCCCAAAAGCTGGACCTGCCCTTCTGCAAGGTCCCTGGTGCTGCTGAGGCCCTGTGGCACAGGAACAGCTTTTCCTATTTTTGACTGGAAGTGTCTGACCATAAGCAGAGCTGGGGCTGCGCTGCTCTCCCAGCTCTTGCTGCCCTTGCCCCCTGACCCCACCCCTGTGTGATATGCTGAGGAATTCTGATATTTACAGGCCTGACAAGCCTGGAACTGCCCAGACAAAGGCAGAGGGGCTGGTGGATCAGTGTGGCCATCCAGAGCTCATGGGCAGAGCGCACCTTACACTGAAATCTCTGCTGAAACAATAGCCAAAAAGAAAATCTGCTGCTGCTGCTGCCTCCCCTTAGACCTCAACCCTTCAGATTTAGCCCTGGGCACACATTGAACTGAGCATTTCACCCTGACAGGGGTTTTATCTTTGTTAATCCATAGGCTCAGGAAGACAGCACTATATTCCTTACAAACCATCGATACTTTGAAGAGTTTTGCCAAGGTAACTCTTTGGAAGAGCCTAAGGAAGAGCTGAGAAACTCCCACCACAGCAAGGTGGTGACAGTAACAGGGAATTTTCCGTCTGTCACTTATGACTCAGCCAAAGGTGGCAAAAAATTAATAAGGAAAAGAAACGAACACTTGGGAAAAAAAATAAACAGCATAGAGAAGAGAGCAGAAGTCTCTGGACAATTTGTGCCCTGCTGCCAGTGCTCCCTGTGCCCAACAAGCCACTGAGCAACCACTGGGCAGGGCAGGTGAGCCCCTGCCTGAGCACCACAAGGGCTTTGGCTGGTACCCTGGTAGGACAATGGCAATGGCAGGGACAGCAGGCAGGACAGCAGAAACCCTTCCTGCTCACCTTAATTCAGTGAGCAGCTTTAAAAAATTGTTCTCCCTAAATCACTCACATAAAAACCAAATCAGGTGTTTGTCCAGAAAGAAAGATATTTTGTAAATAACATTTGTTTTCTGGCCACAGATGAACCCAGTGTACAACTGTTTTTAGAAAGCACATCTTTTGAATGCTGGGATACAGAAAATGACAGGTGGTGTTGAATTTCTTAAAAAAAGACAGTTTTCTTCCACTGAGCTCACTTAGTAAAGGAGACACCAATTAGGTGTAGACAGAACACTGCAAAGCACTGCATTTGCTGAAAATGCACTTCTGGGTCAAACAGAACTACTCGGGACATTGAATCAGAACTGGCAAAGAAAGATTCAGCCAAGTAATAAAAACCCAGAAAGGTTAACCTTCTTTATTCTGAGCTGTGCAACAAATTTCCATTTTTTCATTTTGAAATCATTTATTCCTAATATGAGACTAAGGTATTTTTCCAAAATGTGACATAATATATCTAATGGAATATTCTTTCCCCTTGAAAATAATTCTATCCATTTTTATGTCACTTTTGCTTTGATGTAGTACAAGGTACACCTGTTTATTTCTCATTTTGTCAAAACCCCTCAAACCCTAGCATTATTCAGCAGCTCTAACACCACCTCAAAGCAGCATCTCACCCAGAGGCCAGCAAGTCACACTCTCCTGGTGGCACAGGAGGCCAGCACAGATTTTTCTTGCTGAAGTTCCCAGGCTGAGATGCCAGGCAGGCAGGATGGGAGTGTGGCAGGACCTGTGGGGGTGCAGCTGACAGGAACCCACCTGGGAAGTGCCAGGCACATGTCCTTTGTTAAAGAAAGACCATGTAAGTGAGGTAGGAGAGATCCTGCCAGAAAAACCACTCAGAGGGAGAAACCTGTGTCCAGAAAGGGAACTCATGGTCACCCAAGGTGAGGTGGCCCCTGGCCCCTCGTTTACAGCCCCCTGTAAACCTGTGCTCAGGCTGGGTGGGAGTACTGACCAAGGCATTGCTGACAAGCACAGGGAGACCAGGATTAGCCCAGCACTGTGTAACAAGTAAAACCAAGCTCTGCAGATCCTCCCTTGGACAGGGATGAGTATTTCTTGGCCCTGGCAGCGTTTAGGGCCATCCCTAAGCAGGTGTCTGCCAGCTGAACTCAGAGACAGGGTGCCCAGAGGGGCAGGTGAAATTCCAGCTGTGCACAAAAGGAGGGTCAGTGCATCCACAGGATGGTGTGTGCATTTTGGTGGGGGAAGGCTGGCTGCCCTGGTGCTCCCATCAGGACAGAGGAGGCATTTCAGGGCTGGGATGAGTCTCAGAGGAGCAGTTTGGCACAGGGGTTAGTGCTGGGCCACCAGACAGCACCAAGGAATACGCAGTGTGTGACACCATCGGTCCCCTGGGGTGGGGACAGGGACAGGGACAGACACAGGGACAGGCCAGAGAGGGCAGCTGGTGCCCACACACTCCTGAGAGCATGCACTGCCATTCTTTTTTTTTTCTCTTGAAGAGGAAAAATCCAATGAAAGACATGGAAAGCTTAAAAGAGAAGGCGTTTTGGGGAGTTTAAGTGATTATAGATAGAAGCTCTCAACTTGCTGCTGTTGGGAAGGAAAAAGAAAGAAGGCAATTATAACAAGCCCTTGGAGGCTTGAAGGGCAGAATTTCCCACAGCATAAAGCTGTGTAGAGGCATCCCTTAGAACTCAACATCAGAGTAACAGCAGATATGTGATACATACATCTGGGGCAAGACAGAGGACACAGGACAGGGATTTCTTTAAGGACACTCCATTGCTCCTCTGGTGGGCACTAAGCACCCAGAAATAACTGCCTGTGACACTGCCAGCTATGCACTGGCTCAATGTGCCACCATCAAACTCCATCTGTTTAATCGATGCAATCCCATGGAAACACTTCTGGTGCAATTTAAGAGTGGCTTAATGCAATCCTAATGAACTGGATCTGAGATAGACCTGACTAAAGTGGAAAACAAAGATCTGGATTAATCCAAATAATGTAATTTTTTCACAGAGTCTTTTGCATCCTTTTACCCAGCATCATGTTGAAAACAATTTATGTTAAAACAAAGAGAGAAGCCCTAAGATCACTCAGCAGTAAAAGGAAGATAGGGCAGGGTCCTTGGTGCAAAAGCAACGAACCACTGGGAGCAACAGGGCCCTGACTGGCAGTATTGCTTGCAGCTCTTAATTGTGTTATCCTGTGGCACCCAGCTAATGCAGGGACCAAAAAGCAGCATGGGAGGAGAGGAGAAGCAGGATGAGCTGCCTGCTAAATTATGGTGTATATCTGACTTTCTATCAAATAAAAAGACTAAAAATGGAGACTACTTGTGCACAACCACACACTTGCTGACGTCATTTTCAGTTTTGAGAAGTCTGATCTAACCCCACATTATGCAACTGTTGAATCTTCCATGCTGGCAAAGTCTAATTTTCACACGCCTACATGCTATGTACCTGATTTTAATTTTTATTTTTAAATATCAACAGCCTAAATCAATTTTTTTTTAAAAAAAGAGGTGCAAATGGTCATAATGGTTATGAAAGGTCCCAGCTTTACATCCATTGTTTCAAAGGAGTAAAAGCAAAAATACTTGAAGTCCATTCTAAAAAACAGGCAATGATGAAAATGTAACAGTAACAAATGAAATTTCAAGGGACAATTGCAGATCCTATCTCCACCTCGGGGATTATATATTCATCTGCAAAAAAGTATTCAATGCATGTTTCATCTACAACCCACCTTTCTTTTAAAGGTCACTTTAATAATGAAGATGTGCCAGAAAAAGGAAAAAGCCCTGAAATTCCAAGAAAAGCATGGCCAATTTATATCAGTC
Organism: Motacilla alba alba; assembly: GCF_015832195.1. NCBI lineage: Eukaryota > Metazoa > Chordata > Aves > Passeriformes > Motacillidae > Motacilla > Motacilla alba. The sequence goes on from NC_052025.1 coordinate 11,028,245, forward strand.
CCTGCTGGCAAGCACTAAAACAGAGCTTAGCCAAACTATCATCTGAATCAAGCAAATTACAATGTCATGTACACAGAAGTACTTTCCTGAATTAATTAATTAATTAATTGAACACTCTCAAAACAGGTTATGGAGAAAGAAGAGAAAGAAGCTGAAGGAAGTCCTAGGGGAAAGAGCAAAGCTTGGGCTGGAATCTCCCCTCTCACCCTTTTTACATCCCTGTCTGTGATGCATTCCTTCTCGCTGAAGGCCGGGGTATGACCTTGCATTTCTCAACACACTCTTAGAGCTGCTGAATAATCAGTTCAAGAATAAAAGAGCATTTCTGCCTCTCGGGTTGAGGGGTTGTTTGTTTTTTTTTTGTACAACCTAACTTGGTGACTACTACTGCCAGAGAATGCAGAAATCCTAGGAAAGGACTTTGATTTCCCATGGCCATCGCCCTGCCAGTCTCTTGGGCAGAAATTTGCTTCTGAGCAACACCTCCCAGTAATCTTATGATGCTTTTCAGATCCATGTCTCCTTCCTCACTGCTGCAGATCAAGTTGCACGCAGAGGGGCATGAGTCCTGTACAAACCAGCAACGTATCACTTTTAAAAGAAATATCTGGTCCCCAGACTCAGGTGGGCATTTTTCACAGATGCACATAATGATGGAACTACATGGGTTCAAAACTGAAGGCCAGAGAGAGGTGATGCTGCTAAGCAAGAGAAGCTGTTCTCACTGGCTGGTAAGAAACATGACTTCAAGAGCTGAAACTCATTTCTGCATTGTTGACTTTGTGCTGTATGGGTCCAGGCAAGCACACGAAACCTCTATCAGACGTTATCTGAAATCCACTGCATTTTTTTGGCTGAATTGGGACTGATTGACTTGGTCCCTAAAGATACTGGTA